>NC_091070.1:123252500-124502500 GCF_032405125.1 Capricornis sumatraensis | reverse complement strand
TAAAACAGACTTTAAAGACTGTAACGAGACAGATTAGAACACTGCATAATGGTAAAGGGAGCAATCTAAGAAGAAGGTATGACAACTGTAAACATGTGTGCACTTAGCAAAGGAGGACCTAAATACTTATGTAGGTATTAGGTCCTTACGTATTAGGTCCTTGAAAGTGAAAGTCACTCAGTCCTGTCCAACTCTTTGTGACCCCATGGCCTATACACTCCATGGAATTCTCCAGGCCAGAATACTAGACTGGGTAGCCTTTCCCTTCTCCAGGGAATCTTCCCAACCCAGGGATTGAACCCAGGTCTCCGGCATTGCAGGCAGATTCTTTACCAGCTGAGCCACATTAGATCCTTATGTATTTAGCAAATATTAACAAACAAAGTGAGAAAAAGACAGTAATACAATAATTGGGGACTTTTACCATTCCACTTACATCAGTGCACAGATCACTAGACAGAAAATCAGGAATGAAATGCTGGCCTTAAATGACACATTATACCAAGTGGATTTAATAGATATATATAGAACACTTCATTCAAAAACAGCAGAATATAATTCATTCCAAGTGCCCACAGAACATTCTCTAAGAAAGATCACATGCTAGGCCATAAAACAAGTCTCAGTAAATTTAAGAAAACTGAAATCATACCAAGCATCTTTTCTAACCATGATAGTATGAGACTAGAAATCCATTACCAAAAAAAAAAAAAGAGAGAGACTAAGAAAGCATGCAAACACATGGTGTCTAAACAACATGCCACTGCTGCTGCTAAGTCACTTCAGTTGTGTCTGACTCTGGGCGACCCCATAGACAGCAGCCCACCAGGCTCCCCCATCCCTGGGATCCTCCAGGCAAGAATACTGGAGTGGGTTGCCATGGCCTTCTCCGGAACAACATGCTACTAAACAATAAATTGGTTACTGAAAAAAATCAAAGAGAAAAATAAAGAAATACCAAGAGACAAATGAAAATGGAAACACAATGAGCAAAATCCATGAGATGCAGCGAAAGCAGTTCAGAAAGGGAAGTTTACAGTGATACAGCTCTACCTCGGAACCAGGAAAAGTCCAAATAGTCTAACCTTACACTGGGAGGAACTAGGAAAAGAGGTGCAAAATCTACCGTTAATGGAGGGAAAGAAGTGAAATAGAGACTAAAAAACAATAGAAAAGATCAATGACACTAGGAGCTGGTTCTTTGAAAAAATAAATAAAATGGATAGATCTTCAGCCAGACTCATCAAGAAAAATACTGGAATCACCAAAATCAAAAATGAAAAAGAAGTTACAACAGATAGCACAGAAACACAAAGAACCATAACATATTTCCACAAGTAATTATGTCAATAAAATGGACAACCTAGAAAAAAATGGATAAATTCCTAAAACTGTACAATTTCCCAAAAACTGAATCAGGAAGTACAAAATATAGCCAGACTGATTACCAGAATTTAAATTAAATCAGTAGTTTAAAACTTCTCAACAAACAAAACTGAAGAACAGAAATCATATTATCATCTTGGTAGGTGCAGAAAAAGTTTTAGACAAAATTCAACATCCATTTATGATAAAAGAAACTCTCAAAAAATGAAGACAGAAGGAACCTACTTCAACATACTAAAGGCCATATATGACAAGCCCTCAGCTTAATGGTGAAAAGGTGAAAGCACTTACTCCAAGAGCAGGAACAAGACAAAGATGCCCACTCTCGCCATTTTTATTCAATATAAATAGTATTGGATGTTCTAGCCACAGCAATCAGACAAGAAAAATAAATAAATAAAAGGAATTAAAATAAGAAGTAAAACTATCACTGTTTGCAGATACCGTTACATTATACTATATGTCTATATACTATACTATATATCATTGTTACATTATACTATAGGTAGAAAATCCAAAGATGCTACCAAAAAAAAAAAACCTATTAGAATAAATTCAGTAAAGTTGCAGGATACAAAATACAGAAAACTGTTCTAATTCTATACACTAATAATAATCAGAAAGAGAAATTAAGAAAACCATCTCATTTACAATTGTACCAAAAAGAATAAAATACCTAGGAATAATGCTAAAAGATATAAGACTTGTACTGGGAAAACTATACGACATTAATGAAAGGAACTAAAGATGATACAAACAAATGAAGAGATACACCATGCTCATGGATTAGACACAATACTGTTTAAATGTCCTAACTGTAGAAAGAAATCTACAGACTCAAGAAAATCCCTATCAAAATATCAATGGTATTTTTCACAGAACCAGAATGAATAATCCTAAAAATTTTGTATGGAACCACAAAAGATCCTCAATAGCCAAATAAGCTTGAGAAAGAGCAAAGATGGAAATATCATGTTCCCAAACTGAAACTATATTACAAACTGTAGCAATCAACACAGTATGATATGGCACAAAAACAAGACACACTGATCAATGGAACAAAATAGAAAGCCCAGAAGTAAACCCATGTTCATACAGTCAATTAAAAGGAGATAAGAATATACAATAGGGGAAAGACAATCTCTTCAATAACTGGTGTTGGGAAAATGAAACAACTGCCTGCAAAATAATCAAACTGGACTACTTTCTCACACAATATACAAAACAAATTCAAACTGAATGAAAGACTTAAATGTAAGACCTGAAACCATAAAATTCGCAGAAGAAAACAGAGAAAACATAGGTAATATGGTCTCCGACACTGATCTCAGCAATATTTTTTTGAATTTGTTTCTTCAGGCAAAGGAAACAAAACAAAAATAAATGAATAAGACTATATCAAACTAAAAAGCTTTTGCACAGCAAAGGAAACTATCAGCAAAACAAAAAGGTGACAATTTACTGAATGGGAGAAAATATTTGCAAATGATATATCTGATAAGGAGTGAAAATCCAAAACGTACAAAGAACTCATATAAATCAACATCAAAAACAAACAAAAAGAAAACTCTATCAAAATTGAGCTGAGACTCTGAATAGGTATTTTTCTGGAGAAAGACATATAAATTGCCAACAGACACATGAAAAGATGCCCAACAAGACTAATCATCGCTGCCGCTACTGCTGTTAAGTTGCTTCAGTCGTGTCCGACTCTGCGACCCCAGAGATGGCAGCCCACCAGGCTCCCCCGTCCCTGGGATTCTCCAGGCAAGAACACTGGAGCGGGTTGCCATTTCCTTCTCCTATGCAGGAAAGTGAAAAGTGAAAGTGAAGTCGCTCAGTCCTGTCCGACTCTTAGCAGCCCCATGGACTGCAGCCCACCAGGCTCCTCCGTCCATTGGATTTTCCAGGCAAGAGTACTGGAGTGGGGTGCCATTGCCTTTTCCGAGACTAATCATTAGGGAAAGACAAATCAAAACTACAATGAGATAGCTCCTTACACCTGTGAGAATGACTATCATCAAAAAGACAACAAATACCAAGTGCTGGTGAGCATGTGTAGAAAAGCGAACCCTTGTAAACTGTTGGTGGAATATAAATTGGTACAGCCACTATGGAAAATAATATGGTGGCTCCTCAAAAAACTAACAATAGAATTGCCATATGATCCTGTAATTTCACTTCTGGGTATTCACCCAAAGAAAACAAGAACGCTAATTTGAAAAGTTACATGCACACTAATGTTCATAACAACATTTACAATAGCCAGGATATGGAAGCAATGTAAGTGTCCATTAACAGATGAACAGATAAAGAAGAGGTGGTATATATAAACATATAACAGAAAATGAAAGTGAAAGTTGCTCAGTTGTGTCCAACTCTTTGGGATTCCAGAGACTATACAGTCCATGAAATTCTCCAGGCCAGAATACTGGAGTGGGTAGCCTTTCCTTTCTCCGGGGGAACAACCCAGCTCAGGGACTGAACCCAGGTCTCCCACGTTGCAGGTGGATTCTTTACCACCTGAGCCACAAGGGAAGCTCAAGAATACTGGAGTGGGTAGCCTATCCCTTCTCCAGCAGATCTTCCCAACCCAGGAATCGAACCAGGGTCTCCTGCATTGCAGGTGGATTCTTTACCACCTGAGCTATCAGGGAAGCCCAGAATAATAACAGAATAATACTCAGAATAATAATAATAACAGAATAATATTCAACCATAAAAAAACTTGCCATTTGCAAACAACATAGATCAATCTGGAAAATAGTATGCTAAGTGAAATGTTAGCGAGAGAAAAATACTGTAAGATCTCACTGTATATATGGAATCTAAAACACAAAACAAAATGAAAACAGATTCACAGATACAGAGAACGGATGGTTGCCAGAGGAGAGAGTGCGATGAGGTAAAAGCAAAATAAGTGAAGGGGATTCAGAGGTATAAACATCCAGTCATAAAAGAAATAAGGCACAGGAATGTAATATAAGGAATATGCTAAATAACGCTGCAAAAACTTTGTATGGGACATATGGTTACTAGACTTATCATGGTGACCATTCTATAATGTATGCAGATGTCAAATCTCTATGTATTATACCTGAAACTAACAAAATATTGTGTATTAACTATATTTCAATCTTACAAAAAGACTTCAGTGGACAAAATAACTACATATGTGGTAGATATAGCAAGAGAACTTTCATTAGAAGTAGAGCCTGAAGATGTGGTTATATTGATCAATTGGTTAAACTGATCAATTTCATGATAAAACTTGAACTCAATCATACCGTGATTATGGATGAGCAAAGAAAGCAGTTTCCTGAGATGGAATCTATTCCTAGTGAAGATACTGTGAAGACTGTTAAAATGACAACATAGGATTTAGAATATTTTATTGAACTTAATTGATAAAGCAACAGCAGAGTTTGAGAAGACTGATTTCAGTTTTGAAAAAAGTTCTACTGTGGGTCAAATGCTATCAAACAGCATTGAGCGATATACAGAGAAATCGTTCACAAAAAGAAAAGTCAATCAATGCAGCAAAATTATCTTATTTTAGGAAATTGCTACAGCCATCCCAGTCTTCAGCAACCACCACCCTGATCAGTCAGCAGCCACCAATATTGAGACAAGACTCTTCACCAGCAAAAAGATTACAATTTGACGAAGTTCTCAGATGGTGGTCAGCATTTTTAGCAACAAAGTATTATTTAATTAAGTTTTATATTTTTAATATAATGCTATTACACATATAACTGACTACAGAATAGTATAAATGTAACTTTTACATGCTCTGGGAATCCAAAAAATTCATGTAACTTGCTTTATTGGGATGGTCTGGTACTGAACTCACAATATCTCCAAGGTATATCTGTATATTCGTAAGTGACCATATCGAAATTTATTTGTGTCTTCAAACAAGGAAAGGAAATCTAGGTTTCTGTATCTGCAGCAACATCTGATTTGGCAAAAGTTACACTGCCTTTAACAAAGGTTTTCTTGGTTCTAAAGAGGCTGAAAGACTCCCCTTGTCCCAGTTTCAGTCCAGAGTTCTCAGAAAAAGCAAAAGCAATGATCTAAACTCCAATGTATTAAATTAAAATTTGAGGGGTAAATCCAGTAAGGGGTGTTGACTTTCTGGAGTTCAGTGCTTCCCCTACTCTCATAAATGAGTCATAAATTCCTAGAAGAATTTTTTTTAAGAAGATGCCCTGGCCTACCACTCATTTCATCTTCTTCACTGCACTCAGTCCAAGGGAGTTTCAGCAAAGGAGAGAGACTCCGGACTGGGCAACACCTGCACCTTGTCTGCTCTACCTAGCTTCAACCCAGCTATGATGCTAGGCACAGGGAAAATGCTTGGAAAATCTTTGCCAGACAAACTGTTGAAGGAGCAGGGCAGTCGCTTTCTATCTCCCTCGGCAAGTCCTTGATTTCCCACAAAAGAAGACAAAACTAAAATCTGCAAAATGATAGCTTGTTCTGGCTTTCTAAGGTCACAATGACCTGACAGAGGAGACATTTTAATCTCTTTGTTTATCACTCTTAAAATGCTCTCCTCAATAAAAATTCATTCCACTTTGGGAACATGGGAGTGACACTCAGGTTGAACGAGAGAGATTTACAAAGGGAGTTTAACCAGTTATACCACTCCAGGCCTAATGAAAATGTCCTTCTCACCATCACCTCACCACATTAATAGGATTAAGTCTTTCGGAAAACCAGCATTAAAGCAAGTAACCCTCAATTCAAGCACAGGCACAAAAGATTTAGTGAATGTAGTTATTAGTGTATTAGTGTTTGCTGGTGATTAAATAACATCTCTCCTCCTCCCCACCAAAGCACACATTACCTCATCGAAAACATTAAGACCACGGCTTTGTAATCACTTTGGAAGTAAGCCTAGATATGTTACCATGCAAAGTCTCAAATATTCTAAGTTTTATACTAAAAACATCAAATGAGTCAAGTATCCTCTCCTTCAACGTAATCTGGCTTTAGAATTGTTAAGTAGAACAAGTTTATAATAAGCACATGAGCTTAAACCTCCTTCCACAGAAAATAACCCCAAATCATCAACCTTCCAAAGATGCAATACCTTACCCCTCAAAGGATAACTCTAAAGAAGTGAATTTCAGAAACTGGTCAGTTGTATCCTAAATAAGTTAGCTGGTCAGTGCCCCCCCCCACCCACCCCAGTAAAATGAGACTAACAAGCAACTGTTGTGCTACAGTCCACAAGATCACAGAGTCAGACAGGACTCAACATCAACAACAACAAGCACTTACAGATGGAGTTGGTATTGATTGGCAACACAGGCTTCCCTAGTGGCTCAGACTGTAAAGAATCTGCCTGCAATTCAGGAGATCCAGGTTTGATCCCTGGGTCAAGAAGATTCCCTGGAGAAGGAAATGGCAACCCACTCCAGTATTCTTGCCTGGAGAATTCCATGGACAATGGAGGAGCCTGGCAAGCTATAGTCCATAGGGTCAGAAAGAGTAAGACACAATTGAGGAACTAACACCTTCACACCTTCACGCAGGATTAACATGCCAGCACAGGAATTTTCATCTTATTTCTACCTATGTCCTCCCATCCAAACCTACAAGCACTCTAAGGCCAATGTGAACACTGTGGCCAAACAAAAAGTCAGCTCCCACCCTCAATTTCTCAGCCCTGAGAAGGCTGAATATACCCAGATCAACTGGCCAAATATAATATATTAATAAAAGAACCTTCCTACTTAACAAAACATTTTCATAAAAATGATCTCTTTTGATCCCCAAAACAATCTTGGAAGTATGCAAATCATTATTAGCACCATTTTACAGAAGAGGAAACTGCAACTCAAAGAAGCAAGGGACTTATTCAAAGTCATTCAAGACAAGATGGCCAAACCAAGACTAAAACACAATTCTTTTACCTCCTAGTTCAGTATCCTTTCACTCAGTACACCTGTTGCAATGCAGTCAGAAGAACTTGATACCCACAAAAACCTGCAAGCCTCTATCATGCCCATGTGTGACTGTAACATTTTCATGTAGATAAGCACCCACACACCAGCTACACATACAAAAAACACTCATGCCAAAGATGAGCTAATGACCACAGGCTTGTCAAAAACAAAGGCAAGACTGAGTTCCCAGGATAAGAGGGGCCACCAATGCTGCCTTTCAGAAGCACTCTTCATGCACATGCCCTAACAAGGACTGACATCTATTCACTAGTCTCACTCCTACCTCCACAACCAAAGAACCCCACTTTTGAAAACTTGCCAACTCTAGGATTCGATATGCTACCATGTACTATTTCTTAGGAAAAAGACAAAAACAAACTGCTCTATAAGAGAACAGGTGAAATTGTATAGAGTTCTTCCTTTGTAAAATTGTAACCAGATGCTGCTTCTTAATAATGGAGTAGCATCACAGAAGCAAAGGGAAATTAAGGAACCAGATCATAAGAATGATCACACCTTATCTTGATGAGTTTTATTACTACAAACGATGACCCAATTAAAAGCAGGCAACCTATCATCATTTGATGAAGCTACCCATAATTCAACTGATCAGAAATAAATTCCTTCAAGAACACATGCGCAGTGAAGTTAATAAAAACTGAACCACTAAACAAGAAAAGTGTGGCCTGCTACTCAGAGAAGATGGATAATAACTAATGTGGCAAACCAAGAATCCATGAGAGAGAATATTTCCCTCATCTGGTCTGCTTCTCTCTCTAACTAAAGATATCCACTGAGAGGGAAAAAAGACAAAAATTCACCTTCCAAACCAAGAAATAAACTATTCAGACACATACCCATAGTGATATTGGATCTCACTTGAGAAAACCTCAGAAAGCTAAGAGAACTGTTTTTCCTTAAGACTGAAAATGTAAGACTCTTCTCTTCCAAAGCCAAAAGGATAACTTTCATCACTACAGTTTGATATTTTGTTCCATAAAATTGCACCTTCATATCCATACCACTAAAGAACTGTAGAATATAATGACTTGGTAAAACAGATTACTTTTCTGTTTCTCTTACTCTATTTTTTAAAGGATCTTTGACACCATATACCAATACACCATATACCAATCATGGTCCATAAATTGGTAGAGAAATTAAAGTTTTAAACCAGAATTGGTCTATAATAAATAAAATATTCTCTGTAAATAAGTATTCCATCAAAATTCAGGAAATCTGAAGACAAAAATCTAAGAAAAGGGGTTTTTGAAAAGGTTCAGGCAAAAGAGAACTAAACAGCTATAATTGAGAGAGGAAATGGGCAAAATTTTTTTTTTCATCTAAGCCCTATTTCTGAAACACCAGCTCTTTACTCAGCTGGAGGACAACCACAGGACTTGGAATAACTCACTTAATATACTATCCCTCCTTATGTTAAAATGACACTGTTGACTCACCCTCAGTAGGACATGTGCTTGGTTTAACTCGTTTTTCCAGTAACAGTAGTGAACTGAGCTGCTCTAATTTTGAAATGATTTGCATCCTCACAACTGAAATAATATTAGGAAATACCTGCATGTATATAATACAGGCCCCTGAGCTTGTCTGGCTCTGCTGTGTAGCCAGTGACTTTTATCCCTCTCTCTAATTTGCTCTCCAGCATCTCTCCACAAACGACGACCAGTGTTATTCCTTTTTATTTTACTACAAAAATGGAATTTATTATCAACATTAATTCTCACTGCATTTACTCATAGTATCTTTGTCTTTGATAATCTTCACAGTCCTGAGCTTCCAAACTCTGAAATGAAATGAACTATTTTCTTTACTTCTAATTACAAATCTTGCTCAACTTCTTGCTCTAATATTGCAGAAGGCCTAAAGCAAATCAACAACCCTTTCATGCAACCAGTAGTATTCAACCGCATTCCACAGGTTAAGTGTGGTATATTCTCCATCCTACTGCTCTGTCATTTCTAACTGGCTTAGGCTGAAAGTATTGTTTTAAAAAATCAGCAAACATTTACGGAGCCTTACTATGAACTATGTGTGTGTGTGCGTGCTCAGTTGTGTTGGACTCTGCAGCCCCATGGACTGGAGCCTGCCAGGCTCCTTTCCCCATTGAATTTTCCAGGCAAGAATACTGGAGTGGAATGCCATTGCCTACTCTAGGGGATCTTCTTGACCCAGGGATCAAACCCACTTCTCCTGCGTCTCAAGCATTGGCCAGTGGATTCTTTACCACTAGCACCCCTGAAGAAATCTCTAATATGGACTATGAAGCAGGCTAACAGCAATAGCAGTGAGGAGGGAAGGCTTAATGTCATTAAAGAAAGGTTTTGCACCAATATAGACCATAAAAAGGAAAATTCTGCATTCTCCTTAGATCAAAAACAGTGATCTTTCTTAAGGAGAAAGTCAACCTAATTCACATATATCCTCCATCCTTATCTCTTCTACTCTGAAAAGACAGCTTTTTAATTCAAAACTTCAAAAACTGTTTTGCAGAGAGACATTCAAATTACCAGGCCTGAAAAATAATCTAGCTAATGAAAGAACCAATAGTCTTGACATTGAACTGTTCAGTTTTCAGTCTGGACCAGTGGTCTACAAAATCAGATCTGTATATCCCAGAGGTAGAAGAGGTACAAGACCATCCACTGAGGTACCAAAAGAACTTTTAGAATGTGTACAATGTATACATCACAATATAAAACTATATAACTGAACTCTAAGATTAACATATGCACATATGGTTTAACAGTTGTACAGGCATATAATTTATGAATATTTACTTACATGGAGGAGAGGGTCCATACTCCAAAAAATAAGTTTTTCTTGGGGCATACATTTTTTTTTTAAGTTTGGAAGTTCCTCTGCCCCAGCATTTCGCAAACTAGGACACACATAGCCCTGGGGGGATCACAGCATTTGGGGAAAAATGCAAAGAAACTAAATAAGCCTGGTACATGTTCCTGGTGTCTTTATTTCATTCACACTAGGGTAAGGAGAGTCACTCTTTTCTGTAATCAGGTGCTTCAGAAGACAAATCCAGTAAACAGATCTTAGGATGAAAGGGGCCACCGAATGAAGACCTAGGTTCCATGCCTGGCTCTCTACCATCTAAGTTGCCACTCACTTCACTCTTCCAGGCCTTTCAGGCTCCTTCTAGTTCTAATTTTATAATTCATGATTGAAGGTTTTCACCTCATCCTTACTTGCTTCTACATGTCATTCTTCTAACTGGAATGTATTAGCCTCCCCTTCCTACGAGGGTTGGCCTTGACTTTGCATTCCTTCAGCCTTCATGGATTGTTTGCTGAAAGAGTTTGTAAGCATTCTCAAGTGGTTTCCAAGTGTCCCCCAGTACTCCTGGAGAGACTGTAGTAAGCTCCTTCGTGCAGTGTTGGGACAGCATTCTGCATGGGGGACCAATGTCTACCATCACCTGTTCATGCTGACGATCCACAGCCCTGCCCCTGATGCAAATCAGTGATGCACTAATTCAAGGGGAAAAGTGACAGGAACCTAAATTATCCACCTATTAAAGGTAGGCGATGTGAAACAAGAAGATAAAGCTGAGATCACTCTCCGGTAAGCTCAGCTATGAGAAGACTAGCTCTGAACTCAGCAGGAACAAAATGAGGAACTGGAGCCAGCACAGAGAAGTGTTAACTCATGCTGGTAGGATGCCCCTTCTCACTCAAAACAGCCAAGTTCATGACCCAGCCATGGCCACCCTGTCAAAATAATTACTACTGAGAGTTAATATATGAAACATGCTTACAGCCTGGCACTGTTAGTTAATATTATTATCCTCATTTCATTGAGTATACCAGAACTAACAGGAGAAATGTGAAAGCTTTATGTGTAGACTTTGGGGGCTCCATGGCAGAATTGTCACCTACCCAGAGCAGGCTGAGATTCAACTTCCCTTTTCAGATTTTGTCAACATCTCAAAAGGTTCCATGGCACATCTGCTATCACGTGGAAAGATAAACCCCAATTCGCAGGTAATACAGAGCACTTTTAATGAGGCAGCACAGTGGGAGGAATACAGCAGTAGACAAGGAGATGAAATGTGCGACCCAGGTGGCTCAGCAGTAAAGAACCCACCTACCGATGCAGGAGATGCGGGTTTGATCCCTGGGTCAGGAAGATCCCCTGAAGTAGGAGTGGAAACCCACTCCAGTATTCTTGCCTGGAAAATTCCATTAACAGAGAAGCATGATGGGCTACAGTCCACGGGGTCACAAAAGAGTCAGACAAGACTGAGTGCGCACGCACACAGGGACGGAAGACATCTTGTCTTTGCGCTGCCACTAATGTTCCTGCTCTTGAAAAAATTACTTTTCCAAGGCCTAAATTTTCTACTATTTTTAAAAAATTATTAAATGACAGAGTTCCGTAGCCAAGAAGGGCAGAAGCATACAAACATTTTTACTGTGATCTACTATAACAAATAGATTCTTGAGTCAGAACTCAATACTCATATATGTATATACCCAGCCAAAACAAGAATTTCAAGAAACAATGCTTATCCTACCTTGCGATTTTCTACTCAATTTTTTCCCCAAAAAGTGCAGTTTGAGACCTAACAAACTGATTTCATGACCCACTAGTGGTCACAATCTATAATTTTAAAAGCCTGGTAGTAAAGAGTATGGGTGGCCTTGCAGTCAAACAGACCTAGCACCGCCATTAACTAGCTGCATAATCTTGTGTAAGTTACCAACCTTTTTAAAGTTCTTCATCTTTTAGATCTAGATTAAAATACCAGGATTGTTCTAAAGATTAAATGGGATAATGAATGAAAAGCACTTAGCTGCACAGTATCTGACAAGAACAAATACTCAAAAGTGATGGTGATAATTAATATCAATGTCCTTATTGCTAAATTTGAAAATTCCAAAAGACAGTAAAATATGTAGAAGGAAACTAGGAGGAGAAACAGGCTCACCTGCAAGCATTGATAACCAGAAGAACTACTATCAGGTTAATCCCTGCCTACGCTCATAAAAGTTTCACCAATGGAGGCATTTCTGTGCACTTTCTCCACAGTATCCTCTAACAACTGAAACATTCATGCTTACTGAATGAATTAATATACCTGGAAGCTCACCTCCACACACTGGAGGAATTATGTAAAGATCCCAACTAACCTTACATAGCTCCCCAAACTCAGACACCTGAGGATGCTCTAAGCCAATGGTTCTTAAAGTGTTGTTCCCAAAACAGCAGCAGCATCACCTGGAAACGTGTCAAAAATGTAAATTATCAATTCCCCACGTCAGGCCTACACAATCAGAAACTCTGGAGGTGGTCCCAGCAATCTGTGCCCTCCAAAACTTGATGCCCATTCAAGCTGGACAACTACTATTTCAAACAAGGATGACTTGGAACTTACAGCAATCCCAGGGAGCTGTATGTACAACCAAAAGGACTCCTGCAAACTAGGAACTAGTTACTCAGGTAGTTTAACCAAGACTCTTTAGAGCCAGTTATAACCTCCATGAAGTTCTCAAGAACTGCTTCTCCTCAGCTCCCCAATAGGAGTCTAAACTCAACAAAGAAGCAGAGGCCTCATTCCTAGAAGCAAAGCAAAACCTATTTCTTAATGGTCTCTTACCTGGGCACATTCCCCAGGCTCACACTGTCCCGTATCAGGACTTCTGTAGCAGAGCTGAGTGCTTCCTGAAACTGCGCGTGTGTGCCCAGTGGTTCAGTCACGTTTCACTCTTTGTAGCCTGGCAGGCTCCTCTGTCCGTGGGATTCTCCAGGCAAGGATACTGGAGTGGGCTGCCATTTCCTACTGCAAGGCATCTTCTCAACCTAGGGATCGAACCCACGTCTCCTCCATCAGCTCTGAAATGATAAGCTAGGTCTCACAGCCAGTATGCACACAGCGACCACGGCACTGAAGGCACCCGGCGCTGCTCCACCCACACTCACCTTGTGTTGGACCACTTACCAAATTAATGAGAACCCACTAAGCATCCGTTTTGAGCACAGATATACATGCTCCAAAAAGAAGTCAATCAAACATTAGAACACCAAAATCAAATCTGTCATCTGAAGATTAAGTCAAAGAATACATTTGTGTCACTAGATTGAGTCCACTCCTTCAGAAAGACATGGAAAAGCTCATTAATTTCTATAAAACTTTAATTTTCCAAAAAGCGCCTTCAGTCAAAAGCTGTGCAGTGCCATAAGACTCTTAGTAACAAAAACATTTAGAGAAAACAGTGATTTTTATCAAAAAGCAGAAAAATATTAACTACTTTCTTTCTGCTCTGGAAAGAACTGCTAACATACCTTCCAAAGGTAAAAGGGTATCTTTTTAAAAAAGAAAGATCCCATATTTCTGTCAATAAAATAATGACCCTGTTACACACCAAAGAATAGACAGAAGACCGGATTTTGGTTCTCCAGCTAACCCTGGTACCTACATTATGACCTTGGACTTGGTCTCACAAGGTCTCTGCCTCAGTCTCCACAAATGAACACATGACCTTATAAAAGATATAATGCACATGAAAATGGTTTGCAATCTATTAGATGTTATCTTCTCAACATGCCAGTTTATTCCTATGAACTGATTCCTTCCCTCTGACTCACAGTGCCCAAAATGATTTATTTCAGAAAGTGCTCATAAGTGGTTTGACAACAGGTGTAACAAAGGTGTAAACTAGAAAAGATACTGAACACGTTCACACACATAAAGCAGCATGAACCCACTGACATGAACTGTATCACAAGGAAATGGGTTAGAAAAATGACCCACAGTACACTACCCTTCCTGGTTCTGGCAAAAATTTGAACTGGAACGACACAGTATCTAAAAAGGAAAAGTAATGCCATACAAGAAATAAAGTGAATTATTTCAAAGCCTCACAAAATGGTGGTTTGAGGACAAAGGGTCAGGGAAGACTATGTTTTTGTCAGGTCTGATTTGCCCTCAGCTATGAGTACACTGTCTTTTCATGTGGCCCCAAAGACATGGTTGAGCCATTATTGCTGTTGATAATGACGAGCAAATGCTGATGAGACGACTCCACATCACCAGTTCTCAGACTCAGATCTTGTGTAATTGGGTGTGTCCCTCTATGTCACTGTGCAGATGGTGATTAAACTCATTACAACTTCCCTAAACCTTTTCACTATAACTGAATAGCATTCTCGTTAATTATTCTCTGGTGCCAATTGAGACTAGACACTATTTTAAAACAGCTTTTTTTAAAAAAACAGTTTCAAGGTTTATCTCTCTTCCTCCTCCCAACATATACACACACTTAAAGTTGGGATGTTTGTTTAAGGAAAAAATTCCAGTTATCAAACTTTACCAAAACCATAAATATTTCTTTACTACAGTGACTATAACAAGCTTACTCATTTCAATCTGACATAAATTTAAAAAAAAATTAATCAATTCCCAATATCCTACCAACAAATGATATGCATTCTGAATAATCTATGTGCCTCAGGAACTAAAACAGTGCTACTATCAACACTCTCCTCAGGAGGATGGAGCATGGGGAATCCCAGCTCTCATGAT
The DNA here is from genome assembly GCF_032405125.1 of Capricornis sumatraensis. Lineage (NCBI taxonomy): Eukaryota > Metazoa > Chordata > Mammalia > Artiodactyla > Bovidae > Capricornis > Capricornis sumatraensis. The sequence continues at coordinate 124,487,599 of NC_091070.1, read as the reverse complement.
ACACAACTGCCAAATTCTTCCTAGTCCATCCTGGTGAAAGCGGTGCACCCCCCATGGGGTTGGATGACAGTGGCTTTTATTGAGGAAGCTCTCAGCTGACCACAGGGCACGGCCAAATATCCAACCAGACTGCTGGAGGAGACAAAATGGTCCATTTGGCAGTCTGTTGACAATGACATGTCAAAACTTCAACTATCCGGCCACTCTTGGCGGTAAACTTTCCTGCACTGTACACCTGAAAGAGCAATTGTTGAGATGGTTCCCTTGACTGAAAAGTACAACTTGTGAAATGCATTTTTGTGGAAAACCCAGCATACTTTCATATCCAAATATATGTAAACAAGTCACAGATTCATATGTTTTTAGCCTCAGAATTAGTAAGCTAAACTGAAGTGCAATATGTGTTTCATCATTTTGCTTTCTTTCCCCATGACCATTTGGCAGAGTTAAAATTTTAGCTATCATGCATTTTCTTCCCTAAAATGTATCGGTTACAGTTCCCACAGAAGCTGGCTATGCATTTCCTTGTGGGTGTATGCATAAACCTACCATAACAAAACATTTTCTATTTCCTCATTTTGATCAAAAGGAAAAAAGAAATGCTAAAATGCACTTACAGAAGTGACAGTGCAAGACTGACACACCTATCTGTATACACAATTTACATTCTGTTTAAGGTTATGATGATTAAGGAGAAAAACGCCGAGAGCGATAAAATAAAATTACACAAAGGAGTCGCCCATGCTGTAAGAACAACAAAGAAAAGGGCACGGCAACCCACTCCAGTATTCATGCCTGGAGCATCCCATGGACAGAGGAGCCTGGTGGGCTACAGTGACTCTGGCGGGTCAAAAAGAGTCGGACACGATTAAAGCGGCTTAGCATGCAAGGAACAACAAAGTTCTCCATTCAAGGAGAACTAAACTAAGGTTTGAGACATTAAAAACAGCTGAGGAAAAAATACTAAGAAACAGACATCAGAACACAAAATGCATGTTAAGGAACACAATAATATGTACTCACTGGCAGAATATATTGAAGTTGTGATGGGTTGAGGTGAGTTAGCCATACTCTCCAGCCTGTTTCACTTTGGATCAACATCCTTTCCAGGCAACAGAGACAAATGGATACTGCAGGCACAGAACAGCTTTAAGAAAAGCTAACTGATCCACCTGGGGAAAGAATCCTCAACCTCTGCTGCACTGCTGTCAAGCTCTGACACAACTAATCAAACAGAAGGGAAGAGGATCCTTTCAAATCACGGGGGACAGAACTCAAAGTTAGCGACATTACAGAGCAAGCGATGGGTTATAACGAAACAAGAACTGCCCTAGAAATTAGACGTGGGTTCGAATCATGGCTCTGCCATATACTCACTGTGTGATTGAGAGGCGTTCCCTTAAGCTATGAGACTTAATTGTTCTCATCTGTAAAAATCAACAGCCCTTCCTCCTTAGTTGATTTCATTGGTGACTGAAATAAGATCATGTTTACAAAAGTGATGATAAGCCAGGAAGCACTATTTAATGTAAAATATTATTGTATGTAAATCCAAAATTCTGTGAAACATAAAAGCTTTACCATCTAGCCCCCAAATGATAAAAAATTACACGATTAAATTAGATCACATACATCTATATATTGAGACCAGCCTAAATGGGGATGGGATGTTATTATGTGTGTAAGGCTGGTGTAGCCAACTTCAACAATTTTTAAAAATATTTCCCCACTGCTCTCCTAGTGTCTCAACAATGCTCAGGAATTACAAGCAGAAGCGATAATCTCCTAAACCTCCCCTAACTCTCTGGCACAGAAATCTGACATAGGCCACTTCACATGCCTGATTAGATAAGCTTTCCCAATGCTGAAAGCCAACTGCTTCTAACATTTCAAACCTGATTTCCATGAAGACTCCGGGGTGAAAGATGGAAACAAATAAGCCAACCAAGTAGATCCTCCTTATTGAAAGAGTTCCCTGACTCTGACTTGAAGTATTAAACAATTTTTTCTATGAACCAATTCTTTCTGAGGTGAAAGGAGCAAGATGCTATAAACTGGGCAGACACAAGTATTAGAGAGGCTTTTAATTTACACAATTAATCATGTAAACTTTCCATTACTAGATGATAGTGCTTTAGTCTGTTCTTCAGGTGGTCCATAATCCTGCCTTGGCAATGAAGCAGTGCAAAGGGAATCATTAAAAGAAATTAAAACAAAACAGGTATTCCCAGACTACATCTTCCAAATAAGAAACTGACAAGATGCTAATCAAGTTTAAACTCTGGGGCCACCTGCACTTGAGCACCGATTTTTGTACCCAGAACAATACAATTAAGTATGCTGTTTCCAATATACATACAATCCTGCAAGTTAATTATTATTATCATTCCCGTTACATAAAACTGGGAACTGAGACTTTAGAGAAGCGAAGTGACTCGCATAATACTCTTAGCTGAGACTTAGAGCGAGGCCTACCTGGTTCCAAAACTCGGCAGCTATGCTAAAGTGAACATCAAAATAGAGTTAGAAGGGTATCTAAAGTCATAAATAATCAATCTTTACTGTCATTATTCTCTCATTATCCTTCATATCCCTGGGCATTCTCTCCTTTACTATTCAACAGGCAGCTAAACACAATTGAATTTGAAGGAGACAGTCCAGTATGTCTGAAAAGACCCACATGTTTGAGCATGCATGTTTAGGATTGCATTTTAAAACAGAAGACATTATCTGGGATTATCTGTTGATGTCAAACATACTTCTCTCATCTGTTATTATAGATGACCACCAATTTTCAGTGACAAAGGAGATAACATGGAAAAGATTCACATAAAAGAAGAAAAGCCAAGGTTATCTCCGTGCTTTTTCTGTAATAACATATGTAGAAACACTGCACACCGTTAATTTCAAAGTTCCCAGGCCCAGATAGGTTAGTCCTGGGCAGTTTTAGTAATTGCTTATGTCCACTTTCATATGCTGAGGCATTCCGATCATTTTATTAATACATGGTCTTTTATATCCCTTTCAGAAAGATACAATAAGAATACAAGTGCCCAGTCAAGAAAAAGCTATCTGCAATTTAAAAGGCTGGCACACATATGGCTCTGAATTGCTATTCTAAGTCTTCCAAAATGTTTTTTTTTAAAAAAAAAAAAAAAAAACTACACATTCATTCCTAGTCTTAATCTACTAAAGAATTTCTTTTAAGATCAAGAAGTAATCAGGAGGGCAATTCTAAACAACTTTCCTTGGTTTACAACAAATATACTTCCCATTTTCAAAAAGATTTAGAAAGAACTGCAACTCCTCAGAATGGAATTTTGACATTTAAATTGTTTCCACATTATGCAAATGTCCACTCGGGTAGGATGTTAAGAAGAGCAAAACTTAAGTCAATTTAATGCAGAAAATATTACTAAATCCAAAGTTACATTATCTGTAGGGCTACAGGATTCCACTTTAGAGACAATGGCATCTCTTACAGTGAGTAAATGTGTGAGCTCTGGAGTCAGGCAAAGGGGGTTCCCGATCCTGGTCCACACCACCTACTGGTCTATATCACTAACTAGGTGACCTGGATGACCATGCCTTAATCTTTCACTAAGTAGGAATTATAACACCTACTGTGCGGTCTAAAGCCAAACAAGTAAAGCACTTTTCCTCCCGAGCATCTGTCACATAATGAACTCTCAGTATATGGAATCTACCATTGCTTCTTATAAGCTCCAGAAGGGCAGTTTTTGTTTTGTTCACTCTATTAACGAAGAAGCATGCCCCAGTCTATGGTTCTTCCAGTGGTCATGTATGGATGTGAGAGTTGGACTGTGAAGAAAGCTGAGCGCCGAAGAACTGATGCTTTTGAACTGTGGTGTTGAAGAAGACTCTTGAGAGTCCCTTGGACTGCAAGGAGATCCAACCAGTCCATCCTAAAGGAGATCAGCCCTGGGTGTTCATTTGAAGGACTGATGTTTAAGCTGAAACTCTAATACTTTGGCCACCTCATGCAAAGACTTGACACATTGGAAAAGACTCTGACGCTGGGAAGGATTGGGGGCAGGAGGAGAAGGGGACGACAGAGGACGAGATGGCTGGATGGCATCACCGATTCGATGGTCATGAGTTTGGGTGAACTCCGGGAGTTGGTGATGGACAGGGAGGTTCATAGGGTTGCAGAGTCGGACACGACTGAGCGACTGAACTGAACTGATACCCCAGTCAGCTTTGATGCAAATACTCCAGTTCCTCCAAAGTAACATTCTCATTTATCCACATTAAGTACATTCAAATAACTGTTACCCTTAGTATATACCTCCTTTCTTTTAATGTAAGTGGCTGCAGCTACCCTTGGGGGGAGATTTAAGTTATTGGAAAATATTTTAAGTGTTTTAAGGGTATTTGAGTTAACATATGCACCACTTAGATTTCCTGTAAACAGTGTGCTTACACAAAATTATAAATATCTCAGACTACAAAAGAAAACCTCTCATAGTACTTCCACAACTGAAAAACAAAGTTTGAGAAATAATTACAGGGAGCAAAAAGGAGTGGTAGGTAGAATACAGTTTACTAAATTGGCAAAATAAAATTTGGAGTTTTGTCTTAAACAAAACAAAACAAAAAACCTGACAACCATTTGCTCATGGCTGCCAAAACTTGAGAATAAGCAAACTGTCATGGGAAACAAATGTTAAAATATGAAACCCTTTTCTGAGGAAGTAACTCCACCAGTCCTGGCTAATCCAATTCTGAATCACTAAGGACTCCAGCCCTGTTGGGTTGTCTTAACCATTACAAAGAAGTCCAAAGAGACAGGCAGGGTCTCACAGGCAAATATTTTCTCTGCTATCACTGACATTTTCAACATAGCCACACTTTTCCCCCACCCCACCCTTCCCACTGCTTCACTGTTCCCTTCTCAGACTTCAAAAACAGAGGGTCAACCTACAGATACATCATTTGACTAATGAGTTTGGAGGCTTTGCTTTCCTCATCTGTAAATCAAGGATGGACTAGATGGGTGGTTCCCAGTCTGAGATTCCAAAATCTCCGGGAGCCCATAAAGCTGTGATGACAGACCATGAGGTACTTCTGTTATTTCAAAGAGACAGTTCCTTTAGTGCTATAGGTGTAATTAAAGCACCGAACGCATGGTGACACCAGATGGCACAGGGTGATGTTTATCATGTCATAGGAAAGGGGGGAACAAGAGTGTCCCCCTGACATTCTCCTCAAAGCTATATCTCAGGCAAAAAAAAAAATTCATAGTTCCTGTACTAAACTAATCCAACCACAAATGTCTGGTTAATAAATAAGGGGAAATGATTCAGTGCCTATCAATACAATTTGGATGGTAGACAAAGTCTCCAAATTGGAAGTATACCCCATTAAAGGAACAGACTCAAATACCCCTAAATATTTACAGGCTCACCGGAAACCAGTGAACTACATACATGCTGCAAACATGAAGCTCCAATTACTCACCAAGGATCTGAATCACTCATTCACTTTTGATTAAAAAGAAGTGAAAGCAACAAAAAGCCAGTGTATACTGCAACACAAAATAACATCACCAGCATAACTACTATTTACCACACTGTCACTATATGCAGGCACCATACCATGAAGGTAACACTAACTTACTGAACCGTCATAACAACCCTAGCAACTACATGCTCCTATTACCTTCACTTTAAAAACAAGGAAATCTTGGCACAGAGTGCTTAAGAAACAGGGACACAGGGCCAGTGAGTTAAGAGCCCAGGGTATCCCCACCCTTTCTCCCTCTAAGCTCACAACTCCCTCTCAAAGAGAAGTCTCTCAAAACACACAAAAATGGCCCCCAGCAGAGCCTTAGGAGCTGGGCCACTGATCTTGAGAGCAGGCTTCTGAAGAGCTCATAGCTGTGGCCCATTCTGGCTTAAAGACCCCCTTAATTGGAACTCCTTTCCTCTCAACCCAAATTCAATCTGTCTGTCCTGATGACAGAAATCAACTGAGAAAAGGCCAGGGCTATTAGCCAACTAAAATCAATCCTTTTATTCAGAATATACCAATGATTTCTAACAGCTGGCTCCTATGTTCAATGAGCTGACAATCTTATCAATACACAAATGATTAAAAACATGTATTTTGAGTGTATACAACGAGCAAGGGTTACGGAGACAAGTAGACTAAATCAATCATTCAATCAGTCCCAACTCTGACACTTACTAATTCCGTTATCCTGAGCATGTTACAGGTCTCAGTTTCCCCTCCTCCCCATCTCAAAGGTTGTTGTGAGGCGTGATTGTATGAATGGGGATAAAGTGCCATGTTTGACTACAGAGGCCCAAGAGCTAGGGGTCTGCATCCTGGCTCCATCCTTTAACCACCTTATTATTCGCCCCAACATCCAAAGCTATGACTCTAAGCTCCTATTTTCTTACCTGTAGTATAGCTAACTACTGTCTACCCCAAAGGACAGCCATGTGAATTAAACGAGAAAATATATATAAAGCCCTAAGAGAATGACACATAGTAAGAATCAAACATTTAAAAAGAAAAAAAAAGCTGAGGTTTTAAAAGTCAAACCACAAGTTTAAGTCCCAGCTCTGTCACTTATTATCTAGGGCCAAACAATGGTATACAAGCTAACTAACCCCTCAGAGGCTCAGTTTCAACCAAGATTTTGTGAGATTAAAGGAGGCAATTGTGTAACAGTGTTCTGTAAACTCCGCATCGCTATGTAAATGTTAGGGTCGTTTTATGTTTTATGTTAATTGTACCGAGTGGTCCTTTCAAATACTATCTTCATCTTTAAAATGGAAAAACTGAGGCAGAGAAATTTTAAGCCACAGAGAGAAGGCTGATAATTTCAAAAGTAGGAGGAAGAAAATGATTGGGCCAAAATAAATTCAGATCATGACTAAGCAGGAAAGTAATAAGCCTTCAAGAAGAAAGATGAGAATAAATATCCATTAACCTGTTTTTAAGCAACAACTTCACCTGCTGATTAAGCCTCTCAATGCAGTCTATGAGTAAGAATTCTCTAATTTCCTCCCAGAAACAGTATTAATAGACTTCAGGGTGAGAAAGAGCTTCACCATCAAACCTCTCTTCCCATCCATAAGTTAATTTTGTGGATTGGGCAGAATATCAAAGACCAGGGGACACGAACTCTTAACCTATGCCTTAAAAAAAAAAAAAAAAGTTGCAGTCCTTCAGAGAGGTTTCCTTCTTTGGTTGGTCAGAAATGTTCTTGTTCTCCAGGTCTCCTCATGCTAAATATGGTAATAGCTGGCAAACAACCAGCCCAGTAAATTCCAATGATACTTAAGAAAGCATTCATATTGCCTGAAATTACTCTGAATCAAACACTTACGACCCACAGAGCTGCCACATATAGCAGTTCAGCTGGAACTCTTATGTCAAAAGCAGCAGGATGCCTTAAGAACATACAAGCATGGGGAAAAAAGCAATCTACTCTTCTTTATTGCAACATTCTTCAACAACAACGCGGATCTCCTACCCACTGTGCACACAGCACTGAGCTAGGTCAGTGGAAGGCTGGAGGGAGAAATCTAAGAAACAGGTGGTGTTCGTGGGGTGCCAAAACAACAGGTTGATTCAGTCAGTTCTGTCCCACAACTAATCAATTTTGCGAAGAGAGAGGAGAAAGAATCTTAGTCATCCTGTTGGCTTACCAAATGGAGCGGCTACACCACTGCACAACTATAAATTAGGTCAGAATGCCAGATTTAGTAGTGAATTTCAGGTCCGCCTTTCAGGGATGGTCCAAGATCCTGGATATCCAAAAAGACAAGACAGAAGCAGGCTACCTTCCACCCATCCCAAAACAGAGCTTGCTTCAGAATAGCCTGGGTTTTTTTGCTTCCTCCAGTATCTTTTCATAAGATACTAAAGTAAATGTGCATTTTCTGGGCACACACAACTGACAGCTTGTTGATTTACGATACAGTCAGATTAGAATTTTAAAGTAATTACAGAAAATACCAGTTAACAAATATACAGAAAATTGACCAAGTGGATTAGAAATCAAAGGATTTTTTAAAAGCTATTAAATAATTTTTGATATATCAATACTGGTAGCAATTTGATATTATGTAGTTTAATGTATCCGTGTGTGTTTTAACACATTCAAGATAAAGAGAATACCTTTAATATTTAAAGAAATATTTCAAATCAGTAACCAAAAATGAAATACCTTGCTTGATGAATAAAAGACACAATTTACCAAAATAAATAAAAAGAAAAGGCAACAGAAATGGCCACTGATCACATGAAAAACTTTCAAGACCACTATAAGCAGAGATACCAATTAGGATGAGGTAGCATTTACCACTTATCAAATTGTTAAAGAGTTGTAAACATAAAACCAGTGTTGATGACGGTTGGAAACACGGACAGTCTCATATTCAACTAATACAGTATAACTTGGTCAAACTATATGAAAGGAAATTTGGCAATGTGTATCAAAAGCCACACAAAGGTCCATCTTCTTTGATAAAATAATTTGACTTTTTGGAATTTATGTTAAGAAAATACATATTCCTACCATTATTTACATATGAGAATGTTCATCACAACATTAGTTATAATCATGAAAGCTGGAAACCAAGACTAGATCTCAGTTTAAATAAAATATAATAGAATCTTCAGATAAAACTGTAGGCAGCCTTTAAAACCATGTTCTTAAAAAGTATTTATACACAGGAAATATATATATATTTTCAACATCTTATAATAAACTATAATGGAAAAGAATCTGAGAGTATATATATTCTTTCTTAATTACTTTGCTATACACCAGAAGTGTTAGTCGCTCAGTTGTGTCAGATTCTTTGTGACCTCATGGACTATAGCCCACCAGGCAACTCTGTCCATGGAATTCTTCAGGTAAGAATATGGTGGGTAGCCAATCCCTTCTCAGTGGATCTTCCTGACCCAGGAATCGAACCCAGATCTCCTGCACTGCAGGCAGGTTCTTTACCAACGAGCCACCAGGGAAGCCCCAACTAATACAAGATTGTAAATCAACTGTACTTCAATAAAAACAAAGAAATATGAAGAAAAAAATTATTTACATATATAGGAAAGTGTTTACAATATTTTCAGTGGTACAGAAGTATATAGTAAAACTATAATATGCTAAAATCTTAATTACAGTAAGAGGCACAGAAAAACAACTGTATGAAATATAACAAAATATTAAGTGAGGTTTTGATTGGAGGTGATGGGATTATTGGAGATTTTAATTTTCTCTTATGTTTTTCTGCTTATTTCCCAATGTTTAAAAATCACTCTTTGGCATAGTAATTTCTCTTCTGGAAATCTAGCTTAATAGAAATATCCTAAAGAGGGGAATTTCTGTATAAAGATCATTTATACAGAATGGCATTTAAATGCCAGATTTAAAATCTGGCATTTATAAAGTGTCATTTATGCAGGAAAGAAAAAAATGATGGAGACAAATATGTAACCAAAGCAAAGGAGAAATCAAAGAAAGACAGAACAGAAAATCACATATACATTATAAATCTACAATTTTTAAGAGTTGATAAAAAGACCAAATGATGTACACCAGAATATTAACAGTGGTGTAACTGTGGATTTTTCTTATACTTTTCAAAGGTCCTTCAGTTTAGTCGCTCAGTCGGGTCTGACTCTTTGTGACCCCATGGACTGCAGCACGCCAGGCTTCCCTGTCCATCACCCACTCCCAGAGCTTGCTCAAATTCATGTTTATCGAGCTGGTGATGAACTCCTTAACCACCCTTAAATATAATTACTTTAAAAATTGTTGTTTAATTGCTAAGTCGTGTCCGACTCTTTTGAGACCCCATGGACTGTATGCAGCCCACTAGGCTCCTCTGTCTATGGGATTTCCCAGGCAGGAATCCTGGAGTGGGTTGCCATTTCCTTCTCTGGGGGATCTTCCCGACCCAAGGATCTAACCAGTCTCCTGCACTGGCAGGCAGGTTCTTTACCAATAAGCCACCAGGGAAGCCCAATACCTCGCCCAAAAAAATTCTTGTAAAGGTGCCAGAGAAAATCAACAAAGCATAAATATGAGTTAATTACATGTAAACATAAGGAATAATTCTGTTGCTATGTAAACGTACCTTTAAATGTTACAATGTTTGTTTTCAGTTACAACCAGATTTTCCTTCAATCTCTTAAAAGTTTATGTCACAGGAGCCATGACATATTGTTACTACTTTATATAGTAACATCCCAAACGTGCATGATTTACAGACATGTTTTTTTCTCTAATAATCCTCATAAAGATTAGAAAGTGCTTTAAATGTTCTAATAAAGTAAATGTCCTTCATGTTCCAATTTTAAAAGATCTAGCAAATAAAGGCATATTCTCAGCAAAGAAAACAGTAAAAAGTAATAATCAAAATACACACGTCCTTAAACATCAGTGAGTCTCTACACTTTATAGACAAAAGCACATGAAAGCAGAGAATTAAACAAAAGTTTCTTTGCAGCATACCACTTTACCATTTAGAGAAGTAAACAATTTAACACTATCTAGTGTTCTGACTATTCATATTCAGAAACTCAACAAAACATATTAGTGCTTAAACAGTATCAATTTTTCTCTTATTGGAATGTTGAAGAAGTAAGCCAGCATAGCAACCTCTCCCTGTTAGGTACTCGTTAAAATAGATTATTTAATCTTTGAGGCTTAAAAGCCTCCCAGAATCTCCTCACAAAACAGAGATGAGAGTGAAAAGAGATGAAAAAGAAGCAAATACCAATGTTAAAGTGCACCTGTCTCTGAACAAGGTAGTATACTTTAGAATGTAACCACAGCTTCTTGCTTTAGTCAGCAAGCAAAACTGTATTTTAAAGGGATACTATTTGTTAAAAGATACCATATTATTAGGGAGACAATATCTGACTCCAACCAAAATATTATCATCATGTTTTCCTTACCTCATGAAATACAGCCAGGCTTTCTTCCTATAAATAAATATATGAGGTGAGAGCACTACTCTTAACCCAGAAACAGGTTTTGCAACGCCCATGGATACAACCTGCCTTTGTGAGATGATGAATCCATCTTGGCATGATGTTTGGTTGATACAAAGAACTAGAGTCACTGCCAATACCCTGCAGATGGAACTGCCTTGAAGACCAGAAACTGCCCTCCCTAGAGGTCTCTGGGGAAGGCCCTTCAGTGCACCGGGAAGAGGGACACAGGCCCCTCACCACCTGATTGGGAGATCACAGGCTCCAGAGCTGGACGGTAGTAACTGGCCTACAGTTCAAGAGAGCCAAGAGACAGTAAAATGAACCCCTTAAGAGTTCATTCAATCATCCAGTAAAGCCCAAACTCTGAGGAGCCGGTAGGACAGGGTTTTGCCAAGACAAGCACAAGAGGGTGAGGGAGATGGTAGCATGATTAATCAATGCCACCTGAGGCAGCAACTCGGGGTGTGTCCACACGGCACTGCAGTCACTGCCTGGCTGTGACCAGAGGCTCCTTCAGCGACCGCCACTGAGAACCAGATCTTCCAAAGGAGCTCCTTCCACCTTAACTTGTCCAAGATCAGGTTAGGCATCCAAGTCTGAGAACACAGCCCTCTCTCTTGCCACAAACCCACGAACAGACATAATAGACACCACAACATGTGCCAAATTTATATTTACACCCCCACCAAACAAAGGGCTCTTTGTCTTTCCCCCAAGTCAAGTTTTGATACTTCTAAATTCCAACAGAGAAAGAGCAGAACAGCAGACAAGCCCAGCAGGGGTGAGCTCGGGGTCGCTGTTCCCTGGTGCTTCGAGATTTACTCCCCCCAGACCCTACAGCTCTTAGTCACCCCGACTGCAGGAAACTGCTCTCGGCCAGGATAGATAAGTTACTAAGTAACTGTACTTCATGTTCCTGTGTGTGCTCATCTGTCTTGTCTCCCTGATGATGTCAGCTCCTGGGGGCAGGTCTCTATCTTCCATTTGGTCAATGACTCCTACACAGCTAGAAAAGCAGAATACCCTTACTGCCTACCACGCCATGCTAGGGGAAACACACAAATTAAGGTTGACAACACACCATAGCCCTCCCTAACACACCACTAAGACAGCACAGCTACACAGATATTAAATCTTACAGCTTAGGGCTTAGAGCTAAGTAAGGCTCCTACTAGAGTATTATATAGAAATGTATATATTTACTTATATAAACAAATTAACACAATAATTGCTTTGTTTTGTTCACTCCTAGCTATGGCTTGTATCATTCCCGCTTCTTGGCTTTACTATTCTTTTTAATGTCACAATGTATTTTTTTGCCACACAGCTGGTTCTCCAGGGGAGGAGAAAAGAAAGAACAGACCTATAGCCAACTTCCTACCACTGCCAACGAACACTGCTATTTGTCCCATCTAGAGGCCATGAGCGTATCCTTTCAGATCTGAAGCCACTTCCTTCTTCCTATCACGAACAGCAACACCAAGTGTCTCTGTTAGAGGTGCACTTCTGAGCCCCTTCTTGCAGACTGCTCAGTTCTGCTCAAGAAGTCCTCCAGACCCCCTTTATCTTACCTTCCTTATTCTACTTGCTGCAGCAGCCCAGACACCCCAAAAGCAGGACTGCCTGAAAGGAATGACCTTTACATTTTTTTCACTAACATATCTGAGGGAAATCCCTGACATCAGATATGTGTTCATGGGTCAACAAGACAGACATCCTCAAAGACCCAGCATCATTCACAAGGGCTGAGGTCAGAATTCCTTAACAGACACCAAGAAAACTGGAACTTTTTTTATGTATTCTGGCATCTCAGGTAATATCCTGATGGAGGGACAAGGAGGCATCCACCAAAGTCATACATGACACACACATGGCAGTCCTAAGACTTTGGATAGACTGCCCAAAAACCCCACTCTTTTACAACTAAATAATTTTATTAGCCTTTTAAGGATACCAGAGTGGCTTTCTTCTCCCTAGTGAGCTAGGCATTCAATAAGAAGCACGCACTTTCAAGGCAGAAAAAAGTGACCACAGGACCCACAGTCAAAGCAATCCATCTCTAGCATTATCAAAGAATAAACAAACAAAAACAAAACAAAAAAGCCCTTAGCTTTCCTAGATTCTCTGCAGTGATTCCAAAATTTCCCTAGTATAAAAGTTACCTGGCCATTTCTTAAATATACAAATTCGCAGACACTATTCCAGACTCACTGAATCGGAATCTCCAGGAGAAGACATCAGGTGTCCTTATTATAAAACAGATTGGGGAAACACTGCTCAACAAATGCTTCCCTCCCACCACTGCCATCTGGAAAGGGTGGTACAAAACATATAGGGCTACAATGATTAACCCAAGCAATCTCCCCGATGGGATCATCTTCAAGGTCTTCACTGGGTTTAACTCCTTTTACGGAAGGGTGGGTGTCAGTTCAGTAAAGGGTACCTCTGGATCCCTAACACAAAAGGCTCAGGACTCTTTGAGACAAATTCCTAAGAAGATGCCAGTGGGTGCAAGTCATAAGGAGGAAGATTAGAACTGAATATACGAAGATCTTTCAAAGAATTACAGCTGTCCAAATCCAGACTCATCTGCCTCCAGAAAGAGGGAGCTGTCTATCAGAAGAGATGATCAAGGAGAAAAAAGGCAGGCTACACGTTAACCAGGATGTTCTAAGAGGATCAGAATCACCATGGGACAGATAGAAGGACTAGGTGAATTTTTAAAGTTCCTCCCAACAAATAAGTCAACAAAGAGGAAACTTCCAACTACCCATTAATTAATAAAAAGAGATAGCATAAAAGCGTATAGGTGGGGTCCACCTTTAACTGATCTTTTCAAAGCAGAAAGGACTATAAGGACACACCTCTGACTCACCATCACCTGTCTTCCAGAATGTCCCAAAGCTGGGGCAGGCAGAGCAGGAGTCACAGGTGCCACGACCAGGAAGGACCTGCTGCCCGGCTGACCACATGTTGGGCAGAGGCCAGGGAAGGGATGCGTGTGACATGGTCTCTGCCCTCAAGGAACAAATTTCATTCTGGAGGTAGCTCACCCTCTGTGGTTCTCTAAAAAATGTATTTACCATGTGTCGCCTTTTGCTTTTTATTTTGATGGTGATTTTCAATGGAACCCTCTTGGAGGGAAAAAAGCAAATATACTAAATGTAAATATCTGCTCGTTCTAGTTCAAGTTTACAATATGCAGCTCACAAGGAAATAAATCTCAAAAAAAAATCATCTAAACAAATTTTCGTAAATTTGGGAATGACATATACATACTACTAAAGTAGATAACCAATAAGGACCTACTATAAAGCACAGGGAAACTTGGGTCCATATTCTATAATAACCTAAATGGGAAAGGAATCTGAAAAACACAAGATATTTGTATGGGTATAACTGAATCACTTTACTGTACACCTGTAACTAATAGATCAATTCCATATAGTTTTATTCATTAATTTTTGGCTGTGCTGGGTCTTCATGGCTACAGAGACTTTTCTCTAGTTGCAGAGAACAGGGGCTCCTCTCCAGTTGCGACGCATGGGCTTCTCACTGTGATGGCTTCTCTTGCGTGGAGCACAGGCTCCAGGGTGCACCAGAGTCAGCAGTTGCAGCACGTGGGCTCCATAGTTGTGGCTCCCAGGTTCTACAGCAGAGGCTCAATAGTCGGGGTGCACAGGCTTAGTTGCTCTGCAGCATGTAGGGTCTTCCCAGTCAGGGATCAAACCCATGTCTCCTGCATTGGCAGGTGAATTAATTCTTTACCAGTGACCCACCAAGGAAGCCCTGTATATCACTGCTAATCAGCTATACTCCAATATAAAAGAGGGCTTTTTTAATTCTAACTTTAAAAATAATATATTCCAAGAATCCTCAAGATGTCCAAATTACAATAAGGGCGTGGCAACTCTGGACAAAACTACAGAAATTGCTGCCATAGTGATACAGTAATACAGGAAGCAGTAGAGGCAACTCAAGTGAGAGGCAGAGGGTGGATGCCAGCATCTTTGAGGTTAAATTCCAAAGTAAAAGTGACCTTTATGAATTGCAGAAGTGATCAGGAAAAAGAGAGAAGAAACCACCACACACACACACACAAACACACACACACACACACAGAAATTCAAAACGGCAAATTTAAATAAAACATCTGGGGAAGGGGAAAATTCGGTTTTCCCCCAAATGTAAGGTAAGCAATAACTTCTGCAAATACTACTTTTTAAAAAAACTGTCTTGAAGTATTGTACTAGTCCAGAATAAGAAAACTACTAAAAGTAATTGTTCAATGAAACAAATATGTACTGAGTGCCTATCAGATGCCAAGGCACCATTCTAGGTACAAGGGTTGTGTGCGCTGGGTGGACTCAGTCTCACCCAAGTCTTTGCAACCCCATGGTCGGGTGCTGGTATTAGAACAAACACAAATGAAAAGACACAATTCTTTTCCTCAAGAGGCACACTAACAATAAGCACTTGAGGATTTGTGTGTGTGTGCATCAGCTCATTTGTACAAAAGATGGAAGAGGTGTGGAGAGTGGACAAGGCACTAGACTGAGGACCAGAGGAGAGAGAGTCTTGTCTCAACTTGTCTGTAATGGGCTCAGTGATTATGAACAAAGTGCCTAAGCAAATGGAGGACCAAAGTAGTGCCCCTCCCACAAGATCACAAAACTAATTAACAGCTGACCGGGGGAAAAATTTTGGTCTTCTGGCTCCTAGACCAGTGAACCTCCCAAAATACAATGCATATGGCAGACAGATAAAGAAAGAAAAGTAGAGGAGAAGAAAACCCTCTGGCTTCAAGTCATCTGCAGAGAAAGGAAAGATGAAAGGAGGAGAAAAAGGAAAGAGTGGGAGTGAAATAAAGGTTAAGTTGTGGTTCAAGAGAGGTCAAGAAAGGAAGCACTTAGAAGTGTATGCACAGTATCAGTATAATGTAAAATCTGAGTCTATTCTCATTCAAATCATAGCTTAGAACTTTTTGCCCTAAAACCATTAAGGACCAATAGACAATGTGTCCAAAAGTGATACATGTGAATAAAACCTGAAGAAAAAGAGATAACAGAGAGGAAAGGGAGGGGGCAGTTTATAATAATATCATGTAAATATATATAAGAAGCCCTTCTAAAGAGACAATGTGGACCCACTGTGCTCAGATGAATAAGAAGACACAGTACTTATTTCTTATATAAGATATTATTTACTCTACAGCTTTTATGTCACCAAGTTCAAAAATCTTTGGAAGTCAGAAGGGTTAAAAACTGGAATGGCTGATTAAGGATACATTCGTTCTGGAAATTATTAACATTAAAAAGGGAAGACCCCAAGGTACACACCTGATAGAGAATAATGAATTATGACTGGGCTCCAACCAAGTTACTGCATTAGAATCACCCGTAAACCTTGAAAAATGCAGAATCTCAAAATATGGAATTTCAGACCTACTGTGCCAGAATCCTTGGGTGTTGAGGCCAAGAGGCAGCCCAGATGATGTTGATGCAGCCAGAATGTGGACTTTGTTCTATCACAGTGGACCAGGTAAGGAGTGAGACCACTAGGAATGGCATCAGAGAGTGGGAACTAGATCAATGCAAATTTTGTGGGCAAAATAGAATTTCTGTGGGTGTGATATTTTTTAAATGTATTGTAAGGCTAGTCTGAAGCATCCAAGCATATCCCACTGAATTCAAACATTTTCTAAAGGTCCTGAAGTCAGCAACTATAGTTCAGGTGAACCAAAAGTTACTGTTTTAGGCTATAAGCAGCTCACAGAAGAGGCAGCAGAGTGGGAATGGCACAGAGATACCAAGAATGTGGGTAGATAGTTTTAAAAAATCAAAAACATCAGGAAAAAGAGAGACTAAAAAAAAAAAAATCACTCTCATCCTCCCTCCCCAAAAAGAAATAATAATAAAACAGAAAGAACAAGAAGAAACAAGTTCTAGGGTAAATTTCATCTTCATCTGAAAGAAAAAACAATTACTCTTTGTGATTTTTTTTTTTAAAGTAAGAGAAGAATTCAACTGAGAAATCATGTAGCAGGCAGCAAAACCAGGGAGTGACTTCCCATTGCAAAGCAAAAGAAAACAAGGAGCAAGGGGTGGTCTTGGATAGCTGTTTAGACAATCAGACAGATGAGCTGACAGCTCCCTCCTTCAGGAACTCAGTGATGTTTAAATTAACAACTGGCCACTAGACTAATACAGGAACACTCAAAAGTTTAAAAGGGTGTGTTATAATTGATACCTTGGCAAAACACAATGATAATAAATTGAGAAGATTCAAGAAGCTTTCACTACTAGACTCTGAAAAGTTTCAAGATCTGCTCCAAGAAAAGTGCTTTTTAATCTCTTCCATTCCCATGTAGTTTAGCTTCTGAAGAACACCTGTCTAGAAATCAAAATATCTAAATCCTGTCTTTGAGCTAACACTAACACTAGACTTGTCCATTTGAAAGCTAGCTAGTAAGAGCAGTACTTCATCAGGGCAGAAGTATAGGTCCTAGAATGAGAGAAGCCCTGTGTGTCAGAGTTATCCTATTCCTGACATGTCTTATCATTAAACACTTAATTTAGCAAATCACTTTGCAAACATATTTATTATTCCCTCCAACTCTCTAGAATAAGTGATTTCTGGTTCTCTTTCATAGACGAGGAGATGACAGAACATGAAGACAATTTACTAAAACAAGCTAATGGTAGACCAAGGATTATAATGTTCAGACTAGCCCATTGTTTATACTCCTCTATCCTAAATTTACACTTTACTAAAGCTTTCGCTCAAAGAAAAAGGAAAGGCAAAAATACTATCATATGTTTTGGTTCATCATCACACAGCACCTTGGTCCACTTCTGAAATTCTTAGGGACCCAGAGGTGTATGGACTTTGAATTTTCCAAGAAAGGTTTGGGGTTGAACAACCCAGCACTGTGATAAATAACTTTGATGTCTTTTCAACATCTGTGATTGGCATGTCGACTGCCTGTTAACAATATACAAAGAGCAAATCTTTCTAAAGCCCATCATCTTCATTACTTTCTCTTTGCAAAAAGTCATAGCTCAAGTACTAAGTTCTTTGGTAAAGGTAAAACTTTCTTCAGATCAGGCTAGGAAAAGAAGGGGCCACTTCCAGTTCAACAAACACGCACAAGCCACCATCCCACTGGAAGCAGAGAGTTCACAAACAACAACAACAACACACAGTCCTGCCTGCAAAGGACTTTCTGAATACCTTTTGACTGCCACCAGTGTAATATACATTCTCGTAATTAATCCTATTAGTTGGGTAATTTCATTCCCATTTTATTGGTGAGTTCATACAACCGAGCTGGATTTGAACCCAGGATTAAAGCGCAGAGCTCCAAAGCCCAGGTTCTTTCCACGAAACAGTATGGAAAGAAATTTGGATTCTACGATAGTGGGTGGGATGGGTAAGATACGATTGGATTTCCTTTCCTCGATCCAACCGTGTTCAGAAAGACTGTTGCAGATATCCAACCAAAAAGGAGCTCTGGAAGGCACCACTTTGAATTAACGTATCCACTCTTCTTCACCCGCCCCCGCCCCACCCCCAACCATGCCAAAAGAACAGCCTTAGCTGCTGCCAGGTTGGAGGAGTTGGTGATCGTCACACCACATTCCTGAGGCTGGACACAGACTCTGAAACTGCGCCCGAGCTCTGTGCCTCGGAAAGAATAACAGCAGTAGAGATTTTTAAATCATGTGGCTCAGCATGCAGCCACACCAGTTTTCCTACTGCTCCTGCCTCCACCTTTCAAAGACTCGAGCCAAACTTTACACATCGGATTCTTGGGGAACCGTGGAACTCAGAGCGTCAGAACTCAGGCGCGCCGCAAAAGCCTGTCCCCATCCAAACCAAACCCACCCATTCACACCGTGGGCCTTCCTTCAGCACTGCTGAGTCTGGCTGTGAAGGTGCAAGCCGCTGGGTTGGGACGCCCTGCCCCCGCTCCCTCCACGCCAGAATCTGGCATTCCTGCGCTCAGCCCATCTGCGGTCCGCGGCCGGCGATGGTTGTCCCAGGCAGCCCGCCCCCGGCTCTCCCCCGACCCCGGGAAACACGGAGCCAAATGGGCGAAATTTCCCAAATCCCCGAACTCAAGTGCTCCAAGAAAGGGAGCATCTGAGGCTTGCTGCCCGGCCTCCCTCCGGCCGAGGAGGCGTGTGTGGGACCCAAAGGCGGAGGGGAGCTGCAGGCGGCGAGGGGCGAGGAGGAGGGGGCGCACCCAGGGAGCGGTCCGATGCTGTCCAAACTTTAGGAACTAAGTGGCCTCACTGCACGCCGACGGCCGAGCCCGGCCTTCTCGCCAAGTGGAGGACGGAAGGGTGGGAATGGTCGCCCCAGGTGGCCAGCCGGGCCAGAGGGGCGTGAGCCGGGGCGCCGGGGACAGCACCCCTCAGTCGGATACTCACCACGCGCCGGGGCCGCGCGGCACAGCCACAGTGCCAGCAGCGCCCACAGCGGAGCGGGGCGCAGGGCGGGCATCTTCTCGGTCGCCTCCTCCTCCTCCGCCGCCGCCTGGGCAGATCCACATGGGGAGGGGGTCCCGACAGGCGAGCCCCCACTTTCTCCTCCCCTCCGCCTACTTCCGCGGCTCACGGCCTCGCGCGGCGCCCCGAAGCTCAGACTTCAGTGTCTCCACTGCCTGCACCCCAAGTCCGCCGTTCCTGGGCCGCCGCCACAGCCGCCGCCCGAAGTTTGGCTGAAACTTTCTCGGGTGTGCAGCGAAGCAGCCTCGTGTGTCCTTCCGCCTCGGCCGCCTCCTCCCACCGCAAACCCCGCCCCGCTGTCGCCGCGGCCAGGCCCCGCCGCCTTCGGCACCCAGGGGTTTCCCGCAGGAAGAAGCGCCGGCCCGGGCTGCGCGCGGAGTGATCTACTATGAGTCCTCAGACACCCCCCAGCCTTGCCAACCCGCGTCGAGTCCGGACGCGCCTTAACTCACTCGGCGCTGGAGCGTCTCTCAGGGCCGGGCCTCTGCCAGGGGTGGTGTTAAGACTCTGAACTTCAATCACTAGGGTAGTGAACTTTCCGGGAGAGACAGACATCATCCAGCGAGATGGGTATCGCCTATATACAACCACACATCCATACACTCCCCGGCTAGCTGAAGGAATGCAACAGAGAAGGACCAGTGCTGTCAAAGAAGGCTGTGGGAGCCACGGCGCCAGAGTCCATTTAAAATGAACAGAGCCATCGAATGGGCTGTGCTGCACCCTTCATTCATTCAGTTAGTCATTCATTTAGCAAACATTTCTTAAGCACCTTACTTTGTGTGGCAGTGTGCCTGCAGTGTGCCTGGTACAATGGACTGATACTAACGACACTTGATGCACAAGCTAGCTTTGAGGACCGAGACTTTGCTGCTTCTTTCACAGAGGAGCTGGGATGAAAGCAGAAATCTTAAAAAGTTAGTAAAATTTGCATAGGACAAGGAGATCAGCTAAGGATATCCCATTGTAAGATGATAATATCTGAAACTTGGAAACAAACTAAATGCCCACCCATGAAGAAATGGATGAATAATGTATGGTATATTTTAAAAATGAAATGTAATACAATGGAAAAGACTGTATTCATATATAGAGATAAATATGAGGTTTATCTAGAGAGATAGAGATAAAATCTTGATAGTTTTAAAAAGCTAACTGAAGAAGGAGAGATAAAGAAAAACTATATTATTTATGGATGCATATCACAAGGTATATAGTAAAAGAATATAACCAAAATAATGCTTACTTTCATGACAGGAAAGTGGGGGATGTGATCAGGTATGGGTACAAGTGGGCTTGTTATTGTAAGAAAAGAACTGAAATAAACAAAAAGTTTGTGTGAGCATAGCATTCCAGGGGAGAGCCATCATGAAAGCAAATAAGAGAATCAGTAGATGAGTCTGGCATTATTAGCAAAGACCAGAGTCAAGGAGGGAGAGGAGGTTGGGACCAGATTATGTGGTCCCTGACTGACAAGCAGGGGATGGAGGGTAGGGTTATCTCTCAGGTCATAGAAAACCATTGAAGGTGTTTGAACAGGAGTGAGACTTGAAGGAAAGAAAGGTTGCTTGATGATCCTGTGCAAAATTGACTGTCAGGAGCAAAAGGTGAACTGGAGTCCAAGAACTAGTCAGGAGCTTGTGAAACAGTCCAGGCATGGGGTGATGAAGGCCTGCAGTAAGGAGGTAAATGCCAGAATGGAAAGGAAGGAAAAAAAAATGGGAGGGAGGGGAGGCAAACCTCTATTACTAATTGGATGTGGGAGTTTATATCCTGTGGGGAAGGGGAATCTTACCCACAGAGCCTCTCCCTGGCTCCTATAGGGAGCCAAACTTCTAAAAATGGTAAATATAAGGCCCTTACTTGACTGGGCTCCAAATCTTATCCTCCCGGCCCCACTGTGAACTTTACGCATTAACAGTATTGAATGACTTGAGATTCCCCCAAACATAACTTCTTGTTTTAGTCTCTGTACCTTCTGTCCCCAGATTTGGAATGACTCTTGTAGCCCTTCCTGTTGGTGAACTTCTAATCATTCATCCTTCAGTCCTGAGAAGGATCTGCAGACACTGCGATGACTTTGTACCCCGCAGACAGTCCCTCCACCGCACTGCTTCTTTATCTTCCACTGTTACCTATTTTTTCCACACAAGATCATTTGTATTTCTATCTTCTCAACCAGATCAGAAGTTCTTATGGGCAAGGACCATGGCCTTATTCATTCCCAGTACCTATCACATGCAACCCCATGAACTGTATCCCACCAGGCTCCTCTGTCCATGAAATCCTCTAGGCAAGAATACCGGAGCGGGTAGCCATTCCCTTCTCCAGGAGGTCTTCCCAACCCAGGGATCGAACCCAGGTCTCCTGCACTGCAGGTATATTCTTTACTGTCTGAACCATCAGGGAAGTCCCACATAAGAACTAGAGTGTACAATAAAACAATGCCAAACAAGTGTAATAAAACAAGTATAATCACAGGTCTGTGAAGTTCCAAACTGGATTTTAATAAGCACTTTATAATAGAGAAGTGAGTGCTATTATTGAAAGTAGTCAGCTTGAGATGCTAGAAACTCTTTTCAAAAATAACGTAATTAGTCAAAATAGTTTTGGAATTTCCCTTCTACAAACGTGTTCAGAAGAGTCGATAACATTACTTTTTAGCTGTTGACCTGTGGGGTTACCAGCTTGATCATTTGTCTTACTCACTAAATACCATTCCTAATGACTTGGCTGTATACAAATTTTCAAAAGCACCTTCAAAGATTAGATTTGTCACTATTAAAATATACCTAGAAGAATGTAAAAGTAATCACCTCCAAAGAGCAGCTCCAGAAATGACTGTGGCTATGACAACGTTATTAAAATAAGTATGTGATTTCTCAAGGTGACTGTTTCAAGAAAAGCAATTATTTTGTTCACATATAAATTTTGTTGGATTTGTTATTGTGTTAAATTTATTGCATAGGACCCCATAAGGACAAAAGTAATACAGAGTAAATGTTCTGAATGGAAGTAGAAGGCTAAGACTGAAGAGGTATTTGAAAGAATGTGTTTTGAAAAAAGCTATGAATATAAACTGGCAAAAATGAAACAAAAAGGGAGCTTAAAAATCAAGGGAAGAAACTGAAATCAGCAAAGACTGGGAGATGAGAGCAAGTAAGTTTAACCCATCAACTGACATTTTGGTAAATATTGACCATGGTCTAAATTTTATAGGAGGAGTTGAGGGATAAAGAAAGAGAGACAAGTATTAATAACTGACAATATCCAATGTGACAAGTGGAATGTTGTGAGTTCACAGCTGAGGGACTATGTATCATGTCCCAGAACAGGGGTGGTCAGGGAAAGATTCCTGGCAGACCGCAATAGCTGGACTAAGAACTGGAGGACCAGACAATGAATGAGGTAAAGAAGAGACAATTTCTCATGGTTGGAGGTCTAATCTATATCAAGCACAGGGAACAAGCACAGAGGAAGGGGGACAACAGAGATGAGATTCCCTACACCAGGAAGATAAGAACTTAGACAGGGGCTCCAGATGTACAGAAAAGACCAGCATTGACTCCTAAGTCCAGTAACTGCTTAGGTGAGAGAGGAAGGGTAGACCAAGGAGTCAGCAGTGACCTCAGTATCTTGAAGTATACTGAGCTATTCCCAGATATAGGAATGACAGGAGAAGGAAAAGGAGGTTTGGTGGAGTAGATAAGTAGGCAAAAGAGCAACGTAGCCGAAGTGAGAAAACTGTTCAGCAGAGTAGCAGCTATGGCTGTTGACTGCTTTAAAGAGAGCTGGGAGGAGCCCGACTGATTACCAGAATGGAACTGCACTGAAATGTGCTTTCTGCTACTGGTCTCTCCCCAAAGCTAAACCTAAATTCCACTGTGTGCATTTAGATGATCCGTATCAGAAGCGAGGGGTCCTGCGGTGGTGTCTCCAAACACCACCATCTTGAGGTGCATCTGAGGACATAAGATGCCAGGATCTACCTGGTGATGTCAACCCAAAATGTATTCAGCAGTTTAAATACTCCACTAGATTGGGAAATGGCCTTCCCCCAAGGACAGTGCTTCTAGTCAAAGCAAATTCTACTGTATAGGAGGAACTGGCAGGAAAATATTCAGGTGATCCTGTAACTAAACAGAGTTACTGCCATTTCTTAAATTTCTATAACTTGACTAATAGACAGGAAAATGAGATACCACAAACTTTCATCTGGGGAAAAACCTCAGTCTCCAAGACCAAACTAAAGTCTACAGACCATCCGCAGTAGAAAAACATGAATAAAAGCCACCACTAGTTTTGGTTTTGCCAAAACTGAAAATATACATATATGTCTTTACTAATTATAATTCACACATAAAATTGCCTCCCAAGACAAATGCAGAATTAGGCACTTGTTCGTAATTTATTCTATCAGATCCAATAAGCTGGAAAAAAAGCCTCAATGGCAGAGATCCTGTGTTATTTGTCTATTTTGCCCCAGTTTGTATTATAGAAGTTATTGCACATAAGTGCCCAACAATACGTGTTTTAAATAAATGTTTAATGAAAAGTATATGTGTGTGTGTGTATATATATATATATATATATGAATTGGGGAGAGGTACAATGTTGACAGAAAGCTTAGGTGTCTTGGACAATCCAGTGCTGAATTGATTAAGCACTATACATGTTGAAGAAGAGATTCTGTAGTACGTATCCAGCATAGGTTGATATATCAATCTACTTCATAGCTTGACATATCAAGCTACTCTATACATCTCACCATACAACCCAGGAACCCAGGAATGTGTAATGAAATGTTTATGGAAGCAGGGATTAAAAGGAAGATTTCTTTGAAAAATAATGCCTTGCATTTGTGCAGTGCTTTAGGCTTTCCAAAACACTTGGAAGTGTATTATCTCATTTGATCCTCAAATCAGTCGTGGGAAATAGCCAAGCCAGTCATTATTATCCATTTTACAGATGAAGAAACTGAGATAGAGCTTTTAAGTGTCTTGCCTGAGGTTATAGAAGTAATTGGTGACAGAGGTGAGACAAAAACCCCACTCTTTGAGATTTCTTATTGTCTCATTCCACTATCCCATCTGCAGCCCTGTGAAGCACATCCAAAATAATATTTAGGGAGGGGACCTCTGGGCAGAGGTCTGGACACAGCTTCTTATCACTTCCATTTTGGAACAGAACAAGCTGACCTACTTATAACTAGGAAACCTAAGCAAGTGAAGCATTCTTTAATTTAAAGGCATTTTTTGAGAGCCTACCCTCTGCAAAACATGTCCTTGACTCCATGGCAGTGCAGACAGGAATCAGCACCAGTCCCTGTTCTCCAGAGATCACAGCGCAGTGTGGGAGGCCAACACACAGACAACACAATGACAGCACTGATAAAGCGCTATGGGCTATGGGAAAGTAGAGAACACTGGGGTTAATTCTGCGGCTGCTTTCAATTCGTCTTGTCTCTATCCAGCAATATGGAAATGACCTGAGGTGGCCTATACAACTGGACTGTAAATGGTATAAACAGAAGAGCCATTTCTTATCCATATTTATAATCCCACAGTAGTCAGTTCTACATCTTGCATGGAATAAGTGTCCATTAAAGACACATTCTGAGAGGTCCATGAGTTTGGCCAAACAAAGGACAAGTTACAGAAGGCAGGAGTTAATCTCAAGATCTAAACTAGCTCTGAGAATTAAGAGGCAGTCAGACCCTTCAACTGCACATAGACCCAAATGGGTAATATAAGAAATTGTAATGTGAGCTCCTTGACATATTTTTGCTCTTTTAGAAATGTGATTATCTCAATTTAATTGATGTCAAGGACAGGAAAATTTAAGGTTATCCTTTTATAGTTAAATCTTCTACATATGTATGTACCGTGTACCATATGAAAATATCACCTATGAAACTTAATTAGCAATCCAAAATTCCCTGCTATCCATGAGATAAGCAGGAAAGTTAATATGAGAATGCTCACTTTAGAGCATCCCTGACTTAAAATTTTAAGTATCAATATTTTATGCTTCAATTTCAAAATGAGTATATACTTTTTATATATAATGATGTAAAAGAGAATTAAACTGTGTGTATCAGCATGTCACCCTAGTTCAAGAACAGCATAAGTCCACAAATGTGTAATTATCAAACCACAATATTATTGGATGAGTTGCAGTGTTTCAGTCACTAAAATGGTTATGCAACTCAGGATATTTGTGAAATGTTAAGGTGTTTGTTCTCATAAACTTTTCAGTTGTTTCCACCCAGTATTCTTATTTTCTTCCCTCACTAGCCAAGAAATTCTTGAGCAGTGAGGTCCAGGCATACAGAAAGTTTCCACCTTGAAGTCTGGAAAAATGTTTTAAACTATCTGAATGCAGCTCATATCCAAGTCCACTAACGTGGAATTCAAACTAGTTAATAACTAAGTATGAGGACAGGAGCATCGAGAGTAAGGAAAGTAAGCATAAAAAAGTTCCTTCTAGAGTAATTCATCAGGAGATAATTAATGGGTGGCAGCAGGTATTTACAATGAAAGTGTACATGGCCTTAACGATGGGGTTTGCTCTGAAAACATTCTAATTAAAAAGGGAAAGAGTAATTTTATAGGAAAGTACAAATCATTGGTGTGTATGTGTGCTAATATGTGCAGAGACAGAGGTGGTAATTGCTGGGCTCAGAGTAGGTATCTGTTGCTGAAGATAATGACCTTGTAAATATACTAATAGAGTTTCCAACAAAGCCGAAAGTACATCATTATTATTTGCCAGGGTGGGGTGGACTGTGAACTTGGAATTCAGTAGGTGGATCTGCTGGATACAAACTTATTGTTTTTAATTATTTTGATTTCTGTTAAGAACAGTGTGATATGAATACTCTGTTCTCTTGCTCAGACCATAGGCCTAATTGTTTTTCTTTCAAACCACTGACTTGCTCCCTTGTATTCACACTTACTGAGAGTTTAAGCAAGAAAAGAAGAATAGATGCTAGCAAGACAGAGAATGTTTCCCACATTAGGATCTATATCTGAGTCCAGAAAAGTATACCTCATTGCTGAGAAGAGCCCTGTGGACAGTTTACACATCCGTTGGTTTCTTTTGCAAGATATAGTTAGCTCAAAAGAGCCTTCTTTATTTGAACTCCTATGGTCTGGAATATTTGCCTATCTACCGATGACTATAATTTTAGAGTATTTACTCAAGACAATGGTTGGGGAAATAGACATACTGGTAAGTAAGGGAAGGAGTAGATAGGGTGAACACAAACTGACTTCTGCAAGCTCCAAGTACTGGAATTAGCAGACAGATTTCAAGTTTTGAAAAGGCCAACTTGGAACATGCAAGATTTAGTAGAGTTCCTTGGTCGTCCACAACTTGGGGTTGTGAGAAGAAACGGGAAGTAAGAATAGTTGAAGAGAAGAAACACAGAACGGAAGAGTGGGAGAGGAAGGTGAAAGGGTGCCCTGGAGTAATATGCACCTGCGTAGAAGTGGGGAAGTAGCACGAACACTAGAAAAAGAAGAACCAGTGTGGAGTTCCTCCTTACACTGCCCCCTCTTCCCTCCTAAAGCCGCAGCATCATTCTAGAGGTAAAAGGGAGCCTCACTCAGAACACCTCCCAGAAGTCCCTCCCAATAACTCAGAGTGCCCCTGCTCTAAATCAGTTTCCTCCATCATAAGTATTTATAGATAATAATAACAACAACCATTAGTAATGATAACAGCAGTTCACATTTATGGAGCACTTCCTGAGTGTCCGGCCCCGCATCCAGCACTTTACCTGCTCCATTGTTTATAGTGATCCAGCCAGCTTATGAGTAGTCATTATTACTCCTACTTCATAAACAAAAGTGGAGTCTGAGAATTTGCCCAGGATCACACCTGCCAAGCAATGGCACAGCCCATGTAGCTGACCACCTCCAGTGGCACACTGTTGACTTCTGCATGGTATGTATTCCTGCCCACAAGTTTCTGCCTGACAGATCCAATCCCATCTATTGTTCAGACCCCCCACTTAGGAAGTGAAAAAGTTGTCCTCATCTCATTTATTTTAAGCCTGGTCTCCCAAGCTTCTTGTGAGACAGAGCTTAACGGTATACCTCCCTTGTGGTCCCCTATAACATGATGCCCAATATCTTGTTTGTCAGCCTCAAACCCTAGGGCATCTCAAGGACTTTATTTCCCTGCTCCTGCCTCCCACATAAGAGAAGGTCAGACAATTATGTAGGCTGGTTCCACACGACAACTTTTTATTCTGAAATAATGCCTTCTATGTGTACCTAATAAGAGACAAAGCCAGGAGAGAAAGAACTGATTCTATTTATTGCCATATATTTTTAAAAATTATAAACTATATGAAAGTGAAAGTCACTCAGATGCTTCTGACTCTTTGCCACCCTGTGAACTATACAGTCCTTGGAATTCTCCAGGCCAGAATACTGGAATAGGTAGCCTTTCCCTTCTCCAGAGGATCTTCCCCACCCAGGGATCGAACCCAGGTCTCATGCATTGCAGGCTGATTTTTCACCAGCTGAGCCACAAGAGAAGCCCAAGGATACTGGAGTGGGTAACCTATCCCTTCTCCAGGGTATCTTTCCAAACCAGAAATTGAACCGGGGTCTCCTGCATTGCAGGCAGATTCTTTACCAACTGAGCTATCAGGGAAGCCCAAAACTATATATATTTTAAAATTAAGGGAAAATCACCTATAATATCACCACTGATAGCATTTTGGTATATTTATTCAGTTGTTCCTTCACATGACATTTCAAATAGTTATAATCACCCCTGCGTTCTCGGCTACTTCAGTTCAGTTCAGTCACTCAGTCATGTCCGACCCTTTGGGACCCCATGAACCGCAGCATGCCAGGCCTCCCTGTCCATCACCAACTCCCGGAGTTCACCCAAACTCATGTCCATTGAGTCGGTGATGCTATCCAGCCATCTCATCTTCTGTTGTCCCCTTCTCCTCCTGCCCCCAAACCCTCCCAGCATCAGGGTGTTTTCCAATGACTCAACTCTTCGCATGAAGTGACCAAAGTATTGGAGTTTCAGCCTCAGCATCAGTCCTCCCAATGAACATCCAGGACTGACCTCCCTTAGGATGGACTGGTTGAATCTCCTCGCAGTCCAAGGGACTCTCAAGAGTCTTCTCCTGCACCATAGTTCAAAAGCATCAATTCTTCGGCACTCAGCTTTCTTCACAGTCCAACTCTCACATCCATACATGACCACTGGAAAAACCATAGCCTTGACTAGATGGACCTTTGTTGGCAAAGTAATGTCTCTGCTTTTTAATATGCTATCTAGGTTGGCCATGACTTTCCTTCCAAGGAGCAAGTGTCTTTTAATTTCATGGCTGCAGTCACCATCTGCAGTGATTTTGGAGCCCAGAAAAATAAAGTCTGACACTGTTTCCACTGTTTCCCCATCTATTTCCCGTGAAGTGATGGGACCAGATGCCATGATCTTCGTTTTCTGAATGTTGAGCTTTAAGCCAACTTTTTCACTCTCCTCTTTCATTTTCATCAAGAGGCTTTTTAGTTCTTCTTCACTTTCTGCCATAAGGGTGGTGTCATCTGCATATCTGAGGTTATTGATATTTCTCCTGGCAATCTTGATTCCAGCTAGTGCTTCTTCCAGCCCAGCATTTCTCATGATGTACTCTCCATATAAGTTAAATAAGCAGGGTGACAATATACAGCCTTGACGTACTCCTTTTCCTATTTGGAACCAGTCTGTTGTTCCACGTCCAGTTCTAACTGCTGCTTCCTGACCTTCATATAGATTTCTCAAGAGGCAGGTCAGGTGGTCTGGTATTTCCATCTCTTTCAGAATTTTCCACAGTTTATTGTGATCCACACAAAGGCTTTGGCATAGTCAATAAAGCAAAAATAGATGTTTTTCTGGAACTCTTTTTCTTTTTCCATGATCCAGCGGATGTTGGCAATTTGATCTCTGGTTCCTCTGCCTTTTCTAAAACCAGCTTGAACATCTGGAAGTTCATGGTTCACCTATTGCTGAAGGCTGGCTTGGAGAATTTTGAGCATTACTTTACTACAGTTTGAGATGAGTATGATTGTGCGGTAGTTTGAACATTCTTTGGCATTGCCTTTCTTTGGGATTGGAATGAAAACTGACCTTTTCCAGTCCTGTGGCCACTGCTGAGTTTTCCAAATTTGCTGGCATATTGAGTGCAGCACTTTCACGGCATCATCTTTCAGGATCTGAAATAGCTCAACTGGAATTGCATCACCTCCACTAGCTTTGTTGGTAGTGATGCTTTCTAAGGCCCACTTGACTTCACATTCGGGACGTCTGGCTCTAGGTGAGTGATGACACCATCGTGATTACCTGGTCATGAAGCTCTTTTTTGTACAGTTCTTCTGTGTATTCTTGCCACCTCTTCTTAATATCTTCTGCTTCTCTTAGGTCCATATCATTTCTGTCCTTTATCAAGCCCATCTTTGCATGAAATGTTCCCTCAGTATCTCTAATTTTCTCGGCTACTTCACATACCATAAATCTTTCCCTATGTTGCTACATAGTTGTCATACGTCAAGTAACATTGTCATTGTCTGCACAATACTACAGCATTGATGACATATGGAGCTAGAATGCTTTCTATGTTAATATTGGGACCTGTACCCAGAGTTGTCCATCCTATTGCAGAAACAGCCTCTGCAAACAATCCACCCATACTGCTTCCATTGCCAAAGCCAGTGAGGTGAATGGGTGGGCCCTTCAGCAGCTGAAATGAATCAGCCCCTAAGAATCCCTTACTGCTGCTCTCTAACCTCAGTCCATCTGCCTCTGCACCCCTTACCACACCTCCGTGGTTTTACAAGCCTCTACCACTCTCCTCTAGCCTCTTTCTGTTCTCTGTTTCCTTCCCAGCAAAAGGCCTTACTTCCCATTTCACTAAAGACATCTAGCTCAGGCATCACCTCCCTTGTAACCTTGCCTAGCCCTCCCCCATTTCTATACTGGCAGCCCATCTGCCAGTATAGAAAAATTCCCCAACATCTCTCCCTTGAACTCTACAACTTATCTCCTATGTTCCTACCTTCGCTTCCTTTTCTTGTATATCAGAGAAAAGCCATTCCTTCATTCCAATGCTAATCCTTCTACATTGGCCACTGATTTTATCTTCTTCTGCCTTTTCCAAGACCAAGTTGCTGTTCATTATCCATCTGCTCTGCCGTCGCTCACATCCATCATTCCCTTCCTCCTGGCTTAATCCCTTCAGCCAACAATCTTCCAGCCTTAACTCATGCTGCACAAGTGTGCAAGGTGAGAAATGGGTCTCTTTCCTTTCACCTCCAATTTCTTCAAGGAGTAGTTTTCCCTTTTCGTTCGTTCTTTAACCCACTATAGCTTCCGCTTCCTTCATTTACTGAGCATCTACTATGTGAAAACAATGTGGAAATAGAGATGACCAAAGCAGTCCCTGCTCCTGACAGTCTTCCATCTATTGGGGAAGACAGATGGTAAAGCATACAAAACAGTGCAATAAGACAAGACAGCTCAGTTATTGGAAGGATAGCATTCCTAGTAGGGAATCCTTAAAGAAGAGATGGAGAAAGATTTGTTTAGGCCACTGGTTCCCAAGCTTTAGTGTATTCAGAATCACCCACAGGGCATGGGAAAACAAATTCCTGGACTCCAGTGTTTTGTTTGGGGGGCGCAATTTGCATATCTAGTAAGTTAGCAGGTGATACTGATATTGTTGGTCCGAAGACCGTACGTTGTGAACCATTGGCTGAGTAACCTGACTTCTGCATGATTTTTTTCTAGTGAAATTACTTGTAGATATCACCGGAAACCTATTGTCAAATCCAGAGAAGTTCTTTTCAATCTCATTCTCCTTGACCACTTTGCACTCTACACAATTGATTTCTTAACGGGTCTCCCAGTTTCCTGTCCTGCCTTCTTGCAGTTCATTCACTGCACTAATGCCCACAGGACTATCCAAAATACAAGTATAATCCAAACTCTACAGGCTGCCACAGAAAACCCTGGCATCCCAGCCATACTTAGCTCTTCTCCTGCTGCTGCTCGATAGGGTACAGCCCACATTCCAGGTGTATCAACCTACCAGCCAGTTCCCAAACGTGCTGTGGCCCACATGCCCCTCACCTCTATGCCTGCACTTTCCTGTGCTTGACATGCCCTTTCTCCCTCCTCTCCTCCAAGCCAGTCTTCCCCTTGACCTGTGGAATGCTAGCTCAAGGACTTTCCAATGTCACCTCCTCTGGGAAGCTTTCCTCAACTTTGTTGCGTCTTTCCCTGAGCCTCTCTACCGTTGGTTTCTGCACATTACACATGCGTGTGTGTGTGTGCAAAGCTGCTTCAGTCGTGTCTGACTCTTTGTGACCCCTTGGACTGTAGCCCACCAGACTTCTCTGTCCTTGGGATTCTCCAGGCAAGAATACTGGAGTGGGTTGCCATGCCCTCCTCCAGAGGATCTTTCCAGCCCAGGGATTGAACCCTCTTCTCTCACGTCTCCTGCATTGGCAGGTAGGTTCTTTACCACTAGTGCCACCTGGGAAGCCCATATTACACATACTGCTTATCAATTAGTTGAATATATGATTACTATTAATATATTGGGACCTACTTAAGTGCACAGTCTGGGTCTATCTTATTATTTTGTTATTCTCATAGAAGACACTCAGTGTAGGTGTGCGGTGGTGTGGGAATGAAAGTACATAGCGCTTGAATAAATAGTGATCAGGGTAGACACTCACTGCCTACCCAGCGGAGCCCAGTAGTAGGCAGGCAAACAGGAGGAGGAGGAGGACATACAGAGAAACTGTGTTAATGAGCTAGAGTCCAACGTGCCACCTCACAGCCACCTGACTCTGTGACTGGGAGGTTGAACCACAGGCTTTTATTTCCCATGACTCTCTCTTTCTTTGATGACACACTGGTTTGTCAGTACCATGAACCAGGCAGTTATGCAGCTGCCTCTTTTTTTTCAGTAAAATACTCTCCAGGGGACTTATCCAGACTAAGGAGCAACATCTGCGGAGACTGAGCAGGAAACAGTTCGGTTGTCTGGCCTGGTGTGATCACACCGCGAGCCGTCAGCCATTTGCTCTTCATTCCGGTCCCACTGCTGACGGAAAGCTAAAGACGACTCTCCTCCGTGCTTCCCATTTTCCCTCTCTCTTTCTCTCTCTCCCGCTCTGTCTCTCCTCCTCCTTACCTCCCTTACTCCTGTAAATCCTGGTTACGAGGTGACCAGATCCTGCAGAAATAAAACAGGCCTGGTTTTCGATGGGACCAGGCTGCATTCTCCTCATTCTCTAATCATGCCATAAGGTTAAGAAACCATTGAGCAGCTAATGAGCTCAGAACACCCATGCTTTTTGTCACCTAGCCTTTCCCCATCTCCACACAGACCTTCCTATGAGAGCAGCCATTTATGTAGGAGGAGGTGTTTTACATACACGATCTCTTAGATCCTCACAACAACCTGCAAGGCAGATATCTTTACCTCCATTTAACAAAGACACCAAGGCAAAGGAGTTAAAGGACTTCTTATGCAGCAAGCTAATATATGGTATGGGTAAGACTGCAATAATTGTTACCATTGTAATAATTATAGTTGCAAGAATTCTAACACCTGTGCATTTTCCATTACTGTATTCATATTATCTTGGAGAACCAAAAATAACTGAAAGTTACAGAGTTAGCCAGTGTCACGTGCTAAGTCACTTCAGTCATGTCCAACTCTTTGCAGTCCTGTAGACTATAGCCTGCCAGGCTCCTCTGTCCGTGGGATTCCCCAGGCAAGAATACTGGAGTGAGTTGCCATTTCCTTCTCCACAGCCAGTGTCACAGCAGGGATTAAATTCAAGGTGTCCTAAATTCTAGGTCAGTCTGCAAATATCCACTCTATTGAAAGACCTGTTTGGGTATATACGATGTTCCAAGAATTTATGAAACTTAAAAAATATATTTAGGCTACAATGTAAAAATGACCCAGAATGGGAGAAACTGTTTTCGATTACTCACCAGTGACCCTTGTCTCTCTTCTCCTGTGGCCAATGGCTCCAATCAGTTGGTGCTCCCCAAAAGAGATGATTCCCTATCCCTTAAAGTGATACCGTTATCTGTGGCTCAGACTTGTTCATGCATGCTCAATCACTCAGGATTTTCTAGGCAAGAATACTGGAATGGGTTGCCATTTCCTCCTCCAGGGATCAAACCCAAGTCTCCTGAAACTCCTGCATTGGCAGGTGGATTCTTTACCACTGTGCCACCTGGGAAGCCCATGGCTCAGGCTACCCCCAGCCCAATGCAAAGCAGTGTTTTAAAAATCTTCCCCTCTCCTCTTTTCCATCCTCTGAAGTACTAAATCTGACCAGGAAGAAGAAATAAAACTGTGACTACATGCACAAGTAGTTTGACAAAATATAAATGACTTTTTATTTCTACAGCAATGCCAAATTCAGTAAAACAATGATGTTTCTTCTTTTCAAGTCAACTTGACACTTAAAGAGTATGTGTTCCTGAATATTTCCCTGTTCAACTGGTGTTCTTGGCAATGTGAACAAACAGAGCTGATGATAACATCCATCAAAGTTAAGCACACTGAGTGGGTGATAAAGTCAACAAGAAGTTGAAGACAAGATTTACCCCCGATAAGTTGCCAAGAGTTGGCTATGGATTCTCAGTGGACACTGTGGCTCATTCATCTTTACCCTTCAGCCTTCCACCACCACCATCATCCCAGCTTCAGCACTGAGGACAAAAGCAGGAAAGAAGGAAAGCAAGAACGCTCAGAGTCAAGTACATGGGCTGAATACATAAAAGAGATAATCTGACTAGGATAAAAAGCCAGGACTCAGTGGTAAATTCCTAATGAATGCCATGAGAGAACAAAGAGGGGCACTTTAAAAGTCAAAACAAACAACCAAATAAAGGTCACACTCTAGAAGAGCAAGCAGACACTACTAGGCTTTCTTTAAGAAACGTTCTGTTTTCTTGTCCCAGCCTCCTCAAGCCCAGCCCAGGAGGGCCCAGAGTCTGCCCTTTGTTCAAAGACTTGAAATTGTTTGCCTTGGATTATTCCCACTCCTGTATTTCCCTTGCCTCTCTTTTTCAAAAGTAGGTTAAGGATGTTCAGGTTTCCCTCAAGCATCTTAATGAGTTAGTCATGATTACAATTGCATCTTTTAAATTGCCCAACAGGTTGAAAGGCTGCCACGAAAGGAGCTTCTACAAACACAAGCTGGGCTGTGTTTTTCATTTTATTATGTTGCAAAATGTGAATGAGTTACCTCCAAGTGTTTAATTAGCATGAAAGCTACTGAAGCAGAGAGGAGAGAGGTGGGCCACTGTCTCAACAGAAAACGTCGCTCTTGTTCTCACAAGGAACATGCCCATTGGGACTAAAATAAAGAGAAGCTTTTTGCTAACAAATGTGAAAGTGTTTCACACAGCTCATGGCACGTAATAGTAAATGCTCCAAGTGTGTTTGGTAGACTGAAATCTTCTCCACAATCTGCTTCTCAGTCAAGTAACCACCCATGGCTGCCTCCATTTCCTTCCTATCCACTGTCTTGTTCTCTTGGCTCTTGAATTTAAGCCTTAACAACTTTCACGGTGTTTCTCTACCCTTTTTCTCATTGTTGCCCTCTTAAGGATCCTTTTTGAACATTTTTAATTGCTCCCCCATAACATCTTAATACCACAGATATATTGTTATATCAGTTTAAGTTCTCTATTTATATCTATGCGCCTGTATGCTCAGTTGCTCAGTTGTGTCCGACTCTTTAGGACTCCAAGGACTGTAGCCCGCCAGCCTCCACTGTCCACAGAATTTTCCAGACAAAAATATTGGCGTGGGTTGTCATCTCCTTCAACCTGGGAACCCCAGTATTTATATCTTCACTATACATCTGAGATGGTTGAATGGCATCACGGACTCAATGGACATGGGTCTGAGTAAACTCCGGGAGTTGGTGACGGACAGGGAAGCCTGGCATGTTGCAGTCCATGGGGTCGCAAAGAGTCGGACACAACTGAGAGACTGAACTGAACTGATACATCAAGAACCTGGAGTAGGGAATGGCAACCCTCTCCAATAATCTTGTCTGGAGATTTCCATGGACAGAGGCATCCGGTGGGCTACAGTTGATGGGGTTGCAAAGAGTTGGACACAACTTAGTGACTGACACACACATACACATACACATACTTCAAGAAATTAAATTGTAGGTCTTCCCTGGCGATTCAGTTGTTGAGTCTCTATACTTCCACTGTACAGGGCACAGGATCAATCCCTGGTCAGGCAACTATGATCCCATACCGAACATGCCATACCGAGCAGCCAAAAAATAAAAACTAAGGAAAAAAAAGAGCTGTTTTTCATCCCCAAGAAATATTCACACTACTGTTGAGATGGCGATTGCAGCCATGAAATTAAAAGATGCTTACTCCTTGGAAGGGAAGTTATGAACAACCTAGACAGTATATTGAAAAGCAGAGACATTACTTTGTCAACAAAGGTCCATCTAGTCAAGGCTATGGTTTTTCCACTGGTCATGTATGGATGTGAGAGTTGGACTATAAAGAAAGCTGAGCACCAAAGAATTGATGCTTTTGAACTGTGGTGTTAGAGAAGACTCTTGAGAGTCCCTTTGGCTGCAAGGAGATCCAACCAGCCCATCCTAAAGGAGATCAGTCCTGGGTATTCATTAGAAGGACTGATGTTGAAGCTGAAACTCCAATACTTTGGCCACCTGATGTGAAGAGCTGACTCATTGGAACAGACTCCGATGCTGGGAAAGATTGAAGGCAGGAGGAGAAGGGGACAACAGAGGATAAGACGGTTGGATGGCATCACCGACTCAGTGGACATGGTTTGGGTGGACTCCAGGAGTTGATGATGGACAGGGAGGCCTGGTGTGCTGCGGTTCATGGGGTCACAAAGAGTCAGATACTACTGAGCGCCTGAACTGGACTGTTGAGAATACGTGGCCTACCAGGCTAGAGTAGACTGATCTAGGCCATAAAAGAAACAGATCATAGAACTGTTATGAATGCTGGATGAAATCAATTTGGGGAAAAATCCAAGCAAGTGGCAGGCATAAGAATTTGTCTAAATCAGTTTTGAAATTGGTCAAGATAGACAGCTGGCCATAAAGGTTAGCCAAGCAGGATATATGTTGGAGAAAGTAGCTTTGAGGGAAGACAGAAGAGCAAGGTTCAAGACAGGCAGAGGCATGGAGAATACTGGTTCATTGGGTCATATGATGCCTCATATACAAAAATTCCAATATGCAGAAAAGCTCCATGGAAGAGAAATTGCTCCCAGCTCTGAAGCCAGATTGGACGCTTATCTTTCATCTTAAAAAGCCCTGAACTATCAGGCTCATTGTGCCCCATTGATGAAAATCTCTGGTTATTATAGGGAAACACATCAAGTTGACCCCTGCATTCTCTAAGAACCAAGTTCTTCCAGTACTTTGAGGCTTCTGTATCAGATGAAAGAACCAAGCCTTTTAACCTGACTTGGAGCTTTGCTGTGGTATTCATGTCCTCAGGCATTCGAACAGGTTAATCAGATAAGAAGTCTGGTTTACTACTCCTCGAATCATTTATCTTCTGGAGAACCTTCCTCTCCTGACCTAAAAACAGAAATGGACCCAGATCCCTGGCTGAGCACTCCAAAACCTGGGCTTCCTAAAGCCATTAGGATCTCTCAGGTAAGTACAACAGCCATTCTCATTGATCTTCCAGGTCAGTATCTCCGTGGCTTTTGGTACCACTGTTCACACTCTCCTCCTTAATTAAAGGTCAGTCACTCCAACTAAGGTCTTCATCACTCTCTACTTCTGTGGTCCTCTGAACACTTGTCTTCTCATTCTTCTTCTTTCTCCCTACCTTTCTCAAGGGCATCCTTCATCTTTGGTTCCTTCCCATTGCCCTCGATGCTCATCCCCTCCAAGGTGATCTGTTCCTATGTTCAATTTAATTTGATAAACATCACTGAGCACTTGCTATATGCCCAGGACAGGTAAAAACAGGATATGGTCCTTTCACACTCTTATGGGGAAATAGATATGTATAAAACCAAGAATAACACAATGTGAGATATATAATATACAAAATATCCTAGCATTCCAATGAGGAAGTAATGAATCATGTCTTAAAGAGACCGTAAAAGACATTCCAGATGGAAAAATTTTGATTTGTGTCTTGAAGAATGAATCAAGATTCATAAAATAGAAAAGTTGGAGAAAGAGCATCACAGATAGAGAGATGAGGATGGAAAAACACACGGCATGATCAAGAAGGGTTAGAAAGCCCATGCGACCATGTGAGGGGGAAGTATAACAGTTGTGAAAGTAGGCAAGGTTGGGCGAGGAGTGATAGGAGATAATGCTGGAGAGTTCAGGACACGCTTCAGTCACCATTGAAATTTACATTTGTAGGTGACATAAAAGTGGATGGTCATATTGCCCAGCACATGTTAAAAATTAATTTAGCTCAGTTTTACTATATGTCATGCACTGTGCTAGGTGCTGGTGATACAACGATAAATAAGCTGCCCCTGAAGGAGCTCCTCGTAGAAATATACACATGTTTTTTGTTGTTATTTTAGTCATGTCCAACTCTTTTTGACTCAACAGAATGTAGCCTTCCAGGCTCTTCTGTCCATGAGATCTTCTAGGCAAGAATACTGGAGTGGGTTCTGTTTCCTTCTCCAAGGGATCTTCTGGACCCAGGGATTGAACCTGTGTCTCCTGCATTTGCAGGCAGATTCTTTACCACTGAGCCATCAGGGAAGCCCACACCTGTCTAAAGAATTAATATATGCAATGCAAGGTAATCCATGCAGTGATGGTAGCATGTACGTGACACAAAATAGAGACGGATTGGCGCTGAATGGAAAGATTAGCAGAGAAAAAGTGATACATGAGCTGAGCTTTAAGAGATCAACTGGACAGATCAACTATGGTAGATGGAATGATGGCTCCCAGGAGATATGTGTGTCTTAATCCTATGAAGATAAATATCATAGCAATGGTGACTTTGAAGATGTGATTAATTTGGAGAAGATAGAAAAATTATAGATCATCTAGATGGGCCCATTGTAATCACAAGGATCCTTCTATAAAAGGGAGACAGGAGTGCCAGAGCCAGGGGAGGAGATGTGACAACAGAAGCAGAGGTTGGAATGATGTGGCCATTAGCCAAGAGAGCATGTTGCTGCTGGACTCTGCCAGGCTCCTCTGTCCATGGGGTTCTCCAGGCAAGGATACTGCCATGGGTTGCCACGCCCTCCTCCAGGAGATCTTCCCAACCCAGGGACTGAATTCCATCTCTTATGCATTGGCAGGTGGCTTCTTTACCACTAGAGCCACCTGGGAAGCCCTGGGCAGTTTCTGGAAGCTGGAAAAGACGACGAATAGATGATCTCTTATGACCTCCAGAAGGTATGCAGCTCTGCTGACACCTTGGTTTTAGCCCCATAAGACTCACTTCAGACTTCCAATTTGCCAAAACACAAGGTAATAAATTTGTGTCATGCTTAAGTCATTGAGTTTGTGGTAATTTGTCACAGGAGCAAGAGAACGCTGACACAGATGGAGCAGTAGGCAGGCTGTTGGGGTGGAGAGCCTTCCAGGTAAAAAGGAAGAGCATCACCAAAGACACAGAGGCATGGACTAGCATGGCACACCTTGGGGAGGGGCTTACGAGGGAGGAGCTTAGTGTTGCTGAGCTTCAAGGATTACCAGGTAGGAGCAGAAGAAAAGGCTGGGTGTGAGGCAAATGTCAGATGATAGAAGGCCTTGTAGGGGGCTGTCCTGCCAAGGAGCTTAGGTAGAGTTTAAGCTTAGAAGGAAAATCAGGGGAATTTAATGCTTTTAAGCAAAAAAATGAAAATACCAGATTTTTAATTTGAAAGGAAGTTTGAATGAGGAAGAGCCTGAGGCAGGGAGGCTATTTAGGAAGCTATTGCAAAAGCCCTGGGGTGTGATGCCCTCAACTACAGCAGGGTGACTAACAGCAGAAGTCAGAGTAAAGAGATATTTAGGACTCAGAGAGTAACAGAATATTGGGAGAAAAACAAAAGAAAAGTCAAGGTTGGGACCTTAGGAGACGGCCATGCTCCCCACTGAGATGGGAACAACTGGAGGTTACACCTAATAATTCTTAGGTTGATATTCTCTTTATTGCTGTGTTAAGTCCCATTAACCTATGTGTGGACTGTCTTTAAATTCTCCTGCTACCTTTTCCTCAACCTGTTCTGTATGTTGTAGTTAGAACAGATTAGCTGTTCCTTATCTTACGGATTCTTATTTAGTCCCTGTGCGTGTGTGTGTTGAGTTGCTAGGTCATCTCCAACTCTTTGTGACCCCACAGACTGTAGCCCACCAGGCTCCTCTGTCCATGGAATTCTCCAGGCAAGAATATGCTGGAGTGGGTTGCCATTCCCTTCTCCAGAGGATCTTCCCGACCCAGGAATCAAACCCGGATCTGTGTTGCACGCAGATTCTTTACCATCTGAGCCACCAGGGAAGCCCCTATTTAGTGCCTACCATGCGCTAGGTGATGACTCATTGGAAAAGACCCTGATGCTGGGAAAGATTGAGGGCAAGAGGAGAAGGGGGCAAAAGAGGATGAAACGGTTTGATGGCATCACCAACTCAAGGAATGTGAGTTTGAGCAAACTCTGGGAGATAGTAAAGGACAGGGAAGCCTGGCATGCTGCAGGGGGTCCATGGGGTCACAAAGAGTGGGATGCCAGATACTATTATATAGACTGAAGGCATATTGTTATAGACAAAATAACTTAGAAAATAAGCTAACCTACCGTATAGCTCAAGGAACTCTACTCAGTGCTCTGTGGTGACCTAAATGGGAAGGAAATCCCCAAAACAGGGGATATATGTATACATATAGCTGACTCGCTTTGCTATGCAGCAGAAACTAGCACAACATTGTAAAGCAACTATAGTCCAATAAAAATTAACTTAAAAAATAAGCTAGCATAAAATTAACCTAGAAGGTTTTATGAGAAGGTAGTTTTGGACATTTCCATCACCAGTTCATATCTTCTACACAGATTTCCAATTTTCTCTCGCTTTATAGCCAGATTTCTTGGGGGTATCCTCCAGCAGTCTGTCAAGTAGCTTGTCCCAAACTATTGAAAATCTTAACACCCAAATGGGTTGTGATCTGAATCTATGCTTTTTGAATTATCTGTGTTTTTTTACATTAATTTATTTTAATTGGAGGCTAATTACAAAATTGTGATGGTTTTTGCCATACATTGACATGAATCAGCCATGGGTGTACATTTCTTTTGTTTGTTTTTTTAAAAACTTTCAAGCTGTTGTGGTCTGCTACCTGGTCCTCCTGCACTGGACTAGTGCATACATAGTTCACGCCCCACGTGACTTGCTGTGTGAATTCCTCAGCCCACAGACTTGTCCATACCCTGCTCAGTGACCCAAGTTAACTGATGACTTGCGTGTATGTCATAGCATTCTTAATTTGCTTTGAAAGCTTAAAAGTGCTGCCTCTCAGTTTCTGTACCCTCAATTCCAACCCTGCCCATAGAACCCAGGTTGAATTCCCTCACTGAATGAGTCCTTTAGTAAAAGAGTTTTGAGGAATCTGAAACAAATTATATAGTGATTGCATTTTTGCTGGCCCACTGAAGCCTATATTGGCCATGCTAACTTATAGTTTTCCTATAAATAGACACTAGACTTTGTGGAGGCAGGAGAATGAAGACTTATAGGACTATTTGGCAGGTCAGTTTTTTAAATAGTAAATGCTTCTTATTTTTCCCCTCTTTTTCATTTTTTAAAAAGATTTCTTTAGTCAGCTACCTCCTTATCCCAATCTCAACTCAGGCAAATGAAAATTAATGTTAGAGTCCCTCAATTCTTTATCAAGCTCTTGCCAGGGATAATCCAACCCCCTCAATTTCACTAGCCCTAAATAGATGAAGCTATTTAGCATAAATCATAGCTTAAGCTAACCCGAGGCTTATGGACTGGATGGGACTAGGAAACAGAAGGAGCCTTTGTCTCTGATTCATTGGCTGAACACTGGACCTGGCTTATTCTGGATGTCCTCCAGCCCCCAATGAGTATGTTTGCAGCCTTATATTACAGGACTTTTTTCCTAGGACTTTTTTTTTTTTTTTCAGTCCTCATCATCTTTGTCCTTTCTTTGCTTTTGACACCTTTAACTCTATCTTTTCTGTAAATAAACTTTCTTTTTCGATGGCTTCCATGACTCTACATTGGGTTTGTTCTTCTTTATTTTATGCAATTTAGTCATTGTTGTCTCTTCCTCCACTCTCTCCTCCTTTCTTGAGGGCCTCATCTTGGACCTTCTTCCCTCACTCTCACGTGATACTCTCATCCTCCCCTATGGACTCAGTTATCATCTCCATGTCCTCATGACCTAAGTGCCTTCCTGAGCACGAGATACCTAATTCCAACTGCCTTCTCAGCTTACTCATGTAAGTATCTTACAACCATCACACACTCAATGTTAGACCTCAGAAACCTCTCCTTCCTGCATTTAATATCAGGACACTGCTATTCACTTAAACATTCAAGATATGTGCTTAGAATCATTCATGATTCCTCCCTTTTCCTCATTCCTCATCTTCAGTCAGTCACCATCCATCATTCCACCGCTGCTGTGTTTTTCCAATCATTCCCTTTTTATCCATCTCTGCTACCACACTTCAGGCTCTCATCCCTTCTCACCAAGATCAATCTCAGTTCTCTGGACCCTCAGGTCAGCAATGCCTGCCCAGGGCTCAGCTCCCAGTCTTGTCCATCTCTAGCGCAAGCTCCGCTCAGTTGCTTCATTCCCTTTCTTTTGACAGGCAGACCTAATCATTCATACTCTTGAATACTAACCTTTGCAGCTCTTCTTTCTTTAGCTCTTTATAACACAATCAAATGTTTTTCTTTTAATGGATTACCAGGACTTTCACACACATGCCTTGACTGATTTTATTTATAGACTTTTCTAGTTAAATGACAAAAACCGAACATTTTTCCAACTTGCCACCATTTCTACCATTTCTCAGAGCTCTACATTCTATTCTTGCCACCAGGTATGAGCCAGCCCCTGCCCCTCTACCTAGATGGGTTGCTGTTGTTCAGTTGCCTGTCATGTCCAACTCTTTGTGACCCCATGGGCTGCAGCACACCACACCTCCCTGTCCCTCACTATCTCCTGAAGTTTGCCAAAGTTCATGTCCGTTGTATCAGTGATGCCATCCAGCCATCTCATCCTCTGATGCCTTCTGATGGGTTGCTGCTGCTGCTAAGTCGCTTCAGTCGTGTCCAACCCTCAGCGACCCCATGGACTGCAGCCTTCCAGGCTCCTCAGTCCATGGGGTTTTCCAGGCAAGAGTACTGGAGGGGGGCGCCATTGCCTTCTCCTCTGTGGGTTACTAATCATCTAAAACTTGGTGCATCCTGGGGCACTCCTCCAAGCACTGGTCCCTGCTCCTTCCGCTGTGTTGCCACAGCACTTTGTGGTGGTGATTGTGGTTTAGTCACTAAATTATGTCTGACTCTTGCCATCCCATGGACCATAACCTGTCAGGCTCCTCCATCCACAGGATTCTCCAGGTAA
Source organism: Capricornis sumatraensis (assembly GCF_032405125.1). Taxonomy (NCBI): domain Eukaryota; kingdom Metazoa; phylum Chordata; class Mammalia; order Artiodactyla; family Bovidae; genus Capricornis; species Capricornis sumatraensis. The sequence continues at coordinate 124,444,463 of NC_091070.1, read as the reverse complement.
GAATACTGGAGTGGGTTGCCATTTCCTTCTCCAGGGGATCGTCCCGACCCAGGAATTGAACCCAGGTCATGGCAGGCAGATTCTTTACCAATGGAGCTATGAGGGAAGCCTATAGCACTTTGTAGGGGGCCTCTATGGCAGTTCGTTCAATGGAGTCTAATGAGCAAGGTGCTGAATTATACTCTAAAGGTACAAAGAAGATGGTACTGCCATCAAGGAGCTTACCTCTAATTCATAAAGACATGAGTATAAAGAGCAAATACATTTGTTTATGTATTTTTAAGAAATCAACATTACAAAGTACTACAGGTGCTATAGGAGACGTATAGACGGGGCATGGTGAACAATAAAGAAAGGAAGGCGGGTCCACCTCTGCCTGTGAGACTGGAGACTGGAGGAGAGAAACCTACGGACATGTCTTATAAAAGAGACAACCCTCCTAACAGATGATGAAAGGAGGGGATTCCAGGCACAGGAGAGCATAAGCAAAGGCCTGACAGGATGAAGCAGCAGGGCATGTTTTGGGAAAAGCAACTGGTTCTCTACGGCTCCCCTGGGGTATCAGCAAAGATACAGTGAGACAAGAGGTCGGAGAACAAAGAGGAAGATTTTCCTTAGAAGCAATGAGGAGCCACTGCAGGGTTTTGTTCACTGCAGAGATAGAATGTTCCAAATTATATTTTTAGAAAGACCATTCTAGCAATAGTATTCAGAGTATAACATAAAGCTTTTTGGTAGTGGGATGGTCTGTCAAAAATCTATTTTCCCTATTAGATTTTGAGCTTGTTGATGTCGAGTATATCTCTTTCATTTTTATCTTCCTGATGCCCAACACCCTCATTCATCAAGCAACATGAGAGAGGCTACATGACACTGGTGCCAGAGTATGGATCTAAGACTCAGGGGAACCGAGCTCTGAGCCAGGCTGTGTCCCAGCCTGATGAGACATCAGCAGGTCACTCTCTGCTTCACTTTCTTCATCTATAACATGGTGGTTTATTCAAGATCGTCTTTCACTTCTCTTTTGCTCTAACATTCCGTAATTCTATAAGGGAGGATCCTTTTTTTTTTTTTTTTTTCAAAGCTTGCAGTCAATATTTGGGAATACAAACGACAAATCTGCCTCTGGTTTATAGACGTGTCAAGAGCTTATTGCACCATGAAGCACAAGTTGACCCAAAGGTTATATAAACCACTCTGAATAGTGAGCCATGATTCTGGTTATATTGTTCACACAGTAAAAGGATAGGTTCTTTGTGCTGAAGGGGTACAGAGTTGTCTCCTCACATTCAAAGTTTTTATTGAATTTCTTACAATACAATACTGTGCAAATGTTTATTCCTTTTTTAAAGGAAAATACACAGAACTTAGATTATTATTACTAAAAACTTCTAAGTTGTAAGATAAATACATTTAGAAACGATTAGAAGCTTGAGAGATCCAACAGTTTTATCCATCTTAAATTAGTTGTCTATTTATTAGCTCAGCAGGATACGCAAAGCTTTATCAGGTTCTTGATGTCCCTTTCATAATTTTAATATATCTTTGACTTGGTAGAATACACTCTAACATTGCTGCTTCATCAGTGTGCTACTAGCCTGATTACCAGAAGTTAAAATTCAAGATCTCTATCACAAAGCCAGTTCTATTAACCAAAGCGGGGGGAAAAAGACAAGGGCTTTTTGTTAGCCTTCACAGTATTTGATTTTTCTTTATAAGACTATAACTTTCAGGGACTTCCCTTGTCCAGTGGTTAAGACTTTGCCTTCCAGTGCAGGAGATGCAGGTTTAATCCCTGGTCAGGGAGGTAAGATCGTATAGGTCTTGTAGCCAAGAAACTAAAACATAAAACAGAAGCAGTATTGTAATAAATTCAATAAAGAATTTAAAAATGGTCCACATTAAAACGAAATCTTAAAAAAGAAAGACTATACCTTAAACTCTCTTCAGCTCTTTTTTGTTGTTGTTGTTGTTGATAATACAATTTTACTATCTTTTACCAAGAGGTTTTTCTAAATTTGAAACAAACTTCTTCAGTTTTTTTTCTCTACTGTGGTCTTTCTCCATTGATATTGGGATACAATTATTTAAATTTAATTCATCAGAGATTTGTTTCTAAATTTTGAAGTTTAATGTCTTATTAGCCTTTTCCTAATAAATGATTCACTCTCTAGTATTGAACTCAAATATATAAATTATCTAATTTCTTAATATACTATCTATTTATAAAATAAAATGCTCACTCTGAGCACATTCTCATAATAAGCAACGTGCCTGGGTTTCCTTTTACTGTAAAGCAGCTGATAAATTTGTGCCAGGGCATACTTTTACAGGATGGTTTGTTAACCAGCCACAGTAATTTGAAGATGCTTCAGTTGAGTCATGCCTTCTTTAGAGCAGATCTTTAGACGAGGAAATGAGGCCTGTTTATTAGTGTGGTGGACATGAAGAGAGAGATAGTGGTGACACCACCCTTCCCTTATTCTTTCACAGACACTCTTATGCTCCAGGTGGGCGAGTGCAGCCCATGGTGCTAGTGATTCCTTGGGCTTTGACTTAGCTGAGCAAGGGCCCTGTTTTCAGTTGGTTGGCTTGTTCTTAGAGACTAAGCTAGCAGAGTGGGTTTGGGGTTCAGAATATTATCCAAACAAGCAAGGTGTATGGTACAGCAGTTCCACCTCCAGAGAGGGGCTCACCCTCTTACAGTGCCCCTTTGTTGACCTCTCAGCCCTCCTATATGGGGGAAGAAGCGGGACTGTCCCTGACTGGTCCATCTCCCTGACACTGTCATTTAAGCAAGGGCTTATTGGCTCATTTACCCCAAACCCATGAAGAGCATCTAATTGTCATTTGTCAAACTACATATGAAATATATTTGGGGGTATAAGATTAATAATCTTGAGGAACAAAAAAAGTGCCCTGGCCAGGTTACCAAAGTTCTAAAGAAAGTTCTAAAATTCACAGCATGTTTCAAACCAAACAGCACTGTCTGAAACTTAAACAATTTACAATGTAACTTTAGGTTCTCTTTTATCTCAAGAAGAAAGTAAAGATAGTTCTAGAAAAATTCCCAGTATACAGGATTGTACTTACTGTTCCTTTCCTCATCACCAAAGTGAGATTTTCAAATAGCTTTCTTTTAATATCCTATGCAAGGAATAATAATGAGAGGAGAAACGACACGCCAGATGAGTTTCTCCTCCTCCTCATAGTCCTAGAAGAAGCTGGAGAAAACAGCATGATAAGGGCTACTAAAATGCTGTGCTGTGTGCTGTGCTTAGTCACCCAGTTGTGTCCAACTCTTTGTGACCCCATGGACTGTAGCCCCCTAGGCTCCTCTGTCCATGGGGATTCTCCAAGCGAGAATACTGGAGTGGGTTGCCAAGCCCACCTCTGGTGCATCTTCCTGACCCAGGGATTGAATCTGCCTCTCCTGCATTGCAGTCGGATTCTTTTCCTCTGAGACACTGAGAAGACCAAAAAATCAACTATACTTCAATAAAAACAAAAAACATCTGAGATGCTGACTCTCAGCTCATGTAAGAATAGCCTGCTACCATTTTTCCCTCACAAAAGTAATTCTATACTTTTTTCATTTCTTAAAAGGTTATTATCCAAACAATTATCTCTTGTGGAAAAGAAGACAGCAAAAGATGGTTTAAAAAACTAAGCATGTGGCTTTTAGAAACAAAGTTAACGAATTTTGAAGGGTAGTAGGTAATCATGTAACAAACAGGTGCCAAACATTTAAACATCTAAGAGCTGTTTGGACAAACCATTTACTTGGAGATGTATACTGGGAAAACAAAGTCTGCAGAGCTAAGGTAGTATATGCTGTCTACCCGTGTTGCTCAGACTACCTGGGCAGGACTCCGGATTGTCACCCACTACCTGTGAGATCTTGGACAAGTTACTTCTCTGTGCCCCTATTCCCTCCTAGGTAAAATAGAAACAATAATGGTACCTACCTCATAGAGTCTGACGAAATTCAAATAAGCTAATACACATTAGATATGTAGAAAACCGCCTGACATAGAATAGGCACTTAATAAATGCTAAGTTGAAGTATACTGACTGATTCTACTTTAAAATTCTTTGTAGCAATGGATGGACTAAATTTTTAAGGGGGTGTAGGACCAAGACTTGGCTTCCCAGGTGGCGCTAGTGGTAAACAAGCAGCCTGCTAAGGCAGGAGATCTAAGGAGATGCAGCTTCTATCTTTGGGTTGGGAAGATCCCTTGGAGAAGTGCATGGCAACCCACTCCAGTATTCTTGCCTGGAGAATCCCACGGACGGAGGAGCTGGGCGGGCTATAGTCCATGGGGTTGCAAAGAGTCAGACACAACTGAAGTGACTTAGCGTTCATGCTTACAGGACTGAGACTTAAAATGATACAGACCACAGATCTAGAAACTTTTAAAAGGAGCTCCTAAAAATCAGTCTCCTGGAATCTTTGTTGTTTATCTTAGAGCAGAGATTGAAATCTTTTCAGTTAGAACCCATGCCTATAATCATTTATTCATAATTAAATATGATTTAAAACTGAACTTTCATTTTGGTTCCTCCTCTTGCCTCTTTTACTATTCTTTCCCCTTTTGCTACTGGTAAAATTATCTTTCAATCAATATAATTTGAGCTCTCTCTCCCACCCGCTGGGGTGCTCTTCTCCTCGTGTCTTTAGATCAACATGCCCTCAATCCTCAAAGATGGATTTTCCTGCTATCTTCTAAGTAAAATAGAGCTGTAACACTGAGCTGAAAAAAAAATTAAAATAAAAAATATATATAATTTGAATTTCAGGTACACAAAAGACACTGGGCTACATGCTGTGTAAGAGTCTGTAGCCTGTATAGGAGACTGATTGAAATAGACTATTACATAAATCTTATGAGTATGTACAACATTGTTACTAGAGAAAACACATTCCACAATGGCAAATGATTGTTTGAGTGTTCATCTCTATTCTATTTAATAAGTCAAGGAACTAGGTTGTTGATTTCACTCGCTCTGTTCCTTCAATTCCCTTCTTGTACCATGGAAAATAAGAGTAATCTTGTAGGCACACTTGCAGGCTGGGTGAAATGGGGTGAACACCCTAACTTGGGAAGTTCATCGCCAGGTTGCCCTTATGAGTCAGGTGGTTGCCAAATGTAGAGTCTTAAAGGGTTTTGGGGGGATCATCTCTCCAGATTATCTATGCACTGACCTCTACCCTTGCAGTGATTTAAAATCCCTACACTCTACACCGGCTTCCCCGCTGTGACTTAGGTTTGGCCGTATAATAAAGAGGTGATGAATCATGCCTTTTCCCCTATTTGCTGCTGCTACACTTGTTTTAGACAATTATCAGGCCCAGTAATTTAGGCACATTGCTGCTTTTAAGATTGAAAATTGAAAGTCCTTCCCCTCCACAAGAAAATGTCATAACTGTATATATAGAAATGACTTACAAGAAACTATAAAGTAGTTAATTTGCTTATCAACCATAAATAAATAATACTAAGTTGAGCATAGAAAATAAACAGAAATTTCCAGGAAAATCTAAGTGTTGTATCAGCCAGGCCATGTCATCCCCAACCTGACCCCTCTGCTCAAGCCACAGTCTGCCTCTTGCAGATGCAGCCATTGCCCAGTCCTTTTGCCAGTGAGAGCCTGATGTCATTCCAGTTCTTTCTCCAGAAGAGAGGGGAGAAATAAGGAAATAGTTTATTAGGAGCTCGACTCCCAGCATTTAGCCCAGTGCCTGGCACAGAGCCTGGCATGTAAAGAGTACTCAGTAAATCCTGATTGATTACCACCCCCCAGAGCCTGTGTCCAGTGCGATTTGGGATGGATGTTGCCTTCTGACACTTCTTCTATGTATTACTTCCCAGGTTCCCTACCTGCCTCTCACCATGTGTGACTGACCATCCTAGCTGGCTGTTCTGATCCAGTCATCTGCCTCTGGTTCCCCTTCCAGAACCCCTGGAAGAATCACAGCGTAGTCTGCAATACCAGCTGATGGGTCGGGGTGAGGGGGAAGGTGGAGGTGGCCTGACTTTGTCACCTGGGTCCTATAGTTCTTTTTCCCTAACGGAAGGCCTGTTTCAGGGGTCTTTTACATTGCCCAGGGACTTCTGATTAACAACCCCCTGAAAGTGAAAGTGTTCGTAGTTCAGTTGCATCCGACTCTCTGTGACTCCATGGACACTAACCTGCCAGGCCTCTCTGTCCATGGAATTCTCCAGGCAAGGATACTGGAGTGGGAAGCCATTCCCTTCTCCAGGTGATCTTCCTGACCCAGGGATTGAACCCAGGCTCCTGCATTGGAGGCAGATTCTTCATCTTCTGAGTCACCAGGGAACCCCAACAATCCCCTGGTCCTAAAATGTTAAGAATCCCCTCTTGGACTTCCCTGGTGGTCCAGTGGTAAAGAATCCAGCTGCCAGTACAAGGGACATGGCTTTTATCCCTGGTTCCAGAAGATTCCACATGCTGTGGGGCAAATGAACCCTTGAGCCACAACTACCGAAGCCCTTACACCCTGGAGCCCTTGCTCCACAGCAGGAGAAGCCACTGCAATAAGAAGCCTGTGCAGTGCAACGAAGAGTAGCCCCTGCTCACCACTAGAGAAGGCCTGCAGGCAGCAGCAAAGGCCCAGTGCAGCTAGTAAATAAATGAATAATCCTAAAAAGTAAAGAAGAATCCCCTCTCCCCAAGTCTTCGTACTCCTTCTTGACTCATTCCTTGGACACTATTGCCAGAGACTTCTCCATGTTAAGATACGACACTGACTCCTTTTTCATAAGGTATTTTACTCTCATCTGTTTCCCAATTAAAATCCAAGTATGAAATCCACATTAATATAATTTTATCATGCATGTGTGCTTGCTAAGTTGCTTCAGTTGTATCTGACTCTTTCTGACCTATGGACCGTAGCCCGCCAGCCTCCCTCTGTCCCTGCGATTCTCCCGGCAAGAATACTAGAGTGGTTTACCATACCCTCCTCCAGGGGATCTTCCCAACCCAGGGATCAAACCTGCATCTCTTTGTCTCCTAATTTTACCGTAAATATGCTCAAAGCTGCAAGGACTTACATTTACTTGCCTGTTAATTTCTCTTTTTCTCCCTGAAAGGAAATGAAGTAACCTCCCTCTTAGAAGAAATCCCTCTTTTCTCATTCAATTTTTATAGGCTACTTCTAGCAGTGCGTTGAATTCTGTGCCCATGTTTCTAATCAGTCTTCACAGCTTCGTTCCTTTCCATCTCTTTTTTCCTGTCCGTATTTCTATCGTATCAGTTATGGCTTTCGTTAGCTGTTGCCTCAGCTTTGGCAACACCTTGTACACAGTCTTCTTACTTACTTACTTACTAGACCAGTTTATCTGACCTTGGCTCTTATCATCTACGAGGCTTGGGGCAAGTTGCTTTTGCTCTAATCCCCAATTTCTTCTGTAACATAGGCATATTATAGTATGGATTTTATAGGGTTATTATAAACGCAAGCACATATTCTAGGTTCCTCCAGGCTATAAATCCAGATGCTAATTAAAAATCTTAATGGTTCTCACCCTTCCCCAGAGATTTCAGAATCTTACGAAATGGATGAGCCCAGTGACCATTGAGTGCTTTGTGCCAACCGCTGATCTAGGCTCTGGGTACACAGCCATAAACCCATAGACCTGGACACTACTTTCATGGGTTTACATTCTACAGTAGGAAAAAGACAACTTTTTTTAAAAGAGGAAGAAATAAGCAAAATTATGGTACATGAAATCCTGGTAAATGCTGTGGAGAGAAATTTGGGGTGGGTGGTACAAGGGGGTGGGGAGCTTGGTTTTATACAGGGCAGAAAGGCGCTGTTTGTGTAAATACTGTCGTTGAAAAATGTGTTGTTGAGTCATTAGTGAGCAACTCTTACCTGTGCTCTTGAATCAGTTATGCCATCACGATTGTTCCAGTTCACTTAGCCTAACACCATGACACAGGCTCTGCCAGCACCAGGGTGAGCTAGAAGCCCACACCCATGCCTCATTTGGAGCCCTGCATGTTCCCCTAGTCAACGATGCTTTTGAAAAACAGGAAGTAAGAGAGTCCATTTTTCAGCATTAATGCTCAAGGTAAAGTATTACTGAGCTCACTAAAGTCAGCTACTGTTACCTTGCTGTGAATTAAACAAAAACGTTTTCTGCCACTAGAGCTGGCCCCGTGGTGCTGGTTTTGTGGGACGTCTAGGGCTGGATAGCCCCTGTGATGCCTGTCAGCATCCTCTCTCAACATGAGAAAGGAAAAGCTCTTTTCCTGGGTGCTACACCCAGTTACCCACTGGGTGATAGGCCCCAGGGCATTTCAGAGTTTCATAAAATGGCTCTTTCTATTACACAGAGGCCTCTCTTTGTTTTCTTCTGGAAAGACACACAGGAGGAAATAGAATTGGGCCCTGCTGCATAACAGGCAGACTGGCCATGGCCTTGCAGGACTCAAGCCCAGTCTTAACTATTGCAGACTCCTTCCTCAACAGGCTGTGCTCTCCCTAGAGGCCCCACTGTACCTGCCCACCACCATCTCCCTCCGGAACTACCCCAGATATGTCTATGCACAACCCGAATCCTTCTGAAGCCAGACTTTGAGTTTTCCCCCAGCAAACTCTTAGCCCCCTTGTACACCAATGGATTCCAATTATTTCTTGAGAGGAAAGGATATTGTCTTACTCTATGTCACAGACATATCTGTCTTAATTCTGGCCTAGCTAGGACTTTATATTACATAGTAAATAGAAATACTATTAATCACGTGATTAAAACAATTCTGTTTAGTAGGTGCTCAAAAATGAGTAACTATCATAATTATGTAGGTAGCTGGATTACAGGGAATTATACATTTATTCTTTATAACTTTTATTTTTTCAAAATGTTTTACAAAATTAGGTATTGTATAATCACAAGCAAACTCTTAAGTTAAAAGCACAAATCTTGACATGCAGATGATTTCTTCTCCTCCTTTTCATCTCAGAAGAGTAGTCTATTCTTGCTATTTCCACTTCCTTAACTTGCTTCTATCTGGTTTCTACCCCAACCATTCTTCTAAAATTGCTTTCACTGAACCCACCAACTATTTCTTACTGTCATTCCCTCAGGAATATGTTGGGGGACTGGGAAAGGGAAGCACCCTCAGGCACATGATAACTTAGAGCAAAGGGAATCTGAATAGAAAGCAGGGGGCAAAGGAGCAGGATGGGGGGCCATTTCATCCAAGTTGAAAGCATGATTCAGAACCAAAGTTGAATCCAAACACTTACCTTGTCCAAGAGTCAAGCAGTCTATTCAGAAGCCAACTCACCTAAGTAGAAAAGAGTCCAAAAAAAGCCAACTCCAAAGAGGTAATAGGTGGCACACCAAGGCAGTCCCAGAAGAAAGAGTGCAAAGAGATTGCAGGCCAAGTGGAATTCCAAACTTAGCAAGTTACCAGCTGCATTTACCTGGTGTTCCTGGGAATGCCTGATGAACAGTTGTAACTTACAAAGTCACTTTTCAGAGATGAGAGATGGGCTCCCAGGAGTACTCCTATACTGGATATGTCAACAAAGTGCCTGCCACACCCAACTTCCTCTTCAAGATGAAACTGCCCCACCCACAGCCCCCCTGCTCTGAGAAGCAAAGCAAGATTGTTCTCTACCCAGGGATGGCTCCTGATTGGACCAGGAACTGGCCCTTGATATTAGGCCTGCCCCTCCAAAAATCAGGGCTTGGATGGAAGAGATGAGTTTGGCCAATCAGCTTCCTTCTGGGATTCAAACTGGGAAATGTGGAGATAAAAGGGCAGGTGTTCTTGGAGACTGGAATTGAAAGAATGACATATGATGGAGTGATGGCTATGGAGGGTCACACAAGCCAAATCTATGAGGAAGCAGAACTATATGATAGGAAAGCAGAATTTATGAATAAGCAGCAATCACAAGGTGGAAAAAATACATGAAGGGTAAACAGAATTTATTGGTTGGAACAGGAAAAAAAGAAGTAAACCTGAAGAGTAGCTGGGAGGTAGTGTGCCACTGTTCTGTAGACTCTGTTATCTGGTTCCACTAGAAGCCACTTTCCCACCAGTCAGATTTCCTAGGACTCCTGTGTTCTTCCTTGGACCAACCCGAATTTCCTAAATTCCATGCTAGTATTTGTTGAGCATCTATTACTAGGCTTCCCCCCTGGTGGCTCAGATGGTAAAGAACCTGCCTGCAATGCAGGAGACCTGGCTTTGATCCCTGGGTCAGGAATATCCCCTGGAGAAGGGAATGGCAACCCACTCCAGTACTCTTGCCTGGAGAAGTCCTTAGACAGAGGAGCCTCATGGGTTACAGTCTACAGGGTCTCAAAGAGTCAGACACGACTGGGTGACCAACACTTTTATCAGCTAAGCATGGTTCTAGGTGTTTGGGCTCCATTAGTGAATGAAACAGGAAAGTAATTATAACAAAACCCTCATTACTTTAAGTAGGATCTCTGTTTCAAAGGGCCAAATTAAAATATTCCTTGTGCCCTCACTCTTTCCTGTGGTCCAGTTGGTGAGGTCAGTCTTGATGTAATAATTAGTCTACTTCCTCTTGGGAATACCTCTCTTGTTTATTCCCCCTCATCACTGAGGTTGTAGCTGGAGATTTAGGAGTAGGGAAAAGAATAGAAGAAGCTGGGAGACTGGGCATGGAGGAAGTTAGCTGATATATGACAATGACAGCAAGGTGGCTGAACGCCCAGGCTTTAAATTAACATGAAATTTGGCTCTACTACTTACTCATTATGTGATCCTTGGCAAGTCAGTTTTCTCAGCTGTAAATTGGAAGTTAAATAGTATCCTCTTTATTGCATTGTTGTGAGGATTAAGTGAGAAAATATACGCAAAGCAATTAGCACAGTACCTGACCCATAGTGAGAATTCAAGAAAGGACAGATCTCATTGCTGGTGGTGTTATTATTACCCTCAATCCTCAGCTTTCACTAGGCAGGTAGAATAAATGTGCTAGGGGAGAATGAGATGGCATCCCATAGTCAACTCTTCATTCTGAAGGCTACTGCCAGACAGAACTTGGTATACTCATCAAGATTCCTTTGAGTTGGTACATACCTTCTCAGATAATCTCTAGCTGCAAGAGTATCAGTAATGCAAGGAAGAAGGAGTACAAGAAAAGTGATAAGGATGAAAAATATTGTCGGACAGAAAAGCAGTTCTGAAAGAGGGAGTCAATAATTTCTGAAAGCAAAATCTGCAGCAATGACGCTAGCCACCGAGAAGTCAATTGTGTGTGAGCAGTAGAAGAGTGCAGGTATTCCTTAAGCACTACTCTTGTCATCCATTTAGGGATGGCAGGCTGGTGGATGTGGACTTGATAGTCCCAAGGGCTCTGGTTAGGAAGCAGTGTTTTAACTGACTGTGCAAATAGGAACTCTCTTTTACCAACCAGGGAGTAAATGGCTGCAGTGGAGGGAGGAGCAGTGCAGGGAGGGAAGCATGCCTTCTTTATAAACCTGTTACTTCCAGGACAGAGTAACGACAGGGCAAGAGGGACAGATCAGAGATGGAAGTCCCATAGGTGGAGTCCTGGAGGTGTGTGAGGATCTGAAGGAGTCATCACTACTTTTTAGGAAGAAAAGGCCATCTTTACTTGAGGTCCAGGTGATCGTGGTTGTTGCTGTTCAGCCACTAAGTCGTCTCCGACTCTTTGCAAACCCATGGACTGCAGCACACCAGGCTCCCCTGTCCTTCACCATCTCCTGGAGCTTGCTCAAACTCATGTCCATTGAGTCAGCGATACCATCCAACCATCTCATTCTCTGTGACCTCCTTCTCCTCTTGCTGTCAATCTTTGCCAGCATCAGGATCTTTTTCCAATGAGTCAGCTCTTCACATCAGGTGGCCAAAGTATTGGAGCTTCAGCTTAAGCATCAGTCCTTCCAATGAAGATTTAGGGTTGATTTCCTTCAGGACTGACTGGTTTGATCTCCTTGCACTCCAAGGGACTCTCAAGAATCTTCACCAGTATCACAGTTGGAAAGCATCAGTTCTTTGGTTCTCAGCCTTCTTTATGGTCTAACTCTCACATCCATACATGACTACTGGAAAAACCATAGCTTTGACTATCTAGACCTTTGTTGGCAAGTGACTGAGGTAGTGTATCAGAACACATCATGTTCTGATGGAGAGGGCCACAGATTGTGTTTTGGTAGAGGAGCAGGTGGGTGGTTGAGCTGAGGCTGCATTCAGGTCTTCTTGGCAGGATGTGAACACCCTACTCAGATAGAGGTCTTCCTAGTATTTCATACCTCTCTGAGTTGCACGTAAGAGGCCCTGGATCTGGATTAGGAACACAGGTAGATATCTGAAAGATAATTTGGGCTGAATGATGGTGAAATACTCAAGTCAGACTCTTCCAAGGTTGGATGTCTCTTCTACATCTTTTATTCAGGCCTACAACATAGACCATTTCCCTGTGGTTCTGTTGCCGGGTGTGCAGCCGATGGAGCACCCAAGGCTCTTAAAAGAAGACAAGCCACTTGACATAGCATGAGCTAAGCTTCCGGGCTGCTTCACGCTACTGCAGACTAGCTCACTGTCATGCATTAGACCCCCGAGGCCTTGAAGACACCTTCACAGCAAGCCATTCTCCTTGGGAATAATGGAGGACAGAACAAGGCCCTGCTAGATCAGAAGCACCGATGTTAACAGCACCAGTCCAACAGTGTTAGGTTGAACTAAGATGGGTCCAAGCTGGGGGCTGACACACAGGTTAAGAGGATAGAATCTGGAGCTAGAGTGCCCACATTCAAATCATAGCTTTTACCTCTTAGTAATTTTTTTTCCACTTTCTTTTTTTTTAATTTAAATTTATTTATTTTAATTGACCTATGTGACCTTAAGGAAATTACTTAGTCTCTCTGCCTCAGTTCCCTCATCTGTAAAACAGGAATGAAAGTGAAAGTGAAGTCGCTCAGTCGTGACCCTGCGGACTGTAGCCCACCAGGCTCCTCTGTCCATGGGTTTCTCCAGGCAACAATACTGGAGTGGGTTGCCATTTCCTTCTCCAGGGGATCTTCCTGACCCAGGGATTGAACCCAGGTCTCCTGCATTGCGGGTAGATGTTTTAACCTCTGAGCCACCAGGGAAGCCGCAGGAATAGTAACAGCATATTCCTCATAGGGTTATTATAAACATTAAATGTACTGATACAGTTAAGGTCCTGTATTAATAAATTCAGTATAGAAGGGTAAGTGCCAGCTAGTGATATAATGGGGCAAAGGTGAAGGGAGTCTTGTGTTGCATGAAAAATTGTCCAGCTTGGCACTCAGACCAACTTCCTTCTCTTTTTTAGGAGGTCATTCCTAGGTCAGTTGCACAGAAAAGGGCAAAATGCTATCAAGCCTCATTTGGAATGTCTATGTCAAGTGACCAGGGCCTCTTACTACAGAATGATAGACATCTGGCTACAGCAAACTGGAGTTGTCTGGAGGCTGTTTTGGAGGTGCTGATGCATCAAGTAATCCAGAATTCCTGGATTGCGGATTATATGATGCAAAGTTGGGTAGGATATGTGTGGATGTGTTCAAGGGTTTATTAGGACATTGTCCAGGAAATGCAAAACCATCCCCTGGAAAGCCATGCAGGATACCAATCACTGGGTGCTGCCACAGATCATGGTCTGTACAAGCTGTCTGAAGTGAAATGTTAGTTGCTCAGTCATGTCTGACTCTGCAACACTATTAACTGTAGCCCACCAGGCTTCTCTGCCCACGGAGTTCTCCAGGCAAGGGTACTGGAGTTGATTGCCATGTCTATACACCTAAAAACCCATCTTTCACTCTTGATCTTCCAAATACAGATGATGGAAGGCAAACAAGATCATAGGCACTCAGAAGGTCTAATTTCATGGATTTTCAGGCACAGAGTTGCCCCAGGAGCATAAGGGGACCAGATAGGATCAAGACCCCAATAGTTCTAGCACAGATCTAGTTCTCTGCTTCTCTTCTTCACAAAGTGCCCCAGTGCCTTCTTGGGGCAAGTGGAGACCAATGGACCTGAAGGCCTAGGAATTCCTACTGAGTCTCAAGTTATGGGGTTGTGGTGGACACCTTGCTGAATCTGAATTTCAAATAAATGATGGGTAATTTCTTAGTATAAGTATATTCTGAATGTCTTATCTGTTGTTTATCTGAAATTCAAATTTAACTGGGTGTCCTACATTTTTATTCAATAAATCCAATAACCCTCACTGAGAGGTTGTAGTCAGGGAAGGCTGCTGGATACATGCCTCCAGCTGAATATAAAGAGCAGAGGTACTAGAGGATTCTGGTGCCATTACCTCAGAGGAGTCCCCTAATACTGGTTCACTCAGTACAGGTCCCTGGAAGCGGAGGAGTCTGTATACTCAGCTACACTATGGTTGAAGTTGGCCATTTCATGGACCAGTCATGTCATGGCTGTGAGAAATTCCCAGTGGTGCCCACACTGGGGCCTACCTGGCTACAGATGAACAACTGTTCAGCATACAGCTTTCTTGGCGGACATGAGAAGTCCCATTCACATCAGTGTCCTCTTGTCTCCAAGTATAACTCTTGTATCTCCATAAACTATTAGAGCTGGATTTAAAAATCATGGCAACTGGGAGGACTCACCTGAAGACAAACAGCCAACAGGGCATTGTGAGGCTTGGCAAAGTCTGACCAACAACCTGTGATCTCAAAGCTAGCAGCCCTATTGTGAGTAATTAGCCACATCTATAGAGCAGATACAGAGAAGGCAATGGCAATCCACTCCAGTACTCTTGCCTGGAAAATCCCATGGACGGAGGAGCCTGGTAGGCTGCAGTCCATGGTTGGGGGGGGGGGGGTGGTCACTGAGGGTCGGACACGACTGAGTGACTTCACTTTCACTTTTCACTTTCATCCATTGGAGAAGGACATGGCAACCCACTCCAGTGTTCTTGCCTGGAGAATCCCAGGGATGGGGGAGCCTCATAGGCTGCTGTCTATGGGGTCGCACAGAGTTGGACAAGACAGAGTTGGACACAACAGAGTTGGACACGACTGAAGCGACTTAGCAGCAGCAGTAGCAGCAGCAACTGAGCAGATAGGGCTTCCATGGCTTCAGATGATAAAGAATCTGCCTGCCAATGCAGGAGACGCAGGTTTAATCCCTGGGTCAGGAAGACCTGACCTGGAGAAGGAAATGGTAACCCACTCTACTCTTCTTGCCTGGAAAATCCCATGGACAGAGGAGCTTGGAGGGCTGCAGTCCATGGATCACAAAGAGTAGGACACAACTTAGTGACTAAAGAACAATAACAACAGAGAAGCCACCGCAGCCACCACGTGAAACCACATTCCTCATTTCAATTCCAGAAGCTGAGTTGCAGAAAATTAGCAGAACACACCGGAAAAGCCAATGGCAGCCCACTCCAGTACTCTTGCCTGGAAAATCCCATGGACGGAGGAGCCCATGGACGGTAGGCTGCAGTCCATGGGGTCGCTAAGAGTCGGACACGACTGAGCAACTTCACTTTCACTTTTCACTTTCAAGTATTGGAGAAGGAAATGGCAACACACTCCAGTGTTCTTGCCTGGAGAATCCCGGGGACAGGCGAGCCTGGTGGGCTTCCATCTATGGGGTCGCACAGAATCAGACACGACTGAAGCAACTTAGCAGCAGCAGCAGCAGCAGCAGCAGAAGACACAGCCTTGTGGATTCGCTCAGGTTGGGAGTTAGGAGTATGTAGTAATCACAGTAGGCATGTGGTGTAAGTCTGGGTTTCCTAAACTGAGAGAATAGGCCAGAACCTCCGACACGTACACACAGGTACAGAGTCCAAGAGCCAGGTAACCAAGGCCCAGAAAGAAAGACCTACTCAAATAGGTCAAAAAGTCAAGGCAGTCTCTGGAAGCAGAGCTCAAAGAGAATGAACCAGCAATATCCTGGTGTTTCAAAAAGTCAGCACATGACCAGCCACCTATGGTTCATATTTTACTCCTGGGGTTCTCGGTGGAGAACATGGCTGGTTATAGATGCTTCTAGAGAGATATTGTCAGGAACTAGGCCTAACTGTCAACACCCAAGTACCTTTCCCAGCCCTGCTCTTCAAGTATGCTGCCCCTGTTAAAGACACTAGCTTTTCAATGTCACTCTACGCACTTGGCTACTCAGACGTACTCTTCTGGTTTCCTCCTACTTGTTCCTTCTCTAAGGGATCTTCCCCCGATCCTTGGATATTCATATTCTTCAGTGTCCTACCCTTGACCCACTGTTCTTATCTTTTCTCTCTTTCTATATTGCCTGGATGTTCTCATTTGCTGTTGTGGTTCCAACTAAGAGCATAATCGATTGAAATGTGGGTTATAGAGATAAAGTTCTTGGGTGTTTTTTACAAATTCCTAGCTGTGAGACTTTGGTGAAGTTTTGTTTGCTTTTTTAAGCTTCTTTAGATTTCATGTCCTTATCCTTATCTACACAGTGAAAACAAGCCACACAGACTAGAGATATGATGAACATTAGGTCAGAAAATGTATGTAAATTACTTCTCACAGTGCCTGACATAGTAAATGCTCAATAAGTATAATCATGATAGCTATTACTTATTACTACTTATATGTAATTGAATTTCAAATCTTTGTTTCTAGCTCAGTACTCTTTTGGGAGCACATTCATAGTTAACCTGTCTCCTGCTTGTTTTTACATGCATGTTCCAAAGACACCTTATGCTTATTGGGTCAAAAATAAAATTTGCTGCTCCCTAAAAAAAGAGAAGAGTGTGATAGGACCAACAAAGTGGATTTTCAGGGGACAGCTCTAAGAAGCTATAAAGTTGTCTTCTCTATCTAAACAAACAAAGCAGAAACAAACACAAAATAAAACCTGCCCTTTCTTCTTCTAAACCTCCTCTCCTTCTCCATTCTCTATCTCAATAGTTGGTGCTATCACTTATCACTCCTAAAGTCCTAGAAGCCATTCTTGATTCTTGCCTTTTCCTTATAATTTGCCATCCACAAAGCTCCTCTACAAATCAGTCATTAGAGTCTGACATTTTGGTCTCTTCAACTCTTTCACTATATTCTTCTTCCATTTCTTGCTAAAAATCTCTTGAAAAGGTAGTGATTCAAGTCCAAGTCCCTAACTGTGAGGAAGTTCATGACTTCAGTGGCAAAGACAGACTCCTGTAGTACATTATGCTATTGTTCAGAATGTTCAGTGCCCCTGCCTGTGGGGCCTATAAGGAAGACTATACATCTCTGCCCCCATTGACATCTGGCTTGGCTATTGACTTGCATTGCCCAGTGGAATGTTAACATATGGCATATATGCCAATTCTGAGCAGAAGCTACAAGAATTATCATTTTCCACCATTGCTCTTTCCTCCTGTTATGACATCACCATGTCCCAAATAGGGCCTGTTCCTGCAGCCTAAATGATGAATGAAAAAGATGAAACAGGGCAGCAACCAGTTCATGATGAACACACAACATGAACAAGAAATCATTTTTTTCATTATTAGACTACTGGGATCATTTGTTATTACATCATAACCTAGCCTAAAGTGATTGATACAACTCCTTTCCAGATTATTTATTGAATATTTGAAGCTAATGCACAATTAGATGGAAATTGAGTCATAGTGATGTGAGGCATAGTGTTCTCCAGTAACATAAGAAAGCTGGATGTGCTGCCAAGTATCACAGATACTTCACACATGAAGTTTCTTCTTCCGATCAAAGTTCTGTTGGACAAAGCAAATCTTTACTGTTTCAAAGATGTTAGTAGTTAGTAGAACTTTCCAAAAGAGGCCAACAAAATCAGACTTTAAAAATTCTGTTTCGCAACAAGTGCTGGAGAGGGTATAGAGGAAACAGAATGCTCTTGCACCATTGGTGGGAATGTAAACTGATACAGCCACTATGGAAGAGAGTATGGGGAGTCCTTAAAAAACTAGGAATAAAACTACCATTTTTGTTGTTGTTGTTCAGTTGCTCAGTCATGTCCAACTCTTTGAGACCCCATGGACTGCAGCCAGGCTTCCCTGTCCTTCACCATCTCCTGGAGCTTGCTCAAACTCATGTCCATTGAGTTGGTGATGCCAACCAACCATCTCATCCTCCGTCATCCCCTTCTTCTCCTGTCTTCAATCTTTCCCAGCATCAGGGTCTTTTCTAATGAGTCAGCTCTTCCCATCAGATGTCCGAAGTATTGGAGTTTCAGCTTCAGCATCAGTCCTTCTAATGAACATTCAAGATTGATTTCCTTTAGAATTGACTGGTTTGATCTCCTTGCAGTCCAAGGGACTCTCAAGAGTCTTCTCCAGTTCAAAAGCATCAATTCTTCAGTGCTCAGCCTCCTTTATGGCCCAACTCTCACATCCGTACATGACTACTGGAAAAAACATAGCTATATGGGTTTTTGTTGGCAAAGTAACATCTCTGCTTTTTAAAACACTGTCTAGGTTTGTCATAGCTTTTCTTCCAATGAGCAAGTATCTTTTAATTTCATGACTAAAGTCATCATCTGCAGTGATTTTGGAGCCCAAGAAAAGAAAGTCTGTGACTGTTTCCATTGTTTCCCGATTTATTTGCCATGAAGTGATGGGATCAGATGCCATGATCTTAATTTTTTGAATGTTGAGTTTAAAGCCAGCTTTTTCACTCTTCTCTTTTGCATCCATAAGAGGCTCTTTAGTTTCTCTTCACTTTCTGCCATAAAGGTGATGTCATTTGCATATATGAGATTATTGATATTTCTCCTGGCAATCTTGATTCTAGTTTGTGCTTCATCCAGCCCAGCATTTTGAATGATGTACTCTACATGTAAGTTAAATAAGCAGGGTGACTCCTTTCCCAATTTTGAACCAGTCTGTTGATCCATTTCTGGCTCTAACTGTTGCTTCTCGACCTGCATACAGGTTTCTCAGGAGGCAGGTAATGTGGTCTGGTATTCCCATCTCTTGAAGAATTTTCCACAGTTTGTTGTGATCCACACAGTCAAAGGCTTTAGCATAGTCAGTGAAGCAGAAGTAGATGTTTTTCTAGAATTCTCTTGCTTTTTCTATGATCCAATGGATGTTGGCAATTTGAACTCTGGTTCCTCTGCCTTTTCTAAATCTAGCTTGAACATCTGGAATTTCTCAGTTCACATATTATTGAAGCCTAGATTGGAGAATTTTGAGCATTATTTGCTAGCATGTGAAGTGAGTGCAATTGTGTGGTAGTTTGAACATTCTTTGGCATTGCCCTTCTTTGGGATTGGAATGAAAACTGACTTTTTCCACTGTGGCCACTGCTGAATTTTCCAATTTGCTGACATACTGAGGACAAAACTGCCATAGGGCCCAGGAACACCACTTCTAGGCATATACCCTGAGGAAACCAAACTTTAAAAAAACACATATACCCCAAAATTCATTGTAGCACTATTTACAATAGCTAGGACATGGACACCAACCCAGATGTCCATTAACAGATGAATGGATAAAGAAGCTGTGGTACATATGTAAAATGGAATACTACTCAGCCATAAAACAAAACACATTTGAATTAGTTCTAATGAGGTGGATGAACCTAGAGCATATTATACAGAGTGAAGTAAGTCAGAAACATAAAAACAAATATCCTATAATAACACACATATATGGAATCTAGAAAGATGGTGCTGATAAACCTATTTATAGGGCAGCAATGGAGCTGCAGACATAGAGAACAGACTGAGGTACAAGGGCTGGGGAGAGGAAGGAGAGGGTGAGATGAATGGAGAGAGTAGCGTGGAAGCATATATACTACCATATGTAAAACAGATAGCCAATGGAAATTTCCTGTATGACTCAGGGAACTCAAACTGAGGCTCTGTGACAACCTAGAGGGTGGGCTGGGGTGGAAGATGGGAGGGAGGCTCAAGAGGGAGGGGACAGAGGTATACCTACGGCTGACTCATGTTGCTCTTCAGCAGAAAACAACACAATATTGTAAAGCAATTATCCTTCAAGTAAAACTAAATAAATCAAAGTCAGAAAGGAGTTTTTTTAAAAAAACAAAAACAAAAACAAAAACCTGTTTGGTGTATACATAATGGGGAGGGGGACATAAGAAGAGCTGATTGAACTGAGAGCTATTTGGGATTCATAGAACTACATGCTGAAAGAAGTGGCATGTAGTTTAATGTGAGTTTAATATAAATGTTTTATTTAACATAAGTTTATTTATTTAACATAAATGTGAGTTTATTTATGAACTATTTCAACACATTAGAAGAAATGTCAACAATTTGGAGGATGATAACATAATTTGACAGAAAAGCATCTTCAGTTTTCTAACTCTACCGCAAGCCCCAAATCGGCTGATCATTTCCAGGGAATACATCTTTGCCTGGCAACAATGAAGGTGACAACGACAATTGTAACAACAAATATTGCATACATTGAACTGTGTCAGCATATTTTAAACAGGACATTACTTTGCCCTTCTATGTGACAAATTTGTGCTCACAGTAGTCTTGACACTGAATACTCAGTATTACAGCAGTTTCTAAACTTTAGCATAATAATACCGAGGCCAGATAATTCTTTGATGCAAGGACACCACGTGTATTGTAGGAAGCTCAGCAGCATCCCCAGCCTTACCCATTAGATGCCAGGAGCACTCCCAGAATTGTGACAAACAAAAATGTGTCCAGACATTGCAAAATGTCCCTGAAGTGTCTTCCTGCTCTGAAGGAATGACACAGACAGTGGGAAATGAGAAACCATGGCAAATTGAGCTGAAGTGGCCCAGCCTTTGGTTTACCTAATTAGTTCAGGTATTTAACTCTTCACTTTGCTTATAAATCAGGCCCTACCCACCCCGGTTCCTAGTAACAGCTACTGATTACCTATTGTAGGTATTAAACATAATTTGCATAGTGACTACAACGTGGAGATTAAGCACTTGGCTTTGGTGTCAAACAGCCTGGCTCTGCTATTTGCTGTGTGACCTGGGGTATTTCTCTCCCATTGTCTCCTCATCTGTGAAGTAAACGAACAGCACATGTGAATCAAACTAGGGTTGTTGTAGGGGCTTCCCAGGTGGCATTAGTGGTAAAGAATCCACCTACCAATGCAGGAGACTCAAGAGATGAGGGTTCCATCCCTGTGTTGGGAAGATCCCCTGAGGAGGAAATGTTAACCCGCTCCAGTATTCTTGCCTGGAAAATCCCATGGACAGAGGCGTCTGGCAGGCTGTAGTCCATGGGGCTGCAGAGAGTCAGACACTACTGAGTGACTGAGCGCTCTTCCACACAGGGTTGCTGTGAGAATTCAATACATCAGTGCACACGAGGGTTTAGAACTGGGCCAAGGGAATGGAAAATACTCAGTAGATATTTATTGTTATTCTTAACCCTTATCACAGCCCCACAACTTGAGGAACATCACCTCCATTTTAAACGCATGGAAGCAAATATTCAGGAAAATCAGCTCCAGAATCGCACAGCTGCTAAGTCACTTGGCTGACCAGCAGAGGAATCATGACTCAGACTCCAAGCCTGAAGGGTTTTTCATTAAAGCCCAGGCCTGAGTAGAAGACAGGTTAAACCTGGGAGAGAGAAAGAGTGCTCTTTCAGGGATAAAAACTGGAACTTGTCCACTTGGTTTGTTCTGTTTGCATGTAGTAATGGAAAGACCCACCAACTAGGCAGTGCAAAAACAGCTTTCAGCACTGCCTAGCTGTGAGAACTTGGGGCAAATCTATCAAACATCCTGAAGCTGTTTACTCATCTGCAAAATGGACACAAAAACACCTGCTCTGAGATCTTCACGGGCGGTGGTCAGAGTGATGTGAGAAAGAGCCTGCAGCAGAGCACTGTGAAACTGTCAAGTGCTTGACAGCTGTGGGCCGGTGTCTCTAAGGCTTTGTCTTTCCTCGGTCACGTCTGGCAGCTCTGCTAAAGTGAGCTCTGCAGCGAGCCCCCACTGCAGTCACTGGGCCTCGGCTGGAAGCCCTGTGGGTGCCCCACTGGCGGGCAGAGATTGGGCCCTTGTCCGCCTGGTTCCAGGGTGGGCAATCTGGGAGGTGACCCCAGTGTGGACGCAGCAGCTGCTGCTTATCTGTAGTCAGTCAGCGACCCGGACAGATGAGGTGTCCGTGGCGACCTTCCTGCCTCAGTGAGTGTGGGAACTCGGGGCTTCCCAGGGCCCAGGGGTGGGAATGTAAACGAAATGGCCCCCGCTGGAGACCAGGCTCGTGTCCTCCCTCCGCTGCCCTAACCCAGGAGGAGGCAGGAGAGATCGTGGAGTCTCCTCCACGAGGGTGCAGAGGGAAAAAGCTGGGGCTCTGGGGTGCCAGGGTTGCTCCACCTCTTGGCACCATCCTGATGCCCCCAGACCCCAGAGGGGGATGCTTCCTGCCAACAGTCCCACCACCGCCACTGTTTGCTGTCAACAGGCAGGGTCAGAAATATAGCACCCCAGTGGAAACTCTTTCCCTCCCTCTTCCCCTTCGTGTTCTGTAGTCAGTCATCTGTGGAGAGCAGGCATCCTGATTCTTTCTAGCAAAAGGCAACCAACAAGAGGCTGAGAAATGGTTCCTTCCCAGCCCCCTTTCAACTGTCTGTAGAAGCTGCGGCTTAAGATGGGCTCTTCCCTGTGTGTGTTGCTCTTGGCTTTGCTGCGCTTCTCCATGCCTTTCCTGTGTGTTGGAGCCCTCCTTCAATTCCTTCTAGATGCATGCTAGACATTGCCTCGCACCTCCAGCAGCACTACCCAGAGCAGATCTGTGGCAAAATGGTAACACATTTTAAGTTCGTGCTGGCATCTTCTCACTTCTTTCTGAATCTTCTTCCTCTCCATCTTTCTATTGGCCAGCAGCTAGTCCGCATTTAACAAATGTGCCGGACGCCGTAAGGGTGCTGCGGATCCGCCAGCCAGCAAGTGGGATAAAGCTGATAATTTCTCATTGCTTCCATTCCAGCTGGGGAGAATATCAGACAAGTAGTCTCACAAGGGGCTTCCCCTGTAGCTCAGCAGTAAAGAATCTGCCTGCAATGCAGGAGACTCAGGAGGCCTGGGTTCGATCCCTGGGTCGGGAAGCTCCCCTGGAGAAGGGAATGGCTACTCACTCCAGTTGCCTGGAGAATCCCATGGACAGAGGAGCCTGGCAGGCTACAGTCCATGGGGTTGCAAAGAGGCGGGCACCACTGAAACAGCTTAGCCCACAGCACACATACTCACACATACTCACAGCATGCACGCTGTGGGGGCCTGTATGAGTAGGTGTGCAGGAAAGCTGCCGCAAAGATCTGTTTGTGTTGAGCCTGGAAGCCTGGAGCACGACTCAGGTGAAGGGGCTGGTGAGAAGAAGGAAGCAGAAGGGAAAGAGGACAAGATACGTGCAGGCACTGCGGGAAGGCAGCATTTGCCGAACCAAAACTGAACAGCGCAGCCACGGTGGTACATGGCTGGTGCTCGACACCCCCTTGAGCAGTGCTTCATCTCTAAACACTTCTGCCTACTCACCCACCATAAAACTGTCCTGCACGCTCTTCCTCTGAGGCTGGGCTTTTTTCCTTCCATGATTGCAGTGTCAACCAATAATTTCCTAAAATGGCCTTGGAGTCTGGAGACAGATTCTTAACTGAATTCCACCACTTAACCAGACAACCTGAACTTAGCCTCTCTGAGCTGTGGTTCCTCATCAGTGATATGGGCCAGCAATGTGCTACTAGAAATGTTTAATAGTGTTTACTCTGTGCCAGGCCCCAATGCTAAGTGGTTTATTGCATTTAATCCTCACAGACTTAATCCTCATGGAGTAGATAGTATTGTTTTTATCCCTTTCTACCTCTCAAAGGGGAGTCTGAATGTGACACTGATCATGGACGTGCTTTGTAACCATTAACCTGTGTCAGTCACTCAGTCGTGCCTGGCTCTGCGACCCCATGGACTGTAGCCTGCGAGGTTCCTCTGTCCATGGAATTCTCCAGGCAAGAATTCTAGAGTGGGTTGCCTTTCCCTTCTCCAGGGGATCTTCCCGACCCAGGGATCAAACCCAGGTCTCCTGCACTGCAGGCAGACTTGCTCACTGTCTGAGCCACCAGGGAAGCAATTAAGGGTTAATGCAAAAATGACACAATATTACCATGGTGTTTGCATATGCAATGAACAAATTCACTTGTTAAATGCCGTGACAGTGCTGGGCTATACATGTTAATAATTAAATGAGGATCGACATCTTTTGTGTCTGCCTCCTAAGCAAACCAAACCAAAAGCAGTAGCAGGAACGAAGTGTTGTCATCACCAAAGAGCTAACTGCACGTAGTGCCAAACCACTGGAGGGAGAATTCCACAGATGTGACCCGAACCTCTGAAGTTCACAGTCTGATGACCACCACTGCCCAGAACAAATCTGTAGACAAGAGAGTGAAAGCTCAGAATTAGTTCATGAAGAGACTGATGTGTGTCAAACCTACTGCCCACCAAGGGTAGGAGTCTTTCAGGGGGCTGAATGAGCTGGGAGAAATCCATAAGCTTACAGCAGAATTCAAAGTTGGGGCTGACACCAGAAGAGTCTAAGTTTCTTGGTATTCTCCTTAGCACGCATTCCTCTACTTTCTATCACTTTATCACGGCATTTTTCACTCCAAAGCCCAATTCTGGGAAATTATTTATACGTGATATACACGGTCATAATAACGGCAGATTCTTAAACTGCCAAGTTCTGAAGCCGATGGTGCATGTGCATAACAAACTAATATGCATACACACGTGTGTGCATGCGCGTGTGTTGATGAGTGTAGACATTTGTGAGCCTGCTTGTGAGTATGTGAGCACGGCTTCCTACACTTACATTCCCTCACTTGGTAAGACATGGTGCTGGCTCCTCCTGAGAGCGGCCAGTGTGGGAGGAGAACTGACACCAAAAACAAATGAGGTGAAAGAGGATAACTGCGGGTTGATACTCACAGATCCACATGAAAAGCAATGAATGAGAAAGTCAATGAGCTGAAAATGACTTGAGTACAGGCAACTCCTTGGGACTGCAACCCCTTGATTGTAATAAACGTTTGTTTCAACTGCTTAAAGTGCTTTAAAGTTTTAACATTCATTTCTCCCCTCAAAATATAGGTAGTCTATCTTGGAGGTTAAGAGTACATTCTGGGTTCAAGCCTAATTTCTTCTTTTCAATGATTTTTTTCATATGGATCATTTTTAAAGTCCTTTATTGAATCTGTTACAAAGGTGCTTCTGTTTTATGTTTTGGGTTATTTTTTTGGCCATGAGGCATATGGGATATCAGCTCTCCAATCAGGGATCAAACCCACACCTCCTGCATTGGATGGCAAAATCTTAATCACTGCACCACCAGGGAAGTTCCCCGAGTCCAGTTTCTATCAGATTCTGCCATTTACTCACTGAATGACATTGGGCAAGTCACAATTCTCCAAACCTCTATTTCTTTACCTCTAATATGGGAAGAATACTGTTTACCTCAGGGAATTCTTGTGAGGATAAAGGGAAATAAAATGAAGTGAGCGTTTCTGGTGGCATTTTATAGGTTACAATACAGATGCGTAGAGAGGTTAACTTCCTCTTCTGGGCACCCCCCCCCCCACCCCCCAGCTAGTTAGCAGCAGGGCTGGGAAAGCAGTCAGACGTCCCGTCTCTGGCCTAGGGCTCTTTCTGCTCCACCACGTGGAGCACCAGCCGCACACTGAAATAATTTTCAAGTCACAAGTGATTTTGTATGCATAAGCTCTTTAGTTTGCTCTTCTCTGCCAAGTCCACACACTAGCAAACTCAGAACTCTGAAGAAATGGTTCATGTAGGACCTTCTGGAAAACTAGCCTCGGTCCGAGGTGGCCTGAGGAGACCTAAAGAGCTATGTGTGAGAGAAGAAAAAGGACGCCGTGTCACACCTTCCTGCACTGGGAACATGCAGATGATTTACTTTGTGGACTGATGTCATGCAGTCTTTCATCTCACGTTGGCTACGCTCCACCACTTCCCTCCACCATCAGTGGGTATGTGCTCAAGTCATGTAAACTCAGGAAAGTCATGAAAAACCGGGGAAGTAAACCTGCTTTTTACACCTTTCACCCCACTTCAGCCTCCTTCTCTCATTCTATTTCACCTCTCAAGCTTTAGAAATCCAGAGATAAATGTGTTTCCAATTATCTTTGTTTCAAGTCCCCTTATGGAAATGATAAAGACAGCTGGATTAGGCATTGGGAAGCCTGGGGCTTATAGTCCAGGGATGACATTGGTTAATCATGGGTCTTCAGGCAAATTAGATCAATTCTTCAGGGTTTGGTTGCTCAGCTGTAAAATATAAAGAAGAGAACATTGACAGAGTGCCTCCTCTTTGCCAAGTGACTTCAATTATGTTACTTTAGTCCTTTAAAGGGAGAAGGAAATGGCAACCCATTCCAGTATTCTTGCCTAGAAAATCCTATGGACAGAGCAGCCTGGTGGGCTGCTGTCCATAGGGTCACTCAGAGTCAGACATGACTGAAGTGAATTAGCATGCATGCATGCATTGGAGAAGGAAATGGCAACCCACTCCAGTATTCTTGCCTGGAGAATCCAGGGACAGAGGAGCCTGGTGGGCTGCCGTCTATGGGGTAGCACAGAGTCAGACATAACTGAAGTGACTTAGCAGCAGCAGCAGCAGTCTTTAAAAAAAAACAAAACCCTGATGGATAAAAATTCTGATCTGCATTATGCAAATGAGAAAATAAAGGGGCAGAGAAGCTAAGTAAATTGGCCCAGGCCCAGGTGGCAAAGAGACTCTGAGATGAAAATTTAATCTAGGACCATCTGATGGCAAATTTTATGCTTGTGCTGATAATCTATACAATTTATAATTTGTGTGATAGTCCCTCAGTCATGTCCAACTCTTTGCAACTCCATGGATGGTAGCCTGCCAGACTCCTCTGTCCATGGAATTCTCCAGGCAAGAATGCTGGAGTGGGTTGCCATTCTCTTCTCCAGGGGATCTTCCTGATCCATGGATTGAACCCGGTCCCTGCACTGCAAGCAGATTCTTTACCATCTCAGCTACCAGAGAAGTCCTCACAATCTGTAATGCTCCTTCCCATTCTAATATGATGCTGTTCTGTGATCACAGTTAATCAATAGCTGTCTGAGTTTGTCACAGCAGGTCATTCCTTCATGCCTTGAGATCTTATCCTGAGTGGGCAGAGGACCTGAGATTTACTACAGCTATTTGGTCAGCTGTGCACTTTAATATTATAAAAAGTAATTTTATCACTGTCAATGGAAATTTGATACTTACCTTTATCTTAAATGCTTCTCCCAACAAGAAAAGCATTTCCTTGGAAGACCTTCCCTTCCTTGTAGCTTAATATTTGTATAATAGACTTTACCTTCAATTATTGAAGCGTTTATTAAGAAATTGAAGCTATTTCTTATTTATCTACAATATTTAAAAGATTCTAACACATAAAGAATCAGTGAGTAATATGAAGGGTACTCGATTCCCAAGTATACTGGTGTGGAGCACAGAAGCAGAGGTCCCAGCTTCTTGCCACTGCAAGGAGATCTGTCCTTAACCCTCCTTTTCTCAAGTGCCTCGGAAGCTGGACTCGAAGAAGAACTTCACATGTTTCAGCTGTAACTTCACTGCATGAAGGCTGGGAGAATAAAGTACACTGGAGTGCACTTCACTCTACAGGAGGAGAGACACATGGTTCAGCTGCATCTTCACTGCATGATGGCTGAGAGAGCAAAGAATAGTGGAGTGCACTCACTCTACAGGAGGAGAGACAGGTAAATTAAGTGTTTCCTATTCCTTTTGTAGTGAGCCAGGGATATTATCAAGCCTAGTTCTTTCACATTTTAGTTATGCTTTTTAAAGGTAAGATGATGTGTATTTGTTGTTGATTCCTAAGTCTAGCCCAGTGCCTAACATACAGTATATACTCAATAACTATGTGTTTAAGAAATGAACTGGACAAGGAAAGGGAATAGGACAGACAATTAGGGGGACCAAGGCTATCACTGGGGACTTTCCTGGTGGCTCAGTGGTAAAGAATCTGCCTGCAATGCAGGAGACACAGGTTCTGTCCTTGGGTTGGGAAGATCCCCTGGAGAAGGAAATGGCAACCCACTCCAGTATTCTTGCCTAGGGAATTCCATGGGCAGAGGAGCCTGGTGGCCTACAGTCCATGGGGTCACAAGGGTTGGACATGACTTAGCAACTAAACTACCACCACCACCGCCGCCACAAGGCCATCACTGGATTAGATGTTAACCAGCAATTTAAATCTATCTAAATTATGTGACAGAAGTTCCTTAAGAGCAGTGACTATTTTGCTCATCTTTGTATTTCCTAGAATTTATTCATAAAATAAGGGCTCAGACATTTCTATGAAATTAAATTGTTTTTAGGGAGTCCTATGACAGTGCAGTAAAAAAACACCCTAGCAGACAATATGGTGGAGGGATGACAAAAGGCGAAGAGATTTGAAGGTGGCGATGATAAGGACAATAACAATGATCACAGAATCAAAACTTGGTGCTGGTGGAAGATCAAGTGCTCCTGAAAAGGAATGATGCTAGTGCAGGTGAGACTGCAACAATCGTTATCCAGGGAAGGGTCGTGGTGTCTGTGTCCAGCACTTTCTGCTGCTCCAGGGCTGCCAAAGTAGGGTTCATTCACACTGATACTTTGGAGAAAGTGATCCCTCAATATTCTCCTCCATTATGTCACCCAAATATTGTAACTCTCACTGTTCAGGTTGTTTTTTCCTTTTTCCTGGTCTCCTATGCAGCCACTTCCCAGATATATGATCCAGGATGAGTTCCAATGTCTGCCCTCTGGGACCCAGTACCACGTCCCTCTTCCTCTCCAATGACAACTTTTCAGCAGAGGATTGGAAAGAGGATTTTATTAAACCCATGAGTCCTTCTCTCCTTGCCCTATCCTTCTAAAGATAGCCATGTTGAGTGATTCCAAGGTGATTTCCTATTCTACACTGTGACGGACAACTTTTCCTAAAGAGAAGAAAACCATATTTTTTTTATCTTTAACAGGACACCTCTGGTTAAGAGAGCATCTTGTTATGTCGACGCCCAGGGAGGGAGAACAGGGGGTGGAGTGATGCTTCATAGATTTCTGATTGTGGAGTCAACGTAGGAATTGACCCCAATTCCTACAAAACTGGCAAGAATAGGAATAAATTAATGGCTTTGGTGGAGGGTGAGTAAGACTGGTTTTAAGTCTGGAGGGAGCAGTATCCCACATAGATGAATAAGACAGGAAATATTCTTGAACAGAGCAATAATGCTGGAAATATTTGGATGAGAAAACTGAGAACAAAGAAATGCAGAGAACTTTAAAGTCCACATTGAAGGTTTTGGAAGATAATAATAACTAACATATCTACCCAGCACTCCTCTAAACTCTTCAGGTATACTACTCTATTTAATCTTCACAGCAAGTCTAGTTGGTAGATACTAGTTTTAGTCCCATTTCATAGAAAGGAAAATAAAGGTATCAACCTATGGAGTAAGTTACCCATGGCTACATACAACTAGATGGTAAAGAAAGCTGGAATTTGAAACTTAAGAAGTATCCAAATCTCACATTTATTCAGTCTACATCTTGGGTGATCCCAGGAGACCTAAAGAACTATGAGTGAGAGGAAAAAAAATATCATTTCACACCTCCTGCAATTGTCAACATGTAGATTATTTACTTTTTGAACTGATGTGACCCAGTCATTAATCCCACTTTTTATACACATTCTTCCCATACATACTATAAGTGTGTATACACTGTGGTATTTATATATTCTAATACAATTTGCCAGCAGCCTTCGGGATCACAAGCTGATGCCTCATTATTACCTCTAACTTTTGCATGGTTTCTACCAGCTGTTCCTGTCAGGAAATGAGCCAGCCCTTCCATTTCACAGATGGTGAAAGTGGTTTGGAGGAGGTCAATGGCTGGAGCATGGTCACAGGTCAAGTTAGCAGCAGTTGGCTTAAATCAGGATCCATAATCTCTGGCCCTCCACCCAGGTCCTCAGAGGGTCTGCCCGTCCCGGGGCCCAGGCCACATTCCAAATTGGGTAATCCGGTGCACTCTGCCTGTCTGAAATTCCCCTTGTGGTTTTGCTCACATCTGGTGTTTTTCACTTCTCTTTCTAAACACGTGCTTTGATCCTATTGCTGCTACAGCAGAAAGATGTCCATAGTTCCAAGGAGCATAGTTATTTAGTGAGGGTGAGAGACACTCCTCTCAACAGGACTTCTAAAAATAAACAGTATCAGCGCCTCACATGTCATGCTTGAAGCACTTCCCGGAAACCCCCACATTCAGTCACTTCTTCATAGTGGCTCTATAGCCCCCAACCTCTAACGGGCCTGGACTCCTAGCTTTCAGGCTCTTCTCAGTTGCCCAGAAGGTCTGAAATCTTGTGCTGTTCTTCCTGTTGGTCATTCTCAGAGTAGGCAAGATGTCTTCCACAAGAGTTCTGTGGCCATATTTCTCCATCGGTTCACACACTCTGAGCTGGGAGCTATGTATATTTACTTTCAGAGTGCCTTATCTATAACTAGCTTTTCTGTTTTATTTATTTTATCAAACTTTGTTATTCCTTTTGCCTCCTACCTTATCTTTATAAGTCTGTTTCTTAATTATAAAAGCATTTTTCCATTACATTAAAAATTTTGGGTAAATAAAGAATGAGAAAAAAATCCACAATCCTCATACCCTAACATAACCACTATTAACTATTTGGTTTTCTTCCAGGCTTATTTTCCGTGTGTGTGTGTGTATTTTTTGTTTGTATATTTATTTTTACATTGCCATAATCATCATTAAATGCAATGTTTGTGTTGTTTTTTCACTAATATTATAACTGGTTTCCCATGTTGCTACATAATCTTACAAATATAAAGTGAAAGAAGATATGTAGGTTTTGGCCAGAGGAGTGGACAAAAGCCACCAGTGACCTCCCGTAAAGGCATGAATTGTGAACATCATTTGTGGGGAACCAAGTTTTCCCTAAATTGCTGGGATTTTGAATCAGAATAGCAAAGACACAGCTTGAGTACAAAGAAGCAAAAACCCCTCAATTTTTGGAGACCAATGATTAATTTGAATTCATAAATGGCTAAATTGAAGATTGAAGACAACTCACTCTCTCTGCTCAGATAAGTCAAGTGAAAGAAAGTGAAAGTTTTAGTGGCTCAGTCATGTCAGACTCTTTGAGACCTCATGGACTATAGCCCACCAGGCTCCTCTGTCCAAGAAATTCTCCAGGCAAGAATACTGGAGTGGGTTGCCATGCCCTCCTCCAGGGGATCTTTCCAACCTGGAGATTAAACCCTGCCTGGTCTTCTGCATTGCAGGCAGATTCTTTACCATCTGAGCCACCAAGGAAGCCTTCAGATAATTCAGAGGCAAAGCTAAAGGTTTTAGTAACATCAATCTGAACAGTCTCCAGAAAAGAATGTCTTATCACAGATCTGATAGAAAGGGGACATTTGGAGAACGACCGTCCTTGGGAAAGAACATCTTCCCGTGGGCTATGGAAAGCTGTAAGTTGCGTTGCCGACACCATTCCCAGAGTGTTTTCAGAGAAGAAATGAGGAGGCAGAACATTCTTTCTATTGGAGGGAATTGTTTGGTTTCCTGACAATGTTTTCTACTTTATCCTGGTCCCTCTTTCTTTTTCATTGCCCCATGGGATAGGGATCCCATGGGGATCTGAGACATGTTACCCCAAGTAGACTGTTATCCTCGTTTAATCAATCTTACTTCAATCAGCCTTCCACCTTCTCTTGCTCTTTTTTTTTTTTTTAATAGAATGATGTTTTGAAATTTATTTACTTTTGGCCGCACTGGGTCTCCCTTCCTGCATGGGCTTTCTCTGGCTGTGGAGAGCGGGGGCTACTCTCTAGTTGCAGGGTGCGGCTTCTCACTGGGCTGGCTTCTCTTGCTGCAGAGCATAGACTCTAGGGTGGGCAGGCTCCAGCAGTTGTGGTGCATGGGCTTCGTTACCCTGCACCACATGGAATCTTCCTGGACCAAGGACAGAACCCATGTCCCCTGCACTGGCAGATGGATTCTTAACCACTGGACCACCAGGGAAGTCCCTTCTCTTGCTTTCCTTTGCTAACCCTCCCAGGCCCAAGGCATCCAGTTAGCTCCCTGCACCCACCCTTATCACACACAGAGACCAGCGCTTAGCAGCATCCATGTCTCCTGCTTAGTAGCCTTGGCAAAGCCTCTTGGTAAGAACTGAGCAGTCCCCTAATCATAAGCGCAAGAACCACAGGCTATCATGCCTGGCTTTACTTCTTTGGAGTTGCTGTCCCTAGTCTAGGGACACCAACGGACCTACTGTGTGTCGGACACTTAATTCTTACAACAATCCTAGAAGATTGATAGGGCTTTTCTCAAATTACAGATGAAGCTATGGAAGCTAGATGATTTGCCTATGTAATAATACATAGTATTGCAGAGATATAAGAGAATTGAGAAAATCCCTAAAGGTGCAGGGGAAAGTACAAAGCAAAATTACTCATCATCTACCTTCCCCAAATAACTGCCATTAGTGTTGGAAAAGACTCTTGCGAGTCCCTTGGACTGCAAGGAGATCCAACCAGTCCATCCTAAGGGAGATCAGTCCTGGGTGATCATTGGAAGGACTGATGCTAAAGCTAAAACTCCAATACTTTGGCCACCTCATGCGAAGAATTGACTCATTGGAAAACACCCTGATGCTGGGAGGGATTAGAGGCAGGAGGAGAAGGGGACAACAGAGGATGAGATGGCTGGATGGCATCACCGACTCGATGGACATGAGTCTGAGTGAATTCCAGGAGTTGGTGATGGACAGAGAGGCCTGGCATGCTGCGATTCACGGGGTTACAAAGAGTCAGACACGACTGAGTAACTGAACTGAACTGAACTGAACTTTAGTATATATTTTCTTTTATTTATGTGCTTGCGTGTGTGAGAGACAGAGAAGGAGAATCCCTAATATATATGAGTTTGCTTTGTTAAACAAAATTGGGATTATACTCTCTATTAGTTTACTAAGGCTGCCGCAAATTGAAAGGCTTAAACAACAGAAATGTATTCTCTCGTGGTCCTGGAGGCGAGAAATCTAAGGTGAAGGTGTTGGCAGAGTTGGTTCCTGCTGGGATCAGGAGGGAGACAGTTCTAGGCCTTTGTCCTGGCTTCTGATCATTTTCTGCACTCTCTGCTGTTCCTCAGCTTCTGCTGTCAGTCTCTGCCTTCATCTTCACATGGCCTTCTTCCCAAGCGTGTGTTTGTCTCTCCACATTGTGTTGTTTCTACAGTAACAGCGGTTATAGTGGAATAGGGACCCACCCTACTCCAATATGACCTCACTTCAACTCCGGTAATTACTTTCATGATGACCATTCTTGCAAAAAAGGTCACATTTTGAGGTGCAGGGGTATGACTCCAGCATATGCATTGAGGGGTATATAGTGATTTGCCTAAATATCTGCCTTTAATTAAACTCCACACATAGCAACTACTTATACCATATTTTATCATACTTTATTATTTTCACTTACCATTCTATTAAGAACATTTTCCAGGACAGGTACATTTTTGTCAAGGAAAGGGACTAGAATATGCAGTGGGCACCTGTGGGCAGAGAAAGGGGACCTGCGTGGGGCATCTCCATGAGGAGGATCCCAAAGCCGTGGGGAGAAGGCAGGAGATGAGCAGATGGAAAGCAGAGGAGAGCAATCTGAACACTGATCAGCATCGCAGTTTGCCTGCCTCTCAGGTTTTCTGAGAGCTTTTCAGAAATATATGTTAGAAAGGGAAAGCTGCCAGGACCGCCCAGTCTCCTCCAAGATCAGTTCCCCACCAGGTGCCAGGGTCCAGCTTGGGAGAGATCCTGGGAGGAGGACTCACAAGGAAGCATAGACACCAGCAAGAAGGTGTAAGTGTGAAGGCAGGTGTGGAGGGCGGGTGTAGGTTTGTCAACTAGGAAGCACTCTAACATGACAGGCTTCCCTGGGGGCTCAGACGGTAAAGAGTCTGCCTGCAATGCAGGAGACATGGGTTTAATCCCCAGGTCAGGAAGACCCCCTGGAGAAGTGAATGGCTACCCACGTCAGTATTCTTGCCTGGAGAATCCCAAGGACAGAGGAGCCTGGAGGGCTACAGTCCACGGGGTCACAAGGGGTCAGAAACAACTGAGTGACTAATGCTAAAGCATGACAATTAAGAAGTCCTACGTAGAGTCAGATAAATGTGCTTTCAAATTCTAGCTCTGACACTTATTTTCCTGTAAGATCTTGGGTACTATTACTCAGTCTTTCTAAGTTTCAGTTTCCTTGTCTGATAATAGGGGTTGAATCAGGACTGATGTGACAATAAAATGAGGTGATGTATGTAAAGTACTTACTGTAGTTCGGTTCAGTTCAGTCACTCAGTCGTGTCCAACTCTTTGCGACCCCATGAATCACAGCATGCCAGGCCTCCCTGTCCATCACCAACTCCCAGAGTTCACTCAAACTCATGTCCATCGAGTGGGTGATGCCATCCAGCCAACTCATCCTCTGTCGTCCCCTTCTCCTCCTGCCCCCTTCTCCTCCTCCCCCTCCCAGCATCAGAGTCTTTTTCTATGAGTCAACTCTTCGCATGAGGTGGCCAAAGTACTGGAGTTTCAGCTTTAGCATCATTCCTTCCAAAGAACACCCAGGACTGATCTCCTTTAGGATGGACTAGTACTTGGCATGATAAAATTCATTCATTCAACAAATATTTAGTATCTACTGTTCAAGGGACTAGGTGGAAATGCTCAATATAAGATGGTAAACAAAACTGACACAGTTCCAGTCCTCATGGAGTTTATACTCTAGGGAGAAAGGTAGACATTAAAGCAAATCAACATATACTATAGGGCTGCAATTAGAAACTGTATAAATACTTTGAAGAAAAGAATGATTCTAAGACAGAAAAAGTGAGAAAATTTAGTTTTGGAGGGTGGGGTAGGGAGGCAATTCAGGAGGAGTAGTCTGAGGAAGTGATAGTAAGCTGAGACCTAAAAGCTGAGCTGGAAATAGACAGATGGAGGGGTGGGGTGGGTGGGGAAGAGCATCCCAGGTAGAGGGAAGAGGCCCTAAGGCAATAAGAGCTGGGTGCTTTAGAGGAACTGAAAGAAACAGCAATGTAACCAGAGTACGGTGAGCAAGGGTACACATGAGGTGGGACACCGACAAGACCAGATCACGCCGGGAGTCAGTGCATCTCTGAGTTAGCCTGTTCTTCAGAAGAGGATGGATGAGAAGACAGCCAAAGAGAGGATAAGAGAGGTGGGAAAACCAGGAAGTCTGAGAGTTAAGGGGAGGTGGAAGGGAATCAAGAGAGAGGCTGAGGCAGAGAGACAGAGACAGAGAGCCAGCAGGAGAAGATTTTAAAAGTCAAAGGCTTAGAGAGATAGAAGGGGATAAAGATGAGATAGGACCAAGCGGGTTTAGCAGGCAGGAAGTCTTGAGACCTCTGAGGCAGCAGGCTCAGTGAGATGGTCAGAGTGAAAGCCAGGCTGCACAAGGTGAGGAAGCAGCATGCGGTGAGGAAATAAAGGAAGTCAGCGTGTGTTCTTTTCAGAAGTATTGTGATGAAGGAAAAGAGAAAGTAGAGCTGATAGCCAAAGTGATAACTTCTTCCTTTTTAATTTTAGATGGGTAACTTTTGAGCATTTTTCTAGGCTGAGGAGAAGGATCCAATAGAGAGAGATTGAAAACAAGAAGAGAAAAGAGGATTGAGTCAGCTTTCAAGAGACCCATGGGTATTTAGCAACTGAAAGTGTTAGACTCTGGTGTCTTAGTGGGCCACACACCTTAATAATGTGATTTCCGTGACAGAGGTGGTTAATCAAACTCTGTAGAAAGCATTTCCATGTTTTCTTTAAAACTGTAAATCAAAATAGTCATATTTTTAAAGTTTTGGATTGTAAGGCATGAAATTGTAAGACAAGAAATGTATATTCAGACACAATTAAGAATTTATTCCACTGACTTTTTAGTGCTATTAATGTCTCCCTTAATGGAATGCTGTTTTTATTTTCTAATTTGGTAGAATTCTTTCTTTTCAACTACCTGGATCACCTCCTTGGGTCAAAGCCCTCCTAGGTCAGTCCCAGATTTCAGGTCAGTTGGGCATCAATGGCTCTTTTTAAAATTATTGTCTTAATTTCTCAGTTGTTTATAACTTTTTTACTTTTCATACTGTTCATGGGGTTCTCAAGACAAGAATACTGAAGCAGTTTTCCTTTCCCTTTTCCCTGCCTCAAGGCTTCCCTGATAGCTCAGTTGGTAAAGAATCCACCGGCAATGCAGAAGACCCCTGTTTGATTCCTGGACCGGGAAGATCCACTGGAGAAGGGATAAGGCTACCCACTCCAGTATTCTGGTCTAGAGAATTCCATGATCTGTATAGTCCATGGGGTCACAAAGAGTCAGACACAACTGAGTAGCTTTCACTTTGACTTTTCCATGCCTCAAAAGGAGATGAAAAGGCAATGGCCTTGCTGGGTGGATAGGCTCAAGAAACAAATTTCACTTTACTTTCCCAGCTTCCTTCTCAGCTGAGAATGATGCCCATTCTTCACCTCAACTCCTCCTTTTTCCATACAGCAGAAGACAAAAGATTAATTGATTAACTGATTTTTATTAATTATGTCAAAATTTAATATGCACATTGTTTAAAGAATCAAATAGTTCTGCATTACTAAATAGCATTTCCCCACTCCATATCCCCCCCCATTTCTCACCCCTCAGAGGAAATCATTTCAAATACTTTAAATAACACTTTTTTTTGTCTCCATATCTCTGAATAGCTACTTCTTAATTTTTTTAACCTAAAGACTCAATGGATGTGAGTCTGAGTGAACTCCGGGAGTTGGTGATGGTCAGGGAAGCCTGGCGTGCTGAGATTCATGGGGTCGCAAAGAGTTGGACACGACTGAGCGACTGAACTGAACTGAACTGAACCTAATCACTTTCTACTGTAGGAAACGGGGATTTAGTTTTCACGCCTTCCATAGCATATACATAGGCCTCCCTTGTGGCTCAGTGGTAAAGAAACCACCTGCCCATGCATGAGATAGGGTTTGATCCCTGAGTTGGGAAGATCCCCTGGAGGAGGAAATGCAACCCACTCCAGTATTCTTGCCTGGAGAATTCCATGGACAGAGGAGCCTGGCAGGCTATAGTTCATGGGGTCGCAAAGAATCAGACATGACTTTAGCGACTAAACAACAACATAACACACACACATATATTTCCTGAACTTATATACCTATATCATTACTAGAATGATATGCATATTTATATTACTTTCGAACAAATAAATTCTATTCACACCTGTGTTATTTAATAAGTTATGATCATTTTCCTGAAAAACATTTTGCTTCCTCTGGAGTTAATAATTGCCTAGATTTCCTACGTGCATTACTAATTTAATCCCTACTGTCCTCTAGGTGTTTAAGTCTCCTCACAACGTTTTCAAACAAATTTGATATCCAATGAATTTCATCTTAAAGAGAGTTTTTCTGGAACCTTCTGATCTGCTTCTATCTGGGCTGATCCATCTCTAGACTTGCTGGACATCTGGGATCTCCTGTCACCACATAGTAGAGATTCTCTTCACCTCTCATTTTGGAAGCTCTAGTTCTTGGATTCCATCTCTTCTTTTTTGACTGGCTCCATTGTTTGGCTGGAGCACATCCTCCAGTAATTTCCTAAGAAAGAGTGCAGGGAAGATTGAACAATCTTCCATCAATTTCCATCAATGCCCTGCCCATGTTCTCTCCGTACCTACCATATCCATGCATTCTAAATCACCAGCATAATGGCTCTTTCCCTGAGGGCTTTTTCTGGCCAGTGAAAGTTTGCTCAGGAAAGAAAGAAAGAAAGTGAACTCGCTCAGTTGTGTCCAACTAACTCTTTGTCACACCATGGACTGTAGCCTACCAGGCTCCTCCATCCATGGGATTTTCCAGGCAAGAATACTGGAGTGGGTTACCATTTCCTTCTCCAGGAGATCTTCCCGACCCAGGGTTTGAGCCCAGGTCTCCCGCGTTGTAGGCAGACGCTTTACTGTCTGAGCCACCAGGGAAGTCTCATGGAAGTGTTGGTAAAATAACCCCCTTCTCCCTAGGAGCAGCCCTTAACCAATGACTGATGAGAATTGACAGATAAATATCCCAGTCTCCTGAGCCCTGAGTTGGGGTAAATTTGAGGTAAGATTTCTACACTGGTCTCCCAGAGTTCCCCAAAGGAATCAAGTTCCAGCTATTCACAGTAACTTGCTAGATATATTGGTTTCCTTGTTTCACTTCCCCACTGCCCTTCAGGTGTTTGGTGGGGTCATCTCCCAGTTAAACTACTTTTGCTCTTTATCTTTTATTTCCCATATCTTATCTGTTTGCTTTATTTTTTACTTTCCAAATCTTCTATTGAGCTTTTTTATTTCTGCAATCATATTTAAATTTCTCAGATCTGGCATTTGTTTTCTAAATGTTCCTTTAAAAAAATACCCTTCCATTCTTATTTCATGTGTGCACTCTCCCCTCTTAACTCTCTGAGGATATTGATAATTTTGTGTTTTCTTGTACTCTTAGAGATGCTGCTGTTTCCCAGTGCTCTTTAGGGCATTTCTCTCCAGCATGTGAGGCTCCCAGATAACACTTTCCTGTCTCCTGACTGTACACCGGCATCGTACAACCTATGTAAGGGAAGAAGGCAAGGGGTCTCTAGGTAATCGTTTTTTTCAGCACATTGTCCTTTCACACATCTGTGTCTGGTCCTCCCTCTGTCTTGCTCTCCCATGGGAGGCAGGAGGCAAGTGTCCCCATCCCCCAACCCCCACAGGGTAAAGCAATTGGAGATTCATTCTCTATTGTCTGAAACTCCAAGACAAAATGTGTGTTAGTCACTCAGTTGTGTCCAACTCTTTGTGACCTGATGGACTGTAGCCCAACAGGTTCCTCTGTCCAAGGAATTCTCCAGGCAAGAATACTGGAGTGGGTTGCCATTCCCTTCTCCAGGGGATCTTCCCAACCCAGAGATTGAACCTGGGTCTCTTGCATTGCTGTCTGAGCCACCAGGGAAGCCCATTTAGAATAGAAGACAAGAATAGGAGGGAAATTAAGGGAGGAGGTTGGACCCTGCATAGACCACATATTTCTTGTTCCTGAAATCAGGAGACCTCCCTGATCCAATAAGCACAGAAAAGGTTCCTTGGAGGCCAAAGGGGAGTTATGTCAAGGGATATTCTACCCATAGGCCTTTGTGGTAGAATCCATCTTGGCTAAGATATGCATGCACACACATGGGAGGATCCTGAGATATACCAAATGTGGACTGTGAACCAGGCAAATCAGAATGATTGGCCAAAGGAAACCCAGAAGAAATATCCCATAAAAATAATTCAAACTAGCACAAGGTGCAACTCAACAACTCAGGGACTCTCTCTCTGAGTCTGCCCATGTGTCTATCCAAAGATACTGTACCCTTTTTCCTCATAAT
This sequence comes from Capricornis sumatraensis, assembly GCF_032405125.1. Lineage (NCBI taxonomy): Eukaryota > Metazoa > Chordata > Mammalia > Artiodactyla > Bovidae > Capricornis > Capricornis sumatraensis. Next base: position 124,404,943 of record NC_091070.1, on the reverse strand, counting down.
AAATACTTTACTTGCTTCAATGCTTTCCATCTTTGTGGAATTCTTTTCTGTAAAGCTGAGGGGCCAGGGCCTTGTCACTGACCATTGGTCTAGTGGCTAGAATCTGGTTCTTTCACCGCTGCGACCCAGCCTCTATTTCTGGTTGAGAAGCCAAGCCCTGCTCCAAGCTGTTGCAGGCCAAAGCCACCAGAGATCACCACCAGAAAAAGAAAACTTCTGTTCTTTGGTCATTGTGGGGAAAGGGGAAAAGGGGTCCAGGGACCTCGCTGCTTCTTGAACTGAATTTCAACTCAGCCTACTGTTTAAACCACAACTCTATCCACAGTTCAGTTCAGTCTCTCAGTCATGTCTGACTCTTTGTGACCCCATGGACTGCGGCATGTCAGGCCTCCCTGGCCATCACCAACTCCCGGAGTTTACTTAAACTCATGTCCATTGAGTCCATGATGTCATCCAACCATCTCATCCTCTGTCGTCCCCTTCTCCTCCTGCCTTTCCCAGCATCATGAGTCAGTTCTTCGCATGAGGTGGCCAAAGTATTGGAGTGTCAGCTTCAACATCAGTCCTTCCAGTGAATATTCAGGACTGATTTCCTTCAGGATGGACTGGTTAGATCACCTTGCAGTCCAAGGGACTCTCAAAAGTCTTCTCCAACACCACAGTTCAAAAGCATCAATTCTTTGGCACTCAGCTTTCTTTATAGTCCAACTCCCACATCCATACATGACCACTGGAAAAACCATAGTCTTGACTAGATGGACCTTTGTTGGCAAAGTAATGTCTCTGCTTTTTAATATGCTTTCTAGGTTGGTCATAACTTTTCTTCCAAGGAGTGAGCATCTTTTAATTTCATGGCTGCAATCACCATCTGCAGTGATTTTGGAGCCCCAAAAAATAAAGTCAGCCCATCTCTTTGCCATGAAGTGATGGGACCAGATGCCATGATCTTCGTTTTCTGAATGTTGAGCTTTAAGCCAACTTTTTCACTCTCCTCTTTTACTTCCATCAAGAGGCTCTTTAGTTCTTCTTCACTTTCTTCCATAAGGGTGGTTATCTGTATATCTGGTTATTGATATTTCTCCCAGCAATCTTGATTCCAGCTTGTGCTTCCCACAGCCTAGCATTCACATGATGTACGCTGCATCTAAGCTAAATAAGCAGGGTGACAATATACAGCCTTGACGTACTCCCTTTCCTATTTGGAACCAAAGTACTCACAAAAGTACCTGGTGTCAGACTTCCCTGGTGGCACAATAGATAAGAGTCTGCCTGCTAATGCAGGGGACACAGGTTCGATCCCTAGTCAGGGAAGATTCCACATGTTGCAGAGCAGCACAGCCTGGGCACCACAACTACTGAATCTGTGCTCCAGGGCCCCCGAGACACAACTACTGAGCCTGTGACTGCAACGACGGTAGGCCCTGCGCCTAACACCTGTACCCCTTAACAAGAGAGGACACAGAAATGAGACACCCGCATACCACAACGGAGAGCAGCCTCCGCTCCTTGCAACTACAGAAAGCCTGCACGAAGCAATGAAGACCCGGTGCAGCCAAAAATTTTTTTTTACTTAAAATTAAAAATGTTACCTAGTGCCTCCAGTTCCTGAATACATGGAGGCTTCTGAAATGTCAAGTGAGTTTCTATAGCTTTCACTTCTGCTGGCTTAGAATTCATCTTTCTCTTGAATCATGTGAATGTGTGTGTGTGTGTGTTCAGTTGCTCAGTCATGTCCATTTCTTTGCGACGCTATGGACTCTAGCCCACCAGGCTTCTCTGTCCGTGGGATTTTCCAGGCAAGAATACTGGAGTGGGTTGCTATTTCCTTCTCTAGGGGATCTTCCTGACCTGGAGATCAAACCTGTGTCTCCTACATCTCCTGCATTGGCAGGCAGATTCTTCACCACTTAGCCACCTGGGAAGCATCACTCATTTATCTGTGTTCCGGCTGTAAGTCATCCAGCTGTTGTCCTTTTCACATTCTCTTTGCATTGGTAGGTTTATCCCTTCACCAAAGTCTTTATTTCCTTACACGTGCAAAAAGAAACTCTGGAAACACACATGAGAAACTAGTAGGAGTGCTTCCTTGTGAAGGAAGTAGGACCCAGTCCAATGGGAGGTATGGATGACGGAGATGTTTTGCTCTGTGCTATTCTACATTTTTTAGCTTTAGAACCATGTGAATGTATTACCTTATCAAATGTTAACTTTTGGTTAAGGTCTAGGAGGGAGCGTAACACAATGCATGTACTTAATCTGCTGTCTTTAACCAGAAATCTCGTGTTGTTTTTCTAAATAAGCAGCTTCGATGTTGAGACCATAAGCTTTCCAATCAAAAGCCCTTCTAAGCAAAACTGTGGACAAATTTGACTCCATGAAAATTAAAAATTTCTAGGAGCTCCCTGGAAGTCCAGTGGTTAGGACTCCAAGCTCTCACTGCTGAGGGCTCAGGTTCAATCCCTGGTTGGAGAACTAAGATCCCGCAAGCTGCATGGAGCTTGCATGTTATATGATGCTCAGTCGTAGCTGACTCTGTGTGACCCTATCAACTGTAGCCCGCCAGACTGGATTCATGGTATTCTCCAGGCAAGAATACTGGAGCAGGTTGCCGTTTCCTCCTCCTGGGGATCTTCATGACCTGGGGGTCAAACCTGTGTCTCTTGCTTCTCCTGAATTGGCAGGCAGATTCTTTACTACTGCATGACCTGGGAAGCCCATGGTATGCCCCCTACCTAAAAATAAATAAATAAATATTTCTGTGAGGAAAAAAAATCAAGTAAAGTAAACAAGGTCAGAAAACCAAAAACAATCAGGAAAAAAAATTGTGCAACAATTATGTAAAAGGACTAGGTCCCTTAAAATATGGAGTTCTTACAAACTAATTTAAAACAGATCAAAATCCAATTTATAAAAACAGGCAAAGGGCATGAAGAGAATACATAGGTAAATAAAATAGTACGTATAAAAATGCTTTTTCTCTTTACTTATAAGAAAAATACTCATCCTCACTTATGGTTTAAAGAATAAATGTTAAAACAATGAGAAATCATTTTTCACCTATCAGAATGGCAACACTATAAAAATCTAATAATACACATTCATGAGGCAAGAATACAGAGAGACATGGAGTCTAAAGCATTTTTAGCAAGATCAAAAATTGATGCAGTCTCCCTGTAGTACAGATTGGTACTATCTGTAAAAATTAAAAAGTTACACTCTGATCCAGCAACTTCACTGTCAGAAATCTGTCCTATGAATATGCTTGCACTGGGCACTGTCTCTCTTAAAGAGACATATTTAAGAACTACTTACAAGGATACTCATTACAGCCTATTTGTAGTCATAAAAACTATAAGCAACCCAACTGTTCACAGTAGGCTACTGGCTACATAGATAATAGCATATTCATTCTATATACTGTATGGAATTCTAAGCAGTCATTAAAAAGAATAAGGCACTTTTATATTTATGGGATTATCTCCAACATGCATGGTTACGATTAAAAGCAAGATATGTAACAATGTATATGGAATGATCCCATTATACTGGTGGTTTTTAAACTTTTTTCCTTAGATACATGGACATGCTTACATATACACAGAATGTCTCTCAGAGAATGTGTGGGTGCTAGCTACCTCAAGAGAGGGGAACTTGGAAAATAAGAAATCAAGAAAGGAAAGGAAACTTGCTTTTTTCTCTTAAAACATTCTTTTTGCTTACTGTTTTTTAACCAAGTGTATTTTTAAAAAGTAGTGATTGCATTATTTATGGATTTTGGTTGCAAGCAAAAGAAACAAACTTATTAATTTAAGCAGAAAAAGAATGTATTAAAGGATATTGGGTGGTTCACAAGCTCTCCAGAATGACTCGAGACCCAGGTTTAGAGGTTGCATATCAAGAAATGACTCCCAAAATTATGCTGCGGAACAACCCCACAAAGACACCAATGCCTGCACGCATGGACACTACTGCTAGGAGAGTGGATATCCCACGTCTGGATGCTGATCCCTGCTGTTAGAATCACCATTACTGAAGCATCTGGACACAGAAAGGTGTTTATTGTAACTGATGTTACTCCCTTGCAGAGCAGACTTCAAGTCACTAGCCCCAGGGTTGAAATCTAGTGCAGATCAATATACCTGTGCTTAGCTGCAAGGGAGGCTGGGAGATAAGTATCTGATATTTTCCAGCTTGTATAAGGGAGGGTTGTCTCTGTAACATATTAGGGCCCAGGAAGTGGAGAGTATCCCCAATATAGAAAATTTAGACCATGGGATGTAGCAAGGAAAAGAGGGCAAGGGAGGAAGAGAGAGTTTCTCAATCAATTTTCATACAGATTTGGAAGAAAGTAAGAAATTCTTTCCTAGATCGCATCTGTCATACTCACTTTCCTAGCTGAATTTTTGCATGCACTGTAACTCAGAACCATAGGTCTTCAGAGTAGAAAGGTCGCTTATGGGTCATTTGGTTTAACAGCCTTGTTTTATCATGGAGAAATGCAAACTCAAGTTAAGTTTGGGCAAATTTATGTTGCCCAAGATCACTAAATGAGACTTTTGATGATGTGATTAGGGCCTCTCAGTCTGTGCCTCTGTCCTCCAAAGAATCTTTGTGCATGGTCAGTACATTAGTAAAGGCTCTAATGAAGTTGTTGTTCTTGTTCAGTCGCTCAGTCATGTCTGACTCTCTGTGACCCCATGGACAGAAGCATACCAGGCTTCCCTGTCCTTCACCATCTCCCAGAGTTTGATCAGACTCATGTGCATTGAGATGGTGATTCTCATCCTCTGAAGTCCCCTTCTCCTCCTGTCTTCAATCTTTCCCAGCATGTAGGTCTTTTCTAATGAGTTAGCTCTGCATCTGGTCCAAAGCATTAGAGCTTCAGCTTCAGCATCAGTCCTTCCAATGAATATTCAAGATTGATTTCCTTTGGAATTGACTGGTTTGATCTCTTTGCAGTCCAAGGGACTCTCAAGAGTCTTTTCCAACACCGCATTTCAAAAGCATCAGTTCTTCAGTGCTCAGCCTTCTTTATGGTCCAACTCTCATATCCATACATGACTACTGGAAAAACCATAGCTTTGACTATGCAGACCTTTGTTGGCAAAGTAATGTCTCTGCTTTTTAGTATAGCTTTTCTTCTAAGGAACAGTTCAGTTTAGTTCAGTCACTCAGTTGTGTCTGACTCTTTGCTACCTCATGAATCGCAGCACGCCAGGACTCCTTGTCCATCACCAGCTCCTGGAGTTCACTCAAACTCATGTCCATCATGTCAGTGATGCCATCCAACCATCTCATCCTCTGTTGCCCCCTTCTCCTCCTGCCCCCAATCCCTCCCAGCATCAGAGTCTTTTCCAATGAGTCAACTCTTCGCATGAGGTGGCCAAAGCACTGGAGTTTCAGCTTTAGCATCAGTCCTTCCAATGAACACCCAGGACTGATCTCCTTTAGGATGGACTGGTTGGATCTCCTTGCAGTCCAAGGGACTCTCAAGAGTCTCCTCCAACACCACAGTTCAAAATCGTCAATTCTTCGGTGCTCAGCTTTCTTTACAGTCCAACTCTCACATCCATACGTGACCACTGGAAAAACCATAGCCTTGACTAGATGGACCTTTGTTGGCAAAGTAATATCTCTGCTTTTTAATACGCTATCTAGGTTGGTCATAACTTTCCTTCCAAGGAGTAAGTGTTTTTTAATTTCATGGCTGCAATCACTATCTAAGGAACAAGCATCTTTTAATTTCATGGCTGCAGTCAGCATCTGCAGTGATTTTGGAGCCCAAGAACATAGCCTGCCAGAGTTTCCATTATTTCCCCATCTATTTGCATGAAGTGGTGCGACTGGGTGCCATGATCTTTATTTTTTGAATGTTGAGTTTTAAGCCAGTTTTTTCACTCTCCTCTTTTACTTTTATCAAGAGGCTCTTTAGTTACTCTTTACTTTCTGCCATAAGGTTGGTGTCATCTGCATATCTGAGGTTATTGATGTTCCTCCCAGCAATCTTGATCCCAGCTTGTGCTTCATCCAGCCTAGCATTTTGCATGATGTACTCTGCATATAAGTTAAATAAGCAGGCTGAAAATATATAGCTTTGATGTACTCCTTTCCCAATTTGGAACCAGTCTGCTGTTCCATGTCCAGTTCTAACTGTTGCTTCTTGACCTGCGTACAGGTTTCCCAGGAGGCAGGTAAGGTGGTCTGGTATTCCCATTTCTTGAAGAATTTTCCACAGTTTATTGTGATCCACACAGTCAAAGGCTTTGGCATAGTTAATAAAGCAGAAGTAGATGTTTTTCTGGAATTCTCTTGCTTTTTCTATGATCCAGTAGATGTTGGCAATTTGATCTCTGGTTCCTCTGCCTTTTCTAAATCCACCTTCAACATCTGGAAGTTCTTGGTTCACGTACTGTTGAAGCCTGGCTTAGAGAATTTTGAGCATTACTTTGCTAGCAAATGAAATGAGTGCAATTATGTGGTAGTTTGAACATTTTTTGCCATTGTCTTTCTTTGGGATTGGAATGAAAATTGACCTTTTCCGGTCCTGTGGCCACTACTGAGTTTTCCAAATTTGTTGGTATATTGAGTGCAGCACTTTCACAGCATCATCTTTCAGGATTTGAAATAGCTCAACTGGAGTTCCATCACCTCCACTAGCTTTGTTCAGCCCACTTGACTTCGCACTCCAGATGTCTGATTCTAGGTGAGTGATCATGTCATGGTTGTTATCTGGGTCATGAAGATCTTTTTTGTATAGCTCTTCTGTGTATTCTTGCTAATTCTTCTGAATATCTTCTGCTTCTGTTAGGTCCATACCGTTTCTCTCCTTTATTGTGCTCATCCTTGCATGAAATGTTCCCTTGATATCTCTTATTTTCTTGAAGAGATCTCTAGTCTTTCCCATTCTATTGTTTCCTCTATTTCTTTGTATTGATCACTTAGGAAGGCATTCTTATCTCTCCTTGCTATTCTTTGGAACTGTCCATTCAGATGGCTTTATCTTTCCTTTTATCCTTTGCCTTTTCCTTCTCTTCTTTTCTCAGCTATTTGTAAGGTCTCCTCAAACAACCATTTTGCCTTTTTGAATTTCTTTTTCTTGGGGATGATTCTGAATACTGCCTCCTGTTATGAACCTCCATCCATAGTTCTTCAGGCACTCTGTCTATCAGATCTAGTCCCTTAAATCTATTTGTCAGTTCCACTGTATAATCATAAAGGATTTGATTTAGGTCATATCTGAATGGTCTGGTGGTTTTCCCTACTTTCTTCAATTTAAGTCTGAATTTTGCAATAAGAAGTTCATGATGTAAGCCACAGTCAGCTCCCGGTCTTGTTTTTGCTGGCTGTATAGAACTTCTCCACCTTTGACTGCAAAGAATATAATCAATCTGATTTCAGTATTGACCATCTGGTGATGTCCATGTGTAGAGTCATCTTTTGTATTGCTGAAAGAGGGTGTTTGCTATGACCAGTGCATTCTCTTAGCAAAGCTCTGTTAGCCTTTGCCTTGCTTCTTTTTGTACTCCAAGACCAAACTTGCCCATTACTCCAGTTATCTCTTGACTTACTACTTTTTCATTCCAGTCCCTTGTGATGAAAAGGATATCATTTTTGGTGTTAGTTCTAGAAGGTCATGTAGTTCTTTGTAGAACTGTTCAACTTCAGCTCCTTCAGCATTAGTGGTTGGGGCATATACTTGGCTTACTGGGATATTGCATGGTTTACCTTGGAAATGACGGGAGAACATTCTGTTGTTTTGAGATTGCACCCAAGTACTGTGTTTCAGACTCTTTTGTTGACTACGAGGGCTACTCCATTTCTTCTAAGGGATTCTTGCCCACAGTAGTGGATATAATGGTCATCTGAATTAAATTCACCCATTCTGGTTCATTTTGGTTCACCGACTCCTAAAATGTCAATGTTCACTCTTGCCATCTCCTGTTTGACCACTTCCAATTTACCTTGATTTATGGACCTAACATTCCAGGTTCCTATGCAATATTGTTCTTTACAGCATCGGACTTCACTTTCACCACCAGACGTATCCACAGCTGGGTGTTATTTCTGCTTTAGCTCAGCCTCTTCATTACTTCTGGAGCTATTTCTCCACTCTTCTCTGGTAGCATATTGGGTGCCTGCTGATCTGGGAAATTCATCTTTCAGTGTCATATCTATTTGCCTTTTCATACTGTTCATGGGGTTCTCAAGGCAAGAATGAAGCAGCAAGATCAGATTTGTTTCCAGCAGAGCCTCTTCTTGAATAGCAGGTGCCATTTAGTACAACAATTATTGAAATATTTGTATAGGACTTTTCAGGCTTACTTTTTAAACAATTTTATCTTTAAGTATTAAAATAGTTTATTAAGGACTTCCCTGGTGGTCCTGTGGCTAAGACTCCACACTCCCAATGAAGGGGGCTCAGGTTCTATCCCTGGTCAGAGAACCAGATCCTAAGGCTGCAACTAAGACCTGGCACAGACAAATAAATATATATATTTTAAAATAGCTTATTAAAAACAAGCTAACAAAATAGAAGAATTTAAATAAATGATAAAATTTCTACCCTCATCTTCACTCTCTTACACCCTAGGAATTATCAGTATTAAAATATGGTGCATATCCCTCAGTTCTTTTTCTGTGTGTGTGCTTAGTCGCTCAGTCATGTCCGACTCTTTGCGACCCCGTGGACTGTAGCTCACCAGAATCCTCTCCACGGAAATTTCCAGGCAGGAACACTGGAGTGGGTTGCCATTTCCTTCTCCCTTTTTTCTGTAGTATATATGTATATATTTATATTTATTTATAGATACATGCAACACAAGTCTTTTATAACTCGCTGTCTTACTCTACATGTTTAATGGACATTGCTGAGACTCCAAGTGGCAGCATGTCTGTAGTCACTGGTGGTTTGGTAAGCCCCGCATAGAAACACAGCATCTAAGTGGGGGATGTCACACACCACTGCAGGTCACGTTTTTGGTCCAGTGGGCCTCAATGGTGCCCCTCAAAGTTAAGTTGTCTCATGTAGAAAACCACCAACTTCATCTATATTCAGGGCTGCTTCAGAGCATGAAGGCATCTCCATAATCGTCTAATCCAAACTCACCTGTAAGTAAAGAGCACTTTTCCCGGGAGGAGAAGGGGGAGAAGTGGGTAGGGGCCTCACCCAGGAGCACCTAGGCAGGGAGGGATAGTGACGGAGCTGAGACTCCTTCAGGATCCCTGCTCTTTGTGTTGTGTTGCACTGTTTCCTGAAGCGTTAGGAAAAAGAGGATGGTGCTCAGTTTGAAAACATTCAGATGCTCCGACCACACTTGATTTCTCAGACAGCAGAGCCAGTGCTCCGTGTCTGTCTTTGTGCCCGTGGTTCTTCTATGATGTTTTGCTCTAGTCAGCTGTGTACCTTGAACTACCATTACCTATCTTCTTTGGGACTTTCAGTCTTGAACTTTTATTTATCAACTTATTTATTATTTATAATTGAAGTATAGTTGATTTACAATGTTGTGTTAGTCCCTGGTGTACGGCAAAGTGATTCAGAATTACGTATATAACTAAATATGTTTATATGTATATATTCTTGTTTAAATTATTTTCCATTATATTTTATTACAAGATATTAAATAGAGTTCCATATGCTATAGAGCAGAACCTTGTGGTTTACTTATTTTTTATATAGTATTTTGTATCTCCTTATCCCAAACTCCTAATTTATTCCCCTCCCCCTTTCCCCTTTGGTAACCATAAGCTTGTTTTTTATGTCTATGAGTATGTTTCTGTTTTGTAAATAAGTTCACCTGTATCATTTTTTTAGATTCCATAAGTGATATATGATATTTGTCTTTTTGTGACTGACAACTTCACTTACTGTGAAATTCTCTAGGTCAATCTATGTTGCTGCAAATGGCATTATTTAATTCTCTTTTATGGTTGAGTAATATTCCATTGTATATACATACCACATATTCTTTATCCATTCATCTGTTGATGGACATTTAAGTTGCTTCTGTGTCTTGGCTATATAAATAATGCTGTTATGAACATTGGGGTGCACATATCATTTTGAATTAGAGTTTTCATCTTTTCTGGATATAAACCCAGGAGTAGGATTGCAGGATTATATGGTAGTTCTATTTTTAGTTCTTTAAGGAACATGCATACTGTCTTCCATAGTGGCTACACCAATTTACATTCCCACCAACAGTGTAGGAGGGTTCTTTTTTTACACACCCTCTCCAACAGTTATCATTTGTAGACTTTTTAATATGTAGACGTTACTGACTGATGTGAGGTGATATCTCATCATAGTTTTGATTTGCATTTCTCTAATAATTAGTGATGTTGACCATCTATATGCCTTCTTTGGAGAAATGTCTATTTATATCTGCTCATTTTTTGATTGGATCATTTGTTTCTTTGTTGTTGAGTTATGTGAGCTGTTTGCATATTTTGGAATTCAATCCCTTGTCAGTCACATCATTTGCAAATCTTTTTTTCCATTCTTTAGACTGTCTTTTTGTTTTGCTTATGGTTCTTTTGTAAAAGCTTATAAGTCTGATTAGGTTCCACTTGTTTAATTTTGCTTTTATTTCTATTTCAGTCTTGTACTTTTCAGTCTTCTTATGACACTTGCACTCTTTACTTCTCAAACACAACTTTATCATTTTTATTTCAAGTCTTGGCAGAATATTGAACAAGACGTGGGATTATATTAGATGGATGACAAAAGGAGGGTTGGGGGAAGAAAGACAACCAAGGTCATGTTGGTGCCAAATATTTCTTTGGGGAATGGTTTAGTGCTAGACACTGAGGATGAAGGTAGGTTACAGATCGGAACTAGGCACATCTCTTGCCCTTGAGAAGCTTATCTCTAGAGACTCTATGTCCAAATTCTTTTCATCATCCCACTCCACCAAAAATATTGAGCATGCACTCCCAATAACTGCATATTTATTGTAAAGCATATATGTTCTCCTATACTAATTTTTAAATATTGGTAAAGTCTGATTTTGTTAGTATTTGGATTGAAGAATAAATAGAAGCAAGTGTTCACATATTTCCTTCCCATGTCTCAGTGTGTCATCTTAGGCACTCTGCTTTGGAGCTCACTGTTCCAACAGGAAATGAGATGGATACTCCAAAATACTGTAACATGAGACTGTGTGAAGAAGGCTCTAATATCAGGGTAAACAAAATATCCTTAGAGCATCAAGGAAGCATTGCCAAAAGAAAGGACAGTTGAAGATAATCAAGGACTTCTGATGTAGCCCCCGAGCTCAGCTACCCTGGGCTTGAGCCAGGATTAGTGCTAGGTCTCTTTTCCTAGCTGGCGTCTGTGTAAAGACTGATTTAAAAAATAAGCTGCACGTGAAAGCCTACCTTACCCCCTGAAGCATCCATTTCCCAGTCCCCTGAGCATGTGAAGGCTTAATAAATACCATGTCATTCCAATAGTCCCAGGACAGATACTTCTGACCCATGGCCTGGAGCCACCTTTGATCTACACTTTGCAGTGTGGGAGTGAGTGCCCTGGACGTGTCATCAGGAGGCTGAGCTGAACCCAGGCTCTCTTACTAACCAGTTGTAAGACTGCAGCCCTGTAGCCTCTCTGAGCCTTAATTTCCTCAGGTGTGAAAAGGGTACAATACATGTCTTTTAGGGCATTATCGATTTCTACCATCTGTTGGTTTTCTCATTGCACATAACATGTACCATCCCGTCATGACTATATTACGAAGTAGATGCTACGATTGTCCCCATTTGGCAGGTGTGGAAATTGAGTTGTGGAGAGAGTAGATAATTTGTTTATATGAGTTCACACAGCTAAAACGTGCAGAGTTCTAGGCTTGTGGGATTCCTGAGCCTGTAGGGGCGGGTAGTTACTGTGAACTCTGAAGTGCTCCCAAGGTACTATTATACATATAGGGTAAGGTTTAGTTCTTGTCTTCAAGTCTACACTCAAAACACGTTTTCCTGCTCAGCCCTGAAGGTCAACAAGGTAGGATTTGGTGAGAAAGAAAAAGTGGAGAAAGAGAACTTTAATTAACTTCCCTATTTTAGTGCCTTTTGCAGCAACGTTGGATGATAATCTGCCATGAGCCCTCGGTCAGGAATGAAGAGACCAGTTCGGCCCCCACTCCCACCCCCACCCCCAGTGTTTATTCCCTGCCTTCCGGCACATCATTTAAGCCGAGTTTTCTCATTGGTTAAGGGTTTTGATAAATAAGCTCTACAGGGTGTTCTTGTTCGGTGATCCCCAAACTCCATTCGAAAAATACTCGGCAAACTGAACTCTCCTTGCTCTCTGCAGAGAGCTCTGGAGAGAGGCCTGAGGACTGGAGGCGCTGCCGGGTCAGCCAGGGCTTACTCAAACAAGGCCATGGGGGCAACAGAGAGGGTGGGTGGGGACTCTAGCCAGAGCTCTGGTGGGCCGGGCCGGTAATTATAAGGAAACACTGCAGAGAAAGTTTCTGTTGTGGTTGTTCCCTCTGTTTACTTTGGGCAGTTCTGTCATTTTTTAACTGACCCTTCCCAGATGAGATCGTCAGTTTTCAGCTGAGCAAAGTCGGAGCCTTGCAACTGGTGGGGTATTTGAATCCTCTGTGGCTCTGTTGTTAGAAGGAGGCCAGGGCAGCTGACCCTCACCCCCCACCCCTCTAACCCTCCTTGCACCCCCAACCCCCCACCCCCAGCTCAGGGAAGTGAAGCCAGGGCTGCAAACTTGCTGACAGTGGCTGGCGGCCTGCAAACCCAAACATCCTCCTCTCCTCCGCCTTGGTGAAGCAATGCGAAGAAAACAAAGCCACAGGCTTTCCAAAGCAGGAGAAGGCTCCAGTCACTCTCTTCCAGCCTTTCTCTCCTGGCTCCGGCTCACAGCCATGCGGGTACAAGGTTATAGTTACAATTGAAAACTGCTGACATCTGCTTTTTGGTTACTGCTAAAAAAATAAAATAAAACCACATACATATACTTTCCTTCATGGCTTCAAACTTCACATAGTTGATTCAAACCCAAAGGTGAATATTTGTTTTGCTTTGCTTTTCATATTTTCTAAGTTTGAACAATCTGAATGTGGCTGTTTAAGAACCAGAGAGAAGGAAAGTTCATCTGCTTAGCAGTTTTCCTAAACTTTCCAGTTTCTTTTGGCTTCTGAAAACCAAAGAATAGAGTCTTTTATGCCTAAGATTAGAAACATCTGGCCATCACATGTGAGTAAGGCTGGGCCGAAGTGGGGCAAAGCCAGGTGGAATGACTTGCCTATTTGAAGTATGAAATTGTAAGTACTGATGGCACTAAAAGTTATTCAATTCAACCTTTTCATTTTATAGTTAAGGAAACAGGCCCAGAGTGATTAGATTTACTTAATGTCACACATCTAGTACGTGTCAGAGGTGAAAACCAGACCCAGGAGATACCTGGGAGAACCTCCCCACTGCCCCCAGTCTACCCCTCTGTTCACATACCCATGCATAGGGAGGACTTGATTATGTCAAAGAAATAAAATTAAATATTCTCAATCCCTCTATTTGACACACCCAACTATTTCTACTTTTGTATCCTTCCACCCAGTTCTTCTCCACTGGATATTCAGCCTTCCTTAGGAGAAGATGGGCATTTAAGGTTCATAGAGTACCTACTATGTGCCATGTGTTCACTTATATTTTCTCATTGTATTTTTACATCACTATCAGGGAGTCATTATCATACCTGTTTCACAGAGTGTGAAACTAAGAGATTAGGCCCGTTTGCCCAAAGTCACATAGCTGGAAAGTGGTGGAGGCAGGATTTGAGTCCAGGTCTCTCCAATTCCCTAGCTCCCAGATGGCACCTCCCGTACCACACTGCCACAGACACTGTGCACCTCACAGTTTATATCTTTGTATTTTCCCACTTGCAAAATCACAGCCTAGTTTTCACAGTTACTACTTTTATGGATGCATTCATTCATTCAGTAAATATTAAACAGCTACTCCATGCCAGGCAGTGAGCAACATACATAAATCCCTGCTCCCATAGCGCACAGATCCCAGGGGGAGAATCAGGTAGTAACCCAAGTAAATAAATCAGATAAGGTGATAAGTACAATGGAGGTGAATAAAGCATGGAAGGGAAATGAGAAGTACTGGGAGCCGGTGGGTGGGGACAGAAAGCAATTTAAACATTTTTTTTTTTCCTATTTTATTAATTTTTTAAAACTTTTTATTTTGTATTAGCATATAGCTGATTAACAATGTTGTGGCAATCTCAGGTGGACAGCTAAGGGACTCAGTCGTACATATCCATATATCCACTCTTCCCCAAACCCCTCCCATCCAGGCTGTCACGTAACATTGAGCAGTGTTGCCTGTGCTATAGCGCAGGTCCTGGTTGGTTATCCATTTTAAATACGGCAGTGTGTACATGTCAATTCCAAACTATATAATGGTTCAGGGAAAGAATGTCTCATATGCAACATTAGGGCAGAGAGCTGAAGGTGGTGAAGGAACAAGACAAATGGATATCTGGAAGAAGAGGTAAAAGGGGTTTCAAAGTCACAGAGGTGGGGGAAGGGCTGGTGTGTTCAGGAAGCAGTAAGGAGGCCTATATGGCCAGAGTGGAGTGTGAAAACGGAAAAATGGCATCAGATGAAGCCAGAGAACAATGGGGGCCACGGAGGTGGGGTCTGGGACCAACAGAAGGCTTCAGCTTTATACTAAATGAGGAGGAGGAGTGAAAGCTTTTACATAGAGGATCAGTCAGTTCAGTCGCTCAGTCCAACTCTTTGCGACCCCATGAATCGCAGCAAGCCAGGACTCCCTGTCCATCACCAACTCCTGGAGTTTACTCAAACTCATGTCCATCGAGTCAGTGATGCCATCCAGCCATCTCATCCTCTGTCGTCCCCTTCTCCTGCCCCTAATCCCTCCCAGCATCAGGGTCTTTTCCAATGAGTCAACTCTTCGCATGAAGTGGCCAAAGTACTGGAGTTTCAGCTTTAGCATCATTCCTTCCAAAGAACACCCAGGGTTGATCTCCTTCAGAATGGACTGGTTGGATCTCCTTGCAGTCCAAGGGACTCTCAAGAGTCTTCTCCAACACCACAGTTCAAAAGCATCAATTCTTCGGTGCTCAGCTTTCTTCACAGTCCAACTCTCACATCCATACATGACCACTGGAAAAACCATAGCCTTGACTAGATGGACCTTTGTTGGCAAAGTAATGTCTCTGCTTTTCAATATGCTATCTACATTGGTCATAATTTTCCTTCCAAGGAGTAAGCGTCTTTTAATTTCACTGCAATCACCATCTGCAGTGATTTTGGAGCCCCAGAAAATAAAGTCTGACACTGTTGCCATTGTTTCCCCATCTATTTGCCATGAAGTGATGGGACCAGATGCCATGATCTTTGTTTTCTGAATGTTGAGCTTTAAGCCAACTTTTTCACTGTCCTCTTTCACTTTCATCAAGAGGCTTTTGAGTTCCTCTTCACTTTCTGCCATAAGGGTGGTGTCATCTGCATATCTGAGGTTATTGATATTTCTCCTGGCAATCTTGATTCCAGCTAGTGCTTCTTCCAGCCCATGATGTACTCTGCATAGAAGTTAAATAAGCAGGGTGACAATATACAGCCCTGACGTACTCCTTTTCATATTTGGAACCAGTCTGTTGTTCCATGTCCAGTTCTAACTGTTGCTTCCTGATCTGCATAGAGGATAGTCATGTTAAAGTTTTCTAAAGGGTTTTGATGACTACTGTGTTAAGAGTACATGAGAGGTTGGGGTGAAAGCATAAAAATGAGTTGGGAGGCCCCTGGAATAATTCAGGTGAGAGATTATGTGAGTTGAACCCGGGGTGGTAGAGAATGCAGTGGGCTGTGATGCCCTTCAGGTGCTATTTTGATCATGGAGCTGGAATGATTATTTACTATCTTTACAATACTACAGTGTCATAAAACAATTATTTTAGAGATTTAGGTTGTCTCAGCTGGTGCTATTATAAATAACATTCTCATTAACATTGCCACTCCCAATTTTTTCATGTTTTATTTCCTTAGGATAAGCTATCAGGAGTTGGGTTCCTGAGTCAAAGAATATGCTCATGCCACGCCTCTTGTTCTATATTGTCACGTTCCATAGTGGGCTCTGTTAGCAGCTCCTTGTTGTTGTTGTGTTAATCACTCAGCCCTGTCCGACCCTTGGCGACCCCATGAACTGTAGCCCCCAAGGCTCCTCTGTCCATGGAACTCTCCGGGCTAGAATACTCTAGTTGGTAGCCATGCCCTTCTCCAGGGAATCTTTCTGACCCAGGGATTGAACCCAGCTCTCCTGCATTGCGGGTGGATTCTTTACCACCTGAGCGACTGGGCAAGCCCAGCAGTACCTTAAAGATCTTTCATTTTCAGTGCTCCAGGATTCCTCACCTACCCCAGCATATCTAGCCCTCTCTCCCTGTATGGCTTTCTTCTTTTTCTCCCTCCCCTCCCTCGCTTTTCAGGGAAGTTATAAAGGGGCAGGAGAACAACAATGGGTAAAGGTTAGGCCTGGCCGCAGAGAGAGTTAAGAAAAGACAGGGAGGAATTTCTCCTTTTTTTTTTCTTCTCTTACATCTCTAAGAAAGGGCCAGCTGCTCCGCCTAGTTTGATGAGAATCTTCTTCTCTAAGAATCAACAAACTAACAATACTGCTTACTTGGAGATCTTTTTTTTCTTCTGGGCAGATCAATGAACTTAACAGTTTCAATTATCTTCCACAATATCCCCTGGTGCTAGATCAAACTGCCTCCTCTGAACAAACATTCCTCTCACTAGGGTGGGAAGTTCAGCAAACTTTTTGGCTCCTGTATTCCCCTCCTCCATTAGTTTGGTTTCCCTTTCAAAGGACCACCCTGCTTTTCACAACTCCAAAGTGAACCTGCTTGGTCTTTCTTATCCAATTTCATCTTAAATAAGGAAGAAAATGTTTTAATAGTTTATTAAAAATGGGGACTGAATTTTAGGGTCAGTTTGTCAATTTCAGCTGATCCTAAAATTCACCAAGGAAACAATAAACAAGATTAAAAGACAACCCTCAGAGTGGGAAAAGATAATTGCAAACGAAGCAACTGGCAAAGGATTAATCTTCAAAATATATAAGCAACTCATACAACTCAATGTCAGAAAAACAGCCCAATAAAAAATGGGCAGAAGACCTAGACAGACATTTCTCCAAAGAGACATACAGATGGCCAGTAAACATGAAAATATGCTCAACATCGCATGTTATTCAGTTCAGTTCAGTTCAGTTGCTCAGTCGTGTCCGACTCCTTGTGACCCCATGAATCGCAGCACACCAGGCCTCCCTGTCCATCACCAACTTCGGAGTTCACTCAGACTCATGTCCATCGAGTCAGTGATGCCATCCAGCCATCTCATCCTCTGTCGTCCCCTTCTCCTCCTGACCCCAATGCCTCCCAGCCTCAGAGTCTTTTCCAATGAGTCAACTTTTCGCATGAAGTGGCCAAAGTATTGGAGTTTCAGCTTTAGCATCATTCCTTCCAAAGAACACCCAGGACTGATCTCCTTCAGAATGGACTGGTTGGATCTCTTTGCAGTCCAAGGGACTCTCAAGAGTCTTCTCCAACACCACAGTTCAAAAGCATCAATTCTTCGACACTCAGCTTTCTTCACAGTCCAAATCTCACATCCATACATGACCACTGGAAAAACCATAGCCTTGACTAGACGGACCTTAGTTGGCAAAGTAATGTCTCTGCTTTTCAATATGCTGTCTAGGTTGGTCATAACTTTCCTTCCAAGGAGTAAGCGTCTTTTAATTTCATGGCTGCAGTCACCATCTGCAGTGATTTTGGAGCCCCCCAAAATAAAGTCTAACACTGTTTCCACTGTTTCCCCATCTATTTCCATGAAGTGATGGAGCCAGATGCCATGATCTTCGTTTTCTGAATGTTGAGCTTTAAGCCAGCTTTTTCACTCTCCTCTTTCACTTTCATTAAGAGGCTTTTTAGTTCCTCTTCACTTTCTGCCATAAGGGTGGTGTCATCTGCATATCTGAGGTTATTGATATCTCTGCTGGCAATCTTGATTCCAGCTTATGCTTCTTCCAGCCCAGTGTTTCTCATGATGTACTCTGCATAGAAGTTAAACGAGCAGGGTGACAATATACAGCCCTGACGTACTCCTTTTCCTATTTGGAACCAGTCTGTTGTTCCATGTCCAGTTCTAACTGTTGCTTCCTGACCTGCATATAGGTTTCTCAAGAGGCAGGTCAGGTGGTCTGGTATTCCCATCTCTTTCAGAATTTTCCAGTTTATTGTGATCCACACAGTCAAAGGCTTTGGCATAGTCAATAAAGCAGAAATAGATGTTTTTCTGGAATTCTCTTGCTTTTTCCATGATCCAGCAGATGTTGGCAATTTGATCTCTGGTTCTTCTGCCTTTTCTAAAGCCAGCTTGAACATCAGGGAGTTCACGGTTCACATATTGCTGAAGCCTGGCTTGGAGAATTTTGAGCGTTACTTTACTAGCCTGTGATATGAGTGCAATTGTGCAGTAGTTTGAGCATTCTTTGGGATTGCCTTTCTTTGGGATTGGAATGAAAACTGACCTTTTCCAGTCCTGTGGCCACTGCTGAGTTTTCCAAATTTGCTGGCATATTGAGTGCAGCACTTTCACAGCATCATCTTTCAGGATTTGAAATAGCTCAACTGGAATTCCATCACCTCCACTATCGCTTGTTATTAGAGAAATGCAAATCAAAACTACACTGAAGTATTACCTCACACCAATCAGAATGGCGATCATCAAAAAAACAAAAACAAAAACAAAAACTACAAACAATAAATGCTGGAGAGGATGTGGAGAAAAGGGAACTCTTTTGCACAGTTGGTGGGAATGTAAACTGATACAACCACTATGGAGAACAGTATGGAGATTCCTTAACAATCTAGAAATAAAACTACCATATGACCCTGCACCCCACTACAGAGCTTATACCCTGAGAAAACCACAATTCAAAAAGGCACATGTATCCCAATGTTTATTGAAGCAATATTTACAATGGTCAGGACATGGAAGAAACCAAGATGTCCATCGACAGATGAAAGGATAAAGAAGTTGTGATACGTATATACAATGGAATATTAACCATGAAAAGGAATGAATTTTGAGTCATTCTAAAGAGCTGGATGAATGTAGAGCCTATTATACAGAGTGAAGTCAGGAAGAGAAAAACAAATATCATATATTAACTCATATATATGGAATCTAGAAAACTGGTACTGATGAACCTGTTTGCAGGGAAAGAATCGAGACATGGACTCCCCAGAAGGTGCAGTGGGGAAGAATCTGCCTGCCAGTGCAGGAGGAGCAAGAGATGCCAGTTCAACCCCTGAGTGGGAAAGATCCCTTGGAGTGGGAAATAGCAACCCATTCCAATATTCTTGACTGGAAAATTCCATGGACAGAGGAGCCTGGTAGGCTACAGTCCATGGGGTAGCAAAGAGTCAACACAACTGAGCAACTGAGCACACACACAATGGAGACACAGATGTAGAGAAAGAATGTGTGGACACAACGGGGGAAGCAGAGGGTAGGTCAAATTGAGAAAGTAGCATTGACATATACCCTCTATTGTGTGTAAAACAGACAATTAGTGGGAAACTACTAAATAACACAGCCTAACCTGGCGACTTGTGACAACCTGGAAGGGTGGGATGAATGAGAAAGGGGGAGGGAGGCTCCAAAGGGAGGGAGGGTATATATATATATACATATATCTGTATATATACACACACACACAATTATGACTCATTTGCATTGTTGTATGGCAGAAACCAGCACATTGTAAAGCAATTATCCTCTAATTAAAAAACAAATTAAAAAGTGAATCAACAAAACAACAAAAGAAGAGCCAGATGATCTTGAAAAACAAAAGTTGGCAGATTCACAGTTCCTGATTTCAGAGCTTACTGAAAAACTACAGTAATCAAGACAGCGTGGGACTTCCCTGGTAGGAAAGCGGATGATAATCTACCTGCCAATGCAAGGCACCCAGGTTCAATCCCTGGTCCAGGAAGATCCTACATGCCATGGAGCGACTAAGCCCATGCACCATAACTACTGAGCTCACGTGCTGCAGCTATTAAAGCCCACACGCCCTGGGACCTGTTCTCTGCAACAAGCGAAGCCACTGCAATGAGAAGCCCACACACCACAACAAAGAGTAGCCCACCACTCACCACAACTAGAGAAAGTCTGAGCACAGCAACAAAGATCCAACACAGACAAAAATAAATAAATAAATTACAAAAAGGTACCCTGGAATCATTTTTTAAAAGTGTGGTACTAGAATAAAGGCAGACATATTTTCTTCTGCTCCAAAATCAGTGTGATGGTAACTGTAGCCATGAAATTAAAAGATGCTTGCTCCTTGGAAGAAAAGCTATGACAAACCTAGACAGTGTGTTAAAAAGCAGAGACATTCTCTTGCTGACATAGGTTCATCTAGTCAAAGCTATGGTTTTTCCAGTAGTCATATGGATGTGAGAGTTGGACCATAAAGAAGGCTGAGTGATGAAGAATTGATGCTTTAAAACTGGTATTGAAGACTCTTGAGATTCTCTTGGACTGCAAGGAGATCAAACCAGTCAATCCTAAAGGAAATCAATCCTGAATATTCACTGGAAGAACTGATGCTGCAGCTGAAGCTCTGATACTTTAGCCACCTGCTGCAAAGAGCCGACTCATTGGAAAAGACCCTGATGCTGGGAAAGATAGGAGGCAGGAGGAAAAAGGGATGACAGAGGACAAGGTGGTTGGATGGCATCACCAACTCAATGGACATGAGTTTGATCAGACTCCAGGAGATGGTGAAGGACATGGTAGCCTGGCATGCTGCAGTCCATGGGGTTACAAAGAATCAGACATGAATGAGTGACTGAACAACAACAACATATAAATCAATGAAACAATTAGTAATCTATAAAGTGATGCAACTGATTTTTGACAAAAAGTCAGGACAATAGGGAAAGAATAGTCCTGTCAACAAATAGTGTTTTCAACAAATAATGTTGGGGCAAATGAATATCCACATGCTAAAGAATTCATTTGGACCTCTACCAAATATCACACATAAAAATTAACTCAAAAGGGATCTTTAGGCTTAAATGTAGGTGCTAAAACTATTAACCTTATAGAAGAAAACATGGGAAGAAATCTTTGTGACCTTGAGTTAGGCAACTATTTCTTAGAGACAACACCAAAAGCACAAGGGATAAAAGAGAAGATTGATAAATTGAACTTGATCAAAATTAAAAACTTTTGTGTTTGACAGGACTCCATGAAGAAAGTGAAAAGGAAACCCATAGAATGGGAGAAAATATTTGCGAATCATGAATCGGATAAGGGACTTGTGTCTAGAACTCTTACAATTCAATAATAAAAAGACAAATGATCCAATTAAAAATGAGTAATTACAATAGATATTTTTCCAAAGAAAATGCTTGTACAAATAGCTAATAAGCACATGTAAAATCATTCAAGAAGTGAAAATTAAAGTCACAATGAGATACCACTTCTCACTCACTAGACTAGATTTAATGAGCAAGGCAGACATTGACAAATTTTGGTTAGGGTATGAAGAAATTGGAACCCTCATATACTGCTTATGAGAAAATAAGAAGAGTGGTGCAGCCACTTTGGAAAACAATTTGGCAGTCCCTCTAAATGGTAAAAGTAGAGTTACCTTAAGGTATCTATCA
This sequence comes from Capricornis sumatraensis, assembly GCF_032405125.1. Classification (NCBI taxonomy): domain Eukaryota; kingdom Metazoa; phylum Chordata; class Mammalia; order Artiodactyla; family Bovidae; genus Capricornis; species Capricornis sumatraensis. Next base: position 124,383,207 of record NC_091070.1, on the reverse strand, counting down.
AAAAAAAAAAAAAACTACTTATGTCCATACAAAAACTTGCACATAAATGTTCATAGTAGTTTTACTCATATAATAGCCTCCAAATGAAAACAGCCCAAAAGTCCACCAACAGATGAATGGATAAGCAAAAATATTCTGTACAATGGAACATTGTTTGGCAATAAAAAGAAATGAAGTGCAGATACCGCATGCTACAATGTGGTTGAACCTGAAAAACATTATGTAGGTGAAAGAAGCCAGTCACCAAAGACCACTAATGTATGGATCTCATTTACGTAAAATGTTTAGAAGAGGCAGATCTATAAAAAGAAAGAGCCTACTATTGGTTACCTAGAATTAGGGGGCACAAAAGGGTGAAATGGTGAGGGAAAATACTGAGTGACTATTACCTGGTATAAGCTTTCTTTGGGGGATAATAAAAATGTTCTAAAATTAATTAAGGTAATAGATGTAAAACTCTACATATATACTACAAGCCATTGAATTGTTGTTGTTCAGTTGCTATGTTGTGTCCAACTCCTTGTGACCCCATGGACTATAGCCCACGAGGTTCCTCTGTTCATGAGATTTCCCAGGCAAGGATACTGGAGTGGATTGCCATTTCCTTTTCCAGGGGATCTTCCTGACCCAAGGATTGAACACGTGTCTCCTGCATTGGCAAGCAGATTCTTTATCACTGAGCCACGAGGGAAGCCCAAACATTGAATTGTACACCCTAAACATGTGAACTTTACAGGACATAAATTATATCTGAATACAGCTATTTTTATTCGTTATTGGAAAAAGACACCAGGTTGTTCTGTTCAGTGCGCTTGAAACATTTGTTCGTGTAATGCATGAAGGAGCATGCTATGGACTGGCCTGAGGGATTGGTAGGAATAAATGCTGGAGGTGCAGAGAGGCCAGGGGAAGAGGAGTACAGAGGAGGGGAGGAGGGATGATAAGGGACAGGTAAAGAGGTGCACCAAGAAATGCAGGCATAAATCACCTCAGTGTTAGGAAGCCACATGGGAAAGGGGAGGGAAATGTGGGAGTGGAATTCGCAGGATAATTTTACTGCAAATTGTGTAGGAATGGGGGTGAGATGGCTCAAAGAAAGGGGCAAAGCAAATGATGATGAGGGTAAAGACTGCTTCACTGAGTGTATAATACTGGGTAGAGTTGATGGGAAGTGTTTGGCAAAGGACTCGTGATTACTGTGGCCAATTTTGCTTCAAAGCAAAATTATAATGCAATCCTGCAAATAGCCAGAAAAGATAAGAGGTTAATCCTTCCTACAAAAGCTGTGGATTAACAGCAGGTAACTTCTAGGAAAATGCTCCTTTGTCTAAGCAAAAATTCATATCTAAATATTATTTGTACATTCCCTTGCATTTCAAGAAGGGTAGTTTTAATTTCTAAAAATGTTTTCTCTAAATTAGAGCCTTTTGGAGAGATCTAAAATGTATCTGTTTTTTAAATAAGAATTAAAAGCAATATATGTTAATTAAAATGAGAATACAGTGAAAGGTGAAGAATAGGCTACATTTAGTAGTATTTGGTAGCAAAGTATCGTGGAAGACACATATATGGACGAGCACACACACAGACACCATCCCCCAAAGGTTCAAAGCATGACAAGAAACATATCACACCACTATTAATTAGCCTCTTCCTTATGTGTCTCGGCCCTGCCTACTCAAGAGCTCATCTCTTCCTCACAGCTCTGTCATACAGGGTACAAGAGACAGAGACGAAACAGCTGTGACTAGGGCTTACTCATCTGTATAGTCACTAGATGACGATAGTTACAATAATTAACATATTTTAAAGGGCTTTGCAGTGCACAAGCTGTTACTGTGGGTTTGATTTTAATTGTAATCTTCATAGAAACTTCTGTTTTCCCCAGATGAAAGAATCAATGTTTAGGAATGAAGTAACTTGCTCAAGATCTCTCACTACACTCTTTGTGCACATCCCTAAACCTCTCTTCATTAAAAAAAAAAAAAAAAAATCCATTCTTTACTTCACATGCCCTCTAACTAACCTCTCTCTCTTCTTTCATAAGTAAGTTGTTTTTTTTTTTTTTTTTTTCAGAAATCAGCTCACACTCCTTGTCTCCCCTTCTTTGTACTCATATTATGAATTTCCTTAAGGAATGGAATGTATTAAGGCAGGTCACCAGCTGAAAGATGGCACCAGGGGAGCAAAGTCACTCTGTCCCTGCAGCTTGGATCACAGATAATTATTAAACACAACTTGAGGGTTTAGAAGGAAGAATGTCCTTGATTGCTGAAAAAAGTGGGCAGACCCTGGGCAGGGCACTCAGGCTTGGGAAGCTGGCCCCATTCCTCTGAGCTTCAAGGATTATTCCATTCTATGGCTATATTCCCCTCTCCTCCTTCCTGGGAGGAAAGGAAGGAAGGAGGAGGGAGGAGAGTTTCAAAACAAAGTCATCTGACTATAACTTCATTCCTTTTTTTCCTTGATTAGGATCCCTTCCAACTCACAGCTTTTGGGGTTACTAAAACAGAGGTCACATATTTACTTGTGGCTCTGGCCTTGTGAAAGAGATGGTCCATCCACTCCAGAATTCTTTCTCTCACCTCCTATCAAGATGCCCATATTCCTCTGTTTAAATTTCTTTGATGATCTAGATCTTGGAAGATTTTCTGGGTTGAAGAGAAGTAAGAAGCTGAACATGACAAGAGGGGTAAGAATGCTGCAAGAGAAACAGATGTACCTCCAGGTCACGTTTCACCTGCTTCCCAGTGCTTAAGGGACAGAAAGGTGTGATGCAGAGAGGCCCCTGGGTAACTTAATAGTCTCCCCTTGGGTACACAGTACCTTCTCTCTCCCCTCCCTGCTGCACTCACCGTATTTCCTGTTCTGTTATCTGAAGTGTAAGTCTGGCACTCTGTGAAGACACAAGTGCCCACTTCCAGCCAAGCAAAACAGCTTTTCCTGCAGACCAAGATGGCAACCCCTGGTTTCTGTCCTCTGCCTCTCCAGCTGCAAAAGCAGGGCCATCTCACCTCCCCAGATTCGGAGGTAATAAGGACTGGATCACTGTGAGACTCTGCAATTTCAAGCAGTTCCCAACATCACCAGTGTTTAAAACCTAGATCTAGTTACTACACATTTCTCCACACTTCCTATCTCCTTCCCTAGAACTCTGGCTGCTGAACTATTAGCGTTTCCTTTTTTTTTTTAATAAAACAATAGACATTTATTTTCTTATAGTTTCAGTGGGTTTAGCTGGGGTTTTGGGGGGCTCAGGAGTTTTTTTATTTTGATGAGTTTTATCCAGATATTGACTGAAATCATTTGAAAGCTTGACTGGGGATGTAGAATTACTTTAAAGGTAGCCCAGTCACATGGCTAGCAAGCCACATGGTGCTGGCCACTGGTGGGAGGCTTCCCTTACCCTCATGTGGTCCTCTTGGCAGAGCTGCCTGAATGTCCTCATGGCATGACAGCTAACTTCCCCAGAAAGGTGAGCCCAGAGAACAAGGCAGATGCCACAGAGACTTTTACGACCTATCCTCAGAAGTTGTATATAGTTGTCTTCACTAACTGGCCACACAGTTCAGCTCTGATTCGGTGCGGGGAGACTACCTGGGGTATACACAGAGGCAAGGATCACTGAGGGTCTCCCTGGAGGCTGGCTACCATAGGGTTGCTGTTGTGGGATAGTCACTAAGTCATATGTGACTCATTTGTGACCCCATGGACTGTAGCCTGCCAGGCTCCTCTGTCCATGGGATTTCCCAGGCAAGAGTACTGGAGTGGGTTGCCATTTCCCTCTCCATAGCGTCTCCTTTGATAGCAAAGGCAACAAACATAAATAACCAGGGCAGGCATGGGCTAATTCATAAAGTAGGGGAAATACATCTGTGATGCTCTCTCCTCCTTCCCTTCTCTTTCTCCCTCCATCGAAGTCAGGAGAGAATCTGAAAATAGTCATTTATACCTTGACATGAATTTAAAGCTCTCTGATTGTGTCTCACAAGGGCCTTATCTTCAGCTATAAAATAAAATAGTACTGGCCAGTACTTAAGCAGCTTTTAAGGCAGGTAGGAAAGATATTTCAGGGAACATGGGAACCTACATCTGGGAATCACTCAAGTAGACAGCTCCTTTGAAACACTCATATACCAGGGCTCTTTCTGCTTACAGAGCTGGACCCTATGGACAGTTTGAGATAAATGGTCCACAGCCATTCATCTGAGGGGCTTTCCCCTACCCCCTACTTCTCTGGTGGCTATTCTGCCATCACCCACTTTCCTAGGCCAGAAGTTGGTGACATCCATGTAACCCAGGAAGGCTGGATCACGGGAAGTGGAGAGCAGGCTGTGCTGATGATTTATTAAACTCTGTGGCTTCTTACTCCTCCACAAGACTCCCCATCAGAGGGTGCGGCTTGGGTCATGCTGGGCACTCAGCAGCTTTGTGGTGGGTATCGGTTTGTGCTTCCTCTCCCTTGCTTTCGATTCAGTGCTTTCCTGTTGCAGTCTGAGCAGTTCTATTTAACCGCAGCCCCACAGCAGCTACCACTGCATGCAAACTGGATCCAACGAAGGGCAAGTGTAGGCTAACCAGAGGGGAAGGGCCGAGAGGTAAGACGGGAGAGCAGTAGAAGCCAACTGGAAATGAACAAAAAATTCCAAAGACAGAATGTCATGATGAATAACAATCAAGGAAACATCCCAGTAACTTAAAAAATATGTTCCAGTTCATATTCAGTTATGGTAAAAGTCAATCCTGATCTAAGTTAATTAGTTCAAATATATTTTTCATTAGAACATATCCTTGGATGGTATTTTTCAGAGAAATAAGAAATATATCAGCTGGGATTAAGATTAATTTGGGTTTTAATTCAAGAGTTAATTTAGAATTGTGTCCAAATTCAATTATGACTGAGGAATCAGAGAAATGACAATTTGCGGGTAGAATTTAGACTAGGTATGTTTGAGGTTCTGATACAGGATTCCAGGCAAAGGAAAGAGTATTTGTGAAGGTCAAGAAGCAAGAGGAAGCGGTACGTATTTGAAACACTGGAATCCAGTGGGAGTGGAGCACAGACGGCAGGTAGGCAGGCTGCCGATCATGAAGAGCTTATAAGCCATGCTAAGGAGCTGGAGCTCTAGCCTAAGGACAGTGGGAACCAAGTAAATGATTTTAAACAAAGGAGGTGAATTTATCAGAATTACATTTATTAAAAACTTTCTGGTGACTGGTAAAAATGATCCAAGGGGAGAAAGACTAGAGGCAAGAAACTAGCAAAGAATTGCAGAAATCCAGAGGTGATCACTTAGGCCAGATAGGGATAAAGGTAAGTGGGTAAATCCAAAGGATTAGATTTTACTGGACTTGGTTATTGATGGAAGGTGGAGGGTGAGCAAGAGTAATCAAGGATGTACCCTAGGTTTCTGGCTAGAGCATCTGGGTGGATATTGTGACACATATTTAGATGTACTCTTGCCTGGAAAATCCCATGGAGGAAGGAGCCTGGTAGGCTGCAGTCCATGGGGTCGCTAAGAGTCCGGCACGACTGAGCGACTTCACTTTCACTTTTCACTTTCATGCATTGGGGAAGGAAATGGCAACCCACTCCAGTGTTCTTGCCTGGAGAATCCCAGGGACGGGGGAGCCTGGTGGGCTGCCGTCTGTGGGGTCTCACAGAGTCGGACACGACTGAAGCGACTTAGCAGCAACAGTAGCAGAGGGGGAATAGTTTGAAGGGAGTGTGCTAATATGGTTTCAGGAATTTCCAGGTAGAGAGATTCTAGAAGGCAGTTGAGTCTGGAGTTAGGAGAAGTAGAGATTTGGAAGTCACTGGCATAGAGATCTCAACAAAAGCCATGAAAGGGGATGTGACTTCTCAGAGAAAGTGTAAAGGAAAGAGGCTGACATAGGATGGGTCTTAAGGAACACTAACTCTAGAGAAAGAGGGACTTGCAAAGGATATTGACAAGCCATGATTACAGCAGGAAAATAATAACTGTGTGGAGACCACAGGAAGATGATGAGTCTGTCACGGAGGTCAATCGCATCAGAAGCTGGGCATAGTCAAGTAAGATAGAGACGGACCTATCCATTGGTTTTGGTAATATTGGGGGGTGGGGGGAGATTACTGTGTTTAGTGAAAGCCCTTTCTATTCTTCAACACTGTGGGAGCCAATGCTGATTAAACTGGGTTGAAAGTGAGGGTGAAGTGAAGAATTAGGAACAAGGTAGACAGCTCATTCACTGAGACACACACATGCTCTACTTCAAAAGGCCTTCAATATGGCTTCTACTTGGGAAAATCTTGCTCATTCCAAGGACATGGAAAAAGTAAAGGGGAATTATAAACAAACAAAAGTCTGAGAAGTATATATTTTTTTCCAAGAGACAAATTCAGCCAGGAGTGGAAGTCAGGAAGTGAGTGACATATTGTGTGCTCACCAGGCAAGAACTTTCAACCAATAAAGAAGGCCCATACACTCCCTGGTGCCAGTGTGGGGGTGTTGGTCTACAGTAAGCCAAGAATGTGACGCAATTCTTAAGAACAGGAAGAGGTTTAGCTGGAATGGAAAGAAGACTGACTTGGAGGTGGCAAAACGGGGGTAGAGCGAGAAACAGATCATTTTTTTCAAAAGTGCAGAGCCAGACATGAACCAACAAAAGCAGAAGAAAATGAAAAACTGTAACTGAAAGTCTTTCTATCTCATCTCTGATTGTAGTAGAGCAGACCAAAAAAGCATCAGATTCTGAATCAGCTCTTCTATCATTTATTAGGAAAGGGAAAATACCCACCCGTCGGGCTGTCTTGTCATCTGAGGCACCTTCCTGCACTTTCTAAGCAAAGAGCAGCTATTCTGCTTACAGATGAGAAAATTTATCTGTAAAACAGTGACCGTGGCTATCAACCTCATGTGAAAACCAGTATGAGAGTACCATATATGCTATTAAGAACAATTCAAAAACAACAACAAAAAAGATCAGTTTAAACGTTAGCTGCTGAGTCCTTAGAAGGTCTAAAAGCACAAGGATATTTTAAAACAAACTGAAATAATAAAAAATAAAAACAGAAACAGATGATACAGCTAACATTTGCTCCAAATGGCACAAACTCCATGACAGATATTTGGACACCTTTGGAAATCATTCTTTGGACTTAGCCAGACATCTTAAATGGAAAGAATCAGGACTGAACATCTTACTTTTCTATTAAAATCATTTTAATTTAAAAACCAGTGCAATGTGAGATGTGAAAATCTGGGGTTAAATGGAAAAACTGGCTGGGGATGAGGGGATGGGTTCTGGTTACACAGGTCAAATCGTTAAAATGAGATTAAAGAAACAGCCCCAATTATTTTCTTCAGAGATTACAGAGAATGAAAATATTATTTGAAATGAGTGACTGCTTGTTATGGCTTTTATAGTACCGGGATTTCCCTCATCTGTCACCTAAAAGATCATTAATTTTTAAGGGCTGTTGTTCTCTTTACAGTACAGTTGTTTTCCTCTCAAGGAAATACTGCTTTACTTTGAGGAAGTGGTAAAGACTCCTCAGATTGGAATTTTGCTGCCCTCTTCTGGAAACAGCAAGTTATGGGCTGAGAAATGGACTGTGCAAATGCATCTTAAATACTGCGGTATAGCCAGACTGTGTGTGCATGCATTCTCAGCTGCTCAGTCATGTCCAGTTCTTAGGGACCCCATGAACCGTAGCCCACCAGGTTCCTCTGCTCATGGGATTCTCTACGCAAGAATACTGGAATAGGTTGTCATTTCTTCCTCCAGGGGATCTTCCTGACCCAGGGATCGAACCTGCATCTCCTGGGGCTCCTGCAATGGTAGGAAGATTCTTTACCACTGAGCCACCTTAGACTGTAGATCAAACTTCATTGCCTACCTACACTGTTTGTGACACTATTTGTGGGGGAATCCCTGAGAGAAGTCTGGCGGGTGCAAACCACTATCGGTTGGGCAAAACTAACCCTTTAGCCAGTTTAGTTCTTGCATGGTAAATAAGGTCTTACTTTACATGGCATCTGGGTCAAGGTAATTATCACTTAACTAGAGTCACTTTGTCTGGTGACAAATTGGTTAGAACTTAAGTGACATGAAAAGCTCATTTAATATTGTCCATTATACATAAAAGCAACCATAGGCTCTGAGGTCAACAGGAAACATTTCCAGACCAAGTCTGCCCTGACTTTTGTGCTTTCACTTCAAGTCTAATTTGATTTCATGTCCTACTCTTCACCCTTTTATCTTTAAATTATTTCTGCCTTAAAGAACCAATTTCACTTGCTATCTTTCTTCCTTATCTTCCTGTTGGTCTCTTTTGTTCCTAATAAGGCCTCCCCTTATTAGGCCTATACCATTTTACCCCACGTTGTTTTCCCCTTCTATTAAAATTATGTGTATAGACATGACGTGAAGAACAGTCTAGTTCCAGAAAACATGTGCATATGGTTTTCATAATTCAATGGCACTCATTCTACAATTATTTGTTGAGTACCTCCAACATGTCTCTGTACCAAGTGCCAAGGATTCAAAGACATGACTATCAATCGGTCTTCACCTTAGGGGACTCACATGGTATACAGCCAAGGAGACAAGTACACACAAACTGCTATTTTTAATTGGTAGGTTCTATGCTGGAAATACAAGCATGTTGCTATGGGAGGTTTGAAACCACAACTTCTCTCAGGCTGGTAGGAAGGAGGATGTGAGAATCTTAGGCTTTACAAAAGAAGTGTTAGAGCTGGGTCTTTGAGATGAGCAGAACTTTAGTAGATTGGAAATGAAAAGGAATAAGGTACACACTCAAAAAGTTCTGGAGAGAAGGTACCAATGAGGCAAGGTAAAGGGGTAACTTGACTGATTAGAGAAAGCTAGAGAATTATGTGTGGATGAGACAAAGAGGTGGTGGGGAGTGGCAGATGGGCCTGAAAGGATATGAGGTCACACTGTGGAAAGCAGACTGGGGTACGTAATCTTTTATTCAATAGGAAATGGGGCATGACTGGCTCTTTATGAACATCTTTGGTATTAATAACTTAGTAATACTGGGATGAAAGAGTAACCTGTGTAAGGAGGCTGCTGCAGGAGACCAACTTAAAGAGCTTGAACAAGCTTGAATCTTAGGCCAAAAAGCAAGGAAGTGATAAATGACGCCTATTTTGGAGGTTAAGAAAACCAAGTCTTAATAGTTGAGAGCTAGTAGGAGAAAACTGAGGAGTCATATGCAATTCCTGACTTGTAGCTGAGGTAAAGGAGTGGCAGGTGATGTCTAAAAGTTAGAAATGCCTTAGGAAGCACAGGATAGGTTTTAACTTTGAAGGCAATAAGATGTTTTAAGTGCACTAAAGTTCTATGGAATACTCAAAACACAGATATCCAACAAACAGCAAAATAACTGGATCTAGATCTCAGTGTGAGCACAGACAGGTACATTTGGAGCCATCCGTAACACAAGTGAGAGCTGAAGCACCCAATACTGAAGACAAACCAGAGGAGCCTGTTCTCGAAGAATCCTTGCAGTGTTTGTAATATTGTGTACAGGGATTCCTTAAAGCAGGGGCATATCTGCATTGACTGATAAGAGAACACAGTATGTTATGAAATCAACAGAAGGTAAGATAAATTAGGATATAAAAATAATAAGTCTAACAGTTAATTTTAAAGCTCTCACTTACAGAACTAAAGCTGTAGCATAACAGTAACTCCTAAGTAAAAGCAGAATCTAGGGAAATGAAGTAAAATGGAAAGGAATAGAAAATGTAGGGGGCGGGGAAAGAGAATGAGCAAAAGGACGTAAGAAAAAAGAGGGAGATTTTTAAAAATCATTTTGCTAAATCTTAAGTGAATCAGATGTAGAAAAATGCTGAGTTAACATTAAGATCAAATGTAAAAGGAGCAAATAAAATGTGTTACAAACCAAGAGTGAGAAAAGGCCAACAAGAACCCAAGAGTAAAAATTATTAAAAAGGAATAAAGGGAAAAATGACAGATAAGGAAATGAAAAAGATAAATAATAAAATGAAATTGTATACATATACAAAACAAAAACCTTTTCCAAAAAATAAAAACTAATAACCTGATAGGACAAAGTGAAATAGTGCTTAGAACAAACACATCTACATCATAATTTAGGAATAAACAGTACATGTAGTGGTTGGATGCCTATCAGTGCTGGATTTGAACCCAAGTTCTTCAACTTGCTATGTGACCTTGGGCAACCTGGGAAAATGGTTATGAGGGGACTGTAATAATATATGTAAAATGCCTAATAATGTGCTCAGTTAATGAAGGTTATGGAAGAAAAAAAAATTAGTCCAGTTTTGATGAGTATATGAAACTCAAATTTCTTTTCCAACAACTTTTCTAATCTAAAACATGGACTCAATCACAGCACTTGAAATAAACTTTATTAAAACAGAGTGATTAAACTGCTCTAGACAGTTGACTGTTGGGTCAACCCTACCTATAATGATTAAAAGGATGTGGGACTCAATTTGCTCCTTCTACCTCAAACTATGTCACATATGCTACAAACTTTTCTTTGGGGACTTTTAAAAAGTAAAAGCTATTTGGTTCAATTAGTTAATGTGCAATTATAGTAGTAACATCTGTACGACTTCTGTCTTTGCCTTTTTGCTGAGCTAAAAAGAAACCACATACGGCTCAGTCACTTCTGCTAAATACACTAACCAAAAGCCTTAATTGTGTGGCCTCCACCAATCAGGCTTACCTAGTGGCTCAGATGGCAAAGAATCTGCCCGCAATACAGAAGACCCAGGTTCAATCCCTGGGTCTGGATGATCCTGATAAGGGCATGGCAACCTACTCCAGTATTCTTGCCTGGAGAATTCCATGGACAGAGGAGCCTGGTGGGCTACAGTCTGTGGGTTACAAAGACAAAGACATAATCGACATCCCCTTCTCCAGGGGATGTTCCTGACCCAACAATCAAACTTCCTCACTGCAGGCAGATTCTTTACCATCTGAGCCACCAGTGAAACCCAAACCAAGCAATACGATCCCCCAAAATGCGCCTCATTCTTTTAACTCATGACTTTGCTCAAGTCACTGACTCTGTATGGGAAGTCACACTCTCCTTCTCTTACCATCCTCCTTGTCACAGTAAATTAGGTGTCCTTTCTTAATGTGCCCTCGATAACCCTGAACTGTATTTATCACATTCTATTTTAGATGTCTGTTTGATTGCTGGTTCATTCCACCTAGGTAGATCTTCGCACTTCCTCCAATAAAGAACACAAATAGGAGCCATATTATGACAGTCCTGCTCTCTCATTTTCGGCCATCATAATCATAAACTACTTTATCCCTTTGTTATTCACCCCCCACCCCATACCATTTTCTAATTAACCCTCTGAATTTAGGTAGGAATGTATCTAGAAGAATATGTGCATGTAAATTAACTATAGTAGATAACAAAGCTTCACACTGAAGGGAACATTCTAGAAGTATTTATTTCATTGCTGACCACTTGGTTGCAGCATGCAACTCTCAACAACGAGCTGCCACTCACTCTCCACTTCTACAGAAGTACCAAATGCTATGGTACTACTATTTAGGTTTTCAGCCTTTCAAAGGCTTTTATTACCAACATCATTACTTAGGGACAAGACTTTTAGGGACTTCAAGCACTTAGTCTCTATAAAAAGTAACTTCTTATTTCATGCACAAAACTCCAATTGGCAGAGAGAGGGCCAAAGTGGGAAGAAAAAATTTTTATTCTAGTTCTATAAATTATCAGGAATAAAATAAGCATTTCTCCTTGCCTTGTTTTAAAGAAAAGATTTTTTTTTTCCTCTATCAGGAATCAGAACAGTAGATTTGATGATCCTGAGTTATAAAACTGCTTACTGGTTTAAGTTCTTTCCAAAGATCTTAAGAAATAATAAGTTGGTTCATTTTCCTGTACAATTTAAAGAAATATTTGCAGTATGTGTAGGAATTAGAGGTTATATTGTAGACTCTTGTGACAATATTTAAAAGGCCTATTCTCCCCATTTAAAAAATTCTACCTCAGAAGGTAAAAGGAAATTCTCATTATCCCTGAGCAAAAAAGGGAAAAATCAGGTACTTTTATTTGTTAACAGAATCTACTGTAAATGAGTTGCCTATCTCTAGAACATTCTTAGAGAATTACATAACTGAAGCAGATATGAGGTGCTCTCAGATTTTCTTAGATAAATATGTTTAGTAGTTTGAGTAGTTGCTCTGAAAATTTTCAATTTAATTAACTATGCAACTGATTATCTTCCATTTTGAAATTTGAGAATGTACTGAGAGGATAGTTATGGGGCATGAAACTAAAGGGCTCAGAGCAATTAAAAAAACCTTAGCAAGTTGTGGCAGGAGGAAGAGTGGGGAAAATCATAGTGAAGAAGTGAGGAAAGAGGAAAAAGCTGTAGTGATGAGCTGGCCTGTCTTCCCAATAAGTCAGGGGCCTCTGGCTATATGCTATACTCACTCTTATATTAATATAAACCAGATGCAGAAAAATAAAATCAAGAATGTCCCAAACTAATTTTAAGTCTTTTAAGAGTAAATGACAGAAAACATTTTTGCTTCTTAATCAAGGAGTGCTATAATATAATTTCAAGGCATCTTAATATAATTCATTTAATTCATTTAACTCTAAAGCAATTGTGCAATAAGCAAATTATCATAAATGAAAAACAAGGTTAACTTCCTACAGGGGCCAATAGACAGGGTATCTTGCAGCACAGCAATTAACCTTCACCTACTGGAGTCTTGTTTAAAAGGCCATCAAACAACTCAGATTCCTGAAAATCACAAATGTCACCAACAAAAGGAATGTTGATTAAACAGAGTCAAAAAACTTCCTGAAGGGCTGCCTTCTCTGAAGGGATTTCAGACTTGCTAGCATAGGTTGGTTAAGCCAAATCTCACTGACGGCTCCATTAGAGAATGAGAATGCCCCAGTCAGTGCTGTTTGAAAAATGTAAAACACTGGAAGGGGAAAAAACAAATAAAACAATCTACTGTTCCCTAATGTATATGGCTTAGCACCCAGAGAAAGCCTCTGCCCCGGAAAGACGCTTTCTACATAGGGCTAAGCTTCATTAAATGAGGTGTAACCTTTCCTTTTCAGGCCATGTCTTTTCTTGCAAAGTCTTTAGAGGCAGAAGTTCCACTTGGATTCTAATACACATCTCTGTGCGCTCAGCTTCCTGAAAACATACACCTGTCAGGTGCTAGGTTCTCCCTTGCCAGTGACTGGATTCACTACTTCACAGCCACCAGAAGCGCACATACACTATTAACATGATGAAAAATACAGCTACTGCTGCAAGTTTGGCATAAGTGGAACGCATGTTCAAGTACTTCGCATCCTGGCGGTATTTCTTGGACAGACTGGACAAATTGTTAGCCTTCGAATCCAATGCTGTCAAAAGGGAAAAAAAGGATAACATTAATTAGTCCCTTAAAGTATTTTATCAACCGTATTAAGAACAAAAATAACCTAAATGAGTAGCACTACTTCAAATCGTGAAGCTGAAATTATCTTTTTTTTTTTAAGGGTAAGGTTGTATACACTGATTTACTCATGATCCCAAAGCACTGTAAAATCTACAATGCATTTTCAAATAATCAGTTCAACTTATGTTCAAATTCTTGAGGCCGTAGAGTGAGTCCAGGGTCTGGCCTCAGACCCTAGTTCAAATCTCCACTGTACCAATCATATGATACTGCGCAACTCAGCCTAAGACCCAACTTCTTTGTATATAAAAATAGGGAATATATAATAATAGTAACCATATCATAGGATATCTGTAAAGTGAGCACAATGCCTACATGATGGTAAACACTTGATAAACGTTAGCTGATAGCAACTATCTTCATAATCTCTTAATGGTTTAAATCATATTCTCTCATATTTTGACAATGATAATCCAGGTAAGATGAAAAATGCAGGTAACCAGAAAATTCAATGAACCAGACACTGAGTATTAAGCTGTATCTCAACAGTGACTACTACCAAATTTCTAAAACTTTCCAGATGGTAAAGACTATTATTATGAAGATAACACTATCAGAAATTGTATTTTAGCAGACATAGGAAAGCTATATTACAATGAAAATACAATCACAGGTGCTAGAAAACTACCAATATATACTAAATTAAGCTTTTTAGAATCTTCTGCAAAGTTTTTTTCCCTATACGAACATTTGTAATGTCATTGTCTTCTTTTAATTGTTAACAAAGCACTTAGAGAAATAACCAGATACACATAAGCTAAACTGGGCTTAAAATATATGACATATTTTTAATAATAAAAACAAACTCTCAGTTTGGCATAACTTCTAATCAAACTTTTCACTTCTTTAAATTTTTGAGAAATTATTTTGCAATCTGAATCTATTTGGTCTTCCTTGGAGAATGCTTTTGGACTATTTGGAGTTGCTTAATAGGGACTGGTTTTGATTGAGAAATGTGGCATTACTTAATAACAAAGGCATGTCAGCCATTTCGAAATTAGTAACTTGTCCTGTAAGAAAAGCACCTTGTCATGCAAAAAAACAGTTACAGGATGAGAAATAGCCATGACAATACTGCAAGGAATCTTTCCGGTCAGTTTAACAGACTGGACAGAGGTTTTTAACTACTACAGTGTTTCTTACTATATTCCTAGTGCCTAGAACAGGATCTGGCATATAGTCAGTGCTCCATAAATAAGTATTTACTAAATGAATCTAAATCTGCTGAGAAAAACTGGGAAGAGAAATAAATATTAGGTCATATAAAGTAAGCAACAGTTATGAGAATTTCTTTACATATGAACATTGGAAACACATGGTATCATAAAAATAAAGCTATTGCTTGGAGAAGTACTTTTCTGAGTCTTTGCTTCTTTATCTGTAAAACTGGTTTGATACCACCCACTTCACATGGGATTACTCTAAAGAATAAATAAAATATATGTAAAGTCCCCTTACCATATTGCCTAGCACAATATAAATGTTCAAGAGATATTTGTTACTCTGTGACAATGTTCCTTATCTTACTAATCACATGAAGTTTCTTAAGGGTAAAAATGTACTTTGTTTTTAATCAGCATATCAACACTAGAGCAATTAGCAAAGCACTAGAAGGAAATCCCATATGCTCTTGATTAATTGAGCAGTTTATAAACTTTGGCTTTAAAAAAGTTTCCTATACTGGTTTACTTTATCCTGAGTGGAACCTGTGAGTCTGCTATGATGAAAATTTACATAGACTCACTTATCCAAAAACTGATGTTTAAAGAGTATGAAGCTATATACAGTGGGAAAATTGCTGACTATAAACATGAAGGTTAAAATCTGAAGTTCATAATAAAGGAAAATCCATTTATTCATTGGAGAAGGGAATGGCAATCCACTCCAGTACTCTTGCGTGGAGAATCCCAAGGACAGAGGAGTCTGGCGGGCTACAGTCTATGGGGTCACAAAGAGTAGGACATGACTGAGGTGATTTCGCATGCATTTAATCATGAATATGTAACAAGGCTGAATTTTAAAAATATACATTAAGGCAACTACCTGTGATGATTACTGTGAAAGAAATAAAATAAGTATATAAAATAGATATAAAACAGGGTATATGCTCACATTAAACATTTAGGTAACATTTAAACATTAGTTACATATTTTAAGTAAATTAGTACACACACATATACATACCCCATGTGCTAAAAAACATTACATGCTTTTTTACATTACGTAAAATATGTAAGTGTTTTAAGAATTTGAAGGAGTAAGGAGATTAATGCGTCAGGGGCTGTACGGATCAGGGAAGGCTACTTTGTAGAGGTAGTTCTTATCTAGAGTTTAAGGAAGGTCCAGGATGATGAAGACACTGAACTGGCTGAGGCGGAATGTTTGTGAACCAGGGAGAATGAAACACTTTTGCAATCTCCTTATCTTCCACAACAGAGAATACAGTGCCTTGCACATTGGCTGCTAAGTGGCTCCAGTTATGTTCAACTCTATGCGACTCTATGGAATGTAGCCCACCAGGCTCCTCTGTCCACGGGATTCTAGAGCAAAGAAAACTGGAGTGGGTTGCCATTTCCTCCTCCAGGGGATCTTTCTGACCCAGGGACCGAACCCGTGTCTCCTGTGGCCCCCATACCACAGGCACATTTTTTAATGCTGAGCCACTGGGGAAGCCCACCTTGCACATTATGAGTATTCAATTAATAATGACTGGATGAATGAAAAGTAAGTTGAGACCAGACTAGATCTTGTAGTCACAGGTCTCAGAAGTTTTTCTGCAGAGGAACGCCTTGATGAAACGGTATTTTGTAACAGTTGATCTGGCAGCAGTAAAGTCTCCTGGAGCAGCTACTTATGAAACCATTGCCATAAACCTTTGACAATGTCCTCTCATTCTTCTTTTCGTTTTCCTTACGTGTTTCTATAAATACTAATCTAATTTGGTAAATACCTGGGAAACAGACATGGAATGAGACTTTACACTGTTCCAACTCAATAGAAACTAACCACACTAGGAAGAAACATATCATATTGGAAGCTTGTAATGTAATCCATTTTGGAGAAATGAATTCTTAATACTAGATAGAATCTGACAGCATAAATGGTAACCCCAAATAAGCTATCCTTGCCTATGGAATAAGAACCACTTGCTCATAAGACTCGTACTGCTTTTAGATACCTGAGAGTGCTTCTCCCCGTTGTAACACTTCTTCAATATTCGCAACCATGATTCTCTGCACATCTTGCAGTTCAGTGTTGATGGAGCCTAGGTTTCTCCGAGCACGACTGTCAATGTAAAGCTTCTTGGTTTTCTGAATGTAGGTATCTATAATGATGAAGAAAAGTGACTGATAACAATTTCTTTCATGTCCATCAAAGAAGTAGGTAAGAGTATATTGAGTTTAGTCCTGGTTCTGAACTGTCCATGATTAGCCAGACTCTTGAATGAGTATCAAGTGTGACAGGGAATTTCCCAAATTATTACTACAAAACTGCATGCTCATTCATGTTTGCCAATGTCTGCATATCATAAAACTATGAAAAGAAAAATTAATAAAGATTATATTTTCAACTTTTAGCTAAAATCTTAAGATAGTGTATTGGCTTCCCTTTATTTGCCTCTTTAAACTTCCTCCCACCCTTCTGCACCCTGCTTTCTGCTTTGGGAAGCTAACCTGCATGAATTACATCAATGGGTTCCTTGCTGTCTAGTTTCCAATTAGGTTAAGCCAAAGAGGACACCCCAAGAGTAGGGAATGAGAGTGGACAGTGATAGTGATTTATTCCTCTATCTTCTCCCTGAGAAGTCATCTTGGGCTGGTAGTATTCCTCCACCAAAAGTTACTGCTCCTTTGAAATTGGCCTTTTCTATAAACTTTTTCCTTCCCAGTTCCAGAAACTGCTTTTATCCATGCAAGCCTAGGGTTGATAACAATTACCATGCTACTGGTCTCACGTTACTGTACCTTACAGTTCATCTGTAACCCTTTCATACCTCTGTATATAATCTTTTAAGCTAATTTGAGGATACCAACTATTTCCTGTGTGACTTTGATACAGCAGTCTTATTTTTTTCTTGGCTTTACTGAACTCCTACTGCCTACAAAAATAAAAACTGCAAAACCAGACATGATAAAACTAGCACTTGGAGAGTTTAGTTTTCAAACACTGTAATGCTTTGCTATAATATGTTTTCTTTATTTCTACAAAGCAAGAGGACTCATTTATCTAGCAAACTTGAAACACTTCAGAAATCCAGAGGTAGTATTCAAAACCAGTTTCTTTTTTAACTAAAAATGTCAATGATGTAATCTAATCATACTTGTTCTCCCTCCTACTTATAGGACATTTCCTTTGATATGCTGCCATGCTGTATTTTACCACCTCTGAGGAATAATGAGTCTTTCTATAATTCTTGTACAAATATGGACACCCTTGCTCACTACTTCTGCTTATAGGAATTGTTGTGCCCCAATACCAGATATCTTTTAGTACTTAAATTAGAGGATCTTGTTCTATTAAAAGAAACAAAATACCATTCTTTCTGATTTCCAAATTCTGATCTCCATAAAATGGGTCTCACTGTGAGTGTATGTGTGTGTGGGGGTGAAGACACTGAATTGGGAAAAAGAAGAACTCAGGAATTACATGTCAATCTGGATCTTCAGTTTTTTTTACCCTAATGAAGAATCAAAACAAATTACAAAAAAGAGCAAAGGGCAACAAGCTCTATGGGTAAAATATCAAAAGGCCAGAGACAATTATTAATACTTATGAGAAGGAAGCCTCATTCACTCAAAAGGAAAAAAGACACGGAATAGGAGAGGAGGCAGAATCCAAAACATTAGTAGGCAAGCTTTAAACAAAAAGTCAAACTGTATCAATAGCTTCTCTGCATTGTCTACTCCCCTGGTAGAGAAGTAAGGCACAAAAACTTACCAAACTCAATAAAGGAGTAGGGTCTAGACACAGTTGGCACCTTCTTCCCATGCTGCTCATCAAATTCTGAATGTAAATCTTCTAGGTAGGCAAAAGCCAGCTTCTTAGGGAAGGCAGCTTCACACAGAACCAAATAACATACTCCCTGTTCAATAATGTAACTGAAGAGACAAAAATTAAAAAAGCATGAAAAAATTGTTGTAGATTAATAACACTCCCAACAGTCTGAAACAGACTCTTGGTGCCATACAAACTTTGTTTTTGGCTATGCTACCTGGCTTGCAGGATCTTAGTTCCCCGACTAGGGATCAAACCCAGGTCCTTGGCAGGGGAAGGGCAGAGTCCTAACCACTGGACCACCAGGAAATTCCTTATACAAACTTGAAAATATTCAAGCCCAAGGCCTCTGAGGCTAATGAAATCAGAAAGTCAATCACAAACCATAAATAACTAGAATTAGAAAACAACATCTTCCCATTATTAGAAGCATATTCTAAAAGGAGTATTTAGACATATTTATTCATCACATAATTCTTCAACTAAAATATCTTAATACTTAAGACTTTTTCTTGAAAACTCAGGGGTGTGACTCCATCTGCCCTTTGATCATGTATAGTAAACAAGTAATAATATACACACATTTAAACATATTCCATCTGTAAGAATTGTGGAACTAGAAATTTTTGTGAACACTAAAAAGTTAGAAATTAATGTCACAATGATTACTGGGTACAGAAAATAACAATCTCAGGACTAATAATAGTTCCTAATTTCTAGGGTAGAAGAACTCTGTATTAATTGCAAATTATTCAATAACAGAACTGACTCCTCTTTGAGAGTGAGCTCCCTGGCAGCCTTCAGTTCAGTTCAGTTGCTCAGTCATGTCTGACTCTTTGCAACCCCATGGACTGCGGCATGCCAGGCTTCCTTGTCCATCACCAACTGCCGGAGCTCGCCCAAACTCATGTCCATCAAATTGTCCCTGGCAGTCTGGAGGAGGCTATATTACGGCATGTCTGAGATATTTTCAGAAGGAGGCTGGCTACTCAGTGGTTTTCAAATGAGTTTTTAGCCACAGCACTCTTTATTTGAGCCAAAATTATATCCAGAAGACCAATATGTATAGCAAATAAAGTCATAAGTTTTATAGTTTAAGTAGGAGTTTAAGGGTCCAAAGCATTACACACATCCCCCATCCCTTGTCCTTTCTATGTGGCTCCTAAGGAACCCTAGAACTCCACAGAGATGAGTCCCCTTTCCTGAAAACTTGCTTCCTTCTCTCTGCTCTATAGCACTTCTTGCATATAGCACATACACAAAGTTGTTTGCGTATCTGTCTCTCTCTGCTATAAGAGGACAGGCTAAGAACATTAAAGGCAAGACTTAATACACGGTCTGGCAAAGAATACATCTTTAGCAAACAGCTCTTAGATGCAAATAAGGGAAGAGATAAGACTATAAAGAAGGAGGCAGAAGAAAATTTCTTTTCAATTCCATGAGATCTTTCCTAGGTCATTTGTTCCTAACTGATAGTAAAGATAAAAAATACTATATTATAATTGAGCATCTCTAAACTATGGAAAATTCTGCAAGAGATGGGAATACCAGACCACCTGACCTGCCTCTTGAGAAACCTATATGCAGGTCAGGAAGCAACAGTTAGAACTGGACATGGAACAACAGACTGGTTCCAAATAGGAAAAGGAGTACGTCAAGGTTGTATATTGTTACCTTGCTTATTTAACTTATATGCAGAGTACATCATGAGAAACACTGGGCTGGAAGAAGCACAAGCTGGAATCAAGACTGCTGGGAGAAATAACAATAACCTCAGATATGCAGATGACATTACCTTTATGGCAGAAAGTGAAGAGGAATTCAAAAGCCTCTTGATGAAAGTGAAACAGGAGAGTGAAAAAGTTGGCTTAAAGCTCAACATTCAGAAAACTAAGATCATGGCATCCAGTCCCATCACTTTATGGGAAATAGATGGGGAAACAGTGGAAACAGTGTCAGACTTTATTTTTGGGGGCTCCAAAATCACTGCAGATGGTGACTGCAGCCATGAAATTAAAAGATGCTTACTCCTTGGAAGGAAAGTTTTGAGCAACCTAGATAGTATATTTAAACGCAGAGACATTACTTTGCCGACTAAGGTCCGTCTAGTCAAGGCTATGGTTTTTCCTGTGGTCATGTATGGACGTGAGAGTTGGACTGTGAAGAAAGCTGAGCGCTGAAGAATTGATGCTTTTGAACTGTGGTATTGGAGAAGACCCTTGAGAGTCCCTTGGACTGCAAGGAGATCCAACCAGTCCATCCTAAAGGAGATCAGTCCTGGGTGTTCACTGGAAGGACTGATGCTGAAGCTGAAACTCCTATACTTTGGCCACCTCATGCGGAGACTTGAGTCATTGGAAAAGACCCTGATGCTGGGAGGGATTGAGGGCAGGAGGAGAAGGGGACGACAGAGGATGAGATGGCTGGATGGCATCACCGACTCGATGGACATGAGTTTGAGTGAACTCCGGGAATTGGTGATGGACAGGGAGGCCTGGCGTGCTGTGATTCATGGGGTCGCAAAGAGTCGGACACGACTGAGCGACTGAACTGAACTGACGTTATTTAGAAAGGAAATAATGTGAAAGGAAAGTTATAACCAGCCTAGACATCATATTAAAAAGCAGAGACATTACTTTGCCAACTAAGGTCCGTCTAGTCAAGGCTATGGTTTTTCCAGTGGTCATGTATGGATGTGAGAGTTGGACTATAAAGAAAGCTGAGCACCGAAGAATTGATGCTTTTGAACTGTGGTGTTGGAGAAGACTCTTGAGAGTCCCTTGGACTGCAAGGAGATCCAACCAGTCCATCCTAAAGGAGATCAGTCCTGAGTGTCCATCGGAAGGACTGATGTTGAAGTTGATACTCCAATACTTTGGGCACCTGATGTGGAAAGCTGACTCATTTGAAAAGACCTTGATGCTGGGAAAGACTGAAGGCAGGACGAGAAGGGGACGACAGAGGATGAGATGGTTGGATGGCATCACTGACTCAATGGACATGAGTTTGGGTAAACTCTGGGAGTTGGTGATGGACAGGTGCTGTGGTCCATGGGGTCACAAAGAGTCAGACACCGCTGAGCAACTGAACTGAACTGAACATTATTTAATGTTGAAATAACTTACAAAACCTAATGTTCACTATTTTCTTAACCAATAGGCCAGAGTCTTGTTTCAGTTTTGATTCTGTATACTTGTTTGCTTTTTCTTGATGAGTAGAAGCTTGATTATTCGAGTTAAACACAATAGGTTCTTCCCAGGTCTATATTATCTCAGTATCTGAGCTCCTAAGACACTAAGGATTATTTAGCTTTTCCTTTCTTATTTTCCTCTAATCTTCTTGTCCTCTTTTTTTTTTTTTAATCCTGCCTGTTTTAGCACCTTCAAACTTGACATATAATTAAACACTTAATACCAATTATTTGTAGGTAATTTGAGACCCAATAAAGTCCCTTTGATCCCTCTCTCAGCTGTATGCATTATCTATAACCACTAATTTGTTGTTGTTGTACAGATGCTATCATGTCTGACTCTTTGCAACCCCATGGATTGTATCCTGCCAGGCTCCTCTGTCCATGGGATTTCCCAGGCAAGCATATTGGAGTGGGTTGCCATGCCCTTCAACCACTGATTAGATGCTCCTAAATTACCTTTTATAATTTTCTTTTCTCTAAATAATAAATAATACCTATTGCACTAATCTCACATGCTAGTAAAGTAATGCTCAAAATTCTCCAAGCCAGGCTTCGGCAATACGTGAACCGTGAACTCCCTGATGTTCAAGCTGGTTTTAGAAAAGGCAGAGGAACCAGAGATCAAATTGCCAACATCTGCTGGATCATGAAAAAAGCAAGAGAGTTCCAGAAAAACATCTATTTCTGCTTTATTGACTATGCCAAAGCCTTTGACTGTGTGGATCACAATAAACTGTGGAAAATTCTGAAAGAGATGGGGATACCAGACCATCTAACCTGCCTCTTGAGAAATCTGTATGCAGGTCAGGAAGCAACAGTTAGAACTGGACATGGAACAACAGACTGGTTCCAAATAGGAAAAGGAGTACGTCAAGGCTGTATATTTTCAGCCTGCTTATTTAACTTATATGCAGAGTACATCATGAGAAACGCTGGACTGGAAGAAACACAAGCTGGAATCAAAATTGCCAGGAGAAATATCAATAACCTCAGACATGCAGATGACACCACCCTTATGGCAGAAAGTGAAGAGGAGCTAAAAAGCCTCTTGATGAAAGTGAAAGAGGACAGTGAAAAAGTTGGCTTAAAGCTCAACATTCAGAAAACGAAGATCATGGCATCTGGTCCCATCACTTCATGGGAAATAGATGGGGAAACAGTGGAAACAGTGTCAGACTTTATTTTTGGGGGCTCCAAAATCACTGCAGATGGTGACTGCAGCCATGAAATTAAAAGATGCTTACTCCTTGGAAGGAAAGTTTTGAGCAACCTAGATAGTATATTTAAACGCAGAGACATTACTTTGCCGACTAAGGTCCGTCTAGTCAAGGCTATGGTTTTTCCTGTGGTCATGTATGGATGTGAGAGTTGGACTGTGAAGAAAGCTGAGCGCTGAAGAATTGATGCTTTTGAACTGTGGTATTGGAGAAGACTCTTGAGAGTCCCTTGGACTGCAAGGAGATCCAACCAGTCCATTCTGAAGGAGATTAGTCCTGGGATTTCTTTGGAAGGAATGATGCTGAAGCTGAAACTCCAGTACTGTGGCCACCTCATGAGAAGAGTTGACTCATTGGAAAAGACCCTGATGCTGGGAGGGATTAGGGGCAGGAGGAGAAGGGGACGACAGAGGATGAGATGGCTGGATGGCATCATGGACTCGATGGACGTGAGTCTGAGTGAACTCTGGGAGATGGTGATGGACAGGGAGGCCTGGCGTGCTGTGATTCATGGGGTCGCAAAGAGTCGGACACGACTGAGCGACTGAACTGAACTATTCTCTATGTGCCAGACAAAATGTTAAATGATATACAGGGATTCTCTCATAAACCTAACAAAACTATGATTCCCTATTTTATAGAGGTAACTGAGGCCTAGTGAAATATATGTGAGTTGCTCAAGATTACAGTGTCAGTAAACGTTTAAGCAAGGGTACTAATCTATGTGTGTCTGGCTCTAAGAAGCTCCCAAAGCAAAAGTTATCTATTACTGCATGATACATACAGCATTACTGGACACAAGATAACAGGGTGAATTACTGTACACCAACTGAATACAGAAACCAAGATTTCAGTTTTGCAGAATTAGAGCCAAGAAAGTTGCCTCCATAGAGTGACTCTATTTTCAAAGTTACCTTTTCATTTGAAAAAAGTTACCATTCTTCTCAGGTGTATTACAAGTAATTACTGTATTTCATACTTAAATGATCACAAAGAAATCAAGATTATACTCACTGAAAAGTCATGGCACCAGCTTCCAAGGTGCATCTGGTAGGGGACTGTTCATTCAACTTTCGAAAGAGCTGCTTAGCCTGACTCTGGTACTGTTGAAGGTCCCGGCCAGACTGAAAGAAGACACCTTCATTTAAGAATGTTCCACAAAAAAAAAAACAGTAATAATTGGTAAGAAGTATCATATTTTGAGGACGCTATGTAAATAAGGCCCATCATTTACAGGTTAATAACATTAATAAGATTTAACAAAACAAAAGTGGCCTACTTTCAGAGAAAAAAGGGAGCCCAAACCCTGAGTTTTTCAACAAAGTCACATTAGTTATTTTCTAAAAAGCAAAAATATAATCCTCAACTGCATTTAAGGTACTTGCTGAATCCATTTCCACTATGAGGTCAGTGTCCTCCTCCTAACCCACTTCACTTGCATGTTACTGGCACAGAATCACACAACATGCTCTATACTCAGAGGAAAGTCCTGGAAAGACAGACAGAATGAATCTCATTTTTATGCTGAAATATCAAGCAAAATCTTCCATAAAGTGTTACAGTATTTGATGTATAAGCAAAACTAAATGTGTGCACCCATCACTGTAAATTACTCTGAACACTGTAACTGCAACTAGGTAAAAACAAGTAAGAGTAAGGATGAAGATTAGAAAGTCAAGATATCCTTTACTAAATAAATCTATTTGGTTTCCAAGTTTGGAATGCAAATGCCTGGATAGCAAGGGTATGTTCATAAAAAAATGAAAATAGTAACATTTGGATGACAGAATTACAGGCAATATTTCCCCAAACAATTTCTAAATGATTTCACAATTTTTTGTTTTTTTAAAGAGAGGTAAAAGTCTACTGGGGGAAATAGCAGAGTCATTTCAAAAGGAGAAAATCATACCTCAATAACCTAGTAGACAAAAACGGAAAAGAAGTACATGAACAGTGAGAAACAAATATACTTTATTCATCTACATACTGGGGAAAATAAACAACTTCTGCCATGTGATGGGAAGGAATTATTTTATTTTAGATTATTTATTCTGAATTGAAAGATATAACACAGTCTCTCCTTGGTAGATGCTTAATAACTAAACGTTTAAATAGAAAAGTATACCGGGTTCTCCCAGGGATTGGACCTAAGGCCTAACTATGAGAGAATACAAAGTAAAACTTAGTGGATCACAGCGATCCACTGAACTGAGAATAGAAACAAGGAAGCAAAAATAAAATTCTGTAACTGGCAGATAAACAAATGTAGAAATATAGGATTTTAAGCTATATTTAGAATAGTGAACTAGAAATGCACACTGAGGTATCACCTCATCCTGTTAAAATGACTATTATCAAAAGGACAAGATATAACAAGCGTTGGTGAGGGTGTGGAGAAAAGGGAACCCTTGTGCACTGTTGGAAGGAATGTAAATTGGTGCAGCCCAAATGGAAAAAGTATGGGGGGGTTCCCTCAAAAAAATTAAAGACAGAACTACTGCGTGATTCGGCAATTCAACTTCTAGGTATTTATCTTTAGAAAATTAAACACTACATCAAGAAGATATATGCACCCTAAGCTATGCTCACTGCAGCATTATTTACAACAGTCAAGATATGAAAATAACCTATAATAAGTGTTCAATAGATGAAAGGATAAAAAAGATGCAGTATATATACACAGTGGGATAGTATTCAGCCATTAAAAAACAGTGGAATCTTGCTCAAAACACAAGCTCAGAGAGGATGGACTGGTGACTGCCAGAGGGGAAGTGGGTGGGGCGGTAGGCCAAATGGGTAAAGGGAAATCAAAAAGCACAAACTTCCAATTATAAAATAGGTCATGGGGATACAATGTTCAGCATGGGGACTGTAGTTAATAATACAGGATTATGTATTTGAAAGTTGCTAAGAGAGTAAAACATATGTCTGCATCACCAGAAAAAAAAAGAATAAACATTTTCATAACTATTTTTTCATGACGGAGGGTAACTAGACTTACTGTGGTGATTTCACGGTATCTACAAATACTGAATCGTATTGTACATCTGAAACTAATATAATGGTATATGTCAATCATAACTCAAAATAAAATAAAATAAATGGTGAGCTGGAAATTTCAATATAAATAAGGAAGTAAATAAGTATGAGGTGAACCAGGGGAGTCAAGCAGAGACCATTAGAAGTATCGATTTGTAGTTTAACTGTTTTTATGGCAATGACTTATTATAAGGCTGTTTGCTTGAGAAATACTCCTACATTACCATATATATTGTTATATATTAATAACACTTTGTAATAATTAAGAGTATAATATATAGTAACATTATTGTATTAGACAATAATGCTAATATATATATTGCTTTTCTCATGACTGGCCAGCCAGTTAGGGAGAGTGAATACCATCACATGCTTTGAACAAATGCCAATATCTTATGTTCCTAAATTTGAGTCAATCTGTTTGCTTAAGCAATGTTGTTATGTGGCATCAGTCGTGTCTGACTCTTCGCAACCCTGTGGACTGTAGCCTACCAGGCTCCTCCGTCCAAGGGATTCTCCAGGCAAGAATACTGGAGTGGGTTGCCATTTCCTTTTCCAGGGGATCTTCCCGACCCAGGGATGGAACCCGGGTCTCCCGCATTGGAGGCAGATGCTTTAACCTCTGAGCCACCAGGGAAGACAATAGATACGAGGGATGCACATAAAGTTGCAGAGGCTACTAAAAGTGTGTTAGTTGCTCAGTCATGTCCAACTCTTTGTGACCCCATGGACTGTAGCCCACAAGGCTCCTCTGTCCATGGGATTCTCCAGGCAAGAATACTAGAGTGGGTTGCCATGCCCTTCTCCAAGGGATCTTACTGACCCAGGGATCAAACCTTGGCTATTAAAGTGCCAAGAAATAATACCAACATAGATCAATGATTTTGAACTTTGGCTTCACACTAGAATCACCTGGGGATCTTAAAAAACACTATTCCTGCTCAATCTGCACCCCAAACCCAATTAAATCAGTGTTTGGAGGCAGGACTCAGACATTAGTATCAGTAAAATAACTACAACCATAAAAGCTAAATGTAAGTTTTCTGACAGCTGAAGGCAGGGGAGCCCTTTAAAGGAAATGGTTAAATAAATAAATGGCAAATGAAATGCCACCATTTGCAACAACATGGATAGACAGAGAGGGTATTATGCCTAGTGAAATAAGTCAGAGAAAGAAAGACAAATACTGCATGTTATCCCTTATATGTGGAATCTAAAAAATTAAATGAATATAACAAATCAGAAACAGACTCACAGATACAGAGAACAAACTAGTGGCTACCATTAGGGAGAAGGAAAGGAAGAAGGGCAAGACAGGGGTAGGGGTGATTAAGACGTACAACTACTATGTATAAAATAAATAAGATACATGGATATATTGTGCAGCACAGGGAATAATAGTATTTTAGAACAACTTAAAATGAAGTATAATCTATAAAGATACTGAAGCACTATATTCTAAGTGTGAAACTAACATAATGTTATAAACCAACTACACTTCAATTTTTAAAAAATGGCAAAAAACTGTTGGTCAAATGAAGATTGGTACAAATCTTTATTGACTTTATAAGAGGCATCGTAAACATTACTGCAATCTGAGAGAAACAGAGAATATGGCCAAAAGCATGCTACGATTTCAGGAATTTACAAGGAACAAAGCAATGATGCCAATGTACAATACTGGGGACATATCTGCATAGGAATTATGACATGCCAACCAACATTTTACACTGCTGGTTCAGTTAGCATTGCCATTCCTGGGAAATGATGCTGGCACAATCTTTCTGGTAGTCATTCTGACAATATGTATTAGAAATTAAAAAATTTTGCACAGTGTTTTATCTAACAATTCTACATCTTTGAAAGTATACATAAACATCATATATGTGTTAAGCAAACAACTACAACAACATATAAAAACAAAAAACATGTTCAATAATAGGATAGGGGATGGGTGACATAACATGGAATATATTTACATAATGGAATACTACAGAACCATCAAAATGATGTGTAATATTTAATGATATGAGCAGACATTCATTATACACTATGTGAAAAAATTAGGTGGAACAGTCTTACAGTTATTACCCATTATTTAATTTTAAACACATATGCAAAGATTAAGGTTAGATACCAAGTGGGTATAATTTAAGTAGGGATTACTTAATTTTACCACTACTTTAGTTAAAAAAAAAAACAAACCACCATTAACTTCTTGGTCCTTTTGTATTTACTGAATTTTCTACAACAGTCACAAAATAACTTTATATTGAGGAAATTATTCGTTCATCAATGTCTACTTGTTGCATATCTGCACTTGGGGCCAGTAAGGGAGGGGCTAGGATTTGTGCCCAGGCAGTCTACCCCTGAAGTTCCTACTCCTATGCGTGCTATACAACCTCTACAATTAAAATTGCTTCTCTGATGGTCGAGCGACATTCCAAGTGGTATCTTTCTATTTAATATCAAATCTAATTTATGGGAAATGCTCAAGACTACATGGCAGCTCTGAACTATTGATAGATCTCACATAACAACATAATCATGGCTTTAGAGATAAACCCTTGGTTTGCTTTTAAGATTACAGTAACAAAGGGCCCACAGTCAGCTAGCCTATCTAAAAATAGTTAATTAGATGTCCTAATTCTGTTTTCTACTTCGTCTAAAACAGACCTGATGAAACTTGTACACAGTGTAAAGGAAAGACAGCTGTTAGCAATCCAATAATAAAGTGGATGTGGAAGTATTCACAAATTCTGAAGCTAACTTGAGATCATTAGTGTATTTAGGATGCGGTTCTGTACATAAAATATAGGAGGCACAGGGCAGTAAAATGCCACACAACCACAATCCTTTTTATTGCTGTTACCTAGGACTGCTGGTGGGCTTTCCTGATGGCTCAGATGGTAAAGAATCTGCCTGCAATGCAAGAGACCCAAGTTCAATCCCTGGGTCGGGAAGATCCCCTGGAGAAGGTAATGGCAACCCACTCCAACTATTCTTGCCTGGAGAATTCCATGGACAGAAGAACCTGATGGGCTACAGACCATGGGGTCGCAAACAGTCACACACAACTGAGTGACTTTCACTTTATGACTGCTGTAGTTCTATCAAATGCCATCTTTTGTCTTTACAATAATGTTTAGCTAAACCCTTATCATTTTTAAATCCCTGTTAAGCTCTACTGATCAAAGGCCAGCATCACCAAGAACCAACCATCTTTCTCTAACAGCAATAACAATAAGATGATTAATCAACCCTCAGTGACTGGGGGAGTGTGGCAATTTAACAGTACAACAGACCATCTGCCTCTTGGAGTTCCCTGCTCTGTACTCAGTTACATCTACACTGTCTTCAAGTCCACAGAGCTGAGATGTAATGAAAGAAGACAACAGGGTGTATTTTGAGGTAAAACAGAAAGGCAAAGAAATTGCAAACATCTGAAAAGGAGAAATACATCACAAAGGAAGAAACAGAGTATCACTTAGTGTAGTTTGGAAAAGTTCATCTCTCTACCTTAGGCTTGTATTTCTAGCTAAAGCATAGAGAAAACAGTGCATAAGGTATTCTGTATCTTAAAAAAAAAAGCTCTATTGTATTACTTGAATAGCTGCTCATCTACAGTAACAAGACAGTTTGTATAGGGACTAGCATGGAGCGACTACCTAGAATATAGCATCTATTATCAATGTAAATAACTGAGAGAATATATTTATTTGGCCTGGACAATTAAGATACTTACCTATACAACTATTTGATCAAGATAGCCATTTCTTAAAAAGTAACTTCCAGACTCCCAAGAAGTAAACACATTATTAAAATATCTTAGAACAAAGCAGTAAAGTGTAACAGTTAGGTACTAAGGCTCCAGTGTAGAATCAGACAGATATGGATTAAAAGGAACAAACGAGTGGTTACCAGTGAGGAGAGGGAAGGAAGGAAGGGCACACTAGGGGTAGAGGATTAAGAGGTACAAACTACTTATGTATAAAGTAAATAAGCAGCTACAAGAGTATACTGTACAGCTTAAAGAATATAGCCAATATTCTACAATAACTACTAATGGAGTCTAACCTTTAAAAACTGTGAATCACTATGCTTTACACCTGAAACTTATACACTGTGAATCAACTCTACCTCAACTAAAAATTCCTTTTAAAAACCAAAACAGTGGTTCTCAACCAAGGGTGATTTTGCCTATCCTCCCCAAAGATGACATGCAACAATGTCAGGAAATATTTTTGGCTGTCAAACTGGAGGGAGGGTGGTGGTCGTGCTATTGGTATATAAGGTGCAGAGGCCAAGGATACGGCTAGACATCCACCAACGCACAGGACAGTTTTCCCGCAACAAAGAATTATCCATTTCAAAATGTCAAACGTGCCAAAGTTAAAAAACCCTGATGACAGAAGTATCAAATCACTATGTTAGGCACCTGGAACTAACACAGTGGTTGTAGGTTAATAAGGAAGAAAGGAAGGGGCAAAAAGGATGGAGGGAAGAAGGGAGGGGAAGGGTAAGGAAGGAATCCTGGTGAAAGATTCCGTTGTACTATTTTTGCTGTGTGACTTAAAGAGACTTTTCTTCTCTTAGCCTCAGCGCTTCCTTATCTATAAATGTAGATAATAAAAGTACCCATCCTAGTAGTTGATATAAGGGCTTCCCTGGTGGCTCAGCAATATAGAATCTGCCTGCCAATGCAGGGGACATGGATTCGATCCCTGGGTCAGGGAGACTCTCTGGAGGAGGAAATGGCAATCCACTGCAGTACTCTTGCTGGGGAAATCCCATGGACAGAGGAACCTGGCAGGCTATAGTCCATGGCGTCACAAAGAATCAGACACGACTTAGCAACTAAACAACAACAATAGCTTGTATGAAGACTAAATGAAATCATGCATTAAAAAGACTTAGCGGAATGGTTGGTATATAGCAGGCACTCTATGGGCTTCCCAGGTGGTGCTAGTGCTAAGGAACCCACCCACCAATGCAGGAGACATAAGAGATACAAGTTCAATCCCTAGGTCAGAAATATTTCCCTGGAATAGGGCATAGCAATCCACTCTAGTATTCTTGCCTAGAGAATCCCATGGACAGAGGAGAGTGAAAGGCTACAGTCCATGGGGTCACAAAGAGTTGGACACAACTGAAGCTACTCAGCATGCATGCATGCATAGGCACTCTCTCTAAATGTACAGTGGTCTATTTTAATAGTAAAAAATAAGTCAAAGATTTATATTTTTGGAGATGTTAAAAGTTTAGAAAGGACGTTATCATTCAAAGTCAAAACCGCTAAAGGAAATCACTACAGAATTATAATCATAAAAATATTTTTATGTAAAATATCTTTCCTTTTCAATTAAACAAAGGAACCCATCTTGGTAGACTGATACCTAATTTGGCATTAAGAAACACACAGTATAACCAACTAATTTTTTCAATAAAGTGTCAAGGCAAAGAATAAGGGCCTACTGATATTCAGACTTTCAGATCTACTTTATATTCTTTGCCCACACTGGAATTCAAAGCAATAGTTGGAAAACTGACCAGATTTCGGTTCCCTTGCAAAAACTATTTCTTAGTCAAACTACATATCCTTCAAGGAAAATTTCCTTACACCATCTCCTTTGTTTCAAATCATGTTCTGCATTCATTTTAATAATTTCACTCCTTCTGCATAGTCCAAGAAAATGTTTAATGCTGGAGAAGAGAAAAATACTTCACAATTCAAAGTTCAGGGCATGCTATATTTTTCAGATTTTATATCAGCTTAGACTTTGTTTTGTGTAGTGAATAGAAAATATTTCACTCAGCATAACCTACTAAGCAACACAACAACTTCACAATCTGTATCGTTGTTCTCATAAAAGTTAAAGTAAACGTATTTGCAAATCAAACCTAAAAGGGCATATAACCAAATAGAAGCTTTCTCAATTAGGAGACACTAATATTGGCTTGGATGTCATTCCTTTGCAGAAGATTTTCCTGATGTCCGAAAATCAATTTAGATACCTTTTCCATGTTCAATCACAGAAACTTCTTCCTCTTCTACAGCAATTATCTACATTACAGTTATTTGTTAGTGATCTGGCTTCTCCACTAAACTGTAAGCTCCAAGAAAGTAGGGACTATGTTCCCTAAGCCCCTGCATGAACACCATGCTTGGCACACCTGATGTGCTTAATGAGAGTTGTTTTTTTTTCATGAATATATGAATGAAAGGTTAAAAAATGCACAAAATATTTTTTTTCTAGCATTCAACTTTTTTTAGGCCTTGAAAGTTTTTTAAATTACTTGTATAAGAAAGTAAAAGAAAGTTGATCACTTTAAACAAATTTAAATAAATTATATAAATTTCATTCTCAGCCTCCTTTCTTCCAGAATTCCCCAACCTTATTCCAGGAACTGGACTCACACCAGAAATTTGCCTTGTGATTTTAAGGCACAAAGCCTCTTCCTGTGAAGCTATCTAGGGCTTTTTTCTGGGACTTTTTTTTGTTTGTTTTAATCAATGCAACATATTTTTCAGCACCTATTATACTATAACTGCTATTGTAAAAGCTATGGGAAATACAAAAATGACGAAGATTTGTCATCTGCCTGCTAGGAAATTTAATTTATTGAAAGACAAAGGCAAAAGTACAAGGCATTATAGAAATATAACACAGAGGTCATAATTGCAACAGTAAGAATTTAGTAAGGCTCACTGAAGGAGGTGGGAATTGGACATAACTGGGAAAGAAAGTACTATACTGAACTTCAAACAGGTGCATATATGTGGCAATATTACCTCATCTGCTTTCAATAGATGTCAGGAAGCTAGGTCAAGGATCAGGTGCTACAGAAAGAAGTTAAAGAACTAGGAGCTGATTTTCCCCAGGACCTGTCAGCCTTATTAACAGCAAAAAAATTAGAAATCCTGGATTTTAGCAGAGTCTATAAAGAATTACAGAACACTGGATGATCACAATAAGCCAAACCTATCCCTTCTCCGGAGTGTTTTTCTAATAAGAAATAGGTAACATAAAAATCTACCCCCGCCTTCAGCAAAGGTTAGTTTTCTCCAGGTAGTCTTCTCCCCTGTCAAAAGAGAAAACGCACTTCAGAGGAGTCAGAAACGCCTGGGAAGACTCAGGGGTCTCCAGCGTCCTAATAAGGAATCCGGGGCGGACAGCATAGCGCTCTGGCAGGAACTTGGGGTCCTAAGGATCTACCAGCTCACCTGTTCGTCCTCCTGCATCGAGGCGGCCAACGGGAGCCCGTCCGCCACTCGGGCGATCATCGTGAGCAACACCATCTTTACAGGCTACGGAGACCCAGCACTGGCCCAGACGGCCGTAGATGTGTCTTGACTTGCTCCGCCGGGACAACAGTTAAACCTCTACCTCAGCTGCCGAAGACCCAGCTACTCGCGTCTCCGCTTCCCGCTGAGGTGGCCGGAAACAAGCTCCAGCGCTCTCCACTACCGGTCCCCAGAATTGGCTTCCCATCGGGAACCACAACTACCGGAACACTAGTTCCGTGATCTCTCCTTACACCTTCAGAAACTCCCAAGGCCCAGGCCACTTTTCTGGATTTCCAGCTTTGAATAAGCCTTGACCCGTGAGAGGGCGTGGCATACAAACTGAAATAGAATTTTCTAATTTCTGATACTTTAAGTTGGGGGAGAGGGCTGGGAAGGAGGGCAGGAGTTATTGGGTACTTAGATGAAGGGTATATGAAAAACCTGACAATCAGATGATATATTTTCATATTTATTTTTTTGTTTTATATGTTGTATATCCAGCACAAATTATTTTCTGTATTTTTATATTTTTAGGCAGAGTTCTTTGTATGTGTGTGTGTGTGTGTGTATTGTATGGATTTTTTTTGTTTGTTTTTTTGCTTGTGTATGCTGTATGCCCAGGTCCTTAAACAGATTCTGGTAAAAAATATTAATTGCATATGTGAGTAAGTGATCATATTACAGGATCTCAGAAATTACCTAGATCAGTCACCCTGCCGAAAGCTGCGATCTATCATTATAGGTAGCAGGACAGTCTTGCAAAACTTCCAGTAACTCTTCATTTACTCCCTGTTGGAGAAACCTCTAGACAACTCCACCTGAATAAATGGTACCATCGCTTTTTCCTTTGGTGCCCCCATCTCTAATATGAGAATATTATCCGCCTCTCAGGATATTTGTGATTATGTACCGAGAAAGTGTAGGTCCCCACTTTGTAGTTAAAGAAAAAACTTCAGAGAGTAATTTTTCCACAGTGACACAGCTAGTAGTAATGGGACTAGGATTTGAGCTGTTGAACTCCAAAACCTATCCTCCTAATCCTGATATGATTCCGTCTTAACATTTAACCGTAGGTTAAGGAGCTCACGTTTTGTTACCTTTTCTACAACTCTACAGCTACTAGGAGAAAACATTTCTTGAGAGGATTTTGGGAGGAAGATCTAATGATTGACTCCACACAAAAATGGACAGGCATATAGACAAGACAAACTGATGGTGCTATTTAGCACAGTGAGAAAGTGAAATGGAAGGCAATCCTTGGGTATATGGGAGCCTAGGTTGGCAAAATCATAATATCTTACATTTAAAATAGCTCAAAGATGCAACCTGACCTAACTTCCCTTCCTCCCACTCAACAAGGATGTGTCTTCTACCACGGTGTCAAATGGTCATTGTCATTCAGCCTCTGCTGGAACAATTCCAGTAATGGGAAATTGATAATACCAATATTTTAATTAAGGGTAAGGCTATGTTGATGAGAGAAGCAAAATGAGAAGAATACATAGAGAAGAAAATTTGGAGCAGGAATTCCAGCCTGTTTCTAGTTCCTGGATCTAGGCTCTCCCCAAGACCCAATGTCTGCTTGAAACCTGACAACATTATTCGCGTGTGCTTAGTTACTAGTCGTGTCCGACTCTTGCGACCCTATAGAATGTAACCTCCCAGGCTCCTCTGTCCATGGGATTCTTCAGGCAAGAATACCAGAGTGGGTTGCCATTTCCTCCTCCAGGGGATCTTCCCAACCCAGGGATCGAACGCAGGTCTCCTGTATTGCAGTCAGACTCTTTACTGACTGATCTATGCCGGAAGCCCGACAACACTATGAAATGGGTCAAATTCAAGAATCTTGGAACTTGTAAAGGTTGTACTGGGGGGTACGGGGGACGTAAAAAAATTTGAATATCAGAACTAAGAGCATTTCGTATCCAAAAACCGAAATAAAGCACCTATCTAAATTAAGCTGCTAAGACAGAATGGGACTTTTCATTAAGGCAGAGTCAGAAGGTTAGAGACTTTACACGTGAGATCAAAGAAAGCAACAGTTAAAGGCTTGTGTACACTTATTTTTAAACAATTCCTGAGTGCCTAATTGTATGCCAGACACTGAGCTAGGTAATGAAGATGAATAACATTCCCAGAAACCTGTGGCCCGTATCAACCCTCAGACCAAACACTGTCTGTAAGTAAACAGCAGCTCCTGTATGAATTACATAATTAAAAAAAAAAAACTTTCTCAGGAGGAAGTGATGCTCTTTCTGTGCTGCTATCAGGCATATGTGGTAGTATGGCTGAACCATTTATTTAAAAACTGAAACCTTTTCTTACAGATTAGCAAATAGCAGGTTCTCTGAGCTATCGCTCTTCAACCCACACCTCCTATCAAACTGCGCCAAAACTCTGCTGGTACCACTTCGGCGGTTAATCCAGATTAGCTTCTGATTGGTCAGATTCCATGCCAGTCGGTTTCGAAAGCTCCGTCTCCCAGGTGGCCATTGGCTACCTCCAGGGACTCCCAGAATGAGCCCCGCCTTCCATCCTGGCGCCCGCCCATCGGCCCCACCTCGAGCCTGCTTCTTCTGGCTGCCCTGGTGATTGGGAAGCGGCGATCAGGCTGCGAATATGTTGATGCCCTCAGAGCTGATGGTTATTTTGAATTATCACCCCTGACTAAACTGTCCTACAATGTGAGCTCCCATAAAGCAGAACTTTCATTTTGTTCAACCTTAAGTTCGTTCACAATCTTTACCTGAGTTGTCCCCACACAGTCCAGACATTAAAGTGAAAGTAAGGATTTGGGTGAGGAAGGAGGAAAAATGAACAAGCACACTGTAAGTAATGTGAAAGCCGCTATTTAAAATAATTACCACCTTAGATAGCCTGCTTCAAATGTCCAGGCTAAGCAAAACTACTTCCTGCCTTTAGAAGCTACCTCGTGAAACTTTCGTTATTTTTGTCCAATTTCTCTGCTTTGTTGGGCAAGCTAGGCAGAGACCACCAGGCCCATCCCTTGGATTCTGAGATAGGTTGTGAAGATAATTGGAATAGTTTTGATAGGATCTAAAATATTTTATTGAACTTAAAATTTGTAACAGATTTCTTTTTTACCCTCATAGCCTCTAAAATCTTTCAGAGCAGTAACAGAAGTCATTTGTTATCTCCCAGAGCCTAGTGTCCTGTTTCCCCAGGAACCTAGCAAATGCTCAATTAATGTTTTTTGAATAGATGACTGAACGAATGGCATACTCATGGATTGAGACAATTCTTCATCGGTTGTATGCAATATACTAGGACTTTCCAGATGGCACCAGTGGTAAAGAATCCAACTGTCAATGCAGGAGACCAGAGACATGGGTTCCATCCCTGGGCTGGGAAGATTCCCCTGGAGTGGGAAACAGCAACTCACTCCAGTATTCTTACCTGGACAATTCCATGGACAGAGGAGCTTGGTGGGTACAGTCCACGTGTTTGCAAAGAGTCAGACTGGAATGAGCACGTACAGCATAATTCACAATTGGCAAAGCCAAAAGCTTAGCCTCCTTGCACCAGTGCTGGATTGAATTCAGAGACAGAATTTGCGCTTATCCTTCAAAAACTGTGTTTCCCCAATTTGGGAGAATTTGGTGCAGTTTTATAGCAATGGTTCAAGGGCAAGGATGCTGAAAAGGATCAGCGGGTATAAGCAGAGCCTAGACCTGGTAGTCTCTTGCTGAGCTTCTCTGGTTCTTTTAATCTAACCTCAGGTGGTCTTCTCTGGAATGAAGAATGCTAACGTCTTCCTTTTGTTGGAGGTTTTAGTTCTATAAAGAGCTCAAAGATTCTGTTACGTGTGTCCCCCGTGGTGGAACCAGGACCCTGGCCCAGGGCTGCACTGTTGTTCCCAGTGTTGTTTGGCTTCCTCCTCTTATACCTCTTCACCTCCTGCTTCTTTGCTCTCTTCTACCCATACTTGTGTGTCGGAAATGAGCAAACAACTTTCTTTCTGAGTGATTTTCTTTACAACCTTAAGGGTCAGAGCTTTCAGTTATTATTAGTCTTTGTTATGCTCCCTTGTTTAAAGAGATTAAAATACATGGGTCAAATTACAAATGAAAGAGGGCATATTAGTACTGCCCATGGAAATAAAAAGGATTATAAGGGAATGCTATGTATAATTGTATGCCAACAAATTAGATAAACTAGATGAAAAGGACACATTCCGGAAAAACACAAGCTACTTAAACTGATTCAAAGAGAAACAGAAAACCTGAATAGACCTATAACAAGCAATTAAATGAGGAGTAGTAGTAATAGTAGTCAGAGAAGGCAATGGCAACCCACTCGAGTACTCTTGCCTGGAGAATACCAGGGATGGTGGGTCTTGGTGGGCTGCCGTCTGTGGGGTTGCACAGAATTGGACACGACTGAAGCAACTTACCAGCAGCAGCAGCAGCAGTAATAATAGTAGCAGCAGCAATAGTAGTAAAACTTCCCACAAGGAGGAGTTATGGTCCAGATGGCTTAACTTGTGAATTTTAGCAATTGTTTAAAGAATGCTAATACCTTGCAAACTCTTCCCCCTACCAAAAAAAAAGAGAGCGTGTGAACGCCTCCTAGCTCATTTTATGAGGCCACTATTACTCAAAGACTTCACAAGAAATGAAAATGACAGACCAATATACCTTATATAAAGATAAGTAGCAAAATAGTAGTAAACTTTTCCCAGAAGCAGGTAAAATGGATTATACAATAATGACCATGTGAGATTTATCCTGGAAACACAAGGTTGGTTTAACATATGAAAATCAATATATGTAATGTACCTATTAGTGGAATAATGGACAAAACTCAAGTGTTCATCTCAAAAAATGAAAAAAAGCATTTGAGAAAATATAACACTTTTTTCTCTTAAAAACAATCAACAAACTAGGACTAAAAGAGGTATTCGTCAACCTGATTAATTGACATTTATAAAAAAAACCACAACTAATATGATACTTAAAAGTGAAAGACTGAAAGCTTTTTCTCTAAAATTGGGAACAAGACAAAAATGTCCACTCTCCCCACTTCTCCTCAACATTACATTTGAAGTTCTTACTGGGGCAATTAGACAAGAAAAAGAAATAAAGCCAACAACATGTGAAAGGAAAAAGTAACTCTAAATCTGTTTGCAGATGGCTTGCTCTTGTACATAGAAAATTTGAAAGAGCCCCCACAAAAAATTATAATTAATAAGTGAATTTTTCAGAATTATAGGGTACAAAATCAATTGTAACTGCACTAGAAATTAATAATTCCAAAATAAAATTAAGAATGTAATTTCACTTATAACAGCACCAAAATAAATGAAATATGTAGGTAAATCTAACAAAAGAAGTAAACTTGTTTTTCCTTTTGAATCAATACTTTATTTTCTCAACATATACAGTAATATTCTTTCCTTAAAAAATTTTTATTGGCATAGGCATATGCGCATGCTAAGTCGCTTCAGTTGTGTCCAGCTTTTTGCGACCTTATGGACTGTAGCCCGCCAGACTCCTCTGTCCATGGGATTTTCCAGGCAAGAATACTGGACTGGGTTGACATGCCCTCCTCCAGAGGATCTTTCCTACCCAGGGATCGAAACTGCGTCTTTTATGTCTCCTGCATTGGCAGGCGGGTTCTTTACCACTAGTGCCACCTGGGAAATCCTGATTATTCTCTAGCACTTGATTTGGAAAGAAATCCCAGGATGAATATTGAGCTCATTTCATGTGCTTCTCTCTCCTTAAGAATGATAGATTCAATTCCTGCCTGCTTAGGTTACTCATTAGTTCCTTCCAAGAGTTGTTTTGGTATTTTTCTATATTTATATCTTTTTGTCCTGGTGTGCTGCAGTCCATAGGGTCTCCAAGAGTCAGATACGATTGGGTGACTGAACAACAACAACATATTTATATATATGTATGTGTGTGTGTGTGTATATATATATATGTAATACTTACATATTTATAAGTATTTATATATTCTATTGTATCCTACACCCCAACCAATGTGGGAAAAGTCACTCTGATACATGCTCCTCCATCCTAGCTAAAACTGGATGTTTCAATACTTCTTAGCTTTTGAGTTTGCTATGACTTCATTGAACTATTTATCTGCCTCAACTAATGAAAATGGCATATACATTTTAAATTTGGGAACCCCATTCCTTTTAATTTGTGTATTAGATAAAATCTCAAAGTCTGGGTCTGCTAGGAAAGCAACTTCTACTAAATAATAGTATTGCTGTTGTTCAGTTGCTCAGTCGTGTCTGACTCTTTGTAACCCCATGGACTGCAGCACCCCAGGCTTCCCTGCCCTTCACCATCTCCCAGAGTCCACTTAAACTCATGTCCATTGAGTTGCTGATGCCATCCAACCACCTCATCCTCTGTCATCCCTGTCTCCTGCCTTTGATCTTTCCCAGCCTCAGCGTCTTTTCTAATGAGTTAGCTCTTCCCATCAGGTGGCCAAAGTATTGGAGCTTCAGCTTCAGCATCAGTCCTTTCAATGAAAATTCAGGGTTGATTTCTTTTAGGATTGACTGGTTTGTTCTCCTTGCTGTCCAAGGGACTCTCAAGAGTCTTCTACAGCACCACAGTTTGAAGGCATCAATTCTTCAGTGCTCAGCCTAATAAGATTAGAAGCCAGATTTTAGAGAATTAGGTGGTAAACAATGTATGTAAGTCAAGAGGTATAGACATCAAATGTATACAGTGTATGTAAGCAAACCAGTTATGAAGGGAAATGAGAGATATGGTGGTGGTTAGAGGGGGAAGGGAAATGAGAGATATGATAGAGGTTAGAGGGAGAAGTCTTTGTTTTAGGGATGACAAAATGTGAACGTGTTTATAGGCTCAGTATAGAGCTAACAGAAAAAGGGTGGCCAAAAAATATTAAGCCAACAAAAGATAATCAAGAATTTTCTAGTAGAGATGAGGGTCTTTCAAGGTGGCTCAGTGATAAAGAATCCACCTGCCAGGCAGGAGACACAGGTTCAATCCCTGGGTCAAGAAGACCCCTGGGAGAAGGAAATGTCAACCCACTCCAGTATTCTTGCCTGGGAAATTCCATGGACAGAGGAGCCTGGCAGACTCCAGTCCAAGGAGTCAGAAAGGAGTTAGACATGACTAAACAACTAAACAAGAGCAGAAAGAAGAGATGAGAGTTGTAAATTGCTTCAGTAGGAAGCACAAGCTGGAATCAAGATTGCCGGGAGAAATATCAATAACCTCAGATATGCAGATGACACCACCCTTATGGCAGAGTGAAGAGTAACTAAAAAGCCTCTTGATGAAAGTGAAAGAGGAGAGTGAAAAAGTTAACTTAAAGCTCAACATTCAGAAAACTAAGATCATGGCATCTGGTCCCATCACTTCATGGGAAATAGACGGGGAAACAGTGGAAACAGTGTCAGACTGTATTTTTTTGGGCTCCAAAATCACTGCAGATGGTGAAGTTTTAACATGAAGTTAAAAGACGCTTACTCCTTGGAAGAAAAGTTATGACCAACCTAGATAGCATATTCAAAAGCAGAGACATTACTTTGCCAACAAAAGTCTGTCTGGTCAAGGCTATGGTTTTTCCTGTGGTCATGTATGGATGTGAGAGTTGGACTGTGAAGAAAGCTGAGAGCTGAAGAATTGATGCTTTTGAACTGTGGTGTTGGAGAAGACTCTTGAGAGTCCCTTGGACTGCAAGGAGATCCAACTAGTCCATTCTAAAGGAGATCAGCCCTGGGCGTTCTTTGGAAGGAATGATGCTGAAGCTGAAACTCCAGTACTTTGGCCACCTCATGTGAAGAGTTGACTCATTGGCAAAGACTCTGATGCTGGGAGGGATTGGGGGCAGGAGGAGAAGGGGACAACAGAGGATGAGATGGCTGGATGGTATCACTGACTCGATGGACATGAGTCTGAGTGAACTCCAGGAGTTGGTGATGGACAGGGAGGCCTGGCGTGCTGCGATTCATGGGGTTGCAAAGAGTCGGACATGACTGAGCGACTGAACTGAACTGAACTGAACTGAAGACATATTGGGGGGAAAAAGATATGTAAAGACACAGATTAAGTTAGGTTTGAAAGAAAGAACGATGAGATACCTGATAGTGTCATTTTCTGAAAGCAGCTGGAATCATGATGGGAGAGACCACTTAAAGAAATAGTAAAAAAGTGGAATTAAAGACTGGATGAGTTGCATGAGGAAGATACATCTCTGATGATACCCAGTTCGGGGGCTCAGGCAACTTTGTGGATGGTAGTGTTGGAGTTAATAAAACAGAAGAATGAACAGCAGATTTGGGAGAAAAAAAATGACTTAAGAGTTCAGCTTTATTCTCACTGAGTTAATGATAGTGACTATTGCCTATGAACCTTGGGATCCATACTACACACTAAAAGATAAACCTTGTCTCTTTTAGGCCTTGCAAATTATAATGGGATTTTGTTTCTTGTTGTTTCAGTTCAGTTCAGTCGCTCAGTCGTGTCTAACTCTTTGCAACCCCATGAATTGCAGCAAGCCAGGCCTCCCTGTCCATCACCATCTCCCAGAGTTCACTCAGACTCACATCCATCGAGTCCATGATGCCATCCAGCCATCTCATCCTCGGTCGTCCCCCTCTCCTTCTGCCCCCAATCCCACCCAGCATCAGAGTCTTTGCCAATGAGTCAACTCTTTGCATGAGGTGGCGAAAGTACTGGAGTTTCAGCTTTAGCATCATTCCTTCCAAAGAACACCCAGGGCTGATCTCCTTTAGAATGGACTGGTTGGATCTTCTTG
Organism: Capricornis sumatraensis; assembly: GCF_032405125.1. Classification (NCBI taxonomy): domain Eukaryota; kingdom Metazoa; phylum Chordata; class Mammalia; order Artiodactyla; family Bovidae; genus Capricornis; species Capricornis sumatraensis. The sequence goes on along the minus strand of NC_091070.1, from coordinate 124,341,188 downwards.
CAGTCCAAGGGACTCTCAAGAGTCTTCTCCAACGCCACAGTACAAAAGCATCAATTCTTTGGCGCTCAGCTTATGTCTGACTCTTTTGTGACTCCATGGACTGTAGCCAGCAAGGCTCCTGTGTTCATGGGATTCTCCAGGCAAGAATGCTGGAGTGTGTTGCCATTTCCTTCTCCAGGGGATCTTCCTGATCCAGGGATAGAAATCACATCTCCTGCATTGACAGATGGATTCTTTACCACTGAGCCACCAAGGAGGCCCTAAATGGGGTTACCTCCCTATAAGCCCATCATAAAGCAAAAATATCTTGTCAAAAGGCATTTTGTATACCTCACCGACCAAACATCACAGCTTAGCCTAGACTGCCTTAAACATGCTCAGAACACCTAATTAGCCTACAGCTGGGCAAAATCATCTAACACAAAGCCTGTTTTATAATAGTGTTGAATATCTCATGTAATAATTTATTGACTGTTATACTGAAAGTGAAAAACAGAATGGTTGTATGGGTACAGAGTGGTTATAAATGTACCTGACTGGGAGCCCAGCATCACCAGAGAGTATTACCCCTTATCTCTAGTCCAGGAAAAGATCAAAATTCAAAATTCTAGATCTGGTTTCCAGTGAATGCATCTCACGTTCACACCATGGTCAAGTCCAAAAATCGTTAAGCGGAACCAGTAAGCTGAGGCTGCTGGTATAGAATGGTACAGTAGAAGCATTTTGCTTTGCTGGAGACTCAGTTTCCATTCTTAGAAAACACTGGACTATAAGAAAACGGGTTTTCCGAACAAACATTAAGTGGAAGATTTATTTGATCAATGACCTTTTTTTTTAATCATGAAAACACTTTTGATTTGATAGCAGATACCAAGTTATATATATTTTACTATGAGCTCTTCGTGGAAAATGGCAATCAGAAAGTCTCAATTGAAAAAAAAATTGAGGTTGTTTATGAGAAAGGTTTTTTATAATAACTAAAGGGAAAATTGAAAGAAAAGATTTTAAAAGGAGGGAAAGAAGGCTAGACAACAAACCTGGAGAAGTAATGATTCTGAGGCGAGAATAATGTAAAATATAAGAGGATGATGGATTTGGAGGGTGGAGAACAAAAACCAGGAATATATGGAGAGAAGCAGTGAGAGAAGGAGAAACTTTTTGAGGTTGGAAATTGAGGACAGTGACAATGGAGCAGATAGGAAGAAAACAGAAAGGAGGTCTGGAAATGAAAAGCTCTCCAGGTTGAGGTAGTGGGTGGGAGAGAAGGGGGAGATGACAGAGGGTGCAGAGGGAGCGGCGAGTGTCTGTGGGAGAGGGACCGAAGCAATCTGGGCGGAGCAGGTGGCGGAGGCAGCGCGGAGGAGGCCTGGCCTTCCCAGGTCTGCACCGCGCCAGGGGCAACTGAGTGGGTAGCATCCTCGCCGAGATGATGCGTCCTGGCAGTGCAGGAAGACCTTAGGAAAACCAAGCAGGGACGGTAACTAGGACTGGGCTGGCTAGGGCCGGGAAATTCATGAAGAGGACTGACAGCGGGTCCTGCTGCCGCCGCCGCTGCGACTGCGGCTGCTGCTGCCGCGCGGTCCGCCGGGCGCACCACGCGCCCTACTGGTCCAGGGACGCGGCGCGAATCCCGCCGTCCTCGCGGCAGTCTCCCGGCCGGGAACGACGGCATCCAGAGCCGGCCGGGAGCTGGGCAGCAGCGGCCGAGGAGGAAGAGGCAGCCGCGGCAGCCGCACCCTGGATGAGGTGAGAGCACCGCGGGAGCCCGGAGGCTGCAGACTGCGCCGGGAGTGGCGGCGCCACTGGTTTAGGGGAACCGCCTTCGGGGCTGGGAATCAGGGCTGGAGACCCGGGCGCTTCGGAGGGGTTGACACAGAGTGACATTAGTTTGGAGAAGGTTGAAGGGCACGACTGGGGACTGGGGGATGATGGGGCTGGTGGCGGGGGCGGAGGGGGAACGACAGTAGGGGGTTGCCTGGACATACAGGTGTGGCGCTGGATTGGCCCTGGACGAAAGCGTAGGAAACTCAGTCTCTACCCCTAAGGTCTTCGCTTAACGTGTAGTCAGGGGCTCTGTTGGCGGAGATGAGATTGAAGGCTGTGCCTGCTGGGTCAAGTCAAACAAGAGATGAACACAGGATTCAGAAGGCCATGCCAGGTTGAAAGCACTAAGGATGCTAAAAGAAGATAAAGGACCAGGAAATGCATGTGGGGGTACAGCTGAAAGCACTGCCTTATCTTATTCCTGCCCCCTCCTCCTCTCCGCCCCATCTTAGATACAGGCAGCAGGGTGGGGTAGTGATGGTTCCTTCCTCCTAGGCTCTCTTTTCCTGAAGAGCTGGGGCCCTGCCTGTTGACTGGCTGGATGATGCCTAGCAGGACGAGCCCCACATAAACCCAGTCACTTCCGTTGGTCTGGCTTGGAAGACCCCACCCATCAAGCCCAAATTTTCTTAGCAGCAGCAGAATGAAAATCTGCCATATATATATATATATATATTTTTTGGACAAGAGACAGATCGTGCTGCTGACTTCTTGAAATAAATCTCTCCCTGTTGGAGCATCTTTAGCTTATCCTTTAATGGGAAGCTAGTACTCATAAATCAAACTACAGGGCAATATTGATTTCAGCATGGAGGCCGCCATTAACTAATGGGGGAATCTGAAAAAAATTCATTTCTGTAGGCCTGTTTCCTATGCATAAAATCAGAATTTGGGTCTTTTGAGTATTAGTTACAGATTTGCATATTAATAGAATCTGTATTTTGTGTTCAAGACTATGTGAACGAGGAAACAATTTATTCAGACACTTGATTGTGTTTATTCATCACACTGTTCATTGTTTATTTGAGAAAACTGAGTCAGGCTATTCAGTTAACAGCGCTTAAAGGAATCACAATTATGAAGAAATCCAGGATAAATTACTGCCTTGAAAGATGTAAAGAGGCAAGAAGTAGTCATTATTTGATTTTTTATAAAGTGGAATTTTGGCCCAAACTTAATTACCTTTTAAACATGTTCTATCGATGGTGTGTTGAATAATTTTCAGCAATACTTTGGAAACTTGTTTAAAGCCTGAAACAAAAAATTAATCTGAATATATTTAAATTTTAAATTCTTCTTCACTATTTTATATATGCTAGGGTGAACACTTTTCATCAAAAGAAGCATTGTCATTGCAAAATTTTAAATGAGTCATGACTCTGTATCATAAACATGTGATTTGTCTGTTTTTGGTAACAAAAAGATTTGTTGGGTTAGAATTAGGTTCTCTATATTGTGGCTTAATTGTTAAAATAGATGGATATGCTTTTGTTATTCCCTTAATAATTATTCATCTGACAGATCTCTACATTCATCTTAGTTGATGTGATGATGAGCCTTGAAATGTTTTTAAACATTTCAGGAATGCCCTGAAGTCAGAAACTTCACTGAGGTTGATGCTACTGTGACCTTATTTAAAAATCAGATCTCCAGGAATGTGCAACATACTTTTCACATTCCTATCTTAGCTCTAGTACTAGAAGTTTATGAGTATTAGAGGCTTCCACTTAGGAGAAAGTATCTTTGGTATCCAGTTTTCTAACTCTTGATCAACTAAAAATGTAAGAAAGCAGCTCATTTTTTAATATTTAAATTTATTTTTAATTTTTGCTTTACAACATTTTGTTGGTTTTTGCCATTCATCAACATGAATCAGCCATAGATATATGTATGTTCCCTCCCTCTTGAACTCCCTTCCACCCCCACCCCGTTTCACGCCTCTAGGTTGTCACAGAGCAAGTGATTTGAGCTCTGCCATGCAGCAAATTTCCACTGGCTATCTAATTTTACATATGGTAATGTATATGTTTCAGTGCTACTGTCTCAATTCATCCGACACTCTCCTTCCCTCACTGTGACCGCAAGTCTGTTCTCTATGCCTGTGTCTCCATTGCTGACCTACAAATAGGTTCATCGGTACCATCTTTCTAGATTCCATATATAAGCATTGCTGCTACTGCTGCTAAGTCGCTTCAGTCATGTCCGACTCTGTGCGACCCCACAGATGGGAGCCCACCAGGCTCCCCTGTCCCTGGGATTCTCCAGGCAAGAACACTGGAGTGGGTTGCCATTTCCTTCTCTAATGTATGAAAGTGAAAAGTGAAAGTGAAGTCACTCAGTCGTGTCCGACTCTTAGCGACCCCATGGACTACAGCCCACCAGGCTCCTCCATCCATGGGATTTTCCAGACAAGAGTACTGGAGTGGGTTTCCACTGCCTTTTCCGAGTATATGATATTTGTTTTTCTCTTTTTGACTTACTTCACACTGTGTAATAGGCTCTAGGTTCAGCTCCCTCTTTAGAACTAACTCAAATGCACTCCTTTTTATGGCTGAGTAATAGTCCATTGTATATATGAAAGCAGCTCATTTTAATTCAGTGTTTTTAAATCAAGCAATGATGGTGGAGATCAGCACAAAATTGGATGCAAACTACCCTCAGGTAGTCAAGAACCTATCATTCTAAACTCTGCTTACCTATGTAACTACAGTGTGGAATAAGTGTTATAATAGTAAGATGGACTATGGAAAAATAAATAAATGCAAAGATCTCTCCAAGGAAAGCTGACTCTGTCCCAAGAGATCATGCAAGGTGACATTATTGTACAAACTGTGCTTTAGTTGTTGAGTCTGTTTCTCAGACTGATTATTAAATTCACATGGCCAGGATGGCATATTACTAATTTACAATGAGGAGTCATCTTAGGGAACTAGATCCACTCTTTTATGTCAGTGAGTTCTCTTGGCATACTTGCCACATTTGGAAACCAAATTGTAGTTAAAAGGTTGTTTGTGGAACTTGGATTTAGAATTGCTGTTGTGTGTGTGTGCTCAGTTGTGTCCGACTCTTTGCAACCCTATGGACTATAGCCCCTCCAGGCTCCTCTGTCCATGGGACTTTTTAGGCAAGAATACTGGAGTGGGTTGCCATTTCCTGCTCCAAGCAATCCTCCTGGCCCAGAAATCAAACCTGTGTCTCCTGTTTCTCCTGCATTGGCGGGTGGATTCTTTACCACTGAGCCCCCTGGGAAACCCAAATTTAGAATCAGGAGAATTAATCAGTGAATTCTAAATTAAGGAAAAATAACTTCGATCAGAGTATCAGAGGATATAAATGGGTTCTTTCTTCCCTGGATGGTGAGTGTCGTTAAGGATCAACCTTTCTCCTCATGTGGACCTTCTTTTTTTCTCTGACATGCTAATATTTTCAGGTAATTGTTTGTTTGGTTTGGGATTCTTTATGTCTGTTTCAAGTGCCTGCACATTTCTGCTCTGAACCAGTTTGTCTTCACTGTCAAGTTTAAACTCCAAATGGCAAGGTGACTTTGCTTAGGTAAAAGTCATCCCGGGGATAGGAAAATGGGGTTGGGAGACGTTGCTAAAGCCCCTATAAGCTGGTAATATGAACCATGTTGTTTATGGCAACTGGATACAGTGCTAAGAGGCAGAGAATTAGAGAGGGCTTCACACACACACACGCACGCGCGCACACACACACACAGGAGATGAACTTTTTCTAGCTTAGCAAGGGCTTCATACACACACATACACACACACACACACACACACAAGCACGCGCAAGCGCGTGCGATGAACTTTTTCTAGTGTAGCAAGATAAGGAAGCCAGAGTTGGGTAGGAAGTAAATTTTAGCAGAGGGATATAAGCGAATGTATGGCCTTGGGAAAAAGGCCTTATTCAGGTGAGACCCATGCTGTGCTAGAACTTTTCTATGATGATTTAATTCAGAGGTGACCCTCTTGCAGTACACAACTATTTAAAAAAGAGGAATTAAGTGAATTGCCAGCTGATGGTAATGCGCTTCAATGTGCGCTTGTTTTTGCCCCCTTTTAAAAAATTTTATTGAAGTGTAGTTGATTTACAATCTCATGTTAATTTCTGCTGTACAGCGAAGGAACTATGCTTAATATTCTATAATGTGTACTTTTGAAGCCTAGCAGATTGCACATTCTAGGTGGATAGCCTGGAACCAGCAGACAGCTGTCAGAGTTAAGGGTGAGGGATGATGTCAGAGAAGGATCAGTGCGTTTCGAACATCAAATGTCAGCCATTATGTCTCTTTATCCATCTCTCTTTCTGTTATTTTTTTTTTTACTGCTCCATTGAGATATAATTGACATAGAAAAAACTGGGCAAATTTAAAATGTACAATTTGAAAAGTTTATATATATTTATGTAGGTATATATTTGTGAAATATATATGTATGTACATATTTATGAAAGCATTACATGTCCATCATCCTAAAAAGTTTTCTTCTGCCCTGTTATAATCCCTACCTTCGTCGCCTCCTGCCCCACTAACACACAGGAAACCACTGATCCTTTTGTCACTACATGATAGTTTGCATTTTCTATAAATTTATATAAGTGGGATCATACAGTATGTATTCTTTGTTTTTGCCTGGCTTCTTTCACACACTTATTACTTAACTCACAGTTATTTTAAGATTTATCCATGCTGTTGTAGGTATTAATCATTCATTTTCTTTCATTGCTGAGAAGTATTCCATTGTATGGCTATGCCACAGTTTATTGATTCACTAACTGTGGGGTTGTTTCCTGTAAAGTGGCTGTTATGAATGAAGCTGCTATGAACATTTGTGTACTAGTCTTTGTGTGTGCATATGCTTACATTTCTCTTGGATGAATTTCTAGGAGTAGAACAGTAGGTAGATGTTTAACTTTTTAAGAAATTGCAAAATTCTGTGTCAAAGGTATTTTACCTTTTACATTCCCAGTAGAGATGTACGAAGGTCCCTATTTCTCCACATCCTTGCCAACATTTATTACTGTCTTATTTATTATGGCCATTCTAGTAAATGTGAAATAGTATCTTACATCTGCATTTCCCATTGACTACCGATGTTGAACATCTTTTCATGTGCTTTATGTATTATCTGTATATTTTTACAAAGTGTTTGTTGAAATTTTTGCCCATTTTAATGGAGTTGTTTGCTTTTTTATTGTAAAATTTGAGTTCTCTATTCTAAATACAAGTTTTATTATATATGTACATTGTGAATATTTTCTCCCCATCTACAGTTCATCTTTTCATTTTAGTAATAGTGTCTTTTGAAGGCCAGAAATTAAAAAAATTTTGCTAAAGTTAAGTCCAGACTGTCACATTTTTCTTTAAAGATTTTGCTTTTAATGTTATTAATATACCTAAGAAACCATTACTTAACCCAAGGTCACAAAATATTCTGCTATGTTTTCTTTTAGAAGTTGCATAGTTTTATGTTTTACATTTAGGTCTATGATCCATTTTGAGTTAACTTTTGTATATAGTACAAGGTTTTGATCAAGGTTCATTTTTTGCATATAGTGTTCTTTCAGCACTGTTTGTTAAGAAATCTATCCTTTCTCCATTAAATTGCCTTGATAGTTTTACTGAAATCAATTGACCATATATTTGTTGTTTAGTCATTAAGTCCTGTCCAACTCTGTGACCCCAGGAACTGTAGCACACCAAGCTTCCCTGTCCTTCACTATCTCCTGGAGTTTGCTCAAATTCATGTCCATTGAGTCAGTGATGGCATCCAACCATCTCATCCTCTGTTACCCCTTCTCCTCCTGCCCTCAATCTTTCCCAGCATCAGGGTCTTTACCAGTGAGTCAGCTCTTTGCATTAGGTGGCCAAAGTATTGGAGCTTCAGCTTCAGCATCAGTTCTTCCAGTGAATACTCAGGGTTGGTTTCCCTTAGGATTGACTGGTTTGATCTCCTTGCTGTTCAAAGGACTCTCAAGAGTCTTCTTCAGCACCACAGTTCAAAAGCATCAATTCTTCAGTGCTCAACCTTATTTATGGTCCAACTCTTACACCTGTGTATGACTACTGGAAAAAACAGTTTTGACTAGATGGACCTTTGTTGGCAAAGTGATGTGTCTGCTTTTCAATATGCTGTCTAGGTTTGTCATAGCTTTACTTCCAAGAAGCAAGTCTTTTAATTTCATGGCCATAGTTATTGTCCACAGTGATTTTGGAGCCCAAGAAAATAGTCTGTCACTGTTCCCACTTTTTCCATGTATATGTGACTCTATATCTGATTTTTCTATTCTATTCCATTGATCTTTTTGTCTATCTTTGAGCCAATACTCTACTGTTAATATCTTGATTACTATAGTTTTGTAAGTCTTGAAATAATGTAGTGCAAATTCTCCAATTTCATTCTTCTTATTCAAAATTATTTGGCTGTTCTAGGTTCTTTGCATTCCCATATACATTTTAGATTCCAATTGTCAATATAGATAAAAAGTCTGCTGGGAATTTGAATGGGATTGTACTGAAGTTTATATATTAATTTGGGGAGAACTGATATTTTTTAACAATGTCAGACTTTATTTTTGGGGGCTCCAAAATCACTGCAGATGGTGATTGCAGTCATGAAATTAAAAGACGCTTACTCCTTGGAAGAAAAGTTATGACCAACCTAGATAGCATATTCAAAAGCAGAGACATTACTTTGCCGACTAAGGTCCATCTAGTCAAGGCTATGGTTTTTCCTGTGGTCATGTATGAGAGTTGGACTGTGAAGAAGGCTGAGTGCCGAAGAACTGATGCTTTTGAACTGTGGTGTTGGAGAAGACTCTTGAGAGTCCCTTGGACTGCAAGGAGATCCAACCAGTCCATTCTGAAGGAGATCAACCCTGGGATTTCTTTGGAAGGAATGATGCTAAAGCTGAAACTCAAGTACTTTGGCCACCTCATGCAAAGAGTTGACTCATTGGAGAAGACTTTGATGCTGGGAGGGATTAGGGGCAGGAGGAGAAGGGGACAACAGAGGATGAGATGGCTGGATGGCATCACTGACTCAATGGATGCAACTCTGAGTGAACTCCGGGAATTGGTGATGGACAGGGAGGCCTGGCGTGCTGCGATTCATGGTGTCGCAGAGTCGGACATGACTGAGCAACTGAACTGAACTGATATTTTTAACAATATTGAGTCTTCTGATCCATAACGTGGTATATCCCTTCATTTATTTAGGTCAGTGGTTCTCAAACAGGGACAGTTATACCTCATAAAGGACATTTGACAGTATCTGGACACATTTTTTATTATCCTAACTGCAGCAAAGGTGATTCTGGCATTTAGAAAATAGAAGTCAGGAGTACTGGTTAACATCCTACATTGCACAGAACAGTTCTAACAGTAAAGAACTATATGGCCTAAAACATCAATAATTAGTGAGGCTCTGAAACCCTCATTAAGTTCTTCTTTAATTTCTCTCAGCAATGTTTTTTGTTTTTAATATATAGAATTTACACATCTTATAAGACATTTATCCTTAAATTCTTCATGTGTGTATTCTTTTATAAATGATAATGTCTTTAAAATTTCGATTTATGATTGTTTTTGCTGGTTCATATTGATTTTTCATAATTTTATTTAGGTATTCATTTTTGCCTGTGCTGCATCTTCCCTGCTGCATGGGGTTTTTCTCTGGTTGTGGTGAGCAATGGCCGCTCTCTAGCTGTGGTACGAAGGCTTCTCGCTGAGTTGGCTTCTCCAGTTGCAGAGCACAGGCTCTGGGGCTCTTGGGCTGCAGCAGCTGTGGTGTGTGGGCTCAGTGGTTGCAGCTCCTGGGCTCTAGAGCCCCGGTTCAGTTGTTGTGGCCCATGGGCTCAGTTGCTTCATGGCATGTGGAATCTTCCTGGACCAGGGATCAAACCCGTGTCTCCTGCATTGGCAGGCAGAGGCAGATTCTTACCACTGAGCCATCAGGGAAGCCCTATATTGATTTTTGTATACTGACCTTAAATCCTGTAGCTTTGCTAAATGCATTGTTTAGTTATAGTAGATTTTTTTTTTGTAGATTCTGTAGAATTTTATACATAAGAAGTATGTCATCCACACAAAGAGAGGAAGAGTAAGGGAGGGAAGAGAGAGAGGTTCATTTCTTTCTTTCTAATCTCTATGTCTTTTATATATTTATTTATTTTGCCTTATTGCACTAGCTAGCACCTCTAGCACAAAGTTGAACTGAAATAGTAAAAGCAAACGTACTTTGCCTTGTTCCTGATCTTAAGAAGAAGGCATTCATTCTTTTACCATTAAGTATAATGTCACCTATAAGTTTTTCATAGGTACTTTTCATCAGATTGAGGAAGTCTCCTTCCATTCATAATTTTCTGAGAGTTTTCACTAGGAATGGATTTTTGATTTTTCATCTGAATGAGATGTTATATAATTTTTCTTTTTTCTTTTTGATTAATATGATAAATTACATTGATTCTTTTAAGAATGTTAAAATTAACATTGAGATCCTGGAATAAATGCCACTTAGTCATGATATATTATCCTTTCTATATTGTTGGATTAGAGCTGCTAAAATTTTGTTAAGGATTTTTGCATCTATATTCAGGAGGGATGTTGGTTTGTATTCTTCACGTTGTCTGGATTTCATATAAGGATAATTTTTTCCTCATAAAATGAGTTGGGAAGTAGTCCCTCTTCTTCAATTTTTGGGAGAGAGTTTGTGTAGAATTGGCATTATTTCTTCCTTAAATCTTTGATGAACTTCTAAGGAAAATTATTAGCATAATGTCTTCAAGTTTCATCTGTGTGGTTGCAGCATGTGTCAGAATTCTGTTCTTTTTTAAGGCTGAATACTATACCATTATATGTATGTATCATATTCTGTTTATCCATTGATTTGCTGATGGACATCTGGGTTGTTCCACATTTGGCCATTTTGGCTATTCCACATTTGCTATGTTGGCCTTCCCAAATTCCTAGTTTTACTTCAACTTAAGGCAATGGCACCCTACTCCAGTACTCTTGCCTGGAAAATCCCATGGATGGAGGAGCGTGGTAGGCTGCAGTCCATGGGGTCGCTAAGAGTTGGACACGAATGAGCGTTGTCACTTTCACTTTTATGCATTGGAGAAGGAAATGGCAACCCACTCCAGTGTTCTTGCCTGGAGAGTCCCAGGGACGGGGGAGCCTCGTGGGCTGCTGTCTATGGGGTCACACAGAGTTGGACATGACTGAAGCGACTTAGCAGCAGCAGCAGGGAGATGACTAGGCTCTGCCTTGATTCCCTCTCGTCATTACCAACGATAAACTTTCTCTAAGAAGTAAACTAGGGCAATTGTGTGCTTCACTTCTTTGGTTTATCCTTTCTCCGGGATCACTATGTTGCCTAATATCTAGTGTCTGAAAATCTTTCTTTCATATATTTTGTCCAGGTTTTCAGTTATTCCCATCAGAGTTGTGTGGTAATAAATATGTGCACTGTTACTTCATGCTGTTTGGAAGTAAAATTGTCTTTCTAGTTATATTTTAAATTGCATTTTTCAACCCTGGCTACACATTTGAATTACCTAGGGAGGTTTAAAAAAAAACTGAGGTACAGGCTCCACTCTAGACCAGAGAAATCAGACTCTTTCAGACTGAGGTCCTAACTTCATGTGCAAAAGCACTCATGTACAACAAATTTAGAGAACCACTGAATTAAACAAATAAAAAATAAATTGCGTTCTGTCACTCCAACCAAGACAAAAGGTGGTTGGGTTTTTGGTTTTGTTAAGCACTGTGGAGCTATGGAATGTTTTAAAGCAGGACATTGATGTACGTAGATCTTTGTTTTAGAACTATAAGTGTGACAGCTGTATGGGAGGTGAGGTGAAGTGGGTTGACTGAAAAGATGGGATAACAGATAAAAGAGGCTGTTATGAATGGTTTAGCGTTTGAGGTTATGAGATCTGAACTTAGTGACAGTAGGAACAGTGAAGAAGGGATAAATTTGAGAATTTCTGAGGTAGGATTGATGGTACTTGTTAATCAATGAAGTATGGGAAATGAAGAAGGGAAAGGAAACAAGAATTACTCTTAAATTTCTAGGTCAACTATGGAATGATTACTAATGTCATGTACTGAGGGATAATAAGGTATGAAAAGTAGGTATCAGGGAAATGAATTGCTTTCATGTGGGACATCCAGAAGGAGATGCTTTACAGAACTGTCTCCTGACCACTATATTTTTCTGAAGCATAAAAGAGAGAAAACATTTAAGAGTATATCTTTTGAGTGTGTTGTGTGATTTTGAACAGATGTTCAAACAGATGTATCTTTCTGCTTTTATCTGATTTAGGTTAATATTAAAATCTGTTTGCATTTCTTAAGCATACATCAGTTTACATGAGAGTAAAGCTGATATCTCCTAGGTGACAAGATATCACAGCGGGGAGTATTGCAGACATTTGTTTCTCTTTTTCTTTCTTTCTTTTTTTTTTTTTTTGGCTTTTTAATTTTTTGATGGGGAGACATTTATTCACTCCTCCTTTATTTGGACAGTAACCCTACATTTCCTTTGGAGAATTATCTTTTCTTTGCTATTGCTTTATTAAAGTTTTGATGGAACATTCTGCCCTCTTCTAGATAGATGAGGGTAATGATACCCATAGTGGTACAACCTAACTCTCTGCGTTAACATTGTGTCTTCATGGAGCAAGACAAGAGTGGAAAAAATGGTTGGAGCCAACTGGTTTCTTCTTGATACTTGGGTTCTTACTGCTTCCCCTACTTCTGTCCCTTCTGAACCTGTTTTTTTTTTTTTTTTTTTTTAAGTTTCAACTGTTCTGTTGATTCTCTAGGTCTCCCCTTTTAGTATTGTCTTTTTAGAAACTAAATTTAGCCAAATTTAGTTCATTCATCTTTTGAAAAATTATATATTCAATGTCAGGCATAATTCTAGATGCTAGAATAGAATGAAGAATAAGATTATCTGATAAAGGCTCTACCCTCACAAGCTTAAGTTTAATGAAGCTGTATCAGGACTGGTGAGGAGATAGACAGTAAACAAGTAAATAAATATACAAATAAAGTGATTTCTCATAATAATAAGACTTAAAAATAAAATTAAGCCATTGTAGAAAGGATCTGAGGCAGATGTTGTTTAGTTGCATCCAACTCTTTGTGATCGCTGGACCGTAACCCACTAGGCTCCTCTGTCCCTGAGATTTTTCAGGCCAGAACACTGGAGTCACCATTTCCTCCTCTAGAGGATCTCCCCTATCCAGGGATCGAACTTGGCAGGCAGATTCTTTACCACTGTGCCACCGGAGAAGCTCCAAGAGGCAGACAGTGGGAGAACTGCAATTGTAAAACTCATAAGGTAGAAATATGCTTGTTATGCTTGAGCAACACAAAGAAGACCAGGGCAGCTGGAACATGTTAAACAAAAAGGAGAATGGCAAGAAGATAAGGGAGATGAAGTGGGCTGGGTTAGGTACATGAGACTTGTAGGCCATAATAAGAAGTTGATTTTATTCTAAGGACATTGGGAAACCAGGAAGCAGGAGCATTATATGATCTGGAAAATGTTTTAAAATATCACTCTGCTACTGCAATACAGACTTTAGGAGTGAAAGAGTGGTTCTAACAGTAGAAGCAGGAAGGGAACTCTGAAAACTTCTAGTAAATGGTACAGATATAAGAAAATGGTGATTTAAATCATGGCAGCAGCAGTGGAGCTGATAAGAAGTGAACAGATTCAGAATATGTTTTGGAAGTAGAGCCAACAGGATTTGTTGGTATACTGGATGAAAAGAATGAAGTTTAGAAGTGAGGTATTACATGCCTTTCAAAAAAGAGTCATTTAAATCTAAAATTGCTCTAAAAATTGTCTTTAAACAGAAAAAATGTTTAATGTCAGCTTTTAAAAAAGAGTAATTTATTCTCCATAGTCTCAGGAATTAGTTTGGGGACGGGCATTGACTCAAGTTAATCCAGACAGGGTTCTTCCGGAGTCTCCTGAAAGTGGCAGCCTTTCTCATGATGAAACTTGAAGGAGAATGTAGGTCTGGGACTGCTGGCAGACAACTTGCTAAACTTTTCAGACACAGAAGGAAGCTAGCACAGAAAACAATTGAGAGGAGGGGAGGGAAATCCCTTATTGGAGTCTCTGTATTAAGCTGTATTTGAAACCTCTGGTTGAGGTTTTTGCTTAACCTCAGTTGAAGTTTTATCCCCCATCAGCATGAGGGTGGTGGTGGTTATGTGAGGGGACAAAAAGATGGTGGTCATGCCCATGGAGAAGACTCTTTGTTGTTCAGTTGCTCAGTCGTGTCCAACTCTTTGCTACCCCATGGACTGCAGCACGCCAGGCTCCCCTATCCATCACCATCTCCTGGAGCTTGCTCAAACTCATGTCCATTGAGTTGATTATGTCATCCAACCATCTCATCCTCTGTTGTCCCTTTCTCCTGTCTTCAATCTTTCCCAGCATCAGGGTCTTTTCTAATGAGTCGAGTCTTTTCTAATGAGTCAGCTCTTTGCAGCAGGTGGCCAGAGTATTGGAGCTTCAGCTTCAGCATCAGTCCTTCATGATGCTTCATAAATATTCAGGATTGATTTCCATTAGGATTGACTGGTTTGATCTCCTTGCATTCCAAGGGACTCTCAAGCGTCTTCTCCAACACCACAGTTCAAAAGCATCAATTCTTTGGTGCTCAGCTTTCTTTAAAGTCAACTCTCACATCCATACATGACTACTGGGAAAACCATAGTTTTGACTAGACAAAGTAATGTCTCTGCTTTTTAATATGTTGTATAGGTTTGTCATAGCTTTTCTTCCAAGGAGCAAGCGTCTTTTAATTTCATGGCTGCAGTCACCATCTGCAGTGATTTTGGAGCCCAAGAAAATAAAGAAAAGAAGACCTTGTATAATATTAAAAAATCCCTTCCCAGAGGGTTGCATATGTTAACCAGTTCTTGGTGGAAAGGTGTAGCAGGCAGGGAAATGGTTGTCTCAGGATACTGCAACCTCTTCTAGTTACTTGCCCTCTCAGTCTTGTTTGCCAGAGCAACCTCATAAGTATAGGGTTTGCACTGGATCTCAAATGGGTTCCAAACAGAGTTCTGTGATTTAGATGTTTGATCACTGATGTCTATGGCAGCAGCATTATCATTGTTATCATTGCTACATGTATAATTTTGTTATTAATAATATTTGTTGAGTACTGGCTATATATCAGCATCATGCATATCTTAAGCAACATATAAGCATAATCTCATTTAATCCTCACTACAATTCTGTGAGAAAGATGCTATTATTATCCCTGCTCTTTTTTAGAAAGGTTAAATATTTTGACAAGATCACACAGTTATAAAATGGTAGTGGTGGTGCTCAATTGGCAGGTGCTAAATTTTTTTTGTTCATCTTGTATGCTTTAAAATCTCTTCCCTTTTAATGATCCTCTATCTGCTTTTCCTTAAAAAAAAAAGCAAACAAAAGCAACAGAAAGCCTTTGGTAGAGCTTAGACAAACATGGTTCCATCTCCAAATTAGCATAACAAGTGTGAAGTGTCATCTGTTTTAAAATAATAACCTGCATTACTAAAATCTGACCTTGCAAGGATTTGCTTTCAGTTCAAATGGCAAAATGCCTGCAGGTCAACACAGAGAAATGAATGACCTGTTTACAACAAAAGGGTATACCTAGACATGAGCGAGAGTCTATCAAAAAGCATCAGATAGTTTCATATTCAGGTTAATAAAATTGGGTGAACTGCACATTTCAAAAGAGAATCTGGGACACTGTGCAAATAACAAAGACTTAGAGCAAACTGGGCTTACTGCCCAGAGCAGTGGGCACATGTGTTTACATAATGGGGGGCTTTTGTCCACTGTGTATGTGCTCATGCACACCCACATTCAATCATACAACATTTGCTCAGAGAAAGCAGAGTCAGTAACAGAAGTGCTAACGTGAACAAGTGACCTCAGTGTACAAACAGAAGCAGTACCATATTTTGTCATCCTTTTAGTCTCCATAATATTCCAATCCACACCTTTTTGCCTCATTGCTGTGTAAATCTTGACTTTGAAATCACTAACTAAATATTGAACATAAAATGTACAGATTTATTGTTGTCTCAATAAGAAGAGTTGCCATGAATTTCACATATTTTCTAAAAGAAAAAGAGTCTGCTTAGACGGTGTATTCTATAGACTAGAATACACAAACTGTATGATCCTACAAAAGAACTACTTATCATTTCCTTCATTTTCACCATAAATCTCCTTTCCAGTTGTATAGCCTTAAATAAGGGCTCTGAATTCTTTGTCCTTCCTTACTGTAAGAAGAATGATAGCTCTTTTGTGAATGAAAGGGCTGGATCTCTAACTCTGCAGCATGACCTAGGATTGAGGGAAGGTTCAGGACTATGTGTATCAGTTACGTATTGATGCATAGAAAACCACTCCAAAACTTAGGATCTGTGATGGTTAATTTTATGTGTCAACTTGACTGGATCACAAGGTGCCCAGATGTTGGGCTAAACATTATTTCTGGGTGAGTCTGTAAGGGTGTTTTTGGATATAATCGGTCTTTGAAATCAGTAGACTGAGTAAAGCAGATTTCCTCCCCCACAATGTGGGTGGGCACCATCCCATCCAGCAGAGTCCCAAGGACTGGGACTTAGACAGTGGGCCTGCTAGCTCACACAACACCGCCATCAGATTTCTTGGGTTTCCAGCTTCCAGACAGCAGATACTGGGATTTCTCAGCCTCTGTAATAATGTGAGCCAAACATTTATAAGAAATCTCTTTCTAATACCAAGAGTGTGATTACCAAGAGTTATTGGGGGCCCTGTTGGAGATTGCCTACCACAATCTGCATCTGTTACCTGAACTCCTGGAAATTAGAGGAACAACAGGGTTTATACCTTCCCTTCCTTCTTTCTGGAATGAGACTGTTACAAAGGAAGCCCCCAAAAATCAAGAAGTGTAGAGCTGAGGCAGAGTAGAGTGTCGAAGTGCAGAGTTGAGGCTGAAGACTAGGCCAAGCTATGTATGTCATGTTAAAGATTTTTGACTGTATCCTCAGAACAAGAAAAACCTCAGACTTGGCTCACACAGTCAGCTCTCCCAGCACCCCTGGAAGACATTGCTGGCAGTGACTGGCTCTGTCTCTGCCTTCCCTAAAAGAAAACCAGACACAGAGGCTGGCCCTAGGTGAAGGGACTGTTGAGAACCTGACAAATAGTTCATTTCTCCAGGCTAAGTTTCAGAGCTAGGCAAGCTGTATGAAGGACATACACATGCCTGGTGCCAACAGAAGGCCTAGAAGGAAACATAAATTTTGAAGCAGGTCAGGTGTAAGATCACACACAGGGGAATGTTGGTGACTGAATACCTGGACCTTTTATGTCCCAGCTAATGGCCTACAAGGGATTAATACATTGTAAGGCTGATTCTGTAAGATAGGTTCTGCCAGCAGGGGGCACCTGTAGGTGGTTTGCACTGTCCCTCCGTCAGGTCTGGTACTCATGGGTGAGCAGCTCTTGCCAAAGGAGTTGTTGAATCACTAAGTTGTGTCCGAGTCTTTGTAATCGAATGGATTGCAGAACACCGGTCTTCCCTGTCCTTCACTATCTTCCAGAGTTTGATGAAGTGTCCTAAGCAGCTGGAATTCACGGTAGCCTTTATGAGGATGTCACATGGCTACTTTGATTTCCGGAGCCAACAGCACTTCATGTGACAGGAACACTAAAGGTGAGGCAGGTTTGGCTTCTGAGTTGAGTGGGCAGGTACCTCAGACTGAGACTGGGGCTCAAGGTTTTCTAAAAGCATAGGTTCTTTAAAATTCCATTCTGGTTACATTAGCAGCAACTTATGAGGTAAACTGTTCTTTTTTCCCCTCTTCCACCATCTCCCTTTCTCATCTGTTCTACCGTTTCCCTGATGCCCTATAAAACCCAGAAACATTCCATTGAGCCTTGAAACTATTTGGCAAGGTGGTTGCAAGAGCTGGCCTTGGCTCATATAATCGCTTTTGCCCTGTGGTGTCTTAGAGATCCCACCCGATGTCTGGCAGTTCATTAATGCACAGAGAGATACTGCCAACAGGGTCAGCAGAACACAGCACTAGAGAGTATAAGTTTAGCTCTTGTCGCACCATCTGGGATGAACCACAGGGAAGCAAGTGAAGCGCTCACTCCCAGGATCATGCAAATGCGGGAGTAGATCCTGTCTCTATTTCAGATTTTGACATCTTATTCATTATGTTTTTTTAAAATTGATCTTCTCTATTATTTTTAATTTCATTTATTTACGTTCTTATCTTTATCTTAGCTTTCATCTGTCTTTTTGCTTTGAGTTTATTTTATTTTTTAATATAAATTTATTTATTTTAATTGGAGGCTAATTACTTTACAATATTGTATTGGTTTTGCCCATTAACATGAATCTGCCACGGATGTACACGTGTTCCCCATCCTGAACCCCCCTCCCACCTCCCTCCCCATCCCATCCCTCTGGGTCATCCCAGTGCACCAATCCCGAGCATCCTGTATCATGCATCGAACCTGGACTGCTGATTCGTTTCACATAGGCTCAACATCACTCATTATTAGAGAAATGCAAATCAAAACCACAATGAGGTACCATTTCATGCCAGTCAGAATGGCTGCTATCCATTACGGATTTTTTGTGATAATTTTGTTTTTTAAAAATATTGCCCTTAAATATTGCATTTGTCCTGATTGCTGAGCTCTGGTCATCTTTTAAAATTTGGACCACAGGTGAGTACCCCTCGCCTCACCTTAAGTCCAGCCCTGAAAACCTTCACAGTTTTAAATAAAACCAGTTAATCAGTCCATGAGCACCAGGACCTTCTGGCCTTGATTTCTCCCTTCCCCTAAGTCTTGAGAACACAATGAAGCTAACAAATAGAGAATACAATAATTCTTTTCTTTGTATCACAACTTTCGATTTAGAATCAGCTAGCAATTTAGGTCCAAAGAAGGCAATGGCACCCCACTCCAGTATTCTTGCCTGGAAAATCCCATGGACAGAGGAGCCTGGTAGGCTGCAATCCATGGGGTCTTGAAGAGTCAGACACGACTGAGCGACTTCACTTTCACTTTTCACTTTCATGAACTGGAGAAGGAAATGGCAACCCACTCCAGAGATTCTCCATCCTCTTGCCTGGAAAATTCCAGGGACGGGGGAGCCTGGTGGGCTGCCGTCCATTGGGTCGCACAGAGTCGGACACGACTGAAGCGAGTTAGCAGCAGCAGTAGCAGCAGTTTAGGTCACTGGTTCATTTCCAGCTAGAAGGACTTTGTGTGATCTTTGCTCTCCTAGGGGCTCAGATAGTAAAGGATATGCCTGCAATGTAGGAGACCCAGGTTCAATCCCTGGGTTGGGAAGGTCCTCTGGTGAAAAGAATGGCTGCCTACTCCAGTATTCTTGCCATGGACAGGAGTGGGCTACAGTCCATGGGGTCACAAAGACTCAGACACAACTGAGTGACTAACACACAGTATTTCTGTACCTATTGGTATATCACAGACCTAGCCTAAAAAATGGGAAATACTTTTGTTATTTAAAAATTATTTTCATTGAAAGGAATAATAGTGGTTAGTATTGAGTGTGCTTCTTGTTTTACTAAACTGATGTAATCTAGAATGCAATTAACTTAAAAAAAATTTTGTACTGGGGTACAGCCATTTAACAAACACTGTTGTGATAGTTTCAGGTGAACAGCAAAGGGACTCAGCTATACATATACGTGTATCCATTCCCATCCAGGCTGCCACATAACACTGAGCAGAGTTCCATATGCTGTACAGTAGGTCCTTGTCGGTCATCCATTTTAAATATAGTAGTGTGTGCATGTCCGTTCCAAACGCCCAGACTATCTCTTTCCCTAGTCCTCACACCCCCAACCATAAGTTCCTTCTGTACATCTGTGCACCTGTTTCTGTTTTGTAAGGAGGTTCACTTGTATTATTTCTTTTTAGAGTCCACATATGAGGGATGTCATGCGATATTTCTTCTCTCTGACATACTTCACTCAGTATGACCCTGTCTAGGTCCATCCGTGTTGCAGAAAATGGTTGTATTGCATTCTTTCTAACGACTGAATACTGTTCCACTGTCTGTATGCACCGCATCTTCTCTATCCGTTCCTCTGTCAGTAGACACTTAGATTGCTTCTTGGTTATTGTAAACAATGCTGCAATGAACATTGGGGTACATGGATCCTTTCAGATAATGCTTTTCTCTGGATATATGCCCAGGAATGGGATTCTACAGTCATACGGTAGCTCTATTTTAATTTTTTTAAGAAACCTTCATACTCTTCTCCATAATGCCCATACCAATGTACATTCCCACCAACCGTGTAGGAGGGTTCCCTTCTTTCCACACTCTCTCCAGCATTTATTATTTGTGAATTTTTTGGATGATAGCCATTTGGCAGGTGTGATATCTCGTTGTAGTTTTAATTGACATTTCGCTAATAATTTGTTTTGTTGAGCATGTTTTCATGTGCCTAATGGTCATCTGTATGTCTTCTTTGGAGCAATGTCTATCTTGATCTTCTGCCCATTTTTTGATTGAGTTGTTTGTTTTGATGCTGTTAAGTGTCATGAGCTGTTTGAAAATTGTGGAGACTAATCCCTTGTCAGTCACATCGTTTGCAAATATTTTCTCCCAGTCTGTGGGTTGTCTTTTCATTTTTATTGTTTCCTTTGCTGTGCAAAAGCTTATGGGTTTAAGTGGGTCCCACTTGTTTAGTTTTGCTTTAATTTCCTAGAATGGGATTAACTTTTATAGCCACTCTACTCATTTGAACTTTGTAAGGATGAAGGACTGTGGAGGTATGCTCATTTTACGTCTAGGTTTGCCAGATGTTTGATGTTGAACTCCACAGTTCAGTATGTTGGCTTCTTAAATGCTAAGGTGAAAATTAAAACAAAAGTGCATACGCAAATGAGGGATTTTTCTCATTAAAATTTTTTTCTTGATTGTATGAGGCTTTCTGAGGCTTTATCTCAATATTTTTGAACCCTTGCCAGCTGGAAGAAAGGACGAACAGCTGGTCTAAACTGCCAAGAAATTGACTTCTGTGGTTCTAAGTGTAAAAGAGGAAATTTGTCTTTGTTGTATATTTCGCCTTTGTCCTGGGAGTGATGTTTTGATGAGTCCTCTTGGTTGTGCAAATTTGAACCAAATAGCTATCAGGGAGAGCTCCTGATTTTAATTACGTAACTCAAGGCAAATATGTCGATCAGATTCTGTTTAATAGTGACAAAAGTTGACCTGGGAGAGGTGGAATATTCTTTTACATAGTAACAGCAATAATAAGTTTAGTTATTCTTAGGATATACATGACTTCCCAGGTGGCTCAGTGGCAAAAGAATCCGCCTGTCAAGCAGGAGACGCAGATTCAATGCCTGGGTCAAGAAGATCCCCTGGAAATGGAAATGGCAACCTACTCCAGTATTCTTGCCTGGGAAATCCCATGGACAGAGGGGCCTGGTGGGCTACAGTCCATGGGGTCGCAGAGGTGGAACAGGACTGAGCAACTAAACAGCAGCAATAAGAGATACACACTGAAATATTTAGGGGCAAAGAGTCTGCATCTTTCATATGTCTCATCAGTAACTGTGTTACGGGGGAGAGAGAGAAAAACAAATGTGGTAAAATGTTAACAATTGGTGAATCCAGTGAAGGATTTGTATCACTTCATTGTACTGTTTTTGCAACTTTGCCATATGTTTAAATTTTTAAAAAATTTTCTCAAAATGGAAAATTTTAAAAACTGATTCATGTTGTAGATAAATATTTATACACATATATGAAAATGTATATATACATATATATGAAACATAACAGGGCTTCCTTGGTGGTTCAGACAGTAGAGAATTTGTCCCCTGGAGAAGGGAATGGCTCCCCACTCCAGTATTCTTGCCTGGAGAATTCCATGGATAGAGGAGCCTGGCAGGCTATGGTCCATAGGGTTGCAAAGAGTTGGACATGACTGAGCTGCTAACACTAATACTTGGTTGTAGTACCAACATGAAACATAGGCTTCCCAGGTGGCTCAGTGGGTAAAGAGTCCGCCTGCAATCTGAGAGACCCAGGAGACATGGGTTTGATTCCTAGACTGTCAACATCCCCTGGAGGAGACATGGCAACCCACTCCAGTGTTCTTGCCTGAAGAATCCCATGGATGAGGAGCAGGCTACAGTCCATAGGGTTGCAAAGAGTTGCACATGACTGAAATGGCATAGGTTTGAAATTTTTTAAAATTTTCTCAAAATAGAAAGTTTTAAAAGCTGATTCATGTTGTAGGTAAATATGTATACACGTATGTGAAAAAATATATATATGTGTGTGTAACATAACATATATGTTTGTTATATATGTTATGGGATTGTTAGTGTCTGCCAGAATTTTAAAGCCAGAGAAATGCACCTTGGTCAGTGGGGACAAGCTAGTAGATGGCATGATACAAGAAACAAAGACAGGGACCATAGCTGTTTGGCTGCCTTGTCCTTAGCAATATGCTTTCTAATTCAGAATCCAACCTGAGCTCTAAACCAGAATCATCACTGCCTTTAGTTATAACCTCCATGGATTTTTAAGCAGCCTAGGTTGCCTGATACATGCTCCTAGGCCTTGGACTGCAGCTACTCGTCCCATCCTGGTAAATGATCAGGTTTTAGTGATGGTGCAGTTGTCGTGAATGCCTTGAAAACTCTTTGTTTAATTTATTCCTCTGTTGTTTCTGGTTCCAGAAATTTATTAACTCTCACATTAGTCCCTTCCATTTTTAAGGCCCAATGTCTACATTCAAAGCAAAGCAAAGTATCCAGTTAATTTGTACAAGCCTTTCTTCAGTGTTCCAACCCCCTTTTTCCTAGAAATTTATGTACCACATTTCTTGCATGATTCCCCCTCCTCCAACATTGGATACACATAAATAGTGGGTGTTGAAAGGATAAGGGGGATTGCATAATTAAATTACCACCAGCTGTCCAAAGGCTTGGTCATACTTTCTTTCCTTGAGGTTTTTGTTACAGCTGACAGACAAGGCTAACTAGTGAAGTGTGAATAAACACACACACACACACACACATACACGGAGTCCTCAAGACAAGGGAAGAAGGTTTGAGATAAAGGGAGGAATATAAGAGAGAGGAAATAAACACTTTTGTCCCTAGAACTCCAACCAGGAAGTGAGGGAACCAGGTCTTTCAACTTCTTTCCCAGTGTCTTGGTCTCATGAATCAGAGAGCTGAGAAGTGGAAAATCTGGGTCACTGGCTTAGCCCTAGAGACCAGTTTGGAGTAAGAACTGAAACTAAAATTCACAACTTCTATACAGGGTTGGAATCCTGCCTGGTATGCAAACATTAATAAAAGAACAGCTATGATTTATTGAATGCTTAAAATGTGCTGTACGATGAATTATACACTTTTCATGTGTTATTTCATTTTGTTCTCACCATTACCCTATTAGGTAGTCACATTATCATTAACCTTAGTCTACAAATGAGGAAATTAAAGCACACAGTTTAAGTAACTTGTCAGCATCACTAAGGCTGGGAATTGACGGGGCTGATCAGAGCCCAGGTCTGCCTTAGCCAGCGATGTCAGCACCACTGCACAGCTCTTCCAAATGAGTGGGACCCTAGGCAGTCATTCCTGAGCTTCCTTTATGGCTCAGCTGGTAAAGAATCCGCCTGCAATGTGGGAGCCTTGGGTTCAATCCGTGAGTTGCGAAGAGCCCCTGGAGAAGGGAAAGGCTACCCACTCCAGTATTCTGGCCTGGAGAATTCCATGGACTAGTCCCTGTATATATAATCCCATGTATAGTCCACGGGGTTGCAAAGAGTCAGACACAAGTGAGCGACTTTCACTAGGCAGTCATTCAGAGGAGACTGGGGACGTTTCTCCTTCTACCAGTGAAACTTTAGATTTTTTAAGTAAAAATACTGCCTTTTGTAATCCTAATATATGACAAAGATTTTTATTACTAGCATCCTTCAGGACCCTACTCAGGTACTACCTTTTTCATGAAACTTTCTCTAATCAGATTTAATTAATCAGTCACTCATTTGTGTCCTCTTTGTACCTTTATCATAGCACTTACACAATTTGATTTGTATTATGATATGATGAATGCCTGCCTCACTTTCCACACTAGATTTTTAAAATTAATTTTTATTGGACTATAGTTACTTTGAGATTGCAACCAAGTACTGCATTTCAGACTCTTTTGTTGACCATGATGGCTACTCCATTTCTTCTGAGGGATTCCTGCCTGCAGTAGTAGATATAATGGTCATCTGAGTTAAATTCACCCATTCCAGTCCATTTTAGTTCGCTGATTCCTAGAATGTCGACGTTCACTCTTGCCGTCTCTTGTTTGACCACTTCCAATTTGCCTTGATTCACTGTTCGTCTCCAAGGCAAACCATTCAATATCACAGTTATCCAAGTCTATGCCCCAACCAGTAATGCTGAAGAAGCTGAAGTTGAACGGTTCTATGAAGACCTACAAGACCTTTTAGAACTAACACCCAAAAAAGATGTCCTTTTCATTATAGGGGACTGGAATGAAAAGTAGGGAGTCAAGAAACACCTGGAGTAACAGGCAAATTTGTCCTTGGAATGCAGAATGAAGCAGGGCAAAGACTAATAGAATTTTGCCAAGAAAATGCACTGGTCATAGCAAACACCCTCTTCCAACAACACAAGAGAAGACTCTACACATGGACATCACCAGATGGTCAACACCGAAATCAGATTGATTATATTCTCTGCAGCCAAAGATGGAGAAGCTGTATACAGTCAACAAAAACAAGACCAGGAGCTGACTGTGGCTCAGATCATGAACTCCTTATTACCAAATTCAGACTGAAATTGAAGAAAGCAGGGAAAACCGCTAGACCATTCAGGTATGACCTAAATCAAATCCCTTATGATTATACAGTGGAAGTGAGAAATAGATTTAAGGGCCTAGATCTGATAGATAGAGTGCCTGATGAACTATGGAATGAGGTTCGTGACATTGTACAGGAGACAGGGATCAAGAGCATCCCCATGGAAAAGAAATGCAAAAAAGCAAAATGGCTGTCTGGGGAGGCCTTACAAATAGCTGTGAAAAGAAGAGAAGTGAAAAGCAAAGGAGAAAAGGAAAGATATAAACATCTGAATGCAGAGTTCCAAAGAATAGCAAGAAGAGATAAGAAAGCCTTCTTCAGCAATTAATGCAAAGAAATAGAGGAAAAGAACAGAATGGGAAAGACTAGTGATCTCTTCAAGAAAATTAGAGATACCAAGGAAACATTTCATGCAAAGATGGACTCGATAAAGGACAGAAATGGTATGGACCTAACAGAAGCAGAAGATATTAAGAAGAGGTGGCAAGAATATACAGAAGAACTGTACAAAAAAGATCTTCACAACCCGGATAATCACGATGGTGTGATCACTCATCTAGAGCCAGACATCCTGGAATGTGAAGTCAAGTGGGCCTTAGAAAGCATCACTACGAACAAAGCTAGTGGAGGTGATGGAATTCCAGTAGAGCTATTTTAAACCTGAAAGATGATGCTGTGAAAGTGCTGCACTCAATATGCCAGCAAATTTGGAAAGCTCAGCAGTGGCCACAGGACTGGAAAAGGTCAGTTTTCATTCCAATCCCAAAGAAAGGCAATGCCAAAGAATGCTCAAACTACCACACAATTGCACTCATCTCACATGCTAGTAAAGTAATGCTCAAAATTCTCCAAGCCAGGCTTCAGCAATATGTGAACCGTGAACTTCCTGATGTTCAAGCTGGTTTTAGAAAAGGCAGAGGAACCAGAGATCAAATTGCCAACATCTGCTGGATCATGGAAAAAGCAAGAGAGTTCCAGAAAAACATCTATTTCTGCTGTATTGACTATGCCAAAGCCTTTGACTGTGTGGATCACAATAAACTGTGGAAAATTCTGAGAGAGATGGGAATACCAGACAACCTGACCTGCCTCTTGAGAAATCTGTATGCAGGTCAGGAAGCAACAGTTAGAACTGGACATGGAACAACAGACTGGTTCCAAATAGGAAAAGGAGTACATCAAGGCTGTATATTGTCACCCTGCTTATTTAACTTCTATGCAGGGTACATCATGAGAAACGCTGGACTGGAAGAAACACAAGCTGGAATCAAGATTGCCAGGAGAAATATCAATAACCTCAGATATGCAGATGACACCACCCTTATGGTGGAAAGTGAAGAGGAACTCAAAAGGCTCTTGATGAAAGTGAAAGAGGAGAGTGAAAAAGTTGGCATAAAGCTCAACATTCAGAAAACGAAGATCATGGCATCCGGTCCCATCACTTCATGGGAAATAGATGGTGAAACAGTAGAAACAGTGTCAGGTTTTTTTTTGGGGGGGGGCTCCAAAATCACTGTAGATGGTGATTGCAACCATGAAATTAAAAGACGCTTACTCCTTGGAAGGAAAGTTATGACCAACCTCGATAGCATATTCAATAGCAGAGACATTACTTTGCCGACTAAGGTCCGTCTAGTCAAGGCTATGGTTTTTCCAGTGGTCATGTATGGATGTGAGAGTTGGAC
The DNA here is from genome assembly GCF_032405125.1 of Capricornis sumatraensis. Lineage (NCBI taxonomy): Eukaryota > Metazoa > Chordata > Mammalia > Artiodactyla > Bovidae > Capricornis > Capricornis sumatraensis. Next base: position 124,314,752 of record NC_091070.1, on the reverse strand, counting down.
TGTGAAGAAGGCTGAGCGCTGAAGAATTGATGGTTTTGAACTGTGGTGTTGGAGAAGACTCTTGAGAGTCCCTTGGACTGCAAGGAGATCCAACCAGTCCATCCTGAAGGAGATCAACCCTGGGATTTCTTTGGAAGGAATGATGCTAAAGCTGAAGCTCCAGTACTTTGGCCACCTCATGAGAAGAGTTGACTCATTGGAAAAGACTCTGATGCTGGGAAGGATTGGGGGCAGGAGGAAAAGGGGACACAGAGGATGAGATGGCTGGATGACATCACTGACTCGATGGACATGAATCTGAGTGAACTCCGGGAGTTGGTGATGGACAAGGAGGCCTGGCGTGCTGTGATTCATGGAGTCACAAGGAGTCGGACACGACTGAGCGACTGAACTGAACTGATAGTTACTTTACAATGTGTTGGTTTATACTGTAAACCAAAGTGAATCAGCTATGTGTGTATACATATATCCCCTCCCTTTTAGGCTTCCTTCCCATTCAGGTCACCACAGGGCATTATGTAGTGTTCCCTGTACGTCACAGTATGTTTGCATTAGTTATCTATTTTATACATATTATCAATAATGTACATGTGTCCGCCCTAATCTCCCAGTTCCTCCTGCCGCCACCCCCATGTCCCCCCTTGGTATCCATACATTTGTTCTCTATTTCTGTGTCTGTATTTTTGCTTTGCAAATAGGATCATCTATACCAATGGCTCAGTGGGTAAAGAATCTGCCTCTAATGCAGGAGATCAGGGTTCTATCCCTGTGTTGGGAAAATCCCTTGGAGTAGGAAATGGCAACCCCCTCCAGGATTCTTGCCTGGAAAATTCCATGGACAGAGGAGCCTGGTGGGTTATAGTCTATGAGGTTGCAAAGAGTCAGACATGACTGAGCACACATACCATTTTTCTAAATTCCACATATATGCATTAATATATGATATTTGTTTTTCTCTTTCTGACTTACTTCACTCTGTATGACACTCTTTAGGTCCATCCACGTCTTTACAAATGACCCAGTTTGTTCTTTTTTATGGTTGAGTAATATTCCATTGTATAGATGCATCAGATCTTCTTTATCCATCCATCTGTTGATGGACTTTTAGGTTGCTTTCATGTCATGCCTGTTGTAAATAGTGCCACTATGAACATTGGGATGCACATGTCTTTTTTTCTGGGAATATGCCCAGTAGTCGTACACTTGATTTTAAACATGAAGTACAAAGCCTAGCACATGCTCTTGTAGGCATTGAACTAACGTTGAACTGCATGAATTAAGGCAACCAAATTGTCCCTGAGTTTTATTAACCAAATACATTTATTTGGTGTCATGAGCTTAGCTACCTTTGAACTCCCACTTTTTCATTTAGGAAATGAAATATTTTTTAAAAGCCCCTGCCCCATCACAAATATTTCTACTTATCTCGAGGGGTATCTCCCAATCTCTCATAAACTGTTCCTGGTTCTGCTCTCTGTTGCTCTGAGGCACAGCTGCCACTTTGCTTCCTATGTATGGTCCTGGATCACACATCTCCTCCAGCCTCTGTCCCATTCCAGCTACTGGACGGCAGATCTTTCAATTCATGTACTCATAACCTTTTCTCTCCAGGTTACTTGCATGGCCCGGGGAACCAGGCACATCCATCCAAGTCTCAATTCTGCCAATTAATTTCCCCTGTTGCACTAATAATGCAGATAACAGATTTGCATTTATGAACTCTGTTGGACAGTTTTCACCACATAAAGCTCCAGTTTTATTATACCTGGGAACCTGCTTTTCTTACTAGCCCATCGTTCAGTTTCTTTAAGGCTTCATTTCCTCACTTATAAAAGAGGGTTGCTTTACTGGGATGTTCTCTTAACACTGCTTGGTTTCTTTTCCTTGCACTTGTCGCCATCTGGCATGTTGTAGTTATTTCTTTGTTTATTGTCTGCCTATCCCAGTAGACTGTAAACTCCATGAAAACAAGGTCTTTGCTGGTTATTTTTTTAACTGCTCTGTCTCTAATATATATTAATATAATAATTTTGCCTGACACATAACAGTCCTCAGTACATATTACTGAATGAATGAATGGGATAATACATCAGAATTATTGTGTACATTTTAAGGCATTCTTCCAGTTGTCTACTTCTGCATAATGATGTACTTCAAAACAGTGGCTCAACACTATTTTATTATATCTTGTGATTCTGTGGGTCAGGAATTTGGACAGGTCTCAGCTGAGCAATTTGTCTGTGTCATGTGATATTCACTGGGTCTCAGTAGTATTCAGCTGAAGGCTGCTCTGGAGTTCCCAAAGCAACTACCCTCACATCTGGCATAGAATCCACATGAGACCTAGTGCCTGCATGCAGACTGCTGGGTAATATTTCACAAGGGTCTCAGGGCCTGTCCTCAGTGTCTCTCCAGAAAAGTAATCACACTTCTTTCATGGCAACTCAGAATATCAAGGGCTTCCCAGGTGGCGCTAGTGGTAAAGAACCCACCTGCCAATGCAGGAGATGTAAGAGAGCAAGATTTGATCCCTCGGTTGGGAAGATCCCCTGGAGAAGGAAATGGCAACCCACTCCAGTATTGCCTGGAGAATCCCATGGACCGAGGGACCTAGTGGTCCACAGGGTCGAAAAGAGTCAGACACAACTGAAGTGATTTTGCACGCAGGTAGAAGCTGATGCAACTTCAGAATTTATGACCTCACACCACATTCTATGGGTCAAGAAAGTCACTAAACCCAAATTTCCCAAAGGAAGTAGTAAAGAATTTTCAACCATCTTTAATTGACCATATTCTTCCACCTTTCGACCATAAGCATTACTACACGCATTGCTCACTTCATCCCACAGTCCCTACAAGTTTCATAACTTTTCCTATGTTGATTCGGAAGTCCAGAATCTCTCCATCTAAGTCAAGTTCAGGTGAAGAAGGACTTCTGGGTTACAGCTCCTTGAGTCTGATTCCTCTTGATCTGAAGATTTCTTGGTGTCCTCTGGGCTTTTGGTTCTGCTCTTTGAGTCATTTTTCCTTTTTCGTAAGAAACAGTCCTTTTTTTGCAGTTGAGTAACTTTTTTCTTATTTTTTTAAAACTTTTTGTTTTGTACTAGAGTACAGTTGATTAACAGTGTTGCATTAGTTTCAGGTGTTCCACAAAGTGATTCAGTTATATGTATTCCTGTATCTATTTATTTTCAAATTCTTTTCCCATTTTTGGAAAAACGCTCCAGAAAGTAAGCATAGAGGGAACATGCCGCTGCTGCTGCTAAGTTGCTTCAGTCGTGTCCGACACTGTGCGACCCCATAGATGGCAGCCCACCAGGCTCCTCTGTTGCTGGGATTCTCCAGGCAAGAACGCTGGAGTGGGTTGCTGTTTCCTTGTCCAATGCATGCATGCAGGCTAAGTCACTTTAGTCGTGTGACTCTATGGACAGCAGCCCTCCAGGCTCCTCTGTTGCTGGGATTCTCCAGGCAAGAATACTGGAGTGGGTTGCCATTTCCTTCTCCCTAGAGGGAACATACCTCAACATAATAAAGGCCATATATGACAAACTTAGAACTAACATCATGCTCAGTGGTGAAAAGCTAAAAGCATTTCCTCTAAGATCAGGAACAAGACAAGGATGTCCACTCTGGCCTGGTTTATGCAGTTGGGTAACTTAGCCTGCTTTCTCTCAGCAGCCAGTTGAAGGTCCAGAGGTATCTTTTCCTGCTGTATTGTCTTAATCCCTTTCAGTACATGCTGGTACAATTGGGTTAAAAACTTTGAGGTCATCTTTTGTACTAATTTAAAATTAACTCTTCTAGACAAAAGACACACTGCTTTTTATTCTGAAACAGTCTTCTCTTCTTTGGGCTGCCTGAGAGGCTGCTATAGGATCAGTGTTAGTATCAGTATCAGTTCAGTCGCTCAGTCGGGTCTGACTCTTTGAGATCACATGGACTGCAGCACGCCAGGCTTCCCTGTCCATCACCTACTCCCGGAGCTTGCTCACACTCATGTCCTTTGAGTCGGTGATGCCATCCAACCATCTCATTCTCTTTTTTCCCCTTCTCCTGCCTTCAATCTTTCTCAGCATCAGGGTCTTTTCTAATGAGCCACTTCTTCATGTCAGGTGGCCAAAGAATTGGAATTTCAGCTTCAGCATCAGTCCTTCCAAAGAATATTCAGGACTGATTTCCTTTAGGGTGACTGGTATGATCTCCTTGCAGTCCAAGGGACTCTTAGGAGTCCTCTCCAACACCGTAGTTAAAAAGCATTAATTCGTCGGCACTCAGCTTTCTTTATGGTCCAACTCTCACATCCATACAAGACTACTGGAAAAACCATAGCTTTGTCTGGACAGACCTTTGTTGGCAAAGTAACGTCTCTACTTTTTAATATTCTATCTAGGTTTGTCATAGCATTTCTTCCAAGAAACAAGCGTATTTTAATTTCATGGCTGCAGTCACCATCTGCAGTGATTTTGGAGCCCAAGAAAATAAAATCTCTCACTGTTTTAATTATTTTCCCATCTCTTTGCCATGAAGTGATGGGACTGGATGCCATGATCTTCGTTTTTTGAATGTTGAGCTTTAAGCCAGCTTTTTCACTCTCCTCTTTCACTTTTATCAAGAGACTCTTTGGTTCCTTTTCTCTTTCTGCCATAAGGGTGGTGTCATCTGCATATCTGAGGTTATTGATATTTCTCCCGGCAATCTTGATTCCAGCTTGTGGTTCATCCAGCCTGGCATTTCACATGATGCATATAAGTTAAATAAGCAGGGTGACAATATACAGTCTCGACTCACTCCTTTCTCAATTTGGGACATGGTCCATTGTTCCATGTCAGGTTCTAACTGTTGCTTTTTGACCTGCATACAAATTTCTCAGGAGGCAAGTAAGGTGGTCTGGCATTTCCATCTCTTGAAGAATTTTCCACAGTTGTGTTGTGATCCAAACGGTGAAAGGCTTTGGCATAGTCAATAAAGCAGAAGTAGATGTTTTTCTGGAATTCTCTTGCTTTTTCTGTGATCCAGCAGATGTTGGCAATTTGATCTCTGGTTCCTCTGCCTTTTCTAAATCTAGCTTGAACATCTGGAGGTTCTTGGTTCACATACTGTTGAAATCTTGCTTGGAGAATTCTGAGCATTACTTTGCTAGCATGTGAGATGAATGCAATTGTGCAGTAGTTTGAACATTCTTTGGCATTGCCTTTCTTTGGGATTGGAATGAAAACTGACCTTTTCCAGTCCTGTGGCCACTGCTGAGTTTTCCAAATCTGCTGACATATTGAGTGTAGCACTTTAAAGCATCATCTTTTAGGATTTGAAATAGCTCAACTAGAATTCCCATCACCTCCACTAGCTTTGTTTGCAGTGATGCTTCCTAAGGCTCATTTGACTTCGCTTTCCAGGATGTCTGTCTCTAGGTGAGTGATCACACCATGGTGGTTATCTTGGTCACTAAGATCTTTTTGTATAATTATTCTGTGTATTCTTGCCACTCTTCTTAATATCTTCTGCTTCTATGGTTAGTTCCATACCATTTCTGTCCTTTATTGTTCCCATCTTTGCATGAAATGTTCCCTTGTTATCTCTAATTTTTTGAAGAAATCTCTAGTCTTTCCCATTCTATTGTTTTCCTCTACTCCTTTGCATTGATCGCTGAAAAAGGCTTTCTTATCTCTTCTTGCTATTCTTTGGAACTCTGCATTCAGATGGGTATATCTTTCCTTTCCTCCTTTGACTTTCACTTCTCTTCTTTTCTCAGCTACTTGGAAGGCCTCCTCAGACGATCGTTTTGCCTTTTTGCATTTCTTTTTCTTGGGGATGGTCTTGATCACTGCCTCCTGTACAATATCACTATAGGATGATGTACTATAGGATAATGGTAATTATCCTATAGGATAATGGGCCCTAAACATTTTAGAAGCTCTTTTGTCTAGTGGAAAGATACATGCTTAAGCTTCATACAGGTCTTTTTGTTTGACTGAAATGGTGTATGAGGCACTATCTTAAATCTTCTTGAGGTCTTAACCATGTTGTGTGTATAATACTTAAATCCTGGACTTGATTTTTTTGTTTTTTTTTTCTTTTGCCCTGAAACTGCTTTCTATTTTGAAAGCTTTTGCTGTCTGGAGAAAATGAAGATAAGAGCAGTTTGACTTTTGACTAGCAAACCCTGACTATGAAAATGAAGTCGCTCAGTTGTGTCCGACTCTTTGCAACCCCATGGACTGTAGCCTATCAGGCTCCTCTGTCCATGGGATTTTCCAGGCAAGAGTACTGGAGTGGATTGCCATTTCCTTCGCCAAGGGATCTTCCCGACCCAGGAATCGAACCCAGGTCTCTTTTAATCAGGCAGATGCTTTACTGTCTGAGCCACCAGGGAAACCCTGACTATATTTCTTCTAAATTGTGCTTAAAAACTGAATGGTTCTTCTTTTTTTTTTTTCAGTCCATCTTTTTCTATCCATATTTTATCATATGTGATTAAAAGCAACCAGTTAGTATGTTTTCAATTCTGCCTAAAAATTTCCTCTGCCAGATCTTCCCATTCATTAGGTAACATTTTCTGTTTTCCACATTCCCATGGGTAATGGTGTTGCTAAATTTCTGCCAGCACATAACATAGGTTATTTTTTTTTCAGTCTCCAATAATATTTTCTTCACTGTCCTTCACAGTCTCCTCGGTGTCCTTCCAGCTTCATTAAGAGGTCTTTACAGCTTCTGTGGCATCCAAGTCCCAAAGATACTGCCACTGGTTTTAAGTTTTTGTTACAGCTATGCCCTGGAGAAGGAAATGGCAACCCACTCCAGTATTCTTGCCTGGAGAATTCCATGGACGGAGGAGCCTGATAGGCTACAGTCCATGGGGTCTCAAAGAGTCAGACACGACTGAGCGACTTCACTTTCACACATTGGAGAAGGAAATGGCAACCCACTCCAGTGTTCTTGCCTGGAGAATCCCAGGGACAGGGGAGCCTGGTGGGCTGCTGTCCTTGGGGTCACACAGAGTCAGATATGACTGAAGCGACTTAGCATGCATGCATGCATTGGAGAATGAAATGGCAACCCACTTCAGTATTCTTGCTTGGAGAATCCCAGGAACAGAGGAGCCTGGTGGGCTGCTGTCCATGGGGTCGCACAGAGTCGGACACAACTGAAGCAACTTAGCAGCAGCAGCATAATTGCTTTATAACTATAGTTGTGTTAGTTTCTACTGTACAGCAAAATGAATCAGCCATACACATACATATATCCCTTCCCTTTTGGACATTTTAAATCCAAGGTTAGAGAGGTGGATATGGAGCTTTGAGGGACAAAGGAGATGTCTATTCATTAACTACGTCAGCTGAGTCAATTGTAGTGGTCAGTGAAGTGACAGATATGGCAGACGTATCATCCTCCTATCTAAGTCTCAGTGAATGTTATGGGTCAAAATCAGGGAAACAGTGCACATGGTGAGTGGCTAAGCATGATGCTTTGGAGCTAAACTGGTTTCAAATCTTAGCTTTATATACTGAGACAATATTTACCTCCCTGTTACATTATTGTGAGGATGAAAGGAGTCAGTACATATTATATTTTTAGAAGAGAAAATGGCAAAAAATATATTAGACATGGTTATTTTATTGCCTTATAGTCCATGAAGCAATCCATCAAGGTGGGGAGAAGGAAGGGAAAGGAAATAGAAAAACTAAATAAATGGAAAGTAAACGTACCACTGGAGTATTTGGAACTGATGATGAAGACAGGCTCAGTGGGTAAAGAATCCGCCTGCAGTGCAGAACCCAGAGGAGACTTGGTTTCGATCCCTGGGTTTGGAAGATCCCCTGAAGTAGGAAATGGTAACCCAATCCAGTATTCCTGCCTGGGAAATTCCATGGACAGAGGAGCCTGGTAGGTTACAGTCCATGGGGTTGCGAAGAGTTGGACACGGCGGAGTACACACACACATGAAGACAGAGACACTTTCCTATTTTTTGTCCCTTATCATCGATTCAAATATTTCCTGAAGCACCATCAATTGACCAGTTCAGAAGCAGTCCACGCAGGAAAGAATAATATAACTGGTTTAATTTATCAACATTATCTATCCAGATTGAGTTCTAATCTAGAAGAATGAGAGAGATATGCAGGGAGGAAGATGTGTGACTTTCTACCATAATGATCCATGGAATCTATAGTCTTCTCTCTGCCTATCTTATAATGAATTAAAAAATAAAATGAAATTTTTTAAAAAAGCTCTGTCAGGATAGGCCGTGTTATTTTGCAGTAATAAATAACCCCTAGAATGTCCTTGGAGATCTGGTGGTTAAGAATCTTCCTTGCAATACAGGGGATGCAGGTTCCATTCTTGGTCAGGGAACTAAAATCCCACATCCTGGGGAGCAACTACTGAAGCCCATGCAGCACTAGGAAGCCCACGTGCTGCAACTAAGACCTGGTGCAACCAAATAAATAAATAAAATTGATTAAAAAGACAATCTGAAAATCTCAGTAACTTAATACAACAAAAGTGTATTTCTTGTTCATTCCACATGTTCAGTTGGGCCAGCAAGAACACTGGACATCAGAGTCATTCAGAGACCCCAGCTGATAAAAGTTTCATCTTGATGAGTATTGTTCTCCAAAGATTAGTACAACAGTGGAAATTGACAGTAACTGGTAGACTGTATTCTTATTTCAAAATACCTCACCCCTTCTGCACTCTGTGGGCAGAGTGCAATTTCCTGCATCATGACTCTGGACTTGGCCATGTGACTTACCTTGGAGAATGAAAAATGGCAGAAGGGACAATGTATTTGTTCTGAGCAGAGACTTTAAGAGACATCATAGTCTCTGCCAACTCTCTTACACTCCTGTATGCTACCATTAGAAGAATATTCCCCAGGTAGCCACTGCTTCTTCAGTAGGCATCCTGGAATGAGAGCTACATGGAGCAGAGTTGAATCCATGCCCAACCAACCCATACCTGAACCACAGATACTTGAGTGAAATTGGATGTTTGTTGTACAGTGCTGAGATCTGGGAGCTTTTGGTTAAGCAGCATTATTTCAGCAAAAAGATGACTAATACAATGATCAACACAGCAGGATTTCATGACTAGCTGCTACAGATAATGGTTTGCAAGTAAACATATGAAATAGGAACTTGCTAGAAAAGACTCTGGTGCTGGGAGGGATTGGGGGCAGGAGGAGAAGGGGACGACAGAGGATAAGATGGCTGGATGGCATCACTGACTCAATGGAAGTGAGTTTGAGTGAACTCCGGGAGATGGTGATGGACAGGGAGGCCTGGCGTGCTGCAATTCATGGGGTCACAAAGAGTCGGACACGAGTGAGCGACTGAACTGACTGAATGACTGTCTAAGTATTCTAAGAAATATAAGGTAAAATGAGATGATATTAGTTATATACTATATAAATACAGATAGGTATCTAAAAGCTCTTATAACTATTAAGTTATTACTTGAAAGTGAAAGTCACTCAGTCAAGTCCAACTATTTGCAACCCCATGGACTATACAGTCCATGGAATTCTCCAGGTCAGAATACTGCAGTGGATAGTTTTTCCCTTCTCCGGGGGAATCTTCCCAACCCAGGGATTGAACACAAGTCTCCTGCATTGCAGGTGGATTCTTTAACAGCTGAGTCACAAGGAAAGCCCAATAATACTGGAATGGGTAGCCTATCCCTTCTCTAGCAGATCTTCCTGTCCCAGGAGTTGAACCAGGATCTTCTGCAATGCAGGTGGATTCTTTACCGAGCTATCAGGGAAGCCCCTAGTTATTACTTATCTATTGGATAAGGAAAAAATTTAAAATGATAAATCATAGTGCTCTTTAAACTGTGCAGTATGATAAAATTAGAAGGTCCTTTTACTATACAATTAATTTACCTTAAAAAGTTATACTAGGGAAATAATTCAAAAGAATAAAATAATGAAGTAGGAAAAGTTCATTAAGGTATTGTTAATAAGAGTCTAATATTAGAAATAACTATGCAGTAATCTATAGTTATAATGATATTATATAATCATTAGAATAATAAATATGAATATTCTGTAACAATATGGACAAATATCTAATAAATGAAAAAAGGGGAGATATAAATATAGCTAAGCTGTACATAATTGTAACTATACAAATGGTTATGTGATATTGAGTATATGGATAATAATTATAGGAAATATGGAGAAATTTAAACAGTTGTACTGGAGGAGTGGATATATGGTTGAATATTTTCTTTTAAAATTTAAGACAATACTTATGGCCGATTCATGTTGTAGTATGACAGAAATCAATGCAACATTGTAAAGCAATTATCATTCAATTAAAAATAAAAATGAAATAAAGTGAGAGGAAAAAATAAAATGAAAAAATAAAATAAAAAGTTCTTTTAACAGTAAATTTAATTTAAAAAATTTTCTTTTTTCAACAATATATTCTTGTATGTGTAGGAGAGAGTCAACATTTGCATTAGATGACATATTTTTAAAGATTGGAAAGAAGTTAAACAAACTTTAACATTGATGTTATAGGTGATTTAATTTCTATATACTTTTCTGTATTTTTCAATTCTTTTATAATGAATGTGCTATGACCTTTGTAAAAGTTATTTTAAAAATGACTGAGCATATATACCTATGACTGATTCATGTTGACGTGCGGCAGAAATAAACATAATATTGTAAAGCAATTATCCTCTAATTGTTTAGGCACTCAGTTGTGTCTGACTCTTTGTGACCCCATAGACTGTAGCTCGCCAGGCTCCTCTGTCCATGGGGATTCTCTAGGCAAGAATACTGCCCTCCTCCAGAGGATCTTCCCAACCCAGTATTGAACCCAGGTCTCCCCCATTGCAGGCAGATTCTTTACCACCTGAGCCACTGGGGAAACCCATACTCTAGTGAAAAATAAGTAAATTAAAAAAAATAAAAAGTTTAAAATGACTGAGCATATTTTCTAGCCTTGCTTCTGTGACACCCCCAGTTTATCTAGCTAATGCTATAATTTCTTGAATATAGCACATGTCTAGCTGTAGACACAGTTCCTCTCCAAACTCAGTAGCCCATAATTTGATTTGAGACAAAACTAAATAGAGCACCAACTTTGGTATGGAAGATGGAACTCTAGCTCTCCCTGCCCACCTTTTTTTTTCTTTCTTTCTTCTTTGCCTTCAGAAGCAGCAGGGGATTCTTTTTGAAAGAGGTGACCTGGTGAGCCTTGTCTCAGCTCAAACTGGACCTTAAAACATTTCCTGGAAACATTCTAAGCTCAGGAGCAGCATGGTCTTAGATACAAGCTATGTTGAGGTTGGTGGGCAGGTCTTTCAGATATTTCTTCTGAACTCTCAGATATTACCCTGCCCACCCAACCCTTAGTCTGTACTGATAATTAGGAGAATTAACTGACGAGGTGGGAGGAGGAATGATGGTTTGCCCCAAGAATACAGGCTCCCCAGTGTCTCCCCAATACTCAGTCTCACCAATCCTCATGCTTCCTAAGTTAAACTGTTAGGATACCTGAGAGGATTAATTTGTTCTAGAGAAGGCTTGTTGGTCTTTTCTTCAGTGGACATGTCTCAGGGGCCACACCATATAGAAGACAGCCTGTATCAGAGCCTTACCAGAGACCTTGAGCCTCTTTGGTCTCAAATTTATCATCTGTGAAATGAATATAACTAAGTCAACCTTGCCACATGTGGGCACTATAAAGCTTTCTGCAAATTAAAAAAAGGTCAGTGGTAATGCTAATCACAGTGATTATGTCGCTTAATAAAAAGGTTTTATTTTAGAGCTAAAAAGGAGCTTCAGGGCTGTAAGCACTTTAATTATAGCATGTCTGATATGTCGAAACTCTGTTACTTAAATAGATGATACAGGGTCTCAGGCATTGGGATCTCCAAAGAGCCTTTTCCCATGATTTTAGAACAGTTAGAGGGAAGGTTTGCGTTCTGATGGCCACTGTCTTGGGTTTCCCTGGTGGCTCAGACGGCAAGGAATCTGTCTGCAATGTGGGATACCTGGGTTTGATCCCTGGGTTGGGAAGATCCCCTGGAGGAGGGCATGGCAACCCACTCTAGTATTCTTGCCTGGAGAATCCCATGGACAGAGGAGCCTGTCAGGCCGCAGTCCATGGGGTCAAAAAGAGTCAGACACGTTTGAGTGATTAAGCACGCATCAACGGCCACTGTCTTAAAGCTTTTCCGGGAAGTTTAGGGACCCACTGCCCTCTTGAAGCTAACAAAGCCCAGTAGCCTTTGTGCTTGGGAAATTGAAACCCTGGGAGATAAAATACCATAAAATCAAGATGTCTGAGATGGAGGCAGCTAATGAGGCTGTAAGGTTTTGTAAGAATGCCTCCTCTCCCGAGGAAAGTTCCTGGTCCCCACATTAATGGTGACGCTGACATATGAGATCTCTGGGAAAATGGCATCATGTCCTATAACTCTGTTAGGGCTGCATTTGCTCTCAGATTGCGCCTAAAACGTTCCTAGACTCCAGCTCTGGCTGGGGGGTTTCCTGTGGGTGGGGTGATGCAGGCACCCAAGAGGACTTCCTCTCCAGATTTTCCCATCAGTTGGTTGTTTTTTCCCAGAGCCCCTCGGTGGTTCAGGGGAGGGACAGGGGGCTTGGTGCGGAGTCCTCTAAGCCCTCTGCTCCTCTGCCAGCATCATCCAGGCAGGGAAGACAGAAGGGTGTGTTCAGGCGGCGGCGTGTAACCTGGGGCCGACTGGGCCCCAGCACGCTGGCTGCGGGGAGCCCCGCCTCCCCTCGCGGTTGACAGCTCAGCTGGTGTCGAGCAACTCGTGCCAGCCAGTGGTGTCTCAGGCTGGAGTGTGTGCGCGCACCGCCGCGCTGCCCCTGGCCCCAGCTCCCCAAACAGCTCTGGGCGCCACTCGGCTCCTGTCGGCTTCCTGCTGAGAACAGTCCCTCCCTTGTGCCCTAGCACGGTTAGCTGGAGGTTTGGCCACGTCAAATCGGGTTTTCTAAAGAAGCACGGAGCAGAGCTCTCTCTTCGCCGACACAGAAAGAGGGAGCTGGGGAAGACACGGTTCTTTGCGCTGGAGATTCGAGGGCCAGGCTTCTCATTTTCCCAGGCTGCTTCCACTCCCGGGTGAGGAGCGCCCCGCGAGTAAGGACAGCGCCTGGAAAATGGAGCAGGCGTGGACACGGTAGGTGAGCTGCGTCTTTCCCGCCGCGCTCCGGCTTTGGTGTCTTTCCACCCCGCCACCTCCACCCCATTACCCTTTTGGAAAGGTCGCCCCTCACCGTTAGGGGTTTTTGAAAGCTTCTCTTTTCATCGCCTCCTCCTCCCTAATTCCCAGCGCACTTCTAGTCTCCTGCACATCTGTCCATCTATTCTCTGGTGTCTCGCTGCTTAAGGAATCTCCCTTCCACTTAGTTTCAATGTTAAAAATATCCAGTGAGGCCGCTGGAAGTTTTTGTGGAAGGGTTTCTCTTTTAATTGATCCACAGATCAGAGGGAATTCCCTCAGGTCTGTCTTTAGAGATACCTTTGATTTCAGATACCTTGAAAAACATCAGATTGCTTCTCAGCCTGCCACGTTTTTCCTTCTCAACTTCACCGTCTACTAGGCTCACACCAGAGCTGATTTCCAGAGTCTCCAGTTGAAGCTGACTCTGTGGGAGGCGAGGAGAAGGAGACCAGGGTGCCGGTCATTGCTTAGGCTTTGTCGAGGTCAGGGTGACAGCTGCTTTCAGGTCAGAATTTGGAGATGCGCTGTGGAATTGTGTCTCCTCCATGCCCCACTCCTTCCCCCCAGTATGCTTTCAAATACAGCTCACTCAAGGATCAGAGATGAGGTCTTGAGACAAAGAGTTCATTTTTGTTTTTCAGTGGAAGAGTGATGGCAAGGCTGTATTCAGAGATGTTTCTGTAACAGATAGATCTTCATCTCCAAGATTTAGCTGTGGAGAATTGGAGTGGAACTCAGATGTGTGTTGCTGCTGCTGCTGCGTCGCTTCAGTCATGTCTGACTCTGTGAGACCCCATAGATGGCAGCCCACCAGGCTCCCCCGTCCCTGGGATTCTCCAGGCAAGAACACTGGAGTGGGTTGCCATTTCCTTCTCCAATGTATGAAAGTGAAAGGTGAAAGTGAAGTCGCTCAGTTGTGTCCGAGTCTTAGCGACCCCATGGAATGCAGCCCACCAGGCTCCTCCATCCATGGGATTTTCCAGGCAAGATTACTGGAGTGGGGTGCCATTGCCTTCTCTGCAGATGTGTGTTATTGAGTTCTAACAGAGGGCAAATTGTACTAACCCAGAAGGTAAATATGGTGCTTAACAGTACTTGTGAAATAGACCTGGGAGATTTTAGCTGGTTGTTCAACATGTGAAAGCTGTATAACGTGAACTTTGAAGAAAGGGCACATTGAAGGTGAGAGTGTGTTGATGAGAAGTACACTATCCAGATTTACTTTTTTCTCTTTTCTGCTCTTCACAGGCCTCTCCTAGAGGCCAGAGTTGCATTTTGAGCATCACTGAATAATGGGAGTGCAATCAGGAGTCATCAGGGGGCTGAGAACCACACTTGAGGGGTGACCAAAGACCTGGGGCTCTTTAGTCCATGGAAGTAAAGACTTGGAGTGAGAGCTTCAGGGGTGCTGGCTATATTTAAAATTTTTAGTATTCTTTCAAATGGAGCTCATTCAAGGATCAGAGATGAGGTCTGGAGACAATGACTTCATTTTTGTTTTTCAGTGGAAGGATGGTGGAAAGGCTGTATTGCTCCCATAAAATATTTGAGGAGCAATTGGTGGTAGAGGGATTAGGCCGATTTGGAATCTCTTAGAACAGAACAACCAATGGGAGCAGTTGTGAGGATGCAAGTTATAGCTTGGTGCAAAGGAAAGGTTTTCTAACAAGTGACCTTCCTGGACATAAATAGGTTTCTAACCCTGGAATTATTCAAGCACAGACTTGGTGAATACTTGATAATGAGGATGAATGTATCAGGGATTCTTGCTCTCTATCAGTGTTTTTCTCACTTAAAAAAAAAGTATTATTTACTAACTTTTTTGAACTTTCGATGTAGTCATTTCAGACAAATTCAGAAATGTCAGAAAAATCAAAATCATATCTTTATAGTTAAGTCAGTTTAACAAACTGAGTATACCCATGTAACAAGCACTAAGATCAAGAAAGCGAATATAACCAGCACCCCTGAAGCCCTTGTGACCCTCAGGATAACCATTATCCTAACTTTTAACACCATAGATAAGTTTTGCCTGCTTTTGAACTTCACGTAAGTGAAATTATCCACCATGTACCCTTTTGTATCTGGCTTCTTTGACTCAGTCTTATGTTGTACAATTCTTCTACCTTGTGTGTAGATGCAGTTCATTCACTTTTGCTTCTATGTAGGATTCTATTATGTGTTGATATATCAAATGTATATGTCCATTCTGTAATTAATGAGCATTTGGGGCTATTATGAATATAGTGTTCCTACAAAGATTCCTGTATCTGTCTTTTGGTGAACATAAGTACACATTTCTGTTGAGTAAATATATGGAATTACTAGGTAATAGGAAATGCACGTTCAGCTTTTGTAGATACTTCTGAACAATTTTCTAAAGTGATTATAAAGAGGATATTCAAAGAGATGAGATACAGTGTAAAGGAGCTCCACACCACTAGTCATCAGAGAAATGCAGATTAGAACCACAGTGCCATGCAACTGTGTGCATATCAGAATGGCTGAAATGAAAGAGACAGAAAACACCAACCGTTGGTGAAGTAGAAGAGTCATTATGTTCACACTTGTTTTCTGTCTCTACCCTCAATAAGAAATGTATTTACTCTGCAACCAAATGCACACCAATATGTAACTGAATCAAATGTTTCATGTAACAGTACTTAACCTTACTATGTGTTCTGTACTCTCATCTTTCCCAACCTATTCTTTTACTTAAAAAATGCTTGTGTGACTCAGTTTATTTCACCACTTAATGGGTCACAGATGGAAAAATCCTGTAATCATATATCGTAACTGATGTCTCAGATACTTCCTAACTGGCAGCTAAGATCAGTTCATAAACATTTTAAATGTGAGCCAATACAGGCAAGGCACACTGTGCTGAATGCTGAGAGTAAACCAATGAATGAAAGACGGTTTCTGCCTTTGAGGTTTTGACTTTGTTGTCTATAATTCTAGAAGAGGCTAGGGCAGACATATGCATTGACTGCTCTTGGAGCACAGTGATGGTGGTGGTGGTTTAGTTGCTAAGTCTTGTCTGACTCTTGTGACCCCCATGGACTGTAGCCTACCAGGCTTCTCTGTCCATGGGATTCTCCAGGCAAGCATACTGGAGTAGGTTGCCATTTCCTCCTCCAGGGGATCTTCCCAAGCCAGTGATTGGACCTGGGTCTCTTGTATTGGCAGGTGTATTCTTTACTACCCGAGGGGTTCTACTTGGGGGATTCAAAGAATAAAAATTAACTATAAAGCTACCATTTATATCAAGCTTGCATTTGTTAGCTTTTGTGTTAATCCCTTTGTGTACTTTATTTTGCCTAATCCCTGTAACTCTGTGAGGTCTGAAGTAAATGTTATTTTTTATTTATTATTTAAAATTTTGGCTGCACGGGGTCTTTGTTGTGGCACACCAACTCTCTTGTTGTGGTGTGGGGGCTCCAGAGCATGTGGGCTTAGTTGCCCCATGGCATGTGGGATCTTAGTTCCCCAACCAGGGATTGAACCCGCGTCACCTGCACTGGAAGGTGGATTCTTAACCACTGGACCACCAGGGACGTTCCTTAAGGAAATGTTAATATAGTCATTTTTAAGACAAGAAGATTGAACTTTAGGTTAAAATCTTGGCCAGGTAACACACACAGCTGAGGAAGAAATATAGCCTGGAACTATCTAATTCCAAAGTCTGTTCTCTTAGTTGCTTCATTTGATTGAGTCTTGTAGGTTACTTGGTTTCTGAGTTGCTTCTGAAGCTGCTTACTTACCCTGACTATGATTAAGCTTATGTATAAGTTCAAGACTATGATTCTGTTCCCAGATTTCATTCTTGGCATTTCTGGAAATTCCCCTCACAGAGGGATTCTTCATATAAGCCTCCGTATTCTTTATCTTGCTCAGTCTACCCATAAAGAACAGGGTGCTGAGTATCTGAGTTCTTAAATATCCCCTACTCCCAGCTGTATGTCATCTACCCTGTGCAAGTCAGTGGGAGTACTTTTTCCCCCCAAGAATGTTGCCCGACTGCTGCCAGACTCTTTGGTTAAATCATTGGGAGAGAGCATGTTTGGTTATGAAACAGCAAATTTCCAGTGAATACACTGACTTTACAAAATGCTGATTTGGGTCTTCCCGGGTGGTCCTGTGGATAAGACTCCATGTCTTCACTGAAGGGGGTGTGGGTTTGATTCCTTGGTCAGGGGAGATCCCCAGACTGTGGCCAAAAACAAACACACAAAAAAATGGTTTGGTCCCTAACCAAATTAATATCCATGAGTCAGGAAAGAGTTGTCAGAGCCATACACTCATGGGCATGATGAGGAGGTGGTGATGAAGGCAGTTTTGCTCACCTCATTGGTCTAGAATCCATCAGGCAAACCGCTTCTACTGCTCTAAATGTTTGTATGTGCATGCTCAATCATTCAGTCATGTCTGACTCTTTTCAACCCTATGAACTGTAGCCCACCAGGCTCTTCTGTCCATGAGATTCTCCAGGCAAGAATACTGGAGTAGGTTGCCATTTCCTCCTCCAGGTGATCTTCCCAATCCAGGGATCAAACCCTAGCCCAGGGATTGAGCCCACGTCTCCTGCTTGGCAGGAGGATTCTTTACTACTTGAACCACCTAGGAAGCCTCTTTAAATGTTTAGCATTCACCTGTCTGGACTAGCAGGCTTCCCTGGTGGCTCAGCGGTTAAGAATCTGACTGCCATACAGGTGGTGTGGGTTTGATCCCTGAGTTGGGAAGATCTCCTGGAAGAGGAAATGGCAACCCACTCTGGCTACAGTTCATGGGGTCACAAGAGAGTAGGGCGCGACTTAGCGACTAAACAACAATAGTCGGGAATAGCGTCTCCCTAGAGCAGTGGAGTATGAATCCCTGTTTATAGTAGTTTCCTTTTGCTGCTGTGACAAATTACCACAAACTTAGTGGCTTAGAACAGCACCAATTTATTATTTTGCAGTTCTGGAGGTCAGAAGTCTGAAAATTGGTCTTCTGGGCTAAATCAGGGGGTCAGCAGGTCTGTGTTTCTCCTTGAGGCCTTTTTCCAGCCTAAAGAGACTGTCCACATGGTCCCTTCCCAGCAAAGGCATCACTCCAGTCTGTTTCTTCATCCCACCTCCTCTCATTCTGACTCTCCTATATATCTCTCACAAGGACCCTTGTGATTACATTAGATGCAGTGGGGGTACTCTGGGATAGTCTTATCATCTCAAAATCGTTAATCACATCTGAAAGTGCCCTTTGTCACGAAAGTGGCATATTCACAGGTTCCAGAGATTAGTAATGCGGATTTACCTGGAGAGCCATTATTCAGCCTGCCACACTGTTAAATGCTGGAAAGATCATTGCTAATTTTCTTCCTCCTTTACATGGAAATGTTATTGTTTCTAGCATATGGGAAAGCTAAATAAAAGTAAGGCAAATCATATATGAACCTTATACAACTTCCCTGAACAAATAACTCAAGAAAAAGAGAACTTGAACTATTTAGGGGCCACCTTTAAGATTTCCCAGGTGGCACTAGTGGTAAAGAACCCGCCTGCCAGTGCAGGAGACGTAAGAGATGCAGGTTCCATCCCTGGGTCAGGAAGATCCCCTGGAGGAGGACATGGCAATCCACTCCAGTATTCTTGTCTGGAGAATCCCATGGACAGAGGAGCCTGGCAAGCTACAGTCCATGGGGTCGCAAAGAGTTGGACACGACTGAGCAATTTTCTCTTCACTTAAGACTGAAGGTTAGGAAAGGAAATTAGCAAAGTAATTCATCTGTTTTGGTTTGTTTTCTATTACCCTGTAATTTAATTTAATAAAATGGAAGCATTAATTGTTTTTGCCCATTGTGGCTGTGAACATTTAAAGAAGGGAAGTAATATCCAAGAAATTCAGTAGTAATTCAGTCTCAAAATTTTTAAATTTTTTTATTTTACTTCTCCCCTCCCACATGATTAAAGTGTAACCTTCAAGTAAGATAACATGCCCACTTATTATAGTTATATTGCATTTAAAAGCTACCCATTGAAAGCTTATTTGCAATTATTCTGCTCAGTATTTACTCTCAGCCTAAAGGAAACAGGGACATTTATTTATCTTGAATTTGTGGTGAGTTAATGGAGAGGCCTATTTGCTAATGCAGTTATAACCAGAGATGGCATTTGCCCCATTTTATGGATGTGGCAGCTGAAGCTAGAGAGGTTAAGTAAGCCCTGGAGCATGAAGATCTGGTTGGTTCTGGTACCTTTGCTTGTAGAGGTGCTGCTGCTTTACATGTAACACTTTCTATTAGGAAAATACTCCTTTTCATAATTTTATAATTGAAACATGTTTGGATATTGGATTTCCTGATTAACATACAGTACTTCTAGCAATTAATTTTCTGCATTTGGGGAAGGAAAATCTCTGCCTTTGCAACTCTGATCTGCTTTTAAATAGACCATATTTGGATTTGAGCTTGAGAAATTTATCAGTGCTTTCATCCCCACTTTCTTATTTCCTGCATATTAGACTCCGTCCTTCTTCTTGCAGCTTATAGGCTAAGGCTGGATTTACAATACCAGAAGAAGGGCTTCGCTGATGATCCGGTGGCTAAGGCTCTGCACTCCCAATGCGGGTGGCCTGGGTTCAATCCCTGGTCGGTGAACTAGATCCCATATGCTGAAACTGAGTTTTCAAATGCTGCAACTAAAACTCCTGTATGCCACAGTGAAGATCAAAGGTGCTGCGTGGCCGGATTAAGATCAAACCTGGCATGGCCAAATTAAGAAATTTTTAAAAATACATCAGAAAACTGGGAAGTGGTTGTTTCTGTATCTGAAAGGAAGAGTTGGCTAACCCTCATCACAGTGCCCTCTCCACTCTGGGCAGCTCAGGGGTGGTTCATCCAAGGCTGTATGGAGTATCCATCCATTCAGTGGTTGCACTGGGACCCTGCTCTTATTGAAATGGGCAGTGGAATTGAAGTTTTATTCTATAAATAAAATTCCAAGCTGGGCTCAGAACATTCCACGAGTTGTCTCTGGCAAAAATTCAAATGGTGTTTAAAGTTAGAAGAAAGTCCAGAATAAAAGAGATGTCATGGTGACCCAAGGTAGCTCTATCCAATTCTATTTTAAAACATTCAGAAGCACTGAGCACTTGTTCTCTTCTGTCTCAGGACATCTTCTGAGTTCTGTGATCATCAAGACAAGCATGATCTGAATTTTCCTCTTTTTCTCATGGCTGAGGCATCTTACTAGTCACAGACTATTTATTTTAACAATAAGAACAACTTGTATTTTCATAGCAATTTAATAGTGTCTAATAAATTTTCCCTTAATCTATGTCATTATCTCTAGTCCTTTTCTGCTTGTTCTGTCTGCAAAAACTTCTTTCTTCCTTTGCTTCTCTAGGGTCAGTTAGAGAAAAGGTAACCTGCTCCTGGCCAAAAGTATTTGCTTATCCTGGCCAAAGTAGAAGGAGTGTAGAGAAGAAATAACTGCTGACATAGAGACTGATGAAGAAAATTAAATTGAGTAATCTCTAGCACTTCATTCAATTCAAGAATATATTTATTTTCCATTTCATAATGTGAAATACTATTATTCATAATGTGGAATAGCCCATCATGTTGTATTATATTAATAATATTTTATTTAATCATTACCCTATACTGAGTCCTTTAGATGTCCAGTTTTTAACTATTATAAATAATACTTGATAAACAACTATGTGCTTAGAGCATTTCCTTCCATCAAATTATTTTTGAATGACAGATGCTTAGAAGTAGAATAATCAAGTGTTATTAGACTAGAGTATGTCAAACACTTCTAGTTCTTGGAAATACATTGCAAACTTCTTGGGGTTTAAGCTCATATAACATATTAATATGAAGATTATTTCATTCAGTTTAAATATCTTTTTCAGTATTTGAGTTTCTGTATTCAGAAGGGAAAGTGGAGACATTCCGATATAAAGTGGCATACTCTAGGATAATCCCAGGTGAATCAGTTGCAATGTTCCCAACTCGTACCCCTCTCTAGAGTAAACTGCTTCACTGTCACTATTAATCTCTGTTACCATCTTGAAGTGTTTCCTGAAATGGTAACAAACAAAATTTTAGTATAATAAAGTAAAAGTGGGTATAAATTGCATCAAAATTATGCATACATATTAGGATGTCTGTTGCAAGGAGTGAAAAAATACTGTATTTGGTTATGGGATTATTGTTAATACCTCTTACGTGTTGCTTTAAAGCTAAGTCAATATATGTTTTTATAGCAGGAAGAAATTTACATTTATTCTACCAAGTGACAACATGTAAAGTTTGAAACTGAGTTAGTTTTAGAAAAGGTTCTTCTGTGCATTACTTATATATTTCCACATGATTGGTGCTTTGGGGCAGCATCATTGCCAGCAGACCTAGGGAGCTGGTGTCTCTCTACTCATCCTGAGCTAAAATTATTATGAGTGGGCCTTAAAATACCAGTTGTTCCCACCCACAAACCTGGCCTTGCCTTTGCTAGGATATCTTTATTTATCCCTTGAGGTTATCTTCAGCATTACCTCCTTTGGGGATTATTTTTGGAACCTAGTTCTGGGTGTTCTCTATAGCCAGAGCACACTATGCCTTCTTTATCATTGCATGTGGCTAATTGGTTTACATACGCTATGAGTTTATTGGAAGAAAGGACTGTCTTTTGTCTCTAAATCTTCAGTATCTTACAATACTTCTAACACATAGCAGATCCTCAGTAAAGAACTTTCTAGAGAACATTCCCTGCAAGGTTCATGTGAGTATCTGTTTGGTAAGTGTCTACTTACCATTAATATAGAATGAATACAGCAGGTTATCAAACCTGGATGCCCTTATTCATTCAAATGCTATTTATTCATTGTTTAAGAGATATATGCATCTGATTCCTGTTATGATCTAGACTTCTTAAATGCTAGATACATGATAGTGAATGATATAAAAACCCTGCCTTCAAGGTGCTGGCACTCTAGACAGGTCACGAGGCATGCATATATATTACTGTTGTTACTTGATCTCCTAGTTTCTTAACTCTAATTCACTTCAGGACACTATGAGCACATATGAGTACACACTGTAGTTCATCCTCACTCCAAATTCTCTATCCTTACGATCCTGAACTCTGAAAGTATATTCCCTGACCACAGAGTCAAGTCCTCCATCTCCTCATCCTTTCTGAATGTTCAGTTTACCTTATCACTTACTCCAGGTCCTTCACTCCTTCATATCTCCCAGGCCATCTGCTCTTCATTCATCTCCCCACTGAGCCAAGACCTCAGAGTCAGCTATTTGAATCATTCTCAGCACTGCTTTAGAATCTCATACCTCAGTTAATTTTGTTATCCTCTGGGATTCTGTCAGCTTTGTTTTAGTACATCATAAAGCCATACTGAGAAGGAAGACTCTAGATTCATTCTTTCTAATCTTGGGCAGGTTAATGTGACACTCTTCTCCTCTTCTCACCAGCCTCCTCCCCTGATGCTTCCTTTTCCCCTAAAAATGCAATCCTCAAAACCTCTGATTTCAATATATGTTAGTTGCTCAGTTGTGTCTCACTGTTTGCTACCCATGGACTGTAGCTCACCAAGCTCCTCTGTCCCGGGAATTCTCTAGGCAAGAATACTGGAGTGGATAGCCATTTCCAGATCCAGGAGATCTTCCCAACCCAAGGATTGAAGCCAGGTCTCTCACATTGTAGGCAGATTCTTTATCATCTGAGCCACCAGGGAAGCTTAATAAAATCAAGGTGCAAAATTACATGGTCAGTGTTATTTCTATTTTTTGGAATTCACATAGGCATATAAACTGAAGAACAGCTAAAAATAAATACATAAATATCTTTATCAATGTTGCCTTTAAGTGGTAGCATTTTTTAATTTTTTCCTATGCATTTTTGTCCCTTCCAAAATTTCTGAAAAGAACACCTAATTCTTTAAAAATCACTAAAAACAGACATTATCAAGGAAGGAAAAGGTAAAAGGTTATGTGAATAAAAAGGTAGGTGGAAACAGAAAAAAGTAATCTATCTCTTGATGTTTGGTGAGGGCCTCAGCCTCCGCATTCCCCAGCGTCCTGTGAATAGTGGTTGTTAATGAAAACTGCTTTGCCAGGACCAAGGATAAAAAGCCAAGCTAATTTTTAGAAGAGAGCAGAGAGACCATATGCCATCCCTGAGTAATATGGCTGAACTCAGAACAGATCATTTTCACATCTCTTTTGAAAGAGTGATATCAGTGTCTTGGCTGATTCAGGGAGGAGAATTTATTAGACATCTGCATGTCTAATAACTTCATAAGGCGAAGTGAGATAATTATTTGAACTATCCTTTATTAATACCTTTGCACAGTATTAGGCAGTTTCTCTGAACCTTGAGGAATAGCAGCATGAAAAATGTAAGTTCCTTTTAGAATAAAGATTCAGTGCAGAAGCAAAATAGGTCATAATATTCAAAGTTGTTGCTGGTGCATAGTGATGCTTGTAGCTCCTGGTAGTGATTGAGGACTTAGCACTTCAGAAAACTGTCTCCCAGAGTTCCACTGGGCCACAGCCACTCTCAGTGAATAGATTCTGTTGAGCGAAGGGTGTAATTGCAGCCTGTACTGGAGAAAAGTGGATGTTACTGTGTCATTGCCAAGTCAGCTCACACTTAGTCAGCATGCAGAGGGAGATTCACAAGTGATGTTCTCTGTGTTCTGAGGGGCTTTGCCAATTAAGCTTTCCAGCTTGCCGAGGTTATAATGATAGGCCTTGAGATGAGAAAAAAATGATAATCTCAGTGGATTTATTACATAGTGGTCCTGTGCTCTGCATCTGTGACTTCTCCATTTGCATTTGAATGCATGTTTTTGCAATTCTGATGCCAAAGAGGGGATATTGGCAATATTTGGGGCAGAGAAGATATACTCCGTGTCTCTCTCAGCAAGAGGAAAAAAGATCTGAGACATCTCAGAGCTTGTTCACTAATGGCCTTCCCAGTTTTGACTGTATCTGTTTCCATCACATCGTCTGCCTGTCGGTTTGTTCCCTTTGTCTTTTAGGGACAATGCCAACTGTTGTCACAGAAAAGGATTCACGGGAGTCATGACCATTTGGAGGACTGTGGGCAGAGATAGGGAAGTATAAAATAGTGGATGACTCACTTTTCAGGATAGAGCCTATGTAAAAAGTCATACTTGCCACTTCCTTTTTAGGATTTTAATCACTTGTCACATGGCATCTAATATACCAGGACGCAAATGCTCCATTGTGAACCATGTGTGTCTTGGGAATGAGTTGGTGTCCCAAAAAACAAATATATGTCAGGATTTGAGTGTAACTCACTTCTCCTTCGCACAGCAGCACCCTTCCTCACATCTCACTGTCTCAGGGGTCATTTGTCTGGAGTCAGGGCAGGTACAAAGGAGACTCCTGGTAAATGTGTGAGTAGAAACAGGACATATTGGAAGTGTGAAGGTTGGAGTCAGATATAGATTTCAAGTTCACTGTTACCATCAGCTAGCTGGATGATCTTGGGCAAATTACATCATCCTTCTAGGCCTCTTATTTCCTTACCTGTAAAATAGGGATAACAGGACCTATTGGATTATGGGAGAATTGAATGAGATAATTCCTGGAAAGAATCAGTCAATCAATAAATGGTGGTGGCTTCATTGGTGGTGGTGGTTGTTCACAATAAAAATAATGATCATTTAATTCAAGATTAGTGTTGAAGAAAATTCCCGTGTAAGAAAACACGTTGAACTATAAAGTTACACACAGGCAGTCTGGAGACTGTTACCTGTGGATGTCTTTGTTTCCAAGTTGGCACCACTTGTGAAGCCCTACCGTTTAAAAATCCTCAGCCAGGTCTTCCCTGGCTGTCCAGTGATTAAGACTCCATGCTTGCAATACAGGGGGCTCTGGTGAGATTCCTGGTCAGGGAACTAAGATTCCACATGCCAAGAAAGCAAGCCACAGTTCTCCTTGTCCTTCTGGACATTTTCTATCTGTAAGGGTTGAATGTGAATATAAGTTTAAAATATGAAAAAAGAGATGTTTAAACATTAGAAACATTTATTTGAATCAGAATCTATAAGTTCATGACAGATGAGCTTTAAAAAATGTGGAATTAGAACAGGATATGTGTTTGGACCCCAATAAACAGTGAACTCTGGAAGTTGGTGATGGACAGGGAGGCCTGGCAGGCTGCGGTTCACAGGGTCGCAAAGAATCGGACACGACTGAGCGACTGAACTGAGCTGAAACAGCAAATTTGCACTGTTTGAGATGATCACACTGAGCCCAATTCCTTACATAGTTCATCTTTTATCAAGGGCCTTAGTAAAAGAGCAGTGTAAATAAATCAGAATATGTTTATTAATATTTTAAAGAAGAATTAACATTCTAGGATAAAAATAGTAAAGAAAAAAAAAAGGAAGATATTCACTCATATTTTCTACCATCCTAAACCTCCAGCCTCTTCACTCTTCCAGATTCTCTGGTATTCTGTATGGTCTATAACTGTAGGCATTTTGACTACAATGTAAATGTTAGTCCTAGTCCTTTCTTGCTGACCTTTTATATGATCTTTGGGGAGTCTAAGTAGTTAGATGAAGCTATGACGTTGGAGGAGGGGAGCACACATGAAACAGTTTTCACTTAGACAACCCTAATACTCCTTCCTGACGGTTAGAGTTTGAGAGAGGCAGGCTTGAGGAGGGGAAAGTTAAAAGGAAATTGGAGGGGCCTAAGGAGCAGTTGATGTTGACTCAGGTTGAGGGGAGCAAAATTAAAGCCCTGCTCACCCTCTTCAGTTTCCTACTTTGCAGTCTTTGTCATGTTTCCTTACATATTCATACCCATCCTTCAAGGCCTAAATTCAGTATTCTCGGTTTTATGTAGATTTCCTAGACCCCCTCTCCTCATCAGAACAAAATTAATTATATCTCATTTATGTTCTGAAATCTCTGTTATAAATCTCATTGTTCTAATAAGTATCTCTTTGAATCCTGTCTGCCACCCCCAGTAGACAGCTCTGAGCATCTTGATTTCAGGGCATTTCTTTTTCATCGTGATATTTTTGGTGCTTGTTATACAAGTAACTTCTCAGTAAATGTTTATGAAAAGGAATGAAAAACTCTAAAAATAGCATCCAAGGCCCAGTTTTTTGCTCTAAATACTGGTATGGCTGATTGCTTTTCCTCCTCCTGAATTTTCCATTATGATAAGAAAGCCATATAAGAGGAAGTTTGAAAGACAGAAAATGCCTCTGGGAGAAGGTCTTTGTCCCTCAGCTTAGAGATGTTAAGGAAGGGTGGTGATGCATGACGAAGTAAGGGGACCAGACTGTGTGGCTAAGTGTATGTGAGAGCCTTGGGGAAGAAGCCTGAAAAAATAACCACCTCTGTGGCAGTTTGAACACTCTTATGGGAAGAAATGGGCTACCCTGGTGGCTCAGATGGTAAACAATCTGCCTGCAGTGTGGGGAGACCCCATTTCGATACTTGGGTCAGGAAGATCCCTGGAGAATGAAACGAACGGCAAACCACTTCCGTATTCTTGCCTAGAGAATTTCATAGACAGAGGAGCCTGGCAGGCTGCAGTCCATGGGGTCACAAAGAGCAACTAACACTTTCACTTTTCATGGGAAGAAATAGCCTTAGGATAATTGTCTTAATAGAAGAAGAAAGCAGTGAGGTCTAGACAGACAACGGATATAGTTGGGGTGGTTTTTGTTTGGGATATTAATATTTCACACTGTTCAAAGACTTGTTGGAAACTTACTTTGTGATGGTGAAGTGATATGATTACCACCTTGCCATTGCTCGTGAATAATATGGTCCATTAACACAGTTAGCTGCTTTCCTCAGTCCATAAATTAAACAGACCAAAATACAAGGCAATAACACCAAATATATATGCAGTTTTCAAGGGACGATCTGTGGCTGCCTTATAGAGAATATTTCTGTGCAGACTCTGCCATGGTGTTACCCTTTGCTAAGGAAGAATCCAAGTTTGTACCCCTCCCCACAGTGTTACAAGAGACCAGACTAGTGGACCAGTGGCTCGCATCTTGGAATAGCCATTTTTAAGAAACACAAAATTGAGTGTTGTGGATATTCCTGATATAATTGAGACTAGCACACTTAGGAAACTACTGGAAGAAATCACCAGAGCAGTCTGACAGCATCAGAGTATCAGCATGTAGCGGATGTCTGTGACAACCTAGAGGGGTGGGACAGGGTGGGAAGGAGGCTCAGGAGGGAGGGGACATGTGTACACCTATGGCTGATTAATGTTGAGATATGGCAGAAACCAACACAATATTGTAAAGCAATTCAGTTCAGTTCAGTTCAGTCGCTCAGTCGTGTTCGACTCTTGCAACCCCATGAACTGCAGTACGCCAGGCCTCCCTGTCCATCACCAACTCCCGGAGTTTACCGGAACTCATGTCCATTGAGCTGGTGATGCCATCCAACCATCTCATCCTCTGTCGTCCTCTTCTCCTCCTGCCCTTCAGTCTTTCCCAGCATCAGGGTCCTTTCAGATGAGTCAGTTCTTCGCCTCAGGTGGCCAAAGTATTGGAGTTTCAGCTTCAACATCAGTCCTTTCAGTGAACACCCAGGACTGATCTCCTTTAGGAGGGACTGGCTGGATCTCTTTGCAATCCAAGGGACTCTCAAGAGTCTTCTCCAACACCACAGTTCAAAAGCATCAGTTCTTCGGCACTCAGCTTTCTTTATAGTCCAACTCTCATATTCATATATGACTATTGGAAAAACAATAACATTGACTAGATGGACCTTTGTTGGCAAAGTAATATCTCTGCTTTTTAATATGCTGTCTAGGTTGATCATAACTTTCATTCCAAGGAATGAGCATCTTTTAATTTTCATGGCTGCAGTCACCATCTGCAGTGATTTTGGAGCCCCTCAAAATAAAGTCAGCCACTGTTTCCACTATCCTTCAGTTACAAATAATTTAATTATAAAAAAAGAGGGAGGGAACATGTGTATACCTGTGGCTGATTCATGCTGATGTACGGCAGAAACCAACACAACATTGTAAAGCAATTATCCTTCACAACCTTGTAAATCAGTATTTATTAAAATAAATGAATCTTTTTAAAAAATAACAAATGAATAGTTTTTTTTTTTTTTTTTAAGAAAAAAGGATGTTGTAGATGGCTCTGAGTGGACCAGTTATGTCCTGATCATCTTCAACCTAATCACTCTGGAAAACTGTAGGAAAGGCTGTTCCTATGGGATATTGAATGTTGATGTATTGCTTGAGTCCAGTATTTTCATAGCTACTTACCAGCAAGTCAAGAAAATGTGAATAATACATCATGTAGAAATTAAGTGGGTGAGCAGCTGGTAGGTGGGTTATACTTGGAAAATGTTTGGTTCTTCATATTGAGCAGGAAGGTGCCTTGGCAAAAATTAGTAAGTG
Organism: Capricornis sumatraensis; assembly: GCF_032405125.1. Lineage (NCBI taxonomy): Eukaryota > Metazoa > Chordata > Mammalia > Artiodactyla > Bovidae > Capricornis > Capricornis sumatraensis. Next base: position 124,286,112 of record NC_091070.1, on the reverse strand, counting down.
TGATTTTAATGAAATTGGTATCAGTTTAGTTTAGTCACTCAGTCATGTCTGACTCTTTGTGACTCCATGGACTGCAGTATGCCAGGCTCCTTGTCCATCACCAACTCCCAGAGTTTACCCAAACTCATGTCCATTGAGCTGGTGATGCCATCCAACCATCTCATCCTCTGTCATCCCCTTCTCCTTCTGCCTTCAATCTTTCCCAGAATCAGGGTCTTTTCTAATGATCAGCTCTTGCACCAGGTGGCCAAAGTATTGAAGTTTCAGCTTCAGCATCAGTCCTTCCAATGAATATTCAGGACTGATCTCCTGTAGAATGGACTGGTTGGATCTCCTTGCAGTCCAAGGGACTCGCAAGAGTCTTCTCCAACACCACAGTTCAAAAGCATCAGTTCTTCGGCACTCAGCTTTCTTTATAGTCCATCTATACTATACTATCAGAGAAGGCAATGGCAGCCCACTCCAGTAATCTTGCCTGGAAAATCCCATGGACGGAGGAGCCTGGTAGGCTGCAGTCCATGGGGTCGCTAAGGGTCAGACATGACTGAGCGACTTCACTTCACTTTTCACTTTCATGCATTGGAGAAGGAAATGGCAACCCACTCTAGTATTCTTGCCTGGAGAATCCCAGGGACGGGGGAGCCTGGTGGGCTACCGTCTATGGGGTCGCACAGAGTCAGACATGACTGAAGCAACTTAGCAGCAGCAGCATACTATACTATCCTCTCACATCCATACATGACCACTGGAAAAAGCATAGCCTTGACTAGATGGACCTTTGTTGGCAAAGTAATGTCTCTGTTTTTTAATATGCTATCTAGGTTGGTCATAACTTTCCTTCCAACGAGTAAGTGTCTTTTAATTTCATGTCTGCAGTCACGATCTGGAGTGATTTTGGAGCCCCCCAAAATAAAGTCTGCCACTGTTTCCACTGTTTCCCCGTCTATTTGCCATGAAATGATGGGACCAGATGCCATGATCTTAGTTTTCTGAAATTGGTATCACTGATTAACAAATTGGCAAGGTAGTGGGTAAAAAGATAAGGCTCACTGAGGGAAAGTTTGGTTCATTTATACATGAAAAGCATATAAGGTAAAACATGCAGGTAACAAGTAAGATAAAAATATCTTTGGGAAAGATTATACATGTTCATCTCTGCAGGAGAGCTGTACGTGCCCTCGTGAAATACATGCTTGCTGACCATGAGTCATTCATGGACTGATGTTTAAAAAAAAAAGAAATTAGAAATACTTGAATTTGGGAAACTAGGACAAGGGCATACAATTTTTTTCTGGACTTAAGTAATATAGAGAAAAATTTACCAACATATGTTACTGCTTCGTGGGTGGGTGGCGGGGCCTGACTTGGAGTTTGTCTCTACTATACCCCACTTCTCTTTGCACTTTGGTTTATCAGTTATTTTCACAAATTGCAATCCCCTTGACACATACCTTGTGTTTCTTAACCATGTGCCCCTTCTCTGGGGGAGCATCAAATTCCTTCCCAAGCTTTTGGAGCAGCTGAGTGAGCCCCACTCTGTGGCAATATGAGAGGGAACTTGAGCTGTTAATAGAGTTGAAGTGATTAAAAAAAAAGTCTCCAGAGACTACAGAAAGCCCATTAACTCAGTACTCATCCAGAGTGACCTCTCTACCCTTCTGGTTATTGCTTCATATAAGACAGGCAGTCAGCTCAGGGATGAGTGTGGGATGGGGGCGAAGGTGAAGTAGCTTGTGGCATCCATATGCATCACTTTGTTGTCACTTGCTCCTGATCTATCATGTGGAATCTTCAGAGCAAGGAGAATTGAATGAGATCATGTCTGGAAAGTTTCCCCATCCTTAGAAAGTATTAAAATGAGTTTTAATGCTACTAGTGTCTATTAGAATAAAATTGTGTAATTACTGAAGGAACCTTAGAAGTTCATGTATTTCTTTCACAAATATTTAAGGAAGCTGAAGCCTGGAGGTAAAAGAGACCTGTAAGCCCCTTAGTAGCGTTTTGTTGTTGTTCTGTCGTTAAGTCGTGTCCCAACTCTTTGCAACACAACTTAGAGATGGAAAGTGAAGTGAAGTTGCTCAGTCGTATCTGACTCTTAGCGACACCATGGACTGCAGCCTACCAGGCTCCTCCATCCATGGGATTTTCCAGGCAAGAGTACTGGGGTGGGGTGCCATTGCCTTCTCCGAACACAACAGCAAAAAGCTACATAGGTAACTCAAGACAGTGTCTTAAAGCAGAAGTGAAAGTTTTGTCTGCATTTGATCTATGCTAGAGTGACAGCCTCAGAGATCTATAAGGAGCCAAGCCAGTATCATAAATGAGCACGTGAGCTGGGATTACAAGAACAGGGAGTGACAGGGACTGTGGCAAACCGGAGAACATGTCTCTTCTATTTAAAGGCGGCAGGTTATCCCTCTATGTGGGAAGGCAGGCCCAGTATTGCCAGACCCATTCATTTTGCAAGAGACGTTAGGAATGGGTCAACCTTGTGTTGACCAAATGAAGCATGTTGGATGGGCTGAATTTGGCCTGAGGAATGACCTTGCTCCTGATGGCAGAAGTGGTTACCCAGGTCTGTGGGCTGAACATAAAGGAATTCATCCATGCATGAGTAGCAGCAACTAAGTATTTTTTTTCTCCACAAATTTTTCAAGACATTATTCTGGCTGATAGTTTCAAAATCCTTCCCTTGCTTTTTCTCAACAGAGGGAAATCCACAAGTAGTAGTTCATCTCTTTCATTTTTCACTCTCAGGGAAAATTTGTAATGAGAAGTGGAGAAGGGAAAGGGGCAGAGGGCCTGGAAGAACCACAAGCCAGTGACCTGCTTTTGAATAATAAAGAATTGCCAGGTGGTCTGTGTAATCTGGCGTGCTCTGCCTGGTACTTTTACGTCCATCTGGAACTTAGCAAAGTGAAGATTTATGCCAAGATCCAGCCCTGAGGCAGAGAAGGAAGAACACCAACAGTTTCTAAATAAATGACAGGCTCTCTTCCACCTCCCTGTGAATGTCTCCTGATTTTTTAAAAAGAGAAGCTTTCTAAGTCTCCAGCTATAGAATTATTTTTAGGACAACTAACTGGGTGTACGCGAGGGTTTAAGGAGTAAGGTAAATGTTGAAAGCATCTCTTTGTAGGATTATTGCAACTGCCTCTCTGTTTCTTGCCTTTCCCACCCAGTCTGTTGTCAAAACAGTAGCCAGCCCTTTTAAAACTTCCATCACTCAGTTCATCTTTTTTTGATGCACTAGACTCCAGTGGCTGAATTCCTTTCAGGGTCCAGAAGGGCATTGTATAATAATCTGCCCCCTGCCCGGCCTTCCTATTACCTCCCTGACCTCACCTCCTGCTACTCACTCAGCCCAGCCACACCGGTCTCCTTGTTGTTCCAGAAATGCTCCGTCATGCTTCCTCTGAAGAGCCTTTGCACTTGATGTTCTCTGCTTGGAAGACTCTTTGCCCCAACACCCACATCATTGCTTCTCAGAGACACTTAGCCTACTGAAAATTGCAACCCCCTCCTCTTCCCCATCCCTCCAGCATTGCCTACTGCTACTCCCTACCTTTTTATAGTACCTGTCCCCAATTTTTTATAGTACCTGTCCCCAATTGTTACTATACATTTTGCTTTTTTATTTCCTTTTATATAAGTTCCATGAGTGCAGGTGTTTTGGTCTGTTTTGTTCACTGCTACATTTGTAGACCTTAAAACCAGTGCCTAAAATCATAGTAAGTGCTTGACAAGCATTTGTTGAATACATTTTGAGGTTTTTTTTCCCTTCTCTTCTAGGGATAGTGGTCTTCACTGTGCTGGACAGATATAGATCTTGCTACCGCATTGTAGTGTTTTTAACATTTCCATTAGTAGACTTTTGTTTGTTTCTCAAGTGTTCTGGATCAATTTTACTTCCTAAGCATATGGATTTTTTTTGCTTCTCTGCATTTCTACCATCTTTTCGTTTAGTTAAAACTATCCCAGCTTCTTGTTTTCTCCATCTTCTCTTGTTCCTTCTACACAATGCCACTCAGCAGTCAGAATGATCTAAAGTCTAAATCTGATCAATTACCATTCATTTCCTCATTTAAACTCCTTCAGTGGTTTTCCATTGCCCTGCACATAAATCTCACATGCTCACGCCATCCCTCAAGGCCCTGCATGGTCTGGTTGCAGCCCTGGCTTTCTCTGTTCCTCTAACAGGCCAAGTTCCTCCCTGACTCAGGGTCCTTGCTTTTCCCTCATGATGGAATACTCTTCTGTTTCCATTTTTCATCTGGCTGACATTCTCTTCATCTCAGTTTAAATGTTCTTTTCTCTGAATTTCTCTACTAGTTAAGTTACTCAGCATATCCCTTCAGAGCACTTGCCACAATAGTAATTCAGTGCCTGTGGAATTGTTTGTCCAGTGGCTGTCTCTGCACATCCTCAGTAGGGTGGGGCATGTCTTTGTATTTCCAGCACTTAACCCTGACACTAATACATAGTACTATAACAGCTTAATGATTGCTTGTGGAAAAATAAATAAAAACAGATGTCTTGACACTGAGGAATCGAACACTGTGTGGGATGTTACTTCATTAATGAATGATGTGCTTCTCTTCACAGAGATTATTTTGCAGAAGATGATGGGGAGATGGTACCCCGAACAAGTCATGCAGCAGGTAAGGAGATCGTGGATCTTTCTTTGCTATACTCTTGGTCTCCTGCTTATCACAAATCTCTTAAAATTTAGATCCCACCATCATGGCTGTATCTTCAGACTTTTTTTGAAATTGAAAATTTGCACAGACCACTGTAGTATATAACACACCACCTTCGCAGCACAGTGCAGTAACTCGTAACTGAAATACTTTGAACTCTTCATACTGTTAGCAGTTCTGTAATTGCAAGTTAAAGTCACTTGTAAAATGATTAAAATAGATGCTTCCACTAGAATGAAATCTCAAATATACCATTAAAATGGGTATAATAATGGTGTCAACCTCATAAGTGAGATTAGAAAAGCTCTTCAAGGACTTCCCTGGTGGTGCAATGGTTAAGAATCCTCCCTGCAAAATATTGTATGGCATCCCTTATATGTGGAATCTGAAAAGAAATGATACAGTGAATTTACGTTCAAAACTGAAAGAGATTCACAGACTTAGAGAAGAAACTTACAGTTGCTGGAGGGGAAAGAATGGGGAGAAGGGATAGTTAGGGAATTTGGGATGGACAGGTACATACTGCTGTATTTAAAATGGATAACCAACAAGGACCTACTGTATAGTATGGGGAACTCTGCTCAATATTATGTGACAACTTGGATTGGAGGGGAGTTTGGGGGAGAATGGATATACATGTATATGTATGGCTGAATCCTCTTGTTGTTCACCTTAAACTACCACAACACTGTTAATTGGCTATACCCCAATACAGAATAAAAAGTTTAAATTAAAAAAAATATTTTAAATCCTCTTTGCAATGTAAGGGACGTGGGTTTGACCCCTGATTGAGGGTAAGATCCCATGTGCCTCAGAGCAACTAAGCGCGGGAGAGTCCGAGTCTGTGCCCCACAGTGAGAGATCCAGATGACACAAGGAAGAATCTGCATGCCGCAATTTAGACCTGACTTGCAGCTGAATAAATAAATAAACATTAAAAAAAGAAAAGCTCTTAGTACAGAGCTTGTCAAGGAATAAACACCTGTAAATATTATTATTAATGTGTACATAATATATATTATTCCTGCATTAAAATTAGCTAGAGGTCTGCCTAAATTACAAAACCAAAGTGAAAATAATTCTCTTTTGGGGGCTATTTTTCACAAAAACTTTCAGTCACTAGGCGTTTTACCTACTTTGCTAAGTGATTTGCCTTTTCATACCAGCCTTGAAGCACAGATGGCTCATATGCACAATGCAGAAAAAACTTCTTGATTTGAATGTGTTAAGGACTTGGAATCATTTAAAATTAGCATTTGTAATTGTGTATGTAAAATCCATAAGTTCTAAAGGTCTACCGTACTCATTTTGAGCATGAAGATCCTCCAATTTGAGGTAAAAATTGAAAGACTAGGGCAAAAGTGGAAGGGTAAAGAAGAAATTGTCTATTATAAGCAAGGTTTTCAGTTGGGTACTTTTATTGTTTCATTTAATCCATATGAAAGCTCTATGAGGTAAACATTATTATTCCTATTTTTACAGAGGCAATGGCGCTCAGCAAAATTAAAAGATTTGCCTAAATTCCCATAATTAGCTGGTGGTCAGGATTCATAAGCAATCTTTTTTTTTTTTAAACATTTTTGGCTGTGTCTAGATCTGGTCTTTGAAGTCTCTTCTCTTTCTATCATATTCTATGAACCTAACTGTAATACATTGCTCTGTTTTATCAAATTTTATTTCATTTAATCACCTTATTTAATTTCATGTAAATGTGTAAGAAGTAATTTTTTCTAATTTATTTTAATTAAACATTTGCATTTACTTAAAAATATCAAGTTTTCAACAAAACAGGTGCACCATTATTATTATTACTATTATTATTAATTTGCAATCACAGTGTGATAAACAATTAACATTACAATTACTTTGTACTAACTGAATCAAACATGACTTAAGGTGGGAAAAAACCAAACTCTTATCTGTAACTTTCTGACTTATGTACCAATAAACCTGCTTTAAATTTCTGTGCTAGTTTAAACCCTGCTACTCTACCAGGCAAGGTTATAGGCTGTTGAAAGATACCATTAAGAACAGGGCCACCTAAAGACACATTTGATAATATATTATTTTTACAGAAATGAAAAGATACTGTACAGTGTCCAGTTTAAAACCAAACCATATAGCCTTATATTTCCTTTTTTAAAAAATCAGTGAGGTAATGAGTAGTTATGAGTAGTTAAATACTTCGAAACCAGAAAATAAAACTGCACTGGGACCACCCTATTTATATCATTATTTTCTTCTTCATCTTTCCCTTCATTGTCATCTTCCTGATAATTTTGTATACTTTTTACTTCTTTTTTAAAAACAGAGAATTCCCTTTTCTTAAATTAAAAAAAAAAAATCTGAGAAGTTGATTGAAGTATCTGGGGACATTTTCTTGCATTCCTTCTAGCAAGTTTGCAGAAAGAGAAAGCGGGAAGAAGGGAGGGGAAGCATGTACTCTCCCATCCCAGAGGTTGCCTTTTCTTTCTATTGATGGTTTCCTTTGCGAACAGAAGCCTTTTAGTTTAATGTAGTCCTACTTGGTTTTTTGTTTTGTTTTTGGTGCCCATGCATACATGGTCCATTAATTTTCAACAAAAGAGACAAGAATGTACAAGGCAGGAAGGAAGGAAAGAGAAAAGGAAAAGGGGGGAAAAAGAAAGGAAAGAAAAAGAGCACATGGTGGCATTATTGCCTCTTGGCCCCTTCAGATGGCCTTTGTCCACGTGTCTGTGTGTAACTAACTTTCTCTCAGTGGGCCTGGAGTCGCCCACAGCCCATTTCACTGTCACTTGCACTGACAGTGTCTGTAGAGCTCAGTGTGTTGTGATGTCTGCCATTCTTTCTGATTAAATAAGTTCAGTAATAAAGGCTCGCTTCTTCTTACTGTCAGTCAAGAAAAGATGTGTTTTTATATGTCTTCGACCTGAGTCTAACCCCAAGCCTGCCTTAGTCGGAGGTCATCTGTGTACTATGGTTGAAGGAAGCCCTGATTTCTTATTCCCCACAGTGTACTTCTCCAAGGCAGGCATAGGGCTGGTAGCAGCTTAGCCTTCATGAACTTCTCCCAGGGGAGTGCTTACAATGGTTAATGGAAAGATTGTGTCTCTGTCCCTTTGCCTGTTTTTCCCTTTCAGGCCTGTTATAGTCCCCTTTGCTGCTAAAATATCATGATGTTAGCATGCTGTTAGAAAGGTTGAACGGAAGGGATGTGATATTGGTTCTGCCACTTTTTAGCAGTGTGCATGCATTCTTGAGTGCTAAGTTGCTTCAGTCATGTCCAGCTCTGTGCAACTCTATGGACTGTAGCCTGCCAGGGTCCAATGTCCATGGGATTCTCCAGGCAAGAGTACTGGAGTGGGTTGCCATGCCCTCCTCCAGGGGATCTTTCCTACCCAGGGATCAAACCTGCATGCCTTATGTCTCCTGCATTGGCAGGCAGGTTCTTCACCACTTAGTGCCACCCTGGGAAGCCCTTTTAGTAGTATTGGGAAAATTTCCTGAACCTTTATTTACTCATTAGTAAAATGGATGTAATAATCACATCAGTCTATTTCAGTCTGTTTCACTGGTTGCAATAACTTTTTATTTATTTATTTATTTTTGGCTGTGAGGTGTGTGGGATCTTAGTTCCCAGACCAGGGATCAAACCTGGGCCCCCTGCAGAGAAAGCAGAGTCCTAACCACTGGACAACCAGGAAATTCTCAGCAGTTATTTATAAATGAAATAATTCATATGAAACTATTTTGTAACACCTACGACAGTGTCGGTTGTTACATTTGTTATTCCTATACTATAATCTGAAAGATTCTCTATAAAGAGATTTGTAGAAATACTTCTTAGCTAGTAGCTTGATTTTTTTTTTCAAATAAAGCTATTTCAGTTACGTTTGGTTTCATGTGACACACCACTCTAAAACTTAGTGGCTTCAAACAGGGGTCAGCAAACTGTCACCCATGGGTCCAATTGCCAGTATTTATAAATAAAGTTTTATCACAACACGGTCATGCTCATTCTCTATCATATTCTCTGCATCTGCTTTGAGCGACCAGGGCAGAGTTAAGTAGTTGTGACAGAGATCATGCCCGTGAGCCTCAAGTATTTACTATCTGGCCCTGTAAGAAAAAGTTTGCCCACTCATGGCTTAAAACAACAATGATATATTATTTCTCACAATCCTGGATGTTGGGAAACTGAACATTTCTTCTGTTAGTCTTACTTGAATTACTCAAACAGCTGCCATCCTCTGACAGCTTGTATGGGACTGAAGGTCTGAGACACCTTTTCTCAGGTGTCTGGCAGTGGTGATTGGTATCCTCATTCCCCTAGGACTTGGCCTTTATCCCCCAGGAAGGTAATCTGGGATTCTTCCCAGCATTGTGGTTGTGGGGTTCTAAGAAGGCAAGAACAGAAATGCAAAGCCTCTCAAGGCCCAATCTGTGGAATTCATCCCAAAGTGGCATTTTCATCACCATCTCTAGGTCAAAGCAAGTTACTCAGCCAACCCAGATTCAAGTGTGAGGGAAGTAGACTCCACTTTCTGATGGCAGGAGCAGGAACATCACATTATAAAGGTGCATGGACATAAACCAGTGGGCTGCGCTCGGGACCACTGTTAATAAGATCTCCTGTAGGCTACGTCGCGTGAACTGCTTCTGTGTGGCCTAGAATTGGTTCATATTTTGCAGAAACCAAATTCTGCTGGAACATGAAGGTTGGAATGTTCATGATGCCGCTATTAGGTAAAATTTTCTGTTGTTCTGTTTCACTGGCAGCTTTTCTTACTGACACCAAAGATCGAGGCCCTCCTGTGCAGTCACAGACCTGGAGAAGTGGTGACAAGGTCCCCTTTGGGCATTCCTTGAGAGCATTTGAAAGACCTCTTCAGGTGCAAACCCAGGCTCTTCGAGACTTTGAGAAGGTAAGTCACATGGGTAGGTAATCATTATTCCAGTTAGAGGGCATATGGGGATAGTGATGTCTTATAATAATATGGCCAATAGTTTACTTTGGATTATGAGTATTCTTTCCTCTTCATGGGTCACAGCTTTGTCATTGGCAAAAGGGCTTGCATAACTCAAAGACGCTATGAGCCATGCCATACAGGGCCATCTAAGACAAAAGGGTCATAGCAAAGAGGTCTGACAAAATGTGATGTGCTGGAGGACGGAATGGCAAGCCACTCCAGTATTCTTGCTTGGAGAACCCTACAGACAGTATGAAAAGGCAAAAAGATATAACACTGGAAGTTAAGTCCCCCAGATCAGAGGGTGTCCAATCTACTACTGGGGAAGAGTGGAGGGCAATTACTAATGGCTCCAGAAAGAAGGAAGTGGCTGGGCCAAAGCAGAAACGACGCCCAGTTGTGGATGTGTCTGGTGGTGAAAGTAAAGTCTGATGCTATAAAGAACATCTGAACCTGGATTACATAGGAACCTGGAATGTTAGGTCCATGAATCAAGGTAAAGTGGACGTGTTTAAGCAGGAGATGGCAAGAGGGAACATTGACATCTTAGCAATCAGTGAACTAAAATGGACGGGAATGGGTAAATTTAATTCAGGTGACCATTTTATCTGTTACTGTGGGCAAGAATCTCTTAGAAGAAATGGAATAGCCCTCATAATCAACAAAGGAGTCTGAAATGCAGTACTTGGGTGCAATCTCAAAAATGACAGAATAATCTCGGTTTGTTTCCAAGGCAAACCATTGAAGATCACAGTAATCCAAGTCTCTGTCCCATCCACTAATGATGAAGTCAAACAGTTCTATGAAGACCAACAAGACCCTATGGAACTAACACTAAAAAAAAAAAAATGTCCTTTTCATTACAGGGGATTGGAATGCAAAAGTAGGATGTCAAGTGACACCTGGAGTAACTGGCAAGTTTAGCCTTGGAGTACAAAATGAAGCAGGGCAAAGGCTAACAGAGTTTTGCCAAGAGAACACACTAGTCATAGAAAATACCCCCTTCCAACAACAAAAGAGACAACTGTATACATGGACATCACCACATAGTCAGTACTGAAATCAGATCGATTATGTTCTTTGCAGTTGAAGATGGTGATGCTCTAAACAGTCAGCAAAAACAAGACTAGGAGATGACTGTGGCTCAGATCATGAGCTCCTTATTGCAAAATTCAGGCTTAATTTGAAGAAACTAGAGAAGCCACTAGGCTATCAGGTATGACCTAAATCAAATCCCTTATGATTATACAGTGGAGGTAACAAATAGATTTAAGGGATTAGATCTGACAGAGTGCCGGAAGAACTATGGATGGAGGTTTGTAACATTGTATAGGAGGCAGTGATCAAAACCATCTCAAAGAAGAAGTAATGCAAGAAGGCAAAGTGGTTGTCTGAGGAAGTCTTACAAATAGCTGAGGAAAGAAGAGAAGCAAAAGGCAAAGGAGAAAAGCAAAGATATACCCAACTGAATTCAGAGTTCCAGAGAATAGCAAGGAGAGATACAAAAGCCTTCTAAAATGAACAATTAAAGAAATAGAGGAAAGCAATAGAGTGAGAAAGACTATAAATCTCTTCAAGAAAACTGGAGATATCAAGGGAATATTTCATGCAAGGATGGGCATAGTAAAGGACAGAAACAGTAAGAACCTAACAGAAGCAGAAGAGATTAAGAAGAGGTAGCAAGAATACACAGAAGAACTGTACAAGAAAGGTTTTAATGACTCAGATAACCACGATGGTGTGGTCACTCACCTAGAGCTGGACATCCTGCAGTGTGAAGTCAAGTGGGCCTTAGGAAGCACTACTGTGAACAAAGCTAGTGGAGGCGACAGAATTCCAGCTGAGCTATTTAAAATCCTAAGAGTTGATGCTGTGTAAGTGCTGCACCCAATTATGTTAGCAAATTTGGAAAACTCAGCAATGGCCATAGGACTGGAAAAGGTCAGTCTTCTTTCCAGTCCCAAAGAAGGACAGTGTCAAAGATTATTCTAACTACTGTACAACTGTACTAATTCACATGCTAGCAAGGTTATACTCAAGTCCTTCAAGCTAGGCTTCAACAGTATGTGAATCAAGAACTTCCAGATGTACAAGCTGGACTTAGAAAAGGCAGAGGAACCACAGATCAAATTGCCAACATTTATCATAGGGAAAGCAACGGAATTCCAGAAGAACATCTACTTCTGCTTCATTGTCTATGCTAAAGACTTTTACTTTTGTGTTGAACACAACTAAACTGTGGAAATTTCTTAAAGAGGTGGGAATACCAGAACACCTTACTTACTACCATGGACTGGCTCAAAATTGGGAGAGGAGTATGTCAACGCTGTATATTGTCATTCTGCTTTTTCAATTTATATGCAGAGTATATACATCATGAGAAATGCTGGGCTGGATGAATCACAGGCTGGAATCAAGATTGCTGGGAGAAATATCAACAACCTCAGATATGCAGATGATACCACTTTAATGGCAGAAAGTAAAGAGGAAGTAATGAGCCTATTGATGAGGGTGAAAGAGGATACTGAAAAAGCTGGCTTGAAACTCAACATTTAAAAAACTAAGATCATGGCATCTGGTCCCATCATTTCATAACAAATAGATAAGGGAAAAGTGGAAGCAGTGACAGATTTTATTTTCTTGGGCTCCAGAATCACTGTGGATGGTGACTGCAGCCATGAAATTCAAAGATGCTTGCTCCTTGGAAGAAAATCTATGGGAACCTAGACAGTATATTAAAAAAGCAGAGACATCACTGTGCCAACAAACGTGTGTGTAGTCAAAACTATGGTTCTTCCAGTAGTCATGTACAGATGTGAATGTTGGAACATAAAGAAGTCTGAGACCTGAAGAATTGATGCATTTGAATTGTGGTGCTGGAGAAGACTTTTGAGAGTCCTTTGGACAGCAAGGGTATCAAACCAGTCAATCTTAAAGGAAACCAACCCTGAATATTGGAAGGACTGATGCTGAAACTGAAGCTCCAATAATTTGGTTTCTGATTTGAAGAGCTGACTCATTGGAAAAGACCCTGATGCTGAGAAGGATTGAAGGCAGAAAGAGAAGGGGGCAGAGGATGAGATGGTTAAATAGCATCACCGATGCAATGGTCAGGAATTTGAGCAAATTCCAGGAGATAGTGGACAGAGGATCCTAGAATGCTGCAGTCCATGGGCTGGCAAAGAATTGGACATGACTTAGTGACTGAACAACAATGGCATGAGTATTCTTATCATAACGGTGTCTCTTTTAAGAGCATTTATGCCAATAATCTTACGCACTGTTAACTATGTACTGAGCACTGTGGTTCATGAGCTATCACCTGTACCACTGATTCTGTCTTATCATTTTTATCCCTGGATTACTTCTCAGATAAATTTAGGGAGTTTAAATGGCACCCTGAGAATCTGTAGCTTGGCTGTGCTGAACCCAGGAGATCTAGTCAATTGGTTAGCATTACATTCTCTGTTGCTGGCTTGGAGCACTCTGGGTATCTGGATACTGTTTGCACCATGAGTTGGCTCAACCACAGCTGTTGGCTTCTCAACAAGAATCTGGCATTGTTGCTTGAAACTCCTGATTTAAGCCTTGAAGTGCTCTGCATCTTGATAGGGTTATCCTTAGTGTTGTGTTAGTTGCTCAGTCGTCTCTCTTTGCGACCCCATGGACTGTGGCCCACCAGGCTCCTCTGTCCATGGAATTCTCCAGGCAAGAATACTGGAGTGGGTTGCCATTCCCTTCTCCAGGAGATCTTCCTGATCTAGGGTTCGAAGCCAGGTCTCCTGCATTACAGGCAGATTCTTTACTGTCTGAGTCACCAAGGAAGCTTGGCCAAAAATAAAATTACTGACAATGTAACACATGCTACCAGCTTCCTGTGCCCTGGCTTGATCCAAGGAAGTCTGCACAATAGAACCTATCTACTGGAATTTGCAGGTGGCTCAGTGGTAAAGAACCTGCCTGCCAATGCTGGGGACCTGAGATGCAGGTTGGATCCTTGGGTTGGGAAAATCCCCTGGAGAAGGAAATGGCAACCCATTCCAATGTTCTTGTCTGGAGAATCCCATGGACAGAGGAGCTTGGAGGGCTACAGTCCATAGGTTCGGAAAGAGTAGGACAGGACTTAGCAACTGAGCACAGCATGGGAATTTGTATGACCTGGAAAGAGCACCCAGGATTTCTCACATCCCTGTGAGCTAAAAAAAGAAAAAGCTCTCTGATGCCCCCTGGGGGTTACCCAGGAATTGGGACGCACATGATTATTGTGTAAAAATTGCCCCGAGATGTGTGGGTTTCTTTCATTCTTGAATGGATAGCTTTTGATATAAAATAATAAACATTCCATTTCAAAAAAGGGTTACTAAAGCAGTATTGACATGAGTTTACCCCCCTCTTTTCTCAATGTGTAAATGGAAATGTTTCACTAGGACCTAATAAACCAGACATTCCTGTGGATAAAGAATATGTTCCATATAATGTGTGCCTGAGAATTGAAACAGCCTACTCTTGTTTTTTTTTTTTTTTCTTTTTGCTCAGAGTTGTCATGGTTACTGTTTAAAAAAAAACACAGAGTTCGCAGGAATATTAAATGGCTTTTGAGGACCAAACCTCTGAACAGCTGTGGTGCTGGTAGTGGGAGTGGGGGTTGTACCATCCAGCCCCTTCCTCTTTGTTCTCCTTTTGCATCTGCTGCAGTGCAGAAAGGGTGAGCAGAGCTGTGTGCGTGTGTCCTGTGCGTGTTAAGTTGCTTCAGTTGTGTCTGACTCTTTGTGACCGTATGGACTATAGCCCCCCCCCAGGCTCCTCTGTCCATGGGATTCTCCAGGCAAGAATACTGGAGTGGGTTGCCATGCCCTCCTCCAGGGGATCTTCCCAACCCAGGGATCGAACCAGCATCTCTTACGTCTCCTGCATTGGCAGGTGGGTTCTTTACCATTAGCGCCACCTGCAGCACCTCTCAAAGCTGTGTGGGTGCTCTCTGAAAGGCCGTCTGCCTACATGTGCCTTGGGGTTGAGTGGTGATTTGGCCTGTAGAAATGAAGGATGTCACTTCCACTGATAGGATGGATGGCCGGATGCTTTGAGAGAGGACAGAATAATAGGCTGAGCTGGTTGATGAGCAGGGGTCAGCTGACTTTCACCTGTGTAGTCCTAAGTCTTTTTCTCTTAGCATTCAGGTCTAATACTGCTGATTGGTCTTTACTGCTCAATGCTGGGAACCATTGACAGAAATCAAGCTAGGATCCAGTTGTTGTTTTTCAGTCACTAAGTCATGTGTGACTCCTTGTGACCCCATGGACTATAGCTCACCAGGCTCCTCTGTCCTCTACTATCTCTTGGAGTTTGCTCAGATTCATGTTCATTGAGTCGGTGATGCTATCTAACCATCTCATGCTCTGCTGCCCTCTTCTCCTTTTGCATTCAATCTTTCCCAGCATCAGAGTCTTTTCCAATAAGTCAGCTCTTTGCATCAGGTGGCCAAAGTGTTGGAGCACTTGATGCAAAGATGAAGAGAAAAGGCCAGTAAGAGATATATCTTAAATATCTCTCCTCTACATGGTCAAGCACTAAGTAAATAACAGAAAGGCTACAACATACATATTTGTCAGAAAGGTCATTGTCAGTAAACCGAGCTCACAGGTCTGTTCATTCTTACATCCATTCATCCATCCATCCATTCTGTAGACTTTAAATGATAGCACCTGCTGTATGAAGAACCTCCATGAAAGGATTTGAAAATTAGAGGAGACATTAGTTAGAAAAGAAGTGTAGGAGGGAGAGGAACACATTCCAGTGTTCTACCCTAAAACTCTAAATAACATGATATTTCTCTAAAGTTTAAATCATGCATTCAGTAGCCTTGGGATAAAAGTTGAGAGCTATACTTGGAAAGGGGAAAGGGAAATATTAATGCTGAAAGTTTTGTGCCAGAGAAGGGTCGGCTGCTTCAGGGCATGAAGCAAACAGCTAGGGGATACAGGCCTGGGCTGAGCAGTCAGGAATCCATCCGTCTTAGTCCACTCAGGCTGCTATAACTGAGACTGGGCAGCTTACAAATAACTTTATTTCTCACAGTCTTGAAGGCTGGAAGTCCAAGAATGGGGCACCAGCATGGTGGCTCAGAAGATAAAGAATTCACCTGCCATGCAGGAGACTCAGGTTCGATCCCTGGATTGGGAAGATGCCCTGGAGAAGGGAATGGCAGCCCACTCCAGTATTCTTGCCTGGGGAATTCCATGGACAGAAGAGTCTGGGGGGCTACAGTCCATGAGGTTGCAAAGACTCTGACACGACTGAGCCACTAACACTTTCACTGTCATGGTTACCTTCTGGTTAGGGCCCTTTCATTGGTTCATAGCTGATGCCTTCTCACTATTTTCTTACCTGGCAGAAGGCGTTAGAGATCTCTCTGAAGTTTCTTTTATAAGATACTAATCCCAAAGGCCCATCTCCTAATACAGTACTATCGTCCACGAGGAGTAGGATTTCAGCATGTGAATGAGGGGGCTTGCACATTCAGACCATGACACCATCCTGACTTCAGTTATCCTGCAACAAACACTTGACCACTGTAAATAAAATGCCATTCCTATCCTTAGCTATAATCTACTAGGAAGTACAGACATTGCATTAAGTATAATACAAGATGTCATCATCATAAAGATAAGGACAGTGTACTCTGAGATCTTGAGAGAGAATGTTTAATTTTATTAAAGGACAGAGAAGGGCAGCCAATCAGAGGACACCTCTTTTGGGGGCTGCACATTGAGTGAGGTCTTAAAATCCAAATTAAATTTTTACCAATCAGAGAAGGAGATGATAATATTCCAGATGGAGGGGAAATTTGGGTGAAAGGAAGAGAAGTAGATTCATAAATAGACTGGGCTAGATGGATGCTATAGTCTGAATGTTTGAGTTTCCTAAAAATTCATATGTTGAGATCCAGACCCCTAGAGATGATGGCACTGGGAAGTGGGGCCTTTGGAAAGTGCTTAAGTCATAACGGGGGAGTACTCATAGATGAGATTAGTCCTTATAAAGGAGGCTCCAATTATACTAAATTATAATTATTAGAAATATAAAAGGTACAAATGTATGATACAGTAATATATGTGCTTCTTTGTTAATCTTTAAATAACAATGTCTACCAGCGTACCTAATAATTAAACATAAGTAATGATGGGTATTAAATGTCATTTTGAGATCTACAACAATAATAATGCATCATGAAAATATCGTCAATTTCTATAGAAACTGTCTGGCACTGATGTCCACATTCATAATGGAAGAAAACATGTAAATAAAGATGTCACTTTTCTCACTAAAAAAAAAAAAAAAAAAAGCTCCAGAGAGATGCCTAGCCCCTTCCACCATGGAGGATACAAGGAAACATCTGTGACCCAGAAGAGAACCCTCCCCTGGCCAGGCTGGAACCATGATCTTAGACTTCTAGGCTCCAGAACTGTGAGAAATAAACTTCAGTTGTTTACAAGCTGCGCAGTCTGTGGGATTTCCCTAAAGCAGACTAAACAGACTTAGTTAAGGGAGGTAAGGAGGGAGACTTGGAGCAAGGAAAGAAGTAATAGTAAAGGTACTCAATCAGTAAAAAGTGATTGATCAGTAATATGATGGCTTCTGAAATATTTGTTGATGCAGGAAATTCTAGGGGAAAGAGCCGTTGATTCCAGAGTAAGCAATAATAAACTAAAAATGTAAATACTGGTACATTATGGAAAATACATCATTGGTCAGTTAACAAGTGGAAGTGACAGCATCTTTCTTCAGTATGTTGATGCAGAAAGAAGGGGCAAAGGGAACAGAGCTTCCAAGATACAGTTTCTTCCCTTTTCTTGCATTCTCTTTCCCGACCAACAGTATGAGTGGGTAGAGAAGGACGAGCACGGTGAGGGAGTCAGAAATAGTGACACAGGTGAGCCTATTCAACTTTACTCTGGTAGGTGTAAATTAACAGGCATTGTTTCCCGTGGTAAAAAGAGTTTCGCTTAGTATGTATGCTTCATTTGTACTTTTTGAAAGAGTGAATTAATTTTAAACCTTGTCAACTTTATTATTTTTTTATATTTACTTACTCATTTATTTCTGCCTGCAATGCAGGAGACCTGGGTTTGATCCCTGGGTTGGGAAGGTCCCCTGGAGAAGGAAATGGCAACCCACTCCAGTATTCTTGCCTGGAGAATCCCATGGGCGGAGAAGCCTGGTGGGCTACAGTCCATGGGGTCAAAAAGAGTCGGAAACAACTGAGCGACTTCACTTTCACTTTCACTCATTTATTTGGCTGGGCCAGGTCTTGGTTGCAGCACAGGGGATCTAGTTCCCTGACAGAATCTTAGCCACTGGACCACCAGGAAGGCCCCATCAGATTTATTGTAAAGACACTCCCCTCTCCGCCCCATTGCCAGAGGATGCATTGATGGAGTGATTTTTGTTCTTTGCAGAACTTTAGACTTGAGAAGTGGGTTAAGTGCCTCTCAAAATAAATTGCCTTATTTTGTCTTTATGCACCTGCATGAAACAAGCATCACTGTCCCTGTTTTTAAATGAGGGACCCAAAAAGCCCAGGACCAGATGGCTTCACAGCTGAATTCTACCAAAAATTTAGAGAAGAGCTAACACCTATCCTACTCAAACTCTTCCAGAAAATTGCAGAGGAGGGTAAACTTCCAGACTCACTCTATGAGACCACCATCACCCTAATACCAAAACCAGGCAAAGATGCCACAAAAAAAGAAAACTACAGGCCGATATCACTGGTGAACAAGATGTAAAAATCCTTAACAAAATTCTAGCAAACAGAATCCAACAACATATTAAAAAGATTATACATCATGACCAAGTGGGCTTTACTCCAGTGCAAGGATTCTTCAATATTCACAAATCAATCAATGTGACACACTAGATTAACAAATTGAAAGATAAAAACCACATGATTATCTCAATAGATGCAGAGAAAGCCTCTGACAAAATTCAACATCCATTTATGATAAAAACCCTCCAGAAAGCAGGCATAGAAGGGACATACCTCGACATAATAAAAGCCATATATGATAAACCCACAGCAAACATTATCCTCAATGGTGAAAAATTGAAAGCATTTCTCCTAAAGTCAGGAACAAGACAAGGATGCCCACTCTCACTACTGCTATTCAACATAGTTTTAGAAGTTTTGGCCACAGCAATCAGAGAAGAAAAAGAAATAAAAGGAATCCAGATTGGAAAAGAAGAAGTAAAACTCTCACTGTTCACAGATGACATGATCCTCTACATAGAAGACCCTAAAGACTCCACCAGAAAATTACTAGAGCTAATCAGTGAATATATTAAAGTTGCAGGGTATAAAATTAACACACAGAAATCCCTTGCATTCCTATACACAAACAATGAGAAAACAGAAAGAGAAATTAAGGAAACAATTCCATTCACCATTGCAATGAAAGGAATAAACTACTTAGGAATAAATCTACCTAAAGAAACAAAAGGCCTATATATAGAAAACTATAAAACACTGATGAAAGAAATCAAAGAGGACACAAATAGATGGAGAAATATACCATGTTTGTGGATCGGAAGAATCAATATAGTAAAAATGAGTATATTACCCAAAGCAATCTATAGATTCAATGCAATCCCTATCAAGCTACCAACGGTATTTTTCAGAGAACTAGAACAAATAATTTCACAATTTGTATGGAAATACAAAAAAACTCAAATAGCCAAAGCAATTTTGAGAAAGAAGAATGGAACTGGAGGAATCAACCTGCCAGACTTCAGGCTATACTACAAAGCAACAGTCATCAAGGCAGTGTGGTAATGGCACAAAGACAGAAATATAGATCAATGGAACAAAATAGAAAGCCCAGAGATAAATCCATGCACCTATGGACATCTTATCTTTGACAAAGGAGGCAAGAATATACAATGGAGAAAAGACAATCTCTTTAACAAGTGGTGCTGGAAAAATTGGCCAACCACTTGTAAAAGAATGAAACTAGAACACTTTCTAACACCATACACAAAAATAAACTCAAAATGGATTAATGATCTAAATGTAAGACCAGAAACTATAAAACTCCTAGAGGAAAACATAGGCAAAACACTCTCTGATGTAAATCACAGCAGGATCCTCTATGACCCACCTCCCAGAGTAATGAAAATAAAAGCAAAAATAAACAAATGGGACCTAATTAAACTTAAAAGCTTTTGCACAATGAAGGAAATTATAAGCAAGGTGAAAAGACAGCCTTCAGAATGGGAGAAAATAATAGAAAACAAAGCAACTGACAAAGAATTAATCTCAAAAATATACAAGCAACTCCTGCAGCTCAATTCCAGAAAAATAAGCGACCCAATCAAAAAGTGGCCCAAAGAACTAAACAGACATTTCTTCAAAGACGACATACAGTTGGCTAACAAACAGATGAAAAGATGCTCAACATCACTCATGATCAGAGAAATGCAAATCAAGACCACAATGAGGTACCATCTCATGCTGGTCACAATGGCTGTGATCCAAAAGTCTACAAGCAATAAATGCTGGAGAGGGTGTGGAGAAAAGGGAACCCTCCTACATTGTTGGTGGGAATGCAAACTAGTACAACCACTATGGAAAACAGTGTGGAGATTCCCTAAAAAACTGGAAATAGAACTGCCATACAACCCAGCAATCCCACTGCTGGGCATACACACCGAGGAAACCAGCATTGAAAGAGACGCATGTACCCCAGTGTTCATCGTAGCACTGTTTACAATAGCCAGAACATGGAAGCTACCTAGATGTCCATTGGCAGATGAATGGATAAGAAAGCTGTGGTACATATACACAATGGAATATTACTCAGCTATTAAAAGAATACATTTGAATCAGTTCTAATGAGGTGGATGAAACTGGAGCCTCTTATACAGAATGAAGTAAGTCAGAAAGAAAAATACCAATATTAATGCATATATATGGAATTTAGAAAGATGGTAACGATGACCCTATATGCGAGACAGCAAAAGAGACACAGATGTAAAGAACAGACTTTTGGACTCTGTGGGAGAAGGCAAGGGTGGTATGATTTGAGAGAATAGCATTGAAACATGTATATTATCATATGTGAAATAGATCGCCAGTCCAGGTTCGATGCATGAGACAGGGTGCTCAGGGCTGGTGCACTGGGACGACCCTGAGGGATGGGATGGGGAGGGAGGTGGGGGGGAGGTTCAGGATGGGGAACACATGTACACCCATGGCTGATTCATGTGAATGTATGGCAAAAATCACCACAATATTGTAAAGTAATTAGCCTCCAATTAAAATTTAAAAAAAATAATTGAGGGACCCAGGATACATAGAAATTGTGACTTTCAGCATCATAGAGTTTATATACCACATCCTGACAGGTGATTCGGTTATTTTACATAGTCATAAGTCAAATGGCCACAGTCATGTGTTGAGAAAAATTCATTCCTGTATGCTTTCTCACTGATCACAGCACCCAATCCATCCCCAGCATCTCTGGGATGAGTGAGACTGGAGCAGCACGTAGATAATACTAGCTAATCTGTGTTGATCACTTCCTGTGTGTCAAGTAGGGTTCTAAGTATCAATATGTACAGTATCATCTCATTTAACACTCATGGCAACCCTGTGAAGAAAGCATGATCATCACCTCAATTTATAGCTGAGGAAATAAAGGCACAAAGAGAGTAACAAAGGAATTCACCCAGCGTCTCATAATACACAGAATACTTGACATTTTTTGTGACCTAAAACAGTAAGTACTTTCTGGTTGGTGATAATGAAAGTACTGGCACATATGGGACTGGAGTCATGAACTCCTCCTGTTTAGATGGGCACAGAGTGCAGTTTCATCTTTCCCAGGTAAACTGTAAAGCCATTTTATCTCCCAGTATTCTCCATCAGTTCAGTTCAGTTCAGTTGCTCAGTCGTGTCCAACTCTTTGCAACCCCATGAACCACAGCATGCCAGGCCTCCCTGTCCATCACCACTCCCAGAGTCTACCCAAACTCATGTCCATTGAGTCGGTGATGCCATCCAACCATCTCATCCTTTGTCATCCCCTTCTCCTCCTGCCTTCAATCTTTCCCAACATCAGGGTCTTTTCAAATGAGTCAGCTCTTTGCATCAGGTGGCCAAAATATTGGAGGTTCAGCTTCAACATCAGTCCTTCCAATGAACACCCAGGACTGATTTCTCCATCATATGCTTTCTATTCTGTAGTTTTGAACTGCTTGCAATTAAAAGCTGTTTCATACTCCCCAGTCTTTGTTCCAGCTATTTCCTCAGCCTGGAATACCTTTTCTCTCATATTCTTTACCTGGTTAAAGCTTGCTTATCCTTCAAGTTTTAGTTAAGGGCCTGTTTTTCCTTTGTCTTTAGGATGCCTACCCTAATTCTCCAATCTCAAAGTATATACCTAGATTCTAGGCAGTTCAAGGGCAGAGAAACCTCTTGTTCATCTTTTTCTAGTCTCTGGAATCTAGCATAATCAGAGTACACAGTCAGTGCTCAGTAGATGTTCATCAACTAAGCTAAACTTGTTGAAAAGTGTTGACATTTGTTATGTTGTATTTGTATTCCTTCAGTATTCTCTGAGTAAGTAAAATAATTCTGAGGAGGGTATAGGCAAAAAAGTCAGACACGACTTAGCAACTAAACAATAACAAGACACTTTTTAGATACTTAACATATTTTATTTCAGCTCTTCTTCAGTTCCTTTTCCTAACTTATGAGATAGATATTATATTACATTCATTATATGAGTGAGGAGACCAAGACTCAAAGAACTCCATGAAAGCTATACAGGTATAAAGTGGCAGAGCCAAGGTAATGCCAAGAGACAAGGTTCTTGGGGAAATGAAAGGACTATTCAGAAAGAGAGGTTACATTAGTGAAATGTATGCAGTTTGGTTTTATGCAAAAAATTAAATGTCAAATGCTACAGAAAAGCCATGGAGTTAGTGGATATCTGTGGTTTTAAGGTCTAGAGGAGGCCTCCACTGCCCTCCCCTGTTTACACACTCTCTAATAATGTTGTCTTTGACATGAAAATGCCAGCTAGACCAGCTGCAATGTTTGCTTAATTATAGTCTGAAGCTAGCTTTTCCGGGCAGTCTGAATCCAACCACAGTGAGTCAGCCTGTTGAGGCCCCACCCATCCTGGCAGATTTTTCCATTTGGGTCTTGAAGTCTGGTGTGAAGGTGGGGATGAGTCCTAAAAGGAACTTTTCTACCTTTATGGAGATCTGAGTTACCACATCCTGGGTTTCCTGTTCTAGTTTAAGTGAATCTGGGTCATGTCACTTCTGCCTTTAGGTCAAGCCATTTCAAGTGCTTCTTCAGTTTCTCTGTAATTATACCCTTGGAAAATGAATGCTACTGGTTAAGTGCATTTTCTTTTTCTCTTGTTTAAATTTTAGAACAGCATTTGTTCCTTAATCCACAGTGCCCCAGGCGTACTGGTGTTCATTTGACTACTGTCTTGAGACTTTCACAAAGATATTAGATGAGAAGGGAAGGAGAGTAAATCCTATAGTTTTGGCAGTCGTAAGCACAGAATATTTTTCTTCTTGTTAAACATGACTTTTCAGAGGGATTCCACACAGTCATTCCACAGAACTTGGGCAACTTTCATTCCTAAGCAACATTGCCAAAAATAGGCATCAAATGAATCACTTTTTTCTTAAGAACTATAAATAAAAAGAATGACTCTTAGTAGATGATGCAGAGATGTATACGAGTTACCATTCTCAGAGAGTATACACTCTGATTAGGGACATAAGAAATTTAAATTACACGAAATTTAACTTAAATAACATCTAAGGGAATAGAATTTCCTGGTGGCTCAGACGGTAAAGAATCTGCCTGCAATGCAGGAAACCTGGGTTCGATCCCTGAGTTGGGAAGATTCTTTGGAGAAGGGAATGGCAACCCACTCCAATATTCTTGCTTGGAGAATTCCATGGACAGAGGAGCCTGGTGGGCTATAGTCTATGGGGTCGCTAAGGATCGGACACGACTGAGCGACAAACACTAACACACACATATGCATGTAACAGAGCATCGTAGAGCAATATACTGGCTTGGAAGGATGTCTGTAATAACAATTACAAATTTAAGAATAAACAATAACAGTTTGGGTATTACATAAAATAGTTCAGTTCAGTTCAGTTCAGTCACTCAGTCGTGTTCGACTCTGTCTGACTCTTTGCGACCCCATGAATCACAGCACGCCAGGCCTCCCTGTCCATCACCAACACCCGGAGTTCACTCAGATTCACGTCCATTGAGTCAGTGATGCCATCCAGCCATCTCATCCTCTGTCGTCCCCTTCTCCTCCTGCCCCCAATCCCTCCCAGCATCAGAGTCTTTTCCAATGAGTCAACTCTTCTCATGAGGTGGCCAAAGTACTGGAGCTTCAGCTTTAGCATCATTCCTTCCAAAGAAATCCCAGGGCTGATCTCCTTCAGAATGGACTGGTTGGATCTCCTTGCAGTCCAAGGGACTCTCAAGAGTCTTCTCCAACACCACAGTTCAAAACCATCAATTTTTCAGCACTCAGCTTTCTTCACGGTCCAACTCTCACATCCATACATGACCACAGGAAAAACCATAGCCTTGACTAGACGGCCCTTTGTTGGCAAAGTAATGTCTCTGCTTTTTAATATGCTGTCTAGGTTGGTCATAACTTTCCTTCCAAGGAGTAAGCATCTTTTAATTTCATGGCTGCAGTCATCATCTGCAGTGATTTTGGAGCCCAAAAAAATAAAGTCTGACACTGTTTCCACTGTTTCCCCATCTATTTCCCATGAAGTGATGGGACTGGATGCCATGATCTTTGTTTTCTGAATGTTGAGCTTTAAGCCAACTTTTTCATTCTCCTCTTTCACTTTCATCAAGAGATCTCATTTAAAATTTTTTTCATTTTTATACAATTTTAAAATTTCCATTATTTCCATTATTAAAAATATTGGCTATTTTCTCTATTTTGTACAATATATCCTTGAGCCTATCTTACACCCAACAGTTTGTATCTCTCACTCTCTCACCCCCATATTGTCCCTCCCTCCCCACTGGTAACTCTTAGTTTGTTCTCTATATCTGTGAGTCTCCTTGTGTTGTTTTGTATTTACTAGTTTGTTGTCTTTTTTAGATTCCACATAGAAGTGACATCATAGTATTTATAAGATCTCATTTTTGAGGGAGAAAAAAATAGAAATGTCTGGAAGGACATATACCAAAATATTTAAAGTGATTAGGTCTGAGTGAGTGGATTAGCCATGCTTTTTGCCTTCTTTAGTACTTTTTGTATTATCTAAATTTTGTGTGTTCACTTTATTTGTCTAATTATTCAACAAATATTTCTAAAGTGCTTACTATATACAGCATAGTGTCTTAAGCACTGCAGATACAGTAATGAATATGCTGACATGGTTCCTGCTCTTACAGAGCTTACAGATTAGCCAATTACAACAGAATTTAATCATCACAATGCTGTGGAAGCACTCAGGAGGGGCCCTTACCCGGACTTTAGGATCAGATAGGCTTTCTTTGGGCTTCCCTGGTGGCTCGATGGTAAAGAATTCACCCTCAAAGCAGGAGATGCAATTTTAATCCCTGGGTCAGTAAGATCCCCTAGAGGAAGGCATGGCAATTCACTCCAGTATTCTTGCCTGGAGAATCCCCATGGATAAAGGAGCCTGGTGGGCTACAGTCTATAGGGTGGCAAAGAGTCTGGCATGACTGAAGTGATTGAACATGCACGCATGCAGGCTTCCTTTAGTAGTGCTTCCCAGGTGGCACCAGTGGTAAAAAACCCACCTGCCAATGCAGGAGACATAAGAGATGCAGGTTCGAACCCTGGTCGGGAAGATCTCCTGGAGGAGAGCATGGCAACCCACTTCAGTATCCTTGCCTGGACAATTCCATGGACAGAGGGGCCTAGTGAGGTCTCACAGAGTCGGACATGACTGAATCAACTTAGCATGCATGCAGGCTTCCTTTAGTAGGTAATATCTAAATCAAGTCCTTAGGGGCTAGTTGGAGATAGTGAAGTCAAAGCTGAGTAGAAATTGAAGAGGAATGACTTTGCAGGCTTACACTGCTACCCATGAAAAGTTCTGGAGGCAGCAGACAGCAAGTTCAGAAACAGAAGGCTTTTTGTCGTAGCGGAAGCACTAGAGTGTTGACTGGGGTTCAAGTTGGTTTTCTCCCCCTCTTTACTCTGAACTCACAGTCAAAGCCTTATTGTTACAGCCATGGTTGTCCATGGTATCAGTTTGAACTCATTTCTTATGCCTAGAGAAAGTCTTAGCTGTGCGTTTAAAATCACCTTCTTTGCTAGGGAAAAATGGAGAAAGAACTAATGAAAATTTAGAAAAGTAAATATTCCCCCTGAATATGAAAAGCTCAGCAAACAATCTTTCTGGGTCCAACCAGTTGTAAACAAGCAAAAGTAATTCCTGCTGGTGTTGGTCAGGCCAAACTGCAGGAGAATCTAGTTTGGAGTCTAGTTCTTGGAGCTCCCAGCATCAGAGCAGCACAACTGTTGTTTTGGCATGGAGCTCATTTAACTGTCTCTGACAGCACTATTCCTGGCTGGGGCATTTATTTTTGGTGACCAGGGAAGTTGTTATTTGTTTTGTTTTGTTTTTATATAGTTCGTACTGCTGTAACGTGATGATGACGACACTGTGTTATTCCAGGATTGGAGGTGATATGGTTATGTATCCATGGTTGGGGAAGACAGCAGAGACTTCACTGGAACCCCTGTCCTAACTACACAATGACATTGCCTAAGACAGGGTTTATTTATCGACCTGATGTAACAGCTCTGTTGTTAGCTGTCCTGCCATCAGGCCAGTTATTTCAAGAAAAGGCTGTGTAGAAGATGGGTATTTGTATGCTTCTGGGTTTAAAGGGGAAAACAATCTAATGATACTGTTAATATTTTGGCATTTAAAAAACTCTGAACTTCAAGGATTATGTTGAAATATCAGAAACAGAGTTTCAAAAGAACGATTTATTTTGCAACCCCAAAGAAAAAAAGCCAGATGTTTGTAGAGTTCTCAGTCTGCTTTCTGAGGCAGGTGTAAACAGCTGACTTCTGGAACTCTGGACAGAAACCTTGTGTGGAGGTGAAAGACCAAGTTAATCAACTTTGATTGACATTTTCCTTATTAGAATGTTCTGCAGAAGTTATGCATGTTCTTCAGAGCAGCGTAGTGAGTATGTTTCCCCTGTGTCAAAATATAAAGTGGACTGTGTGTTCTGTTTTAATGTAAGGATATTAGAAAACTTTAATTTTTGATTGTTGATATTGTTGTTCAGTCACTGAGTCATGTCTGACTCTTTGCGACCCCATGGACTGCAGCACACCAGTCTTCCCTGTCCTTCACCATCTCCCGAAGCTTGCTCAAACTCAAGTCCATTTAGTTGGTGATGCATCCAACCATCTCATCCTCTGTTGTCCCCTTCTCCTCTTGCCTTCAATATTTCCAGGCCTCAGGGTTTTTACTAATGAGTCAGCTCTTCGCATCAGGTGGCCAAAGTATTGGAGCTTCAACTTCAGCATCAGTCCTTCCAATGAATATTCAGGACTGATTTCCTTTAGGATGGACTGATTGGATCTCCTTGCAGTCCAAGGGACTCTCAAGAGTCTCCTCCAACACCACAGTTCAAAAGCATCAACTCTTCGGCACTCAGCTTTCTTCACAGTCCAACTCTCACATCCATACACGACCACTGGAAAAACCTTGACTAGACGGACCTTTGTTGACAAAGTAATGTCTCTGCTTTTTAATATGATATTTGGTCATAACTTTCCTTCCAAGGAGTAAGCGTCTTTTAATTTCATGGCTGCAATCACCATCTGCAGTGATTTTGGAGCCCCCCAAAATAGTCTGACACTGTTTCCACTGTTTCCCCATCTATTTCCCATGAAGTGATGGGATCAGATGCCATGATCTTCATTTTCTGAACGTTGAGCTTTAAGCCAACTTTTTCACTCTCCTCTTTCACTTTCATCAAGAGGCTTTTGAGTTCCTCTTCACTTTCTGCCATAAGGGTGGTGTCATCTGCCTATCTGAGATTATTGATATTTCTCCCGGAAATCTTGATTCCAGCTTGTGCTTCATCCAGCCAAGTGTTTCTTATGATGTACTCTGCATAGAAGTTAAATAAGCAGGGTGACAATATACAGCCTTGACGTACTCCTTTTCCTATTTGGAACCAGTCTGTTGTTCCATGTCCAGTTCTAACTGTTGCTTCCTGACCTGCATACAGGTTTTTCTAGAGGCCGGTCAGGTGTTCTGGTATTCCCATCTCTTTCAGAATTTTCCACAGTTTATTGTGATCCACACAGTCAAAGGCTTTGGCATAGTTAATAAAGCAGAAATAGATGTTTTTCTGGAACTCTTGCTTTTTCAGTGATCCAGTGGACATGTAGTTACCCCATGTTTAATCCTTTGAGGACTAGCTTTGGTTTATTCATCTTGAAAATGGAGAAAACTATGTTTTATAGAGGGTCAGGTAGTCAGATCCTCTGGGGTCACAGGAATATTATTTATAATGAAGGATACATTTTGAAAAGATGAAGGGACCTGGTGTAGAAGTAGACAGACTTTATTAGTCACATGGGGCGTCCTAGAGTCACAGGGGTCTCTAGGGTCATGATGAAGACCCTGAGTATGAAATATGGGTCAGACTGTTGGAAGTTGCAGTCTGTGCACTTCCACTTTCTAGCTAAGCTTACTTTCCTAGAGTGCAAAATGGATATAATAGATAATCCACTTACTTCACAGTGTTGTGGTGAAGATAAATGAAATAATACATGTAATGGAAGTGTTTTGTATATTGTCAAATCCCATACAAGTGATTGTTGTGAAGATAGTATAATTAAATCTACTTAATTTTGTAATACAAGTCAAAGTCATTCAAAACAGCCTGTAATTAAACTTTTGTATTTCTTCAACATAGATTTTATCCAAAAAGCATAGGGACTCCCAGACACACATATGTATTATAAATAAAATATTTATATGTGATACAAACCATCCTCCTTCTCCCTGCCACATCCCTGCCTATCCCTACCCTCCAGTCCAAAACAAGTAGGGTTTCACTACTCTCCAGCCATTGGTGTGCCTTTCCCATAGGGCTGTTTTGAAAATATGATAGTTAGCAAAGTCTACTGAGGGTCATCCTTAGGTCCTAGTCTTCATTGCTGATTTTATCTTGGAAATATATCTTTTATGCTCACTAGTCTCCTCTTTCTCTTCCTGCACACAAGGCAACCAGAGCGTTTAATCTGAACAGCTAGACTCCCACTGCCTTTTAGGGCTCTGCCATGAGAGAGCTGGTGGGATGCTCTGAGATTCTTCAAAAAGTGACAGCTCTCTCATTGGTGCTGCCTTTGATAATATTGTCTCTATGAGAAAATAGGTTTCAAACTAGACTCTCAGGATAGTTAAGGACCTTAAAAGCTCTCCAGAACTAACTCCTAGCTAATGTGTGAAGATGATAGACAGGGAGGCCTGGAGTGCTGCAGTCCATGGGGTCACAAAGAGTCGAACACAACTGAGCGACTGAACTGAATTGAACTGAATGTGTGAAGATTTTAACAATATCCCCAACAAGTGGTTCTTAAGTTTCAGTTGATTCCTTTTTGTGGCAAGAAATTTACTATCTCTCATAATGTTATGGTAAGTAAATATTTGATGTATGAATGTATGGATAGAGGGTGGCAATAAGTTCACTACATCCAACTCTACTAGAGAATTTATTCTTAAATCTAATTGAAAGCTGCCGTCAATTCCTAGTTTCATTCCATCTAAAATAGTTTTTTTAAAAAAAATAATGAATTTTCACAAAGAACAATAAAACATTTGAACATACAATAGAACAATAAAACAATAGAACATGCAAAGAACAAGAAAACATTTGCCCATGTGTCCAACATCTAAATTTTAACATATATTATTTTTGCTAATATGGTACAGATATAATTGCAACACTCTTAATAACCTACATGGATCCCACCTCCCGAATTTTTTCCTACAGTTAATTACTGTTAACTATTTTTCTTGAAGTCACACAATTAGAAAATTGCAGAACTGAGATATGAACCCAGATGTCCTTGGTTCGAAAGCCATTGCTCTTTCCACAATTCTGTGTTATCCCACCTAAGTAAATATATATAATAGTGACAACATTTATCACCAGTTTGTAAGTAGACAGCATTGATAAAATATCAAGGGTTACTTAAAAACTATTCTCCTGTTCCTCTGCTTACCATATTAATTTATTTAAGAATTTTTTTGTTTTCATGAAATGTAAAGATACGGATTATCACAGGTATCAAATTAGTGGAGTTTAAGTTGCAGAAGTTTTATTATATTTGAAAAGAATGTGCCAATTAAGATGATTAATAATTTTTAGTGAAGTGGAACTATATTTTTAGGAGAGGGATTGCTAAGACATTAATATGTCTTCCAGCATTTCCATTATAAGAACTGTCTGGGGGGTCTGAATATGATTAAGCAAATGTGAGGCTAAGATTTTTTTTAAAGGCTGACTTGACAGTTGGTTATGTTAATGGGGCATGACATACAACAGCTGGGTTGTAATCTCCTACTATTGTTGGCATTGATTGAGTTCTTAGTAAAGTCTTATTTCCAGTCTGGTCTAATGCATTAAGAAGCAGTGGGAAGGAGAAATTAAGAAAAGAGCAGGGGAGAGCCATTAATGTTTGGAAAACATATTTTGAGATAAGAGTAAAGATTTTTGATGTACTATTTACAAAAGGAAGAACAAAGACAGAGGCACTGCCTTGTGTTCAAGAACCTGCATGTGCTTGTTTCCTTAGCAGTGCAGAGCTTATCCAAAGGTCTGCGAGACCTGATTGAGACAGTCTAGTGTGCAGCCCAGGTGTGTTTTTTGTTTGTTAAAGCCACAAAATACAAACAAATAAAATAAAGCGTCAACAATAAGCAAATAAACAATCTTCCTAGTAAGAGGTTCCTGGCCCTCTGGCATTGCCTCCCTCCTCACCCTTTGTTCAAACTGAGAGCCAGGATCTGCCTAAAGGAACAAAGTTGGACTCCTCATCCTGACTTTCAATATCTTTCTGAAATGGTCCTTTACTTCCCATCTTCTCTGACCCCCACACAGGACAGCCTGTGCCCTTTGTGTCAGTCTAGTTGGTCATCTGCACCACTGCTTACGTTCTGCCCACCTAGCTTGTCTTGTATTCTCCCTCTAGTCTATACAAACTTGATTCATTCTTTAAGGAGAGCTAAAATGTCATTTCTCTCTGGAACCTTCTCCGCTAGCCTCTTTTTCCTAGTTTCTGTAGTTTTTGCTATTTGTATAGTTTATACTATCCTTTGATTGTTAGTTGTCATATGTAATATTATTCCCCATTTCTTGAGAACACGTGTTCACACTTCAGATTCTGCATTGTGTATTAAAATTAGCCTGTTAGAATAATTTATTTTACTTATAAAATTACCTTTAGCTATGTTCTTCATCCTACAAGAACTGCGGAATCTTGTATACACATTACATTCTATTAGGAGTAAATCCAGTGAGGTCAATCAGCAGGTTAGTTATTCATCCATTCTTTTATTCAACAAGTATTTTTTGAGCACCTACTTTGTGCCAGGCACTGTTCTGGATACGGACAACATAGAAGTGAACAAAACAGGCCCAAATCCTGGCTTTCTCGTGGAGTTTGCATGCTAGTGGGCGATACAGACAAGAAAGAAAATAAGTAAATACAGTATTTTAGAAGATGACAATGCTATGGGATTATAAAAGAACAGTGAAGGAGATAATGGAGGGCTGGGGTGAGGCATAGGGTGAGTTGCAGTTTTAAATAGGGTGGTCACCTCACTGAGGAGGTGACATTTGATCCAAGACTTGAAGAGAGTGAGGAAGAGAATCATGCGGATAACTAAAGAAAGCATGCCATTCAGAAGGATCAATTAGCTGAAAGGCCCTGAGAGGGGGGCGGTATTTTGGTGTTTTTGAGAAATAGCAGATAAACCATGTGGCTGGAGGAGGGTATGTAGGGGGAGAGTAGCAGGGGAAAAAAGTAAAAGAGAGAGCAGGAGAGGGGCTCCAAATTACTCAGGGCCTTGGGCCTTATGGGCTAATGAACGGACTTAGCCTTTCTGTCTTAGATAGGAAGCCACTGGTGGTTTCCAGCAGAGGAGTAATCTGATATCTTAAAAGGCTCACTGTGGCTGCTCTGCTAAGTATCACTGCTATTATGGGAGCAAGGGTGGGAGCAGGGAGACCAGTTAAAGGACTATTCAAATAGCTTAGGGGAGGGACTTCCCTGGTGTCCTGTGGCTAAGACTCTGGGCTCCCAGTGCAGGGGACCTGCATTCAATCCCTGTTCAGGGAACTAGATACCACATGCCACAATGAATGATTCTACATGCCATGACTAAGACCCAGCACAGCCAAATAAATATTAAATAAATAAAAGCACTTAAAAAAAATTAGCTTAAGGGAAAGATCACAGTATCTTGGGCCAGAGTGGCAAAGGTACCAGCAGCGGTGGTGGTAGATAGATTTTCTGTATGTACTGAAAGTAGAATTAGGCAGATTTATAGACAGATGAGATGTGTGTGAAAAAGAAGGGTCAAGAATAATTCAAAGTTTGGAGCCCAAACAACTCCAAATATTGGTGATTACAAACTGAAATGCAATCCAAAGAGGAAGAAACATGTGCTGGAAAAAATCAGGAATTCAGCTTTATATATCACGAGTGTGGGGTATCTGTATTCAACTGGAGATTTCTACTAGGAAGTTAGATATAGATTGGAATTCAGGAGAAAGATCAAGATGGGCATATAAACTTAGAAATTTAAGTAAATAAAACATCACTTTTCTGGTCTTCACTCTAGAAGATGTAGTTTCTTTGGAACCATTAAAACCAACTTTTTTATGTTGGAAAATTATGAAAATAATATAAGCAAGCTAGCCCATATTAAATAGATCAAATCAGCAAAAAAGAAATATATATACAGTACTTATCTGTTCACTGAAGTGAACTGAAAGTCGCTCAGTCATGTCCAACTCATTGTGACCCCATGGACTATACAGTCCATGGATTTCTCTAGGCCAGAATACTGGAGTGGGTAGCCTTTCCCTTCTCCAGGGGATCTTCCCAACCCTAAAGATCAAACCCAGGTCTCCCGCATTGCAGGCGGATTCTTTACCAGCTGAGCCATAAGGGAAGCCCACTGGAGTGGGCAGCCTATCTCTTCTCCAGCGGATCTTCCTGACCCAGGAATTGAACCAGGGTCTCCTGCATTGCAGGTGGATTCTTTACCAACTGAGCTACCAGGGAAACCCTACTTAACAAATATTTACAGAGTACTTCCTAAATGTTCTGCAATGAGAATATGAAGACACAAAGGGTGCCTTGCCAGACCTCAAGACACTCTAGTCTGATTGAGGCGATTGTATACTGTACAGTGGAATGAATGAACTGGAGAGGTCTTGGCAACTGTGGGAGCTGAAAGAATGTAGAAAGACATTTCAGTCATTGACCCTTGGGCAGCTTACAGGCTGTTGGGTTGGTCAAAAGTTCACTGGGGTTTTTCTATAAGATGTTATGAAAAATCCTGAATGAATTTTTTGGCTAACCCAATAGTTAGACAGACACATGAACAGTTAAAAGCTCTAAAATGTGTAAATAAACCCGCAGGACAGTAGAAAAGCAATACCATGAGGCATTGCCAAATGTTAATATTTGCCTTAGGTGCTCAAGAGGAAAATTTTTCCAGTCTGGCTAGCAGGAAAGGCTTTGAGTGAAATATGAACTTGAAAAAAGGACTTGAAACGAGAGGCAAGCTGTCTTGAGAGGGTGTGATGGTTTTTCTTTTATGCTAGTAGTGACGAGATGCCTGTGAAGGGGTTTTAAGTAAGACTTAAGTTTTGACAATAATGTTTTCAAAATAATGAAGTTTTTCTAGCTGTAATAAGAAGAGATGGCTGTATGAATTCTGGCAGAGAGGATACATAACTGTTGCAAAAGTTTTTGCTTTTGTGGATTATTATGGGAATGTTGTGGGAATGGCACATTCAAGTTGAACTAACTAGCAAAGAGTTGGTTGCCTATATAGGGCTAGATTTTGGGTGACACAGCTTGGTTTGGGATTTGGGGACTGTTTGGGAGGCAAAAATGATAGCCCTAAAAGTGGACAAAATCTCTAAGGGAGAAAATGTGAAAAGAAAAAAATCAGAAGGCTAAGGACTATTTGTCATTTAAGCAATAGCATTAAAGAGCCAGGAAATTTAAATATATATATACAGAAGAGGCTAGAGAGATAGGAAAAGAACAAGGGATCACAGAGTTCAAGAGGAAATAGGGTTAATGTGAAGAAAGAAATACCTAGGTTGGATAAGAACACCTGTGTTCATATTCAATTTTTCTTTCCATAAAGGTTCTATATAATTATCTTACATGACGAAAGAATCCAAGTAGACATCAAAAGCACGACTAAACACTAATCTAGAATCTGGTATCTGGTTCCCCTGTGCAAAATGGGGTCTTCCGTCATGGCTCAGGCAGTAAAGTATCCTCCTGCAATGCAGGAGATCTGGGTTCGATCCCTGGATCAGGAAGATACTCTGAAAAAGGGAATGGCAACCCACTCCAGTATTCTTGCCTGGAGAATCCCATGGACAGAGGAGCCTGGTGGGCTGCAGTCCATAGGGTCACAAATAGTCAGACATGATTGAGTGACTAAGCATGCATGCACATTCAAAATGGAGGTAATAATAACTAGCTTATTCCTCTAGAAGCTTAGACCAGGAAAAGGCCTTAAAAATCACCTGGTTTCAACTACTTCATACTTTTATGCGGACAGTTAGGCCTCTGGAGAAGTATACTCCCAAGGTCATATAGTTATTTAGTAACAGAGGTGGGACCAGAAAAAGGATCTTTTTGAGTTTTAACTTAGACTTTTCTCTTCCTCACTGTCTCTGCCTAAGCCTAGATGACATTCATTTATTCTAAAAGCACTGATTTAATGGAAATAGCTAAATACATTTTAAATGTGCATTTTTAAAAAATGAAGACTATATTGTCTTAAGTTACCAGTGGTCTAGGTAAGAAATGTGTTGTCTACTTATCATTCAAATCCGTTCAAGAGAAAATGCTCAGTCATGTCCATCTCTCTGTGGCCCCATGGACAGCAGCCTGCTAGCCACCTCTGTCCATGGGATTTCCCAGGCAAGAATACTGGAGTGGGTTGCCATTTCCTCCGCCAGGATTTGAGAGAATGCTCAGTTCTAACTGTGGCTCCTGAGTCCACTTTATTCACTCATTTTTATCTTTCAGAGTAAATTGCAAGTGCAATTTCTAGTCAAAGCTTTCTTTCTCTCACTATCCCAGTTTAAATGAATCACTCCTTCTGGGTTCCCATAGATTCAGTATTTTTCAAAGCTTCCGGACAAAATTTATTAGTAGGTCTTGAAATCAATTCAGTGGGTCACTCCCAAAAAGAGAAATGAAATAAAAAATATCAAAGTACATCCATCCCACAGAGTGCTGGTTAACATTACTTTGGGGAATTTGTGCTTCAGTTGTGTGTGTGTGTGTGTGTGTGTGTGTGTGTGTGTGTATGCACTGGACTTCAGTATGAAGTGTAAAAAGTTTAAATAACACAGGCCATAGCATAAAACACATGCATACATGCATGCTAAGCCACTTAAGTCATGTTCTATGGACTGTAGCACCCCAGGCTCCTCTGTCCATGGGATTCTCCAGGCAAGAATACTGGAGTAGGTTGCCATGCCATCTCCCAGGGGATTAACCCATGCCTTTTACATCTACTGCATTGGCAGTTGGATTCTTTATCACTCATGCCACCTGGGAAGCTCAAAACATATGCATCTATGTCTATATGGCCACCTATCTCTTGGAAGGTTCGGTCTGTCTTCACCTTTGTATCCCTCTTGCTCAACGTATCACCTGCTGTGTACAAAGGGGATGTTGATTGGAATTATTATGTATAAAGAATTAGACGAATGAAGAGAAGGTAGTGTGGAGAGGAAATGACTACTTGAATTAAGTATAAACTTTTGTTTTCTTTACTTTGAATGTTAATATCGCTTTTTTTTTTTTTTTTACGCTAGTATTATTGCAACCAAGAACCTGCGTTTGGTATCTGTGCTGTGGAGTTGTCTCCCAGTCACCTTCAATGTCCCGTGTGGTGTGGTATAAATAATACTTCCTGCTAATGTTGCAGCTGTCATTCAAGGATCTTAAATTGCTTTAGGAGCAGGATCTGGTGATGAGTGCCTGGCTCCACTTGGCAGGTGCTGGAGTTAAGAACTAGTGACTGGGTGAAATCTCTGGGCTCCAGTCTGATGCCTCCCTTCATCACCTCCCACCCTCTTTTTCTCCCTCATCCCTTAGAGGGAGTAGCCTTTGACCCTGCCTCTTGGAGCTGGTGTAGCTGGTAGAGAGTTTGCAAAGATTTCACTGAACTGGAAGATTGGCCCTTTCTTTGGAGGTAGCTCAGGTGTGTGGACTTCCCAGTGGTAGTTCAGTGATAAAGAATCTGCCTGCCAGTGCAGGAAACACAGGTTTGATCCCTGGGTTGGAAAGATCTCCTGGAGAAGGAAATAGCAACCTATTCCAGTATCCTTGCCTAGGAAATCCCATGGACAGAGGACCCATGGGGTCACAGACAGTCAGACATGACTGAGCACACAGAGGCATGTATGCACACATGCACACACATAGGTGTAGGTGTAGGGGTAGGTGAGCAGGATAAGAAAGGCCATTTCTCACTGCCTCAAGGCTTGAAAGGTCCAGGGAGAAAACCTGGGAAGGAACTGATTAGAGGTGCGCTTCTGGGTATCAAAGGAAATTAGAAACCCCTCTGATGAGTCCTTCTTAAAGATTTGTACCTGATAGGAAGGGGATATTCCATACATGGTCACCATTCTGTGGGCCATTTTGTATACTTGCAATCCAACCATCACCTTGAATTACTCCCCGTCCCCATTTCCTGGGAGCTTCTGGGGCGTCCGCCCCCTCTATTTTAGGAGAAACTGTTAACTGCTTACAGTTGGGCCTGGGAGACTCTGCAAGAGTGAGAGCCGAGTCCTAGCTAGGAGTCAGGTTACACCACTTGTGTTTGAGTTCACGCAGCATGTTCCTCTGTCAGGGATTCCGCAAATATCTCCCGAGGTAAAAAAGGAAAGCGGGCGCGCTCCAGCACCCAGAGCAGCGAGCCCAGGCCCAAGTGCGGGAGGCAGCCAGCCGCCAGGGCCATGTCGCCGTAGCCCCGCAGTGTGGCCGCCGGCTCGCTTCATGCCACGGTGCAGCTGCATCACGTTCCTGGGCTGAGGGGGGCAACCGGGCACGTGCTGCTCCCCATGGGTTGCCCACCATGTCTAATGGATATCGCACTCTGTCCCAGCACCTCAATGACCTGAAGAAGGAGAACTTCAGCCTCAAGCTGCGCATCTACTTCCTGGAGGAGCGCATGCAGCAGAAGTATGAGGCCAGCCGGGAGGACATCTACAAGCGGGTGAGTGCTGGGGGGGCTGCCACTCCGCTGGGGCGGCGGGGGGCCAGTGTGGGCACATCAAGATGCCGGGTTGTTCCTATGTTCCTCCTCATGCTGTGCGAACTAGCGAGGGAGGCGGTTCCGGCCGGCTTTGGTCACCTTCATGCCTCCTGACCTTGGACAAGCCCATTTCGCCTCTTTTATTTCCTACTCTCCTACTCTGTAAAAATAGGGAGTGGGATTAAATCAGAGGCTCCCAAAGTCTGGTGTGGAACTGTGGAGACAATCCCCTTGGGAGCTGCTTTCTAAGTCTAGCTACATTCCTGACTCACCCCCAGGGATTCTGATTTAGTAAGGGAGGGGGAACTTAGAAACCAGCATTTTAAAACAACCCCTGGAGGAGACTGAAGCTGGTAGTTTTTAAGTCCCATGCTCTGCTTAGAGCAGGGAGCCTTCTAGCTCTGTCTGGCACATGGGGGCAGGAAATGATGCCATGGGGGAAAGGGCAGGGATGGAGGACATTTCTCTTCCTTGAGAAATCCATGATTTGTTTTTGAAGATGATTGTTCAGATGAATTTCTAGGACAGAATGTAAGGCGTTTTCATCTTTCGGAATAGTTCACCTTAGAATGAAGAACGGGTATGGATGGGATGAGCAGCCTGTTGGCCTTGGGTGGGGTGTGAGAGGGAATGGCAGCTTCCCTGGAAGGGAGGACCATCTTAATTGATGGGCGAATGGGGTAGGGAAGGAGGACTCGGGGGCATTGGCTGAGTTGAGGGTGAGACAGCACCTTGGTAAGAGGACATTAGGCTATGGTTTACAAGGATTAAGCTTCCTAACTAGTTGCCACAATGTTAGTTTCCTTAGCTTTCTTAGTGTCTGGGCAAGAGGAAACTCAAGTGGCCAGAGTGACCTGGAGCTGATGGCCTCTGACTTTATCAGAGATCCTGAATCTCCAGCTGTTCATACCAGAAGAGTATATGAATATTATCATTGTCTATGTGTGCCCTATCCTGTTGAGAAGAAGGTTGGGATGCATTACAGGATGCTAGATAATGCTTTGGATCAGAGGAATAACTGGTGTCTATGAGACCCAAACCACTCTTTGGTAAATTCAACTATTATGAGCAGCTAAATCTGAGGCATTTAGCCCTATTTTCTGTCTTTCCTGGATTTCTATGTTTTAACCTGAATTTTCCTGAAATTGATCAAACTCATCTTTCATCTTTTATGTGGCTATATAGTGAGGTGGGCTTCCCTGGTGGCTCAGCTGGTAAAGAATCTGCCCTCCGTGCAGGAGACCTGTGTTGGAAAGATCCTCTGGAGAAGGGAAAGGCTACCCCACTCCAGTAATCTGGCCTGGAGAATTCCATGGACTATAGTCGCAAAAAGTCGGACACAACTAAGCAACTTTCACTTTCATGAGTGTGCCTCAGTGGAACTGCTGGTAGTCAAGGAGGATATTGCCAAGTGAGCATTGGTAACAGAGAGAGGAAGAAGGGGAGCATGAGTAGCAGTATTTGCCTTAGAGTAGGAATAGTGAATAAATTTGCTCACTGTGCAGAGAAAGGAAAATTTTCCTACTAACTGTCTCTAAAGCAAGGCAGAAGGAAGGGACAATTTCTTAGATAATTTGAGAGAGAGGATTTTTTTTTAGCTTGAATCAAGTGACTGTTTGAGTCATTTCATCTCATTTAGTCTCACCCCCTGCTCTGCAGTGGCTAAGGAGACAGTCTTCAGGGAAACTTTGGGTCCGTGTGAGAGGGCACCGTTGCTTTCCTGGAGAAGTGTGATTAAGATTATAGCGACTTGTTAGGTGGTCCAATGGTTAGGACTCTGTGCTTCCAATGCAGGGGGCGAGGGTCCCATCCCTGGTTAGGGAACTAACATCCCACAAACCATGAGGCACAACCGAAAAAAAAAAAGATTGTAGAAGCTGCATGGGAGCATGGTCTGGGGGTAAGAGAACATCGTCACGTGCAGAGGTGACAACCCTTTTGTTAGACTCCAGTATCTCCATGAGGTTTCTCAGGTGGTGCTAGTGGTAAAGAATCTGCCTGCCAATTAAGGAAACGTGAAAGACGTGGGTTCGATCCCTGGATGGGGAAGATCCTCTGGAAGCAGGCGTGGCAACCCACTGCAGTATTCTTGCCTGGAGAATCCCGTGGACAGAGGAGCCTGGGGGGCTACAGTCCATGGGGTTGTGAAGAGTTGGACACGACTGAAGCAACTTAGTACGCACGCACACAATGCCATGAGTCCCACTCAGGTGGTAAAAAGGGCCCTATCTCTTTTTGGTCATAAAAGCAGAGTAATCAGGCAGCTACTGGCCTCATATAATTTGGGGAATCTTAAACCTTGTGGGGTCACAAAGGGACTAACACGGTTAAATGTGAAACACATGTGTGGGAATATCTGAGGGTGGGATTAAAAGAACCAAACTGCTCCGTTTTAAAATATCATAACTATTACTACTAGTAGGCATACAGCTACCGCCTACTTGAGTATTCTGTACTCCCTCCTTTCACTTCTCATCATACCTTTATTCCATTCACCTGTCAGATCACTCATCCCATTTTGCTGTGATTATTTGGGAAGCACCAACAGCTTAGGTTAACATGCCTTCATTTGGGAAGCAAAACACATAAAGCCTTTATCAATCATTAACATCATAGTTGAAGTTAGTTTATCATACTTTGTAGTGATGAGGGATTGGTAGAAATCAGGGCAGTTCCACTTTGACAGAAAGATAAAGGATTAGAAAACCAGAAATCAGGAGCCCTGGACAACCAGAGACCTGGGTGAGTTACTTAGCCTTTCTGAGCCTCTTCCGGTTCCTGCAGAACTGGCATTAAGAGTAATGCACAGCACCATAGGCACTGAAGGGTATCTGTTGAGAGTATGAATAAATAACCACCATAATGATTAAATAAGAAGACATATCAAAGCACTCTGTGAGCTTTATCGCATTATACATATATGAGAGGGCAGTAGTTGTATGCCTGCTAGTAGTAATAGTTATTATGATATTTTAAAATGAAGCAGTTTGGTTCTTTTAATCTCACCCTCAGATATTCCCTTGCATATGTTTCACATTTAACCGTGTTAGTCCCTTTGTGACCCCACAAGGTCAGGACCATGAATTAGCAGCCATGTTGGCAGAGACAAGGAGAGTGATATGTGATGCGTCACATGGTAAGTCAGGTAGTTCAGATAAGGATTTAGAACCCTGTTCTGTGGCTAAACTTAGCTTGATTTTTCTTTAGTGCTGAAAGGGCTCTTCTTTAAATGTAGTAAAAGCATTAAATCATACTCAGCTAAGTTAGTCTGCATTAATTTGGGTGTTGTATGCATGGTTCACTTAAAGAAAACTAGTATTTGTGAAACATGTAAGAAAATTCTATTGTGAATAGGAATTATTTTATCATTTTACATATATTTTACTATAGTAAACTTTTGAGTTAGTTGTACTGAAGAGTAAAAAATATTGTCTTAGAGACAAGCATGCATTTCACCATGGTGACTATAGGGAATGGAAATATGAGAAACTTTAGGAGAAAAGGACTAGAGAGAGGGTTCTGCCTTTCTCTTTCCAAGTAGCAAGTCCTCCTTTATGTAGCTAATTGAGGGAGAGACTAAAGTAGATATACACAATTCTTAATTGTAAAGGAAGCTACAAGGCTGTTTAATTTTAAGAGAAGTTGTAAGAGTTAGTTATATAAAAACTTAAAAGTATCAACTTCAAAGCAAGTAAATGTAAAAGGAGTTAAGGGTTTCTCTCTTTCAAGCTGTTCGGAGAATTAAGAAATAAAATAGTATTAAATTATACATAAGAATTGGTTCTGTGAGACTGGCTACTGTTTGTTGTGTGTTTAAGTTAAACTACCTTTAAGCTTCAACTTTTGTAAATGACTAGACACACAGGTGGAGGCTGCGTACCCTCAGCACAGAACAACTGGGGCATGATTAGGTGCCACCGCCCCCTCATGGTAGCATATATTAATTGTAGGTTCAGAGTGTGGGGTAGACAGTATCTAAAGCATTGAAGGGAGAGATCATTGCAGTACACAGAGCTCCTGATTCTGAAGCAAAGTCAAGTCAGAAAACTGTAAGTGGTCTACAGCTGAGCATGGCCCACTCCCAGGGAGACTGGCTTGTTAGCATTTCTGAACTGCAGCTGCTCTGGTAAATAATTTCTGGGCGGCATCTTGGCAAACTTCCTCGTTGCTGTTGATTATCTAATCCTGCATCTTCTCATGATAGCCAAGTGTGCTGCCGGCTAGAAATTTGCCCAACCCTGGAATTTATGAAATCCACTGCTGTGTGGTAAACACCCAATCCCCAAACAGCACACTAAAACCTCCATCCACTGTGTTTTGCCACATGATGACTACTTACTTGTTAAGCTTGTTTGAATTTATTATTATTCAAGGTCGTTTTTAAAAAGACTTAAGGTTCCATTCTATGAATGGAATTTAAAATCTGACAAGGTCAGATCCTGTTGCTTAAGCAACAGGAGAAATTGAATGTTATCATCCTGGACCAAAGAGAGTCTGTGTTGAATATGACATAATTGATGTTGGAAGTTGAAGTGGTTTTAGCCTTTAGGATAGGAGTTGAAAGAGTTGTGTTCTCTTGTTCTGTGGGCTTTAAACTGCCTGACTTCTTTGAGCTGTGGTTTCTCTTCTTTTGAGACTGGATTTTTTTCCTGAGAATACTTTGATGTTTATACATAGCTTATTTCTGCAGCTAGTTTTTTAAAACAGCCCACTGACTTTACTTGCCTACCAAATTTTTATCATCCCTGCTATTCTGCTGTCACTGGGTGCAGTCGCTAAGAGTTAGGAACAAGACAGACGTGAGATGAAATCTTGGTTCTACCCCTGGCTACCTGGGTTAACTTAGACAAATACTGGAATTTATCTTTGCTGAAGGGGGTGTTGTAATACTTTCTAACTTACAGGGTCTGAAGGAGGATCATGTGACCCTATTAGTTGAAATCAGCACAATGCCTATCACATGGTAGTAAGCCATCACGTAATTTTTGCTGCTGCTGTGACAAACTGAGAGATGGCAAAATTATCCACATCGGTCCAATTACTGAACATGTTCAGTTTGGACCATTTTTAAAATTCTGAATCAGTTTCTTCATCCTCAGTAGTGGACTTGGGACCGTTTGTCTCAATTCTTCATTTTAGTTTGCCCATGTATATAACATTATGTAATCCAAGTGTCTTTGTAGCAGCAAAGTTACTGGCACCCTCAAATATGAATGTTTCTTTAAAAAAAAAACCAGTAAACAAGAAAGGCTGAGTTTGTTAAGTTTTTTAATAAAACATTTTATTTAGTCATAATACAAAGTCCTTTGCTTTCACAGAAACTATTATTATGACTATGATTGGTCATAATTAAAAATTTTTTATCATCTTTGTTTCATACTTTGTAGCTTGGTCTGGTTCTAAATTCAGCTTATTTAGTTTATTTTTTAAGACCTATATTTCTTTTTAATGGAGATATAACTAACATATTGCATTAGTTTCAGGTGTACAACATAACGATCCTATATATATATATACACACATTATATGATGAGATGATCACCACAGTAAATCTAGTTCACGTCCATCACCCCACATTTGTTGTTACTGTTCAGTCCTCCATCGTTTCCAACTCTTTGCGACCTCATAGACTGTAATACACCTGTCCTTCCCCATCTCCCGAAGTTTGCTCAAACTCATGTCCATTGAGTGGGTGATGCCATCCAACCATCTCATCCTCTGTCATCCCCTTCTCCTCCTGCCCTCAATCTTTCCCAGCATCAGGGTCTTTTCCAGTGAGTCGGCTCTTCACACCAGGTGGCCAAAGTATTGGAGCCTCAGCTTCAGCAACAATTCTTCCGGTGAATATTCAGGGTTGATTTCCTTTAGGATTGACTGGTTTGATCTC
This sequence comes from Capricornis sumatraensis, assembly GCF_032405125.1. Classification (NCBI taxonomy): domain Eukaryota; kingdom Metazoa; phylum Chordata; class Mammalia; order Artiodactyla; family Bovidae; genus Capricornis; species Capricornis sumatraensis. The sequence continues at coordinate 124,242,955 of NC_091070.1, read as the reverse complement.
CAGTCAATCAGCCCACATAGTGATACTTTTTTTCCTTATATGAGAATTTCAAGATTTACTCTCTTTATTGGATTTTTTTTTTTTTTGGCTCAATGACTAATTTTCTTGGGTCCTAAAATGACATCTTTAGGTTTTGGGAAATGTGATGAGTAATAGCATACGTACAGACTAGGCCCCCAAAAGTTCAGTGAAGTCCCAAGGAGCTCCATCAGGCCATATAATTGAGGAACCTTGACTTGAACCAATGGAAGGTAATTACAGAAAGACAAGTATCTTTGAGGGATATAAAAATGTAGGGACAGAAGTTTTAGGCTCAGAATACTTGAATTCTGACTCCACCTTTCTCCCACTACATCTCCTCGGCCTGGTTCTTAACTTCATTGAACCTTAGTTTCCTAAGACGGAGGCATGAATTCCTGTCCTGCCCTGCTCCCTATATGTGGACTTGTTTAACGTGTTAGATGTTCGAAAACTGTAAAGCATTATTGCTACCCTGCATACCTGGAGAGTGTATACCTTCTCGGATTACTGTCTAAAGTGACTGTTGCAGCTGCTGGTGCAGAGTGAGTGGTTTTCTTATATTTAACAGAGCTGACTCTGTCTTCTTTTTATAGTTGGATACCTTGTTTAGTCAGCTGCTCAGTTTTTTCCCCTTATGTTTTACTTATGTGAACATTAAGAAATATGTTTAGTAAGGAAGGGGCAAAGGTGAATAAAGAGAGAGAAATAAGGGCTACTTTGGCCAAACTATTTTTAAACATTTCTGTAGAAGTCTGGTATGAACATAGTCTGTGTGTGCTGACTCGTCACTCTCTGCTTTCTGAGGTTCTTGTAGCCTTGCTTGTGATTTCCTCTTCTTTGGTGGAGTAGAAGTAGGAAGAAAGTAGGGAGACTTCATTCATTAAATAGTTGTAACCAGTATTTGTGTTGCTGGTTAAAATTTTTTAAACTTCACACCATTAAAATGGCTTTGGTAAAAACAAAACAGAGACAGAGAATAGCATGTGTTGGTCGGGATGTAGAGAAAGTGGGAAGCCTGTGTATAGCTGGTTGGGAATGGAAAATGGTGTCACTACTGTGGAAAACGGTGTGACAGTTTTTCAAAAAATTGAACATTGAATTATTATATGATGCAGCAATTTCTATTCTAGGTATATACCCAAAATAAGTGAAAGCAGGGATTTGAACAGATCTTTGTACATCCACATTCATAGCAGCACCTTTCACATTAGCCAAAAGGTAAAAGCAACCTAAATATCCATTGGCAGATAAATGGATAAACAAAATGTGGTGTATACATACCATGGACTATTGCCTAGCCAAGGAAGCTCTAACACATGAATAAACTTAAAGGATGTTATACCAAGTAAAATAAACTAGTCACAAAGGGATAAATATATGATTTTACTTATGTGTAGGACCCAGAGCAGTCAGATTCATAGAGACAGAAAATGGTGGTTGCCAGGGTCTGTGGGGAGGTAGGGAATTGGGGATTTATTGTTTAATGGATATAAACTCAGGGGAGAAGTTCTGGAGATGGTTGGTTATACAATATTAATGTATTTAATGCCACTGAACTATATGCTTAAAAATGGTTAAAATAGCAAGTTTTATATTAAGTATATTTTACCACTAAATTTTTTAAAAGCAACTCTCCCATAACTGTCACAGTTCCTTTAAAATTTTGTGAAATCCCTAACAAAAATAACCTAATATCTGTTGGGAAGAGAAATATTTTTCCTTTGAATATTTAAGACTTATTCTTTCAATCACTAGGAAATAAATCTAAAACTAAATCTGGAGCCTCATTTAATTTTAAACCACTTTCAACTAGCTCCTTAACTATGTCTATATAATTTATACTTCTACATGAACTTATCACAAAGCCACTTCTGTTAGCTATGTATATTCATGTTTACACACTGATAAAAGCAGCATGATATAGTTGAAAAAGTAGGCATTCTAAATTCCTGTCTCAAATGTTTACTTTGTTTATATTATCACCTTAGCCATTCATTTACTCATGTCTACACATTCGTTCAGTAATTCAAACATCTATTGACTACTGTACGCCAGTGCTACTGTGCTAAGTGCTGGTGGAGAAAGTTATCAATAAATACAAAAAAATGGTATAATAAGGGCTACCATAGAGGTATGTACCAATTGTTCTATAATACGAAGGATGACAATTAAATTCTCCAAGAAAGTCCTTGCCAAGCATGTGAAGTTTGCATTGAATTGTAAGAAATAATAGAACAAGAAATGGGATAAAACATTTCAGGCAGAAGAAGCAGTATTTATAAGGGCATAGAAGCTTGAAAAGGTGATTCCCTGTTGGCTCAGACAGTAAAGAGTCTGCCTGCAATTTGGGAGACCTGCGTTTGATCCCTAGGTTGGGAAGATCCCCTGGAGAAGGAAATGGCAACCCACTCCAGTATTCTTGCCTGGAAAATCCCATACTCGGGGGAGCCTGGTGGGCTATAGCCTGGCAGAGTTGCAAAGAGTCAGACATGACTGAGCGACTAACACTCCGGATGCTTGAAAAAGCATTGCATGCTTAGCACACTTCAGATCTTTCAATATGAGTAGAACTTGTGGTGGTAAGATGAGACTGGAAAAGTAAGCAGGAGACAGAAAATGGGGAGCTTTGGATTCATCCATTCATGCATTAATAAACATTATTTTGGTGCCTACTATATTCCAAGTACTGTGCTAGAAGTTGGGACTTCAAACATGCATAAGACGCAAGTGATAACAGTCTGATGGGAGGCAGTGATAGAGATCGTATAAGAACTCAAATGAGGCCTCTCTAACCCAACTGAATAGAATAGACTGAAGGAAAATCTACAAAGGATTCTTTGAGGACCCCTGAGCTTTATCTTCAAAGGAGAGTAAGCATTGGTTAGTCAGTGAGAGAGAGGAGGTGGTAAAAGGAAAGAAGCAAAAGCTTAAAATAAGACAAGAAACCACATAGTGTGCGTGTGTGTATGGAGAATTCTAAGTGGTCTTTTGTTGCTAAATTTGAGTTCTCAACATAGAATTAAGCTGAAGGGTATGATGGACATAATCCTTTGTGCTGCTTTAAAGACCGTAGACTTCATCTTGAGGAGGGCAGGTAGTAAGTCATTTATGGACCTTAATGTTGAGACAGTCCGAAAGTGGATTGGAAAAGAATTTCCAGACACAGAGAATTTCAGAAGGGAGTGAGTTTATTAAGAACAAAGAGCAGAGATAATGTGGGCACTGCGATCACAGCGGGCCAACCTCCTGACAGATCAGGGGAAGCCGATGCTTTTCATAGGTTAGTAGGCAGTTTTTGTAACCTCTGGACAAAATTCCTGCGGGAAGGTTGGCATTAGGTGATTGGTTAGGGCACTACTGGATGACTACTAGAGTGGGCATTTTTGCTTAATTTGGGGTCAGGAAGCCTGCTGATCACCGGGGCTTTTGGCAACAGTTACAGAGGGCTCAGTCAGCTTCAGAGGTGACCATGGTTCTGGGCTCCAGTTCTGTGGCCTTGGTACAAGGCCTCGCACCTGTGGCCTTGGGGCAGGACTCCATACTTAAGCAGGAAGCATGCTAGATCCTTCTGGTGGGAAAGGAAGGTGGATTCAAGGATGATAATACAGGAAGTCAGGAGAACAGAGAGGCCAACCAAGAGATGATGTGGGCCTAAATGAAGGCCGTGGCAGTAGGAATGGAGGGGAGGGAGCTGGTCTATGAAATGTTTGGGAGGTAAAATATCTGTAGGAGTTGGTAATGGATGAGGGCGGAGGGCAAGGAACCAAGAAGACAGCCAGGTTTCTGGCTTTGACAAGTGGCTTTTTCTCGGTCTCTGGTTCTTAATGTATAAAATGTGTGGGCCGGACTGGGATTGATACTGATATTTCTCCCCAGCTCTGAAGTTCTGTGATTTTGAGCAGCCTCTTTGGATACTCTTGCCCTAGCTAAGATAGCCACTTCCCTTCTCCCAGTCCCCCTGATGCTGACTTGGAAAGTGAGGTGCCAGCAGAACTGAGATGGCTTTAAGACTGCCAGCCAATGTCAGGAAAACCTAGGGCTGTTACCAGGTAGCTGCAGTTATAATTAGCCCAGTTGCTAGGGAAAAATTGAGATTCAGTAAGCATGGACTGCCAGAAACAGCTTTGCCCAACTGGATGAATTTGTTTGCAGGAACAAAGAGGATATGGATGGAATGTTTTTCATATGCTTTTGGAGAATTCAGTTTTTGCCCAGTGTATAGAATGTGTTAAAAACAGAAAATAGATTTGTGCTTGGGCTACTTAACATCTTGTCTGTGGTAGTGAGTGGATCTGAAAATTCTGCTTCGGTATATATTTGGAAAGCTGCAAAATTACTTTCACTTGAAGGGAGATAAGTAAGAACATAGAATCACAGTTTAGAGTTGTAAAAGATCCTGGAGATAACCCCCTTCACATTTTAGGAAGGCTTTTTATTTTAAAATAACTTTAGACATACAGAATAGTTGGAAAAATATAGAGTTCCTATATACTGTATTTACTTTGAGGGCAGGAGGAGAAGGGGGTGACACAGGATGAGATGGTTGGATGGCATCACTGACTCAGTGGATTTGAGCTTGAACAAACTCCAGGAGATAGTAAAGGACAGGGAAGCCTGGCATGTTCTAGTCATGGGGTTGCAAAGAGTTGGACATGACTTAACAACTGGACAACAACAACAGCTTTCCCAAATGAATAAATCTTTTATTTTAAATGTAATGAGGCTGAGGCTCAGAATGGTAAAGTAACTTGCTAAGATCACACAGCAACTTAACCATCAGGTTGAACCTGGAATCCAGGAAGCCTTGCTTCCTGTTCAGGCACTTGAAATGACTTTCTTAGCCTTCAGCAAAAGCTCAAGGAATCTATATGCTTATCAGAAGTTTAGACTTTCTTTCCTTTTGTATTACTGGCCTAAAATAGAGTATATACAGCAGAAGCAAGAGTTCTTCACTGATAATTGATTCTGTATCCTGTGCCTGCTATCAAAAGAAAATATTTAGTTATTCAGCCTACATACCCCTTCTGTAGGCATTTCATTATTATATGTTTCCAGAAGCCATTGGGAACTTTGATGGCAGGAGGCAGTGGGTTATGCTTCCTCCTCTGGCCCCTGCCATCTCATCTAAGCAAATTCAACCTCCCAGAGAAATGAGGCTCTGTTGACCACGGAGAAGGTACTGAGCAGGGGGCTGGTGCAAACTGGAAGGGGGCCTACCCTATCATGTTAGGTAGCAGCTAATCCACCCACACACTGAAAGACAGCAATCTGGCTTAGTACGTGCTGTTCTGTAGAGAGCTAAGTAATAGTCAGGTGGCTCTTTGCCAGGCAACTTTAGAAAAGACTTTGGGCTGCACCGGGCAGTTATCATCCCTGTTATTTGGAAACTTGGCTCCAAGAGGTTGGGAGTGAATGAAAGGCACCGGCTGCCTTGTCACGCCAGCTTTTCATCTCTCACCCTCACATAAGGTCCCACTGGCATGCAGGGCAGGAATCCACCTCTTTCTGTACACACAGCCTTAGCCACATGGAGGCTTGAGGAGGAAGCTGTTCTCTGAGGCCCCAGGGTGGGTGGAGCAAGGCTGTCAGCATAAGGACCATGACCTGGAGCTGCCAAAAGAGGTTCTGGGCACTGTCTGAGTGCCTGAAGTAGGCTAGTCCTTCCAGGTCACTTTTCTTTGATAGATTTCAGAGCTTCCTCCTGAGGCCTCATAGGTGACTTGCCACTCCAAGACATACTCCATCAGACTCCTCTATCCCGACTCTCTCTAGTCAAGCACCGTAGGAACATAACCCTTGTCCTCCCACCCAGCACAACTCAACTGATGTCATGATGTGTTGCCATCACTCTTTACATTCAGGAGCAGCAGAGTCCAGAGCTGGATCCTAGAGTCTTCAGGCACAGAAATCAAACAATGGTGCTGGACCTCCGGGGCTTGGAGGAGGAGACCCCTTAGAGGCAGGGAGCAGTCTCCATTGAAGTCTTATTTTTCTCTCCCATTCCTTCCAGGCTATGGGATTATGGAGAAACCCAGGTTGCTGCCAAACCATCTGAAGACTCAGATACCTTGTAGTCAGAATAGTAGTACTGGTCCCTGTCAGTTTCTCCAAAGCTGGGGATGAGAGTAGAGAGGTTCCTTAAGCTATGGAAAGCTTGGTTTGTAGGAGTCACTTGGGGGCTTGCCTGAACTGCTGCAGGTGGAGGGTGGTAATCAGTTAGAAACAGAACACCACCTCATGCTTTCTCTACCTTCCTTTGACGCTCAGGGCTCACTTCCTAATTCTCTCTTCCCTCGTTCCTCTCCTATTCTCCCTACTTCTTCAAGGTGTCCAAGTATGTCACCAGTGTCTAAGGGTCTTGATAGGCTGTGCTTAGCTGCTCAGTCGTGTCCGACTCTTTGCGACCTCATGGATTGTGGCCTGCCAGGCTCCTCTGTCCATAGGGATTCTCCAGGCAAGAACACTAGAGTGGGTTGCTGTGCCCTCCTCCAGGGGATCTTCCCAACCAGGGATCCAACTCACATCTCTTATGCCTACCTGCATGCACATGGAAAATAAATGCTAAATGCTTTGCTTTAAACCCTATGGGGGAGGGAGTCCATTTAGTATTTACTATGTATCAGGCACTATGCTATACACTTAACATATATTTAAACTGCATAATAGCCCCATGAAGTTAGTGTCTTGTCCCATTTTCACAGAACCGAATTTGAAATTAATAACCTCAGGGGAGTATACCTGATATCCTAGCAGCTGCATGGCCTAAATTCAGTTAATAAGCAAGGTCTTGGCACATCCTTTAGAATCTAAAGTTAGTTACTTGTTCAAATGCAAATGATTTTTTTTGGTGAATAACTCTACATTGTATTAAGGTCTGACTAAAGAGAAAAGAAAGATCTCTAGTGAAATGATATCCATTTTCATGGTGCTTTTCACCAAGATTGTGTCAGGAAGTGGTGGCATTGTCTCATTGATGAATCTGCCCTAAAAGGTGGCATTGACCTTATTTTACTCGTTAAACAGATACAAATTGCCTTGTGGAACATAGTAGAAACTGGGCTGTCTTTATCCCCGTACACTGCCCTGTCAGACTTGAGCTGTATAGACCTCCAGAAATTGAGAGGAAATTGGGAAATAGTCAATCGTAAAAAATAAAAAATGAGGCTTATGATAATAGTGCAATGGAATTGGGATTTTTAATTTAGAGACTCAGAGGTCACCTAGTAGTAAATTTTAGAAGCCTCGGTATGTGACAGTGATTAGCTATGTTCTGTCTCTGCAAGAATAAAAATAATTGATCCTAGTTGAAATTTAAGCATTAGTCCTCATTCATTTGAAAATATTTAGGAATACCTGCTGTGTTCCAGGTGCTATGGGAGGTGATTGGAATATATTTATATTAATATATACAGTTTGTGTGTGTATATATGTGTATGTATATACTTACATATAAATGAACAAAACAGATGAGCATATCTACCCTCATGGAATTTATATTCTACTGTGAGGAAACAGACAATAAATAGTAAATATTAAATAACATATGTAGAATGCTGGAAAGTGAGAAGTTCTCATGGTGAGGTAAAAGTAGAATACGGAGGTTAAAAAGCACAAGAGTAGAGGGCAGGTTATAGCATTAAAGTGTAGTCAGGAGAGGCCACATTTAGAAAGTGATTTTTAAAACATATACATATTTGTTATCTCACAGTTTACATGAGTCCGTAGTTCAGGCACAGCTTTTTTTTCCCAGATTTTTTTGGCTGCACTGGGTCTTAGTTACAGTGGCAGGATCTTGCTCTGTGACCAGGGATGGAAACTGGGCCCCCTGCATTGGGAGCATGGAGTCTTAGCCACTCGACCACCAGGGAAGTCCTCACGCACAGTTTAGCCAACTTTCCTGCCTAGGGCTTCAGGAGGCTACAATCAAAGAATTGGCCATTCTGAATTCTCATCTGGAGGCTTGACTAGGGAAGAATCTGCCTCTGAGCTCACTCAAGTTGTTGGCAGAATTTATTTCCTTGTAGGACTAAGGGCTCAGACTTCTTGCTGGATCTTGGCTAGAGCTGCCCACAGTTCTTTGAAGCCTTGTATTGTTCCTTGCCACGTGGACTTTCCCCACGTGTTTGCTTACTTCATCAAGTCAGCAAGGAGAAGCTCTAGGAGAAGTCAGTCACCTTTGCCATATGCTATCGGTTGAAAGCAAGTTGCACACCCTGCCAAACTTCGGGGGGTGGGGATTACGCAAAAACATGAACATGAAGGCAGGGATCATGGGGAGCCCTGTTAAAGTCTGCCCACCACATGATCCTCCCGTATCTTTTTGCAACTTTGTTTTACAGATGTGAGAAGGGATGGGAGTCAATAAACATGAAGGAAGATTTATGCCTGTGTTTTACTGCTGAAGCATTTACAGCCCTTAAGGCTGGCCTGAGGCAGTGACTCCACCTCACCGGTGGTCCTGGTGCTGAGCTCCTTACTCACCCTTTGTGCTTGGTGATTTGCATGGCCATTTCCTTTATCAGTTCTGCTTTCCTTTCATCTTTTTGTTTAAATCAACTTAATAAAGTGTACAGTTTGAAGTTTAACCAATACATACACCCATGTAACAATTACCCCACAACTGAAACATTTCCATCCCCCTCTAAAGCTGCCCTGGGTCCCGCTGGTGCCAGTTTTTTTACATCTTGGACTGCTGAAAACCACCGATCTGCTTTCCGTCTACAGCTTCAGTTCAGTTCAGTTCAGTTCAGTCGCTCAGTCTACAGCTTAGTTTTTATCTGTTCTAGAATTTTGTGTGAGTAGAATCATATAGAGTCTAGAGTTGGGCTTCTTTCACTTAGCATAATGATTTTGATGTTCACCCATGTTATTTGTCAGTAGTTTACTCCTTTTTAACACTACAGATTGCTAAGGGAATAAGATCTCCCAATGCAGAAGATAAAAGGATCAAAGACTAAGCCCCCAGATTATGTTGATAGTTTGAGGAAAGGAGGAAGAATCAGCAAAGGAAATGTAGAATATGTAACTGGTGAAGTGGGAAGAAAACGCACAGAGTGCAGATCCCAGAAGCCAAGTGAAGAGAACATACAATGGAAGGGAGAGGGAGCGACCTTTTGAAATGCTGCTCATTGCTCAAGTGCATGGTGACTAAGAACTGACCTTTGGATTTTGCAACATGAATGTTTCTGTAGAGTGGTGGAGGCAAAAGCCTGACTGCAGTCAGTTTAACAAAAAAATGGGAGGAGAGGAATTGGAGTCGATGAGTACGACTGATTGTGTTGAGTTTTGTTGCAAAGTATCCTTTGCAAAGAAATGGAGCAGTGACAAGGGTAAAGAGTCCATAGAAGACTTTTTAAAAGATAAATGAATAATAGTAGCATCTTGTATACCAATGGAATTTTCCAATGAAAGTAAAATATTGATGGAGAAGACTTTCTGGATATTGTTTTTGAGAAGTAGAGAGAATGGGACCTAATGCTTAAGTGGAAGGTTTGGCTTTAGATGGGGGGGGTTTGCCTAGCTGACCTGTGGCCCCAAGCAGAAAGTTTGTGAGAACAGATGCTGGTAGATTGATGGATATGGTGGTAGGAGACCGTCAAGGGTTTTCTTCTAGTAACTTCAATATTCTCAGTGAAGTAGGAAGCAAGCTTTATTCTCTCACTACGTATTTTAAGACACGTTCCAAGAGTGATTCAGTCTCCCTCACATGTATCAATTCCTGCTGATACATCCTTGTTCACACCTGGAATACCTGTATCCTTTTTCTCTGCTTATTCAAACCCTACTCAGGTTTCAGAGTCCAACTTAGATTCCACTTCCCCAGGTGGACCTTTCCTCATCACCACTGCCTGAAACCATCTTTTACTCTTTGCACTCTTGTAGACATTTAGATACATAATTTGGCGCATGTGTTTAACCCCTGGCTGGAAATTATCTTTCTGTGTGTACATTTTTTATCTCTCCTTCTAGATTATGAACACTTTGTGGGTTGCATTAATCTCCAACTTACTCTGTTGCCTTCAACATTCTCTTCAACATTGTTGAGCCTGTAATAGAAACTCAGAAAGTTTGTGTTGATGGATTGCAAACACCCTGGAAGCTGCAAAAGAGGCTTAGCTGCACAGATGAAAGAGGAGACCCCCTTTCCATCCTTGGCTGTCTCCTACACCAGAGAGCCCACAGACTGGCTTTGGAGTATTCCAGGTGAATCTCCAACTCTTCCTGAAACTCAGAAGTCTCTCCAGGAGAAGTGTTAGGAGAAGTAGGAAGTGAGCAAGTGGAGAAAAGAAACAGTTCAGAGAAAATTCTTTACAGTGAGAATTGTTTGAAGACTGAGTTATGTTTTTATTTTTAACAGTACCCATTCATTTGATAAATATATAATTATCTTCCATGTTTGGGCACTTCTGTGTGTGGGTGTCATGCTAGTAATGGGGATAAAGTGGTGAGAAGATAGAGGGAGTCTCTGCCCCCTGCCACTGGCAGTTTAGTGTCTGAGCATAATTTGAGTAGAACTGTGATCGCAGTCCTTCAGTGTGGTGCCTGTTATCACCCTCTAAATAATTTTGGTCCATTTATAATTAGTTAGAGTCACTTCTGTATTTTGTTGATTGATGAATATCATGTTGTTGTTGTTTAGTCACTAAGTCATGTCCGACTCTCTTGTGACCTTACAGACCATAACCTGCCCAGCTCCTCTGTCCATGGGATTTTTCCAGGCAAGAATACTGAAGTGGGTTGCCATTTCATCCTTCAGGGGATCTTCCTGACCCAGGGACTGAACCCACAATTCCTGCATTGGCAGGTGGATTCTTTACCACTGAGCCACCTGGGAAGCCCTGATTGATAAATACCATAAGCCCCCAAAATTCAAACAAATACTCTTACACCATGGGATTAATTGTGGTCATCCATGCTAGTCAGGACATGTCCTCATTTAATGTACTTAAAACTGCTGCTGCTGCTAAGTCGCTTCAGTCATGTCCGACTCTGTGCGACCCCATAGATGGCAGCCCACCAGGCTCCCCTGTCCCTGGGATTCTTCAGGCAAGAACACTGGAGTGGGTTGCCATTTCCTGCTCCAGTGCATAAAAGTGAAAGTGAAGTCGCTCAGTTGTGTCCAACTAGTAGCGACCCCATGGACTGCAGCCTACCAGGCTCCTCTGTCCATGGGATTTTCCAGGCAAGAGTACTGGAGTGGGGTGCCATTGCCTTCTCTGGTACTTAAAACTAGTGCCTCTTTTTTTCCTAACATTTTATAGAGCCTCACTGTACAAGAGAAATTTAATGTAAGCCACAGATGTAATTTAAAATTTTCTAGTGGCCACATTAAAAGTCAATTAATGTTACGAACATATTCAAAATATCATTTCAACATGAAATCAACATTAAAAATTATTAAGATTCTGTACTCTTTTGTTGCAGTTAGTCTTTGAAATCCAGTGTGTATTAAGTCTTTGAAATCCTTATGGCACATCTCATTTTAGAGTAGGCACACCTGAAGTGTTCAATAACTGCCATCATGGATGACACAGCTTAGCATCTTCAGTCTAAATTTCTCTCTGGTCTCAGGCACAGATAAAACTTCGGAGGAGTTGCCTGATACTAGGACTTCAGAACACAGCTAGGCTTCCAAGGGAGCAGTGACTGCCAAGTGTTAGAACTTTGATCTCATTTTGTAGTGTAAGTTTCAGTGTAAGAAAAACTGTCCGGATTTTGCAGAACACCAATGAGTGGCATTATTTTTTTTTGGAAAGTAGATCAAAGCGAATGTCAATCTAGAACTGAGAGCTGAATTTTGGGATAAATGTCAGATCATGTTAGGTGCCACAGAGAATTTTAAAATATTTAGGAGGCCTAAGTTTGTACACCAATTTATCTGCAGAAGAATTAATATATTTTTTATGCTTTATAACTTCAAAGTAAATTTCCACTTATCCCACTTCTATACCTGCTGCCCAAAGGGAAATTAAAGCACAGGACGGCTCCTCTGAACTCCAGTTTCTAAACAGCTGATGGAAACTAGTCATTCTGAGCACCCCTTTCAGCGCCTTCTGTGGGGCCGGGTTCCTGTCTCCACACAAGGTGTTCTGGGATTGCAGGGGCTCCAGCCTCACCCCTGACTTTCCTAAGAGGCCTGCACTTTTCTAAATTAGGCCCAGCCAGTCCTATTTGTGAACAGAGAGGCTCCGGTCGAGAGGGAGAGGTTTGTCCTGCTAAGGAATGTGCTGGGGACGGGGTGGGGGGGGAGGGCACTCACTGAGATCACTGGTATTTATATAGATGTTTTCTCACTTGCTAGTTCAGTAGGGCCAGATCAACAGAGGCTTCTGGGACTCGACCAAGATTTTAACAGAGGGACTGAGAAGAGTTTTAAGTTGGAGATCATTGTGAACACCAAGGCAGTGTGTATATTGGGACCTCTGAGCTCAGAGTCTAAATAAAGCATGCCCAGGACACCTCACATCTTTCCCCATATTTTGAGATTAATTTTATTTTTTTTAGGGCAGTTTTAGGTTCACAGTAAAACTGAACAGAAGGCACAGAGAATTCTTATATGTCCCCTGCCCCTCTCCCAACATGCAACCTCTCCCACATCAAAATCCAAAATTTTAATCTATCATTTTATCATTTAACCTAACTTTAATCTTTCTTTGTTGAGTTTCTAAATTCAGGGTTGACCAGAAATCTCCTTATGATTCATACATCTTACTGCGTTTGGGGAAACTAATATTTATTGAATACCTGTTAATATGATGTATTTTTATTTATGTCTTTTCATCTAATTTTCACTGTATCCCTGAAAGTTGGTGATTATAAGAACCTGAAGAAACTACAGCTTAGGTTGAATAATTTATTTAGAATACAGAGGATGAACTCTGTGGAACTATGTGAAGTCATAGAAAAAAAAAAAGGTTGAATATCTGCACTTTCATATAATTCAACCTAGTGGAATGTGAGAGAGTAAGTATTTGAACCCAGGCCAATTTAGTTCAAAAGTCTGTACTCTTCACCAAACCACTGCACTAAGTATAGGATTCTTTATTTTCCCTTGGCAGCACAGTAGTTTCAGGTTTATATTCCTCCTCCCTGAAAGAAGGGCCACTCAAGGTATGACATATCTTGCATTAAATCTAGGGACGTTTCTTTGGAGGCTGAAGGTAGGAGTTATAGGATGGATTTGCATTGATTTATGTGTCTGATACTATTTATATCTGCCACCTGTGTGTGTTTCCATACATCTATCTGATTGTGGGTCTCTCTTGTTTATCACAGTCTACTATAATTGTCTGTCTGATTGCTCCATAGGCTGTAAATTCCCTGAGGACTGATTGTGTCTGCCTTGCTCTTTTTAGTACTTTTTAGAGTGCCTTACATATTCAAAGGAGATGCTCAGTAAATTTTTGATTTAAAAAAATGAATAAACAAATGTTACCATCTCACAAATTAGCTACCTGTCTTCTGTCCAGGCAGCACCCTTTCTGTCTCTCTTTCTCACATGTATGCACACACGCACACACACACACATACACACACGTGCACTCTGGCTGTGTCTGTCCAAATAACCTGGCCACTTAGAAGTAAGCCTCAGTGCTTACTCACAGGTGGATGTCTGTGTTTGTCTCATCAAGGTAAATTGGGCTGGGGAGGGATTGGTATCATTTTCAGGCCACTACAAGGGACTGATGTGGGTTGGGCTTGAAAGAGTGACCTGGAATAGTTTTGCCATCTGGATATAGGTCCTTGTATTTTGTATTGTATAAATTGAAACTTTCCACTTGTTTTTTTTTTCCCATTTCTCTGGAGGACTGGACACTAAAGCAGTCTCTGGCAGGAGAGTGCCTGGCCTTGTAGTCTTCTGATTACTGAGGCTGGGGACACACCACCCTACTGTCTTTTCCCTGGCAGTGAGCTCTTCTTGTCATAAGCTGGGACAGCCTACATGTCTAATGTGGGGCTTAACTGTATTCATGAATGACAGTGAACCTGGAATCTGTACAAAGGCAGGAATTGCATCTCTGAATAAGGTCTTTCCTCCATCTGAGGGTCTGAGAACTTCCATGATTTGCATTTGAACACCTTCCAGCTAAACATCTCACATCAACAGAGAAGATGAGCAATGCAGGTGGTATTATAATTCTTATGGGCAAGAGGGAGAGGCTCTGATTCAAATTAATTGATTGGATAAAAATATAAAGCTCTGGAGGTGGCTAGTCTAAGGTCACACAGTTAATGAAAGAGCCAAATATTTAGACCTTCTAAGGTTCTATTTTAGTTTTAAAATTAGGTGAGTGAAAAGAAATCTCATCTACGAAACAACTCACTTGGAAGCTACTAAAATGTTGTTTCTAGGTATTGTGTAGGGACCAACCCTTTGTCCCTTGTGGAGACAGATTGCAGAACCCCTTATGAAAATACTCAGTACTTCATCCTGTGTTACAGAGCTAATGCTTTGCCCCAGGGGTACCAGCAAAGTCTGGAAAAGAAATACACTGGGAACAAAAAATACTTCTGAACCACATTTTTCCTAGAAGGGGTATCATCCTAAAAAGAGAAGAAAGCATTTTAAAATAAAACCCATCTACCAGAGTTACTTTTCCATTTGGGTTAATAATCAAATTATAAGAGGATCTGCTCTCAAGAGTTTGAGACTCTTGCTCCTATTAAACTACTATAATTTTTGAATTCCTTTTTTTTTTTGAATTCCTGTAGTTTACAGAATTGATTTAGAGTAAGATCTGGCCATGTTTACTTTTGTTCTAAGTAAAGGCTCTTCTATGGAAGGCCTGCTTCTCCCTGGCTTGTTTCCTACTGATGTAATACTCATTTCTTTCATTCAGTGACCCTAATTCACTTATCCGGAGAAGGCAATGGCACCCCAGTCCAGTACTCTTGCCTGGAAAATCCCATGGACGGAGGAGCCTGGTAGGCTGCAGTCCATGGGGTTGCTAAGAGTCAGACATGACTGAGTGACTTTACTTTCACTTTTCACTTTCATGCATTGGAGAAGGAAATGGCAACCCACTCCAGTGTTCTTGCCTGAAGAATCCCAGAGACGGGGGAGCCTGGTGGGTTGCCGTCTGTGGGGTCGCACAGAGTCGGACACGACTGAAGTGACTTAGCAGCAGCAGCAGCAATTCATTTATCACATCAAAAAGCACTTTATTTCTTGCAAGTGTTAATCTCTGATACATAGCTTACTTGCTGATGTTGTCAGTGAATGTATACTGGTATGCTGTCAAACTTTCTTTTTCATTTTTTTGAATTTGTGCTCTTCCCCTAACTAAACAAACTATGAAATATAAGATAAGACATAATCTCTTCCCCCAGAGTGCTTGAAGATTAGTTGATACATACAACACACACTCACACACACACACAAATCTGAGGATAAACACTGTAACAAACATGTAAGTTAGCAATTTAAGACAGATGATGAAGGGTTTATTCCATAAACATATACTGAGAGCTACTGAGGGTTTCCAGGTGGCACTAGTAGTAAAAAAAACTCACCTGCCAATGCAGGAGACAAAAGAGATGTGGGTTTGAGCCCTGGGTTGGGAAGATTCCCTGGAGGAAGGCAGGGCAACCAAGAATACCCTCCAGTATTCTTGCCTAGAGAATCCCATGGATAGAGGAGCCTGGCAGGCTGCACTCCATGGGTCGGACAGAGTCAGACACGACTCAGGTGACTTAGCATGCATGCTTGCATGCACTGAGGGCAAAGTACTTCTCCAGATATTAAAATCTAGACAGGGAACCAGACATTTTATATACCTAATCAAAGCAGAGTGAGGTGAGTGCTGTGCTAGAGAGGTGTCAGATGACTGAGTCCTGGTTTACTCAGAACAGTCCTGATTTTGCTGGTTGTCCTGGTATATTTGTGACAGCACCTCTTTTCACTTTCAGAAGAGTCTTAGTATGGATACAAAATTATAGCTGTTTTAGTGACAAATAAAGTTCAGTGAGAGTGAAGAGAAATGAGTTGTTAAGTTCTGACTGGGGGATTGGGCAGTTTCCTGGAGGGGGTGGGGTGGGGATGTTTAAACAGAGCAATTGCGCAGGCACAAGCATGCATGTAATTAAGAACAGTTTTAGAAAGAAGACAAAAGACATCACAGGCTAAGAGCAGCTCAGACAAAGCCTTGTTGGTGTCCAAGGGCACTTGTATGATTGATTCCTCAATCAGCAGACGCCCTTGGTTTAGAGGTGAAGAAGGTGGTCAGCAGAGTCTTGGAAACTCTTGCCATAAACTATTATCACTCAGAACTCTGGTTTTCAGAAAAGATAGCCACTGGTTAATGACCGATGACATCACTGTGTCAGACCAGAAGGGTCTGTTCCAGCTGGGTGAGTTGAGTGGGGGGAGGAGGAGGGAGAAGGAGAGAGTGTGAGGCAGGGTGAGAGTTGAAGGAGACTGGAAAGAGGGTAGGCGGCAAGTGAGAGAACTGTGCTTTTATTAGTTCCGTCTGCCCAGTTAAAGAAATTGCAGGTTCGTCTCTGAAGAACCTTGCTTCTCATTTATTTCTGCAGATCTTTTCTCCCTGTGACCAAGTTGCATTTTGAGTCCCCCAGTTTAAGAGGCAGGTGTATTTTCTTTATCCGTCAATATTGGGAAATAGACTCAGCACCACTGTTTTCTGGAAGTCCAGTGGCTGAAAGGTGCTGCTACAGGTATAGGGAGCCAGGTGTTCTTTGCTATCTACGACCGTAGTTTAGAGAATTCCAGAGGTAAAAGTAATAAAGAATATGGACATCTACATTTTCATGATGAAAATACCCTTTCTGATTTTTCATTAGGAAAATTTTCAAAAGCAGATAATGATAAAATGAACAGTGCTCCCATGTACCTATCCTGAGTATGGGGACCCATGTACCTGTCACCAACTTCAACAGTTACCAGCATCCTAAAGATTCTGTCCTCTTGGTTCCTCACAGCAACTGTCAGACATCACAGCACTGCATCTGGAAAGACGTCAGAATGTACTTCTAACCAATAAGGGCTTTGTTTTTAACCATAACATAATTTATTTTTTAATGTAATAATTGTCTGTTTTTAAATTTTGCATTGGAGTATAGTTGATTTACAATGTTGTTTTAGTTTCAGATATACAGCGAAGAGATTTAGTTATATATCTGCCACCCTTATGGCAGAAAGTGAAGAGGAACTAAAAAGCATCTTGATGAAAGTGAAAGGAGAGTGAAAAAGTTGGCTTAAAGCTCAACATTCAGAAAACAAAGATCATGACATCTGGTCCCATCACTTCATGGGAAATAGATGGGGAAACAGTGGAAACAGTGTCAGACTTTATTTTGGGGGGCTCCAAAATCACTGCAGATGGTGATTGCAATAAAAGACACTTGCTCCTTGGAAGGAAAGTTATGACCAACCTAGACAGCATATTCAAAAGCAGAGACATTACTTTGCCAACAAAGGTCCATCTAGTCAAGGCTATGGTTTTTCCAGTGGTCATGTATGGATGTGAGAGTTGGACTGTGAAGAAAGCTGAGCACCAAATAATTGATGCTTTTGAACTGTGGTGTTCGAGGAGACTCTTGCAAGTCCCTTGGACTCCACGGAGATCCAACCAGTCCATTCTAAAGGAGATCAGTCCTGGGTATTCTTTGGAAGGAATGATGCTAAAGCTGAAACTCCAGTACTTTGGCCACCTCATGCAAAGAGTTGACTCATTGGAAAAGACTCTGATGCTAGGAGGGATTGGGGGCAGGAGGAGAAGGGGACGACAGAGGATGAGATGGCTGGATGGCATCACTGACTTGATGGATGTGAGTTTGAGTGAACTCCGGGAGATGGTGATGGACAGGGAGGCCTGGCTTGCTGCAGTTCATGGGGTTGCAAAGAGTCGGACATGACTGAGCAACTGAACTGAACTGATATACTTATCTGTTCTTTTTCAGATTATTTTCCCATATAGGTCATTACAGCGTATTGAGTAGAGTTCTCTGTGCTATAGAGTAGGCCCTTGTTTATTGTTTATAGAAGTATGGAAATGTTAATCCCAACCTAATTTATCCCTGCCCCCACCTTTCTTTCCCTTTTGGTAATCATAAGTTCGTTTTTGAAGCCTATGAGTGTATTTCTGTTTTATAAATAAGTTCATTTCTATCATTTTTTAGATTCCACATATAAGTGATAATGTATGATATTTGTCTTTGTCTGACTTAACTTTGCTTAATATGAAAATCTCTAGGCCCATCCTTGTTGCTGTAAATGACATTATTTCATTCTGTTTAATGGCTGAGTAATAGTCCATTGTGTATAGGTGTTGCATTTTCTTTATCCATTCGTTTGTCAGTGGACATTTAGGCTGTTTCCATGTCTTGGCTATTGTAAATAGTGCTGCGATGAACATTGACATCTGCTCACTACACGACAGGCCAATTGATTGGAGACAAGGTGTTGAGACAAGGAATATGAGTGACCAAGAAGATGGCAAATTAATGTCCCCAAATAACCATCTTGTCAGGGTCTGTATGCCAGGTTCTTTCATAGAACAGAGATGGAGAGGAGTTGAGTAGTAAAGTAAGAAGACCATTTTCTTGCAAATCTCTCCTAGAATGGCCAACTTTACGGAGGGAAAATGTTAATCTCTTTGTTGCAACCATTCACAGGTGAAAATGTCAGTTGTCCAGTTGTGTCTTCTTGTTTGCCTCTCTGCAACCCCATGGAATACTCTGTTCAAAGAATACTGGAGTGGGTAGCCATTATCTTCTCTAGGGGATCTTTCCAACCCAGGGACTGAACCCAGATCTTCTGAACTTCTTTACCATCTGAGCTGCCAGGGAAGCCTATTCACAGATGAAGTGAAGTGAAGTGGCTCAGTCGTGTCTGACTCTTTGTGACCCCATGGACAGTAGCCTACCAGGATCCGCCGTCCATGGGATTTTCCAGGCACGAATACTGGAGTGGACTGCCATTTCCTTCTCCAGGGGATCTTCCCAACCCAGGGATGGAACCTGGATCTCCTGTATTGCAGACGGATGCTTTTCCGTCTGAGCCACCTGTGAGCTGAACAAAGGCACTCTAGTTTAACAGTCAGTCAGAGGGGCAGGGTTCCCTGAAGCAAGCAATTATAATAACAAAAACAATGACAAGCAAAGGTTAAAATCAAAGAAACAAATCCAACATGGAGTCAGAATTGGCCCTTCCCTGCAGCAGCTCTTTTGTTATTGCTGTTTAGTCACTAAGTTGTGCCTGATTCTTTGCGACCCCATGAACTGTAGCCTATGATGCCCCTCTGTCCATGGGATTTTCCAGGCAAGAATACTGGAGTGGGTTGCCATTTCCTTCTCCAGGGGATCTTCCTGACCCAGGGATTGAACTCAAGTCTCCTGCATTGGCCGGAGGATTCTTTACCACTGAACCACTAGGGAAGCCCACAAGAGCTCTGTGTTTCATTTTTAAAGGAAACTCCAGAGTGTTCTCCATATTGGCTGGGCCAATTTAAGATCATTTCCTAATACCATCTCACCTTTCTCTTTAAACTGCCCATTTTAAGGTCTGGAAATCTTCGTTAGTGCTTCTGAGTCTTGGAGAAGACTAGGCACAGGAATAGAATGTTTCTCCCTGTTATGGGAGAGGATGAAAGGTAGAAGAGGAGGCTGGAATTCTAAACTGTGTTTGGTAATTTCACTAGTGACTTGAGTTGAGCTGGGGCAAGTTATTTTTCCATTTCATGCCTCAGTTTTAGCAACCTTTTATCTTCAATGAGTTAATAATATACCTCTTAGGGAATATTCACAGTTTAAAACAGAGGTCTTTTTAAGACTTCAGATAAAAAGTGTTTTGAATACTTACACGAAAAAGTATACAAAACACTGTTTATTTGAAGCCTTCAAAGTCCTTCTCTGTTTTAAACTGTGAATATTCTCTAAGAGATACATGCTTCCCTGGTGGCTCAGTGGTAGAGAATTCACCTGCCAGTGCAGGAGATGCAGGAGACATGGGTTGGATCCGTGGGTTGAAAGGATTCTCTGGAAGAAGAAATGGCAACCCAGTCTAGTATTCTTGCCTGGGAAATCCCATGGACAAAGGAGCCTGGAGGGCTGCAGTTCATAGGGTAGTGAAGAGTCAGACATAACTGAGCACACCACAGCACACTCAGACAGCATTATCCAATCTCCTTTTTCTCCAACAAACATATTGTCATCCTACTTCTGCCTGTGTGCATCTGTTCCTGTTGCTTGGTCGGATGGTTGACTGGTTAGCTCACTCCTCCAGTGCACTTGCTACACATACAGCCTCAAAGCACTGAAGGCGTCTTAGTCACAGCCTCTAGCTATTTGAATGAGGCACTGTGCTGGGTACTTGGGTTATCTCATTTACCCCTCACTAGACCTCTCAAGGTAATGTTTATAATCCCATTTTATTGATGACAAAATTAGGTTCTAAGAGGTTAAGTAACTTACGCAAAAAAGGTCACCAGGTAGTAAGTGGCAGAAAGGGATTTCTGCCTTTTGAGGTCTGCTGTCCTAAAACTGATGTTCCAGCATCACAGAGCTGAAAGGCATTAAGATGACATGCTTGTCATCACATCTGGCTGGTTCCACCACACCATCGTTTTTCTCTATCCCAAGGGAATCTGTCATTCAGAAGGGTAAAAGGGCAGGTAGAAAGACAAAGCGTATGGTGTGTCAATATTGAAATACAAAAAGAATGATCATTGTGAAAAATTAGAGGCAAAAGAAATGATTTTTAATGGGGAGGTGAAGTAAGGCCTCATGGGACATGGCATTGAACGATGAAGCTGAAGGGAGAATAGTGGCGTGTTAGTTGGAAAGCATAGGACGTGTGGGAGAAATCCAGCTGGGCTGGTGGAGTGTGATGGCAGACAAAGCTGGATAGGTAAGTTGAGGTCCAGTTTTGAGTAGATTCCATTCTCAAGCTGAGTTGTGTAAAATTTAATTGCTATTCAATTAAAAACCTTGAAAAGATTTCTGAGTAAAGGCAGTAAACTAATTAGAGATTTAAATGGTGGAGATGAAATCATTTACCTCAGATTCAGACTTGAACCTACGTGACCAGGACTCAAACCCTGCCAAAACTCAGGACCTATTGAAGCTCCCAGGTGGCGCTAGTGGTAAAGAACCTGCCTCTCAAAGCACGAGACACAAGAGATGCACGTTCGATTTCCTGAGTCAGGAAGATCCCCTGGAGAAGGTCATGGAAAACCACTCCAGTATTCATGCCTGGAGAATCCCATGGACAGAGGAGCCTGGCGGGCTACAGTACATGGGGTTGCAAGAGTCAGACATGACTGAAATGACTTATCATGGAAATGAAGCTCAGGTTCTTGTTGTCTCATCACAGAAAGAATTCAGTGAGAGACAAAGTATAGGTAAGAAGTGGATTTATTCAGATTCAGAGAGAAGCACACTCCACATACAGAGTGTGGGCCATTGCAGAGGGCAAGTGCGGCCACAAAATATGACGTGGTTAGTTTTTATAGGCTGGGTAATTTCATATGCTAATGAGTGGGACATCCCGGAACGCAAAGTCAAGTAGGCCTTAGGAAGCATCACTATGAACAAAGCTAGAGGAGGTGATGGAATTCCAGTTGAGCTATTTCAAATACTAAAAGGTGATGCTGTTAAAGTGCTGGACTCAATATGCCAGCAAATTTGGAAAACTCAACAGTGGCCACAGGACTGGAAAAGTCAGTTTTCATTCCAGTCCCAAAGAAGGACAATACCAAAGAATGTTCACAATTGCACTCATCTCACACGCTAGTAAAGTACTGTTGAAAATTCTCCAAGGCAGGCTTCAATAGTATGTGAACCGTGAACTTCCAGATGTTTAAGCTGGATTTAGAAAAGCCAGAGGAACCAGAGATCAAATTGCTAACATCCATTAGATCATGGAAAAAGCAAGAGAATTCCAGAAAAACATCTACTTCTGCTTTATTGGTTGTGCCAAAGCCTTTGACTGTGTAGATCACAATAAACTGTGGAAAATTCTAAAAGAGAAGGGAATACCAGACCACCTGACCAGCCTTCTGAGAAATCTGTATGCAGATCAAGAAGCAACAGTTAGAACTGGATGTGGAACAACAGCCTGGTTTCAAATTGGGAAAAGAGTGCATCAAGGCAGTATATTGTCACCCTCCTTATTTAACTTATATGCAGAATACATCATGCAAAATGCTGAGCTGGATGAAGCACAAACTGGAATCAAGATTGCCAGGAGAAATATCAATAAACTCAGATATGCAGATGACACTACTCTTATGGCAGAAAGTGAAGAAGAACTAAAGAGCCTCTTGATGAAAGTGAAAGAGGAGAGTGAAAAAACTGGCTTAAAATTCAACATTCAGAAAACTAAGATCATGGCATCCAGTCCCATCACTTCATGGCAAATAGATGGGAAAACAATGGAATTAGTGAGAGACTTTATTTTCTTGGGCTCCAAAATCACTGCAGATGATGACTGAAGCCATGATATTAAAGGACGCTTGCTGCTTGGAAGAAAAGCTATGACCAACCTAGACAACATATTAAAAAACAGAGACATTACTGACAAAGATCTGTCTAGTCAAAGCTATGGTTTTTCCAGTAGTCATATGTGGATGTGAGAGTTGGACCATAAAGAAAACTGAGCACTCAAGAATTGATGCTTTTGAACTGTGGTGTTGAAGAAGACTCTTGAGAGTCCCTTGGAATGCAAGGCAATCCAGCCAGTCAGTCCTAAAGGAAATCAGTCCTGAATATTCATTGGAAGGACTGATGCAGAAGCTGAAACACTAATACTTTGCACTTGATGTGAAGAACTGAATTCATTTGAATGCTGGGAAAGACTGAAGGCAGGAGAAGGGGACAACAGAGGGTGAGATGGTTGGATGGCATCACCAACTCAATGGACATGAGTTTGACCAAGCTCTGGGAGTTGGTGATGGACAGGGAAGCCTGGCATGCTGGTGTCCATGGGGTAGCAAAGAGTCAGACGCAACTGAGCAACTGAACTGAACTGAACTGAATGAGTGGGAGGATTATTCCAACTATTTTGGGCAAGGGGTGGAAATTTCCAGGAATTGGGCCACTGCCCACTCCTTGGTCTTTTGACAGTGCTTTGGGACTGTCGTGGTGCCTCTGGGTGTGTCATTTAGCTTGCTAATTGAGGATCAAGGTCTACTTAAATTCAACATTTCTGTCATCTTGGACCCATTTGATTCTTGTGATTTATGTTGTGTCCTTGGGCTATGTCATTTTGTGAAAAGTTGTGCCCTGTCCCTTTCCCTCCTGTTACAGAGAGACTGAGGTTGGGGAGATCAGTTTTGAGACTATTCATTCTGATCCCAGGGATAAGAAAGGAGTACCTCTTAGGGTGGTAACTGTGGGGGCTGGAGAGGAGAGCCAGGGTTGGAAAGAGATTTTGAAATACCCAGTACTAACCTCCACTAGAGATGCTTGAAGGCAAGGTATAGTTTTGCTCTTTAGTTCAGATACAATAATGATGTTCCTTAGGTGTTGACTATTTTAACAGCATGTATGATATACAATATATAATCATTGTTACCATTTAATTATAACCACTGTAACTTCCTAGGGCTTTTGAAAATATTTTATAGCAATTTAATTGAAATAAAATTCACATACCAAATCAATTCACTGATTTAAAGTGTACAGTTAATATATATATATGTGTTTCTAGAATATTCAGAGTTGTGCAAATATCAAGGCAGTAAATTTTAGAACATTTTTATCACTCCACAAGGAAACCCCCTCCCCATTAAGCATCACTCCCCAATTCCCCCAGCCTGAGTCAATCACCAATGGACTTCATTTTTCTGGATTTGTCTACTCTGGACATTTCATATAAAGGGAGTCATACAATGTGTGGCTTTGTGACCGCTTTTGCTTGACATAATGTATTCAAGGATCAGCCATGTTGTAGCATATATCATTCCTTTTTATGGCCTAACAGCATTCCATTGTATGGATATACCACATTTTGTTTATTTATTAAATCATGAATAAAATTTCTTTAATTATTCTAGAATGTTGCTATGTAAAATATTTGTGCTTGAAATAAGTGACCTACTGAATGGATTGTATAGCAATTTCTATCTTAATACCATATTTACTCATCTACAGTGACTTTCTTTATCCACACATTAAACCTTCTTTGCATTAGGCTATATCCTGTACTTCCTCATCAGTCATCACCTTTAGCATTTTAAATCCATACCTTGGAACTTTGCTTTTCTCAGCTGGACTACAAGCATACCAAGTGTAAGAAATATATGTTACACATCTTCATGATTCCCCACATGACCTGTTTCCCCACTGAGTGTTGTTAACAATGGAAGAGAAGGGGGCCTGCAAGAGTCAAAGCAGGCTATTTTAACACTCTCAGGCTGTGACCACACTTTTTCAATTTAAACTTCTCCCTCCCCCACTCCTAAAAGTGTCTGTGGAATATTGGTGGGCCAGTGTGCAAACTATTGACCTAGAAAACATAATAGGTAATCTTCTAATCTAATGATGAAGTGATTGATACATTTTTACATTAAGTACATTTTTCTAGGGCTTCCCTGGTGGCTCAGTGGTAAAGAATCTGCCTGGCAATGCAGGAGACATGGGTTCAATTCCGGATCTGGGAAGATCCCACATGCTGTGGAACAGCTAAGCCTGTATGCCGTGGCTACTGAGCCTGTGCTCTAGAACCAAGGAGCCTCAACTATTGAGCCCCTGTGTGTACCTGCTAAAGCCCAAATTCCCTAGAGCCTGGACTCCACAACAAGAGAGGCCACTGCAAGGAAAAGCCCGCACACTGTAGCTAGAGAGGGCTCTCTGCAACTAGAGGAAAGCCCCTGCAGCAATGAAGAACGAGCACATCCAAAAATAAGTAAATAAAAAATTTTAAAGTTCTCTTTTTTAAAGAACTAATCAGGTAAAACCATTTCTCTTTTGATATGTTTAAATTTTTATTTTATGTTGGAGTATAGTTGATTTACAGTGTTGTGTTAGTTTCAGGTGTATAGCAAAGTGATTCAGTTTTCCATATATATGTATATTCTTTTACAAATTACTTTCCTATATAGATTATTACAGAATATCGAGTAGAGTTCCCTGTGCTATACAGTACGTCATTGTTGATTATCTAATTTTGTATATAATGGTGTGTATCTGTTAATCCCAAACTTCTAATTTATCCCTCCCCCAATCTTTCCCCTTTGGTAACCAAAATTTGTTTTCTGTATCTGTGAGTCTGTTTCAGTTCAATTCAGTCGCTCAGTTGTGTCTGACTCTGTGACTCCATGGACTGCAGCCAGGCCTCCCTGTCCATTACCAACTCCCAGAGTTTATTCAAACTCATGTCCATTGAGTCAGTGATGCCATCCAACCATCTCGTCCTCTGTCGTCTCCTTCTCCTCCTGCCTTCATTCTTTCCCAGCATCAGGGTCTTTTCAAATGAGTCAGTTCTTCAAATCAGGTGGCCAAAGTACTAGAGTTTCAGCTTCAGCATCAGTCTTTCCAGTACATATTCAGGTCTGGTTTCCTTTAGGATGGACTGGTTGGGTCTCCTTGCTGTCCAAGGGACTCTCAAGAGTCTTCTCCAACACCAGAGTTCAAAAGCATCAATTCTTTAGCACTCAGCTTTCTTTATAGTCCAACTCTCCCATCCATACATGACTACTGGAAAAACCATAGCTTTGACTAGTCAGACCTTTGTTGGCAAAAGTAATGTCTGTGCTTTTTAATATGCTGTCTAGGTTGGTCATTCCTGGAGAAGGGAAAGGGTACCCCACTCCAGTATTCTGGCCTGGAGAAGTCCCTGGGGTTGCAAAGAGTCAGACATGACTGAGTGCTTTTCACTTTCACTTTTCACTAGCTTGGTCATAGCTTTTCTTCCAAGGAGCAAGTGTCTTTTAATTTCATGACTATAGTCACCATCTGCAGTGATTTTGAAGCCCAAGAAAATAAAGTCTGCCACTGTTTCCATTGTCTCCCCATCTTTTTGCCGTGAAGTGATGGGACTGGATACCAAGATTTTAGTTTTCTGAATGTTGATTTGGTATGTTCTTCTTTCTCTAGTTGTTTTAGGTGTAATGTTGTTTATTTGTGGAACATAGTGTGAAAACTGTTGCTAATTAATATGCTGCTGCTGCTACTGCTAAGTTGCTTCGGTCGTGTCCAACTCTATGTAACCCCATAGATGGCAGCCCACCAGGCTCCTCTGTCGCTGGGATTCTCCAGGCAAGAGTACTGGAGTAGGTTGCCATTTCCTTCTCCAATGCATGCATACATGCTAAGTTGTTTCAGTCATATCTGACTCTGTGCCACCCCATAGACGGCAGCCCACCAGGTTCTGCTGTCCCTGGGATTCTCTAGGCAAGAATACCGGAGTGGGTTGCCATTTCCTTCTCCACCTAATTAATATAATGGGTAATAATGAATCTATTCTGATGCTGAAAGGATTGATACATTTTGCATTAAAAAATTTTTTTTAAACTGATCAGGCAAAAAATTTTATCTTGATTTTTAAGAAAGGTGGTTTGTTTGTTTTTTAGAGATTCACTGTGTCACAGCTTCTTCTGGAGCAGAATTTTTTAAACCTCTATTTTTTAAAGGAATAGCCACATTGTAGATTATATGAACAGTGGATCAATTTATAGAGTTAAAATTGAAGACTTGGAAAAAAATTTCTGTTCTTTAATTTTATATCTATATGGGATGATGAATGTTCACTAAGCTCATTTCATTATGTATGTAAGTCATTATGCTCTACCCTTTAAACTTATACAGTGGTGTATGTCAAATATATCTCAATAGAACTGGAAGGGGGGCAGGAAAGGTATGGTGTGTCAAATAAAAGGATAATCTTTTTTTAAAAAATTCTTGGAAAGGAGTCAGGTAATTGGTTACTCTTTTTTTTTTTTTTTTTAAACCTAATTGTATATTGAACTTTGAACACCAAGAATGGAAATCGGTTCAGGAGAATTTTGTGTTTACCATGGATTGGTGTTAAGATTCCAGTCAAGTGGTGTTTCCTGAAACAAAACAAGCTACCAACACAGAGAAAATATAACTAAACACAGTTAATCTGTAAACTCATTGTTAGCCTAGTACTCTAGTTCTAGATACTAATTCTCCAGGCAAGAAAACCGGAGTAGGTTTCCTTTCCCTTCTCCAGGGAATCTTTCCAACCCAGGGATTGAACCCAGGTCTCCAGCATTACAGGCAGATTCTTTACCATCGGAACCACAAGGGAAGCCCCATACTCTTCTGGGGACATGTAGAAAGAGAGAGACTCTCTCCTCCCCAGCCACTCTTTCCTGAGTACATACATTTGCATAGGTATCTTGACAAAGCGCTGACAACATTTGGTGATAGGATAAGCAAATACAGTCAAATTCAGATTCTCTTCAGCTGTATATAGAATTTAACAGTTTACATTTGAATACTTACTAATGGAGAATGGAGAAATGTGATTAACTATGCAGGAATTTTTCTGAAGAGAATGGTTACAGAGGGTTAAAATTTAATGTTGTAAATTGGAATGTACTTACATTTCCATGTGGTAGATTTTGAAATTACCATGAAATTACCTTGATCCACCAGAATAATTGATTGTTATCCACCAGAACAAAAGATTTACGATCTAATCTTATAAGATGAGACTGTTTTAGCAGTTCTATGTGAGGCTCATAAACTTTGTTGTCTGTTTGCTTGGATAGATAAAATGATAAAACCTAGAGAAGTAACTGTATTTATTCTTTTTTTCCTTCCTTTTCATTTCTCTTTTCTACTTAGATTGAATATCTATTTGTGTGCAGGTGCCCAGGATATTCCACCTTTGGTGTAATTATTTTCTTTCCTTTGTATGGCATATTATTAATTTAATATGTGATTATGGCTGAGAACTTCAGCTATCCCAGTCAGGAAAGGAAAACTATTGTTTTTGTAAGTAATAATAGCAAATTTTAAAAAAAACTTACTTAGTTATTTACAATATTGTGTTAGTTTCAGATGTATAGCAAAGTGATTCAGATATGTGTATGTATAGTGGTATGTACTCGTTAACCCCATACTTATAATTTATTTCCCACTTCCACTTTGGTAATCATAAGTTTGTTTTCTATGTCTGTGAGTCTGTTTCTGTTTTGTAAATAAGTTCATTTGTGTCATATTTTATATTCCACATCTGTGTGTGTTAGTCGCTCAAGTCATGTACGACTCTCTGCGACCCCATGGACTGGAGCCCACCAGGCTCTTGTCCGTGGGATTCTCCAGGCAAGGATACTGGAGTGAGTTGCCATTTCCTTCTCCACGTATAAGTGGTATCATATAATATTTGTCTTTCTCTGTCTAACCGGGTGTCTGTGGCAGTTAATGATAATTAAGGCCTGTTTGCTTTTCAGAACATCGAGTTGAAGGTTGAAGTAGAGAGCCTGAAACGAGAACTCCAGGACAAGAGACAGCATCTGGATAAAACATGGTGAGTTGCAGTTTGAACTAGTTGAGCTCTTGGTTCTTTCCAGAGTCTGGCTCATTTAGCTGTAACCAAATTCTTTAACCTTAATTCTGGCATTTGAGTGCTGTATCCAATTCAGGAGCTGAGACAAGGGGCCTTCTTTTCCTTGGGCTCTCTAAGTCTGAGAGACATTGAAGTAGATTGTAATGTCATCAAACCTAAGCCTGTAAACTTCCTGGTCAATAATCTACAAAGAACATCCAGGGTTGACACAGAATTCGGGGGAAATGGGTACTCTCATATACTGCTGGTAAGAATGCAAATTGTGGTAATATTTTTGGAATGTAGTACTACTTATGAAAGTAAAAAATTAATACTTTCTTTGATCAAATAATTCCTAAAAGGAATCGATTCATTATAAATAAAAATATAAGCATAAAAGGATAAATATATAAGGATATTAATCACATCATTTTTTGTAATTGCAAAAAAAATTAAAAAAACTATCCATCAATAGGACAATGGTTGAAAACATTTCAATATAAACATACTATGGAATATTATACAGTCATTAAAAATGAATTAGGTCTATATATTATTATCCTGGTGGGAAGTCCCTGATACACTAAGGGGCAAAGTGCTCAGTGATACTTAGAATATAAGTATCCTTTAGGTAAAGACAAACAACCTATGTGTACATGTGCTTGGTTGAGTATGCATAGAAAAAACTGCAGGGTTACATACCAAACACTTTTACATTGCTTTTATCAAGAGAGTGAGACTGGAATTTGTGGTAGGGAGAAGACTTCATTATTTTTATATACCAATATTATTAGCATGGTTACTTTTATAATTTAAAAACCCCTTAGTTTTAAATGACAAATGTTACTGAATTTTTTACTAAAAATAATTTTCAGAATATGTCCTAGAATCAGTATATATTCAATCTGATCTGGCATTCCTTCTATCTCTATAGTATTTCTTGATACTTATTAATAGAGTGATAGTCCAGCAATATTAGAATACTCAAACTAGACTCAGCTGTACACAGTATGCTGATATTACTCAATTACTTACTAAGGCATTAAATGAGCTTATAGATTTTAGGAACATGTGAAATACCAATTGAGTTATAAATTTTGAGATTTGTATAGTATATTTTTAATTATCATTTCAGCCTTTTATCAGGTGGCATTATCCTATTTTTAGAAATGAGAAAGCTAAGGTACAGAGTGTTAAAGTCTTTGCAGATGAGTGGCAGAACCCACAACGTCTGGCATCAAGTTCAAGGCACTTCTGCTTTCACAACAGCTGTAGCCTATTAAATCAGGCATTCCTGGCTAACTGAGTTACTCAGAAAATGTGTAACTTCAATCTTACCATATTGTACTTTGCTGTTGTCTATTACATTTATCAAGGAATATGGAGTCAAAGTAAAAGTTTATTATTCCTGAGGTCTGCCTATTTAGGGGGGTCTTAGGTTATTCTCTTGACTGGTATCACTTGCACAACAAAGACCCTTCTACTCCCAAAAGGATGCATAATGACATGAGCTCAAGATAAATATAGTTTCCAGGACAGTGCTGAGTAGTGTCCACTTTGACCAAGGAATTCTATAATCCTTAAAGAAGCTCCATTTAGTTGCCATGGACACAACCTCTTGGGCCTAATATTAAAATACTCCTGGGCTTGGATAGAGCACCTTTGTTTTATCATGAGCCTGTGAAGGTTCAGTATTGTTCTCTCTACCCTGAAAACAAGAAGATGGTCAGTGGTTCTCAACAAATGGCTTAAAACAGGAATAAAATCAACCGGAATTAAGATCATTCAGCACCTGATACTGCCTTCAAATTCTAATCCTCAGACATCTAAGGGCAGCTGTTGTCAGCTATAAATAAGCTGGTGACACCTTACCCGCTTCGTGCTAGTGCCTGGACATTCATTCCTGAGGACATCAGAGAAGCAAAGCTGGCCCAGAACCCTGATCTTCCATAGATTAAATGTCCACTTTCTGCATGGGACCATGGGGAAACTGGATAGAACTCTGGGTAGGTAGCCCAGACTCAGGACAGTTTACAGGTTACTGGCTAGAAAGGACAAGAGCCTTTCTGTGGCTGTCCAGATGGATATTCTGTTCCAGCAACCTAAATGGAAGGAACACTCTAAGTTCAAATAACAAGAAGTCAAGGAATGAGCAAAGGACTCCGGGAGAGCAGTCCAAATGGAAGAGTCCAGGGACAGGTGGCAGTGAACATGGATGCTGAGTTCTAAGCCGTTTGATGACTACCTGCCTTTCAACTGAAAGCTTTTCCTCTTAAAGCTGTAGCAGTAGTGAAGCTTCTTGGGTGTCAAGTACATTCTGACTGACAAGCAATACAAATTAGAATTCCTAAAAGATTATCTGAAAAGTTGGAATGAGCAGTTCCACGAATAATTGCAGTTCCACGAATAATTGCAGTTCCACAAATAATTTCTTCTCACCAGTGTGATTCAGAATTACTGAAACAGCCTGAATGGGTCCACTTGCTAAGTTATACAGCTGGCTGTGACTGGCTAACGTTCTGTGGTTTTAGCGCTGATGCGGAGAATATCAACAGCCATAATGAAGCTGAGCTCCGGCGCCAGTTTGAGGAGAGACAGCAGGAGACGGAGCATGTTTACGAGCTCCTGGAGAATAAGATCCAGCTTCTGCAAGAGGTGAGTATCCCCAGCTACGGCTTCCCTTTCACCTCTTTCCTGACTGCTCTGCCTCCTGGCCTTCACCTTTTCCCTCTCTACTTTCCTTCCTAAGCTCCTTAAGTGTCCCTGTGTTTCAGGGCTCCTAACCTAGGTGGGGGCTTTGCAGCTTCTTGGTTCTCATTCTCTTTTGTGTCTTCTTGCAGGAGTCCAGGCTAGCCAAAAATGAAGCCGCTCGGATGGCGGCTCTGGTGGAAGCAGAGAAAGAGTGTAACCTGGAGCTCTCAGAGAAACTGAAGGGAGTCACCAAGGAGAGGGAAGGTGTACCAGGAGACCAGGTCAAATCTGACCAGTACACTGAGGCCCTGGCCCAGAGGGACAAGTAGGTACCTTTGGTACTGTATTTGCTGCTTGTCTTTTGCCTGTTTTCCAGCAAGTGAGAGTATATAGCAGCTACACTGTTGCCTTTTAAGGACTTGTGGACCTTCACCATTTCCAAGACTCTATGGCTCCCCTAAGTAGAGAATATCTTTTTAGGGTTGAGTCTTTAATGGTATCCATTAACAGAACTGACTTGCTGGCAATCAGGAGATTTAAGTAGGTGTAAGTAGAACGATGGTCAAATGATAGTGAACAAGAGACATGGTCACTTATTCACATGGATTGAGCACCTGCTGTATGCCAGACACTGGACTAAGCACTCAGGTTACAGAGATGAAAGGCCCATTTCCTGCCATCAAGACACGTTATACATTATTAATAAGTTCTCTGGTAGAAGTAACATGGGATACTCTGGGGTGTATAGGATTGTCATCTACTCAAGAGCAGAGTGCCACTGGAAGTTTCCTGGAGGAGGTGAAATCTGAGGTAGATTTTGAAGAGTGAATAGGAGTTGAAAGAAGCAATGTAGGAAGTGATTAGGGAGGGGAAATGTCCTGTGCAGGAGGAAACACCATTGAGGGGAGACACAGGGACAGGCATATTT
Organism: Capricornis sumatraensis; assembly: GCF_032405125.1. Taxonomy (NCBI): domain Eukaryota; kingdom Metazoa; phylum Chordata; class Mammalia; order Artiodactyla; family Bovidae; genus Capricornis; species Capricornis sumatraensis. The sequence continues at coordinate 124,210,838 of NC_091070.1, read as the reverse complement.
CAGGACATATAATTAGTTCTACAGGACCAGAGTGGAGGGTCTGGGAAAGACCAGTGAGAGGTAAGCTGTGCTGGGGAAAGGGCATCTGACTGTGCTGGCTTTGTATTTAAAAGGAACTTGAATTTTCTCATGAAGGTAAGTGGGCAGTTGTTGAGGGCAGGACTGTGTCTTGGTTATTACAGCAACTTCTTAACTGTTCTCTTTATACTTCTGGTCCTGCCTTTCTCCATTTTCATCCCAATCTAACAATTCAGAGAAGTTTTGAAATGAAATTGACAAATATTTAGCCTCTTCAATGCATGATACTACGGTGGCGTAAAAAGCCTTAAGTGGTTTTTAACTGGATAGGTGAAAAACACACAGTATACACACAGTGACCAGTGACCAAAGTGATCTTTTTGAGACACAAATCTGATCATATTATTGTAGAGCCGTTTGGAAAGTTCTCAACACCTTTAGGAAGTAAGATCTGTTCTTAGTGTGGCCATCAAAGCCTGTTGTGTTCTGACCCCTGATTTCCCCCAGACTCATCCCCTGCCATGTCTCCTTCACATTTCACTGATTCCAGACTGGTAATAATAATGAAGACTAAGGTCTGCTGGGCTCTTACTGTATAACTGAGCTGAGTCCTTTATATTCTTGTTTAATTCTCCCATAAAGTTTAATTCTCTTGTAAAGTTAACAATCCCATGAGGTAGGGATTATTATAGTTTATAAAGGAAGAAATTGGCATTTAGAGAGTTATGTAACGTGGCTTCAGGCTTTGCTGGAATCCAGACCCCGAAGGCACACCACCTCCAGAAGCATACAGTGCTGTCAGGTACCCAGAATTTTGTTCATGCTCTTCCTTTGTGGGGAAACATCTGTGTTTTCCCCTCCTGGTGAACTCTTGTTCATTCTTCAGAACTCATGAAGGCATCAATGGTTACTTCTGTGAAGGCTTTCGTGACAGAATTAAGTATTTATATTCTTGTTTTGTATGCGTGCATGCTCAGTCACTGAGTCATGTCCTACTCTTTGTGATCCCATAGACAGTAGCCCTCCAGGCTGCTCTGTCCATGGAATTTTCTAGGCAAGAATACTGGAGTGGGTTGTTATTTCCTACTCCAGGGGATCTTCCTGACCCAGGGGTCAAACCCGCGTCTCCTGTGTCTCCTGCATCGGCAAGTGGATTCTTTAGCACTGCACCACCTGGGAAGCCCTTGTTCTGTGTGCACATCCCTTAGTGTACAGTCTTCTGTGCATTGTCGTATTTTCTTTCAGATCTTCTCTGCTAGATTACCTGAGACTCTGTCCCATCTCTGTATTCCAGTGAACACTTGTCAAACCAAAAGGGAAAAAAAAGACAGACATACCTAACAAATTGAAGGAGTTCATGTCAGACGGCCTTGAATAGCTTTGTAAAGTAGGAAAGTAGATCATCTGTAGAGACTGAGGGTCAAAGGGAATAGTAAGGTATGAGGCTTCGGAGAAGGCAATGGCACCCCAATCCAGTACTCTTGCCTGGAAAACTCCATGGAGGAAGGAGCCTGGTAGGCTGCAGTCCATGGGGTCGCTAAGTCAGACATGACTGAGCGACTTCACTTCACTTTTCACTTTCATGCATTGGAGAAGGAAATGGCAACCCACTCCAGTGTTCTTGCCTGGAGAATCCCAGGGATGGGGGAGCCTGGTGGGCTGCCGTCTATGGGGTCGCACAGAGTTGGACACGACTGAAGCGACTTAGCAGCAGCAGCAGCAGCAAGGTATGCGGCTTAAGAAAGTAGAGATGTTCTGGCACAGATACCATGAGGAAGTTAATAATGAAGTCTGCATTCGTCATCATAACTATCATTGCAACTTGCGTTCATATACATTTTTAAGTTTTTAAAGTTCTTTCTCATCCCCAAATCTAAGCTGATGCTCATACCTTAAATTAATTTATAATTTCTCTCTGAGATTCCTACTTGACTTTCTGGTGCCCTTAACCTTTTGGCCATACCGTTTTCCTGCCAAGGTGCTGTCACTGTCTTAACATATGCTGTGTTGCATGCATGCTCAGTTGTGACCCCTGGGACTGTAGCCTGCCAGGCTCCTCTATCCATGGGATTCTCCAGGCAAGAATACTGTCGTGAGTTGCCATTCCCTTTTCCAGGGGGTCTTCCTGACCCAGGGATCACACCTGCATTTCCTGCATATCCTGCATTGGCAGGCAGATTCTTTACCACTGAGCCACCTGGGAAGCCACACACACAGGAATAATAATCACAATCAGAAATTTTACATCTTTCACCAGCATGTTTTCCAAGGACAGGTATCTCTAGTACTCAGACTTACACACAAAGAAACAGCAAGATATGTCTTGCACAAAACTGTTGATTTGAACCTGGGTTTATATACATCAGCACAGCATGCAGTCTTTGACAACTGAATTCTGGTCTGAATTTCCAACCTCTTCTCTAGCCATTGTCTCTTCCCTGCCAGTAACTTTTCCCCATATATCTTGTATCTTCATGCCTTCATTCATTTATTTAAGCTCCTTCCTCTGAGCCTATAAAACAATCCAGTCTTCAAAATCTCTTCTCCTGAGCTTCCTTCAGGCTCCTCCAAGTCAAATGAATGACGTCTTCTCTATCTTTCTTCCTGTAGCTGCACGACAATACTCACTGTACTATTTGGTTCATACCTCTGGTAGGGTTGCACTTATTATAGTCTATCTGTTGATATATCTGTGACTCCCTATTCCCAAGACTCTTGGCACACACACCAAAAAGGTTTTAACTTTCTGTAGAAATTGTGTATTTTCCAACTTTATATCACCAGTACATTGGGGATGCATTGAATTATATATATAATGTGTGTATGTGTGCCCAGTCAATGTCTGACCCTTTTTTGACCCCATGGATTATAGCCCACCAGGCTCCTCTTCAGGGATTCTTCAGGCAAGAATACTGGAATGGGTTGCCATTGTCTCCTCCAGGGGATCTTCCCTACCCAGAGATCGAACCCACATCTCTTGTCTCCTGCATTGGCAGGTGGATTCTTTACCACTGTGCCCCCTGGGAAGCCTATATACATAATGGTTACTTGATAATTGTTTTTTTAACTGCAACAACAATAACAAATAAACAAAAAGACCCACAACTTCTGAGAGTTTTATACTTATGATCTGTAGATCCATGGATTGGCTTTGGGAGGTCTATGAACCTTCCATTATGACAATGTAGGCAAAAAACTCATTTGTGTATATATTGGGGGACTGGGGCAGAGAATGCATGGCTTACTGAAGAAAAGTATCAAAGAGTTCGATTATTTTAAAAAGGTAAAAACTTACTGTACCAGACCATGCTATCTTTGGAGTGGGCTGAAAAATAAAGTTAATAATGTATCATGACCATAATTGTTGGTCTTACTTTTTCTTTGCTCTAGAAAAATTGAAGAGCTGAGTCAAAGCCTGGCTGCACAGGAGAAACTTGTAGAACAGCTGTCTCAAGAGAAACAGCAACTGCTACATCTGTTGGAGGAGCCAGCTGACATGGAAGTGCAGGTGAGGTTTGGGCTGTACTTCCTGAGGCACTTGCTTCCTGCTTTAAGGAGCCCAACTTTACATATAAATGTGTTAGTCTTCTATTGCTGTGTAAGCAATTACTGCAAACTCAGTGGTTCAAAACAACATGTATTTATTATTCCAGAGTTTCTGTGGGTCAAGAGTCCAGGCATGACTTAGCTGACTTTTCTGCTCAGGGTCTCACAAGTCTGAAATCAAGGTGTAAGCTGGGCTGCTTTCTCAGCCAGAGGATCACTTAGAGAAGGATCCACTTCTAAGCTCCCTCAAGTTGTTGGAAGAATATTGCTGTGCGATTGTAGTAGTTACAGCAGCTAGCTTCTTCACAGCAGCAGTGGAGAGAGACAGTCTCTTACTTCTCGACAGTCTTTTAAGGGGTTCACCAGATTAAGTCAAGCCATCAGTGTACTATCCCTTTTGGTTAACTTAAAGTCAACTGAGTAGGGATTTTAATTGCATCTGCCACACCCCTTCACTTTTGCCATATAATATTGCATAACTATGTAGTGATATCCCTCACCTTTGCCATGAAATTAAAAGACGCTTACTCCTTGGAAGAAAAGTTATGACCAACCTCGATAGCATATTCAAAAGCAGAGACATTACTTCACCAACTAAGGTCCATCTAGTCAAGGCTATGGTTTTTCCTGTGGTCATGTATGGATGTGAGAGTTGGACTGTGAAGAAGGCTGAGCGCCGAAGAATTGATGCTTTTGAACTGTGGTGTTGGAGAAGACTCTTGCGAGTCCCTTGGACTGCACGGAGATCCAACCAGTCCATTCTGAAGGAGATCAACCCGGGGATTTCTTTGGAAGGAATGATGCTAAAGCTGAAGCTCCAATACTTTGGCCACCTCATGCAAAGAGTTGACTCATTGGAAAAGACTCTGATCCTGGGAGGGATTGAGGGCAGGAGGAGAAGGGGACGACAGAGGATGAGATGGCTGGATGGCATCACTGACTCAATGGACGTGAGTCTGAGTGAACTCCAGGAGATGGTGATGGACAGGGAGGCCTGGCGTGCTGTGATTCATGGGGTTGCAAGGAGTCGGACACGACTGAGTGACTGAACTATGACTGAACTATAACTATGTAGCTATATCCCTCACCTTTGCCATTTTCTGTTGGTTAGAGGCAAGTTACAGGTCTCTCCACATTCAAGGATTGGGGATTATACGAAGGTGTGGATACCAGGAGGTGAGGATCACAGAGGCCGTCTCAGGATTCTGCCTGCCACACTGAGTGATGTATAGCGATAGAGAATGCAGTGTGGTTTTAATATTGAGCAGAGAGCCCTCACCGCTGTGAAAGTAATTGCGTTAGTCTGTATGGTTGTTCTTGGAGGTTACCTCAGAAGGAGCTCCTCTTCTTCATTCCACTTTTAATTTATTAAAAATATACTTTCCGAAGGAACCCTAGGATCCATCTCTGCTCAAGCAACATAAACAATTATGAGATATTCTTACAAATCTTAGATCAATGATGAAGCAAAATGTGCAATTTAGTTTATTGGTCACATATACAAAAGTTGGAATCAGGTTAAAAAGAGCAGGGCTAACAATGAGCATAAAGCAATGTTTTCCACCCTTCCCATATCATGACAAAAAAATAGCTAATAATAATAAACATGTAGAAAATGACATGATTTATGACATAATCAAGTTGCTTAAGTGACTTTTTCTATTTTTTCTTGTTATCAACTGTTCTTTTTTATTACTCGAGTCATAAATAGCAATTACATAAAATAATATCTAAAAATTCAAATAAGCAAAAAAATGTTTTCAATAGCTATGACCAGTATAAAAGAAGTACGGTTTTTAAACTTGAGACCCTGCACTAAATTTACTCATTAATTATAGTTTTAAATAGTAGCAAATGATAATATTTATAAGGGGTGGCAGAAATGGATGGAGCTCTCACTTGAAAGTGGCTAGCCTGGGTGTTTAGACCATGATGAGGGCAGAAGAAATCACTATCTTGACTGCACTGTCAACCCCTTGGACTCTAAATCCATTTTGGTGGAAAGCTCTGGTTAACAAACCCAGAAAATGATGTGCATACATGTAATTTGATAGATATGAGTAAAAATTAAAGTTCATAGGCTTTTTGCAGGATACATATTGAAATATATGGAAGATCCCACAACACTTTAAAATTTGAAATAACTTGGTTGGAAATGAGAAGAACTGGATTTCTGTCCTGATTCTTTCTTTATTAACTATGGATAGTCACTTCTATGGATACATCACTTCTCAGACTCTATATGTGTAAAATGGGAAAATTTAGCCCAAATAATCTCCAAAGGATCCTTATAATTTTGACATTCTGAGTTCAGCATCATTGGGGAAAGTGTATAGTCCCCAAGATAAGCACTTTCAAAGAAAAATACTCATGTAAATTCTGAAATAAAATCACTCTCATTGTTCTAGTTTTATATTTACAGACACATTGATGTGATATATTTATGTACACATATTTATTTTCATTAGTATCTTTGGTACGCACTGAAATGAGTATATGTAGTTAAATATTTGAATGCTAATAAGGAGAAATGAGTTGGTATCAGTTTTTAAAACAGACTTGAAGAATAGAAAAATTATAATTTCAAAGAGACTAAATTATTTACCAATCTATCCTAAAGGCATGCTTAGAATAAGTTAAGTACAGTGTCTAGAGGATAATAACATTGGGTGAGCAGAGAAAAGAAATATATCAAGTCACATAAATTGTACTAACTTGATATGCTTCTTTAATGTTGCTGGGACCTATAAAAATTTATTGTTGTTACTGCCCAACATTTTGTACACTTGATCGCATTGTGCTGTGAATTCTGTCAATCAGTGTTTCCCAACCTTTTGCATAGAAAGCTCAGTTTCATAGGAGATAATTGAGGGTCTCTGTTACTCTGAAGTAAGTGACTGAGGCTGGTTGCGGTTAGAGGTGATTACCTGTGTTTACCTTCTGACCCGTCCACCACCTGAGACCTGAGGGCATGACATCTCAGCACAGGGGTGGGCCACTTTTTTAGATGTTGTCCAGAACGCCCAAGATGGAAAGCTCTGCCATAGGGGGCCTCTGACAGTAGGCTCTCTCAAATGTGGAGACGAGAAAGCCTCCCATAGTCCCCTTTCTAGTTACTCCCTTTGGGTCTGTGCCTTATGAAGGAAAAATAAATCGGCACCAAGTGCTGCTCAGTATGCATAGAATTGTTTCATATTATCATTTCCTTCTCCAAGGGATCTTCCCGACCCAGAAGTTGAACCGAGTCTCCTGCATTGGCAGGCGGGTGGGTTCTTTACCGCTGAACCACCTGGGAAGCCCAGTTATCATCTCTAAACAGCCCAAAGAAGACTGGCCAGAGAGTCAGCTATATAGTGAGTGTTCAGAGAATCCTCTGAAACTTCTCTCGATGTGTGTCCAGGTTCCAAAAGAAAACACTGTTTTGGTCACAGTGTTTCTGTCTTATATTCTATGGCCTAAACAGAAAGAAATTTGAAATTTGGGACTTTATTTAGCTTGGGACTATTTAGCCATGCTCAAGTGGTTCAGATTGTCATAGTGAAAGGATACAGTCAAGTCCTTTTTAGAGAAATAATCTTGGTCCTTCAAGAACCAATTCTAATACGAAGTCTCTTGAGTTTTAATTAGGGAAGCAGAGTGGTATGAAAGAGTGAGCTCAGGTTTTGGCATTTGATTCCAGCGTAAACACTTTTTAGATGAATGGCCTTGAACAAGTTACATAGCCCTTCCAAGTACAATTTCCTCCTCTGTAATGTTCATCTCTTTGTAAGGATTAGAAATAATATGTGTATAGTGCCTAACAGTGCTCAAAACATGGTAACTACTGTTGTCATTATGCATGTCAACAATCTGGAAGAGAGTAAGGCTATTCTTAAAATGAGTAGCAGCTAAAAAAAAACATAGTCATTGAGTCAGATATTGCAGACTTGACTCACACTGTAACTATCTTTGTCTTACGAAAGACAAAGATAAAATTACTAAACATAGCATATTTGTGAGATTAATGGTCACAGTTATCCCTTTGGACCTGTTACCCTTACACATAGAAAAACTGGTTGATAGGCAAAGATCAAACTCAGTTATCAGTTTGTGTTATTGCTCCCCAGGAAGACCACAACAGAGTATGAATCCTTCAGGGTAAATTGGTCACAATGAGAATCATAATCTCATTTTAGTCTCCTAGACACACAAAAAAATACTGAAGCACTTTCTTTTTTTATTTATTTTTATTTTATTTTATTTTATTTTATTATTTTTTTAAATTTTAAAATCTTTAATTCTTACATGTGTTCCCAAACATGAACATCTTGGGATCATGTAGTCATATTCTAATGATTCAGATTATTATAATATTAACTACTACCTAAAGTAGTTTTCACAGGATTTCTTAATACCTATTCCAAGTATAATTTAAAATATTATCAATGAATATTCAACAACTTTTCTATAGTAATAACATCAGCACATATGGTAGCATTTCTATGTGCCAGGTGCTACTCTAAATACCTTATATTAACTCAGTTTAAGTCTCAAAGCAACCCAGTAAGTTAGATACTGAACCACATGAAACATAAAAAGAGATTATAATAAACCAGTGGTCATATTAATATGTAAATTTTAAGGCACAGCTCTATTAAAAGATATAAAGAAATAAGCAGATGCTTGTATGTGGAGTCACAGCTTCAAATACAGTCTAATGTTATATTGGCAATTAAAAAACAGCAAGTGGCAATGTCAAGGTGAAAAGCTGTTGGTAAGATTTCCAATAAAGAAATAACATAATCCTCCTTTAATTTACATATCCGTTTAATTCATAGAAGATTCAGAGTATATTAACATTGGGTTCCTATATACAACAGAATTAAGTCCTAGATTTAGATGATTATATAAACAATTTGATTATTTCCAGTAGTGCCCAGTGGAACATTTGAAGGTCATTCAGATTTTGGGACAAGGTTCTGTCCTGCCTATTGCCAGTTATGTTGTACCCCTAGCCCCACTCATCATTGAAACAAGAAATGCCCCACAAATTTTCAATGCATTCTAGGATATGGCTGCTTGATAAGAACCACTGGTCTGGGAGTCCTGGCCTTCAAAGGGTTTAAAATCCAATAAGTGACTGGCATATAAACAAAGTATTAAAATGCAGCTTGACAAATGGAGAGAAATATAAGAATATACTCATAGTGCTAAGAGAACCCAGAGAGGAAAGGGATTATCTCTATCTTCGGAAGTCAGAGAAAGCTTCACTTGGAAGTCAGCCTGGACCTGGGGCCTTAAAGGCTGAGTATCCTAGGCAGATAGTAAGAGAAGGGCATTCTAGGCATGGGAACGATATGTATAATGGTATGGAACACACTCAAGGAATTGGGAGTCATTGTGTTACCAAATATATGATAAGTGTTGAAGAATGATGGAATATATAGCTGGAAAGTCCCATAAATGTCAAGCTAAGAACTTCATGTTCTAGGCACGGGGTTCCCAATCTCTGGGCTGCAGAATGGTACCTCCTACCAGATCAGTGGCAGAATTAGATTAGAAATAAAGTGCACAATGAATGTAATGAGCTTGAATCATCCTGAAACCATCCCCCCACACCTAGTCCATGGAAAAATTATCTTCCACGAAATTATCTCCAGGTGTCAGAAAGGTTGGGGACTGCTGTTCTAGGTAATAAAGAACTAAAAATTAAAAAAAAAGCAAAGGGAATAAAAGCCTTTGAAGTGGCATTATAGAAAGACAATCCTGGTGGTTATTTAGATGCAGGATTGACTGAGCAGATCATTGATGTCATCTTCCAGGTGGCTCAGTGGTAAAGAATCTGCCTGCCAGTGCAGGAGTCAAATGAGACTCTGGTTCAGTCCCTGGATTGGAAAGATTCCCTGGAGGAGGAAACAGAAACCCACTCCAGTATTCTTGCCTAGAGAATTCCATGGACAGAGGAGCCTGGCAGGCTACAGTCCAGAGGGTCACACAGAGTTGGACGTGCATGCACTTGGGATAGCAAATCATGGTTCATTACAGCTATTAACTGCTTTAACCTAGCCCATTCTGTTAGATAAAGGTAGAGAACATTGTAAAACCAGTTATAGAGCACTTTGCCTATACAGTGAAATGTGACAACTCTATATTTGTGACACCTCCAGCCCTGATGCTGGGAAAGACTGAAGGCGGGAGGAGAAGGAGTCAACAGAGGATGAGATGGTGGATGGCCTCACCGACCCAACGGACATGAGTTTGGGTAAACTCCGGGAGTTGGTGATGGACAGGGAGGCCTGGTGTGTTGCAGTCCATGGGACTGCAAACAGTTAGACATGACTGAGCGACTGAACTGAACTGAACTGAAGCCCTCGATGCGGGTGTTATCCTCGTTTGCTAACAATAGCAGCATCTTAGTTCTACTGTATTATACTCAAACTGTAATCTGTCCTGCCATTTGTCATCGCGGGAGCGACACCTCCACGGTGTGAAAGGCACAGGTTAAATTTCTAAGCTCTGGGCCTGCTCCACAGAGACTGAAGAATTTCTTCATCTCCAGCAAGGCCATCTCCAAAACCCCTTACAGATGTTAGGGAACAAAGGAGCTTGAGTTCCGAGGAGTGATTCACTTCCTCCACCTCCCAGCCCCTCCCAGTTGGGAACTCCACACCTGGGCTTCAGAAGAAAGACAGCTCACAACTCATACACTTCTAGGTTTGAGTTGTTCAAATGTAAGACACTCATCTTACCCCTCCTCCCATAAATAAATATACTTCTCATGTAATCCCAGTATGAAAGTCTGGACGGAGAAGTAATCTCTGAGCTTCAGAGTCTTCCTCAAATAAGAAAGACAGTTTTGATAAAAATTATTTAATGTATTTTACTATCCCTCTAGCTGTTTGCCTTTTTCATTCCACCAGAATGTTCTGCGTGGTTGTTGCCTCTAAGCTGTGTCCAACTCTTTGCAACCCTACCAACTATAGCCCACCAGGCTCCTTTATCCATGGGATTTTCCAGGCAAGAATACTGGAGTGGGTTGCCATTTCCTTCTCCTTTCCAACCCAGGGATCAAACCTGCGTCTCCAGTTTGGTAGGCGGATTCTTTATTAGCATCCATTTTAGCTGGATTGTACCTGTAGAATACTTATGAACTTCTTTTGTATAATTAACTTCGTAGAACAACAACAACAACAATAGCACAACCTTGACATGCCATGGGTTGACAACACTCCATGTTTGCTTTCGATGCTCCATGTCCATTCAAATCAACAGCATGTTGTGACCACAGTGGTCAGGAGCTTCATGATGGAGCTGTCAGGCCACGGCAACTTGTCTACATCTTTCTTACTAGGGACTCAGGAAACCTAATAAAATGCAGTTTACAAAGTGTTTTTCTCTTCCTTAGTGAAGGTATCCACAAAGTTGCAGGCGAAAGCTGTCAGTTGTCCTGGTTATTGACATTATTCTCTTCTTCAGAATCAGTGTGCCTGCTCAGTCGCATCCGACTCTTTGTGACACTTTGGGCTATAGCTTGCCAGACTCCTGTGTCCATGGGATTTTTCAGGCAAGGATGCTGGGATGGGTTGCCATTTACTGTTCCAGGGAATCTTCCATGACCTAGCATTGAATCCATGTCTGCTGCATTGCAGGTGGATTCTTCACCTGCTGAGCCATCAGGTGAAGGGGCTGAGAAGGGTAGCCCCCTTTCTATGGAATGGTAGAAGCTTTATTTAAAAGAACTTTTTAAATGAAACCAGACCTGAAGGGTATGAAGGCAGGAGGTGAGATAATATCCTTGCAAAGGACTATCTGGAGAAATTCTTGCTTTGTTTCTTTTTTTCTCCTCTGCATTCCCCCCCACCAGTATTATATAAACACCATTTTTAATGTGTGATTACACTGTGGTTGGCCTAAAAAATAACACAGGACAACAGACTTAAGGGAGTCACCCATTAAGCCATCAGGACCTTCCTCCTCACACAAAGCAGCAGACACTCAAGCCATTGCATTTATGCCTCCTTTGGAACCTAATGTAAATATCACTGCATGCAGTGAGGCAGATTTCCTAAAATAGCTAACATTCCAGTGTTACCATGGTGACATCTGATGTACAAGGTTAAGGCAAGAATGCACTCTAAATGCTCAAGGCAGAGGCTGAAAACCTTTCAGGGATTAGCAGCTCAGGCAGCTCCAGCCAACTTCATGTAAGGAGATTTCTGTTTTTAAGAGCAGGTTTTCAGTATCCCCTTCTTAAGCTGATGAAATTGAAGCTAGAGACTCATTTATAAATCATCATTCAATGTCAGTGTCTTCCAGACAAGCCTTCATTGGTAATATGTCTCAGAAACAGGCTTTATCACCCAAGGCAATCATAGTTCTGTTAGAGCAGGAGAGGAGGTGGGAAAATGAGGCATTTCTTTGCAGCTTTATTTACTGAACACTTACAATGCACAAGGTACTGTAAGGTGAAGGAAGAGAAGACAAAAACATAAAGTTAGTCTCTGACCTCTGGGGATTACAATCTAATTGGAAGATAAGAAAATCTCTGATGGAAACAAAATACAAGGCAGAGGAGAAAGGAAAAAAAAAATCAAAGAAAGGGGCTGGGTGGGCAGTGAAGATTCTGGTCTGTAAGAAATAAACAGGATTTTAATAAGAGATTAAAAAAATAATAGACATCAATTTATTTATTCATCCAATGGAGTACATCAGAAGATAACACAATGAGTAAAGTGTGGTTCCTCTTCTTAAGGAGCTTACCTGCCTAAGGGGAGAAGGCAGAATGATACACATATTACTATGGGTATAAAAAGTGCTTTGGAAGTTCAGAGACGAGAAAGATATGAGGGGATTAAGAAAGGCAGCTTAAAGGAAATACTTGAGGCTGGATAGGACTTTGACAAGTGGAGGTGGTAACAGTGGGAAAGAATGTCACAAGTAGGTAAGAGAGAGGTAGGAAATCTCAGGGCAAGGAAGCAGTAGGTGAAATAGTGAGGATGTGCAGGCAGACAGTGAGTTTAGGCTGGAGAGATAGGATAATGCTGGAGTCAGAGGACCTTAGATGGCAGGTCAGGAAGTTTATAATTGTGGGTTAAGTCTTTAGGTCTCCAGGCTACTATGCAGGAAAATGATATATTGAGATGTCTTAGAAAGATTAATCTGGAAGGAGGAATGAGTAGAGGAGAAATAAGGTGAGGGGACTAACTACTATGGAACTCTATGACTTAAGATATGAGGTTGCCAGAGGGTAACCAAGAATGAAAGATTTGTGCTACGGCAAAAAGAACGAAGGCTCCAATACTTTGGCCACCTGATGCGGAGCACCAGCTTGTAGGGAAAGACCCTGATGATGGGGAAGATTGAAGGCCAGAGGAGATGCGGGCAGCAGAGGATGAGCTGGTTGAATGGCATCATTGACTCAATAGACGTGAATTTGAGCAAACTCTGGGAGAGAGTGGAGGACAGAGCAGCCTAGCATGCAGCAGTTGATGGGGTTGCAAAGAATCAGAAACAACAACAGCAACAAAAGAATGAAATAAAATTTTAAGATATAATAGCCTGACAATGCTGGAGAAATAAGAAACACAGGTTTGATTCCTGGGTGGGGAAGATCGCCTGGAGAAGGAAATGGCAACCATAACCCACTCCAGTATTCTTGCCTGGAGAATCCCATGAACAGAGAAGCCTGGCAGGCTACAGTCCATGGGATCACAGAGAGTCAGACATGACTGAAGGGACTTGGCATCTACGCAAGTGATTCATTCATTCACTCATGTAATCCAGTCAGTGACTATTTATTGAGTCCCTACCATAGCCAGACACTGGTGCGATTAAGTGCTGGAGAAACTATAAGAATAAGCATGGTAGAGTCCTTCCCTTCAGGGAGCATATATTCTAATAAGGGAGCTAAATAATGACATCTTATATTCTAATAAGGGAGCTAAATAATGACAATCCCAAAGAAAGGCAATGCCAAAGAATGCTCAAACTACCACACAATTGCACTCATCTCACATGCTAGTAAAGTCATGCTCAAAATTCTCCAAGCCAGGCTTCAGCAATACGTGAACCGTGAACTTCCAGATGTTCAAGCTGGTTTTAGAAAAGGCAAAGGAACCAGAGATCAAATTGCCAACATCCGCTGGATCATGGAAAAAGCAAGAGAGTTCCAGAAAAACATCTATTTCTGCTTTATTGACTATGCCAAAGCCTTTGACTGTGTGGATCACAATAAACTGTGGAAAAGTCTGAAAGAGATGGGCATACCAGACCACCTGACCTGCCTCTTGAGAAACCTGTATGCAGGTCAGGAAGCAACAGTTAGAACTGGACATGGAACAACAGACTGGTTCCAAATAGGAAAAGGAGTCGATCAAGGCTGTATATTGTCACCCTGCTTATTTAACTTATATGCAGAAACGCTGGGCTGGAAGAAGCACAAGCTGGAATCAAGATTGCCGGGAGAAATATCAATAACCTCAGATATGCAGATGACACCACCCTTATGGCAGAAAGTGAAGAGGAACTCAAAAGCCTCTTGATGAAAGTGAAAGAGGAGAGTGAAAAAGTTGGCTTAAAGCTCAACATTCAGAAAATGAAGATCATGGCATCTGGTCCCATCACTTCATAGGAAATAGATGGGGAAACAGTGGAAACAGTGTCAGACTATCTTTTTGGGCTCCAAAATCACTGCAGATGGTGACTGCAGCCATGAAATTAAAAGACGCTTACTCCTTGGAAGAAAAGTTATGACCAACCTAGATAGCATATTCAAAAGCAGAGACATTACTTTGCCAACAAAGGTCTATTTAGTCAAGGCTATGGTTTTTCCTGTGGTCATGTATGGATGCTAGAGTTGGACTGTGAAGAAAGCTGAGTGCTAAAGAATTGATGCTTTTGAACTGTGGTGTTGGAGAAGACTCTTGAGAGTCCCTTGGACTGCAAGGAGATCCAACCAGTCCATTCTGAAGGAGATCAGCTCTGGGATTTCTTTGAAAGGAATGATGCTAAAGCTGAAACTCCAATACTTTGGCCACCTCATGCGAAGAGTTGACTCATTGGAAAAGACTCTGATGCTGGGAGGGATTGGGGGCAGGAGGAAAAGGGGACGACAGAGGATGAAATGGCTGGATGGCATCACGGACTCGATGGACGTGAGTCTGAGTGAACTCTGGGAGATGGTGATGGACAGGGAGGCCTGGCATGCTGTGATTCATGGGGTCACAAAGAGTTGGACACGACTGAGTGACTGAACTGAACTGAACTGAAATAATGATATAATCAAGCAAATAATTGCAAACTGTGATAGATACATTGAGAAAAGAAAAAAAGAGCAAGGATTGGCAAACTATCTGGCAAAGACCAGATAGAAATAATTTAGACTTTACAGGCCATAAGATATCTGCCATTGTAGTACAAGACCAGCCATACACAACACATGAAGGGCTTGGCATAGCAGTATTCCAATAAAACTTTATTTACAAAAACAGGTGGGGGTCGGGTTTAGCTCCCAATTCATAGTTCCCATGACCCTTAACAGATAATTAGGAGGAAAGAGGGGGAGGCACTATAGGTAAAGGGAAGATGGCAAAAAAAGAATTCCATCTTTCCTGGGATAATTTGAGATGTCTCTGACACATATAGTTGCAGGTACAAATAGTAATTGGCCATTTGAGAGTTGAACTCAGAGGAGCATTTTGGGATAAAGATATTCTTTTAGTGGTTCTGGGTACCAATTGCAACATGTGTGTTCAGAGAAGGAGCACTTCCCACACTGAGCCATTATTAGACATAGTGGAGTGTCTGAGAATTCAACTCAATTTTGATACTATCTACCTGGAGACAGCATCAGAGCCCACAGTTAAGGATTCAGTCTCACCTTAAGGACTGCCTCCACACCCCTCTCAGTGACCCCTCCGTCCCTCTCCTTCCCACCCCTGGGGCTTCAGACAATGGTTACAAATCCCATTTTATCACCTGTGCCTCTGGCCAGCAATAGATTAGAAGTTTCAATGGCCTCCTCCTTGGACTTCAGACACCAGTCACAAGTATAGACTGTTACATGTATGACCAACTTGCTAGAAATTAGAAGTTCACATGATACAATCCCCTCCTTGGGTTAGATTAATTTGCTAGAGCTGCTCACAGAAATAAGAGAAACAGTTTACTTACTGGATCACTGGTTTATTGTATAAGGATATAACCCAGCAACAGCAAGATGAGAGAAATGCACTGGGCAAGGTATATGAGAAGTGGTGTGGAGCTCCCAAGCCTTCCTTCACCAAGCACAGTACTCTCCCTGAATTTCCAGGCATTCACCAACCCAAAAGCTGTCTGAACCCAGTCCTCTTGGGTTTTTATGGAGGCTTCACTACAAAAGCATGACTGACTGGATCATTGGCCATTGGTGACTGACAGCCTTCAGGTCTTTTTCCCTTCCCCAGAGATTGGGGATAGGACTGAAAATTCCGCCAGATCGCCTTACTTGTCTCCTGAGAAACCTGTATGCAGGTCAAAAAGCAATAGTTAGAACCGGACATGGAACACTGGACTGGTTAAAATTGGGAAAGGAGTCCGTCAAGGGTGTATCTTGTCACCCTGCTGATTGAACTTATATGCAGAGTACACCATGCAAAATGCCAGGCTGGATGAATCTCAAGCTGGAATGAAGACTGTCAGGAGAAATACCAACAACCTCAGATATGTAGATGATATCACTCTAATGGCAGAATGTAAAGAGAAACTAAAGAGCCTTTTGATGAGGGTGAAAGAGGAGAGTGAAAAAGCTGGCTTAAAACTCAGCATTCAAAAAACTAAGGTCATTTATCTGGCATGGCAAATAGAACAGGGAAACAATGGAAACAGTGACAGATTTTATTTTCTTGGGCTCCAAAATCACTGTGGATGGTGACTGCAGCCATGAAATTAAAAGATACTTCCTCCTTGGAAGAAAAGCTATGAAAAACTTAGACAGTGTATTAAAAAGCAGAGACATCATTTTGCCAACAAAGGTCTGTATAGTCAAAGTTACAGTTTATCCAGTAGTCATATACAGATGTGAGTTGGACCATAAAGAAAACTGAGCACTGAAGAACTGGTGATTTTGAATTGTGGTGCTGGAGAAGATTCTTGAGAGTATGTTGAACAGCACGGAGATCAAACCTGTTAATCCTAAAGGAAATCAACCCTGAATATTCATTGGTAAGACTGATGCTGAAAGTGAAGCTCCAATACTTTGGCCACCAGATGCTAAGAACCAACTCATTGGAAAAGACCCTGATGCTGGGAAAGATTGAGGGCAGGAGGAGAGGGGGACCACAGAGGGTGAAATGGCTGAATGGCGTCACCGACACAATGGACATGAGTTTGAGCCAACGGGAAGATAATGAAGGACAGGGAAGTCTGGTGTGCTGCAGTCCACGGGCTTGCAAAGAGTAGGACAGGATTTAGTGACTGAACAACAGTAACAATCCTGTTCCTCTGGTGACTACCCCACGCTTTGAGTCACCTCATTAACACAATAAAAGACACCTTTATCACTGTCATCTTTTAGGCAATGCCGAAGATTTAGGATACTGTGCCAGAAAGAGGGACAAACCAAATATATATTATTATTAATCCCAGTATCATAAGTATAAGTTGGAAGTTATTAATACAAAGATGGAAGAGGCTGAGATGATATTGAAAGAGAATGAAAAGACAGGTGAAAAGGGCCTAGGACTGACTCACTCTGATTGAACACCTACAAAAGGTTCATAGTGGGTGTGACTCTGAATTTACAAATTCAATTATGCAGGAAATAGCACATTACTTTCCTTAAATCAACTTAATGTTACCCTGTGTCCTTATCCTAGTCAGGCTGGTGGGAAATTAAATTCCATTCGTTTGGTACTTCCTCCTCCCCTCAGTTATGTGACGGACCCTAGGCTTTATCAGGTGTCAAAGCATCAAGGATCATCTGATCATTGGTCCACTGATGAAGCACCTCTGCCATAGCACACACAGTTCTACCAATCCTAAGTGGACTCTGATGGAGCCTAGACTAGACTTCGGAGACGGCAATGGCACCCCACTCCAGTACTCTTGCCTGGAAAATCCCGTGGACGGAGGAGCTGGAAGGCTGCAGTCCATGGGGTCGCTGAGGGTCTGACACGACTGAGCGACTTCACTTTCACTTTTCACTTTCATGCATTGGAGAAGGAAATGGCAACCCACTCCAGTGTTCTTGCCTGGAGAATCCCAGGGACGGGGAGCCTGGTGGGCTGCTGTCTGTGGGGTCACACAGAGTCGGACATGACTGAAGTGACTTAGCTGTAGCAGCAGCAGACTAGACTTTATCCTCTCCAAGTCACCCAGGCCTTCTCTCAGGTCCGGCTGCTTCTGCAGGACACTAATAATGGAGGTGGGTCCCTGTTTCTCTTTGACCTCCCACCTCCACCCCATTCTCTTCCTGATTTGGGTGAAAACTCACCCTTTCCTCTTTTGTTGACCTCAAAGACATTTCTCTCTTTTCTCTTCCGTACTGGGACACCTGGCTTAATCTTTTCAGTGGGTTTAAAATTTTGTCCAAGTCAGGAAATACATTTGACCAAAAACTAGTCAAGGGAATGCTAAGGGCTCCAACTATCAGACTTAGGAAAGAGGTGGGTGGGGGTATACAGGTAATACATCTATATTCAAAAATTTACCTTGTCGCCATTTGATCAGGGAAGAAATGTGAGATGAGCTGAAAGGGAAATAGGTTAGGATATTTTTGTATAGATATTGAAATGCCAGGCTAAGGGTTTTGGATTCTGTAGGTAGTGGGGCTTCCCTGGTAGCTCAGCTGGTAAAGAATTTGCCTGCAGTGCAGGAGACCCTGGTTCGATCCCTGGAGAAGGGAAAGGTAGGTAGTGGACATGCTATAGGTTGTGGACAGTTATGGATCTTTACCATAAATGCTCTAGAAATAGTATGCAGGATGATAGAGAGTTAAGCATCTAAGGCTGTGTAACATGATTCAGGTTTCAGGTTTTAAGAACTCTAAAAGGACAGTGTAGGGAAGATGTGAAACAACATTTCTGAACATGCTGGAGATGCTCAGAAATAGGGTCAAAAAGAATTTAGCGTTTGGCATAATAGGGAAGGATTCTGAGAGGTTAAGGGTGACACCTCTTTAGTTTACGAGTCTAACCTGTTGTGGATAATAGTTTATGTTTGACCTCATTCCTCCTATGTTTGTCCAGATAGTGACAATGTCTTGAAACTCCATTCCCCTCTCACCTGTTTTTTTTTTTTTTTTCCTGTTTTATTTTTATTTCTTTGGTTCCAGTTTTCATCTGTATCTATTTGTTTCTTATTTTGTTTTGGTAAAGGGAGAACCTGGGCCTCCTAGTAGAGTCCAGTAGAGTCCAAATCACCAGACCATTCAGGAAGTCGTCAGTTGTTTTTTGTTTGTTTGCTTGCTTTTGTTTTTTGGCTGTATCCCATGACTTGTGGAATCCTAGCTCCCTGACCAGGGATTGAACCCAGGCCCCTGCAGTGAAAGTGGTGAATCTTAGTCACCGGACTGCCGGGGAATTCCCTCGCCTGTGTTTTGATTATGGAAGAGCTCTACTTAGTTTTTCCCTCGGTCCCTAAATACTGCATGTCCCAAATAAAACTTTGCATAATCTTTTTGCATATGGCCTCAATTCCCACATTTCTGTTTAGACAATTTTCCTACCAGTCTTCCTGACCAAAACCCTTATCACCATGTTTAACCTTTCATCCTCTCTGCATCAAGTCCTGGTGTTCATTCCTTCAAAATGACTCATATTTACCACTTTTTCCCCCCATTTTTATACTGTACCACATTATCCCACATATGAATCATGACAATGGGTTTTTTAGCAAGTCTTCCCTGTAACCATCCCAAAATCTGTCCTTAAAACTTCAGGCCATTCTGTCATCTGATTTCCCTAAAATAAACTTTTCATCATGTCATTCTTTGCTCAAATTCATAGCACCAAGTCCAAATTCTTTTGCCTTTCTCAAACATTAACCAAATTATAGTTGCTAAGGCCCACCATAGCATAGGGTCTGGTTTTCAGGTGGCCCTTCATATATGTTCTTTGAATGAGCAATTTTTGAGATGTACAAAGTGTGTATATAGATAGATACATGGATTAGGATCAGATGTCCCACAAAATCCTCTTTACTGACAGGCTAGCACCAGATTTAACCAAACTCCCAAGACTTTTCATGATGCTACTTTCTTCTTTTTTTTTTTGCTTTAGCTTTCTTTCTCTTTTTTCCCTTTCCTTTGTTTCCTCCATCCTAAAACCCATTTCAAGTCCCACTCTTGTCCACTTCATCTGAATTAGCCCACACTTATCTCAGCTTTTTCTGCACTTACATTGAAGATGTCAGTACCATTTAGTTTACCAATCAGGTATTCTAATTGTAGCATGCACATTCTCACCCCTTCAACTAAACTGAAAACTCCCTGAAGACAGAGAGAGAAAAAAAAACACTGAGTTTGCATAAATTCTTACTCATCGGTTGATTAACATGTATTTTGAAATTCAGTGAAACAGCTGTGGATATTTAATAACATGAAAGCCTGCAGTGTTTACTATATTAAGATAAGTTCTGCTGATAACCATATTACTGCAGTTTGTAGTTGAACTGGAAGTCTCGAGGTATTAAACCAACTGTTTTGAAATGCTGTGTGTTTAATTAATGCAAAGGACGATGGCTTCTGTCTTCTTCAGGATTTCTAGCCAGCAGAGGGGAATCATGCCCGTGCTTGTGGCGTTACCATAAAGTCTACCTGGCTTGACTTTGATATTCTCACATTTCCTCAGCTGCTTTTGTTTCTCTGCCAGAATGACTTTTTTTTTTCTGGGGGGAGGGGCATAGTTTTTAATAATTAGGACAGCTATTTTCAATGTCATAAACTAGGGTAGTGAAATCTAATACAACTGGTTTGGGACATAGGGATTTTCCACCTCTTGGAAACTCCCTCCCAGCCCAGAATGAGGTCTTAGAAACACTACAACAGAGGGAGTCCAAAAGTAGCTACAGTTCTAAGAGAATCTTCCCAGGCCCCCAGACTTGGAGATCAAAATAGAGATAGTGCAAAAGACCCCGATCATAATAGTAGTTAGGAATCTTGTTCCAAAGGAGCATCTCGCTCGCTCAGTCGCTCAGTCGTGTCCGACTCTCTGCGACCCCATGGACTGTGTAGCCCACCAGGCTCCTCTGTCCATGGAATTTTCCAGGCAGGAATACTGGAGTGGGTTGTCATTTCCTTTCCAAAGGAGCATACAGTTCTCTAAATGCAACAATTTTGTATGTAGTTCTTCCTTAGTGTGTTTTCCCATTTATCTGTAGAACTGATCTTTTGGCTGAGATGTGTCGGAATACACTTTAAGATTCTGTTTGGTTCTCAGCAGCATCTGTATGATCTGAGAATCTGTTGGGAATACACATTATTGGGCCCCTTCTCAGACCAACTGAATTAGAAATGTGTTACAAGCCCTCCAAGTGATTCTGATACATGCCAAAGGTAGAAAAACCACTGTTTAATTTCAATATGTTTATTCTGTAGATTAGGAAATTAAGGGCCAGATATAAGTGATTTGACTTAGGATAGACAGCAAATAGGAGAAGGCAAGGGCACCCCACTCCAGTACTCTTGCCTGGAAAATCCCATGGATGGAGGAGGCTGGAAGGCTGTGGCTGACGTCCATGGGGTCGCTGAGGGTCAGACACTACTGAGTGACTTCACTTTCATTTTTCACTTTCATGCGTTGGAGAAGGAAATGGCAACCCACTCCAGTGTTCTTGCCTGGAGAATCCCAGGGACAGGGGAGCCTGGTGGGGTACCATCTATGGGGTCTCACAGAGTCGGACATGACTGAAGTGACTTAGCAGTAGCAGCAGACAGCAAATATATGCTTGTGAATGCACTTGTCGATTCATTTTGAGGGCAAACTGCTGATATATAAAATTAATCATTTGCTTAATTCATTACATTCATTAATAGCTTATAATATGAAAATTGTTCTCAGTAAAATTTTCCTTTATTATGTACTTTTGATAAGTTTTAGAAGTAATCAGTTCAGTTCAGTTGCTCAGTCTTGTCTGACTCTCTGTGACCCCATGAACCGCAGCACGCCAGGCCTCCCTGTCCATCACCAACTCCCAGAGTCCACCCAAACCCATGTCCATTGTGTCAGTGATGCCATCCAACCACCTCATCCTCTGTCGTCCCCTTCTCCTCCTGCCCTTAATCTATCCCGGCATCAGGGTCTTTTCAAATGAGTCAGCTCTGCATCAGGTGGCCAAGGTATTGGAGTTTCAGCTTCAACATCAGTCCCTCCAATGAACACCAGGACTAATCTCCTTTAGGACAGACTGGTTGGACCTCCTTACAGTCCAAGGGACTCTCAAGAGTCTTCTCCAACACCACAGTTCAAATGCATCAATTCTTCGGCACGCAGGTTTCTTTATAGTCCAACTCTCACATCCATACATGACTACTGGAAAAACCATAGCCTTGACTAAATGGACCTTTGTTGGCAAAGTAATGTCTCTGCTTTTTAATATGCTGTCTAGGTTGGTCATAACTTTCCTTCCAAGGAGCAAGTGTCTTTTAATTTCATGCGTGCAGTCACCATCCGCAGTGATTTTGGAGCCCAGAAAAATAAAGTCTGACACTGTTTCCACTGTTTCCCCATCTATTTCCCATGAAGTGATGGGACCAGATGCCATGATCTTCATTTTCTGAATGTTGAGCTTTAAGCCAACTATTTCACTCCCTTCTTTCACTTTCATCAAGAGGCTCTTTAATTCTTCACTTTCTGCCATAAGGGTGTTGTCATCTGCATATCTGAGGTTATTGATCATCACAAAAACGCTAGCTCTTACCTTAACAAATGCTTCACTTCAATCATAAATGTATGGTGTGTGTGTGTGCGCGTGCTCAGTTGTTCAGTTGTTCCCAACTCTTTGCGACCCCATGGAGTGTAACCTACCAGGCTCCTCTGTCCGTGAGATTTCCCAGGCAAGAATACTGGAGTGGGTTGCAATTTCCTCCTTCAGGGGATCTTCCTGACCCAGGGATCGAATCTGTGTCTCTTGCATCTCCTGCATTGACAGGCAGATTCTTTTACCACTGTGCCATCTATATGGTATGTATGTGTATATAAAATAATATTTTCCAAAGCTCATATGAATAGGAACTATGAAGTTTCAATTGAGCCTTTTATAGAATTTCTTCTGGTCTACATTTTATTTTCCCAGTTTTCAAAGCTATTCTTACGATCCAGTGGAGGTTGTTTGTTTAGTCGCTAAGTCATGTCCAACTCTTTTGTGACCCTGTGGATTCTAGCCCATCAGGCTCCTCTGGCCATGAGATTTCCCAGGCAAGAATACTGGAGTGGGTTGCCATTTCCTTCTCCAGGGAATCTTCCCGACTCAGGGACCTGTGTCTCTTGCTTGGCAGGCAGATTCTTTACCACTGAGCCACCAGGGAAGCCCAAAGTAGAAGTTACTTTTCACCAAAGAAATCCCTCAGATTAAAATTTTATGAGTACTTACATATTTATTTACTCCTTTAATCTTTAAAAAATTGAACTAATAACAACATTTCAAATCTACAGATAAAACCATTTAGTTCAGTGAGCTTCAAAATTGTATACATCCATGTAACCATCACCCAAAACAAGATATAGAACATTTTCATCACTCCAGAAAATTCTGTTGTTCCCCCTGTCAATCAGTTGTTACCCTATCTCCCTCCACCCCAGCCAATAACCACTTTCTGAATTTCTATTATTATATAAATAGTTAGACTTTAAGTTGTTAGACTTAAATGAAATCACACAGGGTATATTGATATGCTTGTTTCACTTAAGATGCTTTTGTGATTCATTCATGTTGTGGGTATCAGACTTCATTCTTTTTTACTGATGGTTAATATTGGGTGCACTAGTGGAAAAGAATCTGCCTGGCAGTGCATCAAATGCAGGATACATGGGTTCTATCCCTGGGTTGGGAAGATTCCCTGGAGAAGGAAATGGCCACCCACTCCAGTATTCTTTTCTCTTTCCTCTGATTTCTCTAGTGGGGGCTACTCTTTCTTGTGGTGTGCCGGTTTCTCATTGTGGTGCCTTCTTTTGTGGAGCATGGAAAATTTCATGGACAGAGACGCCTGGCGGGCTACGGTCCATAGTGTCACGAAGAGTTGGACATGACTGAGCACACACACACTTCTAATATTGCATTATATGAACATATCAAAATGTGTTTATTCTACCTCTTAGTAACACTTTATCTTATCAGAAAATCAATATATGCTTATTACAGAAGATTACAGAATACAAATGAGGAAAGGAGAAAGGAAGTCTCCATAATTATACTCTCCAGACTTAATCACTAAATAATAACTTGCATATCCCCTTGAACTTTTGTTTATATAAACTGTCCACAGATATTTATCACATATATTATAAAAGTTCTCGTTGTACGTTCAAATTTTACCACTTAGACTCTATGTGTCTTAAATTGGCACAATTCTTAGTTGTTTTGTTGTTGTTGTTGTTGTTGTTTTTGCCTTGAAGCTTGTGGGAATGTCAGTTCCCTGACCAGAGATTGAACCCAGGCCACAGCAGTAAAAGCCAGTGGAAATCAGTAGGCTGCCAGGGAACTCCTCTTAGTTTTATAGGGTATTTCCAAATTTTAAAACATTTAAAAACTAATATATGAATGTATACGTATCACCGTAGATTCAAATCATCCATGGTATACGGAATAAAAGTAAATGTTCTGTTCAGCTCCCCATTTTGCTTGCCTCCCCAGAGGTAGACAGTGTTAACTAGATACAAAAAAATCTTGACCAAGATGATATTGGTAAGAACTGTGAAGTGCTGAATTTATTGTCCATAATTTTTGTTTCTTTTCTTCTCTCTCTTTAAAAAAAAATTATTTATTTATTTATGGCTGGGCTGGATTTTCGTTGCTGTGGGCAGGCTTTTCTCTGATTTCTCTAGTGGGGGCTACTCTTTCCTGTGGTGTGCCAACTTCTCATTGTGGTGCCTTCTCTCATGGAGCATGGGCTCTAGAGTACAGGTCCGGTAGTTGTGGTTCATAGGCTTAGTTGCTGTAAGGTATGGAAGATCTTCCTGGACTAAAGGGATCAAACCCATGTCCTCTGAATTGGCAGGACCATCAGGGATGTCCCACATAACTTTTCTTCTGAGTTTCACTTTTAAATTTTTATTTTCAGTTGATCTATACAAAAGTTATCTTTTTAGCTATACAAAAAAGATCTTCATGACCCAGTTAATTACCATGGTGTGATCACCTACCTAGGGCCAGACATCCTGGAATGTGAAGTCAAGTGGGCCTTAGGAAGCATCACTACAAACTAAGCTAGTGGAGGTGATGGAATTCCAGTTGAGCTATTTCAAATCCTAAAAGATAATGCTGTGAAAGTGCTGCACTCAATATGTCAGGAAATTTGGAAAACTCAGCAGTGGCCACAGGACTGGAAACGGTCAGTTTTCATTCCAATCCCAAAGAAAGGCAATGCCAGAAAATGCTCAAACTAGCACACAATTGCACTCATCTCACATGCTAGTAAAGTCATGCTCAAAATTCTCCAAGCCAGGCTTCAGCAATACATGAACCATGAACTTCCAGATGTTCAAGCTGGTTTTAGAAAAGGCAAAGGAACCAGAGATCAAATTGCCAACATCCGCTGGATCATGGAAAAAGCAAGAGAGTTCCAGAAAAAAATCTATTTATGCTTTACTGAGTATGCCAAAGCCTTTGACTGTGTGGATTACAATAAACTGTGGAAAATTCTGAAAGAGATGGGCATACCAGACCACCTGACCTGCCTCTTGAGATATCTGTATGCAGGTCAGGAAGCAACAGTTAGAACTGGACATGGAACAACAGACTGGTTCCAAATAGGAAAAGGAGTACATCAAGGCTATATATTGTCACCCTGCTTATTTAACTTATATGGAGAGTACATCATGAGAAATGCTGGGCTGGGTGAAGCACAAGCTGGAATCAAGATTGCCGGGAGAAATATCAATAACCTCAGATATGCAGATGACACCACCCTTATGGCAGAAAGTGAAGAAGAACTAAAGAGCCTCTTGATGAAAGTGAAGGAGGAGAGTGAAAAAGTTGACTTAAAGCTCAACATTCAGAAAACGAAGATCATGGCATCTGGTCCCATCACTTCATGGGAAATAGATGGGGAAACAGTGGCTGACTTTATTTTTCTGGGCTCCCAAATCACTGCAGATGGTGATTGCAGCTATGAAATTAAAAGATGCTTACTCCTTGGAAGAAAAGTTATGACCAACCTAGATAGCATATTCAAGAGCAGAGACATTACTTTGCCAACAAAGGTCTGTCTAGTGAAGGTTATGGTTTTTTCAGTATTCATGTATGGATGTGAGAGTTGGACTGTGAAGAAAGCTGAGCACCGAAGATTTGATGCTTTTGAACTGTGGTGTTGGAGAAGACTCTTAAGAGTCCCTTGGACTGCAAGGAGATCCAACCAGTCCATCTTAAAGGAGATTAGTCCTGGGTGTTCATTGGAAGGTCTGATGTTGAAGCTGAAACTCCAATACTTTGGCCACCTGATGCGAAGAGCTGATTCATTTGAAAAGACCCTGATGCTGGGAAAGATTGAGGGCAGGGGGAGAAGGGGATGACAGAGGATGAGATGGTTGGATGGCATCACTGACTCAATGGACATGAGTTTGGGCAGGCTCCGGGATTTGGTGTTACAAAGGGAGGCTGGTGTGCTGCGGTTCATGGGGTCGCAAAGAGTCGGACCTGACTGAGCAACTGAACTGAGGTGAAAAATATCAAATGATCATGTTAGGAGAAGTTCTAGTACTCTAGCTTACTATCCATTTTGAAATACGGTCTTTAAGTATTTCCTCTGGGAGTAGAGTTGAGTGCTTTATTAATCTTGTTGGAAGCCAAGAAATGTATAGCTCTCTTTTCTAGTATATTGATATTTGTTATAGCAAACATATTCTTCAATGGTAAGTTGCTTTTTCTCTGTTTGTACTGACTTGCATGTCTATGTCAACTATCTGTATGATATCATTAAAGTTTAGAGACTGCAGGTCAGGTGCAAAATCTTATTAAAGAATACAGAATAATACAAAGTATTATTTAGAGTTTGCTCACAAAGAGCACTTTTGTTTCATTAATTACTTTGTTTCATTTTGCATTTTCTTCAGTAAGAGAATGTGGCTTGCACCCACAGCCAAAGATGAGGCCTTAATTAATATCTTAGTTTGTACTTTTTGGACTTTTGAGTCCTTGCTATTCTTGAAGACAATACTTAAGACAGGGTATAGCAGGATAGTGTTCTGGCAGGCCAGAAATTCCTCGCTTCTGTATAGATTCCAAAGATTGTTACTTAATTTCTTCTGACTCTGAAGCTCATATAGCTAGAGGTAGGCAAAAATGCACCTATGGTGAGTTTTACTTGGAAATCTCTTTTACATTCTTGGTTTGGGGGCCAGAATGTGCATATTTAGGTGAAATCACAGATGCAAAGTTCTGTAGCCTACTAAAGCCGAAGCTCTAAGGACTGTCCTTATCATTCATGGTGGAGCTACTAAGATTTTGTTTCAATGATTAAATAAAAGAGTGATACAATATTATGTGTACAGAGTCCCATTTGTTTAATGAGCCAAATTCTGTTCAAGTACTTACCCCAAATCATCTCATTAAATCCTCCATAAGAACTCCAGTACTTTGGCCATCTCATGTGAAGAGTTGACTCATTGGAAAAGACTCTGATGCTGGGAGAGATTGAGGGCAGGAGGAGAAGGGGCCGACAGAGGATGAGATGGCTGGATGGCATCACTAACTCGATGGACATGAGTCTGAGTGAACTCCAGGAGTTGGTGATGGACAGGGAGGCCTGGCGTGCTGTGATTCATGGGGTCTCAAAGAATTGGACTTGACTGAGCAACTGAACTGAACTGAAGAACTTTGGGGGTTTATTATGGGTTTTCATTGAAGGCATCTGAATGTCTCCAAGTTTAGAAGTATAGGCTCTAACCTGGAGATGAGGTTCAGAAATACTTTGTTGTTGGCCTTATTAATTTAATATCTCACAAGGTCAGTTCAGTTCAGTCGCTCAGTCGTGTCCGACTCTTTGCAACCCCATGAATCGCAGCACGCCAGGCCTCCCTGTCCATCACCATCTCCTGGAGTTTACTCAGACTCATGTCGATCGAGTCTGTGATGCCATCCAGCCATTTCATCCTTGGTTGTCCCCTTCTCCTCCTGCCCTCAATCCCTCCCAGCATCAGAGTCTTTTCCAATGAGTCAACTCTTTGCATGAGGTGGCCAAAGTACTGAAGCTTCAGCTTCAGCATCATTCCTTCCAAAGAAATCCCAGGGTTGATCTCCTTCAGAATGGACTGGTTGGATCTCCTTGCAGTCCAAGGGACTCTCAAGAATCTTCTCCAACACCACAGTTCAAAAGCAGCAATTCTTCGGTGCTCAGCCTTCTTCACAGTCCAACTCTCACGTCCATACATGACCACAGGAAAAACCATAGCCTTGACTAGACGGACCTTAGTCGGCAAAGTAATGTCTCTGCTTTTGAATATACTATCTAGGTTGGTCATAACTTTTCTTCCAAGGAGTAAGCGTCTTTTAATTTCATGGCTGCAGTCACCATCTGCAGTGATTTTGGAGCCCCTAAAAATAAAGTCTGACACTGTTTCTACTGTTTCCCCATCTATTTCCCATGAAGTGATGGGACCGGATGGGACCGGATTTTCTGAATGTTGAGCTTTAAGCCAACTTTTTCGCTCTCCTCTTTCACTTTCATCAAGAGGCTTTTTAGCTCCTCTTCACTTTCTGCCATAAGGGTGGTGTCATCTGCATATCTCACAAGGTCAAGTTAGTGAAATCTAGCATTACTGTAACTGGGAAATGTCCTGCTCTGGGAAAACTCCAGATGATTGCCTGGGACTGTTTTTCCTCCTATTTGGAGTTTGCCAGGGAGAAAATTATAAATGAAGGATGACACCTCAATTCCACCTAGAGAGCCCCAGCTTCCCTCCACTCTTTGTGTGCAATTCAAGGTCTATACCCAAGGGTAGGGTGACTTACTACTGGATAATGTTGAGTAAGACAGGATACTAACTGAAGTCAGTTAAATTCCCAGCCCCACTTCTGCAGAGAGCAGCACTCCCTGATGCTTTGGACTCTTGCTCAAATAAACAAGGTCTTTTGTTCTAGTCTTTGTCTCCCCTTCCCTCCCCGAAAATAAGGCCTGCAGCCCACGTGAAACTTGAAAGAGGGTTTGCTGGCGGCAGTCTACTCTCGGGTGTCTACATTCTTGAAAAAGCTCATTTTGTCCAGCATCTTCAAACTCTTGGTAAACCATTCGTGTGGTTTTTGTTGGACTCTTTCTCAGGTGACTGCTTTGTGCCGCCTCTCAATTTACGCTCTAAAAAAAAAGGCAAATCATCCTGGTAAACTCAACCCCAGCATGGCGAGGGAAGAAACACTTGTCCTCTTTTCTGAGTACTCCCGACAGTCCAGAGGGAAGTTGAACTGAGCCTCCTAAAATTCCCTCCTCTCCGGCCCCGGGTGAAGCCCCAGGGCCTTCTACTCCAGGAACAGGAGTGAGAAGGGAGAGGAGGTGGGGCCGGAGAGAGGCAGCGCGCAGCGGTACCCAGTGGTGCTGCGAGACTGCTCCCTCCAGAGTACGTGGCAGTCCCGGTGGACAGAAGGGGAGGGGATTCGGCTTTCTCCTCCCTGTGCAGAGCCTCGGACAGTCCTCCCGGGCGGGAGGGAGGAAGCGCAAGGGGACTGGTGCGCTTTTGGAGTGAAATTTTAGCAGATAAAAGTGGCCTGGCAGCGGTCGGCCTCCGTCCCGCTCTTCCACCCGGGTAACCACAGCAGGTCGCGTCTGCGCTGTACTGCGAGGAGCATTGACTTGTTCGGGCGCGAGGTGACGCGCTGGCCACCCCGCATGCGCAGAGTGAGGAGCCGGCCTCCTGGACTACAGCTCCCAGAGGAGTTTGCCTGCGGCTGCAGGCGTCGAGCCGCCGGCGCCATCTTGAAATCTGATCCTCAATCTCTGAGTCTTTGCGTCAGCCGCGGGCGGCAGCCGGAGGACCGCGAACTCAGCCCGCTGAAAAGGGAGGACATTGAGGACACAGCGGCTGGCGGGAGAGACAGCTGGAGGAGACATGGCAGGTTCTGAGCGCGGCCTGCGCTGCTGTCACTCAGCATCCTCCTGAGGCATTTCCTCGCCCGCCGCCTCCCCGAGGGGCGGGGCTGACCACTCTGGTACCCAGAACCCGCGCGCGGGTGTCAGCGGAGCGCCCCTGCAGAGTGGGCACCCCACCAAGCTGTGCCATGCCAGCCGGAGGCCACCGAGGCGGGAGACGGAACGCAACCAAGCGCCAGTGAGCGATCACCGAACAGCAGCCGCCTCCGGGAAGCTCGGCAACCGCAGGAGGGAAGATGAAGGAGATTTGCAGGATCTGTGCCCGGGAGCTGTGCGGAAACCAGCGGCGCTGGATCTTCCACACGGCGTCCAAGCTCAACCTCCAGGTTCTGTTGTCGCACGTCCTGGGCAAGGATGTCTCCCGCGATGGCAAAGCTGAGTTTGCTTGCAGCAAGTGCGCGTTCATGCTCGATCGGATCTATAGATTCGACACCGTCATTGCCCGGATCGAAGCCCTTTCTATTGAGCGCTTGCAGAAGCTGCTGCTGGAGAAGGACCGCCTCAAGTTCTGCATTGCTAGCATGTATCGGAAGAATAACGATGACCCTGGCGCGGAGACCAAGGCGGGGAATGGAACGGTTGACATTTCCAGCTTACCCGATGTCAGATACTCTGCACTGCTCCAGGAAGACTTTGCCTATTCAGGGTTCGAGTGTTGGGTAGAAAATGAGGATCAGATTCAGGAGCACAGCTGTCAAGCTTCGGAAGGCCCCGGAAATCGACCCAGGAGATGCAGAGGCTGTGCAGCTTTGCGGGTGGCTGATTCTGACTACGAAGCCATTTGTAAGGTACCTCGAAAGGTGGCGAAAAGTATTTCTTGTGGCCCCTCTACCAGATGGTCCACCAGCATTTGCACTGAAGAACCAGCGTTGTCCGAGGTTGGGCCACCGGATTTACCAAATGCGAAGGTACCGCCAGATGGAGAAAGCATGGAGGAAGGGACCCCGGGATCCTCTGTGGAATCTTTGGATGCAAGTATCCAGGCTAGTCCTCCACAACCAAAGGATGAGGAACCTGAGAGAAGTGCAAAAGAACTTGTAAAGTGTGACTGCTGTTCAGATGAACAGGCTCCCCAGCATACGTGTAACCATAAGCTGGAGCTAGCTCTTAGCATGATTAAAGGTCTTGATTATAAGCCCATCCAGAGCCCCCGAGGGAGCAAGCTTCCTATTCCAGTGAAATCCAATCCATCTGGAACCAGGCCTGGCCATATCATGACAGATGGAGTTAGTTCTGGTTTCCTTAACAGGTCTTTGAAACCCCTTTACAAGACACCTGTGAGTTATCCCTTGGAGATTTCAGACCTGCAGGAGCTGTGGGATGATCTCTGTGAAGATTATCTGCCACTTCGGGTCCAGGTATACAAAATGGCTGCATATTGCCTTTCTGATTAAAGTTAGCTGGCTTCAGGCTTCACATGATTTCTATCTAGGGGAAGGTTAATAGTCTAGACTTGAGAAAATTAATCATTGAACCCATTTTTGCTTTACCTTTTGCTTCTGTCCATTTTAATAAATGTGATTCACACAAGTAATTTGCTTTCCACAATGGCCTCTTTATAAGATTATCTGTTGGCTTTCCCACTAATTATCAAAATTGTACATGTTTAAGACAAAGATTCATAATTCATTTTTACCCTAAAAAAATTTTAATCTTATTTCTGGCACTGGAACTCTTTCCTCTCACTTGTCCTACCGCCTCTCTACTTTTGTTTGTTTGTTTTGTTTTCACTTTTAGATTTATGAATATTTTCTTCTGTGAGGGAGTTAGTTCTCAAGTTAGTCCGCCCTAGAGCATTAACCCATTCATCCCCACCTGTGCCTTGAACTGATTAGAGCATAGGGTAAAGGTTTGAGGAGAACCTATTAATCCACCAAAATATTGTAATATGTGGACAACATTTATAATAAATTAAGAGGTCATTTGAGGACTAATGGTGACTTTTTCATAAGAGACTTGGGAATTCAAAATTTAAAATGTTAAGGCAAAACGTGTCTACAGCCAGTTTGTATAATGAGCTCTATGTGAAGATGTTTGGTGTTGAGCAGGACTTCATCCATTATTGGGTGATAGAGTTTTACCTGTTTTACTCGTGAATTTCGTAATGACTGGAAGATGGCAGTTGATCTTACTTTGAGCTGTTCATACCAACCTTTTAAATTCAGTTGTGTACAGGGGCCTGACAGATGCTGTCTTGTTTATACAGCAGCAGTAGTTTCAGTTAACGTTGTGAAACATCTGGCATGTTCTACCTGATATAGATTCTTTAGTGATACTGTTACAGAGGTGGACAATCTAGAAGGTGTTTCTGGAAAGCTTGCTAACCAGTCAACATCATCCCAGAATCTTAGAGCTTCTAAATGAAATTGTTGATTGTCACTTGACAGCTTTGAAAAACAGTTCTATTATGTATAAAATTTGCATCACAATAAGAATATGGGAGAAATATTTTTGAATTTGCACTAACTTGTCAGAAACAGCATTGTTAGGGAAAAGTATGAGTATCCAAAAGTTTAAACTGTGTTTTCATTTCTATAAAATGTTTGGGATGCCCAACACTTGTGTACTTTCCTTTTGCTTCCTTTTCTTTCATTGACCTTCACAGCTAAATTTGAGCTTTCCAGTACAGTATTTCTGTGAGCCAACATAGATGTCACAGATTCATCACAGTGTTTCTGTATTAGGATCTAAAAGTAGTTGGACAGAGTGGATGGGAAATATGACCAATATAGTAGAAATATAGCCCCCTTCAAATATGGCCAATATTGAAGAAAGGTGAAGACTTAGAAAACTGCAGTAAAGCAAAAGATTTTTCCTCCATATTAAATTTAAAATACTCTGTTGGTGCCTGGGCTCAACAAATTTTGGAATTGAGAAGGATTCTAAAGATCATCTCAGGCAGTCTGTCAGTTTAGAGATATGGAAAGCTCATGGTTAAATAACTTAGCTCAAGTGGAGTCAAAAGTTCCTAACCATTCTCATCCAAGACCTTTTTATTCTGTGTATTAAATCACATTGCCTGATGGCATTGCATTAAGTAACTACTTATTTTAAGTGCAGGGCTTTTGTTCTATAACCTGAGGATGTCAGGTGGATTCTTTAGGGATAGACCCTGTGAAGAACTTTGGCATCCTGATGAGCACAGTTAAAATATGGTAATTGTACCTTTAGGTCAAATCCCTTTACTTCACTAAATGTAGACATTAGAAAAAAAAATAGCCCTTTAATACAGCAGTATAAGACTTCTGCTATCACCAGGCTTTACCGTCTTTACTGTTTGTTGAATATTAAAACATGGAGAGGAGAGAGAAAACATTCAGCTTGAAGAATTATGGTATTTGATTGCTAAGCTATTTTCTCCAGTAATTAAGAATGTGGAGGGAAATAGATTAATTAGACATAAAGTGTTTGTAGATAAAATGTGTATTTTGGATTCCAGATCTACTGTCTAAGTCTGGTTGACTTTTATAAGCTTTTTAAGGCCTAGGGTGCTTTATGGCGAAAGCAGAACTAAGTGGGACAAAGGCAGACAGATTTTTGTCTTTCTCTGAACAAGTGTGTATAGAATAGAAGTAAGTGCAAATTATTTTCCTTTAGTTAAATTATACTCCAAATATGAACAAAAGCTCTCCTCTCCTAAAGAGGGAGATTGTTCTGTAAGGGCATTTTGCTTCCTTTGTTTAATCTGGTTACTGTTAAATGTCACCATCAGAATTCCTCCTGGTTGCCTTTCTCCTTTTTCTTTCTTTCCTTCTTTCTTTCTTATTTTAAAGCTAACGAGCAACAGTGTAGTTTTGCTTAATAATTTTCTCATATTGTGCAAACTGATTTATTGCCTCCTACAGAATTTATGTCTAAAGACCCAAGGTTTTTCACTTATTTAAAGAAAGGTTTGAAGCCTTCTTCTGTCTTGTTATTTCCTGAACTAGAAAAGCTATGATAGGAGGGCTGTGGTCCCTTAGTGAACATTATTTCAGTTTTGGCTCATGTGCACATTCCTTTCCTGTAGATTCAAAGAGCAAGAGATCTTTGCTTCAAACCTTGCAATGCCAGAACCTGGCTCTTGTATGAGTGCGATGAATTTATCCCTCTCATAGCTTAGCTACATAACCCAGATCAGGCCCTTTGCAAGATGTAAGCATTAGATGCTGCTGTATCTTCTATTACTAACAATAGGATAGAAAATTATAGCAGTTTGAGCTCTATGACTTGCTGTTATGACTAGGAAAATGCTCTTATGACAAGAAAAATGCTGTTAATCCAGATCAAAATAACTGCCTTTTAGCCGAAAGGTCTTACATTATGCAGCATTAGGCCTGGAAGGAATTTTCTTTTCTGTTGCTGAAAAGCATTTGTCCTGAGTCGAAAGCAACTTAAAATTGTGATTACAACATGATTTTAGTAACTGATACCCTGGAGATTAACACCCATTCAACCAGATCAAGTATTACTGATATCATGCTCTACAAAATCTTCATAGGAGTGATTGGTTTATGTACTTGATACTCACAAGAATTAATTGTCAGCTGTTTACTCAGTGGGCCTTTGATAAACACTCTTTTGGCAGACTTACCTGCAAGGACTTTTTTTTTCCCCTTGAAATTTATAGTAATAAAGTACCAAGAATAAAGAAGAAACAAGCATCTTCCAGCCTTTCGGTCCATATATTACATAGGAGAAGAGGTTTCCTATGAATATGCATGCCAAGATGGGTTCAGATGAGGTCCAGGCTCATTATGTGCTTTTCTGCGGCATTCTTCAAATTTAAAGTTGATGTTGAAATATTTAAATTAAACATCTCCCTTTCTATCCAGCCAGTCTTTTTTCTAAGAGAGCCATTGAGGGATTAAAACATTGGGCTGGAAATTAGAAGACAGGCCTGTTGCTTATTTGCTTTTGTTTCTGTTGTTCACTCTAAGCAAAAATTTTTGGCTCAAGTAATATTCCAGGTGGCTTCCCTTGTGGCTCAGCTGGTAAAGAATCCACCTGCAATGCAGGAGACCTGGGTTTGATCCCTGGGTTGGGAAGATCCCCTGGAGAAGGAAATGGCAACCCACTCCAGGATCCTTGCCTGGAAAATCTCATGGACAGAGGAGCCTGGTGGGTTGCAGTCCATTGGGGTCGCAAAGAGTCAGGCACGACTGAGTGAAAAACACTGCTTACTTAATATTCCAGGCATTATGGTAGGCAGTCGATTTTATAGATATGAAAGAGAAGTTACCATTTTAAGTGCATTCAGCTTAATTGGATCCTATTTCCAATGTAACTTTGGACAAATTATTTGCCTGTTACAAGTCTCCATTTTCTCACATGTGAGTTGAGAGTGGATCAGATGGTTAGTTTATAAAGTGTCCTTCACCGGTCAAGATTCTTTGGTTTGAAGTGACTAAATATGGCTGCCTTCCCTGGCATTTAAAACTTGAAGCTATTTTACTTAATTCTGCTGGTTACAGTTTAAATTTGGAAAGTACTTTAAAATAGATGTTGTTGGAAAGTTGTTTTACACTGAGAAAGTAAGAAGCCAAGTTTTGTAGAGAATGCTTTATTGTTAAGTGATAAAGTTATTTATCAGTAGAATTGTTGTAAAGATCTATTAAAAGAGTTGCCTCTCCTGTGGTGTGACATAATTCACATTGCTTCAGGGCAAGGCTCCCCATTATACCCACAACAACAAATATCTCCATTTTTTCTAGGAATCCTTATCCTTGCTACTTGTCTCTTTCTCCCTCTCCCACTATCCAGGCCTGTTGACTCTACTTTCAAAACATGTTCAAATCTATCCATTTCTCTTTCCCTCCTTTATTACCACTATAATCCAAAGCAGTATTTTCATTCCCATGCAGCAGCCTCCTAGCTGGTCTTCTCATTTCTCCTGATGCTCTCCAACAGTTCAGTTATCATATAGCAACTAGAGTGATCTTTTAAAAATTTAAATATAATTGATTACTTTTCTGTTAAAAACACTGCAGTCCATTCCCATGTCAATGAGAATGAAATGCAGCTTCATTACCTGTGGTGCATAGAAGCTACATCTGATCTGGCCCCGCCTGCCTTCCCACTTCGTCATGTGTCAGCATCGCCTGCGCCCATCGTGCTCTGGCCCTATGTGCTCCAGCAAGGAGACCATTAGCCTTGTGTGGCTATTGACCACATGAAATGTAGCTAGTCCAAATTGAGAGATGCTATGAGTGTACAGTATACCTTTAATTTTAAAGGAACAATGTAAAGAATTAGTATCTTGTTAATTTTCATATTGCATGCATACTTGTGATAATATTTTAAATATAATATATTTGGTCAAAATGTTTCATTGAAGGATTTCCCTGATAACTCAGTTGGTAAAGAATCTGCCTGCAATGCAGGAGACCCCAGTTCGATTCCTGGGTCAGGAAGATCCCCTGGAGAAGGGATAGGCTATACTCCAGATAGCTCACTCCAGTATTCTTGGGCTTCCCTTGTGGCTCATCAAGACCTAAAGAGCCTCTTGATGAAAGTGAAAGAGGAGAGTGAAAAAGTTGGCTTAAAACTCAACATTCAGAAAACTAAGGTCATGGCATTTGGTCCCATCACTTCATGGCAAATAGATGGGGAAACAGTGGAAACAGTGACAGACTTTATTTTGGGGGGTTCCAAAATCACTGCAGATGGCGACTGTAGCCATGAAATTAAAAGACGCTTGCTCCTTGGAAGAAAAGCTATGACCAATCTAGACAGCATATTCAAAAGCAGAGACTACCTTGCCAGCAAAGGTCCATCTAGTCAAAGCTATGGTTTTTCCAGTAGTCATGTATGCATGTGAGAGTTGGACTATAAAGAAAGCTGAGCGCTAAAGAATTGATGCTTTTGAACTGTGGTGTTGGAGAAGACTCTTGAGAGTCCCTTGGACTGCAAGGAGATCCAACCAGCCCATCCTAAAGGAAATCAGTTCTGAATATTCACTGGAAGGACTGATGCTGAAGCTGAAACTCCAATACTTTGGCCACCTGATGTGAAGAACCGACTCATTTGAAAAGATCCTGATGCTGGGAAAAATTGAAGGCGAGAGGAGAGGGACGACAGAGGATGAGATGGTTGGATGGCATCACCGACTCAATGGACATGAGTTTGAGTAAACTCCAGGAGTTGGTGATGGACAGGGAGGCCTAGCATGCTTCAGTCCATGGGGTTGCAAAGAGTCGGGCACGACTGAGCGACTGAACTGCGCTGAACTGTGGCTCAGCTGGTAAAGAATCCACCCGTGATGCGGGAGACCTGGATTTCAATCGCTGGGTTGGGAAGATCCCCTGGAGAAGGAAAGGGCTATCCACTCCAGTATTCTGGCCTAGAGAGTCAATCACAACTGAGTGGCAAAATGTTTTATTAAAATTAACTTTATTTATTTTTACTTTAGTCAATGAAGATACTAGAAAATTTTTAAATTACACATATAGCTCACATTATATTTCTGTTGGAAAGTACTTCTCCATCCACAAAGGCCTTTTTCTTTCCCAGGGTCATATCTACCCTAGGTCTTTTTCTTGAGTTGTTCCTCTGCCTAGATCTTTGCATTGCTGGTTCCTTATCAGATAGATCTTCATTTAAATGCTGTCTGAAAGAGACCTCCCACTGATCAGCCAGTTTAGAGTAACTTAATGACTTTGTCCTGCTTACCTGTTTCCTTGTCACTATCTTTTATCTTGTGTATTTCCTTGTTCTTTTATTCTGTAGCTCCCTACTCGCCCTCCCATAGTGCTTTGCATATTAGGGTACTTCATAGATGTTTTTTTAAAATGATGAACAGCACTGGGAGAATAGAAAAGATTTTTCTTCTGAAATCTTTATTAAGAAAGAAACTGAAAGGCACTCAATTGTGTCTGACTGTGTGACCCCATGGACTGTAACCTGCCAGGCTGCTCTGTCCTTGAAATTCTCCAGGCCAGAATTCTGGAGTGGGTAGCTGTTCCCTTCACAACCCAGGGACTGAAACCAGGTCTCCAGCATTGCAGGCAGATTCTTTACCATCTGAGCCAGGAGGGAAGCCCAGCTTCCAGTCAGTTGCTATCAGGAAGTGGTGTAAGGTCAGCTATAACCCCACAGCCTGGAAGGTGGTAGTCAGAACTTGAACGTGTGAGGTAAAGAAAAAATTAATAGCAGTTACCTTTTTTCTCTTCATAATGGATTTTATTTTCCCTAATTGGGAGT
Organism: Capricornis sumatraensis; assembly: GCF_032405125.1. Classification (NCBI taxonomy): domain Eukaryota; kingdom Metazoa; phylum Chordata; class Mammalia; order Artiodactyla; family Bovidae; genus Capricornis; species Capricornis sumatraensis. The sequence goes on along the minus strand of NC_091070.1, from coordinate 124,172,845 downwards.
GGGAGAGAAGAGGGGAGGAAGCAGGGAGAGAAAAGGTAGAATTTAATGCTACAGTGAATTGCTAAAGTTTTAATTCTGTATCTTAGCTCATAATGAATATTAGGTCAAGTTCAATAAGTTTATCTTAGTCTGTCTATATTTGATTGTCTCAAATATAAATAGATGTTTTTTTCTCCTAAGTCTTTTTGATGAACTGATATTCCTATAAAACATACCTCCTTCCCAGACCTTATGGATTTTAAATTCTAATTTTTAATTTTTACTTTGAAATAATTTCAAACTTAGAGAAGTCTTAAGAGAAGTACAGAGAACTCCCAAGTTCACCAGTTGCTAATATTTACATAGATTTATCAGTTGCTAATATGTTGCTGCAATTACTTTATCACTCCAACTATCTGTAGACACATTTTTTATTTCTGAATTATTTGAGAATTAGTTGCAGATATAATATATCTTTATGCTCAATAAGCATGTAATTCCTAAAGATAGCATAACAACAATTCAGTTTAGGAAATTTAGTATTGATTAAATACCATTATCTAATATATGCTTCATATTTGAAATCTACTCATTTTTCTAATAATGTGAAATAGGCATACAATAAGGAGGGTAGTTGAGCTATAGCTTTTTCTCCCCTAGGGATGGTAGAAATTTGATCTTTTGAATTCCCTGATTGAAAATAGAATATAGCAAATATTTGGTCATCATGAGTGTTTTTTAAAATCCTCCCTTCTTTTTAATTTCTGAATTACTTGCTTTGAGTAGTGTGTGTGTAGGTTCATACAGAAAGGTAGGAATGGTAGCTTGGGAGTAAGTGACTTGATAAGTCATAATAAGGAACAGAACTTTTCCTTGTCTTCAATTCATACCGATGATCTATTCAGCAGCCGTAATTTTCTAAGTCTCTGGCAAAAGAGGCCAAAAACATTTGAAGATAAAATTTATTGTCAGGTACACTTAACTTGGCTTGTGCTTCTTCCTAGCCCGTGACTGAAGACTTACTCAAACAACAGAAGTTGAATTCAAATGAGACTGGTACAACTCAGCAGTCTGTATCTGATTCCCATCTGGAAGAACTCCAGGAAAAAATCCAGCAAACAGAGACCACCAATAAGGTATGATCAAAACCATGCCCTTGGGGATCACAGGGTTTCTTTATATTCTTAGAAGTGTAGCTCTTTCCTTTCTGTCTCAAGTGTTTTAGTCTGTTCTGCACAGATCAGAATTTCTGCTGTCTTTTAGGTCTGAAATTAAAACTTGAATATGGTTTTTAACTGTATAAGGTACTGAGACAAGAAGTTTATGCTTTTGATTTAACTTTTGACCTTTATGTAGCCCATGGGTTTTAACATCTGCTTAGAAGAAAATTCCCACAATTTGGGATGCAGCACTCCTTGCTTGTACCCTTGTTGTGTCCTGTCATGTAGTAGATAGCAAAAGCTCCTTGGTCCTTGTATAAAGGCTCCTTAGTGACTCATATGGACAAGTACCCCCAGTACGGCTGCTGTCGCACAGAAAGCACAGCTCATGAGAGTTGAAGCAATTGAGTATTGAAGGAAATATTTCATATCTCCTGTTACTTTGTCTTGCTGATTGACTTAAGACTTTAATGGTTACACTGTGTGGGGGAAAATAGCAATGTAACATCCCCTAAGAAATCCTTTAAACCTAGATTTGAGGACAGGTTTCATGGTTGCATTTGAGAGTAAAAGAGATCATTGACCTACCAAACTGTTTTTCTTCACTGAATTCAGATTCTTCAAGAAAAACTGAATGAAATGAGCTATGAACTGAAGTCTGCTCAGGAGTCATCTCAGAAGCAAGATGATACAATTCAAAACCTCAAGGAAATTCTGAAAAGCAGGGAAAGTGAGGTAAAATGTTTGGCAATCGTGGACCTATGAGGAAATGGTTTTTCCCGTCAAAGTAGACAAGTATCCTATAATCTGTAGAAATGGATATTTTCAGCCTAACAGATCGTAGAGAAATTGTAGTGTCATCTAGATTGGTATTTTGGAATAGTCCTGCTACAAAAATCTGTATAGGTGAGATAATAAGATAATGGAGTTTATACTTAGTTTGCTAACATGTTTGGTACCCCCTCTCTCGTTTGCAGACCGAGGAGTTGTACCAGGTGATTGAAGGTCAAAACGACACAATGGCTAAGCTTCGAGAAATGCTGCACCAGAGTCAGCTTAAACAGCTTCATGTATGTGAGGGTCACCCAGGACAGGAGGCGTCACTTGAGGATGTGCCGCTCTCAGCCACGGTCTTGATCTCGTTGGTCTTCTTGGCTGCTCAGTGCCGGCCCTTCTTGTGACGATGCGTTTCACTCTCTTTTCAGCACTCAGAGGGTACTTCCCCAGCTCAGCAACAGGTGGCTCTGCTTGATCTTCAAAGTGCTTTATTCTGCAGCCAGCTTGAAATACAGAAGCTCCAGAGGGCAGTACGACAAAAAGAACGGCAGCTGGCTGATGCTAGACGATGTGTGCGGTTTGTAGAGGCTGCAGCACAGGAGAGAGAGCAGCAGAAAGAGGCTTCTTGGAAACATAACCAAGTAAATGATTAATCATTGTGTGGCAGTGTGTAAAGGTGAACTTTGCCCTGGTAATAACTTTTTATGAGGATAGCTTGTGTTGAACGTACTTAATCTAAGTAATTCAGTTCAACGGGCTGTGTTCTGGAAATACAAGAGTGACTATCACAGGCGCTTTCCTCCTCCGTTACTTGTAATATAGTATGAGAGACAGTCATGGAGACAGTATTTCAGTGTGGTAAATACTGTAGAAGAGACATAGGCATCCCATGGGAATATATAGTGTGGTAAATACTGTAGAGGAAGCATAAGGATCCTATAGGAATATATAGGGAGAGCTGGGGGAGCCAGGGAAAGCTTCACGAAGGAACATTGTCTAAGATTATTCTTCAAGGGTGGGTAAAAGTCAGTGAGACAGAAAAGCCGGAAGACCAACCAAGTGAGAGGAATGGCATGCCATGTGTGCTTTTTTTAAAAATTAAAACATATAATTCTTAAATAGTTTCTTGTTAGCTTGGAAAAAATGCTCCCAGTTCTTTTTTAAGAATTAAAAGGATGGGTAATAATCGTGTATCCTTGAGCTTATTGGTAAAATAAAGATCCACGTTTACCCTGGAACCAAATCCCACTTAGTGCTGATGTAGATAGATCACTTTTAAGTCAAAAAGTAAGTATTGAATCATAGTATTAATACTCCCATCCACAGTTCCCATAGTTTCCCTCATCCTATTTGACCCTTGTAGTATTTCTTTCGTAATTTTAAGAATGGCACTTTTTGCTACTTTATTTTTTTGTTCTCTATGCCTTGAAAGTTTTAAGGCCTCCGTATCTAATGACCATGTGAAAATTTTAGATTATTTGAGAAAGGGAATCTGTTTAATTCAGGAATTGCGAAAAGCCCTACAGCAGCTACAAGGAGAACTTCAGAGTAAGAGCCAACAGCTTCATACCCTGGAGGCTGAAAAATATACTGAGATTCGCACCCAAGAGCAGCACATTCAGCACCTCCACCACAGTCTGAGTCATAAAGAGCAGCTGCTTCAGGTGAGTCCACAGAATGATTCAGCTGAAACTGGGTTCACGGGACACGGGCATTTATGCTCATATCATCTCAGAGTGTCCACTTGTGTTGAGTACCTGCTACGTGGAGAACGTTGAGGTGTGGGGACCAGGAGGATTTAAAAGAAATAGAAAGTAAATCCGTGCGTGAACCAAGATGATAACCAGCAAGTGTAGAAAAATAAGAACTACAGACCTGAAAGACTTAAGCAGTAAATGTTCAGCCAATAGTTATTAAGCATCTCTGTGAGTCAGATACCAGGCCAGGAATGGGGAAGATGAAGAGAAGATATGTCTTCTGCTCCCACTGAAGACTTCTATATATCCAGTTATTTAGGTGATAAAATGTAAGTTATAGGGGAAAAAATGGAAGACTGAGGAAGAGAGTGGTCAGTTCTACTACCTACTCTAAGATTCAGTCACATTGAATACTTTATACTTCACTGACCGTATGATTTTTTTTCATAATACGCATACATATATTATACCTACATTTTTTTCTCTGACAGAAATACCCTACACAGCCTCTTGGGAAACTCCTAGTGCTTGCTTTAAGAGCAAATGTAACCTCCTTCATGCGAACTTTAGTGACACCTTCAGGCAGAGTTAGACAATGCGTCCTGTGTTCCCCCAGAAGATGTGTTTATGTATACTCACATATATATGATGCGGAATTGTTAGCACTTTGTGTGTCTGTTATCTCTGCTAAACTGTGTTCCCCTGGAGAGTGATCACATTGTGTTTTTTAGCCTGAGACACTAACAGATTGCTTGACACAGTGTAGGAATTCAGTTAATACTAAGTAAAACGAATAAAGGAAATTATTTCTTGGTCCTGTTAGGAATTTCGGGAGCTCCTGCAGTACCGAAATAACTCGGACAAAACCCTTGAAGCAAATGAAATGTTGCTTGAGAAACTTAGGCAAAGAGTACAAGATAGAGACGTTGCCCTAGAGGTATGTTCCATAATTCTGCTCACGATGCTATGGGTTATTCTGTCCCCAGAGGGACTGTAGAAATGTGTGTTAACTGAATTTGCTGCTTTTTGGAGTTGGTTTTCTATTCTTTTATATTTGGAATCTTATTGAATAAGCGTAATCAGAATAATGGCTCTTACGGAGCTTTGGGATGCTTACTGCTTGCAGCGGGCTATAGATGAAAAGTTCTCCAGCCTAGAAGAAAAGGAAAAAGAACTGCGTCAACTTCATCTTGCCATGAGAGAGCGAGATCACGACTTAGAGAGGCTGCGCGGTATCCTCTCCTCCAATGAAGCTACCATGCAGGTGAGAGCGGACTCCGTCCTGACTTGGCATCCCTCTCCCACTCGGATTCTAAGCCGGAAGCATCACCCCTTCCATCGTTTGCTGAAAATCAGGATATTCGCTTTATATATTAAAAAATGCAAAACCAAACAAAAATAGCAGTCATTAGTTCTGTTATCATAGACTATGGAGTGAGAAGTTTTAGCACTTCTAGTATGAACTTTGTAGGACAGGGCAGTGAATACGGATTCATAGTTCTAATTTATTTCTAATCCTTGTCAGTGTTTCTATGCTTTTATAGAACCATTGCTCAGATGCAACTATTATATTGTATTTTTCTCATTAATATTATATACATGTCTATGTATAACCACAGTCAAGAGTTCTTATTTCTCTTATTAATATTTACTCTCAGCTATTTTTGTATATTTCTTTTAGATCTTTAATATCTAACCATCTGGAACTTCTTGAAAAAGTTCTTCACTTCCTCCAAAATACTTTATTTAGGACATACATGATCTCTCTCTCTCCAAACTAGATAAGAGTTTCTAATAACAAAAAATAGACTAATATGGCATTGTTAGATTAGATACAAAGTTTTTCCTTTTGCAAAACAAATCGATAAGATAATATAGGAGATAGTGTAAAGGTGGGTCAGGTCTGTTCGTGCTGAGGAGCGTGGGGTGGCTCTTTGACTTAGCAACTGCTGTCTCTATGACTGTAGAGTATGCAGAGTCTCCTGAGGTCCAAAGGCCTGGAAGTGGAACAGTTGTCTGCCACCTGTCAGAACCTCCAGTGGCTGAAAGGAGAAATGGAAACCAAATTTAGCCGTTGGCAGAAGGAGCAAGAAAGCATCATTCAGCAGCTACAGACATCTCTGCATGACAGGAACAAAGAAGTAGAGGCAAGTATTTAGTTAACTTACGGGCAGTCGGTTTAATGATGACATAATCTCAGTCTTGGATTAGGACTCTTGAGCTCTGAGAGGCTGGTGACCCAAGTGTTTAATTCCATCCTGTGCCTGGGCAGGTCATTGGCTTTCATGGGGATTTTTTCCCTACACCTCTAAACTCAAGGGGACAATTATCTTTCTCAAAGAAGTTATGTGAGAATTAATGAGATCTAAAAAATACACCCACAGTATGATAAGTAACCTCTGTTATGGTGCATATGCTGTGTCAGGCACTATTTTAAGAGCTTACTGCTACTGCTTAGTTGCTTCGCTCATGTCTGACTCTTTGCAACCCTATGGGCTATAGCCCACCAGGCTCCTCTGGCCATGGGATTCTCCAGGCAAGAATACTGGAGTGGGTTGCCATGCCCTCCTCCAGGGGATCTTTCCCACCCAAGGATCAAACCCTGATCTCCTGCATTGCAGGCAGAGTCTTTACCACTGAGCCACCAGGGAAGCCCCGTTTTAAGAGCTTAATGGATATTAATTCACTGAATCCTTACAAACCTGTGAGGTACATACTGTTATTCCTCTTTTACAGTCAAGGGAACAGACTTCTGAAGTGAATTAACTTGTCTAAAGTGACATAGCTAATAAGTGGTATAACCAGTGTGCAACCCAGATGGTGTGGCTCCACAGTTTTAACTACCATGTATTACCTCCTAGTGTAGACTTGGGAGCTACATCACCGTGCTTATAAAAACAGCGCTTGTTGTTTTTTGCAGTTTATCATTGTGTGTTCCCCTATAAAGTTAAACTGGGGAGAAAATAAATGAACTGAGTGCCCTTTTATCCCCATCTAATATTATTACATGACCTGAGGATATAAGGAAAGGGCTTATTTTAGAAAACAACATGTAAGTTGCCATTCTAAGTTTTTTTTTTCTGTATTATTAATGTTCATTCCCTGAGTGTGTATTGACAGTCTTTTATGTGCAAGGCCTGTGCTAGATCTGGGGCAACAAAAATGAGTAAAACATCATACTTGCTGTCTCTTCTGTGATAGATTCTTTTAAGCCCTTTGATGTGTATTAGAGGTAATTCTTTCCTCCAGAACTTACACTCTCTCTCCTGTATTAGGATCTTACCGCAACATTGCTCTGCAGACTTGGACCAGGGCAGAGTGAGAGAGCTGAGGAGCTGTGCCAGCGTCTACAGCGGAAAGAACAGATGCTGCAGGACCTTCTGAGTGATAGGAACAAGCAAGTGGTGGAATATGAAATGGAGATTCAGGGCCTGCTTCAGTCCATGAGCACCAGAGAGCAGGAGAGCCGAGTAAGGACTAATGCACAGGCTGGGAGAGAATCGCCCTGCACATTTATAGTCCACACTACAGAAAGCATTAGACCCTTGTTACTTATAAAATTTGTGTTGTCTTAAGTCCATTCTATTAGCTGTTTTTCCTCAGCCTATTGACTCTATAGTTTTACATGAATCATCAAGTGAAAGTCACTCAGTCGTATCTAACTCTGACCCCATGGACTATACAGCCCTTGGAATTCTTCAGCCAGAATACTGGAGTGGGTAGCCATTCCCTTTTTCAGGGGATCTTCCCAACTCAGGGATCAAAACCATGTCTCCTGCATTGCAGGTGGATTCTTTTACCAGCTGAGCCACCAGGGACGCCCATAGGAACTATTTCTAGAACACTTTGCTTTTGGAGGATGCCTAAATAATACATATCCCCACTCATTAAGTTCATTATGTATTGGTAACATTTTACTTTCCTTAATTTTCTGATCATTTTGACTGAAAGGAATATGGGGTTCTGGAGTGTTTTGATTTCGATTCTAAATTATCAAGACTTGAGTGATATTTTGTTTCTACCCAAGATATGAGAAAGCTTATTCTTTGTACATTTTGTCTTAATTCATGTAAAATCTGAGTTATCTTAAGAGGGAAGAAAAGATTTTTTTCAAAGCTGTGATGAGAATAAATAATCTCACAGTAATATGGGATATAGATAGTAATTTCAAAATAACAATGCACAGATATTTCAAAAGCAAATTCTTAATTTATCTTCATTTCCATATGTCTTTCTCCTAAAGGCTAGAGTCTGGTATAGTTGGCTTGTGCTACGTTTCAGGGACCAGTCACTCAGAATTCCCCTTAGTCAGTTTTCAGAGGGAAATAGATTCTTATCATTTGCCTATGTTATTTGACCGTAATAGTCTCTAATGCTTCCTTATAGTATGGAATGGTTATATTCCACTCATCCAGTTCTCAGGCCCACTGAAGTAAATACACATTTTGTTAGAAACGTGCTGCTTTGTGCTGCAGAAACTGCTTTTAGAATGGCCTAACAATTATTGTAAATTATTTAAAAATTTAGCAGGAGACTAATGAGTCTTTGAGTTTTCTTTTTCACCCTTTTATCTTATTATACTTAATATACACTTTGTCTTATTACACTTAATACACACTTAATATACACATATATGTTGTGTATGTGTTGGTAATAAAATAAGGGAATCTAAGAGATGCCTGAAATTACAAAAATCTTCAGCTCAAAGAAGAGTAGTGATTGTATTCTTCCAGATGTGCTTCTTGAATTTTACATGCAGAACAATCCCTCAAATAGCTTTTAAAAAACATAGCCTCAAAAATCTGCATTTCTTACCAGCTTCCAGATGATGGTGATGCTGCTGGTCCGTGAACCACACTTGGAGGAGTGGTGCTAAAAGCAGCATTACTAGAAAAAGAGTCAAGCCAGTTAGAGCATATGTCTGACACAAGATATCTTGTGTATTATTTACTCTGTTTCTTCCCATAATCTAACAGATTTTTATGAGGGCAAATTAATAATGTACTGTTACCTCTAAGATGGTTATGTCCAAATCCCTAAAGAGTCTGAATTTTCCATGCTAAAACTAGAGGGTTATTCTTTTATTTCTCTTAGAAGTTATGACGAGGGCTCAGCTTCTTATTTAAAATAGTAGTAATTCTTACCAGAGATAGTTGATGCTAATCTGACATATCCATCATCTTACATTCTTAGTAATTTTAGTTTTACTTTATTATTTCTGGATTTTCTGATTAAATGCAGACTTTCTATGTGATGTGCATGCTAAGTTGCTTCAGTTGTGTCTGACTCTTTGTGACCCTGTTGACTGTAGGCCACCAGGCTCCTCTGTCCATATGGATTCTCCAGGCTGGAACACCGGAGTGGGTTGCCATGCCCTCCTCCAGGGCATCTTCCCAACCCAGAGATCGAACCCATGTCTCTTATGTCTCCTGCGTTGGCGGGCAGGTTCTTTATCAATTTTTTCCTTATTGTGCCATCATGTGTCTTAGTAAACTATGGGATTTGAAATGGAATAAACTGGTGTGATTTTGAGGTCCAGATTCTCCTGGTCATGTGGTCTGATAAAAATGTTTCTGTGTGATTCATTCAATATCTAGGTCTTGAGTGCCTATGTATTGAGTGCCTTCTATGGGCCAGACTCTGTTCTGGGAGCTTGGGATTCAGCACTGAATAAAATATCACAGTGCTTGCTCTTAAAAAACTTTCATCCAGTTGCAGGTGTTGGGGGAGAGAGAGACAATAAGTGCAATGTAAAAAAAAATGTAGCAGGTCAGCAGAAATTGGGAGTAGAGATGAGCTTGCTGCATTTAGGTAGGAAATGCAGAAAAGGCCAATCTGAAAAGTTGAAATTTGGCAAAGACCTTGAAAAAGGAAATGGCAACCCATTCCAGTATTCTTTCCTGGAGAATTCCATGAACAGAGGAGCCTGATGGGCTACAGTTCATGGAGTCACAAAGAGTCAGACACAACTGAGTGACTGACACTTTCCTAGACACTTTAAGGGAGCAAACCATGCAAATGACAAATGTTTGAGCAAAGACCATCCATGCCAAAGGCACATGTATCCCCAAGTAAAGAAAGACATCAGTTACCCAGTTCAGTACGTTACTAGCCTGGCTTTTCTGGCAGAACCTATTTCAGATTAGTTTATCTATGATAGACATGTTGCGTTCTGTTTTTCCGGTTTTCTGTGTATGAGACTTTCTTTCCACTGCTTGACTGTTTTTTCCTGTGAAATTAAAGTAAGGAAATGATTTCTTAGAGCCCCACTAACTTTTTTTTAAATGCTTTTAACAAATGACATCAGAACACAAATTTTGTTTTATTAGAGTCTCTCTCTCATGTTGTGTGTGATTTCCTTACTAGGCTGCTGCAGAAAAGATGGTACAAGCTCTAATGGAAAGAAATTCAGAATTACAGGCCCTGCGCCAATATTTAGGAGGGAAAGATTTCATGATGTCCCAAGCACCCCTCTCTAACCGACCAGCTGAAGTTACCTCCATCAGCCCCCATCTTGAAGAGCAAACTGGTCAAGTAAGAACTATAGACTTGTATAGATGTTTATGCCAGCTGCATTTTCTTTTTATATCTGAGGCATAAGTATGATACTTTTAATACCAAGTTGTGTGAGGATGTTCCAAGTCCTGTCATTGTGATCATGGTTTCTGTATCTTCCTAAATCCCCTGACTCTTCCAATTTTTAGGGTTCACTGCATATACCCTCCAGAGATGAGAGCACTTCATTGACTGCCAAAGGGGATGCTGCCGTACCCAGGTCCTCGTTAGGTAAGTATCAAATTTTATTTCAGTAAGGAATCTCTGTCTTTCCTTCTTGTAACACTCTGTTAACAGATTTGGCCAAGACTCTCTTTCTCTTCCTACCTTAATGGAAAAAATAAGCTTGGATTCCACTGAAAGACTGAAGAGATGTCTATTCTAGGGAGAACTGACTTTACCTTACATTGAATTAAAGCTATTGTTCTGGCTATATGATTTGGCCCAAAGAAGCTGCATCCTAATTTTCCTTTTCAGATAGCTTTGCAGGGACTCAAGAATGCAGGAGGCAGTGTTTTCAAACCTGCCCGGCAGGACCATGGGGCTGATACCTTCTCCTGAGTATCTTTGAAGCAAGCTGAGGCTACTTACTGTACCTAGACATAAGCTACGTTACAGTATTAGGAAGAATAGGCAGTGTACATTGAGTCATTTGCCAAGCTCTGCCCCATCCAAGAGGTGGTTGTAGGCCTTGAACTCCATAAAAGTAACGGAATTATATGTGAGGTGTAAGCAAAACTCAAAATGAATGCCTTAGATTAGTCTCAGAGACCAAAATATTAGGATCTGGAGAAGTGTTACAGAAACAGGGGCTCACCATGATTAGTGACTTGGTGACTATAGTGCTGATAGAGTGTTGTGGACTTGAGGAATTAACTTACAGTTTTTTAAATGATTTTCAGAATGTAAAAACTTTGTGTCTGTTTTATAGTATAGGGCATTGTGGAATTCATAGGTAAGCTGTGCAAGTAATCATTTTTTAGTGGGAAACTTTATTCTAGTCAAAGAGTAAAGATGCTGGATTTGTTTAATTTACTCCCTATTTACCTTTTTTAAAAAGCATCTTTCCCCAATTTATTTTGTAAATTTCAAACCTATATGAAAGTGGCAAAAATGGTACAGTGAATACCCATGTACATTTTTATTAAGATTCACCAACTGTTAAAATTTTGCCACTTTTGCATTATTTCTTGCATGTATGTGCGTGTACACACAGATGTAATGTTTTTTTCTGAACCATTTAAAAATTACAAAGATCATGTCACTTCATCCCTACATACTTCATTAAACAAGAGCAACCTCCTGGGTAACTACAATTACCATGTTCAGTCAGTGTAGCTTTAACGTAGTCCTACATCTACTGTACAGTCTGTTTTCAGAGTTTCCGTTGTCCCTGTAATGCTCTTTGATAGCTGGTTGTTTTCTTCCCTCCCTACTGTCATGGTTCTTCAGTCTCCTTTAACCTAGAACCATTTTCTAGCCTCTTTTGTCTTTTTTTGGTATTAGCAGTTTTTTCAATTAAAGTGTAGTTGATTTATAATGTTGTGTTTGTCCCCAGTGTACAGCAAAGTGATTCTGTTGTATACATCTTTCTCCGATTCTTTTGCATTATGGTTTACTACAGGTTATTGAATACAGCTCCCTTTGCCATACAGTAGGACCTTGTTGTTTATCCATTCTGTATATAATAGTTTGCATCTGCCAGCCCCCAATTCCCAATCCAGCCCTCCACCATCCCCGCTTGGCAGCCACAAGTCTGTTCTCTGACACTGGCTGTTTAGTTTCATTCATTTTGTTAGTATTCAGTTTTGGCTTTTTCTTCCTCATTATTGTTGAACTAACTTTACCCATTAATAATAAAACATTAAAATGGTTCAGAGCTCAAAAATATAGAAAAGTGTAATCAGAAGTCCCATCTACTTCTCTGTCCTTTCTCTCCTGTTTTCACTCATCCTCTGAAGGCAACTGGTTTTATTTCTGAGGTATCCTGCCTGTGTTTCTTTTTACAGAAGTAAGCAGATTAATCCTATGTGTATATGTAATATGCATGTGTCCCCTTTTCCTAACATAAAACATACTCCGTAGATGTATTCTTTTCTAAACAGCTTGTTGTACTTAATATCTTAGAAATCACTCCATGTCAGTTCATAAGGATATTCCTCATTCTTTTTTAAAGCTATATATAGAGCTTCATTGTGTGGATATACTGTACATATTCAGTCTTTTTATAGGCTTATAGATGGATTGCAGTGTTTTGTTATTACAAATAATGCTGCAAAGAACATCCTGTGTATATATGTTTTGTTGTTATTGGATTGTATCTTAGAATAAATTTCTCAGAAATAAGGCAGCACAGATCATATTATGTTGATACTGGTTGTAAGTAGCACTATGTATTCATCTTTAGGAGACTTGGATACAGTTGTGGGGCTGGAAAAAGAACTGAGTAATGCCAAAGAGGAACTTGAGCTCATGGCTAAAAAAGAGAGAGAAAGTCGGGTGAGTTTTCTAGTTAAGTCTAATTTCTAAGTTCCTATTTTTTTCTCAAAAGAGTTTTTAAGTATTCAAGAGGGAGAGAACATATGTGTACCTACGGCTGATTCATGTTAATGTATTATAGAATCCAACACAACATTGTAAAGCAATCATCCTCCAATTAAAGGTAAATAAATTTTTTAAAAAACTTTTTTAAAAAAGGAAAGAGTAAAATTCTCCAAGTATAATATCTGGGTCCAAATCCAAGTTGAGCCTTTTTTCTTTCTAGAGAAAAGTAGAAATTGCTTTATATTACATTATCTCATCAAGATGCTCTTGTTTTTAATAAATGAGGATTATTAAAACTTTTTAAGTGCTGAAAGAACACAGTTTTCTTTACCCATGTCTAACTGGAATAAAATAATTATAGAGGACTTGTGAAAAAAATGAAGTGCTATATAATTGTTGCTTATAATTATGACAGATCCATGAAATTAGTTTTAGAAACATAGAACAAGAGACATTCAAGAAAGATCCATAATGTTTATTGAGAACTTGCTGTATGTTATGCACTGCACTGGGCATTTAAATTCGCACTAATACTTACAACTCTGCAAAGTAGGTTAGTGTTGGCCCTATTTTATAGAAGAAGAAGCTGAAACACTGTTTTAAAAGATGAAGGAGAGGAATTGTTATGTGACTATAAAATACTAAAGCTACGGTTTAAGCTCAGGTCTTCTGTGACTCAGCATGCTTCCTCAGAAGTCCTTTCCTGGAGCAGATAATTTTTCCCATCCATATGCTCTATTTCTAGCGACAGTTTTCATCATTTGCTTAGAAGAGGCCTCTTAGCCTTACAGAATCCCTTCCCCTTCTGCCTCCCTATACAACTTGGATGAAGAGAGAGGAAGCTTTAGGGCCACAGGATAGGGTTACAGGCTAAAACTAAAACCCTTTATGTCACCATGGCCTCTACTGTAGAAGATCAGACAGTGTCATGGGTCCCTAAACTAAGTTTAGTTGGCCAGTCTGTATAGCTCCTCAGTTTTTGTTCCACCTCTTTCCCATAGTTAGATCTATAATATAAAACCTGTGTTCATATTTGTGGTGAAATTATCTTATTGTATTTCTTTTCATTACCATATCTCTCCTTAAAAACAGAATCATGTTATATGACTCAAGTTTTGAGGATGTGAAATTGTGTGGCATTTTAAAAATACGAGTTTTAAAAACTCCCCTAGTTTCCCTCCTTTTCCAAAATTTCGGTTCTACCCTAGCCATTATGTTGTTCCTGTTTCTCTCACATACTCAGTTAAGACTAATGTTACTGCACTTCCCTGAGATCCCACATGCCATGCAGTACAGCCAAAAAAAAATTAAAAAAACAAACCAGTCTGCTATGTTTTGTAGTGCTAAAAAAGTAGAGGACATCATTAAAACCACATTACAACTTCCTATGAAACGTCCTTTGATATCACACGGTGTGGTTTATGGATCTGATCCAGCAGCTCACTCTTCATGTTCTAGTTTTCATTTGCACTACTGGTTGATAATAATAGATATGGAAAAGCACCTGCTTCAGTGTCAAAGTGTAACCATGACACCCACTGTTTCCTCTGCCCACTGACTTCAGGGTTTCCTTCTCCACAGATGGAACTCTCCGCGCTCCAGTCCATGGTGGCTGTGCAGGAGCAAGAGCTGCAGGTTCAGGCTGCTGACATGGAGTCCCTGACCAGGACCATACAGATTAAGGAAGACCTCATAAAGGTCGTTCAAAGCTTTTGAAAGACCCTTGGAAATGATTACAGCTCAGAATACCTTCCCCTTCAAACAGCACTTGGATTCACTGAGTCCCTGTGGTGGCGCTCGTCTTCTAGGTCCAGGGCTCGTTTGAGCCTCTTGGTGTTCCCAGATTCTCTCTGACTGATACCAGAGTGGCTCAGATTTCATGAAGAAGTTATTGTTACTATCATGGCTTATTAATATCCCATTTAATGCATAGTAGATTATTTCAAGAGCATTTATTCCTCTGCTGAATAGCATTTTTTTTTCATTACTATTTTTATTACTAGTTTTTTGACTTTTAGGACCTGCAGATGCAGCTGGTTGATCCTGAAGACATCCCGGCTATGGAACGGCTGACCCAGGAAGTCTTGCTTCTTCGGGAAAAAGTTGCTTCAGTAGAATCACAAGGACAGGAAACGTCCGGAAACCGAAGACAACAAGTAAGCTATTGGAGTACAGGCCTTATTTTTACTGCAAAATAAACAGTGAACAAGATGTCAATTACTTATGATGGTGGCTGTTGCTAGAATTTCATCAAGAATCTGTGCTCCCAAGTTCCCCACCGTGGCCAGTAGCAGCCACAGGTGCTGTTTTCTAGCACATGTGGTTCCTTTGTAACTGCTGCCCCAGATCTGACCTTTCTTGAATGCCAAACTTGTTATTAATCGAAAGACCGGTTTACCTGTACTTCTCCGTGTCTCTGTTACCATGTCTATAGACACTACTCATCTCAGTCCAAACTGGCTTTAACTCTACCAGTTCCCTTAAACAGATTGCCAGTCATGCATTATCACAGGTTGTCTTCTTTAGAGCACTTTACTGTAGCTCACAGTGACACCTGTCTGTGACTGATGGATGTCTGTTCCCCAACTAGATAGTAGGTTTATCCTTAGAACCTGGCACAGAGAAGGGGCCCAGTAAATATTTACTCAGTGGACAAAGAGCGCTTGTGAGTCCTGCTGTCTGTGTCCCTCTTGCCCTGTCCTTGCTTTGTCTCCCACTCCTCCCTCTTAGCCCGTCTCCTGTGTTTCTGGCTTTGTTTTCTTCTTTCTTCTTCTTCTTCCTCCCATAGTTGAATTCTGCCTTATAGAGTTTTAGAGATAAAAAACTTTATGACAAATATGATATTGACTTGAAAACTGTAGCGTACTATATAGAAAGGATGAGTCAGTAATGAGATAGTGAGCTGCTTGAGTCATAGTCCATGCTGATTCGTTCTTTTGATCTCTTTCTCAGAATTAACTGTGGCTTCGTGTTTCTGTTTGCGTGTTGCTTCACTTCTTTTTCCCCTCAGTTGCTGCTGATGCTTGAAGGACTGGTAGATGAGCGGAGTCGGCTCAATGAGGCCTTACAGGCAGAGAGACAGCTCTACAGTAGTCTGGTGAAGTTCCATGCCCATCCAGAGAGGTGAGAGAGTGACTGCATTGTTTTTCCTTTTATTCCTCATTACATGAAGATACCTACAGCTTACAAAGTGGGAAGAAAAAGAAAGTGGACCATTACTGGGGTCCAATTTGTCATTCGTTTTATGGATTCCTCTGAGCCTCAGTGTCTGAATTAAGTCAGGAATACTGCCTGTTTCGTGTAGTTATTGCAAAGATCAAATGAGAATACATGTCAGGTGTCTCAATTCGTTCCTTGCATGTAGTAAGAACTTGTATATTTCTTTCATTTGTCTGCTCCTTGTCCTATTAAAGGCTGCTTCATTATATTATAATAATAAGAGTAAGACTATAACGGGCCCTGATATTCACTGAATGTCACTGAGGAAAATGTATTTGTTGTTATGGCTACTATTACTGCAGGATTACCAATAGCCATCATGATGAATATGTTTTCCTGCACCTCTTAATTTTTGGCCATATATATTATTATCTTTCTGGTACATTTTCTGTTCTCTTTATTATTTTTTTTTCTTGTTTTGCCTTCCCTCCTAGCCCCTTTCTTTCTTTCCTAATTTTTATTTTTGTTACTATTCAGCTTTCTCTAATGTATTGCTGAGTTAAATTTGTTTTCTTTCTCTTTCAAGAAAATGAAGGCAGACGAAGGGTATGATAGGACCAGTTGTGTTACTCGTTAAGGAATCTCTGACTCTCTGTGAACTGGATTCCTTCTCAGAGTACTGTGAAGTTTGGTTAACAAATGACAAAACATATACCTTCAGTAGCAACCAACCCTGCTTGGCTCAATATGAATTCAGTTTACAGTTAGTTTTTCCTGGGTTTTGGTTTTTCAGAAACTAATGCATTCAGTTAGAAAATGAAATTTCTCCTAGTAGCCTTGTAGTGGTGTTAGCTAAATATTAGGAACTATAATTTTATGTCGGGTTGGCCCAGAATCTTGGATAAAGGGACAAACTTTACAGAAAGCAGACCTTGCTAGTCTACCAGCAATGAACACAGGTGCCACAACAAAGACCACATTCATTGGTTGTATTCTAGAGACACAGTAAAATGTGTCTCCTAGAGTCTCATGGCTCAGACTGGCACTGTGGCTCTTTGGAAGCATCTATGGACTCCTTATGGGCTTCCCTGGTAGCTCAGTAGCAAAGAATCTGCCTACAATGCAGGGGACACAGGTTCGATCCCTGGGTCAGGAAGATCCCCTGGAGGAGGAAATGGCAACCCCCTCCAGTATTCTTGCCTGGAAAATCCCATGGACAGAAGAGCCTGGGGGGCTATAGTCTATGCGGTTGCAAAAGAGTTGGACACGACTTAGCGACTAAATGACAACAACGATGGACTCATTACATTGATGGCTAATTCATTTTCCTTCCATGTGTGGCATGTTTAATCAGCTCTGAGAGAGACCGAACTCTGCAGGTGGAACTAGAAGGGGCCCAGGTGATACGCAATCGGCTAGAAGAAGTTCTCGGAAGAAGCCTGGAGCGCTTAAGCAGGCTGGAGACCCTGGCCGCCATTGGAGGTGGGGAACTGGAAAGTGTGCGAGTTCATCACGAGCATGGCTTCTGAGCACTGGCGGGTCAGACTGCACCCAGGATGGAGACCCTTGTGTGCACTAACCAGAGAGCCCTGTCTGAACTAAACGGTGACTTACTAATGATAGAACTGGTACAAGTAGCCTCACCTGCAAAGTGAAACTCATTTTAGTCTACCTGTATTTCACTGTTCGTAACTGTCTCTAAGTTGAATGGTGGAGGTTACAAGGTATGTTTGCACACTATAAATCATTCCATTTTAGTTTCCTCACCCACCCCCCTCCTTCTTTTCCCTCATCCCTTCTATGGGCCAATAAAGTTTATTCCTCCCCCACTTTCACAATCCATTTCATATATTCCATATCATGTCATAAATGCATGTGTGTGTATTTTTTTGCCATTCAATCAACTCCTGCTCTTTGAGTGAGAGCAATTTTTTAATCAAAGGTTCAAGATGAGAGAGAGAGAATGAGAGTCTGTAGAATGACTCTGCAGAAATGGTATAATCCTTAGAAGGTAATCAAAGCTAAGACTTGCAGTAGTAGCCTGAAAGTATTGGGAAGGCCAAGTTAAAGAGCAGAGGCAAAGACTGTTAAAACATTTATAGTAAACCTTTACCTCTAATATTGTTTCAGAGTTGATTATTGAATGACAGTGAAAAGAGATTAGATGCAGATTAAATTACATTAATTTTTTTTTCTTTAAACCAAGTGTATAATATTTAGTCAGAACATAACTTTAAGAAAGCTCCCAGGTCTGTCAGGGTGAGAATTCTCCACATAAAATGACAGTTTCAAATGTAATGTCCCCTTTCAAGTTCAGTATTTCACCAAATAACTCATTATGGTCAGAATAGCCTACTACTTGTATTTTTTTCTTTTGGTAGTGGCACTAGTTGGAGTACTATATTTTTCACTTTTTCGTGCTTTTGCATTTCTCCATGTTAAAGCAACCAATAGGCTTCCGGTTTTGATGTGTTTGAATAGTTTAGAAAGAAATATCACACATCTTTCTAGGCTTTGGTCATGTCTCAGTGTTTTGTTATCACAACATGATGGAAGTAAGAAAGGGGGCCCTTTAGATTATACTTCTGGTATCTTAAATATCAATGTAATTGACATCTTAAATATCAATTAAAAAAATAACAGTAACCAAGGTTACTTTGGAGCTTTGCAAGCTCGTGAGATTTGTTATTTCTGCTGGATATAATTTTCCCAGCTTAGAAGCTGAGGTTTCAGATTTTAAACATGGAATTTGGAACTAGGGATTGGGGCTCTTTAGCACCGTAAATGTAACTGAGTATCCTTTCTAAACTAGGCGGAGCACAATGGTTTTTCTTTTTTCCCTCCCATTTTTTTACATGACACTTTACTTCTTTCACATTCATGTGCTGACATGGCTTGTTTACATTCAAAATTCTGTCCCAGTTTCTGTAACCTCAGCAACACCTGTAACAGAGCATCACTCTGACGTGGACAGGGAAGAAAATATTTTCCTGGAGGAACACCCTGGAATTCTCTGATTAAGTAATTTGCAGAAGATTGGTAATGCTTAAATGGAAATGCTTCCCAGCTTTAATGGGCTTGCTTTGAGGGGAAAAGGCATCATTTAATAAAGGAATTAGGAAGTATAAGCTGAATCATCCATTTTTTTCTTAGTCTTCCAATTTTTAGTGACCCTTTCCTGCACAAAGCTTTTTGTAACATTCTAGAAGTAAAGAAACAGATACTCAAGCTGTAGAAATATCAACCCACCAAAGACTAGCCTGTCATATGATTACAAGGCATGTAGGAAATGTCTTTTCTTATTTTTACTAATAGCCCAGTGGTACTAAGTTTCCTGTTAAGATTCAACCATGGCTGATATTTGGCTTCTAATGGCTCATAGAGATTACAGTAATTTAGGTAAGCTACTACTTCCATGTCTGTCATCCTACAAAAGTAGGCATTTCCCTTGTTATCTTGACCAGTTGCTAAATGTTAGAAATGTTAAGGTAGTGGAATGAATAATGAGAAACCCAACTTCCTACCAAAACATTAACAAAATACATAGATTAGGGGGAGAAAGTAAGAACTCTAGTCCTGATTTGGATCCTGAAAAGATGGAGTAACTTGTTCTGTAGTTACTTACCTTTGATATTGGTCCTTAGGAAACATTTTAGAAAGTTAAGGGATTTAGTGGCACGGAAATTAGAAGTTTGATCTTGATACCATAGATGTGACTAAAATCTGGTTCTTTCTTGTCTGTATAGTTGGAATAAGGCTTGTGAACAGTGCTAACTGGAGAGAGTTTGCCAGTCTAACAATTTTGTGTGATAATTTGGCATCTTATTAGAGAATATGGTTCTAATGAATTTTGCTCTGTATCCCGCAGATAGTTGATGCTTTGGCCCCTTCATCCATATACTTGTATTTAGCATGCTATAATAAGATTCCACTCCCTCCTTAGGAGTGCGGACCTTTTCTTTTACTGAATTGTTCTACCTTTGCCAGGCGTTTTTCAATATTACAATAACTTTAGATAAAGCCTTGTGTGCTTATAGAACCTTGTGTTTGAAGGGGAAAAAAAGGTGAAAGAAAATGGAGTTAAATTCTCACTCAGACTATACTTAATTGGAAACATAGAACTTAAATTCAGAAAAATCTGTATTGATAGATTTGGTCTTTTACATATTTCCTTTCTGGTTGTAATGGTTGTAAGAGGTCAGGGTAATTGAAGTCTATAGAAACTAAAGAATTGAAAAGGACCTCCAAGATTTATATAATGAGTGAAATGGAAGTCCTTTTGATAGATATTTCCTTTAAACTCTTTTTTATTACAGGATTAAACTGTATCATTGAAGTCTGATCATTGATAATACCTAGTATAAATCAGCGTTTTCTGGTGTTCTCTTTTCAACTATTTAGTCAAGTTACAGTAACTTTTTTGAAAAGGCCTGATGGGACTGTTTTAATATTGTCAGCCTTTAACTCTTATCCTTAACCCCTCCCGCCCCCTCCCACACCCACTTCTCTTCATTTGTGGACAGCAGCAGTATCTTCATTTCTTCTGCTTCCTCATTTGTATTTTTAAAAGATTTGTCTTTGTCGTTATGTGCAGTCAGAGATCTGTGAAAGATCAAGGAAACCTTGACCTGACTAGGACAGTAGATCCAAGCCATGAGTTTCCTGAGGAGGCTCTTTAGTTTCTTCTACTTGCACTGTTTATACCTAAATGACCCCAGTGGCAGATTTCTGTAAAAGGCCTATCACTTTTATGCTTGCTTACACTTCTAATCCAGTGTCTGGTTGAGAAGTTTGGTTCGTAGCTTCAAAACAGTTCAAGAAAATTGGTTTCAGTTCTCTCTGCTTCAGTCATCTTCTTCTGCTCTCTGCTTCAGTTAGGTCTAGAATCCTCTGATTAGGACAAGGGGAAACAGATCAGATTACACCCCAAATTGCTCCTGTCATTGAGGAATAAGTGACCTACCTAAAATCACTTCCCTTTGGAGTGTAAGCCCTAGAGGAAACAGTTATTTAATACCTTTGCTTGCTTTGAGCTAGTATTAGAAACCTCTGGTTGCTGTTGATATGATCAAGTTATTGTTTTCTGACTTATTGGTCATTTTCTTTCTTTCCTTTTTTTGAAGTCACAGAATCTTCACATCCCTGAAAAACTCAAGTTGCTTCTTCAACTAGGGTCTCACTAGTAATTCTGCAGGTTTGCAGCCAATGTGCAGGGATATGTGACAAACTTCCTAGAGAGTAGGGAAGGAATATAGTGACTCACACACTTTTAAAGTCCATTTTCCATCCTGCCTTGTAGAAACAGTACTGGAGGTGTGATAAATGAAATTAGCTTTGTTTTTCAGATACTAATATCCTGTGAGACACAAACATTTAGAAAATTTTCTCTCATTTCCCTTTGAGGTGAAGCTCAGAGAGCTTTTATTCTTCTGCCTTTTGTACTGCAGAATCATGTGTACTGCAGAAAAAATAGCTGGGAATATGGAGCTCATATAAGGCAGCCCAATAAGAAAAACAGAAGGAATGAGTCCACAGGCCAGGAAAGCAGAATAATTTCTGTGGGGTGATAGTTTCTGTGTATTAAAGCATTTTGGAATATGGTTTTAAACCACCTCGTCACTAGGCATTTGGAGCAATTAACTTTGTTAAGTCATTTTTATTACAATTAAAAGACAATCATATAGATTGTAAGTAGTGTGAGTATTGACAGAAGGTAAGTCCTCAACTTCTTCCCATATCATCACTGAGCCAGGATAAATTTCCCAAATAAAATATCAGTGTTTGTAATTTGCTTCCAACAAAGGGTGGGAAGTGGAAGAGAGACATAAAACTGTAGCACTAACAATACTAATTTTATCAGATTTCAAATAAGAGTAATTAAACTTCTAAAGTGACATACTAATTCTTTTTGCATTACTTTCCCTTTTTGTTATTTAAAGTCAAATTCCAGAAATAAAAATCTTTATCATACTGTTTTCTTCTTGCTAAAGCTGGAAGGATAAAATAAAAAGTTCAGCAACATCAGAAAATGTTTGATCTAAAATAATAATGAAGAGTATGGTGGTTAAGTACATGAACCAAATCGACTTCCTTGTTCCTTTTGAGAACTCATGATTGTCTGGCAAATGCATGTAGGTTTGTGTTTAGTGTATAACATGAATAGACAGTGCTTCCTTTTGCAATTTCAAAATAATCGCTTTGAAATACCCCTCTCAGTCTGTAAATTTTAGAGGCATGTGTATATACAAGTGTGTTTTATAAACCATGAATTTGTCTGTTTCCACCAAGTATGATCAATTTGATAATAAAATCAGGCTTACTTTTTACCACTTAAAGTTTTGATCTTAGGGCTGTTGAGAAAAAGTGATTCATAACAATTTAGATGAAGAAGGAAGTAACATGTTACATCCATTAACTTGGCACTAGACCCTTTTAGGCCTAGTTACCCACTGAAAAAAGCTGTAAGTTTTCATTTCTTCATGGCACTGTGTTGTGTTAAACTGTGTTAACATTTGTGCTAGCATGGAGCATGTACTTTTTTATATATAAGTGTTAGAATTTCAGCTATTTTAGTTGAAACACAAAATTGTTACTTATCCAATAAAAGTATCAAAGGCCAAACAGTAATTATTTGGTTTCATTCTTAAAAGATTAATGAGGAAAGTAGAGAAAGCTCTTTATCTTTTTTTTCCCCTTATAGGAGAACCAGTCTATTGATGATTGTACTAAAACTCCAAGTTAAGTAAGGCTCTGAAATAAGTGAATGCCTTTGTATTTATTTAACTAAAGGAAGGAAGCAGAAGAAACCTGAGTTTTTTTACTCTTGAGGAAATGAGAAGCACTAAACTTCCCCTAGAAATGTGAAATGGATTACTTTACCTTAAAAAAAACCCTCCCTGCTCTGCTTGCCGAAGGAGAGTAGTGGAAAGTGGGATGAAAATTTGAGGAGCCTGTTGTCATGAGCTATCTGGGAGATAGTGAGAGACAGGGAAGCCTGGCATGCTACAGCTCATGGGGTCTCAAAGAGTCGGACACAGCTGAACAATTGTTACGGTGGGTGGTGCTGTCCCTGTGTATGTTCTGGAAAGGCCTGTTTCTTGTGTTCTTTGAGGAACAAAGAGATCATAGAAGGAAGAATTCCTTGACACTACAGAACTTTAAGTCACTGAAAACAGTTGCTTTCTGAATTACAAGCTTGTAAGCTGGAAGGGTACCTAAGAGATACTGTGATTTAAAGACAAAGATACACCATAAAGGAACTTGACTGCAGACAAGTTTTTTTTTCCCCCCCCCCCCCAGCTACTTTGGTTCCAGTATTAGAATGTCTAGTTAAAGAATTTTATTTCTCAGGAGAAGCTTATGGAAGACTCCATGAAATCTTAGTTTTCTTATGGTTCTAGAAGGGAATAGATGCAGGTAAAATTGCAATTTGATAGGAGACCTTTTTTCTTTGATCCTCTCATGTAGGATCATAATATTAAAGTCATCAATAGTTGGTTCATGAGGTGAACAGGTGAAAGTTCTTATAATTTCATGGTAGAGTGCCTAAGAGTGAGAGGGAGGTGGGCCCAGAGGACATAAAGAGCCTGGCACTTGTTACTGCAAACTTGTTCATGCTATAAAGTTTAGCTCTTTAAATCACATTTCAAAATTAGTCAGCTATGATTCCTGTGTTCCGAGTAACTTTATGGGAAAATTTTACTCCTTTTCTGTTGGCTGCATATAAATGGCTTAAAAAGAAAACAAGAATGACCATAGAGTAGAATTTGGAGAAAGTGGTCTTGTTGCAGCCCAGTTGGGGCTCATTACTGAAGAACTAAAATAACACTTCATGACTTTCCCTCAAGGCTTATTTGTGCATGATGGAGTTTTAAGGAGTTATCATTTAACGATGATTAATCCTATTTGTTAAAACACCTATTCAAGAGTTCATCTTAATCTACTGATCTGTGTTTTTTTTCAACTGTCCTGCAAAGTAGGAAGACCTTAAGAGTGTTACTTCAAACCTCCATCGTGAGCAGTGAAGAGGCAGACTTAAGATCACCCCCTGAAAACACTGTTGTTGTTTAGTCACTCAGTTCTGTCTGCCTCTTGTGACCCCATGGACTGTAGCCCACCAGACTCCTCTGTCCATGGGATTTCCCAGGCAAGAATACCTGGGAGTGGAGTGGGTTGCCATTTCCTCCTCCAGATCTTCCTGACCCAGGGATCAAACCTGTGTCTCCTGCATTGGCAGGCGGATTCTTTACCACTGAGTGTTCTGCTGAGTACATTTAGGTTCTATGGCCTTTTTCAACCCTCTGCTTTCTAGTGCATAAACCAGTTTGCCAATAATATTGTAAAATAGTAATAATAAGGAATATACTGAGTATATGCCAAGCACTGTTTCAAGCACTTCAAAGGCACCAAACCCTTTGTAGCTGAAAAGTGTATGGAGTGGATATTAGTATTAACCCTAAGAAGTGAGGGAACTAAGTTATGAAAAGGATTTGTCTAAAGTCACATAACTAATGATGCAAGCAGAAATCTAACCTAGACAATCTGGCTCTAGAGTCTATGTTCTCAAGAATTATGCCATCCTCAACTTAAAAAGCACAAAAGTATGACTTTTTGCCTCTGTGATAAAAAAGACCTTATATTTTCATGCCACTTAAATTTTGCCCAAAGGTTTTAAAGTATTGTATTTTAGAAGTTTATTTCTATGTACTTTATAGAGTCAGACAGTTGATAGAAAATAATGCTTCAAGAGAGGGAAGTTTTGGTAGCACCTCCTTATGTGTGATTCAGAGCCTTGAAACTTGGGAGAACCACAACTTGAGAACTGTTATTGAAGCCTCAAATAAAAGTTTTTAATAAAATTTTCAGTCTAACATGTCAAACTTACCCTGGAGATCGAGAGGCAAGTTAAATTTGAATGAACAGATTCTTAGCTTTCAGTAGTTCTAAAGGTAGCAGAACATTTTATTTCATATTTATCAAACATTAGCAATAACTTCCTCAATATAAAGTATAGTACCTTTAAATTAGAAATGTATAGTTCTGAGGATAGTGTTTTGTTGCTTTGTAAAAACTTAGAAAGGGTATTCTCCGCCAAAGAGAAATTCTTACTGCCATTTAAAAAACCAGGAATGGTAACAGCAGAGGCTTGTCTACTGTAAACTTACAGGTAGGGCTTTGTGTGGGATAACTTATTTCAATATTTTCTATGTATATTTTTTTTAAATTTACCCCTCAAACAAACACATTCAAAAAAGCTTTTTGCATTCAAATTGGTAAAGGCTAAGCTACCGTTCAAGCTGCCCTGAAGGAAGTACCGCAGACTGCTGCTCCTGAGAAAATGAGTAAGGAAAACAAAACCCCTGTGCAGTAGAGTGTCAGGATGAAATGGGCATTTTTGCTTCATCTCCATTTAACTCTTGATGAAGTCAAAATCATGGTATCCTGTCCCAGAGTGAATTAAAGAGAGAACATTATTAATAGAAAGTCAGATGTGGCATCAGAAAGGCGACAAAGGTAAGTGGAGGGCAGAAAGGGTTAGACAGAAGCCTTCAAGGCCAGTGCCAATCACCCTTTCTAATCTCCACTTACCTTGCTTCTGGAATCCTGTACAGGAATCATCGCAGGATGTGAGCCCAGTGTGGTATGGTGGGGGTGAGGATCCTGACCTCATAGAGCTGAACTTTCTTCAACCACAGGATTATTATTTTCAACACTCAGAAGGGAAACAATATGAAAAGTGTGTTTTTTAAGTCTGTCACTGAGTGGAACAATTCATTTTCTTTGCAGAAAAAGAAAAAAGAAGGTTCTGATCTCTATTGTTCAGGGAATAGTGAACAACAATAGTGTTGTTCAAAGTGAGCATAATACAACATGGTTGTCCTCAAGTGAATTAGCATCCTGGGTTCAATGAGTTCCCAAAGCAGCCACATCTTAGGAAATATGTTCAGTCACCTCTATACAACCAGTGTCCTAAATGAGATGGTTCTGGGGCTGGTTTAAAAGTAAGTATTGGAAATCTCTATTGTACAACAGTCTGCCACAGAGCTCTAAAGATGCCGAGTGGTAAAGGTGTCTTCTTGTGAGTAGGGCTTTATTGAATAGGGTATTGCCTTGGTCCAAAGTTAACACAACATTCACGGTAAAGATCAGCAAATGAGTCATAAAATTAACCTGTTAGGACAACATGCTTTTAGTACTTTTTCATGAGATTGGCCAGGTCCATTGCCAGTACCCTGGCATAATCTTGCAGATGCCAAGAGATGGAGTGTAGGTGTGAGCTGGCCCTGCTCATCTTACCTGTAGAGGGTAGTGAATGCTCATTATTTATGCAGAGCCTTTCATTCATGGTGTGTGAGCTCAGGAGCCGGTTCTCTGCTCTTGGAGGAGGAGACAAAAATCTGATTTGTCACCAGAAGGAACAGTGAATGGTCTCTGCCTGAAAGTCTAGAGACTTGCCATCTTGGCATGGCTCTTATACAGGGCTAGCTATAGCTATGTAACTGTGGTCAAGCTGCCTAATCTCTGAGGCTCAGGTTACCCAGTGGCCAGAAGAAGAGTTGTAACAGCTTGGTTTCTGAGGCCAGGATCAGAACTGGATCTCAGGGTTCTCTAACCTGTGCAGGTTCTGTAAGACCCAAGGAGTATCAATGATACATTTTCTCTGGTGTCCAGATGAATTAACCATTATAAATTCCTACATTTTCAGAAGAAATCAGTAATGTGAGCAATAGGTCTTAATCTAAAATTTGATGAACAGTCTTATTTTTACAGATGTGGAGAAGAAGGAACACCCTATATTTGTGCTGTCTGAAATGGCAGCCATCAGCCATGTGTGTGATTATTTGAATTACATTTAAAAAGATAGACATAACATTGGGACTGTTATAAGAAAAACGCTTAATGAAAATTCTTTTAAGCAGTATCTATAGTTTCAGATACAAAATTATGAATAGTGATTCTTTGTATTGCTACTAATTCTCTCAGTGCCAGCCAGAATTTCTTCAAAAGGCTTAGATATAACAGGATAATATTTTTAAAAAGAATATTTTATTTTTAGATGTTTGAAAAAAAAAAAATCATTTCCTCGGGCTCAGTAGCCACGTGTGACTAGTGTCTACTGAATAGCAGAGGCATAAAACTGCAAAAACTTCTGGTGGTCAGCACTGCCCTAGACATCCATCTAGACCATGAACTGCAGCTACTTGTCCCTTGGTGTGGGGCATAGATGCTTGTGTCCCAGGGAGACTGTGTTCATTTTTGGTGAGTGAATAAATGGATTAAATTCCTTTTAGACAAAATGGTGCAAGAAACCCTTCAGGCTCAGGATGTTGGCATTGGACAAGGGTTTGAGGGAGATGGAAGGAGGGGAGGTAAGAGGAAGGGGTGAAGAAACGGCTGAACAGTTCTCGGCCCCAGAGCTGGACTAGACCTCAGCTGCTGTAGGACGCAAGACCCTTGCAGGAAGGTTCCTCATTGAGATAATCACCCCACTTGCGGCTGATCCTAACAAGGTAAACGTGGGAGGAGCAGGGCTGCCCTGATCCCAAGGAAAGCGGGGACCCTCTCTGCACTCAGTGGTGGGAAAAAGTTGTCACACTGGGTCCATGTCACAGTAGGGAAAATTATTACATAGTGGCAGGAAGGAAATAATTCGGGGTTTCTGGAAATAAGTGAGAGGGGTAACCACTTAGTCCAGCAGTCTAACAGCTGTGCAGTTGAAACCAGCTTACCTTTTTAGGTTTAAGCTGGAGTGTTAGTAACAAAGTATCAGTGATGAATGACTTTTCTACACTGTTGGTGTTGCCTTCCCTGTCGGCCCTGCTGGCAAGGGGGCCACTCTGTGGGGAAAGGAAGAAATCAGAGGTGGATGGCAAAATGAGTGTAATCTAAGCTGCTGTCTGGAAGGCACCTGCGAAGGCAGTCACCTTTCTCTTCTGGACCCACTTCTAGGTACAGCTGCAGGGGACGACACGGAGGATGCGAGCACGGAGTTCACCGACAGTATCGAGGAGGAGGCTGCACACAACAGCCACCAGCAAGTAAGTCCGAGCTAGGTCCTGGGGTCCCGGGGTGGAGGGCTCAGAGCCCTTCGGGGACTGGTGGTCTCCTGCAGCCGTTGTGGGCCTGGCATGAGAAGCCCTCTTTGTGCATAAACCACTGCCCTGTCTTCTTCCTGCTCTCCCCAAGCTTCCCAGCCGCCTTTCCAACCGCCATTCTCACTCCATTTTTCTTTCCAATCCACCCTTTTTGCTCCTTGTGTCTCGTGCTCCTGCTCCCTGCCCTCCTTTGCCCCTATGTACCATCTATAGCTATAGCTTCAGAAGAATTTTTGCTCACAACAAAACCATGGACTCTTACCATCTTGGGCTTTTGTAACCGAAACACATCCCAGAAGACAGTTACCAAAGGGCCACTTGGGGAGGTGGCAGGCCTGGCCCCTGCTTCAGGAGAGTGCTCTCTGAGGAACTACAAGAGGACTGGAATGCCTCCAAAACCAGGCTCATCCTGGGGAAGTCTCACTACATAAAAGAGAACTTTGTTGGGCACCTGACTGCTCAAGTGGTGATGAGTCAGTGACCAGCAGATGACACTTCAAGAGCAAGCCCTGGTCAGACCTCAGAACGTGGTACCCAAGGCTGAAACATTGTTCTCATTGACCAGCAGTGAAGGTGTAACCAGCATTTTCTTGAGTTCAAGGGTAGAATGTCCTGGACCTCAGTCCCCAAGAGTGATCCCATAGCATCCACTGGAACACCTCTGTGTCTTCACCTTGCCCAGGGACATTTGGCAATCCCGTGTCCTAAAGGGACCGGGTGTATAGATTTTTTTCAGGAGCAAGTGGATCATTGGTATCTGTCGTTCTGCAGAAGCAGCTGAGCGTTTCCAGGGATAGCTTCCTTGGAGCAGTTGGAAAACTATGGGGGAAATGAGTCTGCCTCTTCATCTCCTGCACGGGAAAAAGACGAGGCACGTCTTTTTCCTACAGAAAGGAAATCCTACAGAAAGACCACGTGAGCAGTACCCAAACCTCACAGGATTGGGCAGTCTTTGACTCTTGAGGACATAAGCAGTTGTCTGAAACACCTCCCATTCTCAACACAGTTTTTCTACCTTCTACCAAGACCCCCTTTGTGTTGCTCTAGACACACCTGGCCCTAACTTCTCCCTTGAGTTCCTGCATGAGCTCCACTTCTCTTTTTGCTTGGACAGCTGAGTCCTCCTAACCAATGCTTGTACCTTTAATTATGTGGTCTATTGCCCCTCTGGGCCAATCCCTCGCCTCACCTCTCACTCCCTGATTGCACTGAGGACCTTGGGTGGGAGAGAAGGGTCTGCAGGATGTGAAAATATCCACTCTCACATGGAGCTTGACTGGGATGTCAGCTGTCAAGCTGACACTGATGGTTATTAACTTCAGAATATATGAACAGGAGCCACAGATATGGAAAGAGCCAGATGTGGTCCAAACTATGCGTGATAGTAGGAGTTCTCCACTCTGATTCTCAGTTATAGGCAGACTGGTTTATAAAGTCACTTCTTCCTCAACCTTCTTTTTCCTATAGCTGAGTGTGGAGAAATGATCAGACTACATTTTGAGGTCAGTCCAACCCTGGAATAAATTGTTCCATTGGGGCCTTTGTACTTCCCTTGCAATGTCTTCCCTATCCCTTGGCATGTGTTCAGTTGCTTCAGTCATGTCCAGCTCTTTGCAACCCCATGGACTGTAGCCTTCCAGGTTCCTCTGTCCCTGGGATTCTCCAGGCAAGAATACTGGAGTGGGTTGCCATTTCCTTCTCCAATCACTTGGCATAGGCGATACTTAATAAATTAGGCAAGTATTTATCTGTTGGATGAAAGAATATCTTGGGTAAGCAGTGTTTTCCTTTGCATCTTCTTTCCTTGAGAGTCAATCTTCAGTTCTGGGAAGGAGGTATGTGAAATCATTGTAAACTTACAGCAACTTTTCTGAGGGTTGTGGGCGTGGTTCTCCTGCTACCAATTAAATAAAGCTTGTTTTGTCGTAACTGTCTTGTGTCCAGATTCTCAAAAATGTATCTGCTTGTCTCCAGGGAACTGGTCCCTTAAGGTTGTGCTCTGAGCTTCTCCTAGTTGTGTCCTTGGGAGTAGACCTTATTCTCAACACCAAGCTCCCTTCCTGCCTCAGGCATATGCACACTTCCCCTTATAAACATATCCACCCAATTTTATGTTCCTTTTAAGGCAAGAACCAACTTTTGGCCAAAGCATATTGCTCCATCTTTATTTTTGGACTCACCCTCCTCAGGAAGTTTCAGGTCTGGCCATAATGATAATTTTCCCCATCTCTCACATAATTCCATTCTTAATCAAATGTAAGATCTATAATACCTAGGAAATTCCTGTGAAAGAAACTAATCATCATTGTCTTTCTTCATTTGAACTTTTGCAATAGAGAAAATTAATCAACAGTCACAAATGCAAAGGAGAGAAAGGCAGTGATGAACTTGAAAAAAGGTCATTTTTAATACCTTAATGCTGTCTGAGAACTGAATACACTGTGGGAGGTATGGAGCAATAGGGCTAAAACAAAGCCATTCTATTCAAATAAGAGATCAGGTTTGCACATTGAATTCTGTGGGGTAAATGGAAAACCAGCACACCAAAAAGTTGAATTATAAAATGGAAACAATAGAACAGAAAAATTAGGAAATGTGAAAAACAACAACAGCAACAATAATTTATGCGATGTAACTAACAATAGAACTAAAGGATCCGTACCACTGCTGCATACACTGACACCCTGGGGTTTTGCTTGAGGAAAAACAATAGAAGTATTAGCTTTTCATAGATGATAAAGAAAAAAATAGTTAAAATGCTAATCCCGAATCACTTTTCATGCATTTACATTTAAAATTTAAAGACAAAGCAGTCAAAGTAAACTCCCTTGGACATTGAAATTTGAAAAGTCAGATTAGCCTGGGAACAAATCAGATCTCTGTTTTCTCATTTAAAAGTAAGAAATCAGACCAGATAAACCATATGGTCCATTCTGGTATTAACATTCCATGGGTCTTATTTTCCCTTTTTAAAGAAAGCCAGTGTATTTAAGTCAGTAAAAGATAACATACATCCAGAAGGCACTTAAAAAATAGATGGCATCATTAAAATTAGACATCATTTTTAAGCAGAAGGAACCCTTAAGGTTTCCCTGGAGTAGGAAATGGCAACCCGCTCCAGTATTCTTGCCTGGAAAATTCCATCAAGAGAGAACCCCTGTCTTTGGGGCCCCAAAGAGTCAAACACAACTGAGCAACTGACCACCCTTTATTAACAGCAAAGAATAACTGTGTCCATATTGAAGGCTGATGGCAGTGTTTATTTTAGGTAAGTTAGTTGCAAAGAGTTTATGTAGAAAGATAATGTCACATAATTTAAATGAAAGGTTAGGTCATAAGCTTTCAAAAGTGGTTTTATCCAGTCCTCCTCCTTCATTTTGTCCCAAGTGCTTCATGGCACATTCAGGGATGGCCGCCAGTCCAAGCCTGGCAGCAGAGCCATAGAGACATTCTCAGGAGCCTCCCAGATCTCAGGCTTACAGCTGCAGGTGGGATTGGTGCTGGGAAATGAGCACACGTGGGCAGCTTCTCCTTTCTTCGCCGAGAGGGCAGAACCTGCACATCTCTTCACAACCTCCACTGCTGTGCTACTAAACGCTTTACACATACACGCCATGAATCAACCCCACCATGCACCTGAAGCCTGGATTTTAGCATGCTGTTACGAGGTCCAAAGCAACAGTCAGTGGCTTTGAGACAGGCCAAGCAGATCTATTAATCACTGATTCATTTAAGCTCCTCTGAGCCCTGTTTTGTTCAATATATTCCTGATCTAATTGAAGGAATCAAGTATATAATTAATTCTACAAGTCATTCCTAAACAAGTGGCCACTACATGATTCATGGAGATGCACATAAATATTTTGATAATGTTGATGATTGTAAGTGGTTTTTTGTAGCCAGAATGAATTTGTGACAGGTACAAGTCACTATATTTATAGAGATAAAACATGACCCAGAAATAGCTGTGTGGAGACGTGGAAAATTGGGAGGTCAAAATCAACTTGAAGTTAAGCAAAACCCCAAAATGCTGCCACTGAAAGGAAAAAGAAGCCATTATGACATTGGGATATAAGATTAATATTTGACAGGCAGGAAATTCATGTACTAAAATAATTGGTCATACACTAAGTAGATCATCATACTCAGGTTTTGGTTTCTTTAAAGAGCGTGATGAAAAAGCTGGAGAGGCGCCTAAGACAAATAGTAAAAAAGTTTAAAAGTTAAAAAATTGTTATTTGAGGAAAAAACCATACAGTCTGCTTTTATTAAAATTTTAAGGAGTAACTTCAAGAGTATCTTCAAAAACCAAAGGTGATGGGAAATTGTTTCTGCTTGTTTTCTTCTCACTTGCTTAGATCTGTAGAGAGAGTTTGGCTGGCAGCATCAGCACAGAGTGTTAGCCAATGGGGAAGGTGGTTGCTAGACAGGTGGCCTCATTTTCTTTAATTTTTTAAAAAAAATTTATTCAACTTTCTATTTTATATTGGAGTAACAATTAACAATTGTTGTAACAACAGCCTCCCAATTAACAATGTTGTAATAGTTTCAGGTGGACAGCGGAAGGACTCAGCCATACATATACATAGATCCATTCTCCCCCAAACCCTCCTCCTATCCCATCCCATCCCATCTAGGTGGCTTCAACTTTAACTTCTCACCAACTATAGACTGTGATTCTCCTGCTGCCAATGAAATTAGTTTCTTTGTCTTACCTGTAGCTCCACCCATACCCTGTTTCTCTGGTTATGACTCCTAAGTGCCCGGATCCTTCCTCATAATCATCCTTGTCAGAGTCTGAGTTACAGGCCTGGCCTCAGGCTCTGAGCTGTGGTATCTTAGCCATGATCTTTGCAATCAAGGACTCGAGTGTTGTGGAACTGATGAAGCTTTTTGTCTCTTGAGAAGGCTCCCAAGGAACCCTGTCCCCCCAGAAAGAGAAGAATCAAGAGCATCCACACTCTCCAGTCCTCTTTAAACCTCATCTGTTTGCATTTGTTTTCAGTTTGTTGTGTGCTTGTGGTTTTTCCTCACCCACCTGTGCAATTTCTTCCTGCGGCCCATGGCAAAAATTCTCCCTGCTTGTGTGGTGCGTCCTCTCACCCCAACCAGTCTCCAGGGACCCTATGGTTGGGAAAGTCCTAGGAAGGAGATCTACCATTTTTGGTCCCTTTAAAGGCTGCCTTTGTGCTCTGATGTTCCTCAGAGATCCCCTTAGTGAACTAACTTCTTTAAACCGTGGTTTTCTTTCAGCTCATCAAGGTGGCGTTGGAGAAAAGCCGGGCAGCTGTGGAGACCCAGAATGTCTCTCTTGCTCCTCCTTCCCTGACAGGAGGGGACAGTAACAGGGGTCTTCAGGAGGAAATGCTCCACCTGAGGGCTGAAATTCACCGGCATTTAGAGGAGAAGAGGAAAGCTGAGGGGGAACTGAAGGAGCTAAAGGCTCAAATCGAGGAAGCAGGATTCTCCTCTGTGGCCCACATCAGGTAGGACGTGCCCCAGAGAAGGGGAGCCTGCCGATTGAGAGGCTGCTGTAGCCCAGGGACCACACTGCCGCAGCCAAGGAATTCGTGCCACCATGGGGCTTCTTGGTCCACATCCCAGGCTCCATGCATGCACGGTTCTACAGATTCTTAGAAAAACTGATAATACTAGATAATGCATGTGTGTGTGTGTGTGCTCCATGTCCGACTCTGTGATGCTATGGACTGCAGCCCACCAGGCTCTTCTGTCCATGGGATTTCCCAGGCAAGAATACTGGAGTGAGGGCCATTTTCTCCTCCAGGAGGTCTTCCTGACCCAGGGATCAAACCCATGTCTCTTGCATCTCCTGCATTGGCAGGTGGATTCTTTACCACTGAGCCACCTGGGAAGCCCTGAATAATGGTGATTATCAATAGTTACCATTTGAACTATTCAAATAAAGTGAAAGTGAAGTCACTCAGTCGTGTCCAACTCTTTGTGACCCCATGGACTGTAGCCTACCAGGCTTCTCAGTCCATGGGATTTTCCAGGCAAGAGTACTGGAGTGGGTTGCCATTTCCTTCTCCAGGGGATCTTCCCAACCCAGGGATCGAACCCGGGTGTCCCACATTGTAGGCAGACGCTTTACCTTCTGAGTCACCAGGGAAGCCCTATTCAAATAAATCTGGTCTTAATTCAATATAAAAATGCCCATTATCTGCTATACATATGACTTCACAAGTGGAAATCTCCCAGTTGTATGACAGGTATTGCTCTTTTGAATTGACTGGAATGTGTAAGGAATCTCCTGCTACCCAAGACACTTCACTGCTGTATGCAGAACCAGAACAGTCCATGAGGAGGAGGGTTTACACAGAGCCTCCACTCACCTTTCTCTCAGAAGCACAAATCCTTAAATTGTGGAATAACAATTTTAATAATCTCTTCTGTTTTATTTACTTTGCGAAAGTGGGAAGTAACTTATTCTTTGGCTAGAATGGCTCTGCTTTCAATCTTCCCCCTAACCCCCAAAAGAAGTTTGGAAAACATGCTGATAGCATAGGGATAATCCACTCACTCATTCGTCCATAAGGGTCACAATCCTCATGGCCTGCTGTTTAGAACACAGCTGTGCAGATGGAAAGCTGCTAATCCATACCCTATAGTTTCCCTGCCTATTGTATGCCACTTAAATGTCCCTGAGTCATAGAATAACATAAATACTAGTACTTTGACATCTAGCACAATGTACCTTTTTACCATTAAGGAACCTCAGGCCTAAAAAGTTCTAGCAAACTTGCTGAAGTTTGCAGAATAGTCCATGGCAAGATCCCTGGCTCCCAAATATTAAATTCTAAGCCTTTTCTCCTATATACTTTATCAAACGTTTTTTGAAATTCTCTTGCAATCATCCTTTGTTCTGGTTCTTTTACTCTGAATCATCATATTTCTCATCTTCAGTTCAGTTCAGTTCAGTCGCTCAGTTGTGTCCGACTCTTTGCGACCCCATGAATCACAGCACGCCAGGCCTCCCTGTCCATCAGCAACTCCCGGAGTTCACTCAGACTCACGCCCATCGAGCTTATGTTTGATTTAAACTTCATTATGTGTAAACTTTCTTGTGCTATCATGGGTGGGAACAGTACATCTCTTTCAATCCCGCAGCTGAATATAGAAGCACCACTGATTCTGTAGAAGATAGACTGTGTAATTCGTAATTCTCTGTAATTCTTCTCTTTTGGGAAGATTTTGTTGAGCCTTGCTTTTGTTAGTTTGTATTGTGAAAAGAGCAAGGTTTTCCCCCCAAATACAAAGTTATGACATAACATTAAATATTCTTTATACCACACATGTGCCCCTTTCTTTCCCTGTTACACTTCAGTTTTAGTAAAATACCTGTTCCCCTTTTCTCCACTGAGGAAACTCTCACGGTCTCTCTGATTCCTATGTCCTAAACCATGTTCATCCTTAATTCACTCTAGACAAGCTCTGCTCTATTCCAGAACTTTAGGATTCTTGGCCATGCAATGTAGAGGCCCAGCGAACTGCTGGTCCTTCAGGCTGTGAATTAGCTACTACCTTGGTGTCTCCTGGTCAACAGTTCTCAATTTACCGTCCTTAAGAATCACCTGTGGAACTTAAATAAAATGTAGATTCTTAGGCCTCAGCTCTTAGGCTTTTTAAACAAGCACCTCCTAGGATTCCGCTGTTAGTATTCCTCAGGTCTGCAGCTGATAAGAGCAGAATTATATAACTTCTCAGTTGCAGACACTGAACTAACCATAGCACTTAAGAATTTCATGTAAGCATCCAGTGACTCCACTAAGTCAATGAAGTGAACTGCCTTTTTAAATAAATTGCCTTATTAAAGCCATACTTTTTATTGCTTTCATCCAATCCTAGTAAAGGATTTGGTGAGAGGAAAGGCTGCAACCAGAATATCTTGGTGAAAATTAGTTGTTTAGCCCATTATAACTTCTCAGCAAATAGGAATATTCGATGTGCAGCCGGCACTGTGGAGGCTCTGGGGACACTGGGTGAACAGACAGAATCCCCCTCATGAAGACGAGCTCCTATCGCAGGAGGCAGATAGAAAGCAACTAATTAACATAAGCACATTTGACTACAGTTCTGATTAGTGTTGTTTGTGTCTTCTGTGTTCCTAGGTCCCAGTCTCTCATCCAGTAGTTGAAAAATGACTGATGATAATTAATAGAACTGTAGTCTACATAATCATAAATTTCTCCCAGGCAATTTCCTTTTTTATTTTTTATTAACAGTAAGTATCCTTGTTTATTCTACAGGCCACTGAAAATTAGAACATGAGTTTGCAAGCATGGGTAAAGACAAGTAGACTGTGTGTCTTGAGTCCAAGATTTTTAGTGATAATGCTGCCAAGTATTTATGGGAGTGTGGGGAATCTCCTGCTCTTCCTGAGCCTTGATTTCTTTGTATATAAAATAAAGGATGTTTTAATAGGTCTCGGAGGTCACTTCATGTACTGGGGTGTCTCTGAGTCTCTGATGGACTGAGTTGCGGGTTAACCGGGCTCCTAGGAAATGAGGCCAGGACCAGACCCGGCCCCTGACTGTGTATGTTTCTTGCAGGAACACCATGCTGAGCCTTTGCCTTGAGAATGCAGAGCTGAAAGAGCAGATGGGAGAAGCAATGTCTGATGGATGGGAGATTGAGGAAGACAAGGAGAAGGGCGAGGTGATGGTGGAGACTGTGGTTGCCAAAGGGGGTCTGAATGAGAATAGCCTTCAGGCTGAATTCAGAAAGGTCCAGGGAAAACTGAAGAATGCCCGTAATATCATCAGCCTCCTCAAAGAACAGCTGGTGCTGAGCAGCAAGGAAGGGACTAGTAAGCTTAATCCTGAGCTCCTTGTGCACCTGGCCCAGGAGATCAACAGAATGAACACAGAGCTGGTTTACTCTCCTGGAAAGCGCCAATGCCTAGAAGAGGAGGGTGTGACCACAAGGCCATGCCCCAGACCCCAGAGCCTTGACCTTGGGGCTGCCCTCACAGTGGATGCTCACCAAGTAAGTGTGGGGTTAGATGAAAAGCCCTTGGAGAAAGGCTGGAAATGTCCGTTTTTACCTTAAACTGTTCTGCCCCATGGGTCAGGAGGTACCATGGGAAGGGTACCTTTGCACCACAAGTAGTGGTGATAATGTTCCTCTAACATCCAGCCTTTAGAAAGGTTTCTTTTACAATATTATCTCATGAATATTACATGAGTAATTAACTTTCATAAATATTTGAATGCTTAATTTTCCAGGCAAGACACTAGGCACTGGAAACAGGCAATAAGACTTCATCTCTGCCCTTCAGATATTCAACATGGTGGGGAAAGATGGCACAAAACCAGATCATTTCCATAGGATGCAATATAGAGCTACACGGGGCTTTAAGGCAGCCAGTCAGTGGTGTGTAATGACATCTCTTACCTATCACTGCTGTGTACTTCACAGCTCAGCACAGGAGTCTGCTCCTGAGCCTCAGAGGAACTGTCAGGATTCTCTAAGGGGAGGGGGCTGAGCTGCTGCTGCTGCTGCTGCTAAATCGCTTCAGTTGTGTCCAACTCTTTGCAACCCCAGAGATGGCAGCCCACCAGGCTCCCCCGTCCCTGGGATCCTCCAGGCAAGAACACTGGACTGGGTTGCCATTTCCTTCTCCAGTGCATGAAAGTGAAAAGTGAAAGTGAAGTTGCTCAGTCCTGTCCTACTCTTCGCGACCCCCTGGACTGCAGCCCACCAGGCTCCTCCACCCATGGGATTTTCCCGGCAGGAGTACTGGAGTGGGGTGCCAGTGCCTGCTGGGGATTAAGTAAAATGGATAGCAGAGGACTGAGAGAACAACTGGGTAGGAATGCAGGGAGAGATGAGTGGAGGTTTCCACCCCTTCTCTTTTCAACCACGAACAAACATTTGCTGAAGGTTCCTCACAGACTCAGGTGGCACTGTGCTGTGTGCTGTAGCAACAGAGATAAATAAAACATCACCCCAGCTCTCCAGGTGCTCAGTCTGGAAAGCAAGTAGCTGCCAAGTGGAATGAGGAGTGTTACGACAGACACATGGATGAAGTACACAGGGTTCGCAAGGCGAAGTGGCTGCCACTGCCTGGGGAGGAGCTCAGATGGCCCTGACTCTGTGCTGGCTCTTTTCACAGCTGGATAACCAGCCCCAGACCCATGACCCTGGGCCACAGTCAGAATTTCGCCTCTCGGGATCCACGAAGCACCTGCGCTCCCAGTTGGCACAATGCAAGCAACGCTATCAGGATCTCCAGGAGAAGCTGCTGATATCAGAAGCCACTGTCTTTGCCCAGGCCAACCAGCTGGAGAAATACAGAGTCATGTTTAGTAAGTCTTAAGTTCACCACCACCTGTCTTCTCCCTGAGAAGCTCGTGCTTTGCAGACTTCACTCTTCTTTCCCAGTCTCATGGCCAATTCAGTCCTGACTATGACCTTAGCATTGTGGAAGTGGATTGTTGTTGTTACCTAGTCGCTAAATCGTGTCCAACTCTTTTACAACCCCATGGATTGTAGCCTGCCAGGCTTTTCTGTCCTTGGGATTTCCCAGGCAAGGATACTGGAGTGTGTTGCCATTTCCTTCTTCAGGGGATCTCCTTGACCCAGGGCTCGAATCCACATCTCCTCCTTTGGCAGGTGGATTCTTCACTGAGCCACCAGGGAAGCCCATGGAAGTGGATACTCAACTTCAATCTGCAGATGGCAGAAACAAATGAATGAAAAAAGCAAGTTTGCAGTGACAGCATAGGGAGGGAATGAGCTAACATCTAGCTTCACTGATTTCTGGTACAGTCAACAGACCGCCTTACCGCTCTCAACATATGTTGATTGTTTCTCTTCTGCTCCTCTTTGCACCACAGTAGACTCTTCAAAAATGTACCATTGTTGTTGGTCTAGAATCATGCTTTCTCGTAGAACTTCTGCAGTGACATAAATGTTCTGTATCTACGTCACATGTGGTTATGGAGAACATGAAATGTAGCTAATTCAATTTGGGGATTTAAAGTTTTATTTAATTTTTATCAGTTTAACATAAAACAGTCACGTTTATAACACTTATAGAACAGTGTAGATCTTGGTGTCTTTGAAACTGAGTTAGTTCTGCTCCATTCAAACATTCCCTGAGCCCCCAAGAACAAAACATTTGCTAGTTTCCCTGGGGCTTGTAGAGTTGATAGTATGCAGTGTCTGACTTAAACATGTCTGGTCCCAGGGAAGCCCAGGTTATCTGTAGGTAAGCTCACCAATGGGGAACAAGCTCACCTGGTGGAGAGAGGTCCTGCTGCCTGGAGCAGGTGTTTCTTCTCCCACCTCAGTCCAAAGAAGCATCTATCCCACTCTGGGTCTGACCTCTCCAAGGGCCAGGGTGCGTGCTGCTGAGGATGAGAGTGTATGTGGGAAATTTAGATCCTCTGTAGCATGCCCTGTCTGTTCCCAAGCAGGTGGATCATCGGTGAAGCAGGACAGCAAGCAAGTGCAGGTGGACCTCCAGGACCTGGGCTATGAGACCTGTGGCCGAAGCGAGAACGAGGCTGAGCGGGAGGAGAGCACCAGCCCTGGTGAGAGCTTGGGTGGGGGGCTCGCCCTCCCCCACTAAGGGCAGCCTTCACATTTGGGTGCTGCTGGCCAACCCCACATCTGATGAGGAGCAGGGCTGAGGGGTGCAGTAGGCTGAAGGAGACACAGGACAGAGGGGGACAGAAAGTTTGGAGAACTCATGCCCAAAATGAGGCTGAGTGTGAGTTTGAATTTCTACAATTAGTTTTCAACATGCTGCCTGTTTAAAAAACAATTTCAGTGTGAACTTTAAAAAAAAATGTTCTATCCAACTGATTATTTTAGAAAAAATACTGTGTGTGTGATAGTTGCTCAGCTGTATCTGACTCTGTGACCTCATGGACTGCAGCCCACCAGGCTCCTCTGTCCATGGAATTCTCCAGGCAAGAATACTGGAGTGGGTTGCCATTCCCTTCTCGAGAGGATCTTCCCAACCCAGGGATCAAACCCAGTCTCCCGCATTGCAGGCAGATTCTTTACCATCTGAACCACCAGAAAAAAAATATACTAAAGTCTATTTATTAATGAGAAGATCAAATGAGCTTTGAGTGAGTCAGTGAAAGTTGCTCAGCCATGTCCAACTCTTTGAGACCCCATGGACTATACAGTCCATGGAATTTTCTAGGCCAGAATACTAGAAAGGGTAGCCTTTTCCTTCTCCAGGGGATCTTCCCAACCCAGGGATAGAACCCAGGTCTCCCACGTTGCAGGCAGATTCTTTACCAGCTGAGCCACAAGGGAAGCCCAAGAATACTGGAGTGGGTAGCCTATCCCTTCTCCTGCGGATCTTCCTGACCCAGGAATTGAACCAGGGTCTCCTGCATTGCAGGCGGATACCAACTGAACTATCAGGGGGATATGCAAACTGAACATCTAAAAAAAGTGTTTTTCTGTTATAAAAGCACTTTAGCTATAGGGACATCCACCAAATTGAAATTGAGGAGAAAAACACTGAGTAAAATAGAAGGTGACCACACCTGACTTGCAGGGCTCTTGGAGGACAAGAAATACAGCATTTGGAGGCTAGCACAGTGCCAGCACTGAATAAAGTACTGTTTTAACTTTTGTTCTAGTAATTATTGTCCTCAAGACCTTGAAGGGCATGGCCTCAGCAGCATGTCCAGCTTCACTCAGGAGGATGTCTTTGTCTTTTCTCAGAGTGTGAGGAGCACGACAGCCTCAGGGAAACAGTCTTGATGGAGGGGCTGTGCTCCAAGCAGGGACACCTGGGCTCCACAATGGCCAGCCCCCCTGGGAAGAAGCCCCTGGACAGCCAACTAGGGAAGCAGGAGGAGCTCCGGGCATACGGAAAGTCAGAAGACATCTCTGTCTTACGTAAGGACATCAAAGATCTGAAGGCCCAGCTGCAGAACGCCAACAAGGTCATTCAGAACCTGAAGAGCCGGGTTCGGTCCCTCTCAGTTACAAGCGATTATTCATCTAGTCTGGAGAGACCCCGAAAGCTGAAGGCCGTTGGTGCCCTAGAGGGATCTTCACCGCACAGTGTCACTGATGAGGACGAGGGGTGGCTGTCTGATGGCGCTGGGGCTTTCTACCCTCCAGGGCTTCAAGCTAAAAAGGATCTGGAGAGTCTGATCCAGAGGGTGTCCCAGCTAGAAGCCCAGCTCCCAAAAACTGGGACAGAAGGGAAGCTGGCTGAGGAGCTGAGATCTGCCTCGTGGCCTGGGTAAGGAGGGTGCTCTGTGGATCATTGCTTGATTGAAGATGTCTAAGTTTATGTCAAAGTTTATGTGTGAAATAGGGAAGCCCAGGCAGGTAGAAGAGAGAACCCACTGGGGCAGTCAGAGAGGACCTATTTCAAAGGTAGCCCTGGGTGTTAAGAAAGGACACATGACCCCTGCTGGGAGATACCAGGTCCCTGGGATTTCCTCTTAGGAATGTCTTCATACAAGTAGTAAAACTGGAGGCAGACCTTCTGGGTTTGAATCCTAGCTCCAGTACTTACAGTCTATGCAAGCCTCCTTAGTCTTCCTGAGCCTGTTTCTTTATCTATTAAATGAGGATAATAAGAAAACCTATCTCAAAGGGTGGTTATTAGGTTTAAATGAATTAATCCAAGTACTTATAATAATGCCTAGCACATATTAAAGCTCTCAACCCTATTTGCCATAATTATTATTGTTATTGATACTTTGTGTTGAAAAACACTGGACTAGATGTCCATTTCGGTATCCAGGTTATCTATGCTGAGTAACAAACTACCCCAAAGTAGGGGATTCAAACAGTAATTTATGTGAATGGCTGGGCTTAGTAGGGGTAGCTCTCACTTGGGGTCTCTCATGCTGTCAGATGATGGCTGGGGCTGGAGTCACTGTCTGGCTAGACACGGCTTCTTCATTCACGTGTCTGGTGGTACAGTGCTCCCTGGCTTCTCTCTTTCTGCATGTGGCTTCCTGTCTTCCGGGGTCTGTCCTCCTGGCCTGGGCCTCTCATAGTGGTGGTCTCAGGGTAGTTTCACTTCAGCATGGTAGCTGGCTTCCAAGAGTCTGGAAGTAAAAGTTGCCCGGTGAATTAAGAGTGATTCCTGGACTTGGCGCAGTGTCACAGAGCCCACACAGATTTGAGGAGGTAGAGAATGACTTCCACCTAATGATGAAAGAGGGGCACAGCCACACTGTAGCCAAGCATGTGGAACGGGAGCTCGAGTAATGGCCGTCTTTGCAAAATACAGCCTGCCGTGATATAGATGGTCTTTGAAGTAAAAGACATGAAAGGACTTATTTGGATTTTTAGTATTTATTGAGTACCTACTCAATAAATATATTTGTCATTTATTATCAACTATAAGCCCACACTGTATTGGTGCTGTAAGGGAAGTAAAATACAGCACGGTATTTACCCCCACAGAACTTATTTTTCACTTTTGGCACATGACTAATGTATAGTAAACAGTGGAGGAATGGTGCTGTGCCATGTTGTTTGATGCAAGTTTGTCAGAACAGAATTTACTCTTAAACACATCCTTTGGTTTTGGTGCCAGAATTCAGCATAAACTGAGGAATTCTTAGAGATGCTCTTACAGAAATCTCTACAGAAGCCCCCATAGCTTAATCTTCCATTCTTACTCTTTCCTCTTCTTTCATTCATTAGGAAATATGATTCCCTGATTCAGGACCAGGCCCGAGAACTATCCTACCTACGTCAGAAAATACGGGAAGGGAGAGGTATCTGTTATCTTCTCACTCAGCACTCGAAAGACACGGTGAAGTCTTTCGAGGACCTCCTAAGGAGCAACGACATTGACTACTACCTGGGGCAGAGCTTCCGGGAGCAGCTCGCCCAGGGCAGCCAGCTGACAGAAAGGCTCACCAGCAAACTCAGCACCAGTAAGTCGGCCTCATGGCTTTGGGACCCTCTCAGTGACTCCCAGAGCCCAGCCCCAGGTGCCCACCTCACCTCCACCACAGCTGTTAACCCAAGTCCTGCTTCTGCTTCATTCCTGGGGGCCGTTATGAGATCAGGACTGGTTGGTGGGCCGCACAGAGGAGGAAGCACAGGGTCGGAGAGGCCGTGATTGCAACTGTAGAAATGTCATCATTTATGGACTGTGCCGTTTGGGAAAGGAGGCTGAGTTCATCCAGTGTTGGGGGAGAAAGGGAGGAGGGCTGGGAGGACTTCATGGCAATAAAAAGAGGCCTGAATTGAGAACTGCAGGACACAAGCTCTAGCCTGATGCTACCATTCAGTCTCTGTGGGCAAATGGCTTAACTTTTGAAATCTTTGACATCTCTTGTTTCTTCCCCTATTGCCCGGCATCACACATGAATATAATTCAAATAGAGATAAAGGACAGCACCATGCCCACTTGAACATGGGCACTGAACATCACAGTACACAGGCTAGGAATATTGGTCAGAGTTAGAGTCTTTTACTTAGAATTTCCTGAGAGCACCTGAGGGGGCACAGCAGGATCAGTTTTGGGGGCCAACCAGCCCACATCCCAGTGGCAGGTGCAGAGGTGGGACAGGGTTGTTGGTCACTTCCTCAAAGCAAAAGCAGGTTCTATGTGAAAGCTATGAGGGGACACAGAGCTCTCACCTGGGAGT
The DNA here is from genome assembly GCF_032405125.1 of Capricornis sumatraensis. NCBI lineage: Eukaryota > Metazoa > Chordata > Mammalia > Artiodactyla > Bovidae > Capricornis > Capricornis sumatraensis. Next base: position 124,129,256 of record NC_091070.1, on the reverse strand, counting down.
CATTCTGTGGCAGGCTTGGAGCCTGGTATGTTACGGAGGGAATCTGGCCAAGTGCCTTTTGGAATTTTTTTTGCATTGATTTGGGGCAGAGGCAGTCATGATGGTGATTGCCAGGTCAGGGAGGTTCTGCCTGGCGAGTGCTAGAGATCCTGCAGGTCTGTTCTCTAAAAATGCAGCCTGAGGTCTCGAGATTAATTCTTCCACATGTCCTGACCACACATAAAGTGGTCACTATTTTGTGCTTGAATAGGCTCTTGTACTTGTAATGTGTAAAGTGAGACCTGTTTAATTTCTTACTGTTTCTTTCTGAATTTGGTTTGCAGAGGATCATAAAAGTGAGAAAGATCAAGCTGGACTCGAGCCACTGGCTCTGAGGTAATTCAGATAGAATCTGGTAAAGAAATTGGGAACAAGGCCTAAGGGATCAAGGAGGGCTGCAACTTCACAAGTCGGAAGTGGGGAGGGGGTATGGAAAGTACTGATTGTAATGAATTCATTTGTTCGTGAAACACCTTCCTGTTTTTTTTAGCTTAATTCTTTACACTCTTTTGATAGAATTCTGTTGATTTCTATTTGTATAATGATTCTCGAGGCTTAGTAACCTAGAGTCAGTCTGACCTAAAAGTAAACTTACCAGATTTCAAGGGTCCTTAGCACCCCGAGGATCTCCTCTGCTCCCCAACTCTGTGTGTTTAAACACACAGTGTGCTTTTTGCCAAGTTGGCTTACCCCCAAGTTGAGTTAGCAGCTAGTTTAGTGGCCACACAGTTTCCTTGGGAAAAAAAGAATTGTATTATAGTTCCTAATAAAATTCCTCAATGTTGCAGATCTTGGGAGGCTACAGTGCCTTGGAAACCAGTTTCCAATGAGTCACTGCATATTTTCTTATTATGTGCAATAAAGTTCAGGCTCAGAGTTCTTTGTAGTTACTAGTTCAAATCCCTTTGTGTCATGAGTATGCTTTAGACCACTCAGTGCTCCTCCAAATATCTGCGGTGAAGAACAAAGGATTTTGTTTTTCTCTCTAATCTATCATAGACACACACATGGTCTGTACCTTAATCAACCAGATGATTCTACTTACGTACTCTTGGATGTTGTGAGGATGCCACACTGCTGTGTTTCTCGGTGCTCACCATCTGTTTCTGTACTTACGTGGTTGGAGACCGGGAACCAGGAGTTCTCGGACTCCAGCTGTCCTGGGGACCACACTTGGAGCAGCAGTGCCTTAGAGAGCTGGCTGAGCCTCTGCAAGTCCTCAGTGTATCGTGTGGCCAGTGCACTGGGCACCTCTTGCTCCCCCTCCCTCTGCACCCGGCCTCCTTCTCACTCCTAAACCAGAGATGGGTAATTTCATTTATTCTTTGCAGGCACGGTCCCCTTGACTTAGGTAGTTTTCCTCATAAGGACTAGCTCATCCAGTGATTCTGGCTTCCCCTGTTGTCCTCCTTCACCCCACTAGGCTTAGCAGGGAGCTGCAGGAGAAGGAGAAAGTGATTGAAGTCCTGCAGGCCAAGCTGGACGCCCGCTCGCTCACGCCGTGCAGCAGCCATGCCCTGTCTGACTCTCAGCGCTCTCCCAGCAGCTCCTCCTTCTTGTCTGATGAGCTGGAAGCCTGCTCTGACATGGACATCGCCAGCGAGTACACACACTATGAAGAGAAGAAAGCTTCACCTGGTCACTCAGGTAGCCTCCACTTTCTGAGTGGAACCACCTTTTTCTAGGCTGAGAGGAGACTTCCACATCCCGGCTTTATAGATACACCTTGGCCTGTGTCAGGCTGAACCATGCCAAACATAGGCCCCAGTGGGTCAGGACCTTTGCTTTGCTCCTGACTCTACGAGTTGACCCTGTCACTGGGTCTCCACTCTCACCTGGATGCTGTTGGACCAGGCAGATCACAGTGGGAAGAGTGAGAACAGGATGGAGACTTTTGCTTCCCCACTGCCTCCTGGGCACACAATCTGTCTGATTGGTCTCCTTCGTTAAGATGGGATGTCGTATCCCTCCAGCCAGCTGCAGCTCCTGAACCCCTGAGTTTCCTTGGGTGTCCACATATGCTGCTGCACTTGCCTGGTATCTTTGGAGGTGCCTTTGTCTTGGTTCCCAGCTCTGAGCCCCACTGTTACCTCTCAGGTGGCTTTTCTCACTGAAGGAGCAGTCTGCAAATAAGGAATGAAAGCTGCTCACAGTGCTTGTGCTTGGTGCTTTCCCTGAAAACAAGGCTCTGCCCTGGTTAAATTGTAAGATCAGATTCCAGTTCTTTGTAGAATACCAAACATGTTCTTTCATTCATGGGTTTTGTAGATTCCATCCATCATTCGAGTCATTCTGCTGTACTGTCTTCCAAACCATCAGCAACCAGTTCATCTCAGAGGGTTAAGGCCGAACCCAGCAGCAACCCTATCAGCTTCCCAGCTCCCCAGAATCCCCCCAACGAGGCCAGCCAGGCCCATCCAGGTATGCACTAGCCAATGGGGCAGGGGCTTCATCTCCTCACTCAGCTTTGACTTTTCTTCAGGGACAAGAAAAGCACCATTAGGAGCTTAGATACATTGGATCCTAGATAAAAATCAAGAGACCATTTAAATTCACGAATAGGGTCTGACTAGTCTTTAACTACTGTAGAAAAATAAATAATCCACATCAGACTTTGATCTGCATACCAATTTTGACCAGTCATTGGCTAATCATTTTAAGAGAATCATCTTCATTTCTTTCTCTCATTTCACCCTGGGAATCAAAGAGGCAAAATGTTTCTCTCAGGATTATTGTAGCCAGAGAGCAAAAAGAAATTTCCCTCTGCTGCTCCCTTGTATGTTTTCCCCATTTTATCTGCAGAGGAGCCTCTGTAGGTGGTGGGACTATTTCCTTCATAGCTAAGGATGCTTCAGTATCCTTAGAAGGGATTCTGTTCACGTTACATTATCTTTCATGGTTTTATGAATGGGTTGGTGGTCCTTGATATGGTATATATTTTGGACCGACAGAGTTGTATATTTCATTTACCTGCCTCAGGTTAGTTACCAGGGAGTGTATTATCCAATCACAGCTCCACACTAGCAATGGCACAGGACAGGCAAACCTTATTCTCACCGGCTGCCCCCCAACAAAACGGGCTGGCTGCCTGCCTTCAGTGTGGTTGCGGTGAGGCTGCATTCAGTAGAGATGCCTACAGAAGAATGACACTTTTCTTCTGCTGTCCTTGTCTCTCTTGAGAGCAAGTCAACCAAATCTTAAGGAAAAGAATGTGTCCAACTCTTTCTGGGCTCAAAGTTTCTGGGCCTAAATTTCCAGGTAAACCAGGAAATCATGGGGAAAAACCATTTGCCAAGCACTGTAGACATCTCTGTGAATGCTTTGGGATTAAAAAGAGCAGAAGGTCGAAGGTTTTAGAATCAGAATGCCTCCCTGAAGGAGGCCTGGGCTGTGACACTTGGTAATTCAGGGGTCTTGTACTGCTTTGATACTATGTCAGCATCCTGGGATAAGGTATGTTTTTCAGAATGTGATCACTGTCCTCTGTGTGAAACAGTCTCCACAAGTCTAGACGTCTTGGTTTCTGCTCCCTCTGTGGACTACATGCCCTTTAGCTGTTTTTAGGAAAAAGAGAGAGATTCAAACTTCCCAGGCTTCCTGAAGTCTATAGATGGGCTGCATAATGATCACCTGTGAAGATTTTTCTTTTAAAAAAGTTTCTGCCAGAGTTTATGATTCAGTAGGTTTGCATCAAGGATGGAAGAATCCACATACATTAAGCATTTTTCTTAAACTATTTGAATGTCCAGACAGATTTGCATGCCACTGTGTCTAAGTCAGTTTGCCAAGGCTTTTATTTTTCCTTTGGTGAATGAGCACGGTGGTTTGGGATTCTCACATTTGCTTCCATCAGCCTTGAATTTCATGCCTCAGTCATGCCAGCGTCCCCACCCTCCTAGCCTACTCCTGTCCTCCATAGGGCGAGTCCTGTCGCTTTCAGGAGTTCTAGGTGTGGGGGAGTCTTGTCATGGGGATCAGGACTGGCCCATGCTGGCAGCAGCACCCCAGGGCCCCTGAGAGCACTCAGGCGGAGCCATCCTGACTTGCCATGCCCGGGTGGCTAGGATGGGGCTCTCACGGCTGCCTGAGCTATGGTAATGCTACCTTGCCTTTTTATAACCAGCTGTTTTCAAGATGAGCATAGAATGTGAATGCAGGATAGCCCTGGCAGGGGAGAGGAAGGAGGGAGTGAGATAAGTCAGCCTCTTGGGTAGCTGTGCTCCCCCTTGGCCTTCTTAGTCATCACCACATTGAATGACAGACACTCCCCAAGGAGACACTTGGTCAGGAAATAGTTCCACCTTCTCAATCTTTTACCCATTCTTTTCTCTCCCTTTCAGTCTAATGACTTATGTCCTTTCTCCCTAACTTTCTGTTTCTAGGCCTTCATTTCCAATCCATACCCACGCTGGTTAGCCTTCCCCAGGCACCACTGCCCTCAGCTCCACCCAGCTTCCTGCCTTTCAGCTCTGCTGGCCCTCCCCTCCCTGGCTGCTGTGAGACACCCATGGTCTCCTTGGCAGAGGCTCAGCAGGAGCTGCAGATGCTGCGGAAGCAGTTAGGAGAAAGTGAGCACTTCCTGCTGCATTTGTGTGCTTGCAGATGGTGGACCCACACTGTGTGTCTCTGCATGGCTTTGGCTGGATGGCAGAGTTTTAAAAATAACACAGGGGTACACGCTATCAGTGGACGATTGAGGGAGAGCTGCGCTTGCTGTTTTTGGAAATATATTTGCTGTTATCTTTCTTATATGTGTGTTTCATCAGTTAGTAGGTAACTAACGATCCTCCTATGTGAAATAAGAAAAGAACTTCATATGATGAATTTGCCCTCTAGTAGTGCTTTAAAAAAAACTAGAAAGAAATTTGAAATTACCTTGTAACCATGGTCTGTGCCTGTAAAGAAGAGCTTGGATGGGCCAGAGACTGATGGTCACCATACAGAGAGTGTCCAATGACCTAAGACCACAGCTGGGAATGTGTACAGCTTGAGCCCCATTTAGACCACATTAATATCCCTGAAATTGGATACACTGTCTACTCTAACATTAGTTTGATTTCCAGCTAGACTGAGATCATTTTTAAGGAGAGTCTGCACAGTGTTCTTGCCTGGAGAATCCCAGGGACGGGGGAGCCTGGTGGGCTGCCGTCTATGGGGTCGTACAGAGTCGGACACAACTGAAGTGACCTTAGCAGCAGCACATGTTCCTTCCAGCAGGCAGTGAGGTCTAAGAGGCTACGTTCTGCTACCAGTGTTACACAGGTATAGCAACCTAAGTACCTACCAACGTGAACATGGTCTTACCTTGTATGACAGAGCCAGGGCAGAGAACTAAAACTCAGAGAGTGAGGTTACTTGATCAAGGTCACTAGTAAGGGGGAGAAATGGACTTAAATTTGGATCTTCTGCTCTTGGTTCCATGTTTCCATTATACCTTCTCCATCTAGAATGGTTTTGTTACAGTCCTGCTGAGAGCACAGGCTGAGCTCAGCTGAACAATGCTGGAGGCCCCTTGCAAAAGTCTTTTCTCTCTTTAGAGATGACAGGAAGGTGCTATTCTCTCTGAACTAGAACTTGCTACCATGCTACCACAGCAGATCTGGAACCAACAATTGACGGATAACAAATCTGTTCCATGCCGAAAGGCAAGAGTGTTCACTAGACTACTTTTCTTTTCCTTACTTCCTTTTCCTTCGCCTTTCCGCTTTATCACATTATCTTTGCCCAAAGGGAAAGACAGGAAGAAGAGCACCGTGCATGAAATGGTCTGCTGATGCAGGTTAAACTGGAGTCACAACCGGTCTGTTCCATGGGCCAGATTTTGGATGGTCCAGCCTTGGCGAGAAAGGCTGTAACCCTTTCTTTGCCTTGTTAAGCACAGTCCTCTCCAAAGAGCTCATCAGCTCTCCTCCTTTGCTTTAAACCAAGCTTCTGAGTGGATAGTGGTGCATGGCAGCTTCTCAGGTCTCTGTGGAGCTAAAATCTTCTTGTGCAAGTGTCTGTCTGGTGTTTTTGCATGGTTTAGGGCATGCGCTCTGTATTGTGTGGCTGGGGAGACTGGACCATGAGACTACTGATCCCTGTTACTAATAGATTTGAAGCCTCCTACGATCTTGGTGAGAAAGTAAGCTGAGTGTCAGCAACCACTGATTTCCCCCTTTGCCTTGTGTGGGGTTGGGTTGAAAGTGGTGTGGACTAGGTAGGGAGACACGTCTCTTTTAAATCCTGGACTGTAATTTGGATGCTTACACGTTTCATCCTCCTCCTTAATTTCCAGTGATCCTAATGAATATCTAGTATTTTTCAAACTGGGGAAAGGGAGATACTTGACAATACTTCTCAAACTTTCCTGCCTATTAGAATCAGCTAGGACGATTTTAAAACATTCAGTACACAAGCTGTACCACATACCAATTAAGGTCAAATCTCTGGGGAACCAGGCACCAGTGCTTGCTTTTACATTGTCTCAGATGATTCCAGAATGTAGGCAAATTTGAGAACAGTTATAAATAAGGATCAAAATTGACAACTGCCAACTACATTAATCCCTCAAAGGGGATTGGCTTGGTTGGAAGAAACCAGGACCTCACTCCTCACTCCTATTTCTTAGGCAGAGCTACCTGTTTACTCTGCTGCTCGTGTCGATAATCCCTGGAAGAAAACAGTCTTCTGAATGTGAATATCCTGAACTATAGCCGGTTCACTTCTTTCCCTCTCTCACCCAGCTGGGATTAATTTTAAGTAGAAGCGGAGATGATGGGAAGGCCCATGATTTCACAGGATCTATGAAGGCATCAGCCTATGAAATGAAAGGTCCTACCTCCCCCATGGGAGAGTGTTCGTGACTCTTCAGATACAAGTGATGATATTTCAGTTCCTTGAATCATGTTGAGTAAGATTCAAATCACCCCTTACCTCACACAGAACCTCCCCCAACCTCAGCAAAACATTCACTCGAGTGACTGGGGCCACCATTCTAGCTGGATTGATGCCCCCTTCCTCTTTTGACAACCCCAAAGGAAAACTGGGAAAACTGGTGAGTGACACACTCACTTTGGCTTCCGGAACAGCAAGTACTCCCAGGAACACAAACATTCCTGTTCACAGGTGTGCTCAGTGCTATGGCCCATCACACTGTTACCCCCTGACTTTCCCAGGGAGTTCTACCCAGGACCTTCCCTGGACTCTATCATGAGGCATTATCACAGGAGCCAGGATTAGGGCCGCAGGACTTTCCTTTGGTGCACATGGCTGACTTTAGGATGCTTTATTCACCCCCTACCTCTTGTGTCTCATGCTAGCGAATACAAGGGGTTAGGGTTGTAGCTTCTGGGTGTCAGTCTTCATCTCACTGGTGATCCGCAGCCGACTGGGACCTCAGCCCGTGTGTCCCTTCAGTGTCTGTTCTTCTCAGTCACACGTTTCCTGGCTGATCCTTGTGTTCTGCTACTGCTTCTCACTCGTGTTTCCTTCTGCGCAGGTGTCACCAGTGTTCATCCTGCTTCCCCGGCCACATTGCCAACCAACCCTACAGAAGCCAGATCTTCCCTCTACCTCAACCCTACCCAGCCCCTCTGTCCTCTGAGGAGCACTACGGAACTAAGCCAAGTCCTGGAGCCTGGGTACCTGGGCAGCAGTGGCCAGTGGGACATGATGAGGCCTCAGAAAGGGAACATATCCGGGGACCTATCCTCAGGCTCCTCCATGTACCAGCCTAACTCCAAACCCACAGGTAAATACAAAGCCGAGCAGGTCAATTGTTTCTCTGAACCATTTGAAACCCCTTACATTTACCAGTTACCCTGGTAACTGTACATGTACACTTACAACTCCCTTACATGCACCCCTATATGGGAGGAGGCCCATGGGGCTTGCTTAGCACCAGCTGTCCTGTGTTTGAAATCAAATTACTCTTTTTTAAGGGTAAAAGTGACAGGTTATTTAATTTTAAACCTTTTTTTGTTTTTTTTTTTTTTTGTATTGGGGTATAGCCAATTAACAATGTTGTGATAGTTTCAGATGAGCAAAGGGACTCAGTGATACATACACATGTACCCATTCTCCCTCAAACTCCCCTCCCATCCAGGCTGCCACATAACGTGAACAGAGTTCTGGGTGCTATATGGTAGGTCCTTGTTGGTTATCCATTTTAAATATAGCAGTGTGTACATGTCCATCCCAAATGCCCTAACTATCTCTTTCCCCCAACCTTCTCCCTGGCAACCATAGATTTGTTGTCTGAGTTTGTGAGTCTCTTTCTGTTTTATAAGTAAGTTCATTTGTATCATTTCTTCTTAGAATCCACATATAAGGGATGTCACATGGTATTTCTCCTTCTCTGATTTCACTCAGTATGACGATCTCTAAGTCCATTCATGTTGCTTCAGTGGCATTATTTCATTATTTTTTATGGCTGAGTAACTTTCACTTTTCACTCTCATGCATTGGAGCAGGAAATGGCAACCCACTCCAGTGTTCTTGCCTGGAGAATCCCAGGGACGGGGGAGCCTAGTGGGCTGCCGTCTATGGGGTCGCACAGAGTTGGACATGACTGAAGCGACTTAGCAGCAGCAGCAGCAATATTCCACTGTGTGTGTGTGTCTGTGTGTATACATCTTGGTGGAGCCAATTCACTCTTTAAACAAAGTCACCTGAGCTCCCATATGCCCATGAGAGAGGACAGTGATGTTTAGGGATCTTGCTGAGAGGCCACTGGCAGAGGCCCCCTAGTGGGCCCCACTAGCAGACAGGATGCTCCATCTCCACCTCCTCCTGTCCTTCTGGGTGGCTGCAGGGGCTGACCTGCTAGAGGAGCATCTTGGTGAAATACGGAATCTGCGCCAGCGCCTGGAGGAGTCCATCTGCATTAATGACCGCCTGCGGGAGCAGCTGGAACACAGGCTCAGCTCCACTGCCCGCGAAAGCGGTAGGAGAGGCCCAGGGCCTCCTATTTCCGGTCTAATCGGGGAGAATCTGAAGGTTGCCCCAGAGAAGAGAGTCACAGATTTCAAAGCACTGTAGTCTGCTTTCCTCCACTTGCTCCTTACAGTCAGCAAGGCAGGGGCAAGGACCATTCCCCTCCCTTTGTTGCTGTATCTGAGCTCAGAGAGTAACTCTCCTCACTGCAGATCTAACAGATCTGGTCCCCAGAATCCTCTGGCTTCTTGTTCACCCTAAAGCTGCTCATTTGCTGCCTGCTGACTTCTGTGCCCTGGTTCTGTGATTGGCATGTGGTGGAGCCAGGTCTGCAAAGCCTCCCACAGCCACTTACCAAGGTGGCCTTCCTGCCCACACTCTCCCCCAGGCTGCTGACACTGGGAGGCCGGCCTTTCCAAACACCCTTGACCTGTCCACACTGCAGCAGGAGCAGCTATTTAGGGAATAGAGCCTCCTGAACAGCTCACCCAGGGCACATGAAATGCATGCAAAGAACCCATGAAGAGGAGCCACAGGAAAGCCAGGTGTTTGGCTCAGCAGACTTCGTCCCACCAGGACGCAAGTCTCAGAGTTTTCTGCTGGGTTGGGACAGTGTCTTTGGAGACAGAGAATGAGCAAACAGAGAGCCTCTGTTACCCAAATGTGTAACTTACCTGCTTGCACTTCCCCGGACAGGCTCAACCTCTAACTTCTATAGTCAGGGCCTGGAGTCCACACCTCAGCTCTCCAGTGAGAACAGAGTCCTTAGGGAAGAAAACCACAGGCTTCAGGCTCAGCTCAGTCATGTTTCCAGAGGTGAGTGCCAAAAGCCACAAACTGGTCAGTGTTGTATCCCTTTCGTCCCTGGCCACACCCATCACCAGTTGGAGAAGCAAAGAGAGGAGGTGGAGAGAACAGAGCTACTCAGACCCACCAACATCAAACTCTCATAGCTTTTCTCACTCTAGAAAGGGCTATTTCCTGACAGTGCCCAACCATGGGCCTTCAGACGCCTAGGCTCCAGGGAGGAGGAGCTTTAGGAAATCCACTTCTGTGCAACTCACTTGCAGTAATTCAGTTATTAGCTATCAAACTAGACACCAGTTAGTGCCTGTCCTACCTCCCCACAACTCACAGCTAGTTTGGACCCAGGAAAGGGAGGAGCAGGAGGCCTATACACCCCCTCCGGTTCTTCCAAGACCTCTCTGAAGCTCCCTGTGTCCCTCTCGTGCTGATGTGCTATCCCATGTCTCCTCTCCATCTCCCTCCTTATACACTCAGGGCTCCTCTTTGGTCCCCGGTCCTCATGACTGTGTCTGGAGGTGCTAGAAAAACATCTTCCAGAGCTTTCTCAACACTAGTGAGTGGGCATCCATGTGTAGGCATCATTTCCTATGGGGCTTGGGCAGGGCAGGGGTGGTGGTGGTGGGCGGTGACCTTAATTGAGTTCATGAAATCAATGTATTTTCAATCACAAATTATTTTTATTTACAAATATTTATTGAATAGCCAAATAGACAAAGAATAGTGGCTAAGAGGATTAAGCCCAGAATGAAATAATGCTTGCAGGAAAGGAAAAAGACATTCAGAGAGGTTTCTACATAAGCCTCTTGATCCTTGGCAAAACTCACGAGTGGATTATTACATAGAGGGTATGTGAGTACTTAGAAAATAGAGTTAGGAAGCAGAGTGTGTTCCCTAAAACCAAGGCGGGCCATCCTGAATCACAGCAGCAACCTCTTTCTGCAGAGAAAGAGGCTCCCACTTCTTGGAGTGTGTGGATGTAACAGCAGACACTGGCTTTGCCTCCCCGGCAACATAAGCTGGCCTTCCTTTCACCTTAGTTCTGTTTGTCGGGATGGATGTGCTTGGGCTTATCTTTCTGCTGACCTTTGACCCTACAATATAAGTACTCCTGTGTCCTGCTTACCAGAGCACTCCCAGGAAACAGAATGCCTGAGGGAGGCTCTGCTGACCTCTCGATCCCGGCTTCAAGAGCTGGAAATGGAGCTGGAGCACCAAAAGGTAGACCGGCAGCAGTTACTGGAAGACCTGAAGGAGAAGCAGCAGGAGATCTTGCATTTCCAGGAGGAACGACTGTCTCTCCAGGAGAAAGACTCCAGGTTAGAGGGAGCCCATTGAAGATGGCCCCATTTTCAGATTTAGAAAAAGGGACATTGGCAAGTCAGTGAATGGTCCTTTTTGGAAACCTCAATATCCCCTCTGCTATTTCAGATTTATGGGTAACTTTGAACAGAAGGAATGACTTCTCTAGGAATGACTTTTTCATTCCAAAGTTGAGAGAGTAAAACCCTCATGTAAGGCTTCAGCATATCAGATTCTGGAGAAAGTACTTCCAGTGAGTTTTAGGATATTAGTCCCATCATCACCTAGGAGGTCTACACCAGCCTTGGTGCTGCTTCCCAGCATAAACCCTGTAACTGCTGGACAGCATGACAAGACACGGTGGGGCAGTAAGAACACCAGGTAGTGTGTCCCAGGTATGATAGCTAACAGCACAGTTCTAAGCAAAGGGATTTTTCTGAGCCTCTCTTGCCACATCTGTAAAATAAAGGCAGTGGTCTTCATGATACCTCAGTTGACATCTAGGGCTAAAATTCTATGATGCAAAAGTTGGCTCAGAGCCTCTTGCCCTGATGGCAATCCACCTGCTCAGTGGACCCTTGCTTCTCCCTTGCCAGGCTGCAGCATAAGCTGGCCCTCCTGCAGCAACAGTGTGAACAGAAACAGCAGCTTTTCCAGTCCCTCCAGTCAGAGCTACAGATCTATGAGGCACTTTATGGTGACTCCAAGAAGGGGCTGAAAGGTATGTTTTCCCTTCTTCCCCACCCTGTGAGCTTCTTGTTCTTGCTAAAGCTTCCAGTGAAGTCTTTACCTTGGGAGTTCCGGAGACCTTGGAACTTACTTTGTTCTATCTGAGAAAAAGCCTCAGTCATTGAGGATCCCAATAAGAAGGGGGGAACACTCACACACAAAGCCCAGATGCTGGTGACAAGAGCAAGATTCAGCCTACAGATCCTTAAAAATAGGCTATAAGAGTCAAACTTCACCTACCTGGATGGTCTGAGACGAGTTAATCAAAGTCCAGATTATACAGTGATTTAAAAAAAATGCAAAGAACCATTCTGGTGGTGTCATCATTTGAAAACTTCTCAGATGCGAATTCTGATCACCCAGGCAGCGATTGTTGCAGACAACCAGCTCCCAAGCTGACTTTTCCCCAAGTGAGAAAAAAGTTTTCTTTAAAGACATTTTTATTCTGGGTATAATTAATTTATCAGAAAAATAATTTGCAGATATTTCTCTAAATCCTTTTAGTGTCTTTGAACAACAGCACTTTTTAGATTTTATTGAACATCGGATTTTTTTCTTTTATTATTTATGCTTTTCTTTATGTCCTAGCGAAGAAAGCTTTGTCTATCTCAAGATCATGAAGATTTCCTTGTATTTTTCTTCTTGAAGTTTTATAGTTTTTGCTCTTATGTTTAGGCCTGTGTTCCATTTTGAATTAATTTTGTATATGATGTGAGAAAAAGGTTAAAGTTCTTTTTTCCCCATATTGGTATCCAGTTTTTCCAGCACCATTTGTTACAAAGAATGTCCTTTTCCCATTTAATTACCGTCGCAGCTTTGTTGACAATCAACTGACCATAACTTGTTAGTAATACTTTATAATTTTTGGTATATTCATCTTTCATATTTTAATTTTTACATAAATATTTCTCATGTGTGGGATAACACTTTCTTTCATTTCAACTGCCAAGTAATTTTTTTGCTAGGATATAGGAACACAATTGATTTTTCATCACCACAACCACCCTCAAATTGCTTAGCATCTCCACTGAAAAACAACTGCCAAGGCAAAAAAAATCACTTGCCAATATATGTGAGTCTATTTCTGAATTCTTCACTCTGTTCCATTAATCAATATGTCCATTCTTCCACCAATAACAAGCTGTCTTCATTGTTAGAGTTTTATAGTAAAATCTGAATTTGTTTGGGTAAGTCTTCACACTTTGTTCTTTTTTTTTCTCTTTTAAAATTAAAAAAAATATTGGAGTATATTTGATACACAATGTGTTAGTTTCAGGTATACAGAAAAGTGATATAGTTAGACATATATCCATTCATTTTCAGAATCTTTTCCCATATAGGTTATTACAGAGGATTTTATGTTAATACCAACCTCCTAAGTTATCCCTCCCCCCACCTTTCCCTTTTGGTAACCAGGAGTTTGTTTTCTAAGTCTGTGAGTCAGTTTCTGCTTTGCAAATCAGTTCACTTGTATTCATTTTTTAAGATTCCATATATAAGTGATATTATATTTGTGTTTTTCTGTCTGATTGACTTCACTTGGTATGATATCTCTAGGTCCACCCATGTTGCTGCACATGGCATTATTTCATTCTTTTTTATGGCTAAGTAATAACCCATTGTATACATGCACCACATCTTTAATCATTCATTTGTCAATGGACATTTAGGTTGCTTCCATGTCTTGGTTATTGTAAGCACTAATGCTGTGAACATTGGGGCACAAGTCTCTTTTCCAAGCATGGTTTTCTTCAGATATATGCTCAGGAGTGGGATTGGTGGATCATATGGTAGGTCTATTTTTAGTTTTTTAAGGAACCTCCATACTGTTCTCCCTATGGCTACACTGAATTCCCACCAACAGGATAGGAAGGTTCCCTTTTCTCCACAACCAATCTAGCATTTGTTGTTTGAAGATATTTTGATGATGGCTATTCTGGCCAGTATAAGGTAATACCCCATTGCAGTTTTGATTTGCATTTCTCTAATAATTAGCCATGTTAAGCATCTTTTCATGTGGTTTTTGACCATCTGAAATGTCCTCTTTGGAGAATGTCTATTTAGATCTTCAGCCTATTTTTTGATTGGGTTGTTTATTTCTTTGACATTGAGCTGCATCAGCTGTTTGTATAATTTGGAGATTAATCCCTTGTCAATCAATTGATTGCAAATATTTTCTCCCATGCTGTGGGTTGTCTTTTCATTTTGTTGATGGTTTCCTTTGCTGTGAAAAAGCTTGTTAAGTTTAATTAGGTCCCATTTGTTTATTTTGGTTTTCATTTCTTTAATCTAGGAGGTGGATCCAAAAAGAACTTGATGAGATTTATGTCAAAGGGTGTTCTGCTTAGGTTTCCCTCTAAGAGTTTTATAGTATCCAGTCTTACATTTAGATCTTTAATCCATTTTGAGTTTGTTTTTGTGTATGGTGTTAGAGATTTCTAATTTCTTTCATTTACATGTAACCATCCAGTTTTCCCAGCACCACTTATTGAAGAGACTACCTTATACACATTGTAGAGTCTTGCTTCCTTTGTTGTTGATTAATTAATCATGGGTGCAGGGGTTTATTTCTTGGATTTCTAGCCTGTTCTATTGATCTGTCTTTGTGCCAGTACCATACTGCTTTGATTACTGTATAGTCTGAAATCAGGAGCCTGATTCCTCCAGCTTCATTTTGCTTTGTCAAGATTGCTTTGGCTATTTGGGGTCTTTTGTGTTTCCATACAAATTTTAAGATTTCTATCCTAGATCTGCCAAAATTTCATTGGTAATTTTATAGGGGTTGCATCAAATCTGTAGATTGCCTTGGGTAGTGTAGTCATTTTAACAATACTGATTCTTCCAATCCAAGAACATGTTATATCTGTCCATCTGTTTGTGTCATGTTCAGTTTCTTTCATCAGCATCTTATAGTTTTCAGAATATAGGTCTTTACCCTCCATAGGTAGGTTTACACCTAGATATTTTATTCTTTTTGATGTGATGGGAAATGAGATTGTTTCCTTAATTTCACTTCCTGACCTTTTGTTGTTAGTGTATAGAATTGCAAGATATTTCTGTGTATTAATTTTGTATCTTGCAACTTTACCAAATTCATTGATCAGCTCTAGTAGTTTTCTGGTAGCATCGTTAGGATTTTCTATGTGTAGAATAACCAGTTCATCCTAAAGGAGATCAGGCCTGGGTGTTCATTGGAAGGACTGATGTTGAATCTGCAATTCCAGTACTTTGGCCACAGGATGTGAAGAGCTGACTCATTTGAAAAGATCCTGATGCTGGGAAAGATTGAGGGCAGGAGGAGAAGGGGATGACAGCGGATGAGATGGTTGGATGGCATCACCAACTCAATGGACATGGGTTTGGGTGGACTTCGGGAGTTGGTGATGGACAGGGAGGCCTGGCGTGCTGCAGTTCATGGGTTCACAAAGAGTCGGACGTGATTGAGTGACTGAACTGAACTGAATCGTACCAGGTTTCCCGACGTGGTAAAGAACCCACTTGCCAATGCAGGAGACATGGGTTTGACCCCTGGGTCAGGAAGGATCCCCTGGAGAAGAAATTGGCAATCTACTGCAGTATTCTTGCCTGGGAAATCCCATGGACAGAGGACTGTGGGCTACAGTCCATGGGGTCACAGAAAAGTCGGACACAACTTAGCAACTAAACAACAACAATCATGTTATCTGCGAATAGTGACAGTTTTACTTCTTTTCCAATTTGGATTCCTCTTACTTCTTTTTCTTCTCTGATTACCATGGCTAGGACTTCCAAAACTATGTTGAACGAAAGTGGCAAGAGTGAACATCCTTATCTTGTTACTGATCTTAGAGAAAATACTTTCTTTTTCAGCTTTTCACTGTTGAGTATGATGTTAGCTGTGGGTTTGTCACAATGACCTTTATTATGTTGAGATAGGTTCCCTCTGTACCCACTTTCTGGAGAGTTTTTATCGTGAGTGGTTGTTGGATTTTATCAAAAGCTTTTTCTGCATCTATTAAGATGATCATGTGATTTGTGTTCTTCTATTTGTTAATGTGGTTTATCACACTGATTGATTTGCAGATATTGAAAAATCTTTGCATCCCTGGGATAAAGCCCAATTGATCATAGTATATGATCCTTTTAATGTATTGTTGGATTCAGTCTACAGGTATTTTGTTGTGTCATGTTCATCAGTGGTATTGGCCTGTGATTTTCTTTATTTTGTAGCATCTTTGTCTGGTTTTGTATCAGAGTAATGGTGACCTCTTAGAATGAGTTTGGGTGTGTTCCTTCCTCTGTAATATTTTGAAATGGTTTCAGAAGGATAGGTATTAACTGTTCTCTAAATAGAATTTGCCTGTGAAGCTATCTGGTCCTGGACTTTGGTCTGTTGGAAGTGTCTTAATTACAGTTTCAGTTTTAGTAATTGTGATTGGTCTATTTATATTTTCTGTTTCTTCCTGGCTCAGTTTTGGGGGATTGTACATTTCTAAGAAATTGTCCATTTCTTATAGGTTGTCCATTTTATTGGCATGCAGTTGCTTGTGGGAGTCTCTTATGATCCTTTGTATTTCTGTGGTTCTGTTGTAACTTCTTTATCATTTCTAATTTTATTGATTTGAGCCTTCTCTTTTCTTCTGATGAATCTGGCTAAAGGTTTATCTATTTTGTCTATCTTTTCAAAGAGCAAGGTTTTAATTTCATTGATCTTTTCTTTTGCTTTCTTTGTCTCTATTTCATTTATTTATGTTCTGATCTTTGATTTCTTTCCTTCTGCTACCCTTGGATTTTGTTTGTTCTTTCTTTAGCTGCTTTAGGTATAAGATTAGATTGTTTGAGATGTTTCTTGTTTCCTTAAGTAAGATTTATTGCTGTGTTCCATAGGTTTTGGATCATTGTGTTTTCATTTTCTTTTGTTTCTAGGTATTTTTTAAATTTCCTCTTTGATTTCTTCAATGATCCATTGGCTATTTAGAAGCATGTTATTTTTCTTCACATGTTTTTGTTTTACAGTTTTCTTGTAGTTTATTTCTAATCTCATAGTGTGTGGTCAGAAAAGGTGCTTGATATGATTTCAATTCTCTTAAATTTCTCAAGGCTAGCTTTCTGGCCTAGCATATGGTCAATCCCAGAGAATGTTCCATATGTAATTGAAAAGAATTTATCAGCTGCTGCTTTTGGATGGAATCCTGTAAACATATCAATTAACTCCATCTGGTTTAATGTTTCATTTAAGGCCCATGTTTTCTTATTGATTTTCTGTTTGGCTAATCTGTCCATTGATGTAAGTGGAGTATTAAAGTCCCCACTATTATTGTGTTACTGTCAATTTCTCCTTCCATGGCTGTTAGAATTTGCCTTATATATTGAGGTGCTCATGTGTTGGGTGCTTTTATATTTACAACTGTTATATCTTCTTCCTGGATTGCTCTTGTGGTCATTATGTAGTGTCCTTCTGTGTCTCTTGTCATATAGTTATTTTAAAGTTTATTTTGTCTAATACGAGTATTGCTACTCCAGCTTTCTTTTGATTTCCATTTTCATAGAACATCTTTTTCCATTCCCTCACTTTCAGTCAGTATGTGTCTCTAGTTCTTAAGTGGGTCTCTAGTAGACAGCATATTGATGCGTCTTTTTGTATCCATTCAGTCGGTCAATGTCTTTGATTAAAGCATTTAATCCATTTTCATTTAAGGTAATTACTGATACATATGTTCTGATTGCTGTTTTGTTAATTGTTTTAGATTTGTTTTTGTAGGTCTTTTTCCCTCCCTTCCTCTTATAGTCTGTTTTCTTATGGTTTGATGACTGCCTTCAATGTTGTGTTTGGGTTGATTTACCGTTTTGTGTGTATCAATTGTGGATTTTTGTTTTGTGGTTACCATGAGGTTTTGATATAGCAGTCTATATATAAACAAGATTGTCTTAAGTTGTCCATCTCTCACTTTCAAATGAATTTCCAATAGCCTGCTTTTATACTCTGCACTTCCCATGATTATTGATTTTGATGCCATATTTGTGTGTGGATAATTCTCTACCTTTACAGTATGTTAACCTTTACAATATGTTTGCCTTGCCAATAAGCTTTCCTATTTGTAATTTTGTTTCTAGTTGTGGCCTTTACTTTTCTGCCTTGAGAAATTTCCTTAGCATTTGTTGCAAAGCTGGTTTGGTGGTGCTGAATTCTCTCAGCTTCTGCTTGTCTGTAAAGCTTTTGATTTTTTCATCACATCTGAACAAGAGTTTTACTGGGTAGACTATTCTTGGTTGTAGGTTTTTCCCTTTCATTACTTTAAATATATCATGCCACTCCCTTCTGGCCTGCAGAGTTTCTGCCAAAAATATCAGTTGATGACCTTATGGTGATTTGCTTGTATGTTATTTTTTGCTTTTCTCTTGTTGCTTTTAATATTTTCTCTTTATCTTTTATTTTTCCCAATTTGACTAATATGTGTCTCAGAGTGTTCCTCCTTGGGTTTATCCTGTATGGGACTGTCTTCACTTTCTTGACTTGAGCAACTGTTTCCTATCACATGTTAAGAGTGTTTTCAGCTATTATATCTTCAAATATTATCTCAGGCTCTTTCTCTCTCTTTTCTCCTTCTGGGACCCCTATAATGCAAATGTTGGTACATTTAATGTTGTCCCAGAAGTCTCTTAAAACTCTCCTTTTTTCTTTTTTTAAAAAATTGAATGTATTTTATTAAGACTAATTCTGAATGGAAAAACATAGCTAAAATAGTGCCTTTGACATCTTATTTGACGCTTTCTATTCCATTCTATTCCCTCATCTCCCTCCTTCATTTTATGTCAAGTTACAAACTTGGTTTCATGATAATAAAATCAGTCTTAGGCCTCTCGCATGCTTTCATGGAGAGTTTTGTTGAAATGGCTCCAGTAAAAAAACAGGGAGACCACCTTGTACTGTGGGCCCACTAATGGCATAGGCTTTGTACTTGGATGCCAGGTAGACATCTGCCACCTTGTGTCATAGCCACCTCCAGAACTTGGACTCTATGAGTTTATGCCCTCACAACAGCAGATGGTATTCCAGGGATCACCCTTCCTGTAAGGATCCTCCTTGTAATATGGGTTCTTTATCCATGGGGAAGAAAAGGACTTTTGAAGAATGATTCTTGAGAAATGTGCTACACACTATTGTATTGCATGATATATTTCATGGATTCCCTATCAGTCACTTTTCCTTGGTCACACCAGAAGATTTTAGTTCATGAAGCCAGATGGTAAGAGTAGGCCAAACCCAGCTTCTTAACCAGCATTGGATAGTCACTCCAGTTGCAGACTTTTTCACGGAAAGGAATGTTGTAGGAGGGCCAATATCCTCTGCACAGAGCATTAGTTTTAAACTGTCCTTATTTTGTTTTCATTCTTTTGTTCCATGGCAGTGATTTCCACCATTCTGTCTTCCAACTCACTTATCTGTTCTTCTGCCTCATTTATTCTGGTACTGATTCCTTCTAGTGCCTTTTTCATTTTAGTTACTGTATTGTAAAAGTCTGTTCTTTATACCTTCTAGCTCTTTGTTAAACATTTCTTGTATCTTCTTGATCTGTGCTTCCATTCTTTTCTGAGATTTTGAATCATCTTTACCCAACATTACTCTGAATTTTTTTTTGGTAGATTGGCTACCTACATATCACTTAGTTGTTCTCCTGGGGTTTAATCTTGTTCCTTTGTTTGGAACATATTTCCCTGCTGTCTCATGTTGTCTAAGTTTCCGTGTTTGTGGTCTCCTTTCCACAGGCAGCAGGATTATAGTTCTTTTTGCTTCTGGTATCTGCCACCTAGTGGGTGAGGTTGGTCCAGGAGATTGTTCAGGCATCCTGGTGGGAGAGACTGGTGCCTGCCTAGTGGTGGGTGGACCTGGATCTTGCCCCTCTGGTGGGCAGAGCTAGGTCAAGGGGTATGTTTAGAGGCATCAGAAAACTCCAGATGACTTTATTCAGCCTGTCTGCTGAGGAGTAGTGTTGTGTTCCCATCCTTCTGTTGGTTGTTTATCCTGAGGCATCCCAGCCCTGGAGCCTATAGGCTGTTGGGTGGGGCCATGTCTTGGTGCCAAAGTGGCAACCTCCTGGAGAGCCTGCTGCTGCTGCTGCTAAGTCACTTCAGTCGTGTTCAACTCTGTGCGACCCCATAGATGGCAGCCCACCAGGCTCCCCTGTCCCTGGGATTCTCCAGGCAAGAACACTGGAGTGGGAGCTTACATTGTTGAATATTCCCTGGAGCTTCTGCCACCAGTGTCCATATCCCTACAGAGAGCCAGGATACCCTCCAAGACCTGCAGGTAGGTCTGGCCCAGGTTTCTGTGGAGTCATTGCTTTGGCCTAGGTCCCAGTGCTCATGAAACTTTATGTGCACCCTCTAAAACTGGAGTCTGTTTCTCCCAGCCCTGTGGAACTCCTACACTCAAACCCTGCTGGCCTTCAAAGCCAAATGCTCCAGTAGCTCCTCCTTCCTATTACAGATCCCCAGGCTGGGAAGCCTGGTGTGGGACTCAGAATTCTCCTGTGGGAGAACTGCTGCAATATATTTTCCTGTTTGTGGGTAGCCCACCCAGAAGGTATGGGATTTGATTATATCGTGAAAGCACCCCTCCTATACTCTCTCACTGTGCCTTCTTTGTCTTTGGATGCAGAATATCTGTTTTGGTAGGTGCCAGTGTTTTTTGTTGATGGTTGTTTAGCAGTTAGTTGTGATTTTAGTGTTTTCACAAGAAGAGGTGAGCTCGTCCTTCTACTCTGCCATCTTCTCCTGCACTCCTCTTCATTTATTCCATTTCGTGAGAATATTCACATAGCTCACTGCAGAAATAATGTGTTTGGTTAAGGCCTGTGGCTCTGATGCAACTGGATGCATATATCATATGGTATATGCATCCTATTACCTTGATAAAAACGGAAACAAATTCTTTTTATACACATTTGACTTCAATGTTTTTAGATGAGCAATGATAGTCTTATAGAATATTTCTTAGATTTCTTCTTCCCCCAGTACATAGAGAAAGGCTATGGGTGGTGAGTGCAGGTAAAAAAGCAAGTAGAACTTGAGAAGTCCAATTAATTGTGATCTCTCATCTATCCCTCTCATTCTGGTTTTTTTTTTAAATTTTAAAAATTCATTTATTTTTTACTGTACTGGGTCTTCATTGCTGCACAGGCTTTTCTCTAGTTGGGATGGATGGGCTTCTCATTGTGGTGAAGCAGGCTTCTCTTGCTGCAAAGCATAGGCTCTAGGGATATGTGCCCCATAATTGTAGTTCCCAGGCTCTAGAGTACAGGCTCAGTAGTTGTGGCCTATGGGCTTAGTTGCTTCATGGCATGTGGGATCTTCCTGGGCCAGGGATTGAACTCACGTCTTCTGTGTTAGCAGGCAGATTCTTTACCACTGAGCCACCAGGGAAGCCCTATCCCTCCCATTCTTTTTTTTTTTTGATGCTTTTTTTTTTAAATTTTAAAATCTTTAATTCTTACATGCGTTCCCAAACATGAACCCCCCTCCCACCTCCCTCCCCATAACATCTCAGTGGGTCATCCCATGCACCAACCCCAAGCATGCTGTATCCTGCGTCAGACATGGACTGGCAATTCAATTCTTACATGATAGTATACATGATAGAATGCCATTCTCCAAAATCATCCCACCCTCTCCCTCTCCCTCTGAGTCCAAAAGTCCGTTATACACAGCTGTGTCTTTTTTCCTGTCTTGCATACAGGGTCGTCATTGCCATCTTTCTAGATTCCATATATATGTGTTAGTATACTGTATTGGTGTTTTTCTTTCTGGCTTACTTCACTCTGTATAATCGGCTCCAGTTTCATCCATCTCATCAGAACTGATTCAAATGAATTCTTTTTAATGGCTGAGTAATACTCCATTGTGTATATGTACCACAGCTTTCTTATCCATTCATCTGCTGATGGACATCTAGGTTGTTTCCATGTCCTGGCTATTATAAACAGCGCTGCGATGAACATTGGGGTACATGTGTCTCTTTCAATTCTGGTTTCCTCGGTGTGTATGCCCAGCAATGGGATTGCTGGGTCATAAGGTAGTTCTATTTGCAATTTTTTAAGGAATCTCCACACTGTTCTCCATAGTGGCTGTACTAGTTTGCATTCCCACCAACAGTGTAGGAGGGTTCCCTTTTCTCCACACCCTCTCCAGCATTTATTGCTTGCAGATTTTTGGATTGCTGCCATTCTGACTGGTGTGAAGTGGTACCTCATTGTGGTTTTGATTTGCATTTCTCTGACCTCCCATTCTTAAGTGTTGCCCAAAGGCCTGATGCCTTCTTCTTCCTCTCCTCTTTGATTCCTGAATGTGGAGGTCATCACATCTTCTCTCTCAGTCTGTGTACTTCTCCAGCTTAGTATTGATCTTCTGCCTTGAAAGACCCTGCTCTCTAGCCTGAAGGACTAAGGTTAATAAAGAGGAGAAATATTAAGTTTGACTTCATCTGCCAATCATGTGCCCTCTAAATGGACAAGGCTCATTTGAGTCTCAAGGAAACTCCAGGCTGGACTGTGTACCATCTTAATATGTGCCCGTCTTCGCCCAGGAAAAGTGACATCACCATCACAGCAGGGGATATAATGGTTCTAAGCAGATTCTAAGCCACATTATTCCTGGGATTCTGAGATTACAGTGGGATCCTTGGCAGAAAGGAACGTCACAGAAGAGTGTTCTGACAGATGCAGGGACTTGGTTCAATGCCACCAGACCTCTCTCTCTCCTTTCAGCTTATACCTGGGATGCCTGTCACCAAGTCCCTTTGAGCAGTGACTTGAGCCACCTGGTGGCAGAGATCCGAGCTTTGCGAGGGCAGCTGGAGCAGAGCATTCAGGTGAACAACTGTCTGCGACTGCAGCTTGAACAGCAGTTGGATGGTGGTGCCAGCAAAGCCAGCCTCAGCTCCTCCGTTAACCAGAAATTCCCCACCAACACTGACCCTGGAAACAAGCAGCCGTTCTTCCAAGGTAGGAAGGAAAAGGAAATCATGAAGCCCTCAGCCAATGGGAAGGTCCCCAGGATGTGTGTGGTGGAAGGGACAATATTGCCTCTTCCACACTCCTTAGGGTCAGGGTGAAGTCAAAGATGCTTCAGTACAGCACCTTGAGGGCATGGAGCTTGGGGTCAGATCTGGCTCCAGATTCTGAGTTTGCCACTTACATGTTGTTTGCCTTAGGAAAAGTGCTAAAACTCCTCAAGTATTTAAGCCTTAGCTTCCTCATCTTTAACATGAGGATGATAATATAAACTATTATGTGGAGCATTAAATGAAATAATTTACAAGTGCCTGACACCATAAGAAGTACTCAAAACAATTAACAGCTGTATATATTAATGCCTATTCCTTATGTTTGTGGAGTGTTTTAAAATTTACCATGTTTTCAAATAATTTCATCAGAGCTAGTGCAGGATTTACTATCTCTGTATTTCACATGAGAAAATATAGGCACTGAGACAATTAACTGATATGCTGAGGTCTGCGGGAGTTAACGGGCCAACCCAGGCTTCAAAGCAGAAGTCTTGGTTTGCTGTGTTCCTTCTCCTTCATTGTGCTCTGTCTCGGTACTGCTTCTCTTCCCTCTCAAGCTTTGCCCTCTCAGTGCCTTCCCACAGCACCAGCCAGGACTCATCCCTGCTGGCTCAGTCACTCCTCCTCCTCATCATACAGCAGAGAGGCCTGAGCTAGAAATCCAGTTCTAGGCCACATTTGCCTGAGTGGGATCATATCAGTCTCTTTGTGATATTTTCCAGATTGTGGTCTGGTCTCCAATAGGGCATCTCAAACTCACCAAGGCTTATGTCTCCTATTCTTCTTATACTAGTACATATTTCGTAGTACTGACTCATCAGAATAGTGATTAGAGAGCAGAGCTAAATCCCCATAAATCCATTCACTTCTTGATCAAATATTTTAACATATGTACAGCATATCAGTTCAGTTCAGTTCAGTCACTCAGTCGTGTCTGACTCTTTGTGACCCCATGAATCGCAGCATGCCAGGCCTCCCTGTCCATCACCAACTCCCGGAGTTCACCCAAACTCATGTCCATCGCGTCAGGGATGCCATCCAGCCATCTCATCCTCTGTTGTCCCCTTCTCCTCCTGCCCCCAATCCCTCCCAGCATCAGAGTCTTTTCCAATGAGTCAGTTCTTCACATGAGGTGGCCAGAGTATTGGAGTTTCAGCTTTAGCATCATTCCTTCCAAAGAACACCCAGGACTGATCTCCTTTAGAGTGGAGTGGTTGGATCTCCTTGCAGTCCAAGGGATTCTCAAGAGTCTTCTCCAACACCACAGTTCAAAAGCATCAGTTCTTCACATATATTTATGCATATTTATATTTAGTTACAAAGCATTATATTAGACATACTGCACATACAATATTGTATTCAAATCTGGGATTAGAAAAATACACCTAATAATTTTTTCAAATTGCAAGTTTTTTTTTTTTCTCATGGAACAGTGTTCACATCTTATTTCAAAATAAGTGATTAGTTTGCTATTAGTTTTGATTGTGGTACATGGGTGATGACTGTATGAGAGGAGAGTCATGGTGCCTTGGATCTCCAGTGGAGCGGTGTGTTCCAGTGTTCCTAAAGCTGTGGCTGTCTTTACTCCCTAGATTCGGTTGCCTCCCCTCCAGTTCGGGATGTGGGCATGAATTCTCCAGTTCTGGTCTTCCCCAGCTCTTCTTCTGAAGCTCCTGGCCCAGAGACCACAACCTTCAGTAGGACGAACGGTAAAGAGGGCAACCACAGGACTCAGGGTCTAATGATGGAAAATTATTACTACGAGTAACTTTTGGTTCCCTGTATACACATTATCTGAATTTAGAGATTTTTCTCTGCATGTCCCAAGGCCTTTAGCCCTATCATTCGACCTCCTGTGGCTGCCTTTTTTTGTCACTACTCTTCCTCATATGGTTTTCCTATTGCTCTGGTATTTGCTTCATTGTACTGTAACCTCTTCCTTCTCGAAAGTGCTCTCTGTATCCAGCTTAGTTTCCTTGTCTGTGTCTTCTCAACCTCCAAATTAAAAAAAAAGAAAAACATTAGTGTCTGTCCTGAATGTTTGTCAATAAGGATAAAATTTACCTCCTGGCAATTTTACGACTATGAGATGCTGAGAGAAAGACTATAATAATATAGAACCCAGAATATGTATGGACTTCACAGGTGTGCTTTCCAAAACTGTCGATCTTGTTTCTGGCCTCTTTTACTGTTTGATGTCCCTTTTGGATTGAACTGAAGATGACTATGAATAACAGTGGGTTCTTTGTTGTTGTGGTTTTATTCTTCAGAGCTGGGTTTGGATGCTTCTCCAGTAATGAAGAACCCTCCCAAGCTGGAGGGTGATGCTACTGATGGCTCCTTTGCCAATAAGCATGGCCGCCACGTCATTGGCCACATTGATGACTATAGTGCCCTAAGAGAGCAGATTGGGGAGGGCAGAGTGCTGGTCAAGAAGATAGCATCACTTGTGAGACCAACCTGCAGCTTCTCTGGTCTTGAAGCTCCAGGCATAGAGGTAATCACATTTTAGCTCTTAGATGCACCTTTTCCTTAAGCCCTTTCTTCTTTTGATTTTAACTCCTTCTCCCCCTATCTTTTCTCCTGCTCCACATCTCTCACCAGCTGAGGATGTATCTTCCGTCTTCACCAGCTAGTTTCACTACAAACTTTGTTCTGTTCTAGATGTAGCTGACTCTCTTATTTCCCCTGAGAACCACAG
This sequence comes from Capricornis sumatraensis, assembly GCF_032405125.1. Classification (NCBI taxonomy): domain Eukaryota; kingdom Metazoa; phylum Chordata; class Mammalia; order Artiodactyla; family Bovidae; genus Capricornis; species Capricornis sumatraensis. The sequence continues at coordinate 124,103,724 of NC_091070.1, read as the reverse complement.
AAAAGTATGTGCAGCATTGCCATCCTCATCAGTAGAGCATGTTAAGCCTCAGCGTACTTGCAGTGCTGTTTGGTTCTGTATTATCTGCTAAAGTCACACTGGAATATGATCATTTGTGGGCAGGATAAAATCACTTCATCAGTTGCCTGGGAATTGAGAATATTCATCCATATGGGCCAGATGTGTGGAAGGGGTGAGGAGAGTGGCAGCGCTGGATTTCTCTGCTTAGACCGAGCAGGAGAGGAGAGCAGGCCACAAGGCCTCTCAGAGTCTTTCCCCAGGCAGAGACCTAGGTACCAGCCGCTGTGCTGTCTGAGCTCCAGGAGCCCCCACACGCGAGAGGGAGGTGAACACCTGAGTTAGCAAATATGACACGGGGCTTCAGGCACAGTGCTGGAAGTGCTGTGGGTGTGACGGAGTGAACCCAGAAGTGGCGATTATCCCAGAAGGAAGGCGACAGGTTCATGGGGGTTAGGGCACCACTAGGGGGTGTGTAGTTCTCTGAGGTGGAGAACATGCCAGGTAAAGGGGTCAGCACTTAGTCCTTTGAGCTACAAATGGTGCAGCCCATTTGAAGCATAAGGCCTGATTTAGGGAAGGGCAGTGGGGGTGGGGGTACAGTGCAAAAATAGGGACCTTAGATTCCAGAGCAAGAAGCAGGACTAAAAGCTAAAAAGTATGGAATCAAATGAATTCTTACAAAGTGGGAGGTCCTTGCTGAGGTCAGAGAAACTTGGCTTCCAGGTTAGAAAAATGTCTCACAGGTTCAAGCAAGCCTGTGGCCGTACCTCACTCACAAAGGAAGCCGAGGCCTGTGCTGTCTCAGCCACAGGGATGCCCATGGCTACTGCCCTCTTTCCCAGGTGATGGGTAGTGAAGGCATCCAGGAGCTGAGGAGCAGCGCCACCGCCCTGCACCACCGGCTGGAGGAGTCGGCCTCCCTCCTCACCATGTTCTGGAGAGCAGCCTTGCCAAGCTCCCCTGGCGCTATGCTTGTGGGCAAAGTGGTAAGAAGCCAGCATCCTCTACCGGTTCTGCCCCCAAACTAGCCTTCTACCTCCTCGGCCTGCAGAGCCTGAAGATCAGGAGCCGAATGGGCAGTTGGGACGAAAGGGACATGAGGCATGTGTCCCTGGAGGGAGACCTCTCCTCTGTGGTGAGCGCTATCTGTGCAGGTCTGAAAACATCTCTCTCCTCCCAGCCTGACCCCCAGGATAAGGAGCCAAACAGGAGAAGAAAAGAACATAGAGGAGGCAGAGACATGAGAGCCATGATAACCCACAAATGTTCCATCCCTTTAACTTTCTGAAGTTCAGCTGAGCTGAAGTTTGGGGCCATTTAAAACATCAACACCTCCTTCTCCATCCTAACCCCACTCCCACTCACCTCCAGGTCTGCATAGGCAGACAGGATCACAGAATGTCCCCAGGAGTGGACCAGCCCTTTTTACCCACCCACTGAAATCCCAGAAAAATTTCCACTTAAACCTGTATTTCTGGGTCAAGCCTGGTGAGAGTCAGCCTCCCCCAGGTGCTCTCAGATCTCAGGCCACTCTGGTTGATGATCTTGGATTAGGTCGATTTCAAAATCCCTCCTAGTGTTCTCACTCCAGACTAGTATCAATGATAACTTTAGGGGATCCAACTTTGCTAATTCCAAGGAGGAAGTATTTTTCCATCCTGAGGTTGGCAGATATATTTACAGACTTGTAGAACGTCTCAGGCCAGTCCTGTTTCCCCAGGCATAATATTCCTAATGACCAATTTTTGATGCCCAAGTGATATAACTATGTCAGCATTAAATCAGAGCTCTTACTCACAGCTAGGAGTTTCAGTGTGGCCTGGACTCAGGTCCTGTGCAGCAACTGGACTGTGGCCTGTGCTCCTTTGCATAGGGGCTTCCAGGTCCTCAGTGTTCCCACCTCATGGCCCATCCTGAGCCATCACCTGCTGGAGGGTTTTAGAGGCTTTGATGAGGGAAATCTGGTCCAGAAATACTTAAGAAGATTGTAGAATCCTGTTTGGGATTGTAAAGAGCCACAAATCACAGGGTGCTTTAGGCCTTCTGACCACTGACAGAGCACCTATTTTTCTTCCCAGGGAGAGTCTATGAAAAAGGAGCTTCTGGAACTGAGAACCAAACTATCCAAACAGGAGAGTCTCCTTCAGAGTACATCTGAGCGTCTGAAGACCGCCAACCAGCAGAAGGAGAGCATGGAGCAGTTCATCTTCAGCCAGTGTGGGTGCCCTGAGCCAGGGAATGGGACAGGAAATTGAGAGGGCCTTCCTGGCTCCCCACTTGTGCTGTGAATGGACAGTGACCAGAGAGGCTGGGGGGGGGGGGGAGACTGATGTGAAATCCCTGAACCTCCTGTGCCATCAGTAATCATAGAGGCAGAGGAGGAGATGTGGGGGTGGAGGGGACTAGGAGACCCCAAGCTGAGTGGCCAGAAAGACAAGCGTTAGAACACACACACCCAAGACAGATATGGACCCCACTGGTAATTTCTGCCTTTGGGAACTCTTTTGTTGTTGTTACAGTGACCAGGACACACGATGTTTTGAAGAAGGCAAGGACTAATTTGGAGGTAAGGAAACCACTGCACCGATCAGAGCAAACTATCACCGTCTGTATCAGAGTGCACAGGTGACTCCTGATTTGCACTGACCTTCCAAGAGGAAATTTCTGGTCCACCTGTGGGAGCACAGGTTCTCAATGAACATCCCTCTAGATTCCATCCCCATCAGTCCTCCCACCCTAATCAGAAACCTCCCCTGACTTCTCAGTTCACTCTCACTTTGTCATCATCTTCTCTCTTGACCCCAGTTCTCTCTCCTTTATGCCATGTCAGGATTGGGGAGAAATGCAGTTCAGTTGATTCTCAAGGTCGGAGGACATGTGGAGTCTGCCTCTGAATGAGCTTTCCAGTAAAGGAATCCTGAGGCCAGTCATGGGTTCCAGGTTTCCTATGTCACTATATGAAAAACTGATGGAAAGATGCCACCTAACAAGTTGATTTCACTGCATAATATTGGGCTGAAAGCAGCAATTTGATTTTGACATATTTTTCTTTAGGAAACAACATAAGAAAATCATTGGGTCTTATTGATCTTAAAGAGAACTTGGTAATAAGGAAAAACTGAAACTTAAAGGGAAAGATTATCTTATAAGGCAGGCATTCTCTACATTTATTGAAAATACCAATGCATTCTCAAGCAGCCACTTTGAAGAAAAACTTGAGGTGTTAGAAATGGCTTCAAAGTCAAAAGCTAAGCTTTGTACCTTGGGCTTTAAAGCTTTGCCATAATCAGTTGAGCCCATTCCTAGGAATGTTCCTAAATTGTAACCTAAAATGATGTTGACCCCACAGTATGAAAATGGGTTGGGCCATAATTTAACCCTGATTTTTTTTTTCCTGCTAATTTCTTCTGATTCCTTTCTTTCCTGAGCCTTTTTAGAAGAACTCTTACAAGACTGCTTCTGTAAAGCCTTATTCCTGTCCCAGCAAAGGTAACCCAACAGCCTCTCATACCCGCTGGCTTGGAAGTCTCCTTCCCACTTCTGCTAGGCCACTGGAAATGGACCAGGGCCCAGATTCTAATCCAAGGCTTGTCACTAACTGGCTGTGTGGCTTTGGCTGGCCCCAGTCTCTGTGAGACCACTGACCCTCATCTGGAAGAGGAGGCACTAGACTTAGATGATTTCTGAGGGCCCTGCTGACCTGCCTACCACGCCCCCCCACCCCACCCCATCTCCTCATCAAGTAAACAAAATATAAACTTAACAAGGGGCCTGCCTCTCAAAATGTCCTCTCCTTCCTTACAACAGGCCACTTCTATATGTGCCTGTTTCAAGCTAAGCATATCTTTCCTGGGAAATGACAAAAGTCATCCTCTTTCTCCCAAGCAAACTGTAGAGTGAGCTGGTCCCTGAAGAAGGAGTGGTAGGGTCTGGCCACCTGGTGTGCAGTGGCTGTGAGCAGAGATCTGACCAGGTGGTGTGGGAAGGTTTCACACTGACCTGCTGGCACCTGCTGCTCCTCCAGACCTCAGTGCCTCCTTTCGGCTTATCCTCTTGACAGGCTCTCACCACAATCCTGGCTTCTGTCACCACTCAGCCCCCTCCAGCCTCAGTTAGCCACCAGCAGGACCTGATAATGGACTCTGTGTCACTTTGGTCTCCAGGTGAAGTCCCTAAGGGCCCTGCCATGCACTCCAGTCCTGTGACCCTTGCCTTCCAGGAGACATGCAAGAAGCGAAGCCACCAGAGGTCCTTAAAACAGCAGGAAGGATGGGCCTGCGCCCCTCCTTCACAGCTCCCTGTCTGCTGAGGAGGATCTGGGCCCTCCTCCACACCTACTGGAGGGTCTGGAAGGAGTCATAGATATGGCCTCGTGGGCACGGTGAAAGGCAGAGGGCCTTTCCTGCACTTGAGGAATAACAAGGCAGGGTGTCCGTGGCTCAGCACTAAGGAAAACATGCCTAGTTACTAGAGGACCTTGTGACACTGCTTCTGAACACGCTGAGGGCATGGGAGCCAGCAACAGACACTTCTTGCCTCATCACCTGTCCTCAGAGGGTCAGCTCAGGGGAAACAGGACCTGCTTCCCCACAATTCAGCATGTGGTCCCAACATTGGAGCTCCTCGGCAGATCTGAAAGCACAAGACTGAGCAGTGGTGCCTTGCAGGACAGTGTGGGCAGGGGGGCCTGACTGCCTGACCCAGGGCCCATGCATCTGGGTCACCGTCAGGCTGGATGTCAGTCTACACTGCAGCACCTGAGTACTATGAATCCACGTGGTGGGAGTGGTGACTCCCATATGCCATCTCATGCTTAGCCTAGACTTCCTACTTATATTCTATTGTTGTCTCCAAAAGCTGTACTGACTTTACATATACTGTCCCCTTTTGTCATCCCAGCTTCTCTCTGGGAACTAGGGACAAATGGCCACAGCAAGCCCACTGAAAGTCTTGTGTAAAGCAAACCGGTGATCATTTTTAAGTGACATGCAAGAGGCCCCCAGTTGTGCTTGTGCTGAAGCCTAGTCTGTGTCTTCACAAAAGTGCTTTAGAAAGTGTGTATGTGTGTATAAATGTATGATATATATTTATATATGTTGCTATAGTGCTGTGTGGAAGGCTAACATAACTGGTGGACAGGGTGAGTGACAGGAAATGACACAGTCTTTTTGGTGGCTATTAAAGTGAACTATGTATAAAAAAAAAATAGTTTTCCTTGCCTGCTTAGTTTCCAATTTCTATACCAGCCTGCAGGGTGAATGTGTAAGAACAGGAAAGACAAACTGTCGCTAAAAAGCTCAGCATCTAAAGCAGAATCAAGAGGCTGTAGTAGCTGGTATGGAGATCCCCTCCCCCACAAACACACCAAAAATACATTCACATGTGGGACACTTCCGAATGGAGACTAACTGGAAACTAGCATAAGTCCTGAAAATCAAAGCTGCAAGAAGGATCTGCACATAACTCAGTAGGATGGGAAAGAAAAGAATCAGTCCAGGCCCTGGGCCTCTGGAAGGGATCTGCAAAGAGAAGGTCCACAAGGGTAGACCCCGGCCCTGGAGTTAGCAGGTCAAGTCACAATTTGGGTGTCCCAGTCCTGGGGTCCTGTAAGGAGTGGCCCGGACCCCTTGCCTCCTGGGAAATCTGAGACAGAAGGTTTGGAGAAGTCTAGACTCTACTCATCAGGAGCACATGCTGGGTTGCTGACAATCAGGGTGGAGAGTTGTGCACTGTGAGCAGCCTCCTTGCTGTATTTCCCAATCCAAAGGGACCAATGCCCTGGTTCCACTCACTCCACACCACAGTCTGGCACAAGATCTTGGCAGAGACTCAATCTAGCTTTGCAGAGACAGACCAGAACAGCTGGGGTGTAATCCCGGAATAGCCTCAGAGGCCATAGTCAGTGAGGGCTCAGAGCAACAGGTGTAGATGCAGCAAACATTAGTGTGTGCAGAGGGCGGCACAACAGGAGCATGCAAGGGCCAAGGGGTGAATCCCTAGCAGACAGGCCCTGAGCAAGGATGTGGCCTAACCAGGCAGAGACAGCCCGGAGGCCCTGGGGTGTGGTCCAGCTGGGGCTTCAATGGCCATCACGACCACACCGCACTGAGGAGTATCTAGTGGTTTGTCTTCCAGCTTAGCACTGGATCTGGGCATGCAGGTCCTGGGTGAGGTCTGCCACAGAGGCAACCCAGATCTCAGGCAGCAGTGCAGCCACCTCAATCCTTGCAGATACCTCAATCCTTGCAGTCACAACCCCCCAACCACCAGCGCCAGCCCACTCTATACCACAGCCTTATACTAGATCGTATGAGACAAACAATAGGGACATAACCTTGGGCTGACCCTGAGTGGAGCTGTAGATGTATATCCTGTGTGAATACATGGCCCTCACATGCTTCACCACTCACTTCCTTTGGGGCAGGCATGCACTCAAGGGCAACAGCCTGATTAAACCCAACCCTCAAGGCTTCTACTCCAACAACTGGGGAACACAGACTGCCCCTGAGACAGCCATGATACAGAGCAGAGAGGAAGCCCCACCTCACACCCAGCACAGGCTTTCGATACTACACCACCAATCACACGCCACTATCAAGGGGATCATGACAGCACAAACTGAGGGAAGACTTGACTGACATCTATCTGAAACCAGCCCTCACACCAAAAATATGAGACTCATGGATGCTACACAGGGACACTTCCACATAAAATCAGCCATTCAAGACCACAATAGATAACTGTTTCTCCTAAAATCATACAGACAAAGTTCAGTAAATGAAATGGAAGATCTACTCCCAATTAAAAGAACAAAAGAAATTCTCTGAAAGAACAAATAATGAAACAGATCTCACCAGTCTACTAGACCAGGAGTGCACAGAGGAGGTAATAACTCAAGATAATAAAAGTTGCTGCTGCTGCTGCTAAGTCACTTCAGTCGTGTCCGACTCTGTGCGACCCCATAGATGGCAGCCCACCAGGCTCCCCCGTCCCTAGGATTCTCCAGGCAAGAACACTGGAGTGGGCTGCCATTTCCCTCTCCCAATGAATGAAAGTGAAAAGTGAAAGTGAAGTCGCTCAGTTGTGTCTGACTCTTCACGACCCCATGGACTGCAGCCTACCAGGCTCCTCCACCCATGGGATTTCCCAGGCAGGAGTACTGGAGTGGGGTGCCATTGCCTTCTCCTAATAAAAGTTACTTATGACAGAATCGCAGCCAATATACAACACAATGGTGAAACACTGAAAGCCTTCTCACTAAAATCTGGAACAAGACAAGGATGCTCATTCTCACCACTTCTATTCAACATAGTATTGGAAGTCTTAGCCATAGCAATCACACATGAAAAAATAAAAGGTATTCAAATGAAGGGGAAGATTTAACATTCTCATTATATGCAGATATGGTGCTGTATATAGAAAACCCTATGGACTCCACACAAAAGCTACTGGTACTGATACACAAATTCAGTACGTTAACAGGATACAAGATTAACATACAGAAATTGGTTGCATTTCTTTATTCCAACAATGAAATATCAGAAAGGGAATGTAAATAAACTATACCTTTAAAAATGGTGATCCCAAAAATAAACTGCTTAGGAATAAACCTCACCAAGGAAGTCAAAGATTTCTATGCTGAGAACTATACAACATTAATAAAGGACATTAAAGATGATTCAAAGAAATAGAAGGATATCCCAGTTCTTGAATTGGAAGAATTAATATTGTTAAAATGGCCATACTACTCAAAACAACCTATGAATTTAATGCAATCCCTTTAAAATCATCCATGACATGTTTCACACAACTAGAACAAATAATCCTAAAATTCATAAGAAACCAGAAAAGATTTAGAATTGCAAAAGCAATCATGAAGAAAAATAACAAAGCTGGAAACATAACCTTCCAAGACTTCAGACAATACTACAAAATGATACTAATCAAAATTATGTGGTATTAGGACAAAAATAGACATGTGGATTAATGGAACAAAATAGAGAGCCCAGTAATAAACCCACACATCTATGGTCAATTTACCTCTGACAAAGGAGGCAAGAACATACATACAATGGGAAAAAGTCTCTTCAGCAAGTGGTGTTGGGAAAGTTGGAGAGCCGCATGTAAACCAATGAAGTTAGAACACATCCTCTCACCATACACAAAAATAAACTCCAAATGTACTTAAAAATAAGACATGACACCATAAAACTAGAAGAGGCAGAACATACTCTGACATAACTGTGCCAACATTTTCTTAGGTCAGTCTCCCAATAGGAACAAAAACAAAAATCAACAAATGGAACCTAATCAAATGTACAGACTTTTGCATAGCAAAGTAAACCATATAGAAAATGAAAAGATAACCTCTAGAACAGGAGAAAATATTTTCAAATAATGCAGTCAGTAAGGGCTTAATTTTCAAAATACACAATCACCTCATACAACTCAACAAGAAACAAACAAAAGCAACCCAACCCCAAAATGGGCAGAAGACCTAAATAGACATTTCTCCAAAGAAATACAGATGGCCAACAGGCACATGAAAAAATGCTCAACATGGTTAATTATTAGAGAAATGCAAATCAAAATGAAAATAAGGTACCACGTCACACCACTCAGAATGGCCATCACTAAAATGTCTACCAGTGAAAAAGGTTGGAGAGGGTGTGGAGAAAAGGGAACTCTTCCGCACTCTTAGCAGAAATAAAAGTTGGTGCAGCCACTGTGGAAAATAGCATGGAAGTTCCTCAGAAAACTAAACATAGAATTACCACATGATCCAGCAATCCACTCCTGGGTATATATCTGGACAAAACTATAATTCAAAAAGATAAATGTGCCCCTATGTTCATAGCAGCACTAGTCACAATAGCCAAGACATGGAAAGAACCTAAATGTCCATTGACGGATGAATGGATAAAGAAGATGTCACACACACACACTCACACACACACACACACACACACAGGAACACTACTCAGCCATAAAAAAGAACAGAATCAAGCCATTTGCAGCAACATACGTGACTAGAGATGATCATACTAAGTGGAGTAAGTCAGAAAGAGAAAGACAAATACCATATGATATCACTTATATGTGGAATCTAAAATATAACACAAATGAACCTCTCCATGGAACAGATTTATGGACATAGAGAACAGACTAGTGTTGCCATGGGGGAGAGGGCTGAAGGAGGTATGGAATGGAAGGCTGGGGTTAGGAGATGTAAGCTTTTATATGCATAATGGATAAACAACAAAGTCTTACTATATAGTCCGGAGAACTATACTCAGTATCCTATGATAAACCATAATGGAAAAAGAATATATATATGTATGTATAAATAAGTGACTTTTTATTCAGCAGTAATTTACACAACATTGTAAATCAACTATACTTCAATAAAAGAGGAGGTAATAAAATGCTAACTGAATTAAGAAAAAGTATCAACAGAAATGTAGGTCACTGAAACAAAGACCTAGAAGCCGTTACTATGAACCAATAAAAAATCAATAATTCAACTGCCAGAAATATAATCTAGAAGCAATGACTAGCAGACTAAATGACACAGAAGAATGAATAAGTGATCTTGAAGACAGCATAATGGAAATCAAATCCAAAGAGGAGTCAGAAAGACAAATTTCAGTGTATGGCAAAACCAATACAGTATCGCAAAGCAAAATAAAGTAAAAAAAAAAAAAAAAAAACCTAAAAATAAATAAAGTAAAAAAAAAAAAAGGCACTACTTACAAGACTCATGAGACAACAGAAATCATGCCAGCCTTTGTGTAATAGGGATTCCAGAAGGAAAAGAAAGAGAAAGGGGGATTGAAAATATATGTGAAGAAATTACGGCTTAAAACTTTTCAAATCTAAGAAGGAAATAGAAATCCAGATACAGCAAGCACTGAGGGTCCCAAACAAGATGAACACAAAGAGATTTATATCAAGACATATCATACTTCAAATGGCAAAAATTAAAGGGAACAAGAGGATTCTAAATGCAGCAAGAGAAAAACAAAGAATCAATTAAAGTATAATTTCTATAAAGTTATCAGCTGATTTCTCTGAAGACACTTTGCAGGCCAGAAGCAGTGGCATAATATATTTGAAGTCCAGGAAGGGAAAAACCTTCAACCATGGATCCTATACCCAGAAAAATGATCATTTAGTATAGATGGAGAGAGAAAGAGTTTCTCAGCCAAGTAAAAACTAAAAGAACTCAGTGAGATTAAACCTACCCCCAAAAGAAATATTAAAGGGTCTTCTCTAAAGAGAAAAGAAACAAGAATCTATAGAAAAGGAACATCACAGTTGGAAAGGTATACATAAAAGGACTGAAGATCACTGAAATAAGCCAGCAGAGATTTTTAAAAACAATGAAAAAAATTGTCAAAGCAATTATAAATACAAACAGCAGTAAGAAGATAAGCATGAAGATGTAAAATAAGATGAAGTCACAAAATGTGAGGAAGGGGGTTATAAAAATGTAGATCTTTCAGAATGTGTTTGCACTAGTATGACTTCCAATTTAAAGCAAGTAGATATAAATTATGAGTCAACATACTTGAAAACAAGGGTCAGTGCTTGTGAATGCATACATATGGAATCTAGAAAAATGGCACTGATGAACCTATTTTCAGGGCAGGACTAGAGATGCAGATGTAAAGAAGGGACTTGTGGACACAGTGGGAGAAAGAGAGGATGGGACAAACTGAGAAAGTAGTATGGACATATATACACTACTATATGGAAAACAGCTAGTGGGAAGCTGCTATACAACGCAGGGAGCCCATCTTGGTAATCTGTGACAACCCAGATGGATAGGATGAGTGGGGTGGGAGGGAGGTTCAAGAGGGAGAGTATATATGTACAGTTATAGCTGATTTACGTTGCTGTATGACAGAAATTAACACAACATTGTAAGCAATTATCGTCGAATTAAAAACAAATTTTAAAAATAAAATTAAAAAATAAAGGATGAAAACCCTATTTTAAAAAGATAGCTGTACCACAACGGTTACCTGAATGTTCATAGAAGCACTATTTACAATAGACAAGACATGAAAACAACCTAAGTGTCCATGGACAGCTGAACAGATAAGGAAGATGTGAACTATGTGCATATACAATGGAATGTTAGTTGGCCATGAGAAAGAATGACATATTGCCATTTGCAGCAACACAGATGAACCTAGAGATGATCATACTGAATGAAGCAGAGAAAGACGATTCTATGATATCACTTATATGTGCAATCTAAAAAATAATACAATGAATTTATTCACAAAATAGAAACAGACTTCCATAGAAGCAAATTTATGCTTACCAAAGGAGAAATAAGGAGAGAGGTATAAATTAGGAGCTTGGGATTAACAGGCACACACTACTATATATAAAAAAGATAAACATCAAGGCTTTACTGTATAGCACAGGGAACTATATTCAATATGTTGTAATAATCTATAATGGAAAAGAATCTTTAAAAATATGTATATATTACTGAATAACTTTGCTGTATAGCTGAAACACAATATTGTTTAAAAAAAAGCTGCTAAAATTAAAAATATATATAAAGAGGTCAGGTGACAAAGAGGTCGTATCCAAACATGGCAGCACAAAGGCAGCTCCTAAAGGAAGAGTCAGCCCTAGGGAATGATTCAGATAACTGCTTTCTTGGTCATCTGGGCCTGGAACCATCTGTGGGTGGGAGGACAAGAAGAGATAACAGTCATGAGGAGGAAATGAAGGACCTGGAAGTGTGTGAGAAGAGAAACAAGCAACAGTGAGTGACTCTAAGGAAAGCAAAGGTGTGATTCTTATCTTCTGGTTTAAATGCAGTCCCTGGACACACCTTGTAAGCCAGGAAGCTTTATCAGACACCCACATCACATTAGAGTGCTAGCCACAGAGAACAGGGCTCAATAAGTCAGAGTAAAGGCTAGTTAGCTCCTCTCTGAAGGTCTCTGATGAAGGAGACCATCTATCTCAACAGCCCCTTGCAATTTCAGGCTTCCTTGCTCTGATCCTGCAAGCACTGTTTCTCAAATCTGAGAATTTCTCCTTGTTCAGGGAAAAACATCAAGGTGGCAATATTTCCCAATAACATTCATTTATGCAGGACTCTATTGAGGTCATATATCAATCTGTTTCTATTTGAACTGTTCTTGGTGCTTTTCCTCAAAGAAAAATGTAAAATTTTACATATTCTTCTTTTAGACTTTACCAATCTTTCACACCCTTTGAAGTGTAAAGACAATTTGAGAATAATATTTTACTGAGCCTAAACTCGCTTCCCTGGTGGCTCAGATGGTAAAGAATCTGCCTGCAATGCAGGAGACTCAGGTTTGATCCCTGGGTTGGGAAGAACCCCTGGAGAAGGGAAAGGCACCCCACTCCAGTATTCTTGCCTGAAGAATTCCATGGACAGAGGAGCCTGGCAGGTTACAGTCCATGGGGTCTCAAAGAGTCGGATATGACTGAGTGAATAACACTTTCAGTTTTCTTCAGCTTAAGCTTATGACTAGTCAATTTAGCAAAGGTATATTTTTCTCAACTTTATTATTGCTGATATATTCCATTATAATGCTGACAAAATTCCCCCCATGGCAACATACTGGGTTTTATGCAACCTGAAGTCAGTTTGGGCATGCCTATTTCCCTATTTCATCCTCTGTAGTTTTTAAGTTTCTATGACAATTAAACTGTATGTGTAACTACAGTTATGTGTAACTAATGAATTTTATTACAATTCCACAGGATCTCTTTCCTACTTGTCAGAGTGTCTGACTCTTTGCGACCCCATGGACTGTAGCCCACCAGGCTCCTCCATCCATGGAATCTTCTAGGCAAGAGTACTGGAGTGGGTTGCCATCTCCTTCTTCAGGGAATCTTCCCGACCCAGGGATCGAACCAGGGTCTCCCGCATTGCGGGTAGACACTTTATCGTCTGAGTCACCAGGGAATCCACTAATATTTCATATATAGCTCCTTAAATACAAGTAGTAAACCTGACGTTACTTTTATCTAACTTGGGAAAATCAGTATATTCAATGGAGAAGATGTAAGGGCAGTTTCTATGCAACAGTTGCTGGATCTACCTGGGTTGGCCCTTACCAGGAACCTGTGGCTGTGTTTCTCAGATGTACATGGGGAAATATAAGACAGGATCAGAGGGGAAAAGGATATTTACCATGCAGGCACAAGAATGTCTAGAGGCACAGCAGCTTGAGTCAGGAAGAGAGATGTGGGCAAAAAAAACACAGAGTCATCTTCTAACCATCTTGGACTCATGGTTTGTGAGTCCAAAATATGGGAAGTTTTCCTGATATATGTGTATCACTATAACTCTGCTGGGATTGGCTAGGCTGGTGGTTTCGCAAAGGTGACAATGGCCACTATATCTAAGTGTTCCACTAAGTTCTTATGACTAGTGAAGTGAAGGAAGGCGTGAGCAGATTGCTTCTCAATGCTGGGGCCCCACCTCTCATTACAGTTCAATTCAGTTCAGTTCAGTAGCTCAGTCATGTCTGACTGTTTGTGACCTCATGGACTGAAGCACGCCAGACCTCCCTGTCCATCACCAACTGCCAGAATTTACTCAAACTCATGTCCATCGAGTTGGTGATGCCATCCAACCATCTCATCCTCTGTCGTCCACTTCTCCCCCCACCTTCAATCTTGCCCAGCATTAGAGCATTTTCAAATGAGTCACCTCTTCACATCGGGTGGCCAAAGTGTTGGAGTTTCAGCTTCAACATCAGTCCTTCCAATGAATATTCAGGACTGATTCCTTTAGGATGGACTGGTTGGATCTCCTTGCAGTCCAAGGGACTCTTAAGAGTCTTCTCCAACACCATGGTTCAAAAGTATCAATTCTTCAGCAAAGTATCAGTTCTTCAGTGCTCAGCTTTCTTTATGGTCCAACTCTTACATGACTACTGGAATAACCATAGCCTTGACTAGATGGAACTTTGTTGGCCAAGTAATGTCTCTGCTTTTTAATATACTGTCTAGGTTGATCATAACTTTCCTTCCAAGGAGTAAGCGTCTTTTAATTTCATGGCTGCAGTCGCCATCTGCAGTGATTTGGGAGCCCAAAAAACAGAAAGTCACTGTTTCCCCATCTATTTGCCATGAAGTGATGGGACCAGATGCCATGATCTTAGTTTTCTGAATGTTGAGCTTTAAGCCAACTTTTTAACTCTCTTCTTTCACTTTCATCAAGAGGCTCTTTAGTTCGTCTTCACTTTCTGCCATAAGGTTGGTGTCATCTGCATATTTGAGGTTATTGATATTTCTCCCAGCAAAGGAACAATATTTCTTGGTGAGGAAGCTCAAAAGTGTATCTGTGGCAGAAAAAAATGGTTATCCAAATTCTTTCTAAAATGAGAATTGAAATATAAAGAATATTAAGTGACTTGCCTAAAGTCACATTGCACTGATTTATCTGAAGTGCTATTAAAAATAATCCTAATACTATGTACTACATAGTAAGCAATTATTACCATGCTTATGAAGAACCTCTGAAGTCCTGGTCAGTATTTGGTTACTAGGGAAAACCTAGTTAAGTGTTTTGATTTATTTTATGGTTACTTGTACAATGGGAACCATTTTCAATAGGACTTAAGATAGTATGTGTTCTTTAAATATGTTACCAGGAAAAAAATGTTATGAATAGAAAAATCATCACTGAAAGAATGATGATTTCTTGACTCAGATTCTAGAATTAGGTCTGGAATGATGATCTGTTGACTGAAGATGATGACAAGGACCACCAAATAACAGAGAAATATGGCTTTGGGCCTTTGGAGTTGCAAATGAGCCATGTATGCGTGCGTGCTCAGTCGCTTCAGTCATTTCTGGCTCTTTGTGACCCCATGAACTGTAGCCCACCAGGCTCCTCTGTCCACAGAATTCTCCAGGCAAGAATCCTGGAGTGGGTTGTCATTTCCTTCTCCAGAGCAAATGCATAAGAACATATTATTTTGGAAGAAACTTTAGCAACATATTTGGCCATAAAGACCACTGAATATTTAATCCATGAAGACACGATAATTTAAATTCACCTGACACTGTCAATTTTGCCCCATAACCTGATCTGAATACTAGGTGTTTCACCTGCCCCTTCCCATTTTCACTGAGACCATTACAGTAAGAGCTGATAAGGAAGGTAGCATATACATGTAGAGTGCTTCTATGTCTAGTTCTGTAGTCAGCGTAAATACTTCTGTCTGCTAAAGTACCTGTGACTACACCCAGAAAATCCAACAAATCCACAAAGTGTAGGGTCTCTGGGCTGAGCTCAGGAAATGTCAGCCAGTATTTAGGATACTATCAGAGTTCAGAATGGCTCTTGATTTGGCAGGACCCTAGCTAGTTTCCCTACTCTTTCCTTGTGGGTGGTGGTTTAGTTGCTAAGTCGTGTCCGACTCTTGTGAACCCTTGGAGTGTCACCCACCAGGCTCCTCTGTCTGTGGGATTTTCCAGGCAAGAATACTGGAGTGGATTGCCATTCCCTTCTAGAGGGGATCTTCCCAACCCAGGAAAGTAACTCCATATTCTTGAACAACAAATCTTATGATAGCCAAGACAGAGCATACAAACTACTATTGTCATGTTGGCAAAAATATTTACAAAACTGTGATATGCTTTCAAACATGCACTGATCTACGGTGAGCCAGAGACTGATGGTAGGAACACCATACCAAGGATGTCCCATGACCTAAGACCACAGCTGAGAATGTGTACACCTGGAGCCCCAAATAACATTTGGACCACTTTAGTATTATTGGAAATGGTTACACAGGTTACTCTGACACCAGTGTGGTTTCCAGAACCAACTAGACTGAGTCTATTATTTAGGCGAGTCTGCACATCGTCCTTCCAGCAGGCAGTGAGGTTTAAGAGGCTACCTTCTGCTATCAGTGCTACATGGGTAAAGTGATCTAAGCTTACCTACCAACGTGAACATGGTCTTACCAGGGCAGAGAACTAAAACTCAGGAAGTGAGGTTACTTGTTCAAGGTCACTAGTAAGGGGGCAAAATGGGCTTGGACCTAGGTCTTTGACTACTGATTCCACGTTTCCATTATACCTTCTCTATCTAGAATGGTAACCTGCTGAATAGTGCTGCAAGCCCCTGGCAACAATCTTTTCTCTCTTTCGAGATGACAGGAAGGGTGCTATTCTCTCTGACCTAGAACTTGCTACCATAGCAGACTTGGAACCAACAACTGATGGATAACAAATCTGTTCCATGCCAAAAGGCAAGACTGTTTCACTAGATTGCCCTTCTTTTCCTTGCCTCCATTTCCTTCAACTTTCCACACTATCACATTGTCTTTTCCCAAAGGAAATATGGAGGATGGACAGCATGGTGCATGAAAAGGTCTGCTGATGTGGGTTGAACTGGAGTCACATCCAGTCTGTTCCATCATCCAGACTTTGGATGGCCCAGCCTTGGTGAGGAAGGCTATAGCCCTTCTTTTACCTGGTGAAGCACAGTCCTCTCAAAGGATCCATCACTCATCAATACGCCTCCTTTGCTTTGAAACAAGCTTTCAAGTGGACAGTGGTGCATGGCAGATTCTCAGGTCACAATGGAGCTAAAATTTCCTTGTGTAAGTGTCTGTCTGGCATCAGCATGGTTTAGGGCATGTGCTCTGTACGGATCACTATTACTGATAGAGGTGGAACCTCCTTTGGCCTTAATGAGAAAGTAAGCCGATTGGAGACAACCAATAATTTCCCTCCTGCCTTCTGTGTGTTGGGATTGAAAGGGGTGTGAAAGTGATAGGAAGTCACATCTCTTATCCTGACTATAACTTAGATGCTTAATAGTTTTTCAGCCCTCTCTTTAATTTCTAGTGATCGTAATAACAAAATTATACAATTGGGGAGGAAGAGACCCATGACAATACTTATCAAACTTTCCTGCATAATAGAATCAGCTGGGATAGTTTTAAATATCCACTGCCCAAGCTATACCCCATTCCAATTAAAGCAAATTCTCTGGAGGTCCAGTTATGTTTTCCCATTGTCTAAGATGACCCCAGTATGTAGCCACATTTGAGAAACAGTTATAACTGAGGATCAAAACTGGCAGCAGCCAACTGCAGTAACCCATCAAAGGGTTGGCTTGGTTGGAGAAAACCATGCTCTCACTCCTATGTCTTAGGTGCAGCTGGTTTTTACTCTGCTGCCAATGTTGATAATCCCTGGAAGAAAGCAGTCTTCTGAATGTAAATATCCTAAACTATAGTCGGTTCACCTCTTTCCCTCTCTCCACCAAGCTGGGCTTCTTTTTACATAGAAGCACAGATGATGTGAAGGTCCGTGATTGCACAGGATCTATGAGAGCATCAGCCTATGAAATGAAGGGTCCTCCCTCCCCCATGGAGGGCTTCCGGGGTAGTTCAGCTGGTAAAGAATCCACCTACAATGCGGGAGACCTGGGTTTGTTCCCTGGGTTGGGAAGATCCCTTGGGGGAGGGCATGGCAACCCATTCCAGTACTCTTGCCTGGACACTCCCCAGGAGGAGCCCGGCGGGCTGCAGTCCATGTGGTCACAAAGAATCGGACACAACTAAGTGAGTAAGCGTGGCACTAAGTGACTAAGCATGGCGCTAAGCATGAATAAGTATGGGAGATTGTTCTCAGCTCTTCAGACACGAGTGATGACATTTCAGTTCCTTGAATTGTGTTAAGATTCAAATCACCCCTTACCTCACACAGAACCTCCCCCAACCTCAGCAAAACATTCACTCGAGTGACTGGGGCCACCATTCTAGCTGGATTGATGCCCCCTTCCTCTTTTGACAACCCCAAAGGAAAACTGGGAAAACTGGTGAGTGACACACTCACTTTAGCTTCTGGAACAGCAAGTACTCCCAGGAACACACACATTCCTGTTCACAGGTGTGCTCAGTGCTATGGCCCATCACACTCTTACCCCTTGACTTTCCCAGGGAGTTCTACCCAGGACCTTCCCTGGACTCTATAATGACGCATTATCATAGGAGCCAGGATTAGGGCCGCAGGACTTTCCTTTTGTGCACATGGCTGACTTTAGGATGCTTTATTCACCCCCTACCTCTTGTGTCTCATGCTAGCGAATACAAGGGGTTAGGGTTGTAGCTTCTGGGGTATCAGTCTTCATCTCACTGGTGATCCGCAGCCGACTGGGACCTCAGCCCGTGTGTCCCTTCAGTGTCTGTTCTTCTCAGTCACACGTTTCCTGGCTGATCCTTGTGTTCTGCTGCTGCTTCTCACTCGTGTTCCCTTCTGCGCAGGTGTCACCAGTGTTCATCCTGCTTCCCCAGCCACATTGCCAACCAACCCTACAGAAGCCAGATCTTCCCTCTACCTCAACCCTACCCAGCCCCTCTGTCCTCTGAGGAGCACCATGGAACTGGGCAGAATCCTGGAGCCTGGGTACCTGGGCAGCAGTGGCCAGTGGGACATGATGAGGCCTCAGAAAGGGAGCATATCCGGGGACCTATCCTCAGGCTCCTCCATGTACCAGCTTCACTCCAAGCCCACAGGTAAACACAAACCCAAGTAGGTCAGCCTGTGAAGTGAAATCTCATTAAGGATCCACCCCTTTCCCACCCGGAGAAGGCAACAGCGACCCACTCCATTACTCTTGCCTGGCAAATCCCATGGATAGAGGAGCCTGGTGGGCTGTAGTCCATGGGGTTGCTGGGAGTTGGACACGACTGAGCGACTTCACTTTCACTTTTCACTTTCATGCATTGGAGAAGGAAATGGCAACCCACTCCAGTGTTCTTGCCTGGAGAATCCCAGGGACGGGGGAGCCTGGTGGGCTGCCGTCTCTGGGCTCACACAGAGTCGGATATGACTGAAGCGACTTAGCAGTAGCAGAAGCAGCCTTTCCTACCAGGGCAGCATTTCCCATGTCTCCTGTAGTCCCTGCTCACAGAGTAGGAATAAAGGAAACGGCCCTGGCAGTGCTGAGTCCTTCCAAGCACATCCTTCATTCTCCCTACCCTGGGCCTCAGGGTGGAGCAGGGGTGTGAGAGAGTCAGTGACCTCTGTTCTCTCACACTCGTGCCCTTCTCAGTCCCTGCTCTCTGGTCCCATCCCAGCCCACTCTCAGACCCTTCCAGAATGCCCGGTGCCAACATTCACAGAACATTCTTCCATCATCAGGAGTTATTACAGAAAGAGGAGTTATTTCTACACAGATCCTCACCCCATAAACATATCCTGTGTACAAACCCAATTCAAACTCTCCTCTGATTCCTAGCTCCTTGGTCTCCACTTGGTGGAGAGGTGCAGCCACACAGGTTAATGCTGGGATGCCGCCCAGTTCCAAGAGAAGAGAACTGGGATTCTCAGAAAAAGGCTGCATCCAGGCAAAATGAAGCATTTGATGCAATCACATGTTTATTAGCACCCTGGACATTAGCACCACTCCTACTGCTCTTTCCTGCATTTTTCTTGCTTTTCTTGGGGGTGTTTTTTCCTCCTCTGTTATCAGTCTTCATATCCCTGGATCAGTGCAGACTCTTCTTTCCGTATAAAAAGAATTTGAGGGATTTCTTCAGTACCGGTCGTTAACCATGTCAACTCATCCTGACTTTTACCTTGGGCCTTCCCTCTAAGGGGGGCATAAGGGCTTTCTCCCTTACTAAAGGATATTTGGTCACACATCAAAAGAAGGAAAGGTATTAGGGTATGGAATGATAGGAAGGCCTCACTCTAAATCACACTCAAGAGGTGGTCACACCTTTCCAGGTACTAAGCTGACGTCCACAACCTTCAATTACTTTCCTAAAACAGGTGAAGTCCCTTACACTTACCAGTTATCCTGGTAACTGTACATGTATTACAGCTCCCTTACACATACCCCTGTAGGGGAGGATGCCCACGGGGTTGCTTAGGCCGAAGGGGCTGTCCTGTGTTTGATGCCAGTATACTCTTCAAGCAAGCTCACCTAAACTTCTGGATGTCTGAATGAGAGAGGATGGTGATATTTAGGGATTTTGCTGGCCAAGCCCCACCCCCCACATGTGACCAGGACGCTCATCTCCACCTCCTCCTGTCCTCGTGGGTGGCAGCAGAGGCTGACCTGCTAGAGGAGCATCTTGGTGAAATCTGGAACCTGTGCCAGCACTCGGAGGAGTCCATCTGCATTAATGACTGCCTGTGGGAGCAGCTGGAACACAGCGCCAGTTTCACTGCCTGTAGAAGCTGTTGGAGAGGCCCATGGCCTCCTATATCTGGTCTATTTAGGGAGAATCTGGAGGTTGCCCTTGGGAAGAACTTTGCAGATTTCAGAGCAATGTGGTCTGCTTTCCTCCACTTGCTTCTTACAGCCAGCAACGCAGGGACAAGGACCATTCCCCTCCCTTTGTGGTGGTATCTGAGCTCAGAGAGTAACTCTCCTCACTGCAGATCAAACCAGATCTGGTCCCCAGAATCCTGACTTCTCATCCATCCGAAATCTGCTCATTCGCTGCCTGCTGCCTGCTGACTACTGTGCCCTGGTCCTGTGATTGGCACGTGGTGGAGCCAGGTCTGCAGGGCCTCCTCCAGCCACTGACCGAGGTGGCCTTCCTGCCCACACTCCCCCCCAGGCTGCTGACACTGGGAGGCCAGACCTTTCACATGCCCTTATCTTGCCAAAACCGAAGAAGCAGCACCAATTTAGGATTAG
Organism: Capricornis sumatraensis; assembly: GCF_032405125.1. Classification (NCBI taxonomy): domain Eukaryota; kingdom Metazoa; phylum Chordata; class Mammalia; order Artiodactyla; family Bovidae; genus Capricornis; species Capricornis sumatraensis. Next base: position 124,083,017 of record NC_091070.1, on the reverse strand, counting down.
AGCCTCCTGAACAGCTCACCCAGGGCACAGAAAATACATGCAAAGAACCCATGCAGTGGAGCCACAGGAAAGCCAGGCGTTCGGCCCAGCAGACTTCGTCCCACCACGATGCGAGTCTCAGAGTTTTCTGCTGGGTTGGGACAGTGTCTTTGGAGACAGAGAATGAGAAAACAGAGAGCCTCTGTTACCCAAATGTGTAACTTACTTGCTTGCACTTCTCAGGAGAGGATCTACCTCTAAATTCTACAGTCCAGGTCTGGAGTCCACACCTCAGCTCTCCAATGCCAACAAAGTCCTTAGGGAAGAAAATCAGCCTCAGCTCAGTCACATTTTCAGGGCCAGGAGGGCATTTCCAGATCCCTTTCCTCCCTGGCCGCACCAATCACCAATTAGTGAAGCAAAGAGAGAAGGTGGAGAGAACAGAGCTACTCAGACCCACCAACCCAAGCTCCATAGCATTTCTCATTCTACAAAGGGCTACTTTCTAACAATCCCCAACCATGGGTCCTGAGACCTAGGCTCCAGAGAGGAGGAGCTTTAGGAAATCCACTACTTCTGTGCAACCTACTTGCAGATATTCAGTCATTAGCTATCAAACTGGACACCAGTCAGTGCCTATCCTACCTCCCCATAACTCACAGCTAGTTTCAATCCAGGAAAGGGAGGAACATGAGACCTACACACCTTCTCAGGTTTCTCCAAAATTTGCTGAAGCTCCCTGTGTCCCTCCCATGCTGAAATGCTGGCCCATGTCTCCTCACACACCTCCTTCCTACTTGGACACTGGGGCCTACCGTGCAGGCCTGCAAGCCTTGTAATTCCCCAGCTGCAACACCAAAGAAAAACAGCCCATAGACAGTGACAGAGACAACAACCGTTCAGTGGATACACAATCTTACAATTCCTAAACAAAGGGTCCTGGAGTGACACGCCACAGTGTTCAGCAAATGGCAGGAACAACAAGGCAAGGATCTTCACTACTGGGGGCGGGGGTTGGGACAGACTTGAGGGGAGACTATAACTTTTAGGGACCATTGATGTCTGATTGGCTCACCCGTCACCAGGGAAACCAGAGGCTGGGGTCGGGGTAACCGCATAGTTGGTTATTGATTAAGCCCTATAATTAAGGTGCTCCAAATTGGGAAAGGAGTACGTCAAGGCTGTATATTGTCACCCTGCTTCTTTAACTTATATGCAGAGTATATCATGAGAAACACTGGGCTGGATGAAGCACAAGCTGGAATCAAGTTTGCCAGGAGAAATATCAATAAACTCAGATATGCAGATGACACGATCGTTATGGCCGAAAGTAAAGAAGAACTAAAGAGCCTCTTGATGAAAGTGAAAGAGGAGAGTGGAGAAGTTGGCTTGAAACTCAACATTCAGAAAACTAAGATCATGGCATCTGGTCCCATCACTTCATGGCAAATAGATGGAGAAACAATGGAAACAGTGACAGACTTTATTTTAGGGGTTCCAAAATCACTGCAGATGGAGACTGCAGCCATGAAATTCAAAGACACTTCCTCCTAGGAAGAAAAGTTATGACAAACCTATACAGCATATTCAAAAGCAGAGACAATACTTTGCCAACAAAGATCCATCTAGTCAAGGCTATGGTTTTTCCAGTAGTCATGTATGGATGTGAGAGTTGGACTATAAGGAGAGCTGAGCACTGAAGAATTGATGCTTTTGAACTGTGGTGTTGGAGGAGACTCTTGAGTGTCCCTTGGACTGTAAGGAGATCCAACCAGTCCATCCTCAAGGAAATCAGTTCTGAATATTCACTGGAAGGACTGACGCTGAAGTTGAAACTCCAATACTATGGCCACCTGATTCAAAGAACTGACTTATTTGAAAAGATTCTGATGCTTGGAAAGATTCAAGGTGGGAGGAGAAGGGGATGACGGAGGATGAGATGGTTGGATGGCACCACCAACTCAATGCACATGAGTCTGAGTATACCTCGGGAGTTGATGATGGACAGGGAGGCCTCACGTGTTGCAGTCCATGGGGTCGCAAGACACAACTGAGCAACTGAACTGAATTAGTAATTAAGGGGATTGGATAGTCATGTGGGTGAAGGAGTGGCTGGTGAAGGAGAATGAACAGATAGCAAGAGAACAGTCATTTTGAATGACTTGACCATATAATTTCATCTGGAGGTGCCAGCAAAACTTCTTCAGAGCTTCCCCAACACTGTTCAATGGGCATCCACAGCTGGGCCTCATTTCCTGTGTGGATGGAGAGGGGTTGGGGAGCCAACCTTAGTGTTGATTGGTTGAGTCAATATATCAAAATTAACAATTTTGTTTACAAATATTTACTGAATAATCAAAAAGGCCCAGAATATGGTTCAAAAGGATTAAGTCCAGAATGAAAGAATGCTTATGGAATAAATGGAATATCAAAGAGATATTTCTAAATTAGCCTCCTTAAGCAAGAGATGTGAGAGGAAAGGTCGCTGCTTGGGAAGATAACAAAACCCAGAGAAAAGGGAAAAGGCGAACTACAAAACTACCAGGGCTTCCCTGGTGGCTCAGCAGTAAAGATCCAGGAAAGGGAGGAACATGAGGCCTGCACACCTTCTCAGGTTCCTGCCAGTGCAGGGTAGGAGGCACCAGTTCAATACCTGGGCTGGGAAGATCCCCTGGAGGAAGAAATAGCAACCCAATCCCATATTCTTGCCTGGAGAGTCCCATGGACAAAGGAGCCTGGCAGGCTACAGTCCATGGGGTCGAAAAGAGTCAGACACGAACACACACCTATGCACCCTTACTAAAACAAAGCTGGGAGGGTACAATGTGGTCCTCCCCTTGGAACTTGCCTTATAAAGAAGATGGCACCAAGATTTTAAGTTGTCTGGGATCTTGTGAACCAGCTGTCCTCCATCCACATCGAGTTCCTAATTTTGGTCACATATCTCCAGGGTTGGCCTTAAGGCCTGTGCTGCTTTAGCTGACTGTGGAGGTGGAACCATCTTACTCTATCCCCTTCAAAGAAGAATCTAACCAGAAAGAAATGTATTTGTGCTTCTTAGGCTGGTGGGAAATATTCCATCATTTTCCTCCCAGACTGCTCAGCCCTCTTCTTTGCTGGCCTGCTTCGTGTTGGGATGGGTATATGGTTGGGGGTGATGCAAGAGAGCGAGGAGGAGTGGGAACAATAAAATGCAGGTGAGATGCTAGTGAGGACAGGGAGGAGAAAGGAAAACAGAGGCCGAAGAAGGAGGAGGATGAGCAGAGCTTGATGCCAAGGTGCTCTAGTCTCTGGTCCCAGAATGGCAGCTGCCCTCTCTTGAACTTCCCTTGAATTTATCCTGGACACACACAATGGGCACACACACACACACACCCCAGCTCCTCTCACATCGTTGAACCTCCTTTATTCACAGAAGAGCAGCCTCTCAGTCCCCGCCCCCTCCCACGCCCAGATTCTGGGAGTTCTTTCCTTTTTCTCTGAGCCTCCCCAGAATTAGGCACAGATTCTTCACCAGCACCCAAACCCTTGTCTATGACTGTGGAGAGTCCAAACCATAGAACTCATCCAGTAGAAGAGGAAATGCAGGCCACATGGGGTATTGGGTCACCCTGAAGAATGATACACAGAAGAACTGTACAAAAAAGATCTTCCTGACCCAGATAATCACGATGGTGTGTTCACTCATCTAGAGCCAGACATCTTGGAATGTGAAGTCAAGTGGGCCTTAGAAAGTATCACTACGAACAAAGGTAGTGGAAGTGATGGAATTCCAGTAGAGCTATTTCAAATCCTGAAAGATGATGCTGTGAAAGTGCTGCACTCAATATGCCAGCACATTTGGAAAACTCAGCAGTGGTCACAGGACTGGAAACGGTCAGTTTTCATTCCAATTCCAAAGAAAGGCAATGCCAGAGAATGCTCAAACTACCGCACAATTGCACTCATCTCACATGCTAGTAAAGTAATGCTCAAAATTCTCCAAGCCAGGCTTTAGCAATACATGAACCGAGAACTTCCAGATGTTCAAGCTGGTTTTAGAAAAGGCAGAGGAACCAGAGATCAAAATTCCAACATCCTCTGGATCATCAAAAAAGCAAGAGAGTTCCAGAAAAACATCTATTTCTGCTTTATTGACTATGCCAAAGCCTTTGATTGTGTGGATCACAATAAAATGTGGAAAATTCTGAAAGAGATGGGAATACCAGACCACCTAATCTGCCTCTTGAGAAATCTGTATGCAGGTCGGAAGCAACAGTTAGAACTGGACATGGAACAACAGACTGGTTCCAAATAGGAAAAGGAGTACATCAAGGCTGTATATTGCCATCATGCTCATTAACTTATATGCAGAGGACATCATGAGTAACGCTGGACTGGAAGAAACACAAGCTGGAATCAAGATTGCCGGGAGAAATATCACTAACCTCAGACATGCAGATGCCACCGCCCTTATGCCAGAAGGTGAAGAGGAACTCAAAAGTCTCTTGAAGAAAGTGAAAGTGGCGAGTGAAAATGTTGGCTTAAAGCTCAACATTCAGAAATCGAAGATCATGGCACCCAGTCCCATCACTTCATGGGAAATAGATGGGGAAACAGTGGAAACAGTGTCAGACTTTATTTTTTGGGCTCCAAAATCACTGCAGATGGTGGCTAAGTGACCTCTGGTATTAGTCAGCTTGGGCTTCCAGAAAACAAATGCTATGGGCTGGGTGGCTGAACCAGAAATCTGTTTTCTCACAGTTTTGAGAAGTCCTAGAATTCACTTTCACTTTTCTCTTTCATGCATTGGAGAAGGAAATGGCAACCCATTCTAGTATTCTTGCCTGGAGAATCCCAGGGACAGAGGAGCCTGTTGGGCTGCCGTCTACAGGGTCGCACAGAGTCGGACACGACTGATGCGACTTAGCAGCAGCAGCAGATTATGGTTGGAACTTCCCAGCAATTCAGTTTCTGCTGCAAGCTCTCTTCCTGGCTTGCAGATAGTCCTTGCCTGGCTGGGTCCTCACAAGGTCTTTTCTTGTTACTTGAGCTGAGGTAGGGCAGAAGCCCAAGCTTTCTGTTTATCTCTTCATTTAAGGACATGTACCCCTTTTCCTACTTGGAACCAGTCTATTGTTCCATGTCCAGTTTTAACTGTGGCTTCCTGACCTGCATACAGATTTCTCAAGAAGTAGGTCAGGTGGTCTGGTATTCCCATCTCTTTCAGAATTTTTCACAGTTTATTGTGATCCACAAGGTCAAAGGCTTTGGCATAGTCAATAAAGCAGAAATAGATTTTTCTGGAACTCTCTTGCTTTTTTGATGATCCAGAGGATGTTGGCAATTTGATCTCTGCTTCCTGTGCCTTTTCTATAACCATGACTGTAGCCATGAAATTAAAAGATACTTACTCCTGGAAGGAAAGTTATGACCAACATAGACAGTATATTGCAAAGCAGAGACATTACTTTGTCAACAAAGGTCCGTCTAGTCAAGGCTATGGTTTTTCCAGTGGTCATGTATGGATGTGAGAGTTGGACTATAAAGAAAGCTGAATGCCGAAGAATTGATGCTTTTAAACTGTGGTGTTGGAGAAGACTCTTGAGAGTCCCTTGGACTGCGAGGAGATCCAACCAGTCCATTCTACAGGAGATCACTCCTGGGTGTTCATTGGAAGGACTGATGCTGAAACTGAAACTCCAATACTTTGGCCTCCTTGTGCAAAGAGCTGACTCATTTCAAAAGACCCGGATGCTGGGAAATACTGAGGGCAGGCGTAGAAGGGGACGACAGAGGATGAGATGGTTGGATGGTATCACCGACTCAACAGACATGAATTTGGATAGACTCCGGGAGTTGGTGATGGACAGGGAGGCCTGGCATGCTGCAGTCCATGGGGTCGCAAAGAGTCAGGACATGACTGAGCGACTAAACTGAAATGGAAACATCCTATCAGTGCCCCAAGGCTATGATCTCATTTAAATTTAATTACATCCTTCAAAGTTCCTTCCCCAAATACAGCTTCACTGGGGATTAGCATCCAAGATATGAATTTGTCAGGGGTGGGGGGAGGGAAACACATATACTCAGCTCCTAACACCCTCCCCAGCCTCCTCCCCCCATGAAGGCATTTGCAGCTCTCAACTCTGATCCCTGGGAACTGCCCAGGTACTCGGTCCTCAGATTCATCTCCCCACAGGCATTTTCCTTCTCTCTTTGACTCAGATGCCTCAATACGGGGCCCAGCTGTTGACTGGCTGACCCTCAGATGCAGTGGACTGACTTGCTTTCACCTGAATTACTTTCAGAATGGAGCAGCCACCACTGACTGATATGCTTGCAGAAGTGTGTTCCCTCGGGAGACTGGCTGTGGTGGTAGACTAAAGCTTCTTCAAAGATGCCCAAATGCAGGTCCCTGGAATTTGTGATTATGTTACTTGATGTGGAAAAAGAGAATTTGTGGGTTTGATTAAATTAAGAAGTCAGGTGGGCCTTAGGAAGCATCACTATAAACAAAGTTAGTGGAGGTGATGGAACTCCAGTTGAGCTATTTCAAATCCTGAAAGATGATGCTGTGAAAGTGCTGCACTCAATATGCCAGCACATTTGGAAAACTCAGCAATGGCCACAGGACTGGAAAAGGTCAGTTTTCATTCCAATCCCAAAGAAAGACAATGCCAGAGAATGCTCAAACTACCACACAATTGCACGCATCCCACACACTAGTAAAGTTATGATCAAAATTCTCCAAGCCAGGCTTCAGCAATACGTGAACCATGAACTTCCAGATGTTCAAGCTGGTTTTAGAAAAGGCAGAGGAAGCAGAGATCAAACTGCCAACATCCCTGGATCATCGAAAAAGAAGAGAGTTCCAGAAAAACATCTATTTCTGCTTTATTGAGTATGCCAAAACATTGACTGTGTGGATCACAATAAACTGTGGAAAATTCTGAAAGAGATGGGAATACCAGACCACCTGACCTGCCTCTTGAGAAATCTGTATACAGATTAGGAAGCAACATTTAAAACTGGACATGAACAACAGACTGGTTCCAAATAGGAAAAAGAGTACATCAAGGCTGTATATTGTCACCCTGCATATTTAACTTATATGCAGTATACATCATGAGAAACGCTAGGCTGCAGGAAGCAGAAGTGGGATCAGGATTGCCGGGATAAATATCAGTAACCTCAGATATGCAGATGACACCACTCTTATGGCAGAAAGTGAAGAACTGAAGAGCCTCTTGATGAAAGTGAAACAGGAGAGTGAAAAAGTTGGATTAAATTAAGCTCAACATTCAGAAAACGAAGATCCTGGCATCCGGTCCCATCACTTCATGGCAAATAGATGAGGAAACAGTGACTGACTTCATTTTTCTGGGCTCCAAAACCTCTGCGGATGGTGACTGTCACCATGAAATTAAAAGACACTTGCTCCTTCAAAGGAAAGTTATGACCAACCTAGACAGCATATTAAAAAGCAGAGACATTACTTTGTCAACAAAGGTCCGTCTAGTCAAGGCTATGGTTTTTCCAGTGGTCATGTATGGATATGAGAGTTGGACTATAAAGAAAGCTGAGCGCTGAAGAATTGATGGCTTTTGAACTGTGGTGTTGGAGAAGACCCTAGAGAGTCCCTGGGACTGCAAGGAGATCCAACCAGTCCATCCTGAAGGAGATCAGTCCTGGGTGTTCATTGGAGAGACTGATGTTGCAGCTGAAACTCCAATACTTTGGCCACCTGATGCAGAGAGCTGACTCATTTGAAAATACTCTGATGCTGGCAAAGATTGAGGGCCAGAGGAGAAGGGGACGGCAGAGGATGAGATGGTTGGATGGCACCAGCGACACAATGGACATGGGTTTGGGTGGACTCTGGGAGTCAGTGATGGACAGGGAGGCCTGTCAGGCTGCCATTCATGGGGTCACAAAGAGTTGGACACAACTGAGCGAATGAACTGAACTGAGATGGGGGCCCCATGGAATCACAAAGGTTCATAAAGATGGAAGGACAATTGGTGTCAGAATAATGTGTTTGAGAATAACTTCATCAGCTGTTATTATCTTTGAAGATGACAGGGGCCTATGAGAGTAGAATGTAGGCATCTTCTAGAGGCTGGACAAGGCAAAGAAAGAGATTCTCTCTTAGCATCTCCAGGAATAATAACCACAACCCAACTGTCACTTTGATTTTTTCCCAGGGAGATGCATCTTGGACTTCTGATCTCCAGAGTCATAAAATAATAAATGTGTGTTGTTTTAAGCCACTAAGTGTGTAGTAACATGTTACAGAAGCAACAGGAAACTCCTACAGTAGACAGCGATGGATAAAGAATATTTAAAGTCAGTGTGCAGGACCAGTATTGTCATCTGTTCCAAGAAAGGACAGGTTTTCCTGGAAGTTAAATGGGTGCTGAGTTTAAGATTTTCCCTCCAGGCTAGTCACCTTCCCTCTTAAGCCAAAGGCACTTCAAGGATCAAGTTCCTCCACTCCTTGGTCTCTGGTCTGAAAAGCAAGCTGGTTGCCTTCTCCAGCCTCCCCACTCCCTGCCCTCAGGTCTAACCCAGTCTTGCTCAGTAGGAGAAAACAAACAAACCTCATTCTTCAAGCAAACACATCATCTCTCTATCCCTTATTTTGGTCATCAGCTTCTTCAGAATCTTCAACTTGTGTATTCTGTATGGTGAAAAAAGGAAAAACATGGTACCTGGGAGACCATGAGGATGAAGTAAGGTGCACAGAGAATACATCACATAGAACTTTGAGTTATAACTCTTGTCAGCTACAAACTGGCACTTGCCATCTACCTTTACAAGAATTAAGTGCTGCAGCCACTGATTTTCAACACCCCCTGAAAGGAGTTCAGGATGGAAAGCAGAAATGAGCCCACTCTGCTATGGGAAAAAACTGGTAGAACAAGTCTTCAGATAGTGATGTATTTTCAGGAGCCGATTTTATGACCCGAATATCTCCTAGTACCTAGAAAAGCACTAAAATCCTTCATGGTGACATGTGATCCTCAGGACTAGCAGTGACCTTCTGCAAAGAATCTGCACTTGAATGTATGTGCTCTCCTTCACCAAGACTACATATACCCTGACCTTCACCCCTATCTTTGTGGAGCAAGTTCTCAGAGCTATCTGAAATGCTCCCTCCTGAGCTCCTCATTTTCCCCCAATAATACTCTAACTCACAACTCTGACGCTGTGCATTTTTTAAAGTTAGTGCCCTGAATCTATATGTCTACACACGGAACAGATACGGTTTATTTTCTTCCTACAAATATATATGTTTACATTCATTGTTTTACAACGTATTACTTTTAAAACAAAATTGGATCAGCGATGCTGCGACATTCCTTTGCCAACCAAGGTCCGTTTAGTCAAGGCTTTGGTTTTTCCAGTAGTGATGTATGTGTTGGATGTGAGTGTTGGACTGTGAAGAAAGCTGAGCGCCGAAGAATTGATGCTTTTGAACTGTGGTGTTGGAGAAGACTCTTGAGAGTCCCTTGGACTGCAAGGAGATCCAACCAGTCCATTCTGAAGATCAGTCCTGGGTGTTCTTTGGAAGGAATGATCCTAAAGCTGAAACTCCAGTACTTTGGCCACCTCGTGCGAAGAGTTGACTCATTCAAAAGACTCTGATGCTGGGAGGGATTGGGGGCAGGAGGAGAAGGGGACGACAGAGGATGAGATGGCTGGATGGCATTGCCGACTCGATGGACATGAGTTTGAGTGAACTCCGGGAGTTGGTGATGGACAGGGAGGCCTGGCGAGCTGCAATTCATGGGGTCGCAAAGAGTCGGACACGACTGAACGACTGAACTGAACTGAACAGAGGACCACAAAAATACTATTCTCAGCATGTAACACAGAATAAAGGTTAAGAATGCAAGGAAGGTGGCTTAATTCCCCTACATCTCAACTAAAGAATAAAGGGTCTGCTTCCACTGATTCCTGGGCTCCCTAAACTGTGGGGAATCATGACTTCACTTCTCCTTCAGCAGCCGGCCTGCGCATTGGTCGTCTCGGCTGGGGTGGGAGGGGAGATGATGGGCAAGGGACAGGGCTTGGGTTGGAGGAGAGGAACTCCCTTATAGGTCCTGAATTGGGCTGGTCTTATGTAAATTTTGCAGCGGAAGTCGTACAGTTCCTGGCCTGCCACTTTGCCAGTTGAGCAAGTTTTCCGGTGATACTGCTTGGATTTTATTAGAGAGTTGTTAGGAGTGCCTGAGAGGCGCAGGAAATGATGGGGTGTGGACGGTGGTGGAAGAGATGACAGGGCAATAGCAAAGTGAGCCTGTACGTACTGTGAACGTGTCTAAGGCTGTGCGGGTGGTGGGCAGAATTACTTTATACTTACCTGGCAGGGCAGATACTGTGATCACAAAGGTGGTTCTCCCAGGGCTAGGCTCGCCCATTGCCCTGTGGGTGTGTAGACCTCTGCGGTTTCCCCAAAAGCGGGAAACTCAACTGCCTAGTTTGTGATAGTTGGGGACTGCGTGTGCGCTTTCCCCTGGTAACTATGGTTTTAACGATAGAACTACCTTCTACTGTCATGTGGGATTTCTCTGGCAGCTCAGGTGATTTGAAACACCTTCCTGCAATGCAGGAAGCCCTCGGAAAAATTTCCTCGAGAAGGAAATGGCAACCCACTCCAGTACTCTTGCTTGGAAACCCCATGGATGGAAGAGCCTGGTGAGATCGCAAAAAGTGAACATGACTAGTCAAACAAGTTCAGCTCAGTAGTGAATACACTGCTCCCTCAAGCTATTAACTTTTTATGTTTTGTATTATACATAGAGGTTATGCATTGTTTTTTTATATATATACTATAGTAGCTACTTCAGTTCAGTCTTGTCCTCTCTGTAGGCCCCACGGACTGCATGCAGCACACCAGGCCTCTCTGTCCATCGCCAACTCTCAGCGTTTACTCAGACTCAAGCCCGTTGAATTGGTGATGCCTTCCAGCCATCTCACCCTCTGTCGTCCCCTTCTTCACCCACCTTCAGTCTTTCCCAGCATCAGGGTGATTTCAGATGAGTCTGGGGTACATCAAAGGTTGTGTTTTGTCAGTCTGCTTATTTACATGCAGAGCACATCATGTAAAGTACAAAACTGAGGATGCAGATTACACCATCCTTATGATGCCAGAAATCAGAAAAAGTGAGAGTGAAAAAAGTTGCCTTAAAACTCAACATGCAAAAGACAGAAATCATGGCATCTGGTCCCATCACTTCATGACAAATAAATGGAAGAAACGCGGGAAACAGTGACAGACTTTCTTTACTTGGGCGCCAAAGTCACTGCAGATGGTGACTGCAGCCATGAAATTAAAAGACGCTTGCTCCTTGGAAGAAAAGCTACTACAAACCTAAACAGCATATTAGAAAGCAGAGACATTAATTTGCCAGCAAACGTCTATCTAGTCAAAGCTATAGTTTTTCTGTGGTCATGTACGGATGTGAGTTGAATCATAAAGAGAAGAAAAGTTGCTCAATCCTATGCGACTCTGTGATCCCATGGACTGTGACCTACCAGGTTCCTCTGAGGCAAGAGCACTGGAGTGAATCGCATTTTCTTCTCCAGAGGATCTTTCCTTCTGTAGAGGATCTTCCGGACTTGGGGATCAAACCCAGATCTCCTGCATTGCAGGCAGACGCTTTAACCTCTGAGCAACAAGGAAAGCTCAAAGAAAGCTGAGCACAAAACTTGGTGCTTTTGAACTGTAGTGTTGGAGACGACTCTTGAGAGTCTCTTAGACTGCAAGATTAAACCAGTCAATCCTAAAGGAAATCAGTCCTGAATATTCATTGGAGGGACTGACGCTGAGGCTGACTCTCCAATACTTTGGCCACATGATGCGAAAGACCCTGATGCTGGGAAAGTTGAAGGCAAGAGGGGAAGACGACGACAGAGGACGAGATGGTTGGATGGCATTACCGATTCAGTGGACATTAGTTTGAGTAAGGCCTGGGAGATGGTGAAGGGCAGGGAAGCCTGGCTTTCTGCAGTCCATGGGGTCGAAAAGAGTTGGCCACGACAGAGCGGCTGAACAACAAAACAAACCCATTCTTTCCACCGCTCAACCCTTACAGGATTTGGCACATTTGAACATTCCTGTTACTGCTGTAAACCGTCCTTTATGCCTAACTTATTTGGGCTCGCAGTTCCTCCACCAGCATGGTGCAACGGGTGGGAAGGCCGATCCTTCCGACCAGAGCAAACGCCCTGTCGTGCCCCCACCCCCGACTCCCCACCCCACGAAGCCGGCGGTGGCCCGCAATTCTACACTTGGACGTGGGTACCAGGCATGGGACAGCCCACGAAGTCCCAAGGGCTCTTCTGAGGACGTTCAGAGTTCCCAGCGCAGCAGGAAGAAGACAACCCCAAAGAGGGAAGGGCTTTAAAAAATTTTTCCTGGCGGGAATTTTACCTCAGGGCAGAAAACTCTAAAAATACCAGCAGAGCAGGAGCATTTGGGGGAGGCCTAAAAGCCCCTCTCCGACGCTCACCAGGAATGGGTTTCCTCTCATTCCACTGCGTCCAAAGCTGTAGAGACGGCCGCTGGCCGGCGAGTCAGGCGCCCCCTGGCGTCGGGAGGAAGCAGCTCGCGGCGGAGTGACAAGCGCGCCGGGAGGGAGGGAGGTCCTGGGACCGCGCGGCTGCGAGCCACACGGCTCAGCTGCTGGAGAGCGAGACGGCCGTGTTCCCACGGTGTAACGGTCAGCACTCTGGACTCTGAATCCAGCGATCCGAGTTCGAGTCTCGGTGGGACCTTTCCCTCTAGGCCGCACGCAGGGTCTTTCACTGGCGCAGCCGGAACTCAGTCTCCTGAGAGCGAACTGCGCCTCAGGTGCGCGCTGAGTGGACCTAGTCTCCCGCCCCAGCGCCCAGCTCGTCCTGCTCTCGGGACCAGAAGGTCTGGGTCCCGCGAAGGAGGCCCTGGGCCCCCGTGCCCTGCCGCCTCCCGCTCAGCAGTCGAGGTCCGAAACCTGCTGCTCTGAGCAGCGCAGGGCCCTGGAGCACGGGGAGGTGGGGGACGAGCCCGTGGCGTCCCCGCAGGACCCTGCGGCTTCCCGGCCAATGGTCATCGGGGGCCCGGCCCCGCCGCCAAAGGGCGCAGCGACCGAAGCACTGCCACCCCCTGTCGGGTCACCCTGGGTCTCGAGGTAAAAGGCAGAAGCTGCGCCCACTGAGTCCTGCCCCACGAGGGGGCTTCGGGCCGCACGTCTTGTCCCTGTGATTAATGGTCCGGGGGCTGTGATGTCATTGACCAGCCAGGGTGACAGCTTTCCGGGCGGGGTTCCAGATCTGAATGGGAAGTACTATATTTTATTCAGGTGCCCTATTAGTCACAGTTTTGATTGATCCTATTTCAATTTATTTCAGAACTTCTCGCTCCTAAGCCTCCTTTGGACACGGAAAACCGCTGTTAGGCTGACTTGAACCTTGACTCCAGGAAATCTTGTCCTTTCATCCCAAACTCAGCCAGAAAGAGGAGCCTGGGCGGTGTATTCCAGCTTCTGAGATCAGGGGTCGGTCACCCACGCCTTTGAGGCACTTGCAGATCTTATAGTCGGGGCCAGAATAGTGAATATATTCTATGCAGTTAGATTTGAGTTGGAAACAGCATTCACTTTTTTATCATTATAAAATTCACTTTTTAAATGTCACTTCTAGACATTGGAAACATGATGTAACTTTGTGGAACAACCATATAGATGAAAACTATAAAACAGTATAATTTATATGTACCCTGAACAGTGACAAAAGTTTTTAAAAAGCTGCTTTCCTTACTTGTGTTATTATGGGCATTGTTGCTATTTCTTCTTATTCCAAATGATGTGGGGATAAGCAAAGGAGATTGTATGAAATCTTTTATTTCTATTACTCCCAGTGTCCTTAATAACAAAAATACTGGTATACAGAAAAGAGTCAGATGAAAGATAAACATTCAATAAAGCCTAACATTCTGAATTTGAATATATACATTCATACGAAGATGAGTATGTATTTCCTACTTCTGTCCTCTGGAAATGCCTAGAAATAAACCAAATCCAGTAAGCATCTTAAGGTTACAATTTGATTTGGGAAAACATTTTGCACAAAAGGAAACTCGAGATTCTAAGAAAAATGACTGAGTCCAGGCCAGGGGCAGAAAATATTCAGGATCAAAGAGAAGCACCTTGTCATAGTGTTATCAAGAAAGGTCTCAAATACTATTAGAACCTTTTCAAAAGAATTGAGGAGCCAGCTTAAAGTCACCTTCACTGCCAAAAGAGAGATAATTTGAGTATTGATAAGAGCTATGTTGCAATAAATTGAAATCCTTCATGGTGTTTGAAATTTTGAATTCATATTAGCACACAGGGGACAAAAAGAAATAAACAAATTGGTGACCACAGAGGATACTTGGAGTATTGCTCATTAAGCTGCAGTTTTCTTTACAGAGGGTACCACTGAGTAACTAAAGAGTATTTAGTATTTAGGAGAAGTTTCTTTCTATGCAAGTATTCCAGTTAAATACTACATGATGATGGAATATCACCATTTCATGCCAGATAATCAGTAAATGGATTGAGAGGTCTTGAACTAAAAGGGCTGGTAATACTGTTTGAGGAAACACACAGGACTTGATGTGCCTCCTCATCAGAGAGCGCACACCACTTCTGAAGTAGTCTTGCCAGGACTGCAAGTGTGACTCTCTGTATCTACATGTCCAAAGTAGGGACTGCTAAGCATATGGCTGTTGAATAGTTACAAAGTAGTAGGACTGAGGACCTGGATGTTCATTTCTAATTCATGTGACTGTCACCTTAAAAGTTGGAGACATGCACAGTATTTTTCTATAAAACACAAATTTACAACATTGGTATAATTCTATTTCCTTTGAGTGTGTGCTCAGTCGCTCAGTTTTATCCAACTCTTTTGGGTCCATGGATCATATCCCGCCAGGCTCCTCTGTCCGTGGGATTTCCCAGGCTCGAATACTGGAGTGGGTTGCCATTTCCTATTCCAGAGGATCTTCTTGACCCAGGGATTGAATGCACATTTCTTGTGTCTCCTGCATTGGGAGGCGAGTTCTTGGGAAGCCCCATATTTACTTTAAGGTATATATAGCATTATCAGCTATGCAGAAGATTATATTTGCATTATTGTGCTCTTATACTTTTTAGTTGTCAGTGTGGTTACTAGAAAATTTTAAACTACGAGTGTGACTTGCATTTTCATTACATTACAGCGCTGCTGTGTATTCTACCACCAAGAAGGAAGTAAGAAGGACAGAAACACTTATTAAAGTACACCCTAGTATACAGTTTAGACTGTGGCAATGCTACAGAAAAACCAGCTCAGTTTCTTCAACAAATGAATGATTTAAAGGGGAAATAAAGGACAGCAATAGACCAAGCGAGATGGAGAGCGGGTGAGAGGGAGAGTAAAGAAGGAAGGAAGGAAGGAAGGAGAGAAGAAATTGAAGGTAAGCATACATGTAAGAGACTTAAATGCATTATCTTAGTGATTCCAGTTTGTGGATTCTATTTGGATCCAAAAAAGAAGACTCACTTAGAAACAATAATGGAGGAGCAGGAGGGGGGCTTCCCTGGTGAAGAATGTGCCTAGCAATGCAGAGGACACAGGTTTGATCCCTGGTCCAGGAAGATCCCACAGGCTATGGGGCTCCTAAGCCAACAAGCTGCAACAACTGAGCTCATGGGCAGCAACTACTGAAGCCCAAGAAACCAGCAAACAACAAGAGAGTAGCTCCCCCTCTCCACAACTGGAGAAGCTCTGTACCTTCAAGCTATAAACACTGAGGGCAGCCATAAATAAATACATTAATTTAAAAAACCCTATGTGATCAAATAAGCTGGAAAAAATGCTGCATTTTAAAAAATGGAAAATGTGAATAGTCTTTTATGATATTAAAGATTTTGAATTAATTTATGATTATAATGCCATGATGATAATACTTTCAAAAAGAGTTCTCACTGAGGGGAAACATGCTGACATAATTATAGATGAAACATGATGTCTGAGAGTCCCTTTAAAAAATATAGGAAAAGGTAAGTGCATGGATTGTAGTAAGACAAGTTCAGCCATAAGCTGGTCATTGTAGACCATGCCTGACAAAGATGGGCGTGTTCTGTCGTGTCTACTTTTGTGTACTATTGAAACTTCAGATTTGAAAAAGGATGATAGGAGAACACAGGACCACCTAGAACAATAGCAGCTGAATCTCTCAACATACAATTCCAAGGGGTAGGGACTAAGAGAGAGAGTCAGGCCACCACTCAGAACCCAGCCCCAAACACCCAGGGCCCAGAGAGGCCTGTGGGCGTGGCTTGGTCTGTACTCAGCTCGGTCTGGGAGCCACACAGCAGCAGAGGATCAACCAGGACCCTGCACACAGAGGAGAGCGCAGCAGGGAGGGCGTACTCCAGACAGAGCTCAGGTAGAGTAACTCACAGAAAGAGCACGTGGATCAACTCAGAGGGTGTCTGCGACACGGTTGGCTCTAGCTCTGGTGACTAGGGAATTGATAGGAAGGGGTTCAACAGTGCACAGGACCAAGGGTGACAGTCTTGAGGAGGCACGATTACTGGGATCAGGTGTGAGACCGAGCTGAAGGCAGCATCCTTTGCACACTTGTGGTGATGAACAAAGAACGGTGCAACTGGCAGAAATGAAAGGTCCTACTGGAAGAAATAGAATCCCCAAATCAAGAGACACACCATGCCTTTCCCCCAAGCCTTAGCTCTGCTCGAATAATTGCACAACAGTTAGAAAGTTAAGTCGCTCAGTTGTGTCTGGCTCTTTGCGACCACATGGACTGTAGCCCACCAGGCTTCTCCATCCATGGGATTCTCCAGGCAAGAATACTGGAGTGGATTGCCATTTCCTTCTCCAGAGGATCTTCCCAACCCAGGAATCAAACCCAGGTCTCCTGCATTAGAGGCAGACACTTTAACCTCTTAGCCACACGGGAAGAGTCATAATTGCACAAGACAGACCTAAAACAAAGAAATCAAGTAAGCCACTCTAAGCACTAATCCATTTTGACCTGGAACAACTGTTTGTCATTTAGGTAAACCTAGTCATGTGAAAATGAAAACTATATAGCTGACGTTTCTTCCAAGGTGGCAGAAGAAAAAAGTGTCAAATGAGAGTCAAAAATTTCAGCAAGTGAAAAAATTGCCTCAAAATCTATCAAAAAACCTTGGGAAATGTAAAATGGCATCCATATTTTGATTTGTTCTGAACAAAGCACTTGTAGATACATGCACGTGGAAAAACCTTCAATATTTTATGTAAGAAATACAGAACACGAGATAGAAGTAGACAGGAAAAAAGAAATGAGAAATTGAAACTGGCAGAGATATAAAAAATTAAAAGTAAAATTCTTTGAAAAACAAAAAAAGCTGAATGACAAGGTACATAGAGAACATATTTATCCCAGCTTATAAGGGACACGGCATTAAAAATGAAAGCATCAAACAGAATAGAAGTGAACAAAAGATAATGAGAAAGGATCAGAGAAAAGTCATAGAGACCTAGTGGAAATAGACCTGGAATGGTCAGTTCTAAGACCTATCCTAGTAGAGTGAAAGAGTTTTTTAAAAAAAGAAAAAATGTCCTGAAGCTCCAGACCACCCTTTGCCCTCAGTGAAGAAAAATCAGTTTGCATTCTACATCTCAGCAGAACATACAAAGTAAGATATTATGAAAAAAAAAAATCAATAGAACTCATTGTGGACAAGTTCTTTATATTTAGCCAAGGTGTCTGTACTGTATCACAGCAACAGAAAACTAGTATTAAATATATCAAACTTAAGGAGCCCTCAGTCCATCATGAGAAATCTTTAACGATGAACTCTGCTCGTCAAGAATTGACAGGAAACTATGAGTTTTGTATATCTGGTCATCACTGAATATATGTAATTGTAGATTTAAGCCACTGTGTCGTGGGCCCCGCTCTGGGGGCAGCCTAGGTACACCCTCAAACTTCTGCAGGGAGGCTGTTGGTACTCCCAGAGTAGGACAGCCATCCTGTGCCACCAGGAGGTCAAAAGGACCCAGTGGGCCCCTCCTCCAGCTCCTACCTCTACCCTACCAATTAGCACATTAACAAAAAAAGGTAGGAAAAATATAGTATATAAAGGGTATACATTGGATTGGGTTGAAATAATACAATAAGGTAATACTACTATAAGGTAGGTAAAGAGAGAAGAAAAAAGCAGAATAATGTCCTCGAGCATCACAGTACTAAAAAGTTGAAGCTGACAGAGAACATTTAAAACATAGACATCAAATACTAGAAAGAAAGTGAAAGTGAAAATGAAGCCGCTCAGTCGAGTCCGACTCTTTGCGACCTG
The DNA here is from genome assembly GCF_032405125.1 of Capricornis sumatraensis. Taxonomy (NCBI): domain Eukaryota; kingdom Metazoa; phylum Chordata; class Mammalia; order Artiodactyla; family Bovidae; genus Capricornis; species Capricornis sumatraensis. The sequence goes on along the minus strand of NC_091070.1, from coordinate 124,064,676 downwards.
TAGCCCACCAAGCTCCTCCATCCATGGGATTCTCCAGGCAAGAATACTGGAGTGGGTTGCCATTTTCTTCTCCAGGGGATCTTCCCGACCCAGGGATCGAACCCAGGTCTCCCACATTGCAGGCAGACGCTTTAACCTCTGCACCACCAGTGCTAGAAAGGTGACAAAATACTAAAGGACTAACGTGTCAAAAATTTTAGTGCACTAACTAGCTATCCAGGCGTTCCAAAATACCGAGCAAAAGACACACACCCACATATATGCATACACACAGAAAATAAAATAACAGAGAAAGAAACACAGAAGATACAGTCTACTACAAATGGTAAACATAGATGAAGAGATGTGAGAGGAGTTTAAGATACAAACCTGAACAGGAGAAACAAAGGGGCTTCCCTGGTAGCTCAGCTGGTAAAAAATCTGCCTGCGATTCTGGAGAGCCCGGATCGATTCCTGGTTTTGTAGGATTCCCTGGAGAAGGGATAGGATACTCACTCTAGGATTCTTGGGCTTCCCTGGTGGAATCCACCTGCAGTGGCGGGCACCCGGGTTCGATCCCTGGGTTGGAAAGATCCCCTGAAGAAGACCATGGCAACCCACTCCAGTATTCTTGCCTGGAGAATCCCCACGGACACAGGAGCCTGGCGGCCTACAGTCCATGGGGTTCAGAGTCAGACACAACAGAGTAACTAAGCACAGCATGGCACATGAGAACAAGAGTATTGATATTAATAAAATCAATCACGTTAATAATGGCTTGTGGATGGGGGAGGGGTGGGAAGGAGGTTCAAGAAGGAGGGGACATTTAATCTTATGTTTGATTCCCATTGTTGTATGGCAGAAACCAACACTACATTGTAAAGCAGTTAGCCTCCAAATAAACAGAAATGCAAGAAAATAGTGGATCATTACACTGAATTTTAAAAAAGCATGAGTCCACAGTGAAACTCAAAAATATTTTTAATAATATGTTAGGGGTAGGGATTGTGTTTTCCACAGCACAAAGCTGGCAATACCACAGATATGATAATTGACACACATCAGGGATCAATAAAGGATGGTAAAATTTTACAGAAAGAGCATCATAGAATACGATATTCATACACTGTCAGAATACCACTCATCAAATTACTCATTGCAGACACGAAAACCTGTCTTTTCAATGAACAGATCTTATAAGCCTCCGCATAACAGTGTTCAATGCTAAAATAATAATAGTGGTGACAGGTAAAGTGGACACTCTTAGCCTCCAAACAGGCTGCCCTAGGAAGCACACAGCATGTACTAGATGGTGTTCTTGGCAAAAAGGGTTCACCTGAACTTAATCATGAGGAAATGACCAGACAACTGCAAAATGTAGACCTTGGAGTAGACAATTGACCTCTCCTCTGCAAAGCAGTCAACGTCACGACCATGAGACAAGTACAAAAAGGTGAGGAGATGCTTGAGGTTCCAAAGGACTAAAGAAATAAAGTGACCCAATCTTTTTAGTCCTTTGGAACCTAAAACATCTCTTCTCCTTTTTGTTGTCTTTTTGGTGCAAACATCGACTGTTTGAAGAAAGACAGGCCAGTTATCTGGTTCAAAGGTCTAAATTCTGCAGTTATCTGATATCTACCTCAATATTAAACAGGATAAACACTTTCATCAAGAACAATCCATAGTAACTGCTGCCTGCTTTGAGCACAGTCCATCTGGTGGCAAAGAGTGACCAGGTTGATATGTTGTCTTCTTCCACTTGTTCCCATGCTGGTTTGTGGAGGATGAATATTTAGAGGAGCAAGAGTTAAGTTCTTTCCAAACTCTGTGTCCATCGAAGCATTATTACCTTACTGAGGATTACATTCAGAGGCTGATGACTGGGATTACTCCCATCAATTCTGTCCCTTGAGGTGTGCAGAGTGGTTGTTGGTTGGGATGTTCATTCTCAGGAAAGGATCCCTCCAGTGTTGCTGAGGTTTAACTTGAGTTTCTATTGTAGATTTTTTCATCAAATGGAAAAAGTAATTTTATAGTGTGGTTTCTCAAATGGACAATATCCTTTCTTAGTTCCTAAAGTAATGGTATCTGTGAAAGACAGAGAGAGAGAGAGAAGAAACGTGAGTGTTTGTTAGGTCCTGCTGAGCCTGGAGGGATGGCCACATGGTAACTTGGGCCAGGGGCAGACAGAGCTCCTGTTGACAGGATGAGCTGAAGGGAGAGCCACAGGCTGGCTGGAGAGAAAAGTGAGATCCATGAGTTAGAAGGAATACCTCCCTAAACATTCATCCAGCCTGTGCTGCAGCATCTAAGGACCCCTGTCCTCAGCCCACCTTGCTTGGTGATATCTCAGCTCAAAGCTGCTTCTGAAACTTAACTGGATCCCCACCACTCAATCCTCAACAGTCATTTCACTCTTGAATCCCCTTCATCTGTGCACTTTCCCAAATGTTCAGGGATGGACGTGCTGAGCATCCCTCATACACAATTAGAAACAGACTGCTATGGGAGCAGAGGACCCTCAACTGAGAAAGCACCCTCTTCTACCTCTTCATCCCTGCCTTCTGAGGAGGAGAAGCAGGCTACCGGAGAGTCCTGGATGGTGAGCACCGATAGGGACCTCAGAAGGAATCCAAGTCCAGTTCCATAATTTACAGAGGAGGAGCTATGTTTTCAAGGAAATAAAGACTATCCAAAACCATATGACTTGTTACTGACAACCCAGGCCACGGGCCTTCCCATACATTTGCGGGAAGGGAGAGGAGAAGAGGAAAGCTCCAATCTGGAGGAGTCAACAGTTAATAGAGGCTGTTTGGTCATCCTGCTGGATAGGAATAAGACTTTCCAGGGAAATCCTGCTCCAAAGAGACTGAGGAATGAATGGAAAGGGGGGAAACTCAAAATAAAATTAGCAAAAAGAGAGCAGGGTGGGTAACTGTGTCTCAAGCCATTCGCATCCCATGGACACCAAAATGCTATGAAGGTGATTTCATTTCATGCTGAATCTACCTTAAGGCATTTCTAGGAATATCCTTGACATCTACACAAATAAAACTCTGAAGTGATAGAGCATTCAGTTTAGTGATACTGAATTCTGATCACCTTTTCCTCAAACGTTTCTCACAGAAAGAGTCTCTCCAGGTATTTTATGCGAGTGCATAGAAAAGCATCCACTTCTGCTTTCTCGCCTGGGCCAAAGCCTTTGACTGTGTGGGTCACAACCAACTATGGAAAACACTTAAAGAGATGGGAATACCAGACCACCTTCCCTGCCTCCTGAGAAACCTGTATGCAGGTCAAGAACCATCATTAGAACTGGACATGGAACACAGATGGGTTCCAAATTGAGAAAGGAGTATGTCAAGGCTTTATATTTTCACCTTGATTATTTAACTTTTATCCAGAGTACATCATGCGAAATGCTGGGCTAGATGAAGCACAGCTGGAATCAAGATTGCCAAGAGATATAGCAATAACCTGAGATATGCAGATGACACCACCCTTAGAGCAGAAAGCATAGAGAAACTAAAGAGCCTCTGGATGAAAGTGAGAGAAGAGTGAAAAGGGTGGCTTAAAACTATGCATTCAAAAAAGGAAGGGGGGATGTCATGAAGATCAAAATCACTGCAGATGGTGACTGCAGCCATGAAATGAAAAGACGCTTACTCCTTGGAAGAAAAGTTATGATAAACTGAGACAGCAAATTAAAAAGCAGAGACGTTCCTTTGCCAACAAAGGTCCATCTAGTCAAAGTTATGGTTTTTCCAGTTGTCATGTATGGATGTGAGGGTTGGACCAGAAAGAAAACTTAGTGCCAAAGAATTGGTGCTTTTGACTGTGGTATTGGAGAAGACTGTTGAGTCCCTTGGGCTGCAAGGAGATCCAACCAGTCCATCCTAAAGGAAATCAGTCCTGAATATTCATTGGAAGGACTGATGCTGAAGTTGAAACTCCAATACTTTGGCCACCTGATGTGAAGAACTGACTCCTTAGAAAAGACCTGATGTTGGGAAAAATTGAAGGCAGAAGGAGAAGAAGACATCAGAAAATGAGATGGTTGGATGGTATCACCAACTCAATGGACATGAGAGTGAGCAAGCTCTGGGAGATGGTGATGAACAGAGAAGCCTGGTGTGCTGCAGTCCATGATGTTGCAAAGATTTGGACACAACTAAGCAACTTAACTAAACTGATAGAAGGGTATGTAAAACTGATAGAAGGGTATGTAAAATGATAAATATAGCAGGATAAGGCCTACTGTTCATTATGGGGTTTTTGCATAAGGAATATATTCATTGAAAAAAAATGTGTTGATCCTGCTGTTCTGAGCCAGTTAGTAGTCTGTGAAACATGTTTAGTGACTAGCCAACTGCAAGTTGCATTTTAACAGTAGAAAAGGTCATACTAAATTTTATTCTTATGGCAAGGGGAGGGTCAATTTTATACTTTGGGGTCTATGTAAATTTTTTTTAGTCTTCTATTATAAAAATTGTGGGAAATTTTAATCCAAACAGAGAGATTATATATCTAACTTGACTATCCACATCTCCTTTTTCTCTTTTATCTTCTGCAGGCTGTACGAATAGTTCTGTTGAGAGAAAAATGCAAATTCCCTTAATTGTTGATATTCAGCTTTTTTTGGAAACAGCCACTCATAGGCCACTGCCATATTGGTTACTTGCATCCTATCAGATCCACAGTGCTTCTAATCCTTGATGCATATTAGCAGAGCTTTGAAAGATACTGATATCCAAACCTCATCCCCAGAACTTTCAAATCAGAATCTCAGTGGATTGGGTTAAGGCATTCATGTTAGCTCAAAACTCAATCCGTTTTCATTTTACAATAGCATGATTTAGAGCTACTCACTAGACCTACACTATTTCACACCACTCTTTTTATTTTCTCCTTCTAGTCCAACGTGGACGTCTCTCCACTGGCCCTAAAGACTCTTTGGTCTTTCTCTGTTACTCACATATAAATAATTGGCCTTATCAATTGGACTGTCTGAAGCAATGATTATCTTGTATTCTTGTGTAGCTCGCTGGGTCTTCATAAATGTGGCCCAAAGTTAATTCAGTATAATATTGTCCTACATTCCCTGGCCTCAGATTTCAACTCTGTTCATTTCTCTGGGTTTTGACTAATATGGAGAAGGAATAAATAATGTGAGTAAAACTGGAGAGGTCTGAATGCCTGTCCATCTCATGCTGTATGTATTTTGAAAACCTGGCTTCTGTATCTCCTTTTCCCCAATGTCCCTTTAAGGAGCCATTTACTGCCCTCCACTTAATGCCAGCTCCAGTGAGTTCCTGGAAGCCCCCTGCACATTTGCAAAGTTCTGCCTATCAGAGGCTGAGGGGAATCATGACTCAGGCCAGTCCAGCACTCCCACCCATGACCCAGGTTCTTATTTTATTTTGGGAATCAAGGCTTTTTCCTTCAGTTCTGGCATTTCTTATTCAGTGGAAAAGCTGAGGGTTAAGAGCTATCTTAGGTTCATTTCTCCAGAAGCCAACTCACATGCAAGTGATTCCTTAAGACATGATCCTGGAAGAAAGAGACAGTGGACTTGGAGGCAGCGGCAGGGAAAGTAAGGTGAAGAAACCAAGACTGTGTGTCATTTAAGGCCAGTGCTTTCAGAGGCTCACATGCTGCTATTGTGATGAGGAGGACCATGGATCTGGGCTTCCTTGTGGCTAATAGGAAAGGTCAGAGGGAATATGAGGATGGTAGCAATGGGGAAACAGTAGAGGTCAGAGTGGAAACAGGAGACTGAGATGGAAGGGCCCTGCAGGGTGGCAGCCCCCATGGAAAAGAGAGGAAAGACCACACAGAGGTAGTGTCAGCTGTTGAGTGAACAAATGAGGAAGAGAAAAATCAGTGGGAGACTGAGCCATAACAGATCAAGAGCATAAGGAAGAAGTGCATGGGGTTACCTCCGTACCCTACGCTTGAAGGCCAGGGGATCTGCAGGCTAGTCTGCACTTGCCAAACAGCGGTTTTTTTCTGATGCCCTTCTGTCTCAGGACACTTAAGCCCTTAATCTTGTTGCAGACTGGATGCTCATGTGTGCTTGCTGTGGAGCCCTCACCTTCCAGCTTGGGAGGGTTCTTCATGCTGATGGAAGCACCCAGCTCTGAAGATAAAACCACAGCCAACAGGATCCATTGTTATTCATGATTTACAAAGACTCACTCCTCCACCCAAGAAGGACATCAGGTACAGAAAGTGCCCAGGAACAAGAAAGGCCATCGGAAAGCCCATGGGTAGGTGAAGACATGGAGATATTTTTATATTTTCTTTTTTGCTGATTTTCTTTATACTACCCAGTATTGTTAAGTGTGCCACAGGGCAAACGTGTTTCCAAATGCCATAAGTGAGCAAGAAAAATAAAATGGATGACAACAAAGAATTCCTACGCAGAAAAAACTAAGGCAAGAAACTCCCACAGGATGCAGTTTGTACTGTTGGGAGGGAAGAGATGAAGCAAGGTCAAAGCTGAAGGAGAACCTCATGAGAGAAAAGAAGTGGGGAAGTCTAACTTGGAAAACTTGTAAATGTGCATCAATATACACTTCATATATATGTAAACACACTACATATGATATTACACATAAGTTAAATAAGGCATAGATAATATGATAAAAACGGAAGAAACCTCACAAGTGAGTGTGTTTGTGATGGAATAAATGAATGAAGGATTTGAGATATTGAATGGATCATTCTATTAGGTTTCTGATAAATGACTTTGGAAAAGAAAATAGAAAAATAAGAAGAATGAGAAAGAAACTCTGGTGACAGGAACTAGGAGACATGGGAGGGGGGCATGGATGGGAGTCACACTGTGAAGGGGTGTGAAAGTAAAGGGCATTAAAACTACCATTTGCTGCAACATCTGCTGTGAAGCCTGGATTCATGCTCAGGTCTCCACGGAAGGTGAGCAGGAAACAGTGACTGAGCCAGAGGGGTTCAGTCCTGGCTGGGAATGTGGGAGCCAAGCACAAGAAAAGGAGAGACGAGAGGGAAGAGAAGACAACAAACACCAGGAGACCCAGGGGCTCTTGTCACGCTCTGCACCCCTGCCCGCCCTGAGCACTTTCCTTGAGACTCTCCGTGCTGCCACAGGTGGGCTCCTTCTCATCTCAGCTCCGCCTGAGGACCTGGGTCTCTCCTCATTCCTCAGATGAGGCCACAGCCTGAGGCATGAGCGCCAGGTAGCGCCAAGCTCCAGTGGAGGGTAAGGATGAATACGTCCCAGATGAAATGGATGTGAGGGTCTGGAAGCTCTTTCAAGGAAATGTGAACTGAGGTGGACCCAGAGAAGAGGAAAACTGGGAGATGGACATGGAGATGAGTGGAGAGAATGAATTAAATGGGGTGTCATAAAAGAGACTGATGGGTGCACTTCGAGAATGAGAGTAGCCCTTTATTTTAAAATGAGGGGGAAATGACGAAAAGAAACTGGATATATAAACAACCACGGGACTGAGTTGCAGGGCCAGTGTTTATACTGCTATTGAATGTTGCTAATACACTGTTGCTGAATTATTCTTGCTGAATCTGCCTGCAAGACAGGACACCCGTGTGTGATCCCTGGGTTGGGAAGATCCCCTGGAGAAGGAAATGTCAACCCTCTCCAGTATTCTTGCCTGGAGAATCCCATAGACAGAGGAGCCCTGCAGGCTACAGTCCATGGGGTCACAAGAGTCGGACACGACTTAGTGACTAAACCACCACCAATACACTGTTCCTGAGAGCACCCAACAGGAGTAAACTGCCTTGATGACAGATGTTGAAAGGAGAGGAAACTATTGGCCAAGATTCCTTTCTGAGAAAGCAAGGGAAGATGGGGTCTAGAGAAAGTGGAGACTGTCAAGCTTATGCTACCCTAGAGGAAAGAACCATTGTGCAGTCGTTTTGTAAGCGTTAAAGCACCAGAAAGACACAATGCTTAGATATTATATATTCATAGTGGTTATCAGACAAAGGTTAGGGAATCAGATGCCCTGGACATTATATTGTTTAAGATTCCCAACCATATGCAAAGGAGATAGAGTTTTTCAAGAGTTCAGATGAGGGACGACAGAGGCAAATACCTAGGAAGATGAATAACTTGGCTCAGTTAAACAAGCAGGAATTTGCAGAACCAGGGCCTGAGGCTGAGCTGGTCCTAAGTCCCAGGCTCTTGATCACCTCACTCTGTTAGAGTGTTGGAAGTTTCAACTGGGCCGACAGCGGGCTTGGGAGAGGCCCAGTGCCTCCTCCACCCACAGCTTTGTGATGACCAGCACATGGACCGGAGCTTCCTAATCCCCTCTTCTATCTTACCTAGAAAGAGTGGTCCTTGGTTTCCAGAATCAGAGTTGGAGGTTAAGTCCCAGATGGTGGAAAAAAGACCAAGCATGGCTTTGCTGTCACCACAGTCGAAGAGCTGGTCCAGCTGCCGCTGCAGACAACCAGTCACGGGGGTGCTTTTCTGAAGCTGTGCCTGTGAAGCTGGCACCTCAGACCCTGGGAAACTCACAGGCCCACGGTCACAGTCTTCCCAGGTGTCACCTGAAAGGAAAAGAGGGTTCAGGAGGACCAATGGAAGCTTTTTCTTGATAAGCCCTCCCAGAACACCCATTTCTGCTGTCCTAGTCCATAAGTGAAACCACACAAGAACCCAGACAGCAAAGGCAGACATCAGTGTGAAGAAGATGTCATATTTATGGCTGTGGCTGGGGTGCTGAGGAGGCAGGGGCTAGGCTGCAATTTCTTGAAATGAGAAATCACCCACTTGAGTCTAGAGGGTTTGGGTGACACAAGGGGTCAAGCCTCGTTTTCTGTTATTAGCCTTAGTCTTGTAGCCTAGAGAGAAGGTTCTAGCCAAGCCTCTAGGCATGGGGGAGAAAGAGTTCTTGATATCTACCCACAGGAATAAAAGAACAGGGAGAGACATTTGGCCTGAAGGCTTCAGGTGCCACTAGGAGTCGAGCTGAGAACATACAGTACATTGCAGACCCTTTTGAACTTCCTTGCTTGAAATTGTGTCTACCCTTCCACTCACCCGTCCGTGTATATACAGAGTCAACTCTATTCCCACATGGGGCAGAGTGGGGATGGTTGGTACTAGCAACTAGAACTAGTGGAGGAGAGGGCCGAGACCCTGCTGGAAACACCTTTGTGTCTCTTTAGAGAGAGAATATACGTACACTCCTTCAACCCACTGGTGCCTGGACAGTGCTGCGAATGAAATCTGCTTCTGTTTCTACGGTGAAATGGGTACATATCCTCAGAACGTGGGCTCATCAAAGACGTGAAGTACCCTCACCGGTCCCGGTCAGGCTCATGTGAGGTCACAGCCGCCAGGGCCTGCTCTACACTGCTGTCTGGGCGGCTCTCCTCTCACCTCCTGCTTAGGCATCCGCACCCTCAACAAGGTCTGTTTCTGTAACTGTCTCTCATGTTCCTCTTATCTCTCAGTCTTCCAGAGAGCATCTGTGTCTGACTCTCATCAGACATTCATCCAACCTCCTTCTAACTGCTTTCTCTGATTCAGTCCTCTCCACACTCTCAAAGGTCACCTGTCTCATCACCCCCCAATCCTGGCTCATCACATGCTCCTCAGTTGATGGAAATTCATCCTCCCCTCCCTGCTACACAAATCTAACCTCCTCACCCGCCTTTCCAGTGCTCCTGTCTTCTAGGCCCTCTTTCTTCTGCAGCATCACTTCCCACAACTCCCACTGCAAATCCTCCTAGGACTCAGGCTGGCCCCTTTCTGCCCCCAGGCCTGACCCAGGAGCCTCTGTGAGCTTCCAGGGCTTTTTCCAGAAGCTCTTCTCTCAGTCTTGTGTGCCCTTCATATTTCCACGAGGCAAAGTTCATTAATCACCAATCATCATATGTTAGGGCACTTAATCAGATTTTATGATAATTCATTTGGGCTGAGGGGTAAATCCTTGTACAACATTTTGTGGTTGAAAGAACTGTCAAAACCACGTATCCTCTTATTCTCTAATGTTATTTTGAATCAATGTCTAAGATTGTTTTTAATTATCATTGTGTAATTTCATCATCTAATTTTATTTGTCTTTTCTTGAGAATGTGTTTTATTACAATATGCTTTGAATATCCTTTGCATTGATGGAATATAAAATAACCAAAGGAAAAGGAAAGTGAAGTCGCTCAGTCGTGTCTGACTCTTTGAGACCCCATGGACTATAGCCTATCAGGCTCCTCCTTCCATGGGATTCTCCAGGCAAGAATACTGGAGTGGGTTGCCATTTCCTTCTCCAGGAGATTTTCCCAACCCAGGGATTGAACCTGGGTCTCCCGCATTGTAAGCAGATGTTTACCATCTCAGCCACCAAACCAAACATTTTATCAAACATCAACAATACTGCCCAATATTGTTAGTGTGGGGAAAAGCTTCCAACAGAAGATCAAGTTGTAATTTAAAAATCAAGTGTTTGTGTTGTTTCTGCAGGGTTTCTTCCTGTACAGAGATGACGGGGTAGAGCTGACTCCTTGTACCCACATGGCTGCATAATAGCTATCCACAGTGTCCTCGGGTTATCATGAGAATCAAGACACAGGATGGATCCCTGTATAGATTAGATATTCTATTCTTTCATCTCAACCCATCTGTGGGGATTCGGCCTTTTGTGGCCCATTGTGAACAATAGACTCCCAGGACTGGGCCGTATCACACACATCTCACACACATATCTGAAGCACATGTCTGAGCCTCACTCATGCTCTTCATAGGAACCCACACCTGGCTGTCAGTGTTTCTGAGATAGAGCTCCACAGTTTTTTAATGGCTTCAGCACAGCCAAATTCAAAGTCTACCTGGACCCGTCGTGACAGCAGGTGACCAGGGGGCAGGAGGTGGGGAGAGGCATGGACTCTCACCCTGGCTGATTCTCCAGAGAGAGCCCTGTGGAGCTGTGGCTCCACCTGGAGGGGCTGCAGGCGCCACTGGCTCTGCTGTCGGGACAGAGTGCACAGAGGGTTTGGGAGCTGGCAGATCTGAGTGAGGGACCACAGGGTTCTCTGCAGCCCTCTGGCAACTTCTGTTGAAGATTAAGATAGTTGCAAATCATTTGGTTCAGGGCAAAGAGAAAACGGTGAGCAACATCCTCTCTTACTCACTGATGGTCCAACTGCTGAGAGGAGAGGACGCAGCCTGAGCCAAGAAATCAGGCCCAGGAGAGGTCAGTGTCCCACGTGCCAGTGGCCAGGAATCCAGGGCAAGTGAAGGACCTCGCGCAGCCTCAGTGCCCTCGGCTCCACCATGAGACACCACAGCTACCTGTGAGGGTGCCTGGAAGGGCTGGAGGGGCTACAGTGCGCTTGGAGCTCGCTTAGTAAGGAGCATGGCAGACAACAGGTGCACAATAACTGTGTGTCCCCTTTCCGGTTTGTGAACTACTGTGATCCTGAGAAAGCCTTGCTTCTCTACTCCTCAGGGAAGAATGGGAAAAAAGAAAGAAACTGGTTCCAATGTGAAAACGCACCAACTGACTGATGGACAACATTTGTATGCCCCATATCATTTTGGGCATACACACCAAGGAAACCAGAAATGAAAGAGACACATGTACCCCAATATTCACTGCAGCACTGTTTATAATAGCCAGGACATGGAAACAACCTAGATGTCCATCAGCAGATGAATGGATAAGGAAGCTGTGGTACATATACACAATGGAGTATTACTCAGCCGTTAAAAAGAATACACTTGAATCAGTTCTAATGAGATGAATGAAACTGCAGCTGATTATACAGAGTGAAGTAAGCCAGAAAGAAAAACACCAATACAGTATACTAAGACATATATATGGAATTTAGAAAGATGGTAATGATGACCAGTATGCGAGACAGCAAAAGAGACACAGATGTATAGAACGGACTTTTGGACTCTGAGGGAGAGGGAGAGGGTGGGATGATTTGGGAGAACTTCATTGAAACGTGTATACTATCATGTAAGAAACGAAGTGCCAGCCTATGTTCGATACAGGATACAGGATGCTTGGGGTTGGTGCACGGGGATGATCCAGAGAGATGATATGGGGTGGGAGGTGGGAGGGGGATTCAGGATTGGGACCTTGTATACACCCGTGGCGGATTCATGTCGATGTATGGCAAAACCAATATGGTATTGTAAAGTAAAATGAAGTAAAAATAAAATTAAAAAATAAACAAAATAAAAGAAGTAAGATATAGTCTGATACATAATGGAGTTTCTCCTTGTTTATCAAGATGATCTTATGAGTCAAAGTCCTAACAATAAAAACGCATCTCCTAAAGAAAAAGTAAAAAAAGAAATAGCCCCAAAGGATTTCATATTAGGTTTTCATTTCCACACCCTATGAACTGCTACCCAAGGAGACCTGGCTCATAAATTAGGTCAATACCCCTATCAGATACACAGATCATGGAGAGTTTCCAAGAAATTATACCGCTGAGATTGTGTGAAACATTGAAACTATAACCCACACATGGAAGACTCCTTTTTGCTGCACAAAGGATGAAACACAAGGATGTTTCTAGAGGATGGAACAACAGAGACAGATACTTGGCTTCATGGAAATTACAGGGAATAGGATTTGATGTTCAGGATCTAGTATCTAAATGATTCAGAGGGAGGTAGGCAGCCCAGGGGTAAGATCCGGAGCTGGGGAATAATATAACATGCATTACAAATATGGAGCAGATCGCAATCATGAATGCAAAGGCAGAGAGCTTGCCAGAAACTATTCAAGAAATAAAATTAGCAACAAAATTTCATGAGTATAAGGATTCTTATCATGATAAAAAGAGCTCTGTTACACAAATTCCTGCAGGTGAGACAGCAGTAGCTGAGATTCTGCCCTTATCCCTCCACTTGTCCTCTCTCATCTGACTTGATACCACTAGCCTGTGATGATGAGATGAGTTCAGATGACAGAGGGCAGCCTGGTGCAAGAAGAATGCAAAGGTTCGTGATGCCTTCTAAAAATTAAAACTGAGAACATAGTTCTAATCAACCTGAGCCTAAGAACCTGTCTGGGAGTACTCACCGTTTACATCTAGAGCCAAGCAAACTTCTCTTCTCTCTGTTGGGAAGGAGGCACTTCTGTAAGGATGACAGGAGCCTGCCAGATGATGGCCAACAGAAGCAGCCAGATAACATTCATCCAGTGAGTCCGGCTGGACTTCATTCTCTTCTACCACCAGCTGTTTCACACTGAGATTTGTGGGGTTGGGAGAGCAGATGGTTAAACAAGAGGGATTAGTCAACCTGGAGCCATAGCTGGTTTTGATATGAGGGTTAAGGGACAGGTTGCAAAACACAAATGGGGAGTCCCTTAGAGGGAGGTATAACAATCCCCCCCCCCACAACTCCCATCAGGGGCCTGAAGGTGCTGGCAAAGGGAAAGGAAGAGAGAGTGAGGGAGAGTGAGCATGAGATGCTCTGAGCACAGAGAAGAAATGACTTCAGCAGGAAGGAGATGAGCCACCCCAGGACACATAGTCATGTCACACACGTCCTCAGAACATCAAGGTGACTTCAAATACAACGTAAGTTTTGTTGAAATTTACATGCTGCATACAAATGAACACCAGCACTGGCAGCATAATAGACTCCTAGAAATCTTGCGTTTGCAAGACCAATTTTTCAAATATGCAATGTGACATGACATTTTTCTAGTTACTTTCATGCCATGAAATATCTGCCATGGTCGTAACCCAGAGTGACAGAGGCAGTTAAGCATTGCATGCTGGTGTTAATAAAAAGGAGAAAACAGAGGAGTACATGAAATCCTGTGGCTGATCAGTAGCCCTGCTTCAACTGACTGCAAGTTACTATCATTGAGAGGGATTCATAAACGGTGAAAACAGACAACCTTGTTACAGGGACAATTTGTGGTTGTCTGAATGGAAGAAATAGGCATGTTCTGATAGCACTTTCTGACTCCCCTGCATGTGAGATGACCAGATGTCACCAGTGATGTTAGACCCAGGTTTCTCCATAGTTACCTCGAAGAGATGATGTCTTGATCTTCCTTGTCCTCAAGATCAGCAAGATTTTCTATGGATAAATTCAGAGAAGTCAAGAAACACGCAGCAGATAACTGTGTAAATTAATAATCCAGTGTCCAATACTGCCACGGGGACAACAATATCAGCAGTGAGATGATAGGCTATTTAAGAAAGATATTCCAGATGCCTCAAGTTGGATCTCTCAGATATTCTTGGTTTGCTTTCCTGAGCCATCAGGCAAGACCTCCCTGCCCTGGTATATCCTCACCACAGTATTCTCTTCCAAGTCTGAGGAAAAAGTTAAAGATTCACCTTCCCCACACAGTCCGGGGAATAGCCCAACTGCATTCTAGCAGAATACTGTAATACTCAGGCTTTTCCCATCATATGCTGACTGCTTTAGCAGAATGATGAGTGGAATGAAGAAAACCTCTAATCACATGAATCCTAGTTGTTACACGGAACCTGGAGTCATTCATAGGGTGGGAAAATGCCATGGCTCTGCCTTGCTTCATGGAAACATACAAGCAAGGTCATGGGAGGGCTCTTTGCATCCTGGGGTCCAGATGATTGGCTTGCTAAGACAAGCAATTCAGAGGAGACACACTCTGGGGATGACAGCAGTGACACAGGGAAGCAACAAATAATTACGGCTGTGAGCACCTCTGGAAAGGCACAGAAATTCAAGGGACACTTTGGGTATGAAAATGGGAGCATTTTGGGCAAGAGGAGACACTGCATAGGAATCAGGGAAAAATACAGTCCTCTGCGGACACCTGCACACATACGAGTGAGTCAGTGGTCCATGATCTAACTTGGGGCCTGACCTATAGTCTTCACCCGAATGAAGAAGAGAGCACAGCTCCCAGACCCACCTGATGTCTGTACTTAAAAGCCTACCACAGAGTCTGATTCAAATCATGTCTACAGAGCTTCCAACAGGGATGACAAATCTCAGCACCCCAGAGGCGAGGAGTACAGAGCATACAGAGTCTACGTGGGCATCCAGGTGGAGGTCTATCACAAGAAAATACTCACTGGTTACATCCCGGGCATAAGAGACATCCACGTCCTCAAGGGAGAAGATGGCATTGCTCCTATACGGCCAGAAGGAGTCTGACAGGCCAGGAAGAACCGAGTAAGTCAGATAGTATTCATCCAGACAGTCCTGTGGGACACCATTCTCTCTCATCTGGGGCAGCTGTCTGCTGAACCTGGTGGGGGAGGGAGGGCAAAATACTAAGCCAAGGCTGATGAGAAACTGTACAGTCCTATCTGGTTTTGATGGAATGTTTGAGTGGTGAAGCGCGCCAAGGGTCTGGTCCATTAGAGAGAGAAAACTCTGTTTTGTGCGGGAGACACAGCGAGGTTTTACAGGGCAGAAGAGAGAAAGAGCAGCAGGTGCTCAGTGCTCTGGCCAAATAACAGGCTGATGAACAGCCTGAATTCCCCCTGATGGTACAGCCATGCCTCACACACAGGGACACAGAACTCTGGCTTTCACACTTCCATTTGCATTGCACTGACATCACTATGGCACGCATGCCAGCATGCCAACGCCAAACAGAAAGCAGATATGCATCTCACCCTGTAAACCACACCTGATATAAGAATTGGGTGCAAAAAAATCACTCTTAGTTCACCTGGTCAGCTGACTTGGGATTTAAACTTGACAAGTAAATAAGAAATGGGAAACAATAGAAGTACCACAGTGAAATCAGATAAAAGTATGAAATAGGATAATAGTGGTGGGCAAAACAGAGGACACAATATATTCAGCCCTTTCTGTTTTTCCCTGGATCAGAGGTCTGCAGATGTCATCACTGCATAGGAGCCCACAGATACTCAAAATTACCTCGGGGCAACCACCTCTGGTCCTTTCATGTCATCGTGATCATTCTGGTTTTCTGCAAATAAATTAACAGAAGAGTTATATCAGGCAAATGCCTTTCATAAATGCCCAATCCTGTGCCTGTCTTCACAAAGTGGTAACAGACCATTGAGACAGAAATAATACAGGAGGCCCTAGAAAGAGCCTCATAAGAAGGCACTGGGTTTCCTTCTTAACCCATTGCACAAATTACCTTGATATGATATGTCATTGGCAGAGTATCGTGGTCCAGAGTCTATGCAAACAGCTAAATACATCCTTTTCCCCTCAGTTCCTGGGGAACAACTTAGCTACAACCTCAGCCTGCTATAATACTCAGGCTTTTTTCATCTGAAATGTTGTTTATTAATGGGATACGTGATTACACGCTGAGATATAATGGGAGTGGAATCCACACACCATCAAGTCAAATGAATCTCAAAGCTGCAAACAGTGGCCATTCATCAGGTTGGGAAGTTCCAGGGCCCTGCCTTACCTCAGAGAAACATCCCAAAGGATGACAGTGTGGCTTACCTTCTGGTTTCAGAAGACCTCGAACAAGATGAGTCAAAGGAAAAGAGAGAGACTATGGGTTGGTAGAAGTGAACCAAAGTAGTGACATCTCCAAAGGTATAAACAAGACTGCCAACAGCCTTGGACAGGAGTAGGAACTCAGGGACATTACCCAGAAATGAAAATTAAAGTATTTCACGTGCAATAAGAGGTTCATTCAAAACTGTGAAGCCTGAGATGTACCTCCTGTGCCACAAATGCTGAGGTACACGTGAGTCTGCCAGGACCGCCTTGGGTAGCGTGGTTTACCACAGGGACCACTATGACAGGAAACAGGAAAGTTTGTTCATAGAATGTCTTATTTTAAATGCAGTTATACAGTCTGGTTCAAATCAGGCTTCAGTACGTTAGCACAGGGTCTATCAAAGGGGATAATTCTCCCAGAGTAGACTAACAGATACATTGAAGACTACCTGGGAGACCAGTTGGAATTTCATCCTCTTCAGCGTGAGAGCAGCCACAGGCTCCATCCACGGCAGATGCCACATTCTCTTCATCAAATGCAAATTTTCCATCACTGTAAGGCTGGTTGCAGGCAGAACCTTCCTGAAGAGTTGAAGGTACTGAAACACATTCATCCTGGGATTGCTGGAACTCCACCTTCTTTTCATCATCCTGCAAGTTCACGCTGTGCCAGATGGAGAAGGGATGACAGAAGGTTACGAGGATTCGACCCCACACTATCTGGCTGGTTTTGATGACAGGCATTGGGAGTGATCACAAAAGGCAAAAGGGCAGCCCCCTTAAGGAGGGAAGGAACTCCTCCTCATGTGGAGTGGAGGGTGTCTGCCATGGGGTGGGAGAGAGACTGCAGGTTTTCTGGGCAATGGGCATACAACTGGTGGTTGAAGGAGGAGATGGCATTTTCCCTGCATGCTAACGTCCTGACCCTCAGCACACACAGAGGACTGGGACAGTGGTTCAAACTTTCCTGCACATATTGTGTTGATCTGGATGTCTGCGTCCAATGAACACAGCTTTTAAGAAGTTAAAGATTTGAGTTTGGACTCTATTCCATTCAATTAAAATTTTTATTTACACGAATACACCTTCAAAATAAGTTTTTCAGCATTGGAGAATAAGGAGTTATAGACTAGATATTCTGCCTTCAAGAACTATTTTTTCAATATTTTGTTTTAATATAATATCATTCTATTTTCTTCCCTTGCAATCCAATATTTATGAACATGTTGATGCCAAACCAGTGTAAGAGCCATAGGATTTCGCCCTACTTTAACCACTCAGGACAAAACAGTTGAGTATAGGAACTCCCACCTTTAGTGATCTCACCTGGGTCAACTCACTGTACATTGCTAAACTTGAAGGATTAAAAAATTGAAATGCACAGACTTGAGAAACAAAGTAGACCACCCTGTGAAAGAGATGATTGCAGTTGAATGAACAGATGAAAGAGTCACACAGAGGACTTTCTATTTGTCTCTGGATCTGAGGTCTCCTGCTGTCACCACTGGCATTCACAGCCCACAGATCTTCAAATTACCTGGGAAATGGGAGCTCTTGTCCACTCATTGGCTTGTGATAATTTTCATTGTCTAGTAGGAAATTCAGAGACAGCAGGTCATAATAAGCAAATCACACCTCAGACATATCTACTCAGTAAACACATATACAACAAGGACGTTAATATTCTCATTGTAAGAACATAATTCGTCAGCCCAGATATTCTAAGACACTTAAGTCTTATGAGAATTAGACTGGACTGCGTCCAGACCCATCGAGGAAATTTGCTGCTTGATCTGGTATCTCTCCCAAAACCCTTTGTTCTGAGTCTGTATGAGCACTTAAAAATGCATTTTCAGCAGAGATGCTAGAAAATGATCTGAGTTATTCTCTAGATTATTTCTATAGTACTGCTTAGTCCCATCAGATTATGTGGTTGTTGATGCTTTAGAGGAATTTATACTTGAGACTAGAGTGATGGGGGAATTGTGAAAGCGTTATGCGCTCAGTATTGTCCGTCTCTTTGTGACTGCATGGACTCGGCCCACCAGGCTCCTCTGTCCATGGAATTCTCCACACAAGAATACTAGAGTGGGTGCCATTCTCTTCTCCAGAGGATCTCCATGAGGCAGGGATTGAACCTTGGTCTCCTGCATTGCGGGCAGAATCTTTCCCATCTGAGCCAGCAGAGAAGCCCAGTGAATTGTATTAACCCTCAAATCAAAAACAATCTTTGGTGCTACACAGAAACCATGGCATGTGAAGCTGGAGGAACTGCCAGAGCCCAGCCTTGCTTCCTGGAAACATCCAAGCAAGGCAGTGGTTCAGTTGTCTCTGTCTTGGTGTCAGATGACATCTTAGCTAAGACCTGCCAACATCGAGAAAAGGGAGACTGGGGCTGAGAGCAGTAAAACGAAACCTGGAAACCACCTCTACTTAGAAAGAGACAAGTCTGTCATCATTTCCGGAGAGGCCAGGAGCGTTTACAAAAATTAGATCACTGCAGGGAACAACACACTGGCTCCAAACTATTTCTGATAGACACCTCCTGGGGATTTCCAGCTGAGGTAGCTGAGAGGTGTCAAAAGTGATTTGGGCCAAATGCCTGACACTGGGTTCAGGATGACAGAGACTAGCCCGGAGCAAAAAAAAAAAAAAAAGAATGCAAGCTCCCTGATCCACCTGATGTCTGTGTTCCATAATAAACCCTTTTTCCTGGTTTCATCTGAGACGTGTCTATGCAACCTGTCCTCAGAGATGACCTTCTTTGGTCTACAGAGCTTGTGAGGAGAAATGATATGGGGGCTACCTGAGACGTTGGTTGGAATTTCCTCTTCTTTAGCATGAGAGCAACCACAGGCTCCATCCTGACCAAGCTCTGCTTCCAGGTCATTAAATTTATCATTACTGTAAGGCTGGTGGCTGTCAGAACTTCCTTGGAGAATTGAAGGCATCAGACCACATTCATCCTTGGATTCTTCAGGCACTTCCCTCTTTTCAACCTCCTGCAGCTCCATGCTGTGTCAGATGGGAAAGGAATGACAGAAAATTAAATGAAGAAGATCTGACCCCAGCCATTCTGGCTGGTTTCGACAGGAGGCATGGGGAGTGGTCACAGAGAGCAAAAGAGCAGGCCCCTTAAAGAGAGAAGGGACTGTCCTCTCTCCTATGAAGTGGAGTGTGTCTGTGGGGGATGGGAGAGGGGGACAAGCAGGTACCCTACATACCGGCTACAAACCTCTGATGAGGAAGGACACTCAACCACCCCAGGATGGTCCTTTCAGGAGCAGGAGGCACAAATGAACTTCCACACCAGGTGCTTCCCCCGGGTCCTAAGCCATGTTGAATTCCAGATGAAGTAGCCAAGTGAATCAGGGCCTCCCCGGTGGCTCAGTGGTAAAGAATCTGCCTGCCAATGCAGAGATGTGGCATCGAACGCTGGGCCAGGAAGATCCCTTGAGAAGGAAATGGCAACCCCATCCAGTATTCTCGGTGGGAAAATGCAATGGACAGAGGAGCCTGGCATGTTCCAGTCCATAGGGGTCACAAACATTCAGAAGCAACTGAGCACTGAGCATGCACAGTGAAGTGAATACAGATATTAAAACTTTATAGACTCTCTGAGATGTTCTACCTTCTCTTTAGGAATTAAAAGGCCTCCAAGGCCTCTTTCACTTACTATTGTCACAGACTACCAATTTTGGGGGGGACAGTTGTCCTCGTGTTTAATTTTTCTGTTTGCTTCTTCACTAATTCCATTGCTAGTTACCTTCCTTCCAAGCATCTAAAACAGCTGTGTACAAATAGATATTTATCTCACTTGGACTTTCTTTAGAAGAGAACAGATGCTCTCTGTGTGTATATGAAATCCTAAGGGTGCTGCATTCGCCTTGGGTCATACATACAAGTAACACAGAGACAACAGACAACCAAGTACAGGGACATTTCCATGTGGGTTGAGTGTATAAATTATGCCATCTGCAGTTGTGCTTATATTTACTTCTGGCATGTGACTCTCTTGAGTTACCTGTTGTTCTTCTGTGACCCTGTCCATATTTTCCCTACACATTCCAGCTCCTGATGGACAGCCTGAAACCACAGCACAGTAACTACCCAATCTAATCACATGGTGCACAGCCTTGTCTCACTCAATGAAACTATGAGCCATGTAGGGTCACTCAATGAAACTATGACCTGTGCAGTGTCATGGTGGAGAGTTCTGACAAAATGTGGTCCACTGGGGAAGGGAATGGTAAACCACTTCAGTATTCTTGCCTTGAGATCCCCATGAACAGTATGAAAGGCGAAAGGTAGGACACTGAAAGATGAACTCCCCAGGTGGGTAGGTGCCCGATATGCTCCTGGAGATCAGTGGAGAAATAACTCCAGAAAGAATGAAGAGACAGAGTCAAGGCAAAAACAACACCCGGTTGTGGATGTGACTGGTGATGGGAAGCAAGGTCTGATGCTGTAAAGAACAATATTACATAGGGACCTGGAATGTTAGGTCCGTGTTTCAAGGCAAATTGGAAGTGGTCAAACAGGAGATGGCAAGAGTGAACATTTTAGGAATCAGCAACCTAAAATGGACCGGAATGGGTGAATTTAACTTGGGTGATTATTATATCTACTTCTTTGGGCAAGAATTCCTTAGAAGAAATGGAGTAGCCATCATAGCTATCAAAAGAGTCCGAAATGCAGTACTTGGATGCAGTCTCAAAAATGACAGAATGATCTCTGTTCATTTCCAACGCAAACTATTCAATATCCCGGAATCCAAGTCTATGCCCTGGCCAGTAATGCTGAAGAAGCTGAGTTGAACAATTCTAGGAAGACCTACAAGATCTTCTAGAACTAACACCCATAAAAGACGTCCTTTTCATTATAGAGGACTGGAATGCAAAAGTAGGAAGTCAAGAAACACCTGACGTAATAGGCAAATTTGGCCTTGGAGTTCAGAATGAAGCAGGGCAAAGGCTAATAGAGTTTTGCCAAGAGAATGCACTGGTCATAGCAACAGCCTCTTCCAACAATACAAGAGAAGACTCTACACATGGACATCACTAGATGGTCAACATCAATCAGATTGATTATATTCTTTGCAGCCAAAGGTGGAGAAGTTCTATACAGTCAGCAAGAAGAAGACCAGGAGTTGACTGTGGCTCAGATCATGAACTCTTATTGCCAAATTCAAACTTAAATTGAAGCAAGTAGGGAAAACCACTTTGTCATTCAGGTATGACGTAAATCAAATCCCTTATGATTAGACAGTGGAGGTGAGAAATAGATTTAAAGGACTAGATCTGATCAAGTACCTGATGAACTATGGACAGAGGTTCGTGACATTGTACAAGAGACAGGGATCGAGACCATCCCCAAGAAAAACAAATGCAAAAAACCAAAATGGCTGTCTGAGGAGGCATTACAAATTGCTGTGAAAAGAAGAGAAGCGAAAAGCAAAGGAGAAAAGGAAAGATATTCCCATTTGAATGTAGTGTTCCAAAGAATAGCAAGGAGAGATAAGAAAGCCTTCCTCAGGGATCAGTGCAAAGAAATAGAGGGAAACAATGGAATGAGAAAGACTAGAGATCTCTTCAAGAAAATGAGAGATACCAAGGGAATATTTCATGCAAAGATGGGCTCAATAAAGGACAGAGATTGTATGGACCTCAAGGAGCAGAAGATATAAGAAGAGGTGGCAATAATAAAAAGAAGAACTATACAAAAGAGAGTTTCAAGATCCAGATAACCACGATGGTGTGATCACTTACCTAGAGCCAGACATCCTGGAATGTGAAGTCAAGTGGATTTTAGGAAACATCACTATAAACAAAGCTGCTGGAGGTGATGGTATTCCAGGTGAGCTTTTTCAAATCGTAAGAGGTAATGCTGTGAAAATGCTGCACTCAATATTCCAGGATTTTGGAAAACTCAGCAGTGGCCACAGGACTGGAAAAGTTCAGTTTTCATTCCAATCCCAAAGAAAGGCAATGCCAAAGAATGCTCAAACTACTGCACAGTTGCACTCATCTCACATGCTAGTAAAGAAGTGCTCAAAATTCTCCTAGCCAGGCTGCAACAATACATGAACTGTGAACTTCCAGATGTTCAAGCTGGTTTTAGAAAAGGCAGGGAAACAGAGATCAAATTGCCAACATCCATTGGATCATCGAAAAAGCAAGAGAGTTCCAGAAAAATATCTACTTATGGTTTATTGACTATGCCAAACTCTTTGACTGTGTGCATCACCACAAACTTTTGAAAGAGATGGGAATACCAGACCACCTGACCCACTTCTTGTGAAATCTGTATGCAGGTCAGGAAGTAGTAGTTACAACTGGACATGGAATGGACTGGTTCCAAATAGGAAAAGGAGTATGTCAAGGCTGTATATTGTCACCTGCTTCTTTAACTTACATGCATAGTACATCATGAGAACGCTAGGCTGGATGAAGCACAAGCTGGAATCAACATTGCCAGGACAATTATCAATAACCTCAGATATGCACATGACACCACCCTTATGGCAGAGAGTGAAGAAGAACTGAAGTGCCTCTTGATGAAAGTGAAACAGGAGAGAGAAAAAGTTGGCTAAAGGTCAACATTCAGAAAACCAACACCATGGCATCTGGTCCCGTCACTTCATGGCAAATAGATCAGGAGACAGTGGAACCAGTGGCAGACTTATTTTGGGGGGCTCTAAAATCACTGTAGATGGTGAGTGCAGCCATGAAATTAAAAGACACTTACTCCTTGGAAGAAGAATTTTGACCAAACTAGACAGCATATTGAAAAGCGGAGACATTGCTTTGCCAACAAAGTTCCATGTAGTCAAGGCTATGGTTTTTCCAGTAGTCATGTATGGATGAGAGAGTTGGACTATAAAGAGAGCTGAGCACTGAAGAATTGATGCTTTTGAACTGTGGTGTTGGAGAAGACTCTTGAGAGTCACTTGGTCTGCAAGAAGATCGAATCAATCCATTCCAAAGGAAATCAGTCCTGAACAGTCATTGGAAGGACTGATGTTGAAGCTGAAACTCCAATACTTTGGCCACCTGATGCGAAGAGCTGACTCATTTGAAAAGACCCTGACGGTGTGAAAAAGACTGAAGGAGGGAGGAGAAAGAGACGACAGAGGATGAGATGGTTGGATGGCATCATGGACTCAATGGACATGCGTTTGAGTAAACTCTGGGAGTTGGTGATGGACAGGGAGGCCTGGCATGCTGCAGTCCAGGGGGTCACAAAGAGTCGGACATGACTGAGTGACTGAACTGAACTGATAGTTAATTGTTACCTGGAGGTTAGTTTTTCTTGTGCTTGTTCATTGTCTTCATCTTCATAAATTTCTGCAAACAAAATCAGAAATGTCCAGTCAGCTCCTAGTCACTTCACCCACTACAAACACAGGGACTCATATGGTCACAGAGTCATAAATATCTATGTATGAGTTAGTACTGTATGGAAGTTTTAATGCATTGTGTTTAAACAACTGCCCAAGCATGGATTTCTGATCCAACAGGCAGTCTGTTTCTGAACTGGTAGACCATCTTCAGGACACCTTCTGCATGACACTGGGCAAACATTTAAATTTTGTCTTTTCTTCTTTACATCACCTCACATTGTCCACCTTCCATCTCCACTTCTACAAATGTATCATCCATCCTGCCAGAAATTCTGCCAAAGACACAGCCTCTATAAACCTTCTCAGGCCTCACAAGATGCCCTCCTTTCTCTAAGCAGAACAACCACGTCCCACATCCCTCTATCTGGGAACATCCTGGCTCTTCAAGGTGGCTTTTGCATGTTATCTGGGAAAGTCTCTCTATGGAAAGAGTGCTCCAGTTTAAACCATTTTCCCAATGCCAAGTTCAACTCTGTCAAGTACCTTATCCAACACCACAAAGTGAAGGGCTTTTTTTCTGCAGTGTACTTGTAAATATTCCAAAATTTCATCACTCTAGCTACCTTCAACAGATTATTTCATCCATTTTACAGATGAGAACAGTTATTAACGTAAGGAGAAGCAACCATTCTCACATAGTGTCATCACAGCACTCAGCCTGGAACCTGGGAACTTCCAAGCTTCGTCTAGGGCTCTACTCACTCCAACAAGCTGCCTCCTGTCCCCTCCTCCTTTCTGTGCCTTAATGCTGGCTGGATGTTGCCTCCTGCCCCAGTGGCCATGGTCCATCAGGGAGGAAGCCAACCGTTGGGACCCGATGCCCTCCACCCTGTGCACTTCTCCTCTGTCCTCTTAGACAATCCTGCTCCTACATAGCCCCAAATAGGACACGAAACAGGAAAGCTGATAAACATTCCTAGTGGAGGTGTTCATCTTATCAACTGGAGACCTAGGAGAGGATCCGTGGTATCAGGGTCTGTGGCCCCCTCACCTGGGCTGAGCTTGCAGGCAATGCGCTCTGCCAGTCGGTATCCCTCAGACAGTCTCTCTCGGAAGCCCTGCCCCTGGTGGCTGCCCAGGTCATTGTGGGTGAGGAGGTCTTTGAGGTGCTGCTTGAGCAGGACAGAGTCATCTTTCCCATCCTGTAGTGTCTGCCGTAACTGGGTCAGCTCTCTTGCCTGACTTCGAATTAGGGTGTCACACGTCATAGGTGGAACAGAAGATGCAATTGTAAAAGGCAAAGAGTTAGATGAAAGACGGTTAGGGATCTCTGTGAGAACATCCCCAAGGAGACCTCGAAACAGAATTCTGGCACGTATCTGATGACTGGCTCAGTCACTCAGTCATGTGCGACTCTTGACCCCATGGACTATAGTGCACCAGTCTCCTCTGCCCACTGGGTTATCCTGGCAAGAATACTGGAGTGGGGTGCCATATCCTACTCCGTATCTGATGACTGGCCTATGTCAAAGAGAAAGAAGGCAAACAAAGGTTTCCTCTGTATCAGAAAGTACTCCTGTAAGATTTCATGACACTTCATTCATCTTATGCTTCTGAAAAGATAACCTAATGTTGACCCTGGTGGCTCAGTTGGTAAAGAATCTGACTGACAGTTCTAGAAACACAAGAGATGCAGGTTTGATCCCTGAGTCTGGAACATTCCCTGGAGCAGGAAATGGTAACCCATTCCAGTATTCTTGGCTGGAAACTTCATGGACAGAGGAGCCTGGAGGGCTAAGTCCATGGGGTCATAAAGAGTCAGACACTAATGAGTGCACGCGCTTGCGTCAATTCTCCCTAAATCTGCACCATGAGGATGTCTCCTCGGTTCCTCACTCGGCCATGCCCATCTTCATTAAAAGATAAACAAAGCATTTTCTGTATTTTTAACGTGGCAACACAAAGTACTGTCCAGTGAATGACACACAGCCAGATATAGAGTGTGGACAAGTACAGCGGGTGTGAATTGGAAAGAACGTAAGAATGACAGGGTCAAGAAAAGATTCCAGGATGTATTCAGTCAGGAGGGGGTTGTGGTTTAAAGGCAAATAAGGTATTGATGGCA
Source organism: Capricornis sumatraensis (assembly GCF_032405125.1). NCBI lineage: Eukaryota > Metazoa > Chordata > Mammalia > Artiodactyla > Bovidae > Capricornis > Capricornis sumatraensis. The sequence goes on along the minus strand of NC_091070.1, from coordinate 124,038,807 downwards.
CAATATTGTGAATGAGCCAAGTACCACTGGTTCACTTGAATGTGGTGAATTTCATGATGAGATTCAAGTCAGTAATTTATTTAAAAGCAAAGTTAATTACTTCCTGAATAACACCTGGAATCCATAATTCACCAACTGGTGTTCTCCACCTATTTGATAATATTGGGCCCTGTGCTCGCTGTGATCATCCCTGCCCTCCTTACCTCAGCCTTTCATCAAGCGTTGGCTTCTCTGCCAGCTTCTCTGCTGGCCTCCGCACCTCAAACAGCAGCTTCTCCCCCAGCACGGATTCAATGATGTCCTTACATGCTTCACACTCTGAGGAAAGAGAGACACGGCCTCAGGGAAAGCTGGCCTTGCTGCTGTGGTCACTGCCTTCAAGGAGGATGACGGGCCACCTCAGTGGTGGATGTAACTCCTTCTTCAGTCTCAATGGAGTGGTTTCCACATCTGATTTTCAGCATCTGGACCAAGATTACTCCCCATTGTAGAGGTGAGGAAAGAGAAGCTCCTAGGCACAGACCATAAATAGGAAGAACTGCCATTGGACAAAGTCAGAATTCACATCCCCTGAGACTGACCCTGAATCCTGGGCCACTGAACCAAGACCTGCAGCCTCTTAGGTGAGACACTGAGCAGGGCCTGCGGTGGCGATTCCTGTGTGGTCGGGAAGGCCCCAAGGACTGCAGGACTGCTGGTTCCCTCCTGCCGGGATTTCAGTAACGAACAAGTGTCTCAAGGTATAAAACTTGCCGGGACACACTTGTGTGATATAGAATACATGAAACCATAAGGACCTGAAAGAGATATGCCAAACACTGAGAAAGTCTGTGTTATTAGGCACAATAGAACTATGAACTAAGTGTGTTTACACCAAGCCAGGCACTACGGTCAGGGCTTTGTCAGATTTACTCAGCATTCACTACAACTCAAACAATAGTTACTATTACAGCACCACACAGACACAGGAGGAAACAGAGACACAGGAAGGTACCCAACAGGGATGTGAGCCAGGAAGCCTGGCCCGGAGTCCACGTCTTTCCACTGTGCTTGGTGACCTCCACACCAGGGTCCTGGTGAGACATTTCTTCTTCACTAGCCACACAATTTGTTCCTACAATTTTGTGACTATCATAAGGAGCAGTTTAAATAATACTTAGTTTGCCCTTTCCCCAAAGCTCATCATTTCACTTTCTTAAATAAGAGTCTTGACCTCTTACTTGTTTCTGTGTCAGTCTTTTTTCATTGACTACCTCATTGCTTCACTGAAAATGACTGTAGGAAAGGGACACAGACACAAGCTGTCAAGATTCCTCTCGTCCCCTTGTTGTGCATGTACCCTGGTCTTGACTTCTTTCCTTACTCCAGGCCCCTCTTACTGAACAGGCAAAAATGATTCCAATCGCCAGGCTGACTGTGGCTGCAAAGGGCTCCTCACACTCTGCCTGGGTTTTTTTTTTTTTTTTCTTTTTTTTTTTTTTATTAAATTTTAAAATCTTTAATTCTTACATGTGTTCCCAAACATGAAACCCCCTCCCACCTCCCTCCCCATAACATCTCTGTGGGTGATCCCCATGCACCAGCCCCAAGCATGCTGTATCCTGTGTCAGACATAGACTGGCGATTCAATTCTTACATGATAGTATACATGATAGAATGCCATTCTCCCAAATCATCCCACCCTCTCCCTCTCTCTCTGAGTCCAAAAGTCCGTTATACACAGCTGTGTCTTTTTTCCTGTCTTGCATACAGGGTCGTCATTGCCATCTTTCTAAATTCCATATATATGTGTTAGTATACTGTATTGGTGTTTTTCTTTCTGGCTTACTTCACTCTGTATAATCGGCTCCAGTTTCATCCATCTCATCAGAACTGATTCAAATGAATTCTTTTTAACGGCTGAGTAATACTCCATTGTGTACATGTACCACAGCTTTCTTATCCATTCATCTGCTGATGGACATCTAGGTTGTTTCCATGTCCTGGCTATTATAAACAGTGCTGCGATGAACATTGGGGTACATGTGTCTCTTTCAATTCTGGTTTCCTCGGTGTGTATACCCAGCAGTGGGATTGCTGGGTCATAAGGTAGTTCTATTTGCAATTTTTTAAGGAATCTCCACACTGTTCTCCATAGTGGCTGTACTAGTTTGCATTCCCACCAACAGTGTAGGAGGGTTCCCTTTTCTCCACACCCTCTCCAGCATTTATTGCTTGCAGATTTTTGGATCGCAGCCATTCTGACTGGTGTGAAGTGGTACCTCATTGTGGTTTTGATTTGCATTTCTCTGATAATGAGTGATGTTGAGCATCTTTTCATGTGTTTGTTAGCCATCTGTATGTCTTCTTTGGAGAAATGTCTATTTAGTTCTTTGGCCCATTTTTTGATTGGGTCATTTATTTTTCTGGAATGGAGCTGCATAAGTTGCTTGTATATTTTTGAGATTAGTTGTTTGTCAGTTGCTTCATTTGCTATTATTTTCTCCCATTCAGAAGGCTGTCTTTTCACCTTGCGTATATTTTCCTTTGTTGTGCAGAAGCTTTTAATTTTAATTAGATCCCATTTGTTTATTTTTGCTTTTATTTCCAGAATTCTGGGAGGTGGATCATAGAGGATCCTGCTGTGATTTATGTCTGAGAGTGTTTTGCCTATATTCTCCTCTAGGAGTTTTATAGTTTCTGGTCTTACATTTAGATCTTTAATCCATTTTGAGTTTATTTTTGTGTGCGGTGTTAGAAAGTGATCTAGTTTCATTCTTTTACAAGTGGTTGACCAGTTTTCCCAGCACCACTTGTTAAAGAGATTGTCTTTACTCCATTGTATATTCTTGCCTCCTTTGTCAAAGATAAGGTGTCCATATGTGTGTGGATTTATCTCTGGGCTTTCTATTTTGTTCCATTGATCTATATGTCTGTCTTTGTGCCAGTACCATACTGTTTTGATGACTGTGGCTTTGTAGTAGAGCCTGAAGTCAGGCAAGTTGATTCCTCCAGTTCCATTCTTCTTTCTCAAGATTGCTTTGGCTATTCGAGGTTTTTTGTATTTCCATACAAATCTTGAAATTATTTGTTCTAGTTCTGTGAAAAATATGGCTGGTAGCTTGATAGGGATTGCGTTGAATTTGTAAATTGCTTTGGGTAGTATACTCATTTTTACTATATTGATTCTTCCAATCCATGAACATGGTATATTTCTCCATCTATTAGTGTCCTCTTTGATTTCTTTCATCAGTGTTTTATAGTTTTCTATATATAGGTCTTTAGTTTCTTTGGGTAGATATATTCCTAAGTATTTTATTCTTTTTGTTGCAATGGTGAATGGAATTGTTTCCTTAATTTCTTTTTCTACTTTCTCATTATTAGTGTATAGGAATGCAAGGGATTTCTGTGTGTTGATTTTATATCCTGCAACTTTACTATATTCATTGATGAGCTCTAGTAATTTTCTGGTGGAGTCTTTAGGGTTTTCCATGTAGAGGATCATGTCATCTGCAAACAGTGAGAGTTTTACTTCTTCTTTTCCAATTTGGATTCCTTTTATTTCTTTTTCTGCTCTGATTGCTGTGGCCAAAACTTCCAGAACTATGTTGAATAGTAGCGGTGAAAGTGGACACCCTTGTCTTGTTCCTGACTTTAGGGGAAATGCTTTCAATTTTTCACCATTAAGGATAATGTTTGCTGTGGGTTTGTCATATATAGCTTTTATTATGTTGAGGTATGTTCCTTCTATTCCTGCTTTCCGGAGAGTTTTTATCATAAATGGATGTTGAATTTTGTCAAAGGCCTTCTCTGCATCTATTGAGATAATCATATGGTTTTTATTTTTCAATTTGTTAATGTGGTGAATTACATTGATTGATTTGCGGATATTGAAGAATCCTTGCATCCCTGGGATAAAGCCCACTTGGTCATGGTGTATGATCTTTTTAATATGTTGTTGGATTCTGATTGCTAGAATTTTGTTGAGGATTTTTGCATCTATGTTCATCAGTGATATTGGCCTGTAGTTTTCTTTTTTTGTGACATCTTTGTCAGGTTTTGGTATTAGGGTGATGGTGGCCTCATAGAATGAGTTTGGAAGTTTACCTTCCTCTGCAATTTTCTGGAAGAGTTTGAGTAGGATAGGTGTTAGCTCTTCTCGAAATTTTTGGTAGAATTCAGCTGTGAAGCCGTCTGGACCTGGGCTTTTGTTTGCTGGAAGATTTCTGATTACAGTTTCAATTTCCGTGCTGGTGATGGGTCTGTTAAGATTTTCTATTTCTTCCTGGTTCAGTTTTGGAAAATTGTACTTTTCTAAGAATTTGTCCATTTCTTCCACATTGTCCATTTTATTGGCATACAACTGCTGATAGTAGTCTCTTATGATCTTTTGTATTTCTGTGTCGTCTGTTGTGATCTCTCCATTTTCATTTCTAATTTTATTGATTTGATTTTTCTCTCTTTGCTTCTTGATGAGTCTGGCTAGTGGTTTGTCAATTTTATTTATCCTTTCAAAGAACCAGCTTTTGGCCTTGTTGATTTTTGCTATGGTCTCTTTTGTTTCTTTTGCATTTATTTCTGCCCTAATTTTTAAGATTTCTTTCCTTCTACTAACTCTGGGGTTCTCCAATTCTTCCTTTTCTAGTTGCTTTAGTTGTAGAGTTAGGTTATTTATTTGACTTTTTTCTTGTTTCTTGAGGTATGCCTGTATTGCTATGAACTTTCCTCTTAGCACTGCTTTTATAGTGTCCCACAGGTTTTGGGTTGTTGTGTTTTCATTTTCATTAGTTTCTATGCATATTTTGATTTCTTTTTTGATTTCTTCTGTGATTTGTTGGTTATTCAGAAGTGTGTTGTTCAACCTCCATATGTTGGAATTTTTAGTAGTTTTTCTCCTGTAATTGAGATCTAATCTTAATGCATTATGGTCAGAAAAGATGCTTGGAATGATTTCGATTTTTTTGAATTTATCAAGTTTAGATTTATGGCCCAGGATGTGATCTATCCTGGAGAAGGTTCCATGAGCACTTGAAAAAAAGGTGAAATTCATTGTTTTGGGGTGAAATGTCCTATAGATATCAATTAGGTCTAATTGATCTAATGTATCATTTAAAGTTTGCGTTTCTTTGTTAATTTTCTGTTTAGTTGATCTGTCCATAGGTGTGAGTGGGGTATTAAAGTCTCCCACTATTATTGTGTTATTGTTGATTTCCCCTTTCATACTTGTTAGCATTTGTCTTACATATTGCGGTGCTCCTATATTGGGTGCATATATATTTATAATTGTTATATCTTCTTCTTGGATTGATCCTTTGATCATTATGTAGTGGCCTTCTTTGTCTCTTTTCACAGCCTTTGTTTTAAAGTCTATTTTATCAGATATGAGTATTGCCACTCCTGCTTTCTTTTGGTCTCTATTTGCATGGTATATCTTATTCCAGCCCTTCACTTTCAGTCTATATGTGTCCCTTGTTTTGAGGTGGGTCTCTTGTAAGCAGCATATAGAGGGGTCTTGTTTTTGTATCCATTCGGCCAGTCTTTGCCTTTTGGTTGGGGCATTCAACCCATTTACGTTTAAGGTAATTATTGATAAGTATGATCCCGTTACCATTTACTTTATTGTTTTGGGTTCGGGTTTATACACCCTTTTCGGTTTCCTGTCTAGAGAATATCCTTTAGAATTTGTTGGAGAGCTGGTTTGGTGGTGCTGAATTCTCTCAGCTTTTGCTTGTCTGTAAAGCTTTTGATTTCTCCTTCGTATTTGAATGAGATCCTTGCTGGGTACAGTAATCTGGGCTGTAGGTTATTGTCTTTCATCACTTTAAGTATGTCTTGCCATTCCCTCCTGGCCTGAAGAGTTTCTATTGAAAGATCAGCTGTTATCCTTATGGGAATCCCCTTGTGTGTTATTTGTTGTTTTTCCCTTGCTGCTTTTAATATTTGTTCTTTGTGTTTGACCTTTGTTAATTTAATTAATATGTGTCTTGGGGTGTTTCGCCTTGGGTTTATCCTATTTGGAACTCTCTGTGTTTCTTGGACTTGGGTGATTATTTCCTTCCCCATTTTAGGGAAGTTTTCAACTATTATCTCCTCAAGGATTTTCTCATGATCTTTCTTTCTGTCTTCTTCTTCTGGGACTCCTATAATTCGAATGTTGGAGCGTTTCATATTGTCCTGGAGGTCTCTGAGATTGTCCTCGTTTCTTTTAATTCGTATTTCTTGTTTCCTCTCTGATTCATTTATTTCTACCATTCTATCTTCTATTTCACTAATCCTATCTTCTGCCTCCGTTATTCTACTATTTGTTGCCTCCAGAGTGTTTCTGATCTCATTTATTGCATTATTCATTATATTTTGACTCTTTTTTATTTCTTCTAGGTCCTTGTTAAACCTTTCTTGCATCTTCTCAATCCTTGTCTCTAGGCTATTTATCTGTGATTCCATTTTGATTTCAAGATTTTGGATCATTTTCACTATCAATATTCGGAATTCCTTCTCAGGTAGATTCCCTACTTCTTCCTCTTTTGTTTGGTTTGGTGGGCAACTCTCCTGTTCCTTTACCTGCTGAGTATTCCTCTGTCTCTTCATCTTGGTTATATTGCTGCGTTTGGGGTGGTCTTTTTATATTCTGGTGATTTGTGGAGTTCTCTTTATTATGGAGCTTCCTCACTGTGGGTGGGGTTCTATCAGTGGCTTGTCAAGGTTTCCTGGTTAGGGAGGCTTGTGTTGGAGTTCTGGTGGGTGGAGCTGGGTTTCTTCTCTCTGGAGTGCAGTGGAGTGACCAGTGATGGGTTATGAGACATCAAAGGTTTTGGAATAATTTTGAGCTGCCTGTATATTCAAGCTCAGGGGAGTGTTCCTGTGTTGCTGGAGAATTTGAGTGATATGTCTTGTTTTGGAACTTGTTGGCCCTTGGGTGGAGCTTGGTTTCAGTTTAAGTATGAAGGCATTTGATGAGCTCCTATTGCTTAATGTTCCCTGAATTCAAGAGTTCTCTAATGTTTTCAGGTTTTGTATTTAAGCCTCCTGCTTCTGGTCTTCAGTTTTTACAGTAGCCTCTAGACTTCTCCATCTATACAGCACCGATGATAAAACATCTAGGTTAAAGATGAAAAGTTTCTCCACATTGAGGGACACTCAGAGAGGTTCACTGAGTTACAAGGAGAAGAGAAGATGGAGGGGGTAGTTAGAGGTAACTGGAATGAGATGCGGTGAGATCAAAAGAGGAGAGAGCAAGCTAGGCAGTAGTCACTTCCTTATGTGCGCTCTATAGTCTGGCCCGCTCAGGTTTTTACGGAGTTATACAGGGAAGAGGAGAGGGAGGAAGTAGACAGAGGTGACCAGGAGGATAAGAGAGAGGAATGAGAAGGAGAGAGACAAATCCTGCCAGTAACCAGTTCCTTAGGTGTTCTCCACTGTCTGGAACACACAGAGATTCACAGAGTTGGATAGAGAAGAGATGGGGGAGAAAAGAGACAGAGGCCACCTGGTGGAGAAAAAGGAGAGTCCATAGGAGAAGAGAGTGGTCAAGCCAGTAATCTCGCTCTCAGGTAAACTTGGGTAGTGAAGTTTGGGTTTTTAAATGAACATAATTGACAACAAAAACCTAAGAGCAAAGGTTAAAAATCTAGAGTAGAGGTTGGATTTTCAAAAATACAATATTAAAGAAAAGAAGCAGAAGGAAAAAGCAGGAAAGAAAGAAAGAAAAGAAACCAAGAATTATTAAAAAAAAACAAGCAAACAAAAAAAAACAAAACAAACAAACAAACAAAAACCCCACCAACAACCATCCAAAGGCTATATATGGTGTTTGCCTTAAAAAAAAAAAAAAGTCTTTTTTTTTAAAAATAGTAATAATAGGTTATAGTAATAAAAATTAGAGGAGAAATAGAAGATTTAACAATTAAAAAAAAAGGTTAGAAAAAAAAAAAGAAGAGAAAAAAAAAAGAAAAAAAAAAGGAATGATTTTTAAAATAGTAAAAATATATCTGGCTCTTCTCTGATGTTTTGGGCCATGTGGGATCACTTCCAAGGTGGTTCCCTCTGTTTAACTTCTTCCGTTTGCTGGTTTTTCAGGCTCACTAGTTCAGTCGCGCTGTGGGGAGGGGGAATGCCGCAAACTAATAGCGCTGTCGTGTGCTCACAGTGTCACAGCCCCGCTTGACCTGTCCCTTCTCGCGGCGCACAAACCGCTCCGGCTCTACGATGCACAGCCGGGAACCGTCTGGGGCCGGCCCTAGGCTGCGTGCACTTCCCGGTCCAAGCCGCTCATGTTTGGCGCTCAGGCAGCCCTCAGAGGCACAGATTCGGCTGGGACTGCGCTTTGTGCCCTTCCCAGGTCCGAGTAGCTCAGGAGTTTGGCGAGCGCGATCGCCGCGGCTTGTCTCCTTTTCTGTCGCTGCTGCTCAACTTTCTGGGTGGACCGCTGGCGTCCCCCGTGAGGCAGATTGTGACTGTCCAGCACCCCCAGAAGTCTTAGCAAAGAAGCCCGCTTGCAGTTAGGTAAGTAAAGTCTCTCCGGGTCTGCAATTGCCCCTTTCCAGTCCTTACGGCTCTGGCTGCCTGTCCCCGGCGGGGGATGGTCTGCAGCCGGCTTTTTCCGTTCCGTCCTTTGTTCTGTGCTCGGTCCCGGCGGCGTCTTATGTTCGAGCTTTTCGTGCTGTAGCTATCCCACAGTCTGGTTTGCTAGCACAAGTTAGATCGTTCTGGTTGCGCATGGGGCGTTCCTGCCCGATTCTTACAAAGCACTGCAGCCCGCGCCTCCCGCGCGTCCCTGCCCTGCCCCCACTTCCCAATGGCGGATGCAGGCGTCTGTGCTGCTTTTCCGCTGGGGGAGTTACTGTTGGGCTTGTAATCTCTTAGTTTTAATTATTTCTTTATTTTTCCTTCCTGTTATGTTGCCCTCTGGGTTTCCAAGACTCGCCACAGACTCGGCAGGGAGAGTGTTTCCTGGTGTTTGGAAACCTCTCTTCTTAAAATTCCCTTCCCGGGATGGGCTTCCCTTCCCGGGACGGGCTTCCCTTCCCGGGACGGAGTTCCCTCCCCACCTCCTTTGTCTCCTTTTTCGTCGTTTATATTTTTTCCTACCTGTTTTTGAAGACAATGGTCTGCTTTTCTGGTTGCCTGCTGTCCTCTGCCAGCCTACAGAGGTTGTTTTGTGGAGTTTGCTCAGCGTTGAAATGTTCTTTTGAGGAATTTGTGAGGGAGAAAGTGGTCTTCCCGTCCTATTCCTCCGCCATCTTTATGCTCCTCTCTGCCTGGGTTTTTGCTGGGGCTGGTGATCTCCCCCCACGTACCGTCAATCTCATGTTGGTCTCACATCTTGTAGCACAGCCTCAGGTTTCCCCGGACTCCTGGTCAACCTGTATCACCAAAGTTTCACCAGCTCAAGTGGGGAGAGGGGGGAAAGTGCAGATTGTCTGATTTCACCAGAAACACCTTCAATCTTGCCACAGAGTCACATAGCGTTCTTGGACTCAGGAAAGAGAACTGCACACTCAGAAAACACAGCTTCCTTCTCACCAGAGAACCTCTGTCTTGATGGCATCACAGAAACCATGGTTTCATTGAGAAGCAGACTCATCCTGAAGCTCCTTTAAATCATATCCCCTCCTTCTTACAGTGTCTAACCACATGTTACCCTAGTGTAACTAGCACAGGACTTTGCCAGTGGAACCTCAGGGAACCTCAAAATGATGGAGTTCATTAGTCCCAGACGTTTAGCCAAGAGGCATGCGGGATCAGATATGGAACAAAAAAGATTCCTGTCAACACAGCTTAGTTTGCTCCTGAGAGACACAGGCACTCCTGTGCCTGCACCAGGAATCACTGTCTGGAATTTTAACTCTAATCTCACCCTGCACGTCATAGCAAACATGGAAAAGGCCACACTCCTTGTGCCTCCGTTTTCCCAGCCCCAGGACACTGAAGTCGAAAGAGCCACTACTACCTTTCCTGGACTGTGGTCAGGTTGGAATCCAAAATGACCAAGGAAATGGAGACCAATCCTGGAGACTTGCAGTTTCTTAGAGGGAAGACAGTGATCGTTCATTGCTTTGGTGACCATGACCTCGAAGACTTACTGTATTTCTGTAGCTGGTTGGCCAGGGAGTAAGCAGTAGCTTGGGATATGAGGAATTTCTCTGTGAGGTCTCTGAAGTCCTGCTTGCACTTTGCCAGCTGCAACCGAAGCTCCTGGTTGATTTCCATAAGGGTAGGTTCTGCCCTCAGATCTGATAAAGAGGGAAGACATACTGCCATGGTGACATGTGGTAGAAGGGGTAGAAGCCAGAGGTGGGGAGGAGATACCCAATATATGGGGGATTAAAGACAAGCAAAGTCACATTAGTTTAATCAGCACTGAGGGATGACAAAAACTGGAATTCCTGACTTACTGTTGGAAACAACTAGAGGGTTCTCAACCACAAAAAGAAGTTGAAGATGCCAGAGCTCAGAGCCAAAGGAGCTGCTTGGGGCTCAGACTCAGACAGAAGTGAAGGAGGGGGACCCAGCGTGCTAGGCCACCATCTGGAGTTGCCATAACAGAACTGGTAGGGGGAGGGGTTCATGGAATCTTGGGGGCCCCTGCCTTCCAGGTGCCTACGCCATGACCGTTTGTGAACATTACCACTGATAGCACCCAAGCCCTCAGCAGCCACTCTGATGTTGACTACACATGTCCCGATACCACTGATCTATCTCCTTCCAAACACTATCTAAGCTGAGTTCTCATTGTTCACTCTTCTGTGTATAAAAATATTAACGGGAGAAATGCTTTGCCAGCAGGTCTTAATTTCTGTCGGGCTATCATAAAGTCACCTCACTTCAGTTCAGTTCACTTCATTTCAGTCACCCAGTCATGTCCAACTCTTTGGAACTCCATGGACTGCAGCACACCAGGCCTCCCTGTCCATCACCAGCTCCTGGAGTTCCCTCAAATTCACATCCATTGAGTCAGTGATGCCATTCACCATCTCATCCTCTGATGTCCCCTTCTCCTCCCACCTTCAATCTTTCCCTGCATCAGGGTCTTTTCCAATGAGTCAGTTCTTTGCGTCAGGTGGCCAAAGTATTGGAGTTTCAGCCTCAGCATCAGTCCTCCCAGTGAATATTCAGGATTGATTTCCTTTAGGATGGACTGGTTGGATCTCCTTGTAGTCCAAGGGACTCTCAAGAGTTTCTCCAACACCACAGTTCAAAAGTATTAATTCTTTGACACTCACTTTCTTTATAGTCCAACTCTCACATGCATACATGACTACTGGAAAAACCATATCACCTCATCTTCTCTTTAAACAGACCTTAAGGCTTTTCCACAAGTGAAGAACGTCACACTTGTAGACTGTCATGAACTTCTTCTCTGGGTCTTCTCCAGTTTAGTCTGTGTCCTAAAAACTGTAGGGTAAAAATCAGAGTACAATACTAAGTGATTAAATAATTTTTAAAAATATTTCCTCTCCCATCTCAGTATTCTTTTGCTGCATCCTGTTGTTATCTCAATTTCTTCTCTTTACTGGGCAGCATGTTGGCTTCAGAATGAACTTAAATTTGACATCCCTACTTTCTAAATTCTTCCTCTGGGTCTGGGTTGTTTTATTTGATTATTTTTTGAAAATGTTACTAAACACCACATTTCATATTTCATTTATGTATTTCATTATAGCCTCACAAGAGCTCTTTCCAGGCTGTCAAAGTGACTAAAAGAGTTCATGTGTACATCCTTGAATACACAGTGTGCTTGTGCTCAGTCACCTCATTCTTGTCTGACTCTTTGCGATCCCAGGACTGTAGCCCATCAGGCTGCTCTGTCTATGGGGATTCTCCAGGCAAGAATACTGGAGTGGGTTGCTATGCCCTCTTCCAGGGGATCTTCTTGACCCAGAGATCCAACTTGCACCTCCTGTGTCTCCGGCATTGCAGGCTGATTCTTTACCACTGAGCCACTGAGTCCATGGGGTGCCTATCTGTTTAGGAAAGATGTGACAGCCTCGTGCTATTGTTCTGTGTTCATTCAGGTCACCCACCTATTGAACAGACCAGGGTTCCAGAGCAGTGTTTGTGGCACACAGTTGGATCCATCTCTTTGAGTTTTCCTCATGCCATTGACCTGTGGTTGTATTCCAAAAACAGAGCACGGTTAAGTTCAAGGTCATAGGTCAGGGATCATGATGATCCAAAGTGAACATAAGCATTGTGTTCAGTGATATAGAAGCTGAGTTTGGGGAAAGAGAGACAGGCAGGCCCTCGGACAGTGATGGTCTGAACCAACTCCTCACTTCCTTAGCATCTCTTCCTACCCGGGTCTTGTGAGTCTGAGACTTTTGGAACCCCCATAGCATCCATCTCTTCAGTTTAGCTGTTGGTCTAACCTGGATGGAGGGTGAAATGGGTGTGACAACAGGCCACTGAGCATTTGTTCACGTTAAGGTAAAAGATACAAATCTGGAACAACTACTTAGAAAGCTTGTCTTCCCCACATCCCCACACAGTCCTCCAACTACAATGCTTAATGATAGTTGGTGTGTGAGATTCAGCAAAGGCTTTAAGGAAATCTATTTTCTGGTTTCTGTGGGGGCCTGACATTCTGTGGGAGAAAGAAAAATGTGTCAAATGTCTTCATTTTAAATATGATGAAACCAAAAAAGCTCACAAAAGGTATCTGACTTGAGGTCAAACACGGATGAATTTTGCCATGCTGAGCGCCGAAGAACTGATGCTTTTGAACTGTGGTGTTGGAGAAGACTCTTGAGAGTCCCTTGGACAGCAAGGAGATCCAACCAGTCCATTCTAAAGGGGATCAGCCCTGGGTGTTCTTTGGAAGGAATGATGCTGAAGCTGAAACTCCAGTACTTTGGCCAAGTCATGCAAAGAGTTGACTCATTGAAAAAGACTTGATGCTGGGAGGAATTGGGGGCAGGAGGAGAAGGGGATAACAGAGGATAAGATGGCAGGATGACATCACCAACTCGATTGACGTGAGTTTGAGTAAACTCCAGGAGATGGTGACGGACAGGGAGGCCTGGCGTGCTCCGATTCATGGGGTCACAAAGAGTCGGACACAACTGAGCAACTGAACTGAACTGAAATTTACTGAATAGAAGTATTAACAGGTACAGTTCATTAACTGATACCGTGCCAGACATTTCACACATATTTTGATACTTCTTTCATCATAATCATTCAAGGTAACATCATTGTAGAAGAGGTACATTAAAAAATTTATTAGACCAAAGTTAAAATTAAAAAAAAAAAAAAAGACCACTTTGTCAAGGCAAGTAAGCTATTGCCTTGCATTTTGTAGGTAGGAGAAAACTACTGTTTTTATCCTGCCTTTGTCCCATTTCATACTCCTCTTTTTCTCTGTGACCTAGAGCCCTACCTTTTTTCAACTAAACCATTTTTATGCACTGAGCAATTGCAGAAGGGATGGATGGGCCCTTCTAAGACTTCCTGAGTGCTTATGTGTTTCAGGACACCAGATGCCCTCTGGAGCCAGAGCAGCCCGTCTGTTAGAACGTGTGCTGTGCTAAGTTGCTTCAGTCGTGTCCCACTGTTTCTGATCCTATGGACTGTAGCCCTCCAGCCTCCTCTGTTCACGGAATTTCCCAGGCAAGAAGACTGGAGTGGGTTGCCATTTCTTCCTCCAGGGAATCTTCCTGACCCAGGGATCAAAACCGTGTCTCTTGCATGTCCTACATTAGCAGGCGGGTTCTTTACCACTAGCACCCCCTGAGAATCCCATCTGTTAGAATGGGCAGCTGCTTTCCCAGCCCACTGAAGTTACCAGAACGTCCCAGGACAGAAAGGATCACTTCCCTTCAACTCAAGGATCTTGTCTCTCAGTGACTGTGCTCTATAGGGCTGAACTCTCCTGAAATTGAATGCTCTTGCTAACTTTCTGGTTTCTTGTTAGGTGGCTTGAGTGTTTATAAAATTTTCTAACAAACATCATTGCTGAAGTTTGCATTCATAGCAATACGATTTATTTTTTAGAAAGTGGCAGCTTGGAGAAGATTGGTCCCATCAATGAGCAAAGAAGGGTGAATTTAGCTTCCACTCAAAACATGACTGAATTTAAAACTAGGGCTCTCACTTTCCTCAAGGTGGATAGTCAAGGGCCACAGGCATGTGTCCCCAAGGACTTGCGTCTCTGCTGTACACTGGACAAGAGTAAAATGGGGTCAGATGGGCCTAGTCCTTCAATGCTAGAGTCTTCCAATAGTACTCTGCTTTAGTCACTGGACTGGAAACACCCTTGTTCTTCTGCTCTGTCCTCCTTCTGTGTTTGGCCCATGGACTGCAGCCTCCCAGGCTCCTCCATCCATGGGATTCTCCAGGCAAGAATACTGGACTGGGTTGCCATTTCCTTCTCCAGGGGATCTTCCTGACCCAGTGATCGAACCCAGGTCTCCCACATTGCAGGCAGACACTTTAACCTCTGAGCCACCAGGGAAGCCCTAAAAGGTATGCAGCTCAGTTGTTCTGTCCCCAGGCTGATCACTGTAGGAATCACCTGGGAGAGTTAGTACCCAAACAAGTGCACAGTCCTCACTGTAGCAACTGAGATTCAGCAAGTGCAGGTAGGACCTGGAACCTGTCTGTTAAAGGTACTCAGGTGTGCACTTACTCTTACCCACTGGTTTCATTGTCCTCCCTCATGATTCGAGGGGATGATTATTTCATTTATGGTACTTCTAGTGTTCAGAATTGACTGGCGCCAAAAACATGACTCTGCTGCTTTGCAGAGGAAGAAACTGAGGCACAGAGAGGGTCTCTAACGGGGCAAGACACCCCGTGCTGGAAGGGCTGGAGCCACACCCGGGTCGTGTTCCTTCTACTCTGAAACCCCTTCCCACATTTTCCAGTTCACTCCTGTGTCACATTCTTCCAAGTAGCTGTGTCCTTCACCTATACTGCATTTCTACCAAAATCTTCCCAAGTGTATTAATAATTTCTCATTTGATACAGTTTTTCACAACAGATAATTTGCAGAAAAGTCTATCATTACCCCGTGATGCATACTGGTGACTTTATTTAAAAACTGGATATGGCTATCACTTACTCTCTCCTCTTTCATTCATCAATTTGTGTTCTGTTTACTTAAACCAGTTAGTGTCTTAATTACTGTGTTTTAACCTGAGTTTTGAAATCTAGTAGAGTTAATCCTCCAACTTAATTCTTCTTCAGTGTGTCTTGGCTAATTGAGATACTTTGATTTCCATTGACATGTTATAATTAGCCTGCAAAATATACCTCCCCCCAAATGTAGGGGCAGTACTATTGAGAATAACAAGGATTTGACATTCTAAAATATTGTCTTCCAATCTATGAATATAACATGCATTTCTATTCATTTAGGTTTTCTTTAATTCTCTCAGCAGTAGTTTTCAGGAATCATCAGTCTGTATTCTTAAGCATTAAATGATCATGGATGTTTATTTCTATTATGTTTTATTGAATTTCATTTCCTAATACTGCTGGTATGGAGAAATGTGGGAGATTTTTATATGAATCCTCTTGACTGCACCATTTAAAAATATACAACTAAATGCATTTTGATAGATGTATACAATATGGAAACCACAGCTCCCATCAAGATGCAGGGTTTTTCCATCAGTCACAACTTTCCTTGTTCCCCTTTGCAGTGCATCACTCCCTCAACGCTTAGCCCCAAGCAACCAGTGTAGATGAATTTGTCTTTTTAACACATTTATAAAATGGAACAGTATACATATTCTTCCTTGTCTGCAAATTAAGCACTCAACACATAGTTAAGAGAAGATGTATGTAAAGCTTCAAATTGTAAATGCAGAAGAGGATTGTTACCATCTCTGCTTCAGAAATGAGTCCCATTATCTTGTCCCCTGAGAAGAATGAAGATCACTAATTTTTCTCCAAACACCATTTATCCACCTTATTGCACCCTTATTTGGAGGACATCCATGTGTGGGCACTTCCAGGTTTCAGGCTGGGGTTCTAGTGCAGAGCCTCAAGGTCTCATCGTCCTCCTCCTGGAACTGGTGCTCCCAGCAGTATAAACCAACTGGATCCATTGTGTAGATCTCTTTGGCAGGTGCACAAGTTCGCTGTGAACCAGGATTAAGTTACCCTCCTGGTCCTTCCTGCTCAGCTCAGGTTGCTCCTTGAGAACTTAGATGATGCTGTGCATTCCTCAATTCCTATTGTACTTTCCAAGCTCAACTTGTGCTTGTCCTCGCCTCCCTTGGCAAACAGCTCCTCGACCATTACCTTGCTTTTCTTTGGGTTTTCTCATCCTCCTAACCTGTTGATTTCCCCTCTTCCATCCCCTCTCTCCTTGCTGTGTTTCCAGTGTGTGGGCCCAGTTGAGGCTCCTATAGGAGACACACAGAGAAGGAGCCAAGGTCAGGTCTTGGCTGCACATCCCAGTGCACATTTAACATGCATCTCACTCTCTCATGCACTCAGGAAAAAACTCAGCAGGAAAGGAATTTGGAGAATTTGAATAACCTTATCTTATAGATGAGGAAACTCAGGCCCGGAGAGATATGGAGATTTTGCCGAAATTCCCACACCCTTATGCAGCACAGCTACCACACAAACCTTGACGACAAGCCTTTGTATCCTAAAGCACCAGGAACCCATGGCTAAATTTCAGGGGACATTTGATCAAACTTACTTCTTATTTCCCTTCCTAAAATAAAAATACCTGACGGACATTTCCCCCAAAAAATTTCATCTCTGTCAGTAGTCCTATGTTTAGACTCGGCATTCCTTTCTCCAGGGTATCTTCCTGACCCAGGGACTGAACTCAGGTCTCCTGCATTGCAGGTGGATTCTTTACCATCTGAGTCACCAGGGAAGCCCAATCTCTTTCCAATAGTCCTATATTTATACTCTGTTTTCCCCCTTGGTGGACACAATGGGACCAAGAAATGCATGAATATTAACTACATCACAGTCTTTATTTAAAAATTAGATGTGATTCTCTGTAAAACATCTGGCTCCTGTGCTACAGGCCCTATTCCTGAGCACCAGGCGCGCTCTGTGCCTTAGTCAGCCCTCCTCCCCAGAGCCTCTTCAAAGCCTGCCACATAGAACATTCAGTAAATACTTGTCAAGCAGATCAATACTAGTTACCAGGAATCACTAACTCTTACTGATGTCTCTACTCCCTACCCTATTTCCATCGATCCTACCCTGTGTCTATGTGAAAACAATGAAAGCACAGCCCTGGTGACAGAAGTTCAAGATGCAAATTCCAACTCCACCAAAATACCAGGTCTGCTGTACATGGTGATTTCATTGCCCTCTTTGTGCACATGGATCTCATGTATAGTGGAGAAGAATATGTATAATAGAGAAAGTAGTACTAACCTTGGATGATTGACTGTGATATCACACAGGAGAGAGGCCCCAATCCCTGGGTGCTGGCTGCACAGTATAGAAAATCTATACCAGAGACCATACAGAGCCTGTTATAAACTTGAGGATAAGGCTCGAGAAACTGCATTTCAGACAAAATTTCCAGGGAGAGTCTCATGAAGGAAAAAGCCCCAACATTAAACAAATGGCCTAGAATGAAGACCTTGAAATCCTAGCAGCAACAAGCATGACTCAGCCTAAGTAAAGCAAGTCCCTTGTCAAGGTGGCTTCTCAAGGGGAAATGTCTCCTTTGCAGGATGGTGCCCAACCTTGCCCAGCCCCACTCTCTTCCAGGACACAACTGGGCAGCAGTGGCCAGGGGTACGTGATGAGACCTCAGGAAGTGAGCATAACTGGACACCTATCCTCAGGCTCCTCCATGTGCCAGCTTCACTCCAAACCCACAGGTAAACACAAAGCTGAGTAGGTCAGCCTATGAAATGAAGTCTCATTTAGGTCCCACCTCTTTTCTACCAGGGCATCCTCTTCCCTTTCTCCTCTAGTCCCTGCTCACAGAGTGAGGTAAAGCAAAGGCCCTAGCAATGCCAAGTCCTTCCAAGTGCACCCCTCATCCTCCCCACCCTGGGCCTCGGGGCAGAGCAGGGGTGTGAGATAGTCAGTGACTACCTCTGTGCTCTCACAGTCACATCCCTCTCAGTCCCTGTACCCTGGTCCCCTCGCAGCCCACTCTAGACCCTTCCAGAATGCCAGGTGCCAACATTTGCAGAACATTCTTCCATCATCAAGAGTAATTACAGAAAGTGGGGTTGTTGCTGCACAGATCCTCACCCCGTAAATGTGCCCTGTGTACAAACCCAATGCACACTCTCCTTATAACTCCTAGCTCCCTGGTCTCCACCTGGTGGAGAGCTGCAGCCACACAGGTGAATGCTGGGCTGCAGCCCAGTTCCAGCAGGAGAGAATTGGGATTCTCAGAAAAAGGCTGTGTCCAGGCAAAATGAGGCATTTGATGGAGTCGGTCATCAGCACCCCACCCACTGCTCTTTCCTGCATCTTTTTTTCTTTTCTTTGCAGTGTTTTTTCCAACTCTCTAATCAGCTGTCAGATTCCTACTTCAGTGCCATACAGACGAAGATAATGTCATACTAGAGATGTTTTTATGCAAACCCACGTGCAGCCATTTATAGAGTAGTAGATAATTGTGACTGAGACTGAACTGGCATTTCCAAATCAGGGTTAGGTACTATGTTGGAGGAAGAAGAGCTAAGAAAAGGCATTTTAAGGTCTGTTTGCAAATAACAGGACATATAGAATAGGCCAATCTCCTTTGGAAAAGCAAATTCACCTGGATTACCTGCTGGAAGGACTGGAGATGGCAAATATTCAAAACTTTAGCAACCAAAGGCAATGGCCTTGATGAGGTGAGGGCTGGTAAGTTGAAACATTAAACGGAAGACATCAGGACAATCATTTTTGCTCCTGTCAAACAAAGACCACATCACAAATCTCTTTGGAAAAGTTGAGTGAGCTTTCTTCCTTCCATAAAAAAGTGATTTGAGGGAATTGTTGAACACCAATCATTAGTCACACAGGATGAGTTGACATGAGGTACTAACTTTTTAAAATTTATTTATTTCTTTATTATTTCTGGCTGTGCTGGGTCTTCATTGCTATGCAGGAACTTTCTCTAGTTGCAGCAAGTGGAGGTTACTCTCTAGTTACCGTGCACAGGCTTCTCATTGCGCCTTCTTTTGTTAAGGAGCCAGGACCCTAGAGCACATGAGCTTCACTACCTGTGGTGACAGAGAAGGCAATGGCAACCCACTCCAGTACTCTTGTCTGGAAAATCCCATGGGTGGAGGAGCCTGGTAGGCTGCAGTCCATGGGGTCTCGAAGAGTTGGACACGACTGAGCGACTTCACTTTCACTTTTCACTTTCATGCATTGGAGAAGGAGATGGCAACCCACTTCAGTTATCTTGGAGAATCCCAGGGATGGGGGGAGCCTGGTGGGCTGCCATCTATGGGGTCGCACAGAGTCTGATACAACTGAAGCGACTTAGCAGCAGCAGCAACACTCTCCCCAGCCTTCTCCTCGCATGAAGGCATTTGCAGCTCTCAGCTCTAGTCCCTAGGAACTTCCCAGGTACTGGCTACTCAGATTCCTCTCCCCACAGACTTTCTCCTTCTCTCTCTCTCTCTGACTCTAGCGCCTGAGCTCAGGGCACAGCTGTTGACTGGCTGACACTAGGAAGCAGTGGACTGACTTGCTTTCACCCGGATGACTTTCAGAAGGGAGCAGAAATGTGGTCACTGAGGAGGCTGGCTGTGGTGGCAGGCTAATGCTTCCCCAAAGAGGTCACATCTGGGTCCCTGGAATCTGTGATTATGTTACTTGACATGGCAAAAGAGACTTTGCACTGTGATTAAATTAAAGATCTTGAGATGGGCACCCCATGGAATCACAAAGGTCCATTTAGAGGGAGGAAAGAGAGTTGGTGTCAGAATAATGTGCTGTGAGAATGACTTGATCAGTTGTAACTAGCTTTGAAGATGAAAGTTGCCTATGAGAGTAGAATGTGGGCATCTTCTAGAGGCTGGACAAGGCAAACAGATTCTCCCCTAGCATCTCCAGGAAGAACCACCACAACCCAACTGTCACGTTGATTTTAGCCCAGGGAGATGCATCCTGAACTTCTGATCTCCAGAATCATAAGATAAGAAATGTGTGTTGTTTTAAGTTGCTACTATGTTACTACTAAATATGTAATAACATGTAACAGTAGCAATAGGGAACTCCTACAGTGGACCTCGGTGAATAAAGAATATTTAAAACCAGTTATGGTGGGAATTTGTTACCGTAGCTTTAGACCAATTACTCTCTCCCCAGAAATGCAAACTTTCAAACTGTTTAATTCTCAGTGTAGAAAATGTAAATAATACGGGATGAGGTACCAACCATCCCCATATAAGAGGTTGAAACCTCGCTTGCACTCAGGCATAAACGTCTAGTGTGCTCCAAGACAGGATAGTGCATGCCTGGTCTATTTGACACAGGGTTGCCAGGGCTGGGGCACTGAATTTACAGTGTTCTTCACTGGGCTAGCTACAGGGCGGTTCTTTGTTATATCTTGATCAACTACTATCTGAACCCCCCTTCCCCTTGATGAGGAATTTTCCATATTCTGCAACTTTTGAGGATCACACACTTACTTAGTTTTCTGAGGGGCTAAGATGTGGATCTATTACCAGGAACTGGTCACTGGGAAAATTCTTTCTGGTCACGGCAACAGAAGAATTTCCCCACAAGATCTTCAGTTTAACACAACCAGGTGCAGCGGAAGGCATGGAGCCATGGCTGGTGTCTAGTGCCCAGGCCCAATAGGGTCTGCACTGAGAAGCTATAGGGTTTGTCACTCAGCAGAAGGCACCAGTGTCCTTTCCATTTGGTTTGTGGGCTCGCTTTCATCAGCCTTTTTTATTTCTCCCAGTTTGTATAAATTCATTCTCCAGTTTTCTGGAGATTCTCTAAGGTATTACTAGCCCTGGATTAAAGTTTATGTCAGATGAAAAGAGCCAGAGTCTATTTCTGATGGTTGCAGAGAGAGAAATGAGGGGTGGGGGCTGTGGGTGGGGAATGAGGAAGAAAGCAAGACTCTTCCTGGAAGTTAACTGTGTGCTGAGTTCCTTTGCTGTTCTCCCCAAGATTTTCCAGAAGTCACCTTCCCCTTCAAGCCAAAGGCACTACAAGGATCAAGTTACTCCATTTCCCCTTGCTCTCTGGTCGGAAAACACAAGTTGGCTGTCTTCTCCAGCCTCCCACTTCTCTGCCTTCAGGTCTAACCCAGTCTTATGCAGTTCAGTTCAGTTCAGTCGCTCAGTCGTGTCCAACTCTTTGCGACCCCATGAATCGCAGCACCCCAGGCCTCCCTGTCCATCACCAACTCCTGGAGTTCACTCAGACTCACACCCATCGAGTTGGTGATGCCATCCAGCCATCTCATTTTCTGTCGTCCCCTTCTCCTCCTGCCCTCAATCTCTCCCAGCATTGGAGTCTTTTCCAATGAGTCAACTCTTCGCATGAGGTGGCCAAACTACTGGAGTTTCAGCCTCAGCATCATTCCTTCCAAAGAAATCCCAGGGTTGATCTCCTTCAGAATGGACTGGTTGGATCTTCTTGCACTCCAACGGACTCTCAAGAGTCTTCTCTAACACCACAGTTCAAAAGCATCAATTCTTCTGTGCTCAGCTTTCTTCACATTCCAACTCTCACATCCATACATGACCACAAGAAAAACCATAGCTTTGACTAGATGGACCTTTGTTGGCAAAGTAATGTCTCTGCTTTTCATATGCTGTCTAGGTTGGTCATAACTTTTCTTCCAAGGAGTAAGCATCTTTTAATTTCATGGCTACAATCACCATCTGCAGTGACTTTGGAGCCCAGGAAAATAAAGTCTGACACTGTTTCCACTGTTTCCTCGTCTATTTCCCATGAAGTGATGGGACCAGATGCCATGATCTTTGTTTTCTGAATGTTGAGTTTTAAGCCAACTTTTTCACTCTCCTCTTTCACTTTCATCAAGAGGCTTTTTAGTTCCTCTTCACTTTCTGCCATAAGGGTGGTGTCATCTGCATGTCTGAGGTTATTGATATTTCTCCCGGCAATCTTAATTCCACCCTGTGCGTCTTCCAGCCCAGCGTTTCTCATGATGTACTCTGCATGTAAGTTAAATAAGCAGGGTGACAATATACAGCCTTGACGTACTCCTTTTCCTATTTGGAACCAGTCTGTTGTTCCATGTCCAGTTCTAACTGTTAATTCCTGACCTGCATATAGGTTTCTCAAGAGGCAGGTTATGTGGTCTGGTATTCCCATCTCTTTCAGAATTTTCCACAGTTGATTGTGATCCACACACTCAAAGGCGTTGGCATAGTCAATACAGCAGAAATAGATGTTTTTCTGGAACTCTCTTGCTTTTTTGATGATCCGGAGGATGTTGGCAATTTGAAGTCTAGTTCCTCTGCCTTTTCTGAAACCAGCTTGAACATCTGGAAGTTCACGGTTCACGTATTGCTGAAGCCTGGCTTGGAGAATTTTGAGCATTACTTTACTAGCGTGGGAGATGAGTGCAATTGTGCGGTAGTTTGAGCATTCTTTGGCATTGCCTTTCTTTGGGATTGGAATGAAAACGGACCTTTTCCAGTCCTGTGGCCACTGCTGAGTTTTCCCAATGTGCTGGCATATTGAGTGCAGCACTTTCACAGCATCATCCTTCAGGATTTGAAACAGCTCAACTGGAATTCCATCACCTCCACTAGCTTTGTTCATAGTGATGCTTTCTAAGGCCCACTTGACTTCACATTCCAGGATGTCTGGCTCTAGATGAGTGATCACACCATCGTGATTATCTGGGTCGTGAAGATCTTTTTTGTACAGTTCTTCTGTGTATTCTTTCCACCTCTTCTTAATATCTCCATCTCTGTTAGGTCCATACCATTTCTGTCCTTTATCGAGCCCATCTTTGCATGAAATGTTCCCTTGGTATCTCTAATTTTCTTGAAGAGATCTCTAGTCTTTCCCATTCTGTTGTTTTCCTCTATTTCTTTGCATTGATCACTGAGGAAGGCCTTCTTATCTCTTCTTGCTATTTGGAACTCTGGATTCAAATGGGAATATCTTTCCTTTTCTCCTTTGCTGTTCGCTTCTCTTCTTTTCACAGCTATTTGTAAGGACTCCCAGACAGCCATTTTGCTTTTTTCCATTTCTTTTCCATGGGGATGGTCTTGATCCCTGTCTCTTGTACAATGTAACGAACCTTTGTCCATAGTTCAACAGGCACTTTCAGATCTAGTCCCTAAATCTATTTCTCACTGCCACTGTATAATCATAAGGGATTTGATTTAGGTCATACCTGAATGGTCTATTGGTTTTCCCTACTTTCTTCCATTTAAGTCTGAATTTTGCAATAAGGAGCTCATGATCTGAGCCACAGTCAGCTCCGAGTCTTGTTTTTGGTGACTCTATAGAGCTTCTCCATCTTTGGCTGCAAAGAATATAATCAATCTGATTTCAGTGTTGATCATCTGGTGATGTCCATGTGTACAGTCTTCTCTTGTGTTGTTGGAAGAGGGTGTTGCTATGACCAGTGTGTTCTCTTGGCAAAACTCTATCAGCCTTTGCCCTGCTTCATTCTGTACTCCAAGGCCAAATTTGCCTATTACGCCAGGTGTTTCTTGACTTCCTACTTTTGCATTCCAGTCCCCTATAATGAAAAGGACATCTTTTGGGGGTGTTAGTTCTAAAAGGTCTCATAGGTCTTCATGTTACTGCTGCTGCTAAGTCGCTTCAGTCGTGTCCAACTCCGTGCGACCCCATAAATGGCAGCCCACCAGGCTCCCCCGTCCCTGGGATTCTCCAGGCAAGAACACTGGAGTGGGTTGCCATTTCCTTCTCCAATGCAGGAAAGCGAAAAGTGAAAGTGAAGTCGCTCAGTCGTATCCAACTCTTCACGATCCCATGGACTGCAGCCTACCAGGCTCCTCCATCCATGGGATTTTCCAGGCAAGAGTACTGGAGTGGGGTGCCATTGCCTTCTCCAGTAGGTCTTCATAGAACTGTTCAATTTGAGCTTCTTCAGTGTTACTGGTTGGGGCATAGACTTGGATTCTGGGATATTGAATGGTTTGCCTTGGAAACGAACAGAGATCATTCTGTCATTTTTTAGATTGCATCCAAGTACTGCATTTTGGACTCTTTTGTTGACCATGATGGCTACTCCATTTCTTCTCAGGGATTCCTGCCTGCAGTAGTAGACTCACTCATTCCAGTCCATTTTAGTTCGCTGATTCCTAGAATATAGACGTTCACTCTTGCCATCTCCTGTTTGACCACATCCAATTTGCCTTGATTCATGGACCTGACACTCCAGGTTCCTATGCAATATTGCTCTTTACAGCATCAGACCTTGCTTCTGTCATCAGTCACATCCACAACTGGTTATTGTTTTTGCTTTGGCTCCATCCCTTCATTCTTTCTGGAGTTCTTTCTCCACTGATCTCCAGTAGCGTGTTGGGCATCTACTGACCTGGGGAGCTCCTCTTTCAGTATCCTATCATTTTGCCTTTTCATACTGTTCATGGGATTCTCAAGGCAAGAATACTGAAGTGGCTTGCCATTCCCTTCTCCAGCCTTATGCAGTAAGAGAAAACAAACCAACCTCAGTCTTCAAGCAAACACGTCATCTTTCTCGCCCTTATTTTAGTCATCAGTTTCTATTTCAGAATCCTCATTTCTTGTATTCTGTATGGTAAGCAAAGGAAAAGCATGGTCCTTGGGATATCGTCAGAATGAAACAGGAAGAATCTGCCCAGAAAATAAGTCTACCGAGTAGCACTTTGAGATGTAACCCTAAATCCGTATGTTTATACACATGAAATATACATATGCTTTTATTTTGCTTCTATACTATTTCTATTCACTGTTTTACAACTTATTTATTACTTAAAAGCTTTTGGATCAGCGTAACACACCATCCCTAAATTTCTCTCCTCGGCGTGCAATCCAGCACGAAAGGTCAGACTCGGAGGAGGCTGGCAAAATCCGTCTGTATCTCCATGTATATGTATGGCTGAGTCCCTTCGCTGTTCACCTGAAACTACCACAACATTGTTAACTGGCTATACCCAAATAAAAAATAAAAATTTTAAAGTGAAAAGAAATAAAACCCGTCTATGTCTCACTTAAAGAGTGAAAGTTATATCGCTCAGTCGTGCCTGACTCTGCAACCCCATGGACTGTAGCCTACCAGAATCCGTATATGGGATTTTCCAGCCAAGTGTACTGGAGTGGGTCACTAATTCCTCCTCTAGGGGATCCTCCCAACCTAGGAATGGAACCCGGGTCCCATATTGTAGGCAGACGCTTTACCGTCTGAGCCACCAATGAAGCCCAAGGTCCTTTCTATCGTTGTAAGCAGGTCGATTGCTAAGGTTGATGAAATCATGACGTCACTTCGTTGTCACAGGGGACTCGCCATTGGTCATCTCGACTGGGGTGGGGCCGAGATTGAATTGAAGGAGAGGCGCCGCCCTAGAGGTCCTGAATGGGGTTGGCTTATGTAAATCTTGCAGTGAAGTGGTACTGTTCCCGGCGAGCCACTGCCCCGGTTATGGAAAATTTCCTGAGATTTCGTTGGAGTTTTTTTAGAAGAGTTATTTGGAGGGCCTGAGAGGCGTGGAAAGGGAGAGGGTGCGGAGGATAGTGGAAGAGTTGCGGGGAAACGGCAAAGTCAGCGTGTGTGTACAGTGAACGTGTCTAAGGCTGTGCGCGGGGGCAGGGGAATGTCAACTCATACTTACCTGGCAGAGGAGACACCATGCTCAAGAAGGTGGTTCTTCCAGGGCGATACTCACCTATTGCACTTTGGGTGTGTTGATCTCTGCGATTTCCTCAAATAGAGGAAACTCGTCTGTGTAATTTGTGGTAGCGGGGGACTACATGTGCGCTTTCCCCCGATTATTAAGTAATAACTGTAGACTCAATCTCTGTCTCCTTGCTGGTGGTTTAGTCATTAAATCATATCCGACTCTGACTCCGTGGACTGTAGTTTGTTAGTAGGTTTTTGTGTCTATGATACCTTTCAAGGCAAGAATACTGGATTTCTTCTCCAGGGAACTTTTTTTGACCCAAAAATCATACTCAGATCTCTTCCATATACACCTCTTGCTTTTACCATGATTCAGAGGATGTTGGCAATTTGATCTCTGGTTCCTCTGCTTTTTCTGAAACCAGCTTGAACATCAGAAAGTTCGTGATTCACGTATTGTTTGAATCCTGGCTTGGAGAATTTTGAGTATTAGTTTACTAGCGTAGGAGATGAGTGCAATTGTGCGGTAGTTTGAGCATTCTTTGGCATTGCCTTTCTTTGGGATTGGAATGAAAACTGACCTCTTCCAGTCCTGTGGCCACTGCTGAGTTTTCCAAATTTGCTTAACTGCTGAAACAACAAAGTCAGACTGGGGACATTAAACAGAGATTTTCAGGAGACTTGGCATCAGGTGAAGGACAGGGAGTGATCCCTGAGAGATGGGAAACAATGGCTCCAATTTATTGCATGGAAAGTTCCCAAGTGAGGCACCAGGAGCAAACTGAAAACCAGCCCAGTGGACCTTGCTGAGCTGAGAACACAAATTCCTGGATGCCAAGGGAGCTAGAGACCATAGGACAAACTCCCAGGGAGGAGAGAGATGCTGAAGGTAATCAGGGGAGCCCTGCAAAGGAGACTCCTGCAGTGAGCAGCAAAGTACTGATCAGAGCAGCCCTGGGAGAAAACTCCCCAAAGTCAGGGGGAAATCTTTGATAGGGTCAGAGAAAACAGAAAGCCTGGAGAATCCCATGGACAGAGAAGCCTAGAAGGCTACAGTCCATAGGGTCAACAAGAGTCGAACGCTGAAGTGACTTAGCACGCATGCTCACACAACCTGAAATTGAATGCTCTTTTTAACTTTCTGATTTCTTGTTAGGTGGCCTGAGTATTTATAAAATTTTCTAACAACCATCTTTGTTGAAGTTTACATTTATAGCAATATGATTTTTTTGGCAATATAATTTATGTGTATAAAGTGGCAGCTTGGAAAAGACTGGTCCCTTCAATGAGCAAACAAGGGCAAATTCAATTTTATCTCAAAGTCAGCTTGAATATGAAACTACGGATCTCACTTTCCTCAAGGTGAACGGTCAGATGCCTCAGGCATCTGTCCCCAAGGGCTTGGATCTCTGCTATAAACGGAACAAGAGTAAAATGGGGTCAGATGGGCCTGGTCTTCAATTCTAGAGTCCTCCAATAGTTCTCCTCTGCATTAGAACACGCATGTTCTTCTGCTCTTTCCTACTTCTGTATTTGGGGTCAAAGTTATACAGCTCCGTGTGTTCTACCCCTCAAGCTGATCGTTTTAAGAATCACCTGGGAGAGTTGGTACCCTACAAGTCACAGTCCTCATGTGCAGCAATTCTGACTCAGCAAGTTGAAGTGTGAACTAAAATCTATTTGATAAAAGTACTCGATGTGCACTTAATTTTACCCACTGCCTAAAACAAAATGCACAAAATTGAAGAGCACAAATCAATGAATTCAACATACATATGCATTGTATAATCACCATGCAAATCAAGATATAGAACATCGTCCTCCACTCCCCAAAGTTCTGCCATGTTACTTGCTAGTCAATCCCCATCAGCTAGAGATAAATATGTTCTGAATCCTCTCATTATAGATTAATCTTCCTTATTCTTGCACTTCATGTGAATGAATGATGCTCTATGTTGTCTTTTTTCTCTGTTCTTTCATTCAGTTTTGAGGTTCAATCTTAACTGGTCATGTCAATAATTTGGCTTTATTTTTATGCTAAGAAATACCCTGTTTTATGATTACAGCACAACTGGATTTTCCATTTTTCTCATGATGAACAGATCTCTTTTTGTTTATTAGGCACAAAGTAAGTATGAATAACTGTACACAAGTTATTTTGTCTAGATATCCATTTGGGTACATATACCTAAGTTGAGAATTGCTTGATCAATGAGTAGAAACTGACCCAGACTTTGCAAAGTAGTTGTGTCATTTTACATTTCCTCTCAAATATAAGCTTGATCCAGTTTCTGTACATTCCCACAAACTTAGTATTGTCAATCTTTTAAATTTTAGCCATTCTGATGTGTGTAGCGGTTTCTAATTTTGGTTTCCAAAAGTTAATTTGTCATTTGGATATCTGGTACTATAAAGTGCCACTTCAAATATTCAGCTCATTAATAAACTATATTATTTGTAATTTTCTTTGTGATTTGTTTGATTTTTTATATATTTTGAGAAGTCTCTTGTCAGATATACATACTGCAAGTAATACATATGGTCTATGACTTGCCTTTTCACTTTTTAAGAATATAATTGCTTTACAGTGTTGCATTAGATTCTGCTGTACAATGAAGAGAATTGGCTAAATCCATATATATACATCCTCCACCTCTTGGAATTCCCTTCAACCCCCACTCCCATCCTACCCATCTAGGTCCTCACAGAGCACAGAACTAAGCCACTTGTGCTATACAGCAGCTTCCCACTCGATCTCTATTTTATACATGGTAGTGTATATAAATAGCAAATTATGTTAAGTTTAAAGATTTAATATTTCATGAAATTCAGTTTAATTTTTTCAATCTATGGCAAGTGCCTCGGCATTATGTATAAGTAATTTTTGGTTTTGCCTTAGTCAAGAAAGGGATTCCCTGATAGCTCAGCTGGTAAAGAATCCACCTGCAATGCGGGAGACCCTGGTTCAGTCCTTGGGTCAGGAAGATCAGGAGACCCTGGTTCAATCCCTAGGTCAGGAAGATCAGGAGACCCTGGTTCAATCCCTAGGTCAGGAAGATCCACTGGAGAAGGGACAGGCTACTCACTGCAGTATTCTGTGTAGTCCATGGGGTCACAAAGAGTTGGACACGACTGAGCAACTTTCACTTTCACTTTAGTCAAGAAAACATTTCTATTATCCTTTTAAAAGCACTGTAATTTAAAAACAATGTTTCTAATTAACTTTATGGAGAGAAGTGCATTTAATATTAAATTATTTATAAATGAACAGTCATTTGTTGTAGCATAATTTGCAGAAAAATAATTTATTATCCCCCTACACATATTGGTGACTTTATTTTAAAAAATCAAATAACTGGAGATGTGTAAACTTTGTACTCTTTCACATTCATATATTTGTGTTTATTTATACTAGTATTATAGCATTTTAATTGTTGTTCAGTCACTAAGTTGTCAGACTCTTTGCAACCTCATGTACTACAATGTGCCAGGCTTCCCTGTCCCTCACTATCTTCTGGAGTTTGCTCATGTCCATTGAGTTGGTGACATCATCCAACCATCTCATCCTCTGTTGCCCCCTCCTCCTCCTGCCCTCAATCTTTCCCAGAATCAGGATCTTTTCCAGTGAGTCAGCTCTTTGAATCAGTATCAGCAAAGTATTAGAGTTTCACTTTTGCATCAATCCTTCCAATAAATATTCAAGGTTGATTTCCTTTAGGATTGACTGGTTTGATCTCCTTGCCATCCAAGAGACTCTCAAGAGTCTTCCCCAGCACCACAATTCAAAAGCATCAATTCTTTGGCACTCAACCTTCTTTATGGACCAACTCTCACATCTGTACATAAATGCTGGAAAAAACATAGCTTTGACTATACAGACCTTTGTCAGAAAAGTGGTGTCTCCACTTTTTAATACACTGTAAGATGTGTCAAAGCTTTTCTTCCAAGGAGTAAGTGTCTTTTAATTTCATGGATACAGTCACCAGAGTCCACTGTGAAGGAAACAGCAACCCACTCCAGTATTCTTGCCTGGAGAGCCCCACTGACAGTATGAAAAGAGCATCCTATTGTCTCAGTGTAAACTAGGAATTTGCTTTCCCCCTTTTTTACTTTAGTTACTTGCTCCAAAATTAGGAATAAAATACCAAGTTCTATAATTCTGGGAATAAGATCGATACATAAATTATTTTTTATATGGAGAAAGTCTGGAAAGTAGCTTATAAGAGAGGAAACCATTAATCATGAATCATTATGACAAGCATGAACCTATAAGACAAATGCAACTTGCCTCCTTATCTCTCCAGCTGGCCAAGACATCATCAGTAGCTACCGATACTAGCAGTTTTCTCTAGAGACTGTGGTGGAGCTGAATGCTTTGAGCCAACATGGAGCCCAGGTGCTAGCTGTATCCTGAAAGGCTCAAATCTGGCTAAGAACCAGGATTTGGGGGCCAGAAGAGACATACAATTTTTGGGAAAATGAGAAAGGGGACCAGACCACCCACGTGGTCATGGTAGCCAGCACTGACCATCTCTTCCAATGAACCCACCATCCACTACACCTCTCATGATTTTGTTGTTATTAGATGGAGAACTCCATGAAATTGGGGATAATATTTCGTCCATCACTGTGTGCATGACTCCTGGCATTGATTCACACACTGACGAGGCTCTCAGAAACATTTGTTCACTGACTGGATAGACATGGTTACAAGTCTTCACTCATCTCAGTTACGTTCCTGTACAACTGTGCAGTCAGGGATGCTCTACTTTCTCCCAGGATGTAGCAATCCCCTTCCTTAGAGAGAAGCCTGACTGTACTATCCTTGCCCTAGGACACTCACCTGAGCTGACTCTGAAAACACGACTGTCCTCAGGGATTCCTCTCAACGGTTCACACTGTCATTAGGAAGAGATGTCCTTAGCATATCCTCCCATCCTCTGGTGGCCATGATATCCCACCTGAGGAGAGCCACCACATTTGGTTGACACTATGTACTTGTATTCATGCTCTCATTGTTTAAATTCCTCATGGATATAACTGATATCTGAACTCTAAGTTGTTAACACAGCATAACGCAGATTAAACATTCAACATGTAGTGAACAGATGCTGTGTGTAAAGCCCCCAAACTATAAATCCAGAAGAATATTATTACCATTTCTGCTTCAGAAACAGGGTCCCATTAATCTGGCCCCTGGTATGAATACATATCTCTAATTCTCCAAACATCATTTATCCACCTTATTGCACCGTTCCTTAGAGGACATCCACTGTGTGGCCACTTCCAAGTTTGAGGCTGGGGGTCTAGGGCTGAGCCTCAAGGTGCCATTGTCCTCCTCCTGGAACTGGTGCTCCCAGCAGTATAAACCAACACTGATCCAGCGTGTGGATCTCCTTGGCAGGTGCACAAGCTCACAGTGGACTAAGTTACTCTCCGGGTCCTTCCTGCTCAGCTCAGGCTGCTCCTTGAGGACTTGGATGATACTGTGCATTCCTCACTTCCTCTTGAATTTTCCAAGCTCAACTTGTCTTTATCCTCACCTCCCTTGGCACACAGCTCCTCGACCATTACCTTGCTTTCCTTTGGGGTTTCTCATCCTCCAAACCTGTTGAGTTCCTTTCTTCCATCTCCTGAGTTCTGTGTTTCCAGTGTGTGGGCTCAGTTGAGGCTCCCAGGAGACACACAGAGAAGGGACCAAGGTAAGGTCTTGGCTGCAGGTTCCAACACATACTTAACATGCATCTCAGTCTCTCATGCACTCAGAAAAAATCTCAGAAGGAAGGGAATTTGGAGAATTTGAATGACCTCATCTTACTGATGAAGAAACTGAGGCCCAGAGATTGGAGATTTCCCCTAAATTCCACCACCACTTGCCACTGTAGAGCCACCACAAAAACCCTGGGCACAAGTTTTTCTGTCCAAAAGCACTAGGAATCCAAGGTTGAATTTCAGGGGGCATTAGATAAAGCATACGTACTTCCACTCTTAAAAATAGCCGAAGGATATTTCCCCCCCAAAAAATGTTGATCTCTGTTCAATAGTCCTATATTTATACTGTTTTCCATCTTGGCTGACACTCTAGGAGCAAGGAATATATGATTATTAAATACATCACTGTCATTTGGGCTTCCCTGGGAGCTCAGCTGGTAAAGAATCTGCCTGCAATGCAGGAGACCTCAGTTCGATTCCTGGGTCGGCAAGATCCCGTGGAGAAGGGATAGACTACCCACTCCAGTATTCATGGGCTTCCCTGGTGGCTCAGATGGTAAAGAATCTGCCTGCCATGGGGGAGACCTGGTTTTGATCCCTGGACTGGGATCATATATTTAATAATATATGATTATGAAATACATCACAGTCATTATTAAAAATACACATGTGGAGATTCCCTGGTGGCTGAGCGGTAAAGAATTCGCCTGCCAATGCAGGCGACCTGGGTTCCACCCCTGATCCGGGAAGATCCCACATGCCACAGAGCAGCTAGGCCCGTGGGGCACAACGACTGAGCCTGTGCCCTAGGGCCTGGGAGCCACGACTGCTGAGCCCACGTGCTGAGTCCGGGACCCACAACAAGAGAAGCCACGGCAATAAGAAGCCCCCACACCACAACTGGAGAGGAGCCCCAGGTCTCCACAACTAGAGAAAAGCCCACAAAGCAACAGCGACCCAGCACAGCCAAAAATAAAACAAAACTAAAATAATAATAATATATATGTGATTCACTGTGAAACAACTGACTCTTGTGCTCAAGGTCGTCTTCCTGAGAGCAGGTGCTCTGTGTACCTTGTTCACCCAAGGCCTCCCCAAGAGCCTGCCTGATACAAGATTCAGCAAATACTTGTCAAGCAGATCAATATGAATCGTCAGGAATCACTAACTCTTACTGATATCTTCTCTTCCCTACCCTGTTTCCATCAGATGCAAATACCAATTCCATCATGTACCAAGTTTGCTTTACATGGTGATTTCATTACCCTCTTTGAGCATATGGATCTCGTATATGATAGAAAAGAATGTAGCATGTAAAATAAGGAAAGTGGTACTAACCTTGGATGATTATGATATCATACAGGAGACAGGCCCTAATCCTCAGGCACTGGCTGTACAGTATAGAAAATCTACACCACAGACACTACAGGGCCTGTTATAAACTTGGGGGTGAGGCTCAAGAAACTGTATTTCAGACAAAAATTCCAGGGAGATTCTCATGCAAGGAAAAAGCCCCAACATTAAACAAATGGCCTAGAATTGAGACACCCTCCAAAATTAGTGGCAACAAGAATGACTCAGCTTAAGTACAGCAAGTCCCTTATCAAGAGGGACTCTCAAGGGGAAATGTCTCCTTGTCCAGGATGGGTGCATAACCCTGCCCAGCCCCACTCTCCTCTAGGACAGAACTGACTGAGCAGCAGTGGCCAGGGGTACGTGATGAGACCTCAGGAAGGGAGCATAATTGGGGACCTATCCTCAGGCTCCTCCATGTACCAGCTTCACCCCAAACCCTCAGGTAAACACAAACCCAAGTAGGTCAGCCTGTGAAATGAAGTCTCATTTAGGATCCACCCCTTTCCTACCAGGGCAGCATTTTCCATGTCTCCTCTAGTCCCTGCTCACAGAGTAGGAATCAAGGAAGCGGCCCTGGCAGTGCTGAGTCCTGCCAGGCACATCATTCTCCCCACCCTGGGCCTCAGGGTGGAGCAGGGGTGTGAGAGAGTCAGTGACCTCTGTGCTCTCACACTCGTGTCCTTCTCAGTCCCTGCTCCCTGGTCCTGTCCCAGCCCACTCTCAGACCCTTCCAGAATGCCCAGCGCCAACATTCACAGAACATCTTCCATTAACAAGAGTTAGTACAGAGAGAGGGGTTGTTTCTACACAGATCCTCACCCCATAAACGTATCCTGTGTACAAACCCAATTCAAACTCTCCTCTGACCTCTAGCTCCCTGGTCTCCACCTGGTGGAGAGGTGCAGCCACACAGGGGAATGCTGGGATGCAGCCCAGTTCAACAGAAGAGAACTGGGATTCTCAGAAATAGGCTGCGTCCAGGCAAAATGAGGCTTTTGATGGGGTTGGTCATTAGCACCCGTCCCACTGCTCTTTTGTACATCTTTTTTCTTTTCTTGGAGGTGTTTTTTCCAACTCTCTAATCAGCTGTCAGACCCTACTTAGTGCCATACTGACAAGGATGAAGTTACACAGGAGATATTATGCAAACACAGATGCAGCCATTCATGTAGTAGATAGTAGTGCTGAGATTTAAGTGGCATTTCCAAATCAGGGTTAGCTGCCATGCTGGAGGAAGAAGAGCTGGAGAAAACGCGTAAATGCTGCTCACAAATTAGCACGAAACAGAACAACCCATGACACCCTCTGAGATGGGATGTTCACTTGAGTTACCAGCTTGAAGGGTCAAAACTGGCAAGTATTCAAAACTTTAGCAACCAGAGGCAATGGCCCTTATGAGATAATGGAATGGGTAGTTGAACCTTTAACAAGCCGACAGTAACACCATCACTTCTCCTCTGAAAGAAGACCATATCCCAGATCCCTCTGAAAACAGGGGAGCTTTCTTCCTTTCCTATTAAAAGTGATTCGAGGGAAGCACTGAATACCAGTCATTAACCACTTAGGATGAATTGACCTGATGCCTTCTTCAGCAATCAATGCAAAGAAATAGAGGAAAACAACAGAATGGGAAAGACTAGATCTCTTCAAGACATTAGAGATACGAAGGGAACATTTCATGCACAGATGGGCTCGATAAAGGACAGAAATGGTATGGACCTAACAGAAAAAGAAGATATTAAGAAGAGATGGCAAGAATACACAGAAGAACTGTACAAAAAAGATCTTCACAACCCGGATAATCACGATGGTGTGATCACTCATCTAGAGCCAGACATCCTGGAATGTGAAGTCAAGTGGGCCTTAGAAAGCATCACTATGAACAAAGCTAATGGAGGTGATGGAATTCCAGTAGAGTTATTTCAAATCCTGAAGGATGATGCTGTGAAAGTGCTGCACTCAATATGCCAGCACATTGGGAAAACTCAGCAGTGGCCACAGGACTGGAAAAGGTCCGTTTTCATTCCAATCCCAAAGAAAGGCAATGCCAATGAATGCTCAAACTACCGCACAATTGCATTCATCTCCCACGCTAGTAAAGTAATGCTCAAAGTTCTCCAAGCCAGGCTTCAGCAATACGTGAACCGTGAACTTCCAGATGTTCAAGCTGGTTTCAGAAAAGGCAGAGGAACCAGAGATCAAATTGCCAACATCTGCTGGATCATGGAAAAAGCAAGAGAGTTTCAGAAAAACATCTATTTCTGCTGTATTGACTATGCCAAAGCCTTTGAGTGTGTGGATCACAATCAACTGTGGGAAATTCTGAAAGAGATGGGAATACCAGAATAACCTGCCTCTTGAGA
This sequence comes from Capricornis sumatraensis, assembly GCF_032405125.1. Classification (NCBI taxonomy): domain Eukaryota; kingdom Metazoa; phylum Chordata; class Mammalia; order Artiodactyla; family Bovidae; genus Capricornis; species Capricornis sumatraensis. The sequence continues at coordinate 124,003,665 of NC_091070.1, read as the reverse complement.
AATCTGTATGCAGGCCAGGAAGCAACAGTTAGAACTGGACATGGAACAACAGACTGGTTCCAAATAGGAGAAGGAGTACGTCAAGGCTGTATATTGTCACCTTGCTTATTTAACTTATATGCAGAGTACATCATGAGAAATGCTGGACTGGAAGAAGCACAAGGTGGAATTAAGATTGCTGGGAGAAATATCAATAACCTCAGACATGCAGATGACACCACCCTTATGGCAGAAAGTGAAGAGGAGCTAAAAAGCCTCTTGATGAAAGTGAAAGAGGAGAGTGAAAAAGTTGGCTTAAAGCTCAACATTCAGAAAACGAAGATCATGGCATCTGGTCCCATCACTCCATGGAAATAGATGGAGAAACAGTAGAAACAGTGTCAGACTTTATTTGGGGGGGCTCCAAAATCACTGCAGATGGTGATTGTAGCCATGAAATTAAAAGATGCTTACTCCTTGGAAGAAAAGTCATGACCAACCTAGATAGCATATTCAAAAGCAGAGACATTACTTTGCCGACTAAGGTCTGTCTAGTCAAGGCTATGGTTTTTCCAGTGGTCATGTATGGATGTGAGAGTTGGACTGTGAAGAAGGCTGAGCGCCAAAGAATTGATGCTTTTGAACTGTGGTGTTGGAGAAGACTCTTGAGAGTCCCTTGGACTGCAAGGAGATCCAACCAGTCCATTCTGAAGGAGATCAACCCTGGGATTTCTTTGGAAGGAATGATGCTGAGGCTGAAACTCCAGTACTTTGGCCACCTAATGTGAAAAGTTGACTCATTGGAAAAGACTCTGATGCTGGGAGGGATTGGGGGCAGGAGAAGAAGGGGACGACCGAGGATAAGATGGCTGGATGGCATCACTGACTCAATGAACGCGAGTCTGAGTGAACTCCGGGAGATGGTGATGGACAGGGATGCTTGGCGTGCTGTGATTCATGGGGTCGCAAAGAGTCGGACACGACTGAGCGACTGGACTGAACTGAACTGAACTGACGCACTTTTACCTCAGGCCTTCGCACCAAGTGTGGAGGAAGGGCTTTGTCCCTTGCTAAGGAAAGTTCAGTCAAGCCTTAGTAAAAGGAAAAGTATTAGGTCAGAGTGAGATCTTCCCTGTGACACTCAAAGTCAATGCAGGAAATAGCCACACCTGTCTAGGTGTTAAGCCAAAGACCACAGACTTCAGTTATTTTTCTAAGCCATGTGAAAGTTTTTACACTTACTAGTTACCATGGTAACTGTATATATTATATATATTTACAACTATATATATATTTACAACTCCCTTATACACACCCCAGTATGGCCAGTGGGGCTTGCTTAGCATCACCTATCCTGTTTTTGAAGCCAATTCACTTTAAACAAGTTCACCTAAACTCCTGATGTCTATGTGAGAGATGACAGTGATATTTAGGGATCTTGCTGGCCAAGCCACACCCCCAACCCACGTGGGCCCCACTAGTGACCAAGATGTTCCATCTCCACCTCCTCCTCTCCTGCTTGGCGGCTGCAGGGGCTGACCTGCTAGAGGAGCATTTTGGTGGAATCTAGAACCTGCGCCATCGCCTAGAGGAGTCCATCTGCATTAACAACTGCCTATGGGAGCAGCTGGAACACAGGCTCAGCTCCACTGCCCGAGGAAGCAGTAGGAGAGGCCCAGGGCCTCCTATTTCTGGTCCATTTAGGGAGAATCTGAAGGTTGCGCTTGAGAAGAGCTTGAGAGATTTCAGAGCACTGTGGTCTGCTTTCCTCCACTTGCTCCTTACAGTCAGCAAGGCTGCAGGGGGTGGGGGTCGTGGGAGCGTGGGCAAGTCCCACTCCCCGCTCTCTGTTGCTGTGTCTGAGCTCAGAGAGTAACTCTCCTCACTGCAGATATAACCAGGTCTGGTCCCCAGAATCCTGATTTCTCATCCATCTTAATCTGTTCATTTGCTGCCTGCTGACTTCTGTGCCCTGGTCCTGTGATTGGCAAGTGGTGGAGCCAGGTCTGCAGGGCCTCCCCCAGCCCTCACGAAGGTTTACCACCCTCTCCTCCAGGCTCTGACACTGAGGAGCTGGCCCTTCCCCATGTCCTTGTCCTACCCACACAGTAGCAGCAGCAGCTATTTAGGAGAAAGAGCCTCCTGAATAGCTCACCCAGGGCATATGAAATGCACACAAAGAACCCACACAGAGGAGCCGCAGGAAAGCCAGGCATTCTACCTACCAGGCCTTATGCCCAGGACATGAGTCCTCAGGGTTTTCTGCTGCGTTGGGACAGTGTCTTTGGAGACAGAGAAAGAGTAACACAGAAAGCCTCTGTCACTCAAAGGTGTAACTTACCTGCTTGCACTTCCCAGGACAGGCTCTACCTCTAACTTCTAGAGTCCAGGCCCGGAGTCCACACCTCAGCTCTGCAATGAGAACCGAGTCCTTAGGGAATAGGTCACTCTCAGGCCCCTTTTCTCCCTAGCCACACCAATCTCCAATTTTAGAAGCCAAGAGAGAAGGTGGAGAGAACAGATCTATACAGACCCACAGACCCAAATTTCTATAACTATTCTCAGTCTAGAAAACATCCTCTCCTTCCTACAGAAGACCATGTCTGTATGCACATGCTTCATACCAAGCACTTCTTTTCCTAGAAAATCACAAAAGCCGTCCTTTTGCTCCCAAGTGAATTGGAGAGTGAACTGACCCTTGAAGAGGAAGTGGTAGGTCTGGCTACCTGGTGTGCAGTGGCTAAAAACTGTGGTTCTTAAATTTAGAGTGCCTTAGAATCAGCTGTGGAGATTATAGAAGCTACTTCCTGGGTTTCAATTCTGAGATTTAGTTGGTATGGAGTCCTAGAGTCTGAATTTTTCACATAAGCATAACCGTACGTTTCTGATGCAGGTGAGCTGCATATCACAGTTTAAAACCTATTGTTCTGTAACACTAACTCAGCCCTATAAATAAGTTTGTTTTCCTTTGAGAATTTTTAATTGAAAAGTGGATAAGTCACACCACAAATTAACATAAAGATCTTAAACCATTCCCTAGAAAAAGTTCCTAGTTACATTCTCTCACCTTCCAGAATTAAAATCAAGTGCTCAGTCCACAATTACTTCCTAATAACAGCTGAAAAAGTCAAACAAACAACAAACACACATTCTACCACCACCATCCACAACAAAAAGTTCCATCAAAAGACTCATGCCTGAGACTTCCCTCGTGGTCCAGTGGCTCAGACTCTGCGCTCCCAATGCAGGGGGCCTGGGTTTGATCCCTGGTCGGGAAACTAGATCCCACATGTCACAACTAAGATCCAGCACAGCTAAATATTAAAAAAAAAAAAAGACTCATGTGTGAGGCAGACCATGCCCCAGTTTTATAGTAGATGAAGTGATATCAACTTCTGTTACACTTGTTTAAGTATTTTCCATAAGTGCTTTTGGCCTTCACCCCTGAGGAACTCATTGGCAGAAGCAGCAAAATGGGTGAGAAGTCAGCTAAACTATGAAGAAATTAGTTAAAGACAAAGTAGGAAAATTCGAGGACCTCTATCCCTGTGGTGAGTCAAGCATCCCAGCAACTCTTCCTTCATTCCTGTGCTGCCGTGGCTGCTAGGAATTGATAATATAATCAGTAATCAGTGGCGAACTCAAGTAACGCTTTTAAGAACTTCATTTTATGGACATAACCTTTAGGAAAACAACAGCATATGAATCAAGTAAATCTCAGACTGGTCAAAATCCAGTCACAAATTACTTTTGGGGAAAATTTCTAAAAGCCTTTCTTGTGTTTCACACTTTGAAAAGTAGTTTTTGGCTGTAAAAAATGCAAAACAAACAAACAAACAAGTATCTTTGAAATGGAGAATTCTGCAAAATTTAACTTTTCATGAAGTATATTCTTTCCTTCTATATGTTGAAATCCATTCTTAAAGGCAAATGAGATCAATCTGTGTCACCACCACTGTCTTCCAGTTTGCTGTAATTCAAATGAGAAACATGCTGAGTATACCTGCATAGGAAATAGGGTGAGAGTCCTTGAGGGAAAAAAAAATGAAAAGTAAAAAAGACACCTAATGTAATGCTTCAAACATGTAACAATATCTCTTGACCTTCAACCTAAAACAGACAGATAACTTAAAGATTCATACAGGGTTCATTATATCCCCCATCTCATTACTGCTAAAGTGAATATGCTAGACACGTTGAATTGAGGTTCTATGTCTGTTGTAACGAGTGACCATGAGTTTAGCATCTTAAAAGAACACACCTTTATCATCTTACAGTTCTGTAGATTAGGGGTCCAACAAAGATCTCATTGGACTAAAATCAAAATGTTGACAGGACTGCCTTATCTTCTGGAGGCTCTAAGAGATGACCTGTTAACTTGCATTGTCTAAAAAGATTTTAGAGCCCTCCCACATTCCTTGGCTGCTGCCCTCTTCATCCATCTTCTAAACTAGAAACTCAGAGCGAGGTAGAGTCCTCGCGTTGCCTCATTCTGACCTGAAGGCCCTGTGTAATTTCAGGGTATCCATCTGAATAGTCCAGGGTCATCTCCTCGTCTCAAAGTCTGTGTCCTAACCACAGCTGCAAAGTTTCTTTTTCTAACATATTCACAGGTTTTGAGAATTACAGCAGGGACAACCTAGAGGGGCAGTATTCTGCCACTGACAATGGTGTTAACTAAGGTGCTAATTAATATTGAAACTAAGAATAAAAATCGTTTACTTTCAACAAAATTTAGTAAAATTAAGACGATATATGAAGGTGCAATGCAGAACAGTAAAGACAAAGTCAAATCAGAACCCTAGAAGTGCTCCATTGATGACCATTATCTTACACAAGGGCTAGTCAGTTTAGGTTCCTTTTCTCAGATGTTGATTACCCTGCCTCCCAGATTGAGTTTGAGGATATAAATTTCATCTGAGCCTAAGAGCCTGTGATGGAGAAAGTGAAGGTGGTGATGGAGAAAGTGGAGGTGGTGATGGAGAAAGTGGAGGTGGTGATGGAGTCGCTAAACCTAGAACCCTACTCTCCTTTGACTGTGAAATTTCAGTTGATCTCCATGGAACAGATGGGACGATTTTCTCAGACTTAGCCTTGCGTGAACACAGGGGTCCTTGCGCACCTTCCCCAGGAGGGGGCGCCATGGACCTCCCCTTAGAACTTGGCCTCATGAAGAAGCAGGCCCCAAGAAGCTAACCTGTCTGGGACTTTATGAACACGACGGTCCCAATGGAGAGGTTCCTGACTTTTAGTCACGCATCTCGGGGGTGGGCCTAAGGCCCGTGCTTCCTCCATTGACTGGAGAGGGGGAGCTCCTCAGGCTGAGCCATCTTGTGCTGTCTCCTCCAAACCAATTTCTGACGAGAGACAAATGTATTCATGCTTCTTAGGCTGGTGGAAAACACTCCCTCATTTTCCTCTCAGACTAGGGCAGCGCCTTCCTATGTTGGCCTGCTCTGTGGTGTGGAGGAGGGGTGGGGAGGATGGGAGCAGGAGGAGCAGGGAAAGGAGGAGGAGTGGGAACGAAGAAAAGCCTGGGGAGATAAGGGCAGGAGGAGAAGGAAGGAGACAGAAGCTGAGGGAGAGTAAGGAGCAGGATGACCAGAGCCTGAATGGCAAGAAGGTCCTAGTCTCTGGTCCCAGAATGGCAGCTGCCTCCTCTTGAACTTCCCCTGACCTCATGCTGGACACACACGCTAGCCTCCTCTCTCATCCACCAACTTCCTTTAGTCCCACAAGAGCAGACTCCCATTGCCCCCACCCCCAAACTCCTTACATGCCTTGATTCTGCGGATTTTTTTTCCTTTCCCCTTAGGTCTCTCCAGAGCTGGCACAGTTTCCTCCTCACCAGCAAACAAACCCTTGTCTGTGGTTCTGGAGAGTCCAAACCACAGAAATCTCCCAGGGAATGCAAGTCACATGGGCTCATGGGTTCACCCTGAAGAATCTCAATTCAGCCATCCAAGACATGCTAGGTTGATATGTGGGAAGATGCCGAACTTTTCTTGGCTTCCTCAATGGTTCAGAGGTAAAGAATCCAACAACAATACAGGAGACTCTGGTCGATCTCTGGGTTAGGATGATCCCTAGAGGAGGAAATGGCAACTCTTTCCAGTATTCTTGCCTGAAAAATCCCATGGACAGAGGAGCCTGGCGAACTGCAGTCCAAAGGGTCACAAAGAGTTGGACATGACAGAGCACACACCCACAAACTTGTTTTAAAAAAAGAAAGCAAACTCTAAGAAGACCTTTGGTGCAAGTCACTGTTACATGGAATAACTTACACTATGAAATCCTAAACCAGGTGATCAAACGTCATTCTAAAGTCACAGATCATCCTTAGCAAGAGAAAGCAGGCTGTAAGTACTATGTACAGGAACAAAACTGGGACAGATCCCACCAAGGCCCAGGTAGGAGAATATGCTTAGGCCAATGGCTAAGTAACCTCCTGTATTAGTCAGCTTGGGCTGCCATACAAAATTACTGTCGACTGGCTGGCTTAACCAGCAACCTTTTTTCACACATTCTGGAGGCTGGATGTCCAAATCAAGATTGATGTTTGTGCCAATTCGGTTTCTGGTGCAAGCACTCTTCCTGGCTTGCAGATAGCAGATGCCTCGATGGCTCCTCACAGGCCTTTTCTTATTGGTTGAGCTGGGGTAGGGCACCTCTTAATAAAGGTGAAAGAGAAGAGTATAAAAGCTGGCTTAAAACTCAACATTCAGAAAACTAAGATCATGGTCCCATCACTTCATGGTAAATAGATGAGGAAACTGGAAACTGTGACAGACTTTATTTTCTTAGTCTCCAAAATCACTGCAGATGGTGACTGCAGCCATGAAATTCAAAGATGCTTGCTCCTTGGAAGAAAAGCAATGGACAAACCTAGACAGTGTATTGAAAAGCAGGGACATTACTTTGCTCATGAAGGTCTGTCTAGTCAAAGCTATGGTTTTTCAAGTAGTCATGTATGGATATGAGAGCTGGACAATAAAAAAGGCTGAGTGTCGAAGGACTGATGCCTTCAAACTGTGGTACTGGAGAGACTCTTGAGAGTCTCTTGGATTGCAAGGAGATCAAACCAATCATTCCTAAAGGAAATCAGTCCTGAGTATTCATTGGAAGGACTGATGCTGAAGCTCCAATACTTTGGCCACCTGATGTGAAGAGCTGACTCATTGGGAAAGATCCTGATGCTGGGAAAGATTGAAGGCGGAAGGAGAAAGGGATGACAGAGGATGAGATGATTGGATGGATCACCGACTCTATGGAGATGAGTTTGAGTAAACTCTGGGAGATGGTGATGGACAGGGAAGCCTGGCGTGCTGCCGCAATCCATGGGGTCGCAAAGAGGCAGACGCGACTGAGTGACTGAACAACAACAACAAGGGCAGGAGCCTAAGCTCTCCGGTATCTTTTCTCATAAGAACACTAATCCTATCCGATCAGGACCCCAAGACTATGGTCTCATTTAATCTTAATTACTTCCTTAAAATGCCTTCTCCAAATACAGCCCCACAGGGATTAGAGTTCAAGATATGAATTAGGTGTGGGGCAGGGGGTGCACATGCATTCAGTTCCTAACATCCTCCCCAGCCTCCTCCCCGCATGAAGGCATTTGCAGCTCTCAGCTCTGGTCCCTGGGAACTGCCCAAGCACTGGGTCCTCAGATTCCTCTCCCCACAGACTTTCTCCCCTCTCTGTGATTCCAATGCCTCAACACGGGGCTCAGCTGTTGACTGGCTGACACTCAGAAGCAGTGGACTGACTTGCTTTCACCTGGATCACTTTCAGAAGAGAGCTTATACTTGCAGAAATGTGTTCACTGAGGAGACTGGCTGTGGTGGCAGAAAAATGCTTCCCCAAAGATTTTCACATCCTGATCCCTGGAATTTGTGATTATGTTACTTGACATGGCAGAAGAAACTTTGCTGGTGTGATTAAATTAAGGACCTTGAGATGGGGGGCTCATGAAATCACAAAGATCCATATAGAGGGAGGATGGAGAGTTGGTATCAGAATAATGTGTTGTGAGAATAATTTGATCAGTTGCGACTGGTTTGAAGATGGAAGGGAGCTATGAGAGTGAAATGTGGGCATCTTCTAGAGGCTGGACAATGCAAAGAAATAGATTCTCCCCTAGAGCTTCCAGGAAGAAACTCAACCCAATTGTCACATTGATTTTAGCCCAGGGAGATGCATCTTGGACTTCTGATCTCCAGAACCATAAAATAATAAACGTGTGATAAGTCACTAAGTGTGTGGTAATGTGTTACAGTAGCAATAGGAAACTCCTATAGTAGAAATTGGTGGATAAAGAATATTTAAAACCAGTTCTGGTGGGGATTTGTTACCATGGCTTTAGACCAATTACTCTATCCCCAGAAATGCAAACTTTCAAACTGTTCAGTTCTCAGTGTAGATAATGTAAATAATCCTGGATGAAGTACCAGCCATCCCCATATAAAAGGTTGAAACCCTCACTGGCACTCAGGGATAAACATCTAATATGCTCCAAGACAGGGTTGTGCATGCCTGGTCTATTTGAGATAGGGTTGCAGGGACTGGGGCACTGGATTTATAATGTTCTCCACTGGGCTAGCTGCAGGGGCCTGGGCTGCAGGGGATTCTTCTGTCATATCCAGGTAGTCTAGTATCTGAATGCCCTTCCCTTCAATGATGAACTTCCCACATCTGCAACTTTTAAGGATCACATACCTGCTTTCTTAGTTTCCTAGGGGCTAAGTTGTGGGTCTGTTATCAACAACTGTCCAATCTTTATCAGTAACAACTACTCCAGAATCTGACAGGAGTTGAGAGACACAAGAATGCTTCCATGGTGACTCAGTAATAAAGAATCTGCCTGCAATGCAGGAGACACGAGTTAGAGAATCAGTTTCAACCTCTGGGTCGGGAAGATCCCCTGGAGGAGGAAATGGTAACCTACTCCATGGATTTCCCTACTCTTGCCTGGAAAAACCATGGACAGAGGAGTCTGGTGGGTACAGTCCATGGGGCTGCAAAGAGCTGGACTCAACTGAGTGGCTGAGCACACATGCAAGAGACACAGGAGTAGGCTCTGGGGAATTTCTTTTTGTCCCTGCAGTGGAAGAACCCCTCATCTCAAGATCCCTAGTTTAATACAGGCCAGGTGCCGCAGAAGTCATGGAGCCATGGGTGGTGTCCAGTGTGCAGGGCCAGTAGTGTCACTTGTGGAGAGCTACAGGGTTTGTCACTCATCAAGGGGCACCAGTGCCCTTCCCATTTGGCCTGTGTGCTCATTTCCATTGGCCTTTCTTATTCCTCCCAGTTTGTAAAGCCTGGTTCTCCAGTTTGCAGGAGATTCTCTGAGCTATTAGTTTGGGGTTGGCCTAAAATTTCCTTCAATTTTTTAAGTAAAAAATAAAAGATACATTTTGCGTTTTCACAGAGAACTTTATTAAACAACATAGTCACCATATCGTTTCACAACCTTGTCATTCTTCAGGCAACCTCACAATTCCATCTTCCCCAAATATTTTTATCTTTTTGGCAAAGAACTGTTTCAGGTGCCTTTTATAGCCTCCCAAGAAATTGAAATTTTTTCCATTAAGAGAATTTTGTAAAGATCAAAATAAATAAAAATCCAAAGTCTGGTGAATACGGCAGATGAATCAGAACTCCCAGCCAAGCTGTAACAGTTTTTGCCTGGTCATCAAAGAAACAAGTACTCTTGTGTTATCCTGATGGAACAGTATGCACTTTCTGTTGACTAATTCTGGACACTTTTTGTTGAGACTGACTTTCAGTTGGTCTAGTTCGAAGCAGTGAAGTGAAGTGAAAGTCACTCAGTCGTGTCCAACTCTTTGAGATCCCATGGACTATACAGTCCATGGAATTCTCTAGGCCACAGTACTGGAGTGGGTAGCCTTTCCCTTCTCCAGGGGATCTTCCCAACCCACGGATCGAACCCAGGTCTTCCACATTGCAGGCAGATTCTTTACCAGCTGAGCCACAAGGGAAGCCCAATGGGAAGCAGTACCTTTGGGAATTAATCATTTGATTTTCCAGAGGGGCTCATAATAGAGGACTCCATTCTAATCCCACTCCATATACACAACAGCACCTTTGTGGATTAAGACAGGCTTTTGGTGTGGTTGGTAGTGGTTCATTTTGCTTGCCCCACCATCCCTTCGATTCCACATTATTGTCCAGTATACACTTTTCATCGCCCATGATCATTTATTTTAAAAACGGAAAGTTTCTGTTACATTTAAGTAGAGAATCATGTGCGGAAATATGGTCAGGAAAGTTTTTTCCACTTATGTGGGGGGGCTTCCCTGGTGGCTCAGACAGTAAAGAATCTGCCCACAGTGCAGGAGACCCAGGTTCGATCCCTGAGTCAGAAAGATCCCCTGAAGAAGGAAATGGCAACACATTCCAGTATTCTTGTCTGGAAAATCCCATGGACAGAGTAGCCTGTTGGGCTACAGTCCAGGGGGTCACAAAGAGTCAGACACGCCTGAGCGACTAATACTTTCCATTCCTTTTCAGTGGTCTGCCTGACTTGGGAGCATCCTCCAGTGAGAAATCTCTGGCACAAAATTTTGCAAACCACTTTGGACATGTTCTATGAGTCATAGCACCTTCTCCCTACAATGCACAAATCTTTATGTGTGTGTGTGTGTGTTTCAGTTGCATTTTGACCTTTCTTAACATAATAAAGCATAATATGCTGAAAATGTTGCTTTTTCCTCTTCCATTTTCAATATTAAAATGGCTACACAAAAATTATCAACTTTGATCACATTTTTAACTGCATGCTGATATGACAGTGTGTGACAGCTGTCACATAATAATCAAACAAACTAGTTTTGAATGATGTTAAAGACACTAAGTGCTACTAGAGCCACCTTATGGTAAAAACCAAATGAACCATTTGGCCAACCTAGTAGCTCTTGAATAACGTATATTTCAGATAAAAGTAGCCACAATCTATTTCCGATGGCTGCAGAGGAAATAAAGCAGAAGGGGAAAGAAGGGAGGAAGGAAGGAAAGTTCTTTCTAGAAGTTAGCTAGGTGCTGAGTTTCTTTGTGTTTAACTCCAGGATTCTCTTCCTCCAAGCTAGTCACCTTCCCCCTTAAGCCAATGTCACCCTCAAGGATCAAGTTACTGCATTCCTTGCTCTCTATTCTGAAACCACAAGTTGGCTGTCTTCTCCCTCCTCCCCTCTCTGGGCCCTGGAGTCTAACCCAATCATATCCAGTGAGAAAACAAACCAACCAACAAATTAACCATACTCTTCAAGCAAGCACATCATCTTTCTAGCCCTTATTTTAGTCATCAACTTCTTTTTCAGAATCTTCATTTCTTGTATTCTAAATGGTGAGTGAAGGAAAAGCCTGGTCCCTGGGATATCATGAGAATGAAGTAGGAAGGATGTGAGCAGTGAATATGCACACTGAGTATCACTTTGAGATGTAACTCTGAATCTATTTGGCTGGAGAAGACTCTTGAGAGTCCCTTGGACAGCAAGGAAGTCAAATCAGTCAATCCTAAAGGAAATCAACCCTGACTATTCATTGGAAGGACTGATGCTGAAACTCCAACACTTTGGCCACCTGATGTGAAGAGCTGATTCACTGGAAAAGGCCATGATGCTGGGAAAGACTGGGGGCAGGAGGAGAAGGAGACTGCAGAGGTTGCCATGGTTGGATGGCATCAATGGACATGAGTTTGGGAAAACTCTGGAAGATAGTGAAGGACAGGGAAGTCTGGCCTGTTGCAGTCCATGAGGTCGCAAAGCCTTGGACACGACTGAGCAACTGAATAACAAATACACATGACCCATACATATGCTTTTATTTTATACATTGTGGTGATTTGGTCGCTAAGTCGTCTCTGACTCTTGCGAGTCAGACTGAAGCCTGCGTGGCTCCTCTGACCATGGAATTCTCCAGGAAAGAATACTGGAGTGGGTTGCCATTTCCTGCTCCAGGGGATCTTCCTGACCCAGGAATGAAACCCAGGTCTCCTGCATTGAAGGCAGATTTTTTACCGACTGAGGTACGAGGGAAGCTTTTTTTTTTTTTAATACTTGTATAAATATAAATAAATAAATAAATATATATATATATATATGCATACACTGTTTTACAGCTTGTTTATTACTTAAAGTCTTTTTGCATCAGCGTAACACACAATCTCAGAATTCCTGTTCTCCGCGTGTGAACCAGGACAAAAAGTAAGAATTTGAAGAGACTGGCAAAATTTGCCGCATCTCACCTAAGTGACAAGATGTTTCTTAGCACAGGATTGGTACGGTCCACAAGGCGGGGGAATCATGACGTCACGTTCCCTTCAGTAGCCGACCCGCCATTGGTCATCTTGGCAGTGGTGGGCTGGAGGAGAGGAGCGGCCTTAGAGGTCGTGAATGGGGTTGGCTTATGTAAATCTTGGGCTTTCCTGGTGGCTCAGAGGTTAAAAGGTCTGTCTGGAATGAGGGAGAACCAGGTTCGATCCGTGGGTTGGGAAGATCCCCTGGAGAACCAGGTTCGATCCGTGGGTTGGGAATATCCCCTGGAGAAGGAAATGGCAACCCACTCCTGGAAAATCCCATGGAAGGAGGAGACTGGTAGGCTAAAGTCCATGGGGTCTCAAAGAATCGGACACGACTGAGCGACTTTACTTTCACTTTCACTATGTAAATCTTGCAGCGAAGTGGTACAGTGCCCTGCTAGGCACTTCCCCAGTTATGGAAGTTTTCCTGTGATTTTGTTGGATTTTTTGGAAGAGTTGTTTGGAGGGCCTCAGAGACATGGAAAAGAGGGGGTGAGGAGGGTAGCGGAAGGGATGTGGGGAAATGGCAAAATGAGCGTGTCTAGACAGTGAACGTGTCTAAGGCTGTGCGGGGGCGGGGGTGGGGAGGCAGGCTAAAGATCAACTCATACTTATCTGGCAGAGATACCATGATTCTGAAAGTGGGTCTCCCAGAGCAAGGGTTGTCCTTTGCACTTTGGATTTGTTGATCTCTGTGATTTCCTCAGGTGTGGGAAACCACATTGTAGTAACTTGTGGTAGTTGGGGGGAAGCATGTGCGTTCTGCTTCGGTAACTAGTGATAAAAATGCAGTTAGTGACATAATGGTAAAAACTTACTTGGCCTCTTTATTTTCCCAATTATTAACTGTTTTTTTTTTTTTTTTTTTTTCCTTTTCTTGGCATTCTTTGACAGTGCCAGGCCTCTGTCAGTTCAGATCATTCGCTCAGCTGTACGGGAGTCTTTGAATATTAGGCCTTATCCTGCTCTATTTATCCTTTTACATACCCTTCTATCAGTTCAGTTAAGTTGCTCAGTTGTGTCTGAATCTTTGCGACCTGGTGGACTGCAGCAGGCTTTCCTGTCCTATCATCAACTTCTGGAGCTTGCTCAAACTCGTCCATCAAGTTGGTGATGCCATCCGACAATCTCATCCTCTGTCCTCCCATTCTCCTCCTGCTTTCAATCTTTCCCAGCATCAGGGTCTTTTCCATTGAGTCAGTTCTTTGCATCAGGTGGCCAAAGCATTGGAGCATCAGCTTCAACATCGGTCCTTCCAATGAATATTCAGGACTGATTTTCTTTAGGATGGACTGGTATGATCTCCTTGCAGTCCCAGTGAAGTCGCTCAATCGTGTCCAATCCCCATGGACTGTAGCCTACCAGGTTCTACCATCCATGGGATTTTTCAGGCAAGAATACTGGAGTGGGTTGCCATTTCCTTCTCCAGAAGATCTTCCTGACCCAGGGATTGAACCTGAGTCTCCCGCATGATAGACATCGTAGGCAGACGTTTTACCTTCTGAGCCACCAGGGGAGATCCAAAATCTAGGCCTTAAAGGGGGCACCCGGACTTGAACCAGGGACCTCTTGATCTGCAGTCAAATGCTCTACCACTGAGCTATACCCCCATGCAGTCCAAGGGACTCTCAAAAGTCTTCTCCAACACCAGAGTTCAAAAGCATCAATTCTTTGGCGCTCAGCTCTCTTTAGAGTTCAAATGTCACATCTATAACTGACTACTGGAAAAACCATAGAGGGAGTTTTGACTAGATGGACCTTTGTTGGCAAAGTAATGTCTCTGCCTTTTATATGCTGTCTAGATTTGTCATAGTTTTTCTTCCAAGGAGCATGCATCTTTGAATTTCATGGCTGCAGTCACCATCTGAAGTGACTTTGGAGTGAAGTGATTTTGGAGACTGAAAAACAAAGTCTGTCACTGTTTCCATTGTTTCCCCATCTATTTACCATGAAGTGATGGGACCAAGTGCCATGAGCTTAGTTTTCTGAATGTTGAGTTTTAAGCCAAATTTTTCACTTTCATCAAGCGGCTCTTTAGTTCCTCTTTGCTATCTGCCATAAGGGTGGTGTCATCTGCCTATATGAAGTTATTGATATTTCTCCTGGCAATCTTGATTCCAGCTTGTGCTTCATCCAGCCCATCATTTAGCATGATGTACTCTGCATATAAGTTAAATAAGCAGGGTGACAATCAGCCTTAATATACTCCTTTCACACTTTGGAACAAGTCTGTTGTTTCAGGTACAGTTCTAACTGTTGCTTCCTGACCTGCATACAGATCTATCAGGAGGAAGGTCAGGTTGTCTGGTATTCCCATCTCCTGAAGAATTTTCCACAGTTTGTTGTGATCCACACAAAGACTTTGGTTTAGTCAATAAAGCAGAAGTAGATGTTTTTCTGGAACTCTATTGCTTTTTTGATGATCCAATGGATGTTGGCAATTTGATCTCTGGTTCCTCCACTTTTCTAAATCCAGCTTGAACATCTGGAATTTCACAGTTCACATTCTGTTGAAGCCTGGCTTGGAGAATTTTGAGCATTACTTTGCTATCATGTGAAATAAGGGCAATTGTGCAACAGACCAACCTAGACAGCATATTAAAAACAAAGATATTACTTTGCCAGCAAACGTCTGTCTAGTCAAAGCTATGGCTTTTCCAGTAGTCATGTATGGATGTGAGTGTTGGACCATAAAGAAAGCTGAGTGCCGAAGAATTGATGCTTTTGAAATGTGGTGTTGGAGAAGACTCTTGAGAGTCCCCTGGACTGCAGAGATCAAACTAGTCAATTCTAAAGGAAATTAGTCCTGAATATTCATTGGAAGGGCTGATGTTGAAGTTGATGCTCCAATACTTTGGCCACCTGATGCAAAGAACTGACTCATTTGAAAAGACCCTGATGCTGGGAAAGATTGAAGGTGGGAGAAGGGGATGACAGGATGAGATGGTTGGATGGCATCACCAACTCTATGGATTTGAGTTTGTGCAATCTCCAGGAGTTGGTGATGGACAGGGAAGCCTTCCATGCTACAGTCCCTGGGATCGAAAAGAGTTGGACTCGAATTGATTGTACTCTGCCATTATACAGAATTCGGTTGTTGACTCTGCTAGTTATTGGAAATTTGTCTATGTATAGGAGCGCAAAGAGTGTGGGAAGTGGAGAACTTGAGCCCAAGAGAAGCTGGAGTTGTCTCATGTAGGTCAGGAGCAGGCTTGAAGGGTCGTGAGCTCAGCGTTGTTTCGTCGGAGCCCCGCTCACTAGGGCTCAGTGTCCACAGCCTGGCGTGCTCGACACCGAGACTCAATGCCTCTGGTGCCGGCGATGCTGGACCAAGATAGAAACATTTGAATCACTGTTCCACAGTAGTTGGAAGGGACGGGGAAAGATTTGCAGCAGCTGGTCTCTGTGGCGTAACTGGTTAGCGTGTTCGGCTGTTAACCGAAAGATTGGTGGTTCAAGCCCATCCAGGGGCCCATTGGTTTCAACTGTGGCGATGTTTTAACTATTGTTTTTACGCATCTGCAGTGCCTGAAATCTCCACCTACTTCACCTCAGCATGTTCTTTCCTCCCTTCCGGTTTTTAACTGGTGCCCCTGGTCTCTCTGACGCCTGCCCACACTAAGTCATCTGCCTTGTACATTCCAGGGCAGCTGCCAGAGGATGAAGGCACGCGCACACAGGTGGGAATTGGGGGGAATCCCTTACTTAAGATGAGACATCGCAAATTAGGCTCTATGTCATCACCTGAGCTGGCACCCCACTGCCACAGGATCTCACCGACACCCCCACCCTTTCATTTGGGACTGCCACTTTCTTTTTTGTTTTCTTTTCTTCCCCACCACAAGTACCATCATCCAGTTTCAGAACACTCCTTTCATCTTCATTTCCCTTCAGTTCAGCTGTAGATAATCCCTTTTCTTTCCTCTAGCCCCAGTTAATGTTACTCTGCCCTCTGCCTCCATGAATGTCTTTTCGATACTTCAGATAAATAGAATAAATCAATATGTAGTGCTTTCTGACAGGATTCTTTCACTTAGTGCAATGTTTTTGAGGTTTATCCAGGCTCTGGCTTAAGTTTGCTTCTTATTACTGAGAATTTCATTGTGTAAATATACCACATTTCATGTACCAGCTGATGGGCATTTGAGCTGTTTCCACTTTTTTTTTCTATTATGAATAATGCTGCTACAAATATTTGAATAATTTTATCTGCACCTATTTCATTTTTTTTCATTTCTCTTGAATAGATTTATAGAAGTGAAATTGCTGAGTTTATAGTAAGCTTGTTTGTAGTAACACTTCCTAAGGCCAACTTGACTTCACACTCCAGGATGTCTGGCTGTAGGTGAGTGACCACACTATTGTGGTTATCTGGGTCATTAAGACATTTTTCATATAGTTCTTCTGTGAATTCTTGTCACCTTTTCTTAATCTCTTCTGCTTCTGTTAGGTTCACGCTGTCTCTGTCCTTTATTGTACCCATTTTTGCATGAAATATTCTCTTGGTAGCTCTAATTTTCTTGAAGAGATCTCTAGTCTTTCCGATTCTATCGTTTTCCTCTATTTCTTTGCATTGTTCACTTAATCATAATATTGCATGAATCTCCTGGCCCAGTATCAGTCAATGAAGTGTAACTGTTATTATGACATTTTAAAAGAAGGGATGTGATACGTATTTCTTTCCCCCACAAAATGTCAGGGCACACAGACACCAAAAATCAAATTTCTTAAATATCTTTGTTGGATCTCACATACCAATATCATTAAGAAGGGGAGGAGGAAGACTATGTGGGGTAAGGGGGAAGGTTAACTTTTAAAAATGTTTATCTCCGTTTCAAGTGGTTATGCTCTTATGCCACTCACTGACCTTTTTAAATATAAGTTTTAACTTCTTCAAAAGTCACTGTTGGTCAAAGTCAAACCAGGCTAATCAGTGTACAGATTGATTGGCAGAACATGGATTAAATATTCAATAGCGGAACCCACTCCACTCCTCTTGCCTGGAAAATCCCATGGACAGAGGACCCTGGTAGGCTGCAGTCCATGGGGTTGCTAAGAGTTGGACATGACTGAGCGAATTCACTTTCACTTTTCACTTTCGTACATTGGAAAAGGAAATGGCAACCCACTCCAGTGCTCTTGCCTGGAAAATCCCAGGGACAGGGGAGCCTGGTGGGCTGCTGTCTATGGGGTCGCACAGAGTCGGACACGACTGAAGCGACTTAGCAGCAGCAGCCTTTATAACCACATATATGCTAACGTGTCTTCCAAAGTCACTGTTGCAGGTATCATTATCAACTCCAAAAGCCCAAAGCCATATTTCCCTGATACCTTGTGGTCACTGTCATCACCTTCAGTCACTTTATCCTGTAAATTGAAGGTCTCTGTGTTATTACATGATCTTAGAAGCAGAGGTGTATGTCCAATTGGTTTCAGTGCAGGAAGAGACCCTGTTTCTCTGTGAACCAATGGAGCTGAAGAGCACTCTATGTTCCCAATAAGCCATATCAGATTTTTTTTTTTCCTCAAGAGTTGCTGATTATTCCATTGTGGTAACATCTTTATGCAGACTATATACTACTTTGTGTGCATGATAAGTCACTTCAGTCACGTCCAACTCTCTATGATGCTATGGATTGTAGCCCACCAGGCTCCTCTGTCCATAGGATTGTCCAGTCAAGAATACTGGATTGGGTTGCCATATCCTTCTCCAGGGGATCTTCCTGACCCAGGGATTGAACCCATGTCTCCTGAATTGGCAGGCGGTTTCTTTACCACTGTGTCACCTGGGACTATATACTACTCTGAGTCCTATTAAGAAAATGGTTTCCATGACACAAGAAACTAGAAGCTAAAACATCACTCTGAAAACTAGCTTTACCCCACTGAGCAAGTTCTCCCTAGGACTCCAGAAGTTTTTAATAAGGTTGGTGCTTAGTTGCTTACTGTATGGTATATGGGATTAAGGCTATTTTTTCACAACACTTCAGATAAATTATTGCAATGTGACTTTAAGCCACATAAACCTAACTTTTATTAGGTTCCAATTTTCGAAGTTTAAGAAGAAGTTGGACGACAATTGCTTTTCTGGTGTACTCTCGAGTTTCCTCACATAGCAGTGTCATCCCTCAGTTTGTATGGGGGGTTGTGATGGAGGTGGAGCCCCAGTGTTGAAAAGCAACCTGCCCACTCCTTCCTTCACTTAGTAATGAATGCTTAGTGGAGCACTTGGTCATTGTAGCCATTTTCAACCTTGTGAAACCACCAGCCTAGCCAATCCCAGCAGAGTTATAGTGACACACATATCAGGAGAATTTCCCATGGTTTGGACTTACAAACTGATAGGATAGGATGTGGGTTAGAAGAAGACTCTCCTTCCCAGGGTAATCCATAAGCTCATTCACCTGTTACTTGAATGGTTGGTGGTCCCAGCCCCAAAAGGCTACTATCCTTGTGGGTTTTTTTTTTTTTGACAGATCTCAGGTATTTTCATGTTGTGTTTATGATGCACAGTCTCTGTTAACTACTTCTCTGATCCTTAACCTCAACCTCTCTCTTTCAATCAGATATGGAAAAATCTTGCTTATACTCCTAAAGGCTCACATTAATTACTAAAGGGTTTGGTGGAAAGAATTATTTTTTAGAAGGATAAAAATAAGTTCTGGAGTTCCAAGCTCACTGACAATATAACATTTCTGCCTGAGGCTGAGTTTCTGCAGCTGCTCATTCCTGGAAAGCTGGTGTCAATTCCCTGAAGCCAAATACCAAGAACACATCTCTCATTGAACAGCTTAGGTTTTTTTTTTTTTTTAATTCCTTGAAGCCAGAAGAACACACTTCATGATCTAAGTAAGACAGTGGTAACAAGGCTCTATTATAAGATTTGGGCTTTGGCTGGGTGATAGGGGGAGGATGGGAGGAAGCAGGGTGTGTTCCATATTGAGGACTCTTAGCTCCAGCAACTCTATGATTGAAGTAAAGAAGTAACATCATTTTGTTATGAAGAGGATGTTTGGGATTTTGTAGTGCAAACATATCACAGTTGCTTGATGGATGCTGTTCACTGCTGGGTTCATACGTTGTTCAGGATTTTGAGAGTGAGGGATTGATTCACGGAAGAGATATGATGTTGGGTTAATTTGACTTTCCTTGGCAAGACAGCCAGGCTGCTGCCAACTGGGAACTCACTCATCCTGAAGAGTGAGTCTCCATGATTGAGCTTGAAGAAAATAAAAATTGGAAAACTGATACTTAAGTTTAAATGTTCATTCAGTTCAGTTCAGTCACTCAGTCATGTCCGACTCTTTGCAACCCTATGGACTGCAGCACGCCATTCTTCCATGTCTATCAACAACTCCCAGAGTTTGCTCAAACTCATGTTCATTGAGTCGGTGATGCTACCCAACCATCTAATTCTCTGTCATCCCTTCTCCTCCTGCCTTCAATCTTTCCCAGCATCAGGGTCTTTTCCTGTGAGTCAGTTCTTCACATCAAGTGGCCAAAATATTGGAGCTTAAGCTTTAGCATCAGTCCTTCCAATGAATATTCAGGGGTGATTTCCTTTAGGATTGACTGGTTGGATCTCCTTGCTGTCCAAGGGACTTCAAGAGTCTTCTCCAACACCACAGTTCAAAAGCATCAAGTCTTCGGCCCTCAGCTTTCTTTATGGTCCAACACTCACATCCATACATGACTACTGGAAAAGCCATAGCTTTGACTAGACAGACCTTTGTTGGCAAAGTAATATCTCTGCTTTTTAATATGCTGTTTAGGTTTATCATAGCT
The DNA here is from genome assembly GCF_032405125.1 of Capricornis sumatraensis. NCBI lineage: Eukaryota > Metazoa > Chordata > Mammalia > Artiodactyla > Bovidae > Capricornis > Capricornis sumatraensis. The sequence continues at coordinate 123,983,582 of NC_091070.1, read as the reverse complement.
TTTCCTCTAAGGAGCAAGTGTCTTTTAATTTCATGGCTGCAGTTACCATCTGCAGTGATTTTGGAACCCCAAAAATAAAGTCTGTCACTGTTTCCATTGCTTCCCCATCTATTTGCCATGAAGTGATGGGACTGGATGCCATGATCTTTGTTTTTTGAATGTTGAGTTTTAAGCCAGCTTTTTCACTCTCCTCTTTCACTTTCATCATGAAGCTCTTTAGTTCCTCTTCACTTTCTGCCATAAGGGTGGTGTCATCTGCATATCTGAGGTTATTAATATTTTTCCTAGCAATCTTGATTCCAGCTTGTGCTTCATCCAGCCCATCATTTAGCATGATGTACTCTGCATGTAAGTTAAATAAGCAGGGTGACAATATACAGCTTTGACATACTCCTTTCCCAATTTGGAACCAGTCCTTTGTTCCATGTCCAGTTCTAACTGTTGCTTGTTGACCTGCATACAGATTTCTTGAGAGACAGGTCAGGTGGTCTGGTATTCCCATCTCTTGAAGAATTTTCCACAGTTTGTTGTGATCCACACAAAGGCTTTAGCATAGTCCATGAAGCAGAAGTAGATAATTTTCTGGAATCTTTTGCTTTTTCTATGATTCAGTGGATGTTGGCTAATTGATCTCTGGTTCCTCTGCTTTTTCTAAATGGAACAAAAGGAAGTTCTCAGTTCACATACTGTTGAAGCCTAGCTGGGAGAATTTTGAGCATTACTTTGCTAGTATGTGAGATGAGTGCAATTGTGCAATAGTTTGAGCATTCTTTGGCACTGCCTTTCTTTGGGATTGGAATGAAAACTGACCTTTTCCAGTCCTGTGGCCACTGCTGAGTTTTCCAAATTTGCTGACATATTGAGTGCAGCACTTTCACAGCATCAACTTTTCGGATTTGAAATAGCTCAGCTGGAATTCCATCACCTCCACTAGCTTTGTTTGTAATGATGCTTCTCAAGGCCCACTTGACTTTGCACTCCAGGATGTCTGGCTCTAGGTGAGTGATCACACTATCATGGTGATCTAGGTCATTAAGATCTTTTTTTGTATAGTTCTTTTGTGTATTCTTAGAATAGGACTTTAAATATTAGATTTTTTCTTCATTTGTAGTCAAAATAAAAGGAGAGGCTGTATCCAAAGGACTTAGTGACATAGTTTGAGGAACTTAATAACACTAGCTGATCTATTGGTCTCCTCAAATTGCTTCACCTATGCTGGTAGAGGTTGTTTGGTAATCTTAAAGACACATTCCTCCACACAGAAATGCCCTTCATAGTATCCTTCATGTTGTGTGTGTTAGTGGCTCAATCATGTCTGAATCTTTGCAATTCCATGGACTGTAACCTGCCAGGCTCCTCTGTCCATGGGATTCTCCAGGCAAGAATACTGGAGAAGGTTGCCATTCCCTTCTCCAGAGGATCTTCCTTCTCCAGGAATTGAACCTGGGTCTCCCACATTGCAGGCAGATTCTTTACTGACTAAGCTACCAGGGAAGTCCTTAACTGGTGCTTTGCATAAACCTTGTCTGGAGAGCCCAGGAGAACAAGGATTTAAAAATAGATCTGCCACAAGAAACAGATATATGATAAATTCATGGATAAAATTATGTGCAGTTAAGTATTGTTCCCTTTTGATTCTTTTAGAGGTTGTTTGGTAACAAAGACATACCTCCACACAAGAATACTCTTCATAGTGTCCTTCATGTTATAAGAGCTTAGAAACAGTAGCATGAAGATGAGCCCAAAATTGTTACTGTGGTTCTTTTATTTTTTTGCACACAACATTAGTGTATATTTTTCTGAAAAGTCAGAAAATCAGGTGAGTAGAAATAAACATCTGAATTAGTTCCCTATTACTTCCTATTAACAGGTTATAAAAACAATATTTTAAAACCACCAGGCTCCTCTGTCCATGAAATTCTCCAGGCAAGGATACTGGAGTGGATAGCCATTCCTTTCTCTTAGGGAACTTCCTGACCCAGGGATCAAACCCTGGTCTCCTGAATTGCGGGCAGATCCTTTACCATCTGAGCTACCGGGGAAGCCCAATATACTCATTATCAGAGTTCTGCTGATCAGAAGTTTGGAAGGATGTGACTGGCTTCTCTGCTCACAAAAGTGATCAGCATGTCCTCCCCGCCTGAACACGGTGATATTGACCACGTCATGGTTCTGACCATCTCTGGTGAGGGACTGCCCTCATGGTCTCATGCTCCTCTGGGGTCACATTTATTGACCCGAATTCCATAACTCCTGATTTCTTTCAGCCCACCTGAAAGAAAGTAGCTTAGGATAAAGTCTAGAACTGCAGAGCCCTTGAACTGATCTCTGCCATATCTTTCTCCAAGAGGGGAATAAAATAGCAGAGGTCTTCATAAAGATATGACCCACATAAGGGCTGAGATGCTCCAGTGATTGGAGAAGAGGAGAAAACTCAAAAGACAATGGAGGCAGTATAAGCCCAAACTGGGGAAGCAAGGTCCTCTTTGTGTTCCACCTTAGGTGGGTACTCCTCTGGAAAAGAGGCATTTCCCCTGCCACAGCACCTTGGACAACAAACTTGATCTAAACCCACTGAGTTGTTCTTGTTGCTGCTCGGCTTTTGGGGTCTCCATTCTAGGGTGTTTGTTTAAAGGTAGGGCTTTTTCCTTGCATGAGAATCTTCTTGGAATTTTTGTATGAAATGCAGTTTCCTGGGCCTTCTCTCCAGACGTTTTTAACAAGCAGCACAATGACTGTGATGTAGGCATTCTTTAGCTGTGCAGCTAGTGCCCAGGGAATGGAACCCTATCTGCTGCATAGTATCTATCACACTTACTCATCCAAGTTTAATGCTGCCATATCTGTTTTACATGATACATTCTTCTCTATTATACATAAGATCCATATGCTCAAAGACAGTAATGAAATCACCATGTAAAGCAAACTTGGTACATAGTGGAATAGGTATTTGCATCTTTGACGGCTGTTCCTAGGGCTGTGCTTTCATTGCTTTAGCACAGACCTAGGGTAAGATTTGATGCAAACAACGTAGGGAGTAGAGGACATCGGCAAGAGTTAGTGATTCCTGGTAACTAGTATTGATCAATTTGACAAGTATTTGCTGAATGTTTTATCTGTCAGGCTCTTGAAGAGGCACTGGGTGAACAAGGCACACAGAGCACCTGCTCTCAGGAAGACGACCTCTAGCACAAGAGCCAAGTGTCTTACAGAGAATCACACATATTTTTTAATGATGACTGTGATGTATTTAATACATCTATGTTCCTTGCTCCCATTTTGTCAGCAGGGATTGAAAACTGAGTGTATATAAATAATCATACTCTGGAACTCTGATAAAAGAATTGTCACAAAAAAGCTCTTCTAGATAGGTAGATAGATAGCTAGATAGATAGCTCTTCTAGGTCTCCAGAGTAAATGTTGATATCTGTCTCTACTGTCTATGTCTTGGTCAGCAGGAGAAATAAAGAGGCAAGTTTAATAAGTCTTACAGATTTATCATTGTCATAACAATCAGGAACAATTTGTCTTCTCTCTGAAAAGGTAATGCCTTTTGGACTTCAAATTCTCACCCCATTTCAAAGACAATGTAAATATCAGTCATAGTCCTAGAATTGTAGGACTTGGTATTTTATCCTTAAATTTTAGATCAAATAAGTAAAGTTTAAAAAGAGTAAAGCAACTTCATGTTTTGCAGTGAGAATGTATGGGGGTCTGGCACTAAAATCCTGGCTTTCACCTGGTTGATGTGTCTTTAGTGTTGTTAGAAACAGAATAGCCTAATGCTCTTTGATTCACTCCTCTATCCCATCATGTTCTATAAAATATAATATCTCTGCTCATCTAGATAATATGGATCCTAAATTAGCTGAGTTCCATGAATGCATTTACGGAGCCCTGTGGGTAAAGCATTGTGCTATTTCCATCAGGGGGTACAGAATGAGGATACACATTCCTTACTGGAGGCAGTTCAAAGAGGACTGTTCCCAGTTCAGCCTGGATATCTGTCTGTAGATAGAATAACAACAGCAGACACCAATAGGTTCAACCTGCTGAAAGGGAAGATGAGGATGGGGAACAATAACTCAGCTCAGGGTCCTCAACTCAGTGAGGCCCACTGGGCTTCTTTTCAGTTGCCTCTCCCCAGCCACGCTTAGAAACTCACTCCAAGTGGTGAACTGGAGCAACTGTAGGGCTTATCTGTTTATTTTTCATTTCTCAGGTCTCACTCACTGGCCTTTACTGCCTGATGCCCAGTCTCTTGAAAATCTTTGTCTCATCTGTTTTGTTCAGTTTGTTGTTGTTGGTTTTTTTGTTGTTTTGCTGTTTCAGGTGGGAGAGTAAATCCAGTTTCTGTTAGTTTGTGTTTGTGTGGCATCCCTTTTTATAAAATCAGTTGGAAAATATCTATCAAGATCCTTAAAAGACACCTTTACAAAATAAAGAACACAGTCACAAACATGGTGAAACTGTGAACTAAGGAAAACCCTTAACACTTGACTGATAAGGTGTTAATATACAAATATATAAGCAGTTCATACAACTCAACATCAAAAAACCCCAAGCAACCCAATTAAAAAATGGGCAAAAGAACTGAGCAGACATTTTCCCAAAGAGAACATGCAGATGGCCAATGGAAAAGAAGCTCAATAGCATCTATCATCAGGGAAATGCTAATCAAAACCACAATGAGATATCACCTCATGCTATAGAATGGCTATCATCAAAAAGAACACAAATAACAAATGCTGGTGAGGATGTGGAGAAAAGGGAACCATGGTCACTGATAGTGGGAACTACCATATAACCCAACAATCCCACTGCTGGATATGTATTTGGAAAAAAAAATAAAAAACCAAACAGAAACACTAATTTGAAAAGATACATGCAACCCAATGTTCATAGCAACATTATTTACAGTTGTCAAGATATGGAGGCAATCTGTGTGTCCATCAACAGAGGAATGGATAAAGAAGATTAGGAATATATAATAAATGGAATCGTTCTCAGCCATGAAAGCAATGAAGTTTTGACGTTTCCAACAACATGGATGGACTTGGAGAGTATTATGCTAAGTGAAGTAAGTCAGACATCACTTATATGTGGAATCTACAAAAATATAACAAATTAGTGAATAAAACTAAAAAGAAACAGACTCACAGATATGGAGGACAAACTAATGCTTTCCAGTGAGGAGAGGGAAGGGGGAGGGACAAAATAGGGGTAGAGATTAAGAAGTACAAACTACTATGTATAAAATAAGCTACAAGGATATATAAAACAGCATTGAAATATACTCAATATTTTATAATAAGTATAAGTGGAATATACCCTTTAAATTCTGAATCACTATATTGTACATGTATAAATTACATAATAATTTATGTCAACTATAATTTAAAAAATACTTTTATTTTAAAAGTACCATACCAGTCCTAAGGACAATGTTTGCTTAGCTATATGTTGGGGAATGCAGTCCTCACAGCCCCTTGCCCAAAGGCTGAGGGGAGGCTCCTCTGAGGTTTGTTGTGAAAACTATTCCTTTGTGAATCAACATGCCTCTTTATTTTTTTAAATTAATTTTTATTGGTGTATAGCTGCTTTAAGGTTGTGGTTTCTGCTGTACAGGAAAGTCAATCAGTTATATGTATACATATATCCCCTCTTTTTTGCATTTCCTTCCTGTTCAGGTTGCCATAGAGCACTGAGTAGAGTTCTCTGTGCTACATAGTAGGTTCTCTTAGTTATCATTAGTTATGAATTCTCATTAATTACCAGTTATTTTATACATAGTAGTTATATAGGACATGCCTCTTTAAAAGCATGTCACCCTTGATTATTTCTAATCTCCAAAAGGTCCTTCAAAGGAAAGGTTGAACGTGACTACAAAGTAGCCCAGTGGAAAGTTCCAGCTTTGAAACTTTTGTGGAGAGTCTCTCAGGAAACACTTCCCCCAGGCTGACTTATGTTCCCTGGAGAGCCAGGGAGAGAAGCCAGACATTTCAAATCCTTAGGTTACAAACAAGGCACTGAAGGAGGAATAGAGATTCCCAAACCCTCTCTCAGGAACCTCATCTGTTGCTCCAAAAGAGATCCCAGAAATTCCTCCTCTCGGTAGTCTAAAATGATCCTGTGCCTTAGTTACTAAGCAGGGGACACAGCACTAGATACCACCGTTTGTTGGTTGGGAGTATGGCCATGCCAGTTATAGAAGAGAAAAGAAAGTAGGGAAAGTCAGGTGAGATATTAGAAATATCTGTCCTCCCCAGGCTGGAAGAGGCACAGGTCACACGGGTCTCCCTGAGTTCAAGATCTCTGGTGTTTCTGCAGTAAGGAATAACCTGGTCCACTCCATTTCCAGGGGAAAATGGGAAATGCAATGATGGGGAAAATGATGCAAAAATGGGAAATGATGGCTGTCAATTCACAGTCTGGCACTGGAAAGGAATACAGCATTTTTATTCCCCAAAGCAACTTAGAAGGGGAGCAGGAACGTTTATCTTCCAGGAAAATGAATCTAGGAAATGCCCCCAAAAGTACACACAAACTACTGAATATATATTTAAATGGTCTGTTATTAACCATTAGGGCTTCCCAGGTGGCTTAGTCCATAAAGAATCTGCCTGCAGTGCAGGAGACCCAGGTTCAATCCCTGGATCTGGAAAATCACCTGGAGAAAGAAAAGGCAACGCACTCCAGTATTCTTGTCTGGGAAACCCCATGGACAGAGGAGGCTGACAGGCTATAGTCCATGGGGCTGCAAGAGATGGACACAACTTAGCAAAACTAAACTACCACAATTAACCATTAACTGTCAGGGGAGAGTACAAACTCAGTCCCCCATTACCACAAATTGTGCATTGGAGTTTCCCAAATTTGGGGAAATCAAAGCATTTGGCACATCTGGAGTGCAATAGATAAAACTTCATTTTTTTGAAAACCATTTTCCTGATTATGAGATCTTCGACCGCCCCCAACCACCCCCCAGCTACTCCCCTACCCCCCATGACACTAACGCAAGACAGCAATAATAGAAGAAATTGGGTGAGGGACAACAGAGTATGTGTGAAAACTCTCTACTATGTGCTCAATTTACCTGTAAACCTAAAGCTGTCCTAAAAAGTAATGTCATTAATTTTTTAAAATGTAAGGATGCAACACCTCAAATCAAAGTGTTGGTGGCATCCTGTAAGGGCATACTTAATACTAGCTGTTAAGAAATCTTAAAAATTAGGGCAGAAATAAATGCAAAAGAAACAAAAGAGACCATAGCAAAAATCAACAAAGCCAAAAGCTGGTTCTTTGAAAGGATAAATAAAATTGACAAACCATTAGCCAGACTCATCAAGAAGCAAAGAGAGAAAAATCAAATCAATAAAATTAGAAATGAAAATGGAGAGATCACAACAGACAACACAGAAATACAAAGGATCATAAGAGACTACTATCAGCAGTTGTATGCCAATAAAATGGACAATGTGGAAGAAATGGACAAATTCTTAGAAAAGTACAATTTTCCAAAACTGAACCAGGAAGAAATAGAAAATCTTAACAGACCCATCACAAGCACGGAAATTGAAACTGTAATCAGAAATCTTCCAGCAAACAAAAGCCCAGGACCAGACGTCTTCACAGCTGAATTCTACCAAAAGTTTCGAGAAGAGCTAACACCTATCCTACTCAAACTCTTCCAGAAAATTGCAGAGGAAGGTAAACTTCCAAACTCATTCTATGAGGCCACCATCACCCTAATACAAAAACCTGACAAAGATGTCACAAAAAAAGAAAACTACAGGCCAATATCACTGATGAACATAGATGCAAAAATCCTCAACAAAATTCTAGCAATCAGACTCCAACAACACATTAAAAAGATCATACACCATGACCAAGTGGGCTTTATCCCAGGGATGCAAGGATTCTTCAATATCCACAAATCAATCAATGTAATTCACCACATTAACAAATTGAAAAATAAAAACCATATGATTATCTCAATAGATGCAGAGAAGGCCTTTGACAAAATTCAACATCCATTTATGATAAAAACTCTCCAGAAAGCAGGAATAGAAGGAACATACCTCAACATAATAAAAGCTATATATGACAAACCCACAGCAAACATTATCCTCAATGGTGAAAAATTGAAAGCATTTCCCCTAAAGTCAGGAACAAGACAAGGGTGCCCACTTTCACCGCTACTATTCAACATAGTTCTGGAAGTTTTGGCCACAGCAATCAGAGAAGAAAAAGAAATAAAAGGAATCCAAATTGGAAAAGAAGAAGTAAAACTTTCACTATTTGCAGATGACATGATCCTCTACAGAGAAAACCCTAAAGACTCCACCAGAAAATTACTAGAGCTAATCAATGAATATAGTAAAGTTGCAGGATATAAAATCAACACACAGAAATCCCTTGTATTCCTATACACTAATAATGAGAAAGTAGAAAAAGAAATTAAGGAAACAATTCCATTCACCATTGCAATGAAAAGAATAAAATACTTAGGAATATATCTACCTAAAGAAACTAAAGACCTATATATAGAAAACTATAAAACACTGATGAAAGAAATCAAAGAGGACACTAATAGATGGAGAAATATACCATGTTCATGGATCGGAAGAATCAATATAGTGAAAATGAGTATACTACCCAAAGCAATTTACAAATTCAATGCAATCCCTATCAAGCTACCAGCCATATTTTTCACAGAACTAGAACAAATAACTTCAAGATTTGTATGGAAATACAAAAAACCTCGAATTGCCAAAGCAATCTTGAGAAATAAGAATGGAACTGGAGGAATCAACTTGCCTGACTTCAGGCTATACTACAAAGCCACAGTCATCAAAACAGTATGGTACTGGCACAAAGACACACATATAGATCAATGGAACAAAATAGAAAGCCCAGAGATAAATCCACACACATATGGGCAGCTTATCTTTGACAAAGGAGGCAAGAATATACAATGGAGTAAAGACAATCTCTTTAACAAGTGGTGCTGGGAAAACTGGTTAACCACTTGTAAAAGAATGAAACTAGATTACTTTCTAACACCGCACACAAAAATAAAATCAAAATGGATTAAAGATCTAAATGTAAGACCAGAGACTATAAAACTCCTAGAGGAGAACATAGGCAAAACATTCTCAGACATAAATCGCAGCAGGATCCTCTATGATCCACCTCCCAGAATTCTGGAAATAAAAGCAAAAATAAACAAATGGGATCTAATTAAAATTAAAAGCTTCTGCACAACAAAGGAAAATATAAGCAAGGTGAAAAGACAGCCTTCTAAATGGGAGAAAATAATAGCAAATGAAGCAACTGACAAACAACTAATCTCAAAAATATACAAGCAACTTATGCAGCTCAATTCCAGAAAAATAAATGACCCAATCAAAAAATGGGCCAAAGAACTAAATAGACATTTCTCCAAAGAAGACATACAGATGGCTAACAAACACATGAAAAGATGCTCAACATCACTCATTATCAGAGAAATGCAAATCAAAACCACAATGAGGTACCACTTCACACCAGTCAGAATGGCTGCGATCCAAAAATCTGCAAGCAATAAATGCTGGAGAGGGTGTGGAGAAAAGGGAACCCTCCTACACTGTTGGTGGGAATGCAAACTAGTACAGCCACTATGGAGAACAGTGTGGAGATTCCTTAAAAAATTGCAAAGAACTACCTTATGACCCAGCAATCCCGCTGCTGGGCATACACACCGAGGAAACCAGAATTGAAAGAGACACATGTACCCCAATGTTCATCGCAGCGCTGTTTATAATAGCCAGGACATGGAAACAACCTAGATGTCCATCAGCAGATGAATGGATAAGAAAGCTGTGGTACATATACACAATGGAATATTACTCAGCCATTAAAAAGAATTCATTTGAATCAGTTCTGATGAGATGGATGAAACTGGAGCCAATTATACAGAGTGAAGTAAGCCAGAAAGAAAAACACCAATACAGTATACTAAGACATATATATGGAATTTAGAAAGATGGCAATGACGACCCTGTATGCAAGACAGCAAAAAAGACACAGATGTGTATAACGGATTTTGGACTCAGAGGGAGAGGGAGAGGGTGGGATGATTTGGGAGAATGGCATTCTAACATGTATACTATCATGTAAGAATTAAATCGCCAGTCTATGTCTGACGCAGGATACAGCATGCTTGGGGATGGTGCATGGGGATGACCCAGAGAGATGTTATGGGGAGGGAGGTGGGAGGGGGGTTCATGTTTGGGAACGCATGTAAGAATTAAAGATTTTAAAATTTAAAAAATTTAAAAAATAAATAAATAAAACAACAACAAAAAAAAAAAATTAAAAAAAAAAAACAAAAAACTAGCTGTTGATGTGCACCAGCCTGGAGACTGATCATGGTGATTCCCATGCCTGTGTCTTCAGCCTCTGCAGCCTGCTAGTTTTCCTGGAATCGCTGTGGAATCATGCAGGGTAGGGTAGTTGCAGGGCTGCAGATAGTGCAGAGACCAGTTGCACCTAATGAGGGCGGGGAGAAATCATCCTGGGGCCAAACAGTGAAGATCCAGGAACTGCTGAGTTTCAGCCGCTGCCCCGCCTGTATCTACAGAGCAAAGGGACAGTGAGAACGGGAACTGAGAGCTACCGCTTGAGGTTGCTGCCCGGAGGATACAGGCGGCAGAGGAGGCTTTGGTCAAGTTTGAGGCTTGAAAGCAGGAAAATAAGTTGAAATAAGACTAGAACTTTCCGTGGTGGCTTCAACCACCAGTTTCCCAATTAACAGTCATGCTCGTGTACGGTATTCACAGAGCAGGATTATAAAATCTTATGCTGTTAACATGAGGTGAGAACGAGCTCCCCAAACCCTCTCTCCTGTGCTGAAAATACAACACAGGGCTGAGTCTTAACAAGCGGACGTCTGGGCGCTGACACCAGGGAGAGGCCCTCGACGCCCCGAAGCCGGCCGCACGGCCTGGCTGCCTGCTCCTCGCCATCTTGGGAGCCCCCGCCCAGGTGACAGGCGACAACACAGCCTCTCCGGCTGCAGTCAGCTACGTGCCCCTCTTACTCGTGCATCCCTCTCTGCAGAATGGGAGGGTGTGAAAGGCTTTCAAGCGTGGCCGATGTTCAAAACTTTAAAACTGGCCGCTGAATCATATAAATATCGGGAGAATGGAAACGCCCGTGGGCGCTGAGCTCCCCTCTCAAAACCGAGAGGGCGCCGCCGTCTTGGGGACGCGGGTGGGTGGGAGGGGGTGAACCCAGAAAGCTGAGGAGAAGGAAGGTTAGGAAGGAAACAGCCCAGAAGAAACACTGTCAGCTGCTCACATCCGACCATACCCCCACGGGGCGCCAGCGGCGTGGGTGCTCGCGGCGCGACGTGCGGGGCCGCTGTCGCTTTAGCTTCGATCGGGTTCCCAACACAGAGAGGACGTTCTGTCCCCCAAAGAAGCTGGCAGTGCCCCGCGATTCTACCCTTGGACCTGGGGTCCCAGGAAGGGGACATCCCACGAAGTCCGAAGGGCTCTTCTGGGGATGTTCAGCGCTCCCAGGACAGCGGGAAGAGGACAACTGCAAAAAGAAAAGGAACTTTTTTTTCTGGCGAGAATTTTACTTCTGGGTAGAAAACTCTAGAAATGCCGGCAGAGCAGGTGCATTTGGAGGAGGCCCAAAAAGCCCTTCCTTGTTGTTCACCCCGAATGGGTTTCGTCTCATTCCACGAAGTCCAAACCCGAAGAGACGGCTGCGGGCCGGCGAGTCAGGCGCCCCCTGGCGTTGTGGAGGAAGCTGCTCGGGGCGGGGTGACGAGAGCGCCGGGCGGGAGGCGGGTCCTGGGCCGGCGCGGCTGCGCCAGGCCTGGCTCAGCGGCCGGAGTATCAGGCCGTTGGCGGTTCCATGGTGTAATGGTGAGCACTCTGGACTCTGAATCCAGCGATCCGAGTTCGAGTCTCGGTGGGACCTTTCTCTTTAGGCTGAGCTAAGTGTCTTTTACGCGCTTAGCCCGAACTCAGTCTCCTCCTGAAAGCGGATGCGCGCCGAGTAGACCTGCTTTCTCGCCCCAGCGTCCCCCTCCCTCCTGCTCGCGGGACGAGAACTTCTGGGTCCCGCGAAAGAGGCCACGTTTCCCCCGTGCTCTGCAGCCTCCCCCTCAGCAGCCGAGGTCCCGGAAACTTGCTATCCGAGCTGTGTAGGTCCGTGATCCACGGGGAGGTGGCTGGCAGGTGCGGGTCGAGCCCGGGGCGCCCCCGCTGGACCTAAACGCTCTGCTCATCGCTGGCCATCGTAGGCCCGGCCCCGCCAAGGGGCGCAACGACCGAGCCATTGCCACCTCCACCCCATCGGGTCACCCTGGGTCTCCGGGGCGAAAGGCAGAAGCTGAGCCCACTGAGGGGGCTTCTCACCGCATGTCTTGTCCCTGTGAATAAATGGTCGCGGGGGCTGTAATGTCTTTGATCGGCCAGGTTGGCAGCTTTCCGGTGAGAACAACTGTATTTTAATTATTGTGCCCAATTCTATTTCGCGTTTTAATTGATCCTATTTCAATTTACTTCGATTTATTCGATTTTTTTTTCAGAATTTCTCGCCCCTAAGTCTCCGCTGGACACGAAAAGCTGCTGCCAGGCTAAGATTTGAACTTGACTCCAGGAAATCTAGTCCTTTCCTCCCAAGTTCAGGCAGAAAGAAGAGCCAGAGCCGCGGATCCAGCGTCTCTGGAGACCAAGGGTCCTTTATCCAACTTCATCCTGGCCTTTGAGACACCTGTGGATTTATAGTCAAGGCTAGATTATAGTGAATATACCTTATTTAGTTAGATTTAAGTTGGAAGCTACATCCAATTATAAAATTAAAATAAAGCAACAATTTATGTATGCCTCAGGACAACAAACCCCAAAATTGCTTTCCCCAATATCGTTGAGGACGACAGAGAATGAGATGGTTGGATGGCATCACCGACTCGGTGGACACGAGTTTGAGCAAGCTCCGGGCGTTGGTGATGGACAGGGAAGCCTGGCGTGCTGCAGTCCATGGGGTCGCAGAGTCAGATAGGACTGAGTGACTGACCGACAAGACTGAGCGGTATTCAGCGACTGAATACCGTTGATAGCAGTATTTTTGCTATTATGTATTGTTTTGTCTATGCAATGTGAAAAAAACTGAAGGACTTTCTGGAATATCCTATTTCTATTACTCCCAGTAGTACCCTTAAAAACAAAAATGCTTGGTGTTAGAGAAAGAGATTCACTTAAAAGATAGATATTCAATAAAAACCCTGTGGTTCCGAATTGAAATTGGATGTTTGCGAATCTTTGTGAATTCATAAATACATACAAATACATTCAATACATACAAATACATTCCTTGGGGCTAGAGGAAAGAGCAGGAATTGTCTGCAGCCAGGCTGGAGGGAATGGAAGATGACAGTAGTGTTCTGAACCTGGATTATTGTACCTGCGATGGGGCAAGAAAAGAAAGAGAAGGAAGGAAGAAAGTGATAGTTCCACAAGAAAGGGTGGAGGCATCGTGAGACCTGGCATTGCCGTGCCCCTGCAGGTGGTGACATAGGGCCTAATCTGCGACATCCCCTGGTGCGTGTGTCTTCATCCACTGGCAACTGTTCTGGCAGGTTCAAGGCGGATGGCTTAGTGAGGGCAGGCCTCAGGGTGGTGCAGAGAGATCAACGGCACCAGGTAAAAACTAGGAGGAAGGAGCATGCGGAAATCAACAGCCTGGGGATTGCGGGTGCTGGGAAGGAAGTGATAGGGCAGATGCATAAAACTAACGGCTGAGACATCGCTAGATTCAAAGCCGAGTTCGTCCCTGGGTGGGCTCGAACCACCAACCTTTCGGTTAACAGCCGAACGCGCTAACCGATTGCGCCACAGAGACCAACTGCTACAAACAACTCCTGTAACATCCTGCAATGAGAATGGATTTCCCCGGTCCCTTCTAACCGCCGCGAAAAAAAGATTCAAATGTCTCTATTTTGGCCCAACCTCGCCGGCACCGGAGACACTGAGTCTGGGCCCCGAGCACGCCAGGCGGCGGACCTGGAACCCGAGTGAGCTGGGGCTCGGAGGAAACAACGCGGAGCCCACAACTGTCCTCGCCTCCTCCTGGCCGCCTCCAAAGCTGCCCCGCTACCCGAGGCAACGGCAGCTTCTCTCGGGCTCAAGTCCTCCACTTCCCACTCGTGATCGGCCTCACCGGTCGCGCTCACGGCACTTGCCCCGGGGCCCTGGGGGTCGCACGGGGCAAGAACAGCAACTGGCTGTGTCCCCACTGCACTGCCCCTTCTCAGCGCCTCCAGAGAACAACTCCACGGGGCACGACCTGGAGTTGGCTCACCATGCCCGGAACGGGGCCCAGCACCCAGCAGTCGCCCAAGAAATGCTGGGCGGTGGATGCATTCCGTCTCAGCGGCTGGGAGTGGTCGGTAGACCGAGAATTCTTACGACTCCTGCAAGTTTTCAGTCCTAGAGAAACCTAGATTTTTCAGGTCAGTCGTTTTCAAAACTTTTTTTCTAGCAGGTGATTTAAGGAACAGATAAAAGTTCCAGAAAGGCCAAGATGGCACCGCCTGGACCGGCTCTGAGCTCCCCACCCAAGACGGTTCTGCGCCTAGTTGCTTGGGTCTGAATTCGTATCCTAACAAAGAACGGGTTTCTCGTGCCTGATCACCGCCAGCAACATCGTGTGGTTCTACCTTTTGGACTTGGTGGCTTGATCCTTCCTGCCCACCGAGCAGGTGGGTGGGATGGCGAAGCGGACACCGCGCCAGAGAACTCAAGCTCTGAAGCATCCCAGACCTCGCCCGAAGCCCCCAAGGCCTGGGGTCAGCTTGCCCTTCAGCTTCGGCCTCGCAGGGCTCCAGGTGCCCCCCGGAGGAGGATGCCTACCGCACCGTAAATAACCTCCGCTGTCTAATCCGGGGCATTTGGCTAAGGTGATAGGAATCCGCCCTTTTCTGGCCTCAGGGGTCCTCGAGGAGTCCCCCTAATCCTGCCGATTGAATTTGCTTGCAAAGAGAGAGACTCCCCGCCTATCTCCATTTCTCTGGCCTAGGCTGTGCATGCTGGTCCAAGACTTAGGGGTTACTAGTAACCCCAAACAGGTAACCTCCTGTCTGTCTTTATCTTTGCAGAGGGGTGCTCCTATACATATAAAAGTCCCCAATAACCCTGCACACAAGGAAACTACCAGAGTCAAAAACTGAATTCCCCATAATGGGTACACTACAGGCAAAATTCAGTTGTTTCTATGCAATAGGAGTGAACAATCTGGAAAGGAAATTAAGAAAACAATTCCACTCACAAGATCACTTAATTAATTAATAAGGGAGGTGAAAGACTTGAACACTGAAAACTGTGAAACATAGCTGCAAGAGATTAAAGAACCCCTAAGGGAATGGAAAGACAGCCTCCATGGACTGGAAGATTCAGTGTAGTTGAGATGCCAGTACTACTCGAAGTGATCCGCAGAGTCAGTGCAATTCCTATAAAAAATTATCCTCTGCATTTTCTAAATGGTCCTTGTTAATAGATTTAAGGGACTAGATCTGATAGATAGAGTGCCTGATGAACTATGGACTGAGGTTCATGACATTGTACAGGAGACAGGGATCAAGACTATCCCCATGGAAAAGAAATGCAAAAAAGCAAAATAGCTGTCTGCAGAGGCCTTACAAATAGCTGTGGAAAGAAGAGAAGCGAAAAGCAAAGGAGAAAAGGAAAGATATTCCCATTTGAATCCAGAGTTCCAAAGAATGGCAAGAAGAGATAAGAAAGCCTTCTTCAGCGATCAATACAAAGAAATAGAGGAAAACAACGGAATGGGAAAGACTAGAGATCTCTTCAGGGAAATCAGAGATACCAAGGAACATTTCATGCAAAGATGGGCTCAATAAAGGACAGAAATGGTATGGACCTAACAGAAGCAGAAGATCTTCACAACCCAGATAATCACGATGGCGTGATCACTCACCTAGAGCCAGACATCCTGGAATGTGAAGTCAATGCTTTCAAGGCCTTAGAAAGCATCACTACGAACAAAGCTAGTGGAGGTGATGGAATTCCAGTGGAGCTGTTTCAAATCCTGAAAGATGATGCTGTGAAAGTGCTGCACTCAATATGCCAGCAAATTTGGAAAACTCAGCAGTGGCCACAGGACTGGAAAAGGTCAGTTTTCATTCCAATCCCAAAGAAAGGCAATGCCAAAGAATGCTCAAACTACCACACAATTGCATTCATCTCCCACGCTAGTAAAGTAATGTTCAAAATTCTCCAAGCCAGACTTCAGCAATATGTGAACAGTGAACTTCCAGAGGTTCAAGCTAGTTTTAGAAAAGGCAGAGGAATCAGAGATCAAATTGCCAGCATCCACTGGATCACGGAAAAAGCAAGAGAGTTCCAGAAAAACATCTATTTCTGCTTTATTGACTATGCCAAAGCCTTTGAGCGTGTGGATCACAATAAACTGTGGAAAATTCTGAAAGAGATGGGAATACCAGGACACCTGACCTGCCTCTTGAGAAATCTGTATGCAGGTCAGGAAGCAACAGTTAGAGCTGGACATGGAACAACAGACTAGTTCCAAATAGGAAAAGGAGTACGTCAAGGTTGTATATTGTAACCCTGCTTATTTAACTTATATGCAGAGTACGTCATGAGAAACGCTGGGCTGGAAGAAGCACAGGGTGGAATTAAGATTGCCGGGAGAAATATCAATAACCTCAGATATGCAGATGACACCACCCTTATGGCAGAAAGTGAAGAGGAACTAAAAAGCCTCTTGATGAAAGTGAAAGAGGAGAGTGAAAAAGTTGGCTTAAAGCTCAACATTCAGAAAACGAAGATCATGGCATTTAGTCCCATCACTTCATGGGAAATAGATGGGGAAACAGTGGAAACAGTGTCAGACTTTATTTTGGGGGGCTCCAAAATCACTGCAGATGGTGATTGTAGCCATGAAATTAAAAGATGCTGACTCCTTGGAAGGAAAGTTATGACCAACCTAGACAGCATATTCAAAAGCAGAGACATTACTTTGCCAACAAAGGTCCGTCTAGTCAAGGCTATGGTTTTTCCAGTAGTCATGTCCGGATGTGAGAGTTGGACTGTGAAGAAAGCTGAGCGCCGAAGAATTGATGCTTTTGAACTGTGGTGTTGGAGAAGACTCTTGAGAGTCCCTGGGACTGCAAGGAGATCCAACCAGTCCATTCTAAAGGAGATCAGTCCTGGGTGTTCTTTGGAAGGACTGATGCTAAAGCTGAAACTCCAATACTTTGGCCACCTCATGCAAAGAGTTGACTCCTTGGAAAAGACTCTGATGCTGGGACGGATTGGGGGCAGGAGGAGAAGGGGGCGATCGAGGATGAGATGGCTGGATGGCATCACTGACCCGATGGACATGATTGTGAGTGAACTCTAGGAGTTGGTGATGGACAGGGAGGCCTGGCGTGCTGCAGTTCATGGGGTTGCAGAGTCGGACACGACTGGGTGACTGAACTGAACTGAATCCCCTGCAATACAGTTCATTTCAGACATTGTCGATTTCATCTCTTAAAGTTAGACTGGGTCTTTGTTTATGTTTGCATGTGTCTACTTAACTGTTTGAACTTATGTAATGTTGTTGTTCAGTCCCTCAGTCATGTCCAGCTCTTGGTGACCCCATGGACTTCAGCTCATCAGGCTTCCCTACTCTTCATTAACTCCTGGAATTTGCTCAAACTCATGTCCATTGAGTCAGTAATACCATCTCATCCTCTGTCACCCCCTTCTCCTCCTGCCCTCAGTCCTTCCCAGTATCAGGGTCTTTTCTAATGAGTCTGCTCTTCACATCAGGTGGCCAAAATATTACAACTTCAGCTTCAGCATCAGTCCTTCCAATGAATGTTCAGGGTTGATTTCCTTTAGGACTGACTGGTTTGATCTCCTTACAGTCAAAGGGATTCTCAAGAGTCTTCTCCAGTACTACAGCTCAAAAGTATCTTCAGCTCTCAATCTTTTTTATGGTCCAACCCTCACATCTGTATATGACTACTGGAAAAAACAAGCTTCCCTGGTGGCTCAGATGGTAAAAAAAAATCCACCTGCAAAGTGGGAGACATGGGTTCGATCCCTGGGTTGGCAAGATTCCCTGAAGGAGGGCATGGCAACCCACTCCAGTTTTCTTGCCTGGAGAACTCCCATGGACAGAAGAGCCTGGAGGGCTACATACAGTCCATGGCGTCTGTAGAGTCGGACACAACAAAGCACACAACACTGGAAAAAACATAACTTTGACTGGAATATAGTTGGAATAAAAGTTTAAATGTCCTTCCCTGGTTATTCTGACATCTGTGTCAGCTCTCGGTCACTCATAAATGATCAATGCATCCCTGTATTGTGAGTCATTTCCCCTTCCTCTTTGGATATCTAAAAATCTGATGGAATGCCAGACATTGTAAATGTTATTTTGTTGGGTGCTGGATAGTTTTGTGTTCCTATAAATGTTGAGTCTTGTTCAGGGTTGCCCTTAAGTTATTTGCAAACAGTTTGATGGTTTCAGGTCTTGCTTTTATGATTTGCTAAATGGTCTGGAGCAGCTGAACACTCAGTCTAGGGCTACAAGTTCCTGCTACTGAGGTAAGACTTGAGTACTCCACTCCATGATCTCCTTAATTACAATGTTATTATTATTATTTTCTAGTCTACCTGTTGAGGGCAAGCATGACTGTGAGTGCCAGGCTTTCTGTTTTCTCTGACCCTATCAAAGATTTCCCCCTGACTTTGGGGAGTTTTCTCCCAGGGCTGCACTGATCAGTACTTTGCTGCCCACTGCAGGAGTCTCCTTTGCAGAGCTCCCCCTGATTACCTTCAGCATCTCTCTCCTCCCTGGGGGTTTGTCCTATGGACTCTAGCTCCTTTGGCATCCAGGAACTTGTGTCCTCAGCTCAGCAAGGTCCACTGGGCTGGTTTTCAGTTTGCTCCTGGTGCCTCTTGGGAACTTTCCATGCAATAAATTGGAGCCATTGTTTCCCATCTCTCAGGGATCACTCCCTGTCCTTCACCTGATGCCAAGTCTCCTGAAAATCTTTGTTTAATGTCCCCAGTCTGACTTTGTTGTTTCAGCAGTTAACTTGGTTTCTATTAATTGTATATGGGTGTGGGGACCCTATGAACTCAAGATGTGAGAAAACCATTAAGATTCTAAAAAGAGTTATATATGGTACAGAACACAGGTTTCCACTAAAATCTTTTGAGGTCTGTATTTGTCAAACAACAAAAGACTTCACACAAAGTATCACGACTAGCAAACATCTTGCAAAGAAATCAGACATCACTGAGTGAGTGAACAACTGCAAGTATCTCAATAGAAGTTTTGCCTGAGGTGTCTCAAAAGTAATCACACCCCTTCATTCAATTTCTTAAAGATAACTTACAACTTTTGGCACCAAGCAAATGGGGAGAAAAATAGTTGCAAACCCATACCTACTACAACAGAGAACCTCTTAAAAAAAAAAAAAAGACATTCTTGGAGTTTTACTTTACCCCCACCCCAGCCTACCCGTCTTTTCCAACTCTGCTGCTAAGTCACTTCAGTCGTGTCCGACCCCCGCGACTGCCCCACCCCCCACCCCCCACCCCCCACCCCCCAACCCCCACACCCATCGCGACACCCTTGCGACCCCCCACGACCCCCAGACTCCATAGAGCCCATAGAAAGACCCCAAAGAAAGACTGACTCCGAAAGACCCCATAGCCCCACCCCATAGCCCCACCCCATAGCCCCACCCCATAGCCCCACCCCATAGCCCCACCCCATAGCCCGCAGCCCACCGGGCTCCCCGATCCCTGGGGTTCTCCAGGCAAGAACACTGGAGTGGGTTGCCATTTCTTTCTCCAATGCATGAAAGTGGAAAGTGAAGTCGCTCAGTCGTATCCGTAACTCGACCTTTTAACGACCCCACGGACCGCAGCTTTCCAGGCTCCTCCGTCCATGGGATTATTTCAGGCAATAATACTGGAGTGGGGTGCCATTACCTTCTCCAACTCCACCCACCACTCTGAGAAACAAATTTGAACTTCAACACATATTGAGGAGACTCAAGTTCATTTCTGGGTCAAGAATATTCCCCAGAGAAAAAAACAGCCATCTATTCCAGTACTCTTGTCTTAAAAATCTCAGAAATGGAAGAGCCAAAGAGAGTCAGATAACGATTTTGTGACTAAACCACCCCTAAGAAAACAGTTAAATCTGCAGAGTTTCCCCTATTTGAGGAAATCGCAGAGGTCAACACACCCGGAGTGCAATGGGTGAATCTCGCTCTGGGAGAACCACCTTCTTGATCATGGTATCTCCTCTGCCAGGTAAGTATGAGTTAGTTTTCCACCTGCCCCCCGTACAGCTTTAGATACGTTCACCGTACACACACGCTGACTTTGCCGTTTCCCCGCAACTCTTCCACTATCCTCCACACCCTCTCATTTTCCACGCCTCTCAGGCCCTCCAAATAACTCTTCTAAAAAAAATCCAACAAATCTCAGGAAATTTTCCGTAACCGGGGAAGTGCCTCGCCGGGAACAGTACCACTAGGCTGCAAAATTTACATAAGCCAACCCCATTCAGGACCTCTAAGGCGGCTCCTCTCCTTCAACTCAAGCCCCGCCCCACCCCTGTCGAGATGACCAATGGCGAGTCCCCTGTGACGAGGAAGTGACGTCATGATTTCATCAACCTTAGCAATCGACCTGCTTACAAGGATAGAAGAGACCTCGGACTTCCTTGGTGCCTCAGACGGTAAAGCGTCTTCCCACAGTACGGGAAACCCGGGTTCGATTCCTAGGTCGGGAGGATCCTGTGGAGAAGGAAATAGTTACCCCCTCCAGTACGCCTGTTTGGAAAATCCTATAGACGGAGGATCCTGGTAGGCTACAGCCCAAGGGGTTGCAAAGAGTCAGGCACGACTGAGCGATATAACTTTCACCCTTTAAGTGAGACATAGACGGGTTTTATTTCTTTTCACTTTAAAATTTTTATTTTTTATTTGGGTATAGCCAATTAACAATGTTGTGGTAGTTTCAGGTGAACAGCGAAGGGACTCAGCCATACATATACATGGAGATACAGACGGATTTTGCCAGCCTCCTGGAGTCTGACTTTTCGTGCTGGATTGCACACCGAGAAGAGAAATTTAGGGATGGTGTGTTACGCTGATCCAAAAGCTTTTAAGTAATAAATAAATTGTAAAACAGTGAATAGAAATAGTATAGAGGCAAAATAAAAGCATATGTATATTTCATGTGAATAAACATACGGATTTAGGGTTATATCTCAAAGTGCCACTCGGTAGACTTATTTTCTGGGCAGATTCTTCCTGTTTCATTCTGACGATATCCCAAGGACCATGCTTTTCCTTTGCTTACCATACAGAATACAAGAAATGAGGATTCTGAAATAGAAACTGATGACTAAATTAAGGGCAAGAAAGATAACGTGTTTGCTTGAAGAGTGAGGTTTGTTTATTTGTTTTCTCTTATTGCGTAAGACGGGGTTAGACATGAGGGTGGAGAAGTGGGAGGCTGGAGAAAACAACGAACTTGTGTTTTCTGACCAGCGAGCAAGGGGAAATGGAGTACCTTGATCCTTGAGGTGCCTTTGGCTTAAGGGGAAAGGTGACTTCTGGAAAATCTTGGGGAGAACAGCAAAGGAACTCAACACGCAGTTAACTTCCAGGAAGAATCTTGCTTTCTTCCTCCCTTCCCCACCCGCAGCCCCCACCCCCCATTTCTCTCTCTGAGACCATCAGAAATAGACTCTGGCTCTTTTCATCTGACATAAACTTTAATCCAGGGCTAGTAATACCTTAGAGAATCTCCAGAAAACTGGAGAATGAATTTATACAAACTGGGAGGAATAAAAAAGGCTGATGAAAGCGAGCCTACAAACCAAATGGAAAGGACACTGGTGTCTTCTGCTGAGTGACAAACCCTATAGCTTCACAGCGCAGACCCTACTGGGCCTGGGCACTAGACACCAGCCGTGGCTCTGTGCCTTCTGCTGTACCTGGTTGGTGTTAAACTGAAGATCTTGTGGGGGAATTCTGTGGCTGTGGCCAGAAAGAATTTTCCCAGGGCCTACTCCTTGTGTCTCTCACCTATTAAATGCTGGAGTAGTTGTTACTCATAGGGAGTGGCCAGTTCCTGGTAATAGATCCACATCTTAGCCCCTCAGAAAACTAAGTAAGTGTGTGATCCTCAGAAGTTGCAGAATATGGGAAATTCCTCATCAAGGGAAACGGGGCTTCAGATAGTAGTTGATCAAGATATAACAAAGAACCGCCCTGTAGCTAGCCCAGTGAAGAACATCATAAATTCAGTGCCCCAGCCCCTGCAACCCTGTGTCAAATAGACCAGGCATGCACAATCCTGTCTTGGAACATACTAGACGTTTATGCCTGAGTGCAAGCGAGGTTTCAGCCTCTTATATGGGGATGGTTGGTACCTCATCCCGTATTATTTACATTTTCTACACTGAGAATTAAACAGTTTGAAAGTTTGCATTTCTGGGGAGAGAGTAATTGGTCTAAAGCTATGGTAACAAATTCCCACCATAACTGGTTTTAAATATTCTTCACCGAGGTCCACTGTAGGAGTTTCTACGTGCTACTGTTACATGTTACTACATATGTAGTGGCTTAAAACAACACACATTTCTTATCTTATGATTCTGGAGATCAGAAGTTCAGGATGCATCTCCCTGGGCTAAAAATCAATGTGACAGTTGGGTTGTGGTTCTTCTTGGAGATGCTTGGGGAGAAATCTGTTTGCCTTGTCCAGCCTCTAGAAGATGCCCACATTCTACTCTCATAGGCAACTTTCATCTTCAAAGCTAGTTACAACTGATCAAGTTATTCTCACAACACATTATTCTGACACCAACTCTCTTTCCTCCCTCTAAATGGACCTTTGTGATTCCATGGAGCGCCCATCTTAAGATCTTTAATTTAATCACAGTGCAAAGCCTCTTTTGCCATGTCAAGTAACATAATCACAGATTCCAGGGACCCAGATGTGACCTCTTTGGGGAAGCATTAGCCTGCCACCACAGCCAGCCTCCTCAGTGACCACATTTCTGCTCCCTCTGAAAGTCATCCAGGTGAAAGCAAGTCAGTGCAGCCAGTCAACAGCTGTGCCCTGAGCTCAGGCACTAGAGTCAGAGAGAGAGAAGGAGAAAGTCTGTGGGGAGAGGAATCTGAGTAGCCAGTGCCTGGGAAGTTCCTAGGGACTAGAGCTGAGAGCTGCAAATGCCTTCATGGGAGGAGAAGGCTGGGGAGGGTGTTAGGAACTGAATGTATGTCACTACCACCACCACCCACCCCCACCTAATTCATATGTTGAACCCTAATCCCTGTGGGGCTATATTTGGAGAAAGCATTTTAAGGAAGATGTTGTTCAGTCATGTCCAACTCTTTGCGACCCCTGTGGTCTTCAGCACGCCAGGCTTCCCTGTCCTTCACATCTGGAGTTTGCTCAAACTCATATTCACTGAGTCAGTGATGCCACCCAACCATCTTGTCCTCTGTTGTCCCCTTCTCCTCCTGCCTTCTATCTTTAAGGAAGTAATTAAGATTAAATGAGGCCATAGCCTTGGGGTCCTGATCTGATAGGATTAGTGTCCTTGTGAGAAAAGAAACAAGAGAGCTTGGGCTCCTATCCTACCCCAGCTCAACCACAGAGAAGAATGCTGGAGAGGACCCAGTGAGAAATCTTCTATAACATTTGCAAGACAGGAAGAGTGTTTGCATCATAAATTGAATTGACATGACATGACATGAACATGACATGAATCTTTATCTTGGACAACCAGCCTCCAGAATGTGTGAAAACAGACTGATGGTTAAGCCACCCAATCTATGGTAATTTTGTATAGCTTGCCTGAGCTGACTAATATAGGAGGTTACTTAGCCATTGGCCTAAGCATCTTTTCCTACCTGGGCCTTTGTGGGGTCTGCCCCAGTTTTGTTCATTTCCTGTAATTAGTGGTCACAGCCTGCTTTCCCTTGTTCAGGCTTATTTGTGACTTTAGAATGAGAATTGATCACCTCGTTTAGGATTTTATAGTGTAAGTTATTCCATGTAACAATAACCTGCACAAAGGAGTTGGTTTTTTGTTGTTGTTGTTGTGGTAAACAGTTTTTACATCTTCCCAAATATCAACCTGGCATGTCTCGAGCAGCCAGATTGAGATTTTTGCAGAGTGACCCCATGAGCCCTTGTGGCCTGCATTTCCTCTTCTTCTGGGAGATTTCTGTGGTTTGGACTCTCCGGAGCCACAGACCAGGGTTTGGGTGCTAGTGAGGAATCTGTGGCTAGCTCTAGAGAGACCTAGGCAAAAAAGAAAAAAAAAATCCCTAGAATCAGAGCATGTAAGGGGGTTGGAGGGGGATGTGATAAGAGGCTGCTCTTATGGGAATCAAGGGGGTTGGAGGATGAAAGAGGTGGTTGGGCATGTATTACTGTCCACCATGAGGTCAGGAAAAGTTCAAGAGAGAGCAGCTGCCATTCTGGGACCAGAGACTAGAACCTTCTTTGCCATTCAGGCTCTGGTCATCCTCCTCCTTACTCTGCCTCTGTTTTCCCCTCCTCCTACTTTAGAATTGACAAGGAAACATATTATCCCTTAGAGCCTTCAGAAGGTAAGGCAGTCCTGTTGACATTTTGATTTTAGTCTAATGAGAACTTTGTTGGCCTCCAACAAAGTTGGAGATAATGAAAGTGTGTTCTTTTAAGATAATGAAAGTGTGTTATTTTAAGAGGCTAAACTCATGGTCACTTATTACAACAGACATAGAACGTCAATTCAATGTGTCTGTTACATTCACTTTAGAAGTTATAAGATGGGGAACATAATGAACCCTGCATGGATCTGCAGGTTGTCTGCTGACAGGTCAAGCAATACTAGTACATGTTTGAAGCGTTTCATTAGGTGTCTTTTTTCCTTTCCATTTTTTTCCCCTCAAGGACTCTCACCCTATTTCCTAAACAGTTGTACCCAACATGGTTCTCATTTACAGCAAATTGGAAGACATTGTTGATGACACAGGTTGATTTCATTTGTTTTAGAATGGGTTCTAACATGTGGAGGGAAATAATATAATTTATGAAAAGTTAAATATTGTAGAATACTCCATCTTCACGATACACTTTTTTGCAACTTTTTTCTTTTTTCCTTAGGGTGAAGAACTACCTTTCAAAGGGTGAAACACAAGATAGCTTTTAGGAATTTTCCCCAAAAGTAATTTGTGATTTGATCCTGACCAGGTTTGAAATTTACATGATTCATATGCTGTTGTTTCGTAAAAGCTTTGTCCACAAAATGAAGTTTTGCAAAAGCATTACTTGAGTCCTCCATTAATTACTGATTATATGATCAGTTCCTAGAAGCCACAGCAACACTGGGATGAAGGAAAAATTTCTGGGATGCTTGAATCACCACACAGCAAAAGATACTCAAATTTTACTACTGTATCTTAAAGTAATAGTTCATAGCCTGGCTGACTTTTCACCCATTCTGCTGATTCTGCCAGTGAGTTCCTCTATAGTGACAGCCAGAGGTGCTGATGGAAAATATGTAATTAGCCAAGTGTAAAAAGCAGAAGTTGAGGTCATTCCATCTCCTTCAAAAAGGGGGCATGTCTCTCTACCTCAGGGCTGAGTCTTTTGAAGAATCGTTTTGTAATTGGTGGTAGTGGTGGTGAGCTTTTTGGTTCATGTTGTTGCTTGTTTTATTTTTCAACTGTTACTAGGAAATAATTGTGGAATGAGTGCTTGTAATATTTTAATTCTCGAAGGCAAAAGAATGTAACTAAGGACATTTTCCAAGGAATGGTTGAAGATCTTCATGTTAATTTGTGGTTCAACTAATCTACTTTTTAATGAAAGATTTTTAATTAAAAGAGAACAAATATATATATATATATATATATATATATATATATATATAGGTTTGAATCAGTGTTATAGAACAATAGGTCTTAAACTGTGATCTACAGCACACCCCCATCAGAAACATATGGTTGTGCCTATGTGAAAAATTCAGACTCGAGGACTCCACACCAACTAAATCTCTGGGAAATGGAAGCCAGGAAGTAGCTTTTAAAATCACAACAGCTCATTCTAAGATTCTCTAAATTTAAGAACCACTCCTTAATATTTTTAAATAGGAGATAAAAAGGCAAGACAGTAAATCATTGTTTTAAACTTAGACTTTAAGTGTTAGTGAGGTGAGCTCTTGGTGACAGTTTGTTTTCCCTGTTCTTCCCCACTCAGCCCTGACACTGGTGCTGAAATTAGACATGAAGTAGGGGAAGAAAAGCTTATTTCTTTACATATATATATATACATATATATATATTGCTTTAATGGCCATCAAAAAGACTATGTCATTTCCTCTCACCAACCCTGTCCACCAGTTATGTTAGTCTTCAACATATCCTTAGAGCAATGTGTGTGAGTAAATATTCTACATTTGTTCATATATATACACTTTCTAAAGCACTGTGAAGACAGACAAGGCTTTAACACAGCTGGGGGCTGCTTACGTATCACTTTAAAATGATCACTGGTTTGCTTTACACAAGACTTTCAGTAGGCTTGCTGTGGCCTTTAGTTCCCAAATCTCAAAGTGAAGTTAGGATGACCAAATAGGAAAGCATATTTAAGAGTGATGTCAGTACACTTTTTGGAGATCTTAATAGAAATAGGAGGAGAAGGGGACGACAGAGGACGAAATGGTTAGATAGCATCACCGACTCAATGGACGTGAGTTTGAGCAAGCTCCCGGAAATGGTGAAGGACAGGGAAGCCTGGCGTGCTGAACCACAGGGTCACAAGGAGTCGGACACGACTGAGCGACTGAACAACAATAGAAACAGGAGGTCTAGGCTAAGCATGAGATGGCATATGGGAGTCACCACTCCCACCACATGGATTCAAAGAACTCAGGTGCTGCAGTGTAGACTGATGTCCAGCCTGATGGTGACCCAGCTCTGCAGACCCCAAGTCAGGCAGTCAGGCCCCCCTGCCCACACTGTCCTGCAGGGCACCGCTGTGCAGTCTTGTGCTTTCAGATCTGCCAAGGAGCTCCAGTGTGGGGACCACATGCTGCATTGTGAGGAAGCAGGTCCTGTTTCCCCTGAGCTGACCCTCTGAGGACAGGTCATGAGGCAAGAAGTGTCTGTTGCTGGCTCCCATGCCCCCAGCATGTTCAGAAGCAGTGTCACAAGGTCCTCTAGTAACTAGGCATGTTTTCCTTAGAGCTGAGCCACGGATACCCTGCCTTGTTATTCCTCAACTGCAGGAAAGGCTCTCTGCCTTTCACCCTGCCCACGAGGCCATATCTCTGACTCCTTCCAGACCCTCCAATAGGTGTGGAGGAGGCCCAGATCCTCCTCAGCAGACAGGGAGCTGTGAAGGAGGGGCGCAGGCCCATCCTTCCTGCTGTTTTAAGGACCCATAGTGGCTTCGCTTCTGCTTCCTCTTGCCATTCCGTCTCCTGGAAGGCAAGGGACACAGGACTGGAGTGCATGGCAGGGCCCTTAGGGATTTCACCTGGAGACCAAAGTGACACAGAGTCCATTATCAGGTCTTGCTGGTGGCTAACTGAGGCTGGAGGGGGCTGAGTGGTGACAGAAGCCAGGATTGTGGTGAGAGCCTGTGGAGAGGATGAGCTGAAGGGAGGCCCTGAGGTCTGGAGGAGCAGCTGGTGCCAGCAGGTTAGAGGGAAACCTTCCCACAGCACCTGGTCAGATCTCTGCTCACAGCCACTGTACACCAGGTGGCCAGACCCTCCAGCTCCCTCTTCAGGGGCCAGCTCACTCTCCAGTTCACTTGAGAGCAAGAGGATGGCTTTTGTCATTCCCTAGGGGAAACATGTGCATACAGACATGATCTTCCGTAGGAAGTAGAGAATGTTTTCTAGACTGAGAATAGCTATAGAAGTTTGGGTTGGTGGGTCTGATTAACTCTGTTCTCTCCACTTTCTCTCTTTGCTTCTCTAATTGGTGAATGGTGTGGTCATGGAGGAAAGGGGCCTGGGAGTGCCCTCCTACTCATGGAAATGCGACTGAACTGAGCCTGAAGCCTCTGGTGTTCTTCTCTAAGAACTCGGTTCTCATGGCAGAGCTGAGGTGTGGATGCCAGGCCCGGACTGTAGAAGTAAAAGGTGGAGCCTGTCCTGGGAAATGCAGGAAGGCAAGTCACACATTTGAGTAACAGAGGCTCTCAGCTCATTCTGTATCTCCAAACATCTTGCCCAACCCAGCAGAAGACCATGAGGCCCTCAACTCCTGAATGTAAAACCCTGTGGGCCCTGTATCTTCTCCGTGTGGGTTCTTCATGCGCATTTCGCAGGCCCTGGGTGAGCTGTTCAGGAGGCTCTGTTCCCTAAATAGCTCCTGCTGCTGTGGCGTGGGTAGGACAAGGGCGTGGGGAAGGCCGACCCCCCAGTGTCAGCACCTGGGGGAGAGTGTGGGCAGGAAGGCCACCACGGTGAGTGGCTGGGAGTGGCCCTACAGACCTGGCTCCACCACTTACCAATCACAGGACTAGAGTGCAGAAGTCAGCAGGCAGCAAATGAGCAGATTTAGGATGGATGAGAAGTCAGGATTCTGGGGACCAGACCTGATTAGATCTGCGGTGAGGAGAGTTACTCTCTGAGTTCAGATACCGCCACAAAGGGAGGGGAATGGTCCTTGCCCCCTGCCTTGCTGACTGTAAAAAGCTAGTAGCGGAAAGCCTACCACAGTGTTTTGAAATCTGCAAAGTTCTTCGAAGGGCAACCTTCAGAAACTCCCTAAATAGGCCAGAAATAGGCTCTGGGCCTCTCCTCCTGCTTAAGTGGAGCTGAGCCTGTGTTCTAGCTGCTCCCGCAGGCGGTCGTTAATGCAGATGGACTCCTCCAGGCACTGGCGCAGGTTCCAGAGTTCACCAAGATGCTCCTCTAGCAGGTCAGCCCCTGCAGCCACCTAGCAGGACAGGAGGAGGTGGGCATGGAGCACCCTGGTCACTAGTGGGGCCCACATTGGGGTTGGGGCTCGGCCAGCAAAATCCCTAACTATCATCATCCTCTCTCACACAGATATCCAGAAATTTATGTGAGCTTGCTGGAAGAGCATACTGGCTTCAAACACAGCACAGGTGATGCTAAGCAAGCCCCAGTGGCCTCCTCCCATACAGGGGTATGTGTAAGGGAGTTGTAATATATGTACAGTTACCTGGGGAGCTGGTAGGTGTAAGGGGTTTCCCATTGTCTAGAAAAATAACTGAAGCTTCTGGAACTCGGTATAGACCCTAGACAGGTGTGACCTTTGCCTGAGTTGACTTGAGGGTACTAGGGAGGAGCTCAATTAATCTTAATACCTCTCCTTGCACTGACCCTTGACTGAACATTCCTTAGCAAGGAACAGTGCCCTTCCTCCACCCTTAGAGAGAAGGCCTAAAGTAAAAATGGGTATCTCATGGACTTCCCTGGTGGCCCAGGATTAAGAATATGCCTGCCAATGCAGGGGACATGAGTTTGATACCTGGACCAGGAAGATTCCACATACTGCAGGGCAACAAAGCCCATGTGTTCACCACAGCTAGTGAAGCTTACATGCTCTAGGGTCCTGGCTCCCTAACAAAAGAGGGCACCACAATGAGAAGCCTGTGCACGGTAACTAGAGAGTAACCTCCACTTGCTGCAACTAGAGAAAGTTCCTGCGTAGCAATGAAGACCCAGCACAGCCAAGAATAATACATAAATAAATAAAATTTAAAAAGTTAGTACCTCATGTCAACTCATCCTGTGTGGTTAATGATTGGTACTCAACAATTCCCTCAAATCACTTTTATAATGGAAGGAAGAAAGCTCACTCAGCTTTTCCAAAGAGATCTGTGATGTGGTCTTTGTTTGAGAGGAGAAAAAATGATTGTACTGATGTCTGCTGTTTAATGTTTCAACTAACCAGCCCTTGCCTCATCAAGGCCATTGCCTTTGGTTGCTAAAGTTTTGAATATTTGCCATCTCCAGTCCTTCCAGCAGGTAATCCAGGTGAATTTGCTTTTCCAAAGGAGATTGGCCTATTTTATATGTCCTGTTATTTGCAAACAGACCTTAAAATGCCTTTTCTTAGTTCTTCTTCCTCCAACATAGTAACTAACCCTGATTTGGAAATGCCAGCTCAGTCTCAGTCACAATTATCTACTACTCCATAAATGGCTGCACCTGGGTTGGCACAAAAACATCTCTAGTATGACATTATCTTTGTCTGTACGGCACTGAAGTAGGAATCCGACAGCTGATTAGAGAGTTGGAAAAAACACCGCAAAGAAAAGAAAAAAAGATGCAGGAAAGAGTAGTGGGTGGGGTGCTGATGACCGACTCCATCAAATGCCTCATTTTGCCTGGACACAGCCTTTTTCTGAGAATCCCAATTCTCTCCTGCTGGAACTGGGCTGCAGCCCAGCATTCACCTGTGTGGCTGCAGCTCTCCACCAGTGGAGACCAGGGAGCTAGGAGTTATAAGGAGAGTGTGCATTGGGTTTGTACACAGGGCACGTTTACGGGGTGAGGATCTGTGTAGCAACAATCCCACTTTCTGTAATTACTCTTGATGATGGAAGAATGTTCTGCAAATGTTGGCACCTGGCATTCTGGAAGGGTCTGAGAGTGGACTGCGAGGGGACCAGGGTACAAGGACTGAGAAGCATGTGACTGTGAGAGCACAGATGTAGTCATTGACTCTCTCACACCCCTGCTCTGCCCCGAGGCCATTGGTGGGGAGGATGAGGGGTGCACTTGGAAGGACTTGGCATTGCTAGGGCCTTTGCTTTACCTCACTCTGTGAGCAGGGACTAGAGGAGAAAGGGAAGAGGATGCCCTGGTAGAAAAGAGGTGGGTCCTAAATGAGACTTCATTTCACAGGCTGACCTACCCAGCTTTGTGTTTACCTGTGGGTTTGGAGTGAAGCTGGCACATGGAGGAGCCTAAGGATAGGTGTCCAGTTATGCTCACTTCCTGAGGTCTCATCATGTACCCCTGGCCACTGCTGCCCAGTTGTGTCCTGGAAGAGAGTGGGGCTGGGCAGGGTTGGGCACCATCCTGCAAAGGAGACATTTCCCCTTGAGAAGCCACCTTGACAAGGGACTTGCTTTACTTAGGCTGAGTCATGCTTGTTGCTGCTAGGATTTCAAGGTCTTCATTCTAGGCCATTTGTTTAATGTTGGGGCTTTTTCCTTCATGAGACTCTCCCTGGAAATTTTGTCTGAAATGCAGTTTCTTGAGCCTTATCCTCAAGTTTATAACAGGCCCTGTAGTGTCTCTGGTGTAGATTTTCTATACTGTGCAGCCAGCACCCAGGGATTGGGGCCTGTCTCCTGTGTGATATCACAGTCAATCATCCAAGGTTAGTACTACTTTCTCTATTATACATATTCTTCTCCACTATACATGAGATCCATGTGCACAAAGAGGGCAATGAAATCTCCATGTACAGCAGACCTGCTATTTTGGTGGAGTTGGAATTTGCATCTTGAACTTCTGTCACCAGGGCTGTGCTTTCATTGTTTTCACATAGACACAGGGTAGGATCGATGGAATAGGGTAGGGAGTAGAGACATCAGTAAGAATTAGTGATTCCTGGTAACTAGTATTGATCTGCTTGACAAGTATTTACTGAATGTTTTATGTGGCAGGCTTTGAAGAGGCTCTGGGGAGGAGGGCTGACTAAGGCACAGAGGGCGCCTGGTGCTCAGGAATATGGCCTCTAGCACAGGAGCCAGATGTTTTAAAGAGAATCACATCTAATTTTTAAATAAAGACTGTGATGTAGTTAGTATTCATGCATTTCTTGGTCCCATTGTGTCCAAGGGGGAAAACAGAGTATAAATATAGGACCATTGGAAAGAGATTGGGCTTCCCTGGTGACTCAGATGGTAAAGAATCCACCTGCAATGCAGGTGACTTGAGTTCAGTCCCTGGGTCAGGAAGTTACCCTGGAGAAAGGAATGCCGAGTCTAAATATAGGACTACTGAAAGAGATGAAATTTTTTGGGGGAAATGTCCATCAGGTATTTTTATTTTAGGAAGGGAAATAAGAAGTAAGTTTGATCAAATGTTCCCTGAAATTTAGCCGTGGGTTCCTGGTGCTTTAGGATACAAAGGCTTGTAGTCAAGGTTTGTGTGGTAGCTCGGCTGCATAAGGGTGTGGGAATTTCGGCAAAATCTCCATATCTCTCCGGGCCTCAGTTTCCTCATCTATAAGATAAGGTTATTCAAATTCTCCAAATTCCTTTCCTGCTGAGTTTTTTCCTGAGTGCATGCGAGAGTGAGATGCATGTTAAATGTGCACTGGGATGTGCAGCCAAGACCTGACCTTGGCTCCTTCTCTGTGTGTCTCCTATAGGAGCCTCAACTGGGCCCACACACTGGAAACACAGCAAGGAGAGAGGAGATGGAAGAGGGGAAATCAACAGGTTAGGAGGATGAGAAAACCCAAAGAAAAGCAAGGTAATGGTCGAGGAGCTGTTTGCCAAGGGAGGCGAGGACAAGCACAAGTTGAGCTTGGAAAGTACAATAGGAATTGAAGAATGCACACATCATCTAAGTTCTCAAGGAGCAACCTGAACTGAGCAGGAAGGACCAGGAGGGTAACTTAATCCTGGTTCACAGCGAACTTGTGCACCTGCCGAGGAGATCCACACGATGGATCCAGTTGGTTTATACTGCTGGGAGCACCAGTTCCAGGAGGAGGACGATGAGACCTTGAGGCTCTGCACTAGACCCCCAGCCTGAAACTTGGAAGTGCCCACACATGGATGTCCTCCAAATAAGGGTGCAATAAGGTGGATAAATGGTGTTTGGAGAAAAATTAGTGATCTTCATTCTTCTCAGGGGACAAGATAATGGGACTCATTTCTGAAGCAGAGATGGTAACAATCTTCTTCTGCATTTACAATTTTGAAGCTTTACATACATCTTCTCTTAACTATGTGTTGAGTGCTTAATTTGCAGACAAGGAAGAATATGTATACTGTTCCATTTTATAAATGTGTTAAAAAGACAAATTCATCTACACTGGTTGCTTGGGGCTAAGCGTTGAGGGAGTGATGCACTGCAAAGGGGAACAAGGAAAGTTGTGACTGATGGAAAAACCCTGCATCTTGATGGGAGCTGTGGTTTCCATATTGTATACATCTATCAAAAGGCATTTAGTTGTATATTTTTAAATGGTGCAGTCAAGAGGATTCATATAAAAATCTACCACATTTCTCCATACCAGCAGTATTAGGAAATGAAATTCAATAAAACATAATAGAAATAAACATCCATGATCATTTAATGCTTAAGAATACAGACTGATGATTCCTGAAAACTACTGCTGAGAGAATTAAAGAAAACCTAAATGAATAGAAATGCATGTTATATTCATAGATTGGAAGACAATATTTTAGAATGTCAAATCCTTGTTATTCTCAATAGTACTGCCCCTACATTTGGGGGGAGGTATATTTTGCAGGCTAATTATAACATGTCAATGGAAATCAAAGTATCTCAATTAGCCAAGACACACTGAAGAATTAAGTTGGAGGATTAACTCTACTAGATTTCAAAACTCAGGTTAAAACACAGTAATTAAGACACTAACTGGTTTAAGTAAACAGAACACAAATTGATGAATGAAAGAGGAGAGAGTAAGTGATAGCCATATCCAGTTTTTAAATAAAGTCACCAGTATGCATCACGGGGTAATGATAGACTTTTCTGCAAATTATCTGTTGTGAAAAACAGTATCAAATGAGAAATTATTAATACACTTGGGAAGATTTTGGTAGAAATGCAGTATAGGTGAAGGACACAGCTACTTGGAAGAATCTGACACAGGAGTGAACTGGAAAATGTGGGATGGGGTTTCGGAGTAGAAGGAACACGACCCGGGTGTGGCTCCAGCCCTCCTAGCACGGGGGGTCTTGCCCCGTTAGAGACCCTCTCTGTGCCTCAGTTTCTTCCTCTGCAAAGCAGCAGACTTATGTTTTTGGCGCCAGTCAATTCTGAACACTAGAAGTACCATAAATGAAATAATCATCCCCTCGAATCATGAGGGAGGACAATGAAATCAGTGGGTAAGACTAAGTGCACACCTGAGTACCTTTAACAGACAGGTTCCAGGTCCTACCTGCACTTGCTGAATCTCAGTTGCTACAGTGAGGACTGTGCACTTGTTTGGGTACTAACTCTCCCAGGTGATTCCTACAGTGATCAGCCTGGGGACAGAACAACTGAACTGCATACCTTTTAGGGCTTCCCTGGTGGCTCAGAGGTTAAAGCGTCTGCCTGCAATGTGGGAGACCTGGGTTCGATCCCTGGGTCGGGAAGATCCCCTGGAGAAGGAAATGGCAACTCATTCCAGTATTCTTGCCTGGAGAATCCCATGGATGGAGGAGCCTGGGAGGCTGCAGTCCATGGGCCAAACACAGAAGGAGGACAGAGCAGAAGAACAAGGGTGTTTCCAGTCCAGTGACTAAAGCAGAGTACTATTGGAAGACTCTAGCATTGAAGGACTAGGCCCATCTGACCCCATTTTACTCTTGTCCAGTGTATAGCAGAGACACAAGTCCTTGGGGATACATGCCTGTGGCCCTTGACTATCCACCTTGAGGAAAGTGAGAGCCCTAATTTTAAATTCAGTCATGTTTTGAGTGGAAGCTAAATTCACCCTTCTTTGCTCATTGATGGGACCAATCTTCTCCAAGCTGCCACTTTCTAAAAAATAAATCGTATTGCTATAAATGCAAACTTCAAAAAAAAGTTTTGTTAGAAAATTTTATAAACACTCAAGCCACCTAACAAGAAACCAGAAAGTTAGCAAGAGCATTCAATTTCAGGAGAGTTCAGCCCTATAGAGCACAGTCACTGAGAGACAAGATCCTTGAGTTGAAGGGAAGTGATCCTTTCTGTCCTGGGACGTTCTGCTAACTTCAGTGGGCTGGGAAAGCAGCTGCCCATCCTAACAGATGGGATTCTCAGGGGGCGCTAGTGGCAAAGAACCCGCCTGCTAATGTAGGACATGCAAGAGACACGGTTTTGATCCCTGGGTCAGGAAGATTCCCTGGAGGAAGAAATGGCAACCCACTCCAGTCTTCTTGCCTGGGAAATTCCATGAACAGAGGAGGCTGGAGGGCTACAGTCCATAGGATCAGAAACAGTGGGACACGACTGAAGCAACTTAGCACAGCACACGTTCTAACAGACGGGCTGCTCTGGCTCCAGAGGGCATCTGGTGTCCTGAAACACATAAGCACTCAGGAAGCCTTAGAAGGGCCCATCCATCACTTCTGCAATTGCTCAGTGCATAGAAATGGTTTAGTTGAAAAAAGGTAGGGCTCTAGGTCACAGAGAAAAAGAGGAGTATGAAATGGGACAAAGGCAGGATAAAAACAGTAGTTTTCTCCTCCCTACAAAATGCAAGGCAATAGCTTACTTGCCTTGACAAAGTGGTCTTTTTTTTTTTTTTTTATTTTAACTTTGGTCTAATAAATTTTTTAATGTACCTCTTCTACAATGATGTTACCTTGAATGATTATGATGAAAGAAGTATCAAAATATGTGTGAAATGTCTGGCACGGTATCAGTTAATGAACTGTACCTGTTAATACTTCTATTCAGTAAATTTCAGTTCAGTTCAGTTGCTCAGTTGTGTCCGACTCTTTGTGACCCCATGAATCGGAGCACGCCAGGCCTCCCTGTCCGTCACCATCTCCTGGAGTTTACTCAAACTCACGTCCATCGACTTGGTGATGTCATCCTGCCATCTTATCCTCTGTCGTCCCCTTCTCCTCCTGCCCCCAATTCCTCCCAGCATCAAAGTCTTTTTCAATGAGTCAACTCTTTGCATGACTTGGCCAAAGTACTGGAGTTTCAGCTTCAGCATCATTCCTTCCAAAGAACACCCAGGGCTGATCCCCTTTAGAATGGACTGGTTGGATCTCCTTGCTGTCCAAGGGACTCTCAAGAGTCTTCTCCAACACCACAGTTCAAAAGCATCAGTTCTTCGGCGCTCAGCATGGCAAAATTCATCCGTGTTTGACCTCAAGTCAGATACCTTTTGTGAGCTTTATTGGTTTCATCATATTTAAAATGAAGACATTTGACACATTTTTCTTTCTCCCACAGAATGTCAGGCCCCCACAGAAACCAGAAAATAGATTTCCTTAAAGCCTTTGCTGAATCTCACACACCAACTATCATTAAGCATTGTAGTTGGAGGACTGTGTGGGGATGTGGGGAAGACAAGCTTTCTAAGTAGTTGTTCCAGATTTGTATCTTTTACCTTAACGTGAACAAATGCTCAGTAGCCTGTTGTCACACCCATTTCACCCTCCATCCAGGTTAGACCAACAGCTAAACTGAAGAGATGGATGCTATGGGGGTTCCAAAAGTCTCAGACTCACAAGACCCGGGTAGGAAGAGATGCTGAGGAAGTGAGGAGTTGGTTCAGACCATCACTGTCCGAGGGCCTGCCTGTCTCTCTTTCCTCAAACTCAGCTTCTGTATCACTGAACACAATGCTTATGTTCACTTTGGATCATCATGATCCCTGACCTATGACCTTGAACTTAACCATGCTCTGTTTTTGGAATACAACCACAGGTCAATGGCATGAGGAAAACTCAAAGAGATGGATCCAACTGTGTGCCACAAACACTGCTCTGCAACCCTGGTCTGTTCAATAGGTGGGTGACCTGAATGAACACAGAACAATAGCACGAGGCTGTCACATCTTTCCTGAACAGATAGGCACCCCATGGACTCAGTGGCTCAGTGGTATAGAAGCAGCCTGCAATGCCGGAGACACAGGAGGTGCAAGTTGGATCCCTGGGTCAGGAAGATCCCCTGGAAGAGGGCATAGCAAGCCACTCCAGTATTCTTGCCTGGAGAATCCCCATAGACAGAGCCGCCTGATGGGCTACAGTCCTGGGATCGCAAAGAGTCAGGCAAGAATGAGGTGACTGAGCACAAGCACACTGTGTATTCAAGGATGTACACATGAACTCTTTTAGTCACTTTGACAGCTTGGAAAGAGCTCTTGTGAGGCTATAATGAAATACATAAATGAAATATGAAATGTGGTGTTTAGTAACATTTTCAAAAAATAATCAAATAAAACAACCCAGACCCAGAGGAAGAATTTAGAAAGTAGGGATGTCATATTTAAGTCATTCTTCTCTTTACTGCTGCCCAGTAAAGAGAAGAAATTGAGATAACAACAGGATGCAGCAAAAGAATACTGAGATGGGAGAGGAAATATTTTTAAAAATTATTTAATCACTTAGTATTGTACTCTGATTTTTACCCTACAGTTTTTAGGACACAGACTAAACTGGAGAAGACCCAGAGAAGAAGTTCATGACAGTCTACAAGTGTGACGTTCTTCACTTGTGGAAAAGCCTTAAGGTCTGTTTAAAGAGAAGATGAGGTGATATGGTTTCTCCAAGTCATGTATGCATGTGAGAGTGGGACTATAAAAAAAGCTAGTGTCAAAGAATTAATACTTTTGAACTGTGGTGTTGGAGAAACTCTTGAGAGTCCCTTAGACTACAAGGAGATCCAACCAGTCCATCCTAAAGGAAATCAATCCTGAATATTCACTGGGAGGACTGATGCTGAGGCTGAAACTCCAATACTTTGGCCACCTGAGGCAAAGAACTGACTCATTGGAAAAGACCCTGATGCAGGGAAAGATTGAAGGTGGGAGGAGAAGGGGACATCAGAGGATGAGATGGTGAATGGCATCACTGACTCAATGGATGTGAATTTGAGGGAACTCCAGGAGCTGGTGATGGACAGGGAGGCCTGGTGTGCTGCAGTCCATGGAGCTGCAAAGAGTCGGACATGACTGGGTGACTGAAATGAAGTGAACTGAACTGAAGTGAGGTGACTTTATGATAGCCCGACAGAAATTAAGACCTGCTGGCAAAGTATTTCTCCCGTGAATATTTTTATACACAGAAGAATGAACAATGAGAACTCAGCTTAGATAATGTTTGGAAGGAGATAGATCAGTGGTATTGGGACATGTGTAGTCAACATCAGAGTGGCTGCTGAGGGCTTGGGTGCTATCAGTGGTAATGTTCACAAACGGTCATGGGTAGGCACCTGGAAGGCAGGGGCCCCCAAGATTCCATGAACCCCTCCCCCTACCAGTTCTGTTATGGCAACTCCAGATGGTTGCCTAGCATGCTGGGTCCCCCTCCTTCACTTCTCTCTGAGTCTGAGCCCTAAGCAGCTCCTTTGGCTCTGAGCTCTGGCATCTTCAACTTCTTTTTGTGGTTGAGAACCCTCCAGTTGTTTCCAACAGTAAGTCAGGAATTCCAGTTTTTGTCATCCCTCAGTGCTGATTAAACTAATGTGACTTTGCTTGTCTTTAATCCTTGGGTATCTCCTCCCCACCTCTGGCTTCTACCCCTTCTACCACATGTCACCATGGCAGTATGTCTTCCCTCTTTATCGGATCTGAGGGCAGAACCTACCCTTATTGAAATCAACCAGGAGCTTCAGTTGCAGCTGGCAAAGTGCAAGCAGGACTTCAGAGACCTCACAGAGAAATTCCTCATATCCCAAGCTACTGCTTACTCCCTGGCCAACCAGCTACAGAAATACAGTAAGTCTTTGAGGTCATGGTCACCAAAGCAATGAACGATCACTGTCTTCCCTCTAAGAAACTGCAAGTCTCCAGGATTGGTCTCCATTTCCTTGGTCATTTTGAATTCCATCCTGACCACAGTCCAGGAAAGGTAGTAGTGGCTCTTTTGCCTTCAGTGTCCTGGGGCTGGGAAAATGGAGGCACAAGGAGTGTGGCCTTTTCCAAGTTTGCAGTGATGTGTAGGGTGAGATTAGAGTTAAAATTCCAGACAGTGGTTCCTGGTGCAGGCACAGGAGTGCCTGTGTCTCTCAGGAGCAAACTAAGCTGTGTTGACTGGAATCTTTTTTGTCCCATATCTGATCCCGCATGCCTCTTGGCTAAACGTCTGGGACTAATGAACTCCATCATTTTGAGGTTCCCTGAGGTTCCACTGGCAAAGTCCTGTGCTAGTTACACTGGGGTAACATGTGGTTAGACACTGTAAGAAGGAGGGGATATGATTTAAAGGAGCTTCAGGATGAGTCTGCTTCTCAATGAAACCATGGTTTCTGTAATGCCATCAAGACAGAGGTTCTCTGGTGAGAAGGAAGCTGTGCTTTCTGAGTGTGCAGGTTCTCTTTCCTGAGTCCTAGAAAGCTATGTGACTCTGTGGCAAGATTGAAGGTGTTTCTGGTGAAACCAGACAATCTGCACTTTCCCCCCCTCCCCACTTGAGTTGGTGAAACTTTGGTGATACAGGGTGACCAGGAGTCCGGAGAAACCTGAGGCTGTGCTACAAGATGTGAGACCAACATGAGATTGACGGTATGTGGGGGGAGATCACCAGCCCCAGCAAAAACCCAGGCAGAGTGTGAGGAGCCCTTTGCAGCCACAGTCAGCCTGGTGATTGGAATCATTTTTGCCTGTTCAGTAAAAGGGGCCTGGAGTAAGGAAAGAAGTCAAGACCAGGGTACATGCACAACAAGGGGACGAGAGGGATCTTGACCACTTGTGTCTGTGTCACTTTCCTACAGTCATTTTCAGTGAAGCAATGAGGGAGTCAATGAAAAATGACGGACACAGAGACAAGTAAGAAGTCAAGACTCTTATTTAAGAAAGTGAAATGATGAGCTTTGGGGAAAGGGCAAACTAAGTGTTATTTAAACTGCTCCTTATGATAGTCACAAAATTGTAGGAACAAATTGTGTGGCTAGTGAAGAAGAAATGTCTCACCAGGACCCTGGTGTGGAAGTCACCAAGCACAGTGGAAAGACGTGGACTCCGGGCCAGGCTTCCTGGCTCACATCCCTGTTGGAAACCTTCCCGTGTCTCTGTTTCCTCCTGTGTCTCTGTGGTGCTGTATTAGTAACTATTGTTTGAGTTGTAGTGAATGCTGAGTAAATCTGACAAAGCCCTGACCGTAGTGCCTGGCTTGGTGTAAATATACTTAGTTCATAGTTCTATTGTGCCTAATAACACAGACTTTCTCAGTGTTTGGCATATCTCTTTCAGGTCCTTATGGTTTCATGTATTCTATTTCACACAAGTGTGTCCCGGCAAGTTTTATACCTTGAGACACTTGTTCGTTGCTGAAATCCCAGCAGGAGGGAACCAGCAGTCCTGCAGTCCTTGGGGCCTTCCCGACCACACAGGAATCGCCACCGCAGGCCCTGCTCAGTGTCTCACCTAAGAGGCTGCAGGTCTTGGTTCAGTGGCCCAGGATTCAGGGTCAGTCTCAGGGGATGTGAATTCTGACTTTGTCCAATGGCAGTTCTTCCTATTTATGGTCTGTGCCTAGGAGCTTCTCTTTCCTCACCTCTACAATGGGGAGTAACCTCGGTCCAGATGCTGAAAATCAGATGTGGAAACCACTCCATTGAGACTGAAGAAGGAGTTACATCCACCACTGAGGTGGCCCGTCCTCCTCCTTGAAGGCAGTGGCCACAGCAGCAAGGCCAGCTTTCCCTGAGGCCGTGTCTCTCTTTCCTCAGAGTGTGAAGCATGTAAGGACATCGTTGAATCCGTGCTGGGGGAGAAGCTGTTGTTTGAGGTGCGGAGGCCAGCAGAGAAGCCGGCAGAGAAGCCAACGCTTGATGAAAGGCTGAGGTAAGGAGGGCAGGGATGATCACAGCGAGCACAGGGCACAATATTATCAAATAGGTGGAGAACACCAGTTGGTGAATTATGGATTCCAGGTGTTATTCAGGAAGTAATTTACTTTGCTTTTAAATAAATTACTGACTCGAATCTCATCATGAAATTCACCACATTCAAGTGAACCAGTGGCACTTGGCTCATTCACAATATTGTGCCATCAATACCTTATTTGCCTTTAAACCACAACCCCCTCCTGACTGACTACATCCTGGAATCCTTTCTTGACCCTGTCATTCTTACGTTCTTTCCAATTCACACCCGCTGTACTTGTCCACACTCTATATCTGGCTGTGTGTCATTCACTGGACAGTACTTTGTGTTGCCACATTAAAAATACAGAAAATGCTTTGTGTATTTTTTAATGAAGATGGGCATGGCCAAGTGAGGAACCGAGGAGACATCCTCATGGTGCAGATTTAGGGAGACATTGACGCAAGCGTTTGCACTCATTAGTGTCTGACTCTTTATGACCCCATGGACTTAGCCCTCCAGGCTCCTCTGTCCTTGAAGTTTCCAGCCAAGAATACTGGAATGGGTTGCCATTTCCTGCTCCAGGGAATGTTCCAGACTCAGGGATCAAACCTGCATCTCTTGTGTTTCTAGAACTGTCAGTCAGATTCTTTACCAACTGAGCCACCAGGGTCAACATTAGGTTATCTTTTCAGAAGCATAAGATGAATGAAGTGTCATGAAATCTTACAGGAGTACTTTCTGATACAGAAGAAACCTTTGTTTGCCTTCTTTCTCTTTGACATAGGCCAGTCATCAGATACGGAGTAGGAAATGGCACCCCACTCCAGTATTCTTGCCAGGATAACCCAGTGGGCAGAGGAGACTGGTGCATTCTAGTCCATGGGGTCAAGAGTCTCACACGACTGAGTGACTGAGCCAGTCATCAGATACGTGCCAGAATTCTGTTTCGAGGTCTCCTTGGGGATGTTCTCACAGAAATCCCTAACCGTCTTTCATCTAATTCTTTGCCTTTTACAATTGCATCTTCTGTTCCACCTAGGACGTGTGACACCCTAATTCGAAGTCAGGCAAGAGAGCTGACCCAGTTACGGCAGACACTACAGCATGGGAAAGATGACTCTGTCCTGCTCAAGCAGCACCTCAAGGACCTCCTTACCCACAATGACCTGGGCAGCCACCAGGGGCAGGG
The DNA here is from genome assembly GCF_032405125.1 of Capricornis sumatraensis. Classification (NCBI taxonomy): domain Eukaryota; kingdom Metazoa; phylum Chordata; class Mammalia; order Artiodactyla; family Bovidae; genus Capricornis; species Capricornis sumatraensis. The sequence continues at coordinate 123,941,607 of NC_091070.1, read as the reverse complement.
CTTCCGAGAGAGACTGTCTGAGGGATACCGACTGGCAGAGCGCATTGCCTGCAAGCTCAGCCCAGGTGAGGGGGCCACAGACCCTGATACCACGGATCCTCTCCTAGGTCCCCAGTTGATAAGATGAACACCTCCACTAGGAATGTTTATCAGCTTTCCTGTTTCGTGTCCTATTTGGGGCTATGTAGGAGCAGGATTGTCTAAGAGGACAGAGGAGAAGTGCACAGGGTGGAGGTCATCGGATCCCAACGGTTGGCTTCCTCCCTGATGGACCATGGCCACTGGGGCAGGAGGCAACATCCAGCCAGCATTAAGGCACAGAAAGGAGGAGGGGACAGGAGGCAGCTTGTTAGAGTGAGTAGAGCCCTAGACGAAGCTTGGAAGTTCCCAGGTTCCAGGCTGAGTGCTGTGATGACACTATGTGAGAATGGTTGCTTCTCCTTATGTTACTAACTGTTGTCATCTGTAAAATGGACGAAATAATCTATTGATGGTAGCTAGAGTGATGAAATTTTGGAATATTTACAAGTACACTGCAGAAAAAAAGCCCTTCACTTTGTGGTGTTGGATAAGGTTAAGGTACTTGACAGAGTTGAACTTGGCTTTGGAAAAATGGTTTAAACTGGAGCACTCACTTTCCATAGAGAGACTTTCCCAGATAACATGCAAAAGCCACCTTGAGGAGCCAGGATGTTCCCAGATGGAGGGATGTGGGACGTGGTTGTTCTGCTTAGAGAAAGGAGGGCATCTTGTGAGGCCTGAGAAGGTTTATAGAGGCTGTGTCTTTGGCAGAATTTCTGGCAGGATGGATGATACATTTATAGAGTGGAGATGGAAGGTGGACAGTGTGAGGTGATATAAAGAAGAAAAGACAAAATTTAAATGTTTGCCCAGTGTCATGCAGAAGGTGTCCTGAAGATGGTCTACCAGTTCAGAAACAGACTGCCTGTTGGATCAGAAATCCATGCTTGGGCAGTTGTTTAAACACAATGCATTACAACTTCCATACAGTACTAACTCATACATAGATATTTATGACTCTGTGATCCTATGAGTCCCTGTGTTTGTAGTAGGTGAAGTGACTAGAAGCTGACTGGACATTTCTGATTTTGTTTGCAGAAATTTATGAAGATGAAGACGATGAACAAGCACAAGAAAAACTAACCCCCAGGTAACAATTAACTATCAGTTCAGTTCAGTCACTCAGTCATGTCCGACTCTTTGTGACCCCATGGACTGCAGCACACCAGGCCTCCCTGTCCGTCACCAACTCCCAGAGTTTACTCAAACGCATGTCCATTGAGTCCGTGATGCCATCCAACCATTTCATCCTCTGTCGTCTCTTTCTCCTCCCTCCTTCAGTCTTTCACACCGGCAGGGTCTTTTCAACTGAGTAAGTTCTTCTCATCAGGTGGCCAAAGTATTGGAGTTTCAGCTTCAACATCAGTCCTTCCAAAGACTGTTCAGGACTGATTTCCTTTGGAATGGATTGATTCGATCTCCTTGCAGACCAAGTGACTCTCAAGAGTCTTCTCCAACACCACAGTTCAAAAGCATCAATTCTTCAGTGCTCAGCTCTTTTTATAGTCCAACTCTCTCATCCATACATGACTACTGGAAAAACCATAGCCTTGACTACATGGAACTTTGTTGGCAAAGCAATGTCTCTGCTTTTCAATATGCTGTCTTGTTTGGTCAAAACTTTTCTTCCAAGGAGTAAGTGTCTTTTAATTTCATGGCTGCAGTCACCATCTACAGTGATTTTAGAGCCCCCCCAAAATAAGTCTGCCACTGGTTCCACTGTCTCTCGATCTATTTGCCATGAAGTGACGGGACCAGATGCCATGGTGTTGGTTTTCTGAATGTTGACCTTTAGCCAACTTTTTCTCTCTCCTGTTTCACTTTCATCAAGAGGCACTTCAGTTCTTCTTCACTTTCTGCCATAAGGGCGGTGTCATGTGCATACCTGAGGTTATTGATATTTTTCCTGGCAATGTTGATTCCAGCTTGTGCTTCATCCAGCCTAGCGTTCTCATGATGTACTATGCATGTAAGTTAAGGAAGCAGGGTAACAATATACAGCCTTGACATACTCCTTTTCTTATTTGGAAACAGTCCGTTCCATGTCCAGTTCTAACTATTACTTCCTGACCTGCATACAGATTTCACAAGAAGTGGGTCAGGTGGTCTGGTATTCCCATCTCTTTCAAAAGTTTGTGGTGATGCACACAGTCAAAGAGTTTGGCATAGTCAATAAACCATAAATAGATATTTTTCTGGAACTCTCTTGCTTTTTCGATGATCCAATGGATGTTGGCAATTTGATCTCTGTTTCCCTGCCTTTTCTAAAGCCAGCTTGAACACCTGGAAGTTCACAGTTCATGTATTGTTGCAGCCTGGTTAGGAGAATTTTGAGCATTTCTTTACTAGCATGTGCAGTAGTTTGAGCATTCTTTGGCATTGCCTTTCTTTGGGATTGGAATGAAAACTGAACTTTTCCAGTCCTGTGGCCACTGCTGAGTTTTCCAAAATCCTGGAATATTGAGTGCAGCATTTTCACAGCATTACCTCTTACGATTTGAAAAAGCTCACCTGGAATTCCATCACCTCCACCAGCTTTGTTTATAGTGATGCTTCCTAAAATTCACTTGACTTCACATTCCAGGATGTCTGGCTCTAGGTGAGTGATCACACCATCGTGGTTATCTGGATCTTGAAACTCTCTTTTGTATAGTTCTTCTTTGTATTATTGCCACCTCTTCTTATATCTTCTGCTCCTTGAGGTCCATACAATCTCTGTCCTTTATTGAGCCCATCTTTGCATGAAATATTCCCTTGGTATCTCTCATTTTCTTGAAGAGATCTCTAGTCTTTCTCATTCTATTGTTTCCCTCTATTTCTTTGCACTGATCACTGAGGAAGGCTTTCTTATCTCTCCTTGCTATTCTTTGGAACTCTACATTCAAATGGGAATATCTTTCCTTTGCTCCTTTGCTTTTCGCTTCTCTTCTTTTCACAGCAATTTGTAATGCCTCCTCAGACAGCCATTTTGGTTTTTTGCATTTGTTTTTCTTGGGGATGGTCTTGATCCCTGTCTCTTGTAAATGTCACAAACCTCTGTCCATAGTTCATCAGGCACTTGATCAGATCTAGTCCCTTAAATCTATTTCTCACCTCCACTGTCTAATCATAAGGGATTTGATTTACGTCATACCTGAATGATCCAGTGGTTTTCCCTACTTGCTTCAATTTAAGTTTGAATTTGGCAATAAGAGTTCATGATCTGAGCCACAGTCAACTCCTGGTCTTCTTCTTGCTGACTGTATAGACCTTCTCCACCTTTGGCTTCAAAGAATATAATCAATCTGATTGGTGTTGACCATCTAGTGATGTCCATGTGTAGAGTCTTCTCTTGTATTGTTGGAAGAGGCTGTTGCTATGACCAGTGCATTCTCTTGGCAAAACTCTATTAGCCTTTGCCCTGCTTCATTCTGAACTCCAAGGCCAAATTTGCCTATTACGTCAGGTGTTTCTTGACTTCCTACTTTTGCATTCCAGTCCTCTATAATGAAAAGGACGTCTTTTATGGGTGTTAGTTCTAGAAGATCTTGTAGGTCTTGCTAGAATTGTTCAACTCAGCTTCTTCAGCATTACTGGCCAGGGCATAGACTTGGATTCCGGGATATTGAATAGTTTGCCTTAGAAATGAACAGAGATCATTCTGTCATTTTTGAGACTGCATCCAAGTACTGCATTTCGGACTCTTTTGATAGCTATGATGGCTACTCCATTTCTTCTAAGGAATTCTTGCCCAAAGAAGTAGATATAATAATCACCCGAGTTAAATTCACCCATTCCGGTCCATTTTAGGTTGCTGATTCCTAAAATGTTCACTCTGCCATCTCCTGTTTGACCACTTCCAATTTGCCTTGAAACATGGACCTAACATTCCTGGTTCCTATGTAATATTGTTCTTTACAGCATCAGACCTTGCTTCCCATCACCAGTCACATCCACAACTGGGTGTTGTTTTTGCCTTGACTCTGTCTCTTCATTCTTTCTAGAGTTATTTCTCCACTGATCTCCAGGAGCATATCGGGCACCTACCCACCTGGGGAGTTCATCTTTCAGTGCCCTACCTTTTGCCTTTCATACTGTTCTTGGGGATCTCAAGGCAAGAATACTGAAGTGGTTTACCATCCCCTTCCCCAGTGGACCACATTTTGTCAGAACTCTCCACCATGACACTGCACAGGTCATAGTTTCATTGAGTGACCCTACATGGCTCATAGTTTCATTGAGTGAGACAAGGCTGTGCACCATGTGATTAGATTGGGTAGTTACTGTGCTTGTGGTTTCAGGCTGTCCATCAGGAGCTGGTAATGTGTAGGGAAAATATGGACAGGGTCACAGAAGAACAACAGGTAACTCAAGAGAGTCACATGCCAGAAGTAAAATAAGCACAACTGCAGATGGCATAATTTATACACTCAACCCACATGGAAACGTCCCTGTACTTGGTTGTCTGTTGTCTCTGTGTTACTTGTATGTATGACCCAAGGCGAATGCAGCACCCTTAGGATTTCATATACACACAGAGAGCATCTGTTCTCTTCTAAAGAAAGTCCAAGTGAGATAAATATCTATTTGTACACAGCTGTTTTAGATCCTTGGAAGGAAGGTAACTAGCAATGGAATTAGTGAAGAAGCAAACAGAAAAATTAAACACGAGGACAACTGTCCCCCCCAAAATTGGTAGTCTGTGACAATAGTAAGTGAAAGAGGCCTTGGAGGCCTTTCAATTCCTAAAGAGAAGGTAGAACATCTCAGAGAGTCTATAAAGCTTTAATATCTGTATTCATGTCACTGTGCATGCTCAGTTGCTTCTGAATGTTTGTGACCCCTATGGACTGGAACATGCCAGGCTTCTCTGTCCATTGAATTTTCCCATCGAGGATACTGGATGGGGGTTGCCATTTCCTTCTCCAAAGGGTCTTCCTGGCCCAGGGTTCGATGTCACATCTCTGCATTGGTAGGCAGATTCTTTACCACTGAGCCACCGGGGAGGCCCTGATTCACTTGGCTACTTCATCTTGAATTCAACATGGCTTAGGACCCGGGGGAAGCACCTGGTGTGGAAGTTCATTTGTGCTTCCTGCTCCTGAAAGGACCATCCTGGGATGGTTGAGTGTCCTTCCTCATCAGAGGTTTGTAGCCGGTATGTAGGGTACCTGCTTGTCCCCCTCTCCCATCCCCCACAGACACACTCCACTTCATAGGAGAGAGGACAGTCCCTTCTCTCTTTAAGGGGCCTGCTCTTTTGCTCTCTGTGACCACTCCCCATGCCTCCTGTCAAAACCAGCCAGAATGGCTGGGGTCAGATCTTCTTCATTTAATTTTCTGTCATTCCTTTCCCATCTGACACAGCATGGAGCTGCAGGAGGTTGAAAAGAGGGAAGTGCCTGAAGAATCCAAGGATGAATGTGGTCTGATGCCTTCAATTCTCCAAGGAAGTTCTGACAGCCACCAGCCTTACAGTAATGACAAATTTAATGACCTGGAAGCAGAGCTTGGTCAGGATGGAGCCTGTGGTTGCTCTCATGCTAAAGAAGAGGAAATTCCAACCAACGTCTCAGGTAGCCCCCATATCATTTCTCCTCACAAGCTCTGTAGACCAAAGAAGGTCATCTCTGAGGACAGGTTGCATAGACACATCTCAGATGAAACCAGGAAAAAGGGTTTATTATGGAACACAGACATCAGGTGGATCAGGGAGCTTGCATTCTTTTTTTTTTTTGCTCTGGGCTAGTCTCTGTCATCCTGACCCCAGTGTCAGGCATTTGGCCCAAATCACTTGTGACAACTCTCAGCCACCTCAGCTGGAAATCCCCAGGAGGTGTCTGTCAGAACTAGTTTGGAGCCAGTGTGTTGTTCCCTGCAATGATCTAATTCTTGTAAATGCTCCTGGCCTCTCCGGAAATGATGACAGACTTGCCTCTTTCTAAGGAGAGGTGGTTTCCAGGTTTTGTTTTACTGCTCTCAGCCCCAGTCTCCCTTTTCTCGATGTTGGCAGGTCTTAGCTAAGATGTTATCTGACACCAAGACAGAGACAACTGAACCATTGCCTTGCTTGGATGTTTCCAGGAAGCAAGGCTGGGCTCTGGCAGTTCCTCCAGCTTCACATGCCATGGTTTCTGTGTAGCACCAAAGATTCGTTTTGATTTGCGGGTTAATACAATTCACTGGCCTTCCCTGCTGGCTCAGATGGGAAAGAATCTGCCCGCAATGCAGGAGACCCAGGTTCAATCCCTGCCTCACGGAGATCCTCTGGAGAAGAGAATAGCACCCACTCTAGTATTCTTGTGTGGAGAATTCCATGGACAGAGGAGCCTGGTGGGCTGTAGTCCATGCAGTCACAAAGAGAAGGACACTACTGAGCAGCTAACACTTTCACAATTCCCCCATCATTCTAGTCTCAAGTATAAATTCCTCTAAAGCATCAACAACCACATAATCTGATGGGACTAAGCAGTACTATAGAAATAATCTAGAAAATAACTCAGATCATTGTCTAGCATCTCTGCTGAAAATACATTTTTAAGTGCTTATACAGACTCAGAACAAAGGGTGTTGGGAGAGATACCAGATGAAGCAGCAAATTTCCTCGATGGGTCTGGACGCAGTCCAGTCTAATTCTCATAAGAGTAAGTGTTCTAGAATATCTGGGCTGAAGAATTATGTTCTTACAATGAGCGTATTAACGTCCTTGTTGTAAAAGTGTTTACTGAGTAGATATGTCTGAGGTGTGATTTGCTTATTATGACCTGCTGTCTCTGAATTTCCTACCAGACAATGAAAATTATCACAAGCCAGTGAGTGGACAAGAGCTCCCATTTCCCAGGTAATTTGAAGATCTGTGGGCTGTGAATGCCAGTGGTGACAGCAGGAGACCTCAGATCCAGAGACAAATAGAAAGTCCTCTGTGTGACTCTTTCATCTGTTCATTCAACTGCAATCATCTCTTTCACAGGGTGGTCTGCTTAGGTTTCTCAAGTTTGTGCATTTCATTTTTTTAATCCTTCAAGTTTAGCAAAGTACAGTGAGTTGACCCAGGTGATATCACTAAAGGTGGGAGTTCCTGTACTCACCTGTTTTCTCCTGAGTGGTTAAAGTAGGGTGAGATTCTATGGGTCTTACACTGGTTTGGCATCAGCATGTTCATAAATATTGGATTGCAAGGGAAGAAAATAGAATGATATTCATATTAAAACAAAATATTGAAAAAATAGTTCTTGAAGGCAGAATATCTAGTCTATAACTCCTTATTCTCCAATGCTGAGAAACTTATTTTGAAGCTGTATTCGTGTAAATAAAAATTTTAATTGAATGGAATAGAGTCCAAACTCAAATCTTTAACTTCTTAAAAGCTGTGTTCATTGGACGCAGACATCCAGATCAACACAATATGTGCAGGAAAGTTTGAACCACTGTCCCTGTCCTCTGTGTGTGCTGAGGGTCAGGATGTTAGCATGCAGGGAAAATTCCGTCTCCTCCTTCAACCGCTGGTTGTATGCCCATTGCCCAGAGAACCTGCTGTCTCTCTCCCACCCCATGGCAGACACCCTCCACTCCATATGAGGAGGAGTTCCTTCCCTCCTTAAGGGGGCTGCCCTTTTGTCTTTTGTGACCACTCCCAATGCCTGTCATCAAAACCAGCAGCGTGGGGTTGAATCCTCTTAACCTTCTGTCGTCCCTTCTCCATCTGGCACAGTGTGAACTTGCAGGATGATGAAAAGAAGGTGGAGTTCCAGCAATCCCAGGATGAATGTGTTTCAGTACCTTCAACTCTCCAGGAAGGTTCTGCCTGCAACCAGCCTTACAATGATGGAAAATTTGCATTTGATGAAGAGAATGTGGCATCTGCCGTGGATGGAGGCTGCGGCTGCTCTCACGCTGCAGAGGATGAAATTCCAACTGGTCTCCCAGGTAGTCTTCAATTTATCTGTTAGTCTACTCTGGGAAGATGATCCCCTTTGATAGACCCTGTGCTAACATACTGAACCCTGGTTTGAACCAGACTGTATAACTGCATTTAAAATAAGACATTCTATGAATGAACCTTCCTAAGTTTCTTGTCATAGTGGTCCCTGTGGTAAACCACGCTACCCAAGGCGGTCCTGGCAGACTCACGTGTACCTCAGCAGTTGTGGCACAGAAGGTACCTCTCAGGCTTCACAATTTTGAATGAACCTCTTATCTCAGGTGAAATGCTTTAATTTCCATTTCTGGGCAATGTCCTTGAGTTCCTACACCTGTCCAATGCTGTTGGCAGTCTTGTTTATACCTTTGGAGATGTCACTACTTTGGTTCACTTCTACCAACCCATAGTCTCTCTCTTTCCCTTTGACTTATCTTGTTCGAAGTATTCTGAAACCAGAAGGTAAGCCACACTGTCATCCTTTGGGATGTTTCTCTGAGGTAAGGCAGGGCCCTGGAACTTCCCAACCTGATGAATGGCCACTGTTTGCAGCTTTGAGATTCATTTGACTTGATGGTGTGTGGATTCCACTCCCATTATATCTCAGCGTGTAATCACTCATCCCATTAATAAACAACATTTCAGATGAAAAAAGCCTGAGTATTATAGCAGGCTGAGGATGTAGCTAAGTTGTTCCCCAGGAACTGAGGGGAAAAGGATGTATTTAGCTGTTTGTACAGACTCTGGACCACGATACTCTGCCAATGACATATGATATGAAGGTAATTTGTGCAATGGCTCAAGAAGGAAACCCAGTGCCTTCTTATGAGGCTCTTTCTAGGGCCTCCTGTATTATTTCTGTCTCAATAGCCTGTTACCACTTTGTGAAGACAGGCACAGGATTGGGCGTTTTTGAAAGGCATTTGCCTGATATAACTCTTCTGTTAATTTATTTGCAGAAAACCAGAATGATCACGATGACATGAAACGACCAGAGGTGGTTGCCCCGAGGTAATTTTGAGTATCTGTGGGCTCCTATGCAGTGATGACATCTGCAGACCTCTGATCCAGGGAAAAACAGAAAGTGCTGAATATATTGTGTCGTCTGTTTTGCCCACCACTATTATCCTATTTCATACTTTTATCTGCTTTCACTGTGGTACTTCTATTGTTTCCCATTTCTTATCTACTTGTCAAGTTTAAATCCCAAGTCAGCTGACCAGGTGAACTAAGAGTGATTTTTTTGCACTCAATTCTTATATCAGGTGTGGTTTACAGGGTGAGATGCATATCGGCTTCTGTTTGGTGTTAGCATTCCTGGCATGCGTGTCATAGTGATGTCAGTGCAATGCAAATGGAAGTGTGAAAGCCAGGGTTCTGTGTCCCTGTGTGTGAGGCGTGGCTGTACCATCAGAGGGAATTCAGGCTGTTCATCAGCCTGTTATTTGGCCAGAGCACTGAGCACCTGCTGCTCTTTCTCTCTTCTGCCCTGTAAAACTGCTGTGTCTCCCGCACAAAACAGAGTTTTCTCTCTCTAATGGACCAGACCCTTGGCGCGCTTCACCACTCAAACATTCCATCAAAACCAGATAGGACTGTACAGTTTCTCATCAGCCTTGCCTTAGTCTTTTGCCCTCCCTCCCCCACCAGGTTCAGCAGACAGCTGCCACAGATGAGAGAGAATGGTGTCCCACGGGACTCTCTGGATGACTACGATCTGACTTACTCAGTTCTTCCTGGCCTGTTAGACTCCTTCTGGCCTTATAGGAGCAATGCCATCTTCTCCCTTGAGGACGTGGATGTCTCGTATGCCCGGGATGTAACCAGTGAGTATTTTCTTGTGATAGACCTCCACCTGGATGCCCACAGAGACTCTGTATGCTCTGTACTCCTCGCCTCTGGGGTGCTGAGATTTGTCATCCCTGTTGGAAGCTCTGTAGACAGTGATTTGAATCAGACTCTGTGGTAGGCTTTTAAGTACAGACATCAGGTGGGTCTGGGAGCTGTGCTCTCTTCTTCATTCGGGTGAAGACTATAGGTCAGGCCCCAAGTTAGATCATGGACCACTGACTCACTCGTATGTGTACAGGTGTCCGCAGAGGACTGTATTTTTCCCTGATTCCTATGCAGTGTCTCCTCTTGCCCAAAATGCTCCCATTTTCATACCCAAAGTGTCCCTTGAATTTCTGTGCCCTTCCAGAGGTGCTCACAGCCGTAATTATTTGTTGCTTCCCTGGTGTCACTGCTGTCATCCCCAGAGTGTGTCTCCTCTGAATTGCTTGTCTTAGCAAGCCAATCATCTGGACCCCAGGATGCAAAGAGCCCTCCCATGACCTTGCTTGTATGTTTCCATGAAGCAAGGCAGAGCCCTGGCATTTTCCCACCCCACGAATGACTGCACGTTCCGTGTAACAACTAGGATTCATGTGATTTGGGGTTTTCTTCATTCCACTCACCATTCTGCTAAAGCAGTCAGCATATGATGGGAAAAGCCTGAGGATTACAGTATTCTGCTAGAATGCAGTTGGGCTATTCCCCGGACTGTGTGGGGAAGGTGAATCTTTAACTTTTTCCTCAGACTTGGAAGAGAATACTGTGGTGAGGATATACCAGGGCAGGGAGGTCTTGCCTGATGGCTCAGGAAAGCAAACCAAGAATATCTGAGAGATCCAACTTGAGGCATCTGGAATATCTTTCTTAAATAGCCTATCACCTCACTGCTGATATTGTTGACCCCGTGGCAGTATTGGACACTGGATTATTAATTTACACAGTTATCTGCTACGTGTTTCTTGACTTCTCTGAATTTATCCATAGAAAATCTTGCTGATCTTGAGGACGAGGAAGATCAAGACATCATGTCTTCGAGGTAACTGTGGAGAAACCTGGGTCTAACATCACTGGTGACATCTGGTCATCTCACATGCAGGGGAGTCAGAAAGTGCTATCAGAACATGCCTATTTCTTCCATTCAGACAACCACAAATTGTCCCTGTAACAAGGTTGTCTGTTTTCACCCTTTATGAATCCCTCTCAGTGATATTAACTTGCAGTCAGTTGAAGCAGGGCTACTGATCAGCCACAGGATTTCATGTACTCCTCTGTTTTCTCCTTTTTATTAACACCAGCATGCAATACTTAACTGCCTCTGTCTCTCTGGGTTACGACCATGGCAGATATTTCATGGCAAGGAAAGTAACTAGAAAAATGTCATGTCACATTGCATATTTGAAAAATTGGTCTTGCAAACGCAAGATTTCTAGGAGTCTATTATGCTGCCAGTGCTGGTGTTCATTTGTATGCAGCATGTAAATTTCAACAAAACTTATGTTGTATTTGAAGTCCCCTTGATGTTCTGAGGACGTATGTGTCATGACTATGTGTCCTGGGTGGCTCATCTCCTTCCTGCTGAAGTCATTTCTTCTCTGTGCTCAGAGCATCTCATGCTCACTCTCCCTCACTCTCTCTCCCTTTCCCTTTGCCAGCGCCTTCAGGCCCCTGATGGGAGTTGTGGGTGGGGGGATTGTTATACCTCCCTCTAAGGGACTCCCCATTTGTGTTTTGCAACCTGTCCCTTAACCCTCGTATCAAAACCAGCTATGGCTCCAGGTTGACTAATCCCTCTTGTTTAACCATCTGCTCTCCCAACCCCACAAATCTCAGTGTGGAACAGCTGGTGGTAGAAGAGAATGAAGTCCAGCCGGACTCACTGGATGAATGTTATCTGGCTGCTTCTGTTGGCCATCATCTGGCAGGCTCCTGTCATCCTTTTAGAAGTGCCTCCTTCCCAACAGAGAGAAGAGAAGCTTGCTTGGCTCTAGATGTAAACGGTGAGTACTCCCAGACAGGTTCTTAGGCTCAGGTTGATTAGAACTATGTTCTCAGTTTTAATTTTTAGAAGGCATCACGAGCCTTTGCATTCTTCTTGCCCCAGGCTGCCCTCTGTCACCTGAACTCATCTCATCAGCACAGGCTTGTGGTATCAAGTCAGACGAGAGAGGGCAAGTGGAGGGATAAGGGCAGAATCTCAGCTACCACTGTCTCACCTGCAGGAATTTGTGTAACAGAGCTCTTTTTATCAAGATAAGAATCCTTATACTCATGAAATTTTGTTGCTAATTTTATTTCTTGAATAGTTTCTGGCAAGCTCTCTGCCTTTGCATTCATGATTGCGATCTGCTCCATATTTGTAATGCATGTTATATTATTCCCCAGCTCCGGATCTTACCCCTGGGCTGCCTACCTCCCTCTGAAGCATTTAGATACTAGATCCGGAACATCAAATCCTCCTATGCCCTGTAATTTCCATGAAGCCAAGTATCTGTCTCTGTTGTTCCATCCTCTAGAAACATCCTTGTGTTTCATCCTTTGTGCAGCAAAAAGGAGTCTTCCATGTGTGGGTTATAGTTTCAATGTTTCACACAATCTCAGTGGTATAATTTCTTGGAAACTCTCCATAATCTGTGTATCTGATAGGGATATTGACCTAATTTATGAGCCAGGTCTCTTGGGCAGCAGTTCATAGGGTGTGGCAATGAAAACCTAATATGAAATCCTTTGGGGCTATTTCTTTTTTTTACTTTTTCTTTAAGAGATGCATTTTTATTGTTAGGACTTTGACTCATAAGATCATCTTGATAAACAAGGAGAAACTCCATTATGTATCAGACTATATCTTACTTCTTTTATTTTGTTTATTTTTTAATTTTATTTTTACTTCATTTTACTTTACAATACCATATTGGTTTTGCCATACATCGACATGAATCTGCCACGGGTGTATACGAGGTCCCAATCCTGAATCCCCCTCCCACCTCCCACCCCATATCATCTCTCTGGATCATCCCCGTGCACCAACCCCAAGCATCCTGTATCCTGTATCGAACATAGGCTGGCACTTCGTTTCTTACATGATAGTATACACGTTTCAATGAAGTTCTCCCAAATCATCCCACCCTCTCGCTCTCCCTCAGAGTCCAAAAGTCCGTTCTATACATCTGTGTCTCTTTTGCTGTCTCGCATACTGGTCATCATTACCATCTTTCTAAATTCCATATATATGTCTTAGTATACTGTATTGGTGTTTTTCTTTCTGGCTTACTTCACTCTGTATAATCAGCTGCAGTTTCATCCATCTCATCAGAACTGATTCAAGTGTATTCTTTTTAACGGCTGAGTAATACTCCATTGTGTATATGTACCACAGCTTCCTTATCCATTCATCTGCAGATGGACATCTAGGTTGTTTCCATGTCCTGGCTATTATAAACAGTGCTGCAGTGAATATTGGGGTACATGTGTCTCTTTCATTTCTGGTTTCCTTGGTGTGTATGCCCAAAATGATATGGGGCATACAAATGTTGTCCATCAGTCAGTTGGTGCCTTTTCACATTGGAACCAGTTTCTTTCTTTTTTCCCATTCTTCCCTGAGGAGCAGAGAAGCAAAGGCTTTCTCAGGATCACAGTAGTTCACAAACCAGAAAGGGGACTCACAGTTATTGTGCACCTGTTGTCTGCCATGCTCCTTACTAAGCGAGCTCCAAGTGCACTGTAGCCCCTCCAGTCCTCCCAGGCACCCTCTCAGGTAGCTGTGGTGTCTCATGGTGGAGCCGAGGGCACTGAGGCTGCGCGAGGTCCTTCACTTGCCCTGGATTCCTGGCCACTAGCATATGGGACACTGACCTCTCCTGAGCCTGATTTCTTGGCTCAGGCTGCGTCCTCTCCTCTCAGCAGTTGGACCATCAGTGAGTAAGAGAGGATGTTGCTCACCGTTTTCTCTTTGCCCTGAACCAAATGATTTGCAACTATCTTAATCTTCAACAGAAGTTGCCAGAGGGCTGCAGAGAACCCTGTGGTCCCTCACTCAGATCTGCCAGCTCCCAAACCCTCTGTGCACTCTGTCCCGACAGCAGAGCCAGTGGCTCCTGCAGCCCCTCCAGGTGGAGCCACAGCTCCACAGGGCTCTCTCTGGAGAATCAGCCAGGGTGAGAGTCCATGCCTCTCCCCACCTCCTGCCCCCTGGTCACCTGCTGTCACGACGGGTCCAGGTAGACTTTGAATTTGGCTGTGCTGAAGCCATTAAAAAACTGTGGAGCTCTATCTCAGAAACACTGACAGCCAGGTGTGGGTTCCTATGAAGAGCATGAGTGAGGCTCATACATGTGCTTCAGATATGTGTGTGAGATGTGTGTGATACGGCCCAGTCCTGGGAGTCTATTGTTCACAATGGGCCACGAAAGGCCCAATCCCCACAGATGGGTTGAGATGAAAGAATAGAATATCTAATCTATACAGGGATCCATCCTGTGTCTTGATTCTCATGATAACCCGAGGACACTGTGGATAGCTATTATGCAGCCATGTGGGTACAAGGAGTCAACTCTACCCTGCCCTCTCTGTACAGGAAGAAACCCTGCAGAAACAACACAACACTTGATTTTTAAATTACAACTTGATCTTCTGTTGGAAGCTTTTCCCCACACTAACAATATTGGGCAGTATTGTTGATGTTTGATAAAATGTTTGGTTTGGTGGCTGAGATGGTAAGGCGTCTGCCTACCACGCGGGAGACCCGGGTTCAATTCCTGGGTTGGGAAGATCTCCTGGAGAAGGAAATGGCAACCCACTCCAGTATTCTTGCCTGGAGAATCCCATGGATGGAGGAGCCTGATAGGCTACAGTCCATGGGGTCTCAAAGAGTCAGACATGACTGAGTGACTTCACTTTCCTTTTCCTTTGGTTATTTTATATTCTGTCAATACAAAGAATATTCAAAGCATAGTTTTAATAAAACTCATTCTCAAGAAAAGACAAATAAAATTAGATGATGAAATTACACAATGATAATTAAAAACAATCCTAGACATTGATTCAAAATAACATTAGAGAATAAGACTAGTTTTGACAGTTCTTTGAAACACCAAATGTACAAGGGTTTACCCTTCAGCCCAAATGAATTATCATAAAATCTGATTAAGTGTCCTAACATACGATGATTAGTGAAAATGAACTTTGCCTAGTGGAAATATGAAGGGAACACCAGACTGAGAGAAGAGCTTCTGGGAAAAGCCCTGGAAGCTCACAGAGGCTCCTGGGTCAGGCCTGGGGGCAGAAAGGGGCCAGCCTGAGTCCTAGGAGGATTTGCAGTGGGAGTTGTGGGAAGTGATGCTGCAGAAGAAAGAGGGCCTAGAAGACAGGAGCACTGGAAAGGCGGGTGAGGAGGTTAGATTTGTGTAGCAGGGAGGGGAGGATGAATTTCCATCAACTGAGGAGCATGTGATGAACCAGGATTGGGGGGTGATGAGACAGGTGACCATTGAGAGTGTGGAGAGGACTGAATCAGAGAAAGCAGTTAGAAGGAGGTTGGATGAATGTCTGATGAGAGTCAGACACAGATGCTCTCTGGAAGACTGAGAGATAAGAGGAACATGAGAGACAGTTACAGAAACAGACCTTGTTGAGGGTGCGGATGCCTAAGCAGGAGGTGAGAGGAGAGCCGCCCAGACGGCAGTGTAGAGCAGGCCCTGGCGGCTGTGACCTCACATGAGCCTGACCTGGACCGGTGAGGGTACTTCACGTCTTTGATGAGCCCACGTTCTGAGGATATGTACTCATTTCACAGTAGAAACAGAAGCAGATTTCATTCGCAGCACTGTCCAGGCACCAGTGGGTTGAAGGAGTGTACGTATATTCTCTCTGTAAAGAGACACAAAGGTGTTTCCAGCAGGGTCTCGGCCCTCTCCTCCACTAGTTCTAGTTGCTAGTACCATCCATCCCCACTCTGCCCCGTGTGGGAATAGAGTTGACTCTGTATATACATGGACGGGTGAGTGGAAGGGTAGACACAATTTCAAGCAAGGAAGTTCAAAAGGGTCTGCAATGTACTGTATGTTCTCAGCTCGACTTCTAGTGGCACCTGAAGCCTTCAGGCCAAATGTCTCTCCCTGTTCTTTTATTCCTGTGGGTAGATATCAAGAACTCTTTCTCCCCCATGCCTAGAGGCTTGGCTAGAACCTTCTCTCTAGGCTACAAGACTAAGGCTAATAACAGAAAACGAGGCTTGACCTCTTGTGTCACCCAAACCCTCTAGACTCAAGTGGGTGATTTCTCATTTCAAGAAATTGCAGCCCAGCCCCTGCCTCCTCCGCACCCCAGCCACAGCCATAAATATGACATCTTCTTCACACTGATGTCTGCCTTTGCTGTCTGGGTTCTTGTGTGGTTTCACTTATGGGCTAGGACAACAGAAATGGGTGTTCTGGGAGGGCTTATCAAGAAAAAGCTTCCATTGGTCCTCCTGAACCCTCTTTTCCTTTCAGGTGACACCTGGGAAGACTGTCACTGGGGACCTGTGAGTTTCCCAGGGTCTGAGGTGCCAGCTTCACAGGCACAGCTTCAGAAAAGCACCCCCGTGACTGGTTGTCTGCAGCGGCAGCTGGACCAGCATTTTGACTGTGGTGACAGCAAAGCCGTGCTTGGTCTTTCTTCCACCATC
The DNA here is from genome assembly GCF_032405125.1 of Capricornis sumatraensis. NCBI lineage: Eukaryota > Metazoa > Chordata > Mammalia > Artiodactyla > Bovidae > Capricornis > Capricornis sumatraensis. The sequence continues at coordinate 123,925,135 of NC_091070.1, read as the reverse complement.
TGGGACTTAACCTCCAACTCTGATTCTGGAAACCAAGGACCACTCTTTCTAGGTAAGATAGAAGAGGGGATTAGGAAGCTCCGGTCCATGTGCTGGTCATCACAAAGCTGTGGGTGGAGGAGGCACTGGGCCTCTCCCAAGCCCGCTGTCGGCCCAGTTGAAACCTCCGACACTCTAACAGAGTGAGGTGATCAAGAGCCTGGGACTTAGGACCAGCTCAGCCTCAGGCCCTGGTTCTGCAAATTCCTGCTTGTTTAACTGAGCCAAGTTATTTATCTTCCTAGGTATTTGCCTCTGTCGTCCCTCATCTGAACTCTTGAAAAATTCTATCTCCTTTGCATATGGTTGGGAATCTTAAACAATATAATGTCCAGGGCATCTGATTCCCTAACCTTTGTCTGATAACCACTATGAATATATAATATCTAAGCATTGTGTCTTTCTGGTGCTTTAACACTTACAAAACGACTGCACAATGGTTCTTTCCTCTAGGGTAGCATAAGCTTGACAGTCTCCACTTTCTCTAGACCCCATCTTCCCTTGCTTTCTCAGAAAGGAATCTTGGCCAATAGTTTCCTCTCCTTTCAACATCTGTCATCAAGGCAGTTTACTCCTGTTGGGTGCTCTCAGGAACAGTGTATTGGTGGTGGTTTAGTCACTAAGTCGTGTCCGACTCTTGTGACCCCATGGACTGTAGCCTGCAGGGCTCCTCTGTCCATGGGATTCTCCAGGCAAGAATACTGGAGAGGGTTGACATTTCCTTCTCCAGGGGATCTTCCCGACCCAGGGATCACACCCGGGTGTCCTGCCTTGCAGGCACATTCACCAAGAATAATTCAGCAACAGTGTATTAGCAACATTCAACAGCAGTATAAACACTGGCCCTGCAACTCAGTCCCGTGGTTGTTTATATATCCAGTTTCTTTTCGTCATTTCCCCCTCATTTTAAAATAAAGGGCTACTCTCATTCTCGAAGTGCACCCATCAGTCTCTTTTATGACACCCCATTTAATTCATTCTCTCCACTCATCTCCATGTCCATCTCCCAGTTTTCCTCTTCTCTGGGTCCACCTCAGTTCACATTTCCTTAAAAGAGCTTCCAGACCCTCACATCCATTTCATCTGGGACGTATTCATCCTTACCCTCCACTGGAGCCTGGCGCTACCTGGCGCTCATGCCTCAGGCTGTGGCCTCATCTGAGGAATGAGGAGAGACCCAGGTCCTCAGGCGGAGCTGAGATGAGAAGGAGCCCACCTGTGGCAGCATGGAGAGTCTCAAGGAAAGTGCTCAGGGCGGGCAGGGGTGCAGAGCGTGACAAGAGCCCCTGGGTCTCCTGGTGTTTGTTGTCTTCTCTTCCCTCTCGTCTCTCCTTTTCTTGTGCTTGGCTCCCACATTCCCAGCCAGGACTGAACCCCACTGGCTCAGTCACTGTTTCCTGCTCACCTTCCATGGAGAGCTGAGCATGAATCCAGGCTTCACAGCAGATGTTGCAGCAAATGGTAGTTTTAATGCCCTTTACTTTCACACCCCTTCACAGTGTGACTCCCATCCACGCCCCCCCTCCCATGTCTCCTAGTTCCTGTCACCAGAGTTTCTTTCTCATTCTTCTTATTTTTCTATTTTCTTTTCCAAAGTCAACTCATCAGGAAGCCAATAGAATGATCCATTCAATAGCTCAAATCCTTCATTCATTTATTCCATCACAAACACACTCACTTGTGAGGTTTCTTCCATTTTTATCATATTATCTATGCCTTATTTAACTTATGTGTAATATCATATGTAGTGTGTTTACATATATATGAAGTGTATATTGATGCATATTTAAAAGTTTTCCAAGTTAGAATTCCCCACTTCTTTTCTCTCATGAGGTTCTCCTTCAGCTTTGACCTTGCTTCATCTCTTCCCTCCCAACAGTACAAACTGCATCCTGTGGGAGTTTCTTGCCTTAGTTTTTTCTGCGTAGGAATTCTTTGTTGTCATCCATTTTATTTTTCTTGCTCACTTATGGCATTTGGAAACACGTTTGCCCTGTGGCACACTTAACAATACTGGGTAGTATAAAGAAAATCAGCAAAAAAGAAAATATAAAACTATCTCCATGTCTTCACCTACCCATGGGCTTTCCGATGGCCTTTCTTGTTCCTGGGCACTTTCTGTACCTGATGTCCTCCTTGGGTGGAGGAGTGAGTCTTTGTCAATCATGAATAACAATGGATCCTGTTGGCTGTGGTTTTATCTTCAGAGCTGGGTGCTTCCATCAGCATGAAGAACCCTCCCAAGCTGGAAGGTGAGGGCTCCACAGCAAGCACACATGAGCATCCAGTCTGCAACAAGATTAAGGGCTTAAGTGTCCTGAGACAGAAGGGCATCAGAAGAAAACCGCTGTTTGGCAAGTGGAGACTAGTCTGCAGATTCCTGGGGCTTCAAGCGTAGGGTACGGAGGTAACCCCATGCACTTCTTCCTTATGCTCTTGATCTGTTATGGCTCAGTCTCCCACTGATTTTTCTCTTCCTCATTTGTTCACTCAACAGCTGACACTACCTCTGTGTGGTCTTTCCTCTCTTTTCCATGGGGGCAGCCACCCTGCAGGGCCCTTCCATCTCAGGCTCCTGTTTCCACTCTGACCTCTACTGTTTCCCCATTGCTACCATCCTCATATTCCCTCTGACCTTTCCTATTAGCCACAAGGAAGCCCAGATCCATGGTCCTCCTCATCACAATAGCAGCATGTGAGCCTCTGAAAGCACTGGCCTTAAATGACACACATTCTTGGTTTCTTCACCTTACTTTCCCTGCCGCTGCCTCCAAGTCCACTGTCTCTTTCTTCCAGGATCATGTCTTAAGGAATCACTCGCATGTGAGTTGGCTTCTGGAGAAATGAACCTAGGACAGCCCTTAACCCTCAGCTTTTCCACTGAATAAGAAATACCAGAACTGAAGGAAAAAGCCTTGATTCCCAAAATAAAATAAGAACCTGGGTCATAGGTGGGAGTGCTGGACTGGCCTGAGTCATGATTCCCCTCAGCCTCTGATAGGCAGAACTTTGCTAATGTGCATGGGGCTTCCAGGAACTCACTGGAGCTGGCATTAGGTGGAGGGCAGTAAATGGCTCCCTAAAGGGACATTGGGGAAAAGGAGATACAGAAGCCAGGTTTTCAAAATACATCCAGCATGAGATGGACAGGCATTCAGACCTCTCCAGTTTTACTCACATTATTCCTTCTCCATATTAGTCAAAACCCAGAAAAATGAACAGAATTGAAATCTGAGGCCAGGGAATGTAGGACAATATTATATTGAATTAAGTTTGGGCCACATTTATGAAGACCCAGCGAGCTACACAAGAATACAAGATAATCATTGCTTCAGACAATCCAATTGATAAGGCCAATTATTTATATGCGAGTAACAGAGAAAGACCAAAGAGTCTTTAGAGCCAGTGGAGAGACGTCCACGTTGGACTAGAAGGAGAAAATAAAAAGAGTGGTGTGAAATAGTGTAGGTCTAGTGAGTAGCTCTAAATCATGCTATTGTAAAATGAAAACGGATTGAGTTTTGAGCTAACATGAATGCCTTAACCCAATCCACTGAGATTCTGATTTCAAAGTTCTGGGGATGAGGTTTGGATATCAGTATCTTTCAAAGCTCTGCTAATATGCATCAAGGATTAGAAGCACTGTGGATCTGATAGGATGTAAGTAACCAATATGGCAGTGGCCTATGAGTGGCTGTTTCCGAAAAAAAGCTGAATATCAACAATTAAGGGAATTTGCATTCTTCTCTCAACAGAATACAGCCTGCAGAAGACAAAAGAGAAAAAGGAGATGTGGATAGTAAAGTTAGATATATAATCTCTCTGTTTGGATTAAAATATCCCACAATTTTTAGAATAGAAGACTAAAAAAAAATTTACATAGACCCCAAAGTATAAAATTGACCCTCCCCTTGCCATAAGAATAAAATTTAGTATGACCTTTTCTACTGTTAAAATGCAACTTGCAGTTGGCTAGTCACTAAACATGTTTCACAGACTACTAACTGGCTCAGAACAGCAGGTTCAATAAATTTTTTTCAATGAATATATTCTTTATGCAAAAACCCCATAATGAACAGTAGGCCTTATCCTGCTATATTTATCATTTTACATACCCTTCTATCAGTTTAGTTAAGCTGTTCAGTTGTGTCCAAATCTTTGCAACACCATGGACTGCAGCACACCAGGCTTCTCTGTTCATCACCATCTCCCAGAGCTTGCTCACTCTCATGTCCATTGAGTTGGTGATGCCATCCAACCGTCTCATTTTCTGATGTCCTCTTCTCCTTCTGCCTTCAATTTTTCCCAACATCAGGGTCTTTTCTAAGGAGTCAGTTCTTCACATCAGGTGGCCAAAGTATTGGAGTTTCAACTTCAGCATCAGTCCTTCCAATGAATATTCAGGACTGATTTCCTTTAGGATAGACTGGTTGGATCTCCTTGCAGCCCAAGGGACTCAACAGTCTTCTCCAATACCACAGTCCAAAAGCACCAGTTCTTTGGCACTAAGTTTTCTTTCTGGTCCAACCCTCACATCCATACATGACAACTGGAAAAACCATAACTTTGACTAGATGGACCTTTGTTGGCAAAGGAACGTCTCTGCTTTTTAATTTGCTGTCTCAGTTTATCATAACTTTTCTTCCAAGGAGTAAGCGTCTTTTCATTTCATGGCTGCAGTCACCATCTGCAGTGATTTTGATCTTCATGACATCCCCCCCTTCCTTGTTTTGAATGCATAGTTTTAAGCCACCCTTTTCACTCTTCTCTCACTTTCATCAAGAGGCTCTTTAGTTTCTCTATGCTTTCTGCTATACGGGTGGTGTCATCTGCATATCTCAGGTTATTGCTCTATCTCTTGGCAATCTTGATTCCAGCTGTGCTTTATCCAGCCCAGCATTTCGCATGATGTACTTTGGATAAAAGTTAAATAATCAAGGTGAAAAAATAGAGCCTTGACATACTCCTTTCTCAATTTGGAACCCATCTGTGTTCCATGTCCAGTTCTAATGATGTTTCTTGAGCTGCATACAGGTTTCTCAGGAGGCAGGGAAGGTGGTCTGGTATTCCCATCTCTTTAAGTATTTTCCATAGTTGGTTGTGACCCACACAGTCAAAGGCTTTGGCCTAGGCAAGAAAGCAGAAGTAGATGTTTTTCTATACACTCGCATAAAATACCTGGAGAGACTCTTTCTGTGAGAAACGTTTGAGGAAAAGGTGATCAGAATTCAGTATCACTAAACTGAATGCTCTATCACTTCAGAGTTTTATTTGTGTAGATGTCAAGGATATTCCTAGAAATGCCTTAAGGTAGATTCAGCATGAAATGAAATCACCTTCATAGACTTTTGGTGTCCATGGGATGCGAATGGCTTGAGATACAGTTACCCACCCTGCTCTCTTTTTGCTAATTTTATTTTGAGTTTCCCCCCTTTCCATTCATTCCTCGGTCCTTTTGGAGCAGGATTTCCCTGGAAAGCCTTATTCCTGTCCAGCAGGATGACCAAACATCCTCTATTAACTGTTGACTCCTCCAGATTGGAGCTTTCCTCTTCTCCTCTCCCTTCCCACAAATGTATAGGAAGGCCCGTGTTCTGGGTTGTCAGTAACAAGTCATGTGGTTTTGGACAGTCCTCAGATCCTTGAAACCATAGCTCCTCCTCTGTAAATTATGGAACTGGACTTGGATTCCTTCTGAGGTCCCTATCGGTGCTCACCATCCAGGACTCTCCGGTAGCCTGCCTCTCCTCCTCAGAAGGCAGGGATGAAGAGGTAGAAGAGGGTGCTTTCTCAGTTGAGGGTCCTCTGCTCCCATAGCGGTCTGTTTCTAACTGTGTATGAGGGATGCTCAGCACGTCCATCCCTGAACACGTGGGAAAGTGCACAGATGAAGGGGATTCAAGAGTGAAATGACTGTTGAGGATTGAGTGGTGGGGATCCAGTTAAGGCTCGGAAGCAGCTTTGAGCTGAGATATCACCAAGCAAGGTGGGCTGAGGACAGGGGTCCTTAGATGCTGCACCACAGGCTGGATGAAAGTTTAGGGAGGTATTCCTTCTAACTCATGGATCTCACTTTTCTCTCCAGCCAGCCTGTGGCTCTCCCTTCAGCTCATCCTGTCAACAAGAGCTCTGTCTGCCCCTGGCCCCAGTTACCATGTGGCCATCCCTCCAGGCTCAGCAGGACCTAACAAACACTCACGTTTCTTCTCTCTCTCTGTCTTTCACAGATACCAATTACTTTAGGAACTAAGAAAAGATATTGTCAGTTTGAGAAACCATATTATAAAATTACTTTTTCCATTTGATGAAAAAAATCTACAGTAGAAACTCAATTTAAACCTCAGCAACACTGGAGGGATACTTTCCTGAGAATGAACATCCCAACCAACAACCACTCTGCACACCTCAAGGGACAGAATTGATGGGAGTAATCCCAGTCATCAGCCTCCGAATGTAATCCTCAGTAAGGTAATCAATGCTTCGATGGACACAGAGTTTGGAAAGAACTTAACTCTTGCTCCTCTAAATATTCATCCTCCACAAACCAGCATGGGAACAAGTGGAAGAAGACAACATATCAACCTGGTCATTCTTTGCCACCAGATGGACTGTGCTCAAAGCAGACAGCAGTTACTATGGATTGTTCTTGATGAAAGTGTTTATCCTGTTTAATATTGAGGTAGATATCAGATAACTGCAGAATTTAGACCTTTGAACCAGATAACTGGCCTGTCTTTCTTCAAACAGTCGATGTTTGCACCAAAAAGACAACAAAAAGGAGAAGAGATGTTTTAGGTTCCAAAGGACTAAAAAGATTGGGTCACTTTATTTCTTTAGTCCTTTGGAACCTCAAGCATCTCCTCACCTTTTTGTACTTGTCTCTGATGGTCGTGACGTTGACTGCTTTGCAGAGGAGAGGTCAATTGTCTACTCCAAGGTCTACATTTTGCAGTTGTCTGGTCATTTCCTCATGATTAAGTTCAGGTGAACCCTTTTTGCCAAGAACACCATCTAGTACATGCTGTGTGCTTCCTAGGGCAGCCTGTTTGGAGGCTAAGAGTGTCCACTTTACCTGTCACCACTATTATTATTTTAGCATTGAACACTGTTATGCGGAGGCTTATAATATCTGTTCATTGAAAAGACAGGTTTTCGTGTCTGCAATGAGTAATTTGATGAGTGGTATTCTGAGAGTGTATGAATATCGTATTCTATGATGCTCTTTCTGTAAAATTTTACCATCCTTTATTGATCTCTGATGTGTGTCAATTATCATATCTGTGGTATTGCCAGCTTTGCGCTGTGGAAAAGACAATCCCTACCCCAAACATATTATTAAAAATATTTTTGTTTCACTGTGGACTCGTGCTTTTTTAAAATTCAGCATTATAATCCACTATTTTCTTGCATTTATGTTTATTTGGAGGCTAACTGCTTTACAATGTAGTGTTGGTTTCTGCCATACGACAATGGGAATCAAACATAAGAATAAATATGAACCTCCTTCTTGAACCTCCTTCCCACCCCTCCCCCATCCACAAGCCATTATTAACGTGATTGATTTTATTAATATCAATACTCTTGTTCTCATGTGCCATGCTGTGCTTAGTTACTCTGTTGTGTCCGACTCTGAACCCCACGGACTGTAGCCCGCCAGGCTCCTGTGTCCGTGGGGATTCTCCAGGCAAGAATACTGGAGTGGGTTGCCATGGTCTACTTCAGGGGATCTTTCCAACCCAGGGATCGAACCCGGGTGCCCGCCACTGCAGGTGGATTCCACCAGGGAAGCCCAAGAATCCTGGAGTGAGTATCCTATCCCTTCTCCAGGGAATCCTACAAAACCAGGAATCGATCCGGGCTCTCCAGAATCGCAGGCAGATTTTTTACCAGCTGAGCTACCAGGGAAGCCCCTTTGTTTCTCCTGTTCAGGTTTGTATCTTAAACTCCTCTCACATCTCTTCATCTATGTTTACCATTTGTAGTAGACTGTATCTTCTGTGTTTCTTTCTCTGTTATTTTATTTTCTTTGTGTATGCATATTTGTGGGTCTGTGTCTTTTGCTCGGTATTTTGGAACGCCTGGATAGCTAGTTAGTGCACTAAAATTTTTGACACGTTAGTCCTTTAGTATTTTGTCACCTTTCTAGCACTGGTGGTGCAGAGGTTAAAGCGTCTGCCTGCAATGTGGGAGACCTGGGTTCGATCCCTGGGTCGGGAAGATCCCCTGGAGAAGGAAATGGCAACCCACTTCAGTATTCTTGTCTGGAGAATCCCATGGATGCAGGAGCTTGGTGGGCTACAGTCCATGGGTCGCAAAGAGTCGGACTCGACTGAGCGGCTTCATTTTCACTTTCACTTTCTTTCTAGTATTTGAAGTATATGTTTTAAATGTGATCTGTCAGCTTCAACTTTTTAGTGCTGTGATGCTCGAGGACATTATTCTGCTTTTTTCTTCTCTCTTTACCTACCTTATAGTAGTATTACCTTATTGTATTATTTCAACCCAATCAAATGTATACCCTTTATATAGTATATTTTTCCTACCTGTTTTTGTTAATGTGCTAATTGGTAGGGTAGAGGTAGGAGCTGGAGGAGGGGCCCACTGGGTCCTTTTGACCTCCTGGTGGCACAGGATGGCTGTCCTACTCTGGGAGTACCAACAGCCTCCCTGCAGAAGTTTGAGGGTGTACCTAGGCTGCCCCCAGAGCGGGGCCCACGACACAGTGGCTTAAATCTACAATTACATACATTCAGTGATGACCAGATATACGAAACTCATAGTTTCCTGTCAATTCTTGATGAGAAGAGTTCATTGTTAAAGATTTCTCATGATGGACTGAGGGCTCCTTAAGTTTGATATATTTAATACTAGTTTTCTGTTGCTGTGATACAGTACAGACACCTTGGCTAAATATAAAGAACTTGTCCACAATGAGTTCTATTGATTTTTTTTTTTTTCGTAATATCTTACTTTGTATGTTCTGCTGAGATGTAGAATGCAAACTGATTTTTCTTCACTGAGGGCAAAGGGTGGTCTGGAGCTTCAGGACATTTTTTCTAAAAAAACTCTTTCACTCTACTAGGATAGGTCTTAGAACTGACCATTCCAGGTCTATTTCCACTAGGTCTCTATGACTTTCTCTCTGATCCTTTCTCACTCTCTTTTGTTCACTTCTATTCTGTTTGATGCTTTCATTTTTAATGCCGTGTCCCTTATAAGCTGGGATAAATATGTTCTCTATGTACCTTGTCATTCAGTCTTTTTTTTTTCCCAAGGAATTTTACTTTTAATTTTTTAAATCTCTGCCAGTTTCAATTTCTCATTTCTTCTTTCCTGTCTACTTCTATCTCGTGTTCTGTATTTCTTACATAAAATATTGAAGGTTTTTCCATGTGCATGTATCTACAAGTTACAAGTGCTTTGTTCAGAACAAATCAAAATATGGATGCCATTTTACATTTCCCAAGGTTTTTTGATAGATTTTGAGGCAATTTTTTCACTTGCTGAAATTTTTGACTCTCATTTGACACTTTTTTCTTCTGCCACCTTGGAAGAAACGTCAGCTATATAGTTTTCATTTTCACATGACTAGGTTTACCTAAATGACAAACAGTTGTTCCAGGTCAAAATGGATTAGTGCTTTGAGTGGCTTACTTGATTTCTTTGTTTTAGGTCTGTCTTGTGCAATTATGACTCTTCCCGTGTGGCTAAGAGGTTAAAGTGTCTGCCTCTAATGCAGGAGACCTGGGTTTGATTCCTGGGTTGGGAAGATCCTCTGGAGAAGGAAATGGCAATCCACTCCAGTATTCTTGCCTGGAGAATCCCATGGATGGAGAAGCCTGGTGGGCTACAGTCCATGTGGTCGCAAAGAGCCAGACACAACTGAGCGACTTAACTTTCTAACTTTTGTGCAATTATTCGAGCAGAGCTAAGGCTTGGGGGAAAGGCATGGTGTGTCTCTTGATTTGGGGATTCTATTTCTTCCAGTAGGACCTTTCATTTCTGCCAGTTGCACTGTTCTTTGTTCATCACCACAAGTGTGCAAAGGATGCTGCCTTCAGCTCGGTCTCACACCTGATCCCAGTAATCGTGCCTCCTCAAGACTGTCACCCTTGGTCCTGTGCACTGTCGAACCCCTTCCTATCAATTCCCTAGTCACCAGAGCTAGAGCCAACCGTGTCGCAGACACCCTCTGAGTTGATCCACGTGCTCTTTCTGTGAGTTACTCTACCTGAGCTCTGTCTGGAGTACGCCCTCCCTGCTGCGCTCTCCTCTGTGTGCAGGGTCCTGGTTGATCCTCTGCTGCTGTGTGGCTCCCAGACCGAGCTGAGTACAGACCAAGCCACGCCCACAGGCCTCTCTGGGCCCTGGGTGTTTGGGGCTGGGTTCTGAGTGGTGGCCTTGACTCTCTTTCAGTCCCTACCCCTTGGAATTGTATGTTGAGAGATTCAGCTCCTGTTATTCTAGGTGGTCCTGTGTTCTCCTATCACCCTTTTTCAAATCTGAAATTTAAATAGTACACAAAAGTAGACACAACAGAACAGGCCCATCTTTGTCAGGCATGGTCTACAATGACCAGCTTATGGCTGAACTTGTCTTACTACAATCCATGCACTTACCTTTTCCTATATTTTTTAAAGGGACTCTCAGACATCATGTTTCATCTATAATTATGTCAGCATGTTTCCCCTCAATGAGAACTCTTTTTGAAAGTATTTTCATCATGGCATTATAATCATAAATTAATTCAAAATCTTTAATATCATAAAAGACTATTCACATTTTCCATTTTTTAAAATGCAGCATTTTTTCCAGTTTATTTGATCACATAGGGTTTTTAAAATTAATTTATTTATTTATGGCTGCCCTGGGTCTTTATAGCTTGGAGCACGGCTTCTCCAGGTGTGGAGAGGGGGAGCTACTCTCTTGTCGTTTGCTGGTTTCTTGGGCTTCAGTAGTTGCTGCCCATGCGCTCAATTGTTGCGGCTTGTGGGCTTAGGAGCCCCACAGCCTGTGGGATCTTCCTGGACCAGGGATCAAACCTGTGTCCTCTGCATTGCTAGGCACATTCTTAACCAGGGAAGTCCCCCTCCTGCTCCTCCATTATTGTTTCTAAGTTAGTCTTCTTGTTTGGATCCAAATAAAATCCACAAACTGGAATCACTAAGATAATGCATTTAAGTCTCTTACATGTATGCTTACCTTCAATTTCTTCTTTCCTTCCTTCCTTGCTCTCTCTCAAATCCACTCTCCATCTTGCTTGGTCTATTGCTGCACTTTATTTCCCCTTTAAATCATTCATTTGTTGAAGAAACTGAGTTGGTTTTCTGTAGCATTGCCACAGTCTAAACTGTATACTAGGGTGTACTTTAATAAGTGTTTCTGTCCTTCACACTTCCTTCTTGGTGGTAGAATATACAGCAGTGCTGTAATGTAACGAAAATGCAAGTCACACTCGTTTAAAATTTTCTAGTAACCACATTGACAACTAAAAAGTATAAGAGCACAATAATGCAAATATAATCTTCTACATAGCTGATAATGCTATATATACCTTAAAGGAAATATGGGGCTTCCCAAGAACTTGCCTGCCAATGCAGGTGACACAAAAAATGAGAATTCGATCCCTGGGTCAAGAAGATCCTCTGGAATAGGAAATGGCAACCCACTCCAGTATTTGAGCCTGGGAAATCCCATGGACAGAGGAGCCCGGTGGGATATGATCCATGGACCCAAAAGAGTTGGATAAAACTGAGCACACACTCAAAGGAAATAGAATTCTACCAATATGTTAAACTTGTGTTTTATAGAAAAATATTGTGCATGTCTCCAACTTTTAAGGTGACAGTCACATGAATTAGAAATGAACATCCAGGTCCTCAGTCCTACTACTTTGTAACTATTCAACAGCCATATGCTTAGCGGTCCCTACTTTGGACATGTAGATACAGAGAGTCACACTTGCAGTCCTGGCAAGACTACTTCAGAAGTGGTGTGCACTCTCTGATGAGGAGGCACATCAAGTCCTGTGTGTTTCTTCAAATAGTATTACCAGCCCTTTTAGTTCAAGACCTCTCAATCCATTTACTGATTATGTGGCACGAAATGGTGATATTCCATCATCATGTAGTATTTAACTGGAATACTTGCATCAAAAGAAACTTCTCCTAAATACTAAATACTGTTTAGTTACTCAGTGGTACCCTCTGTAAGGAAAACTGCAGCTTAATGAGCAATGCTCCAAGTATCCTCTGTGGTCACCAATTTGTTTATTTCTTTTTGTCCTCTGTGTGCTAATATGAATTCAAAATTTTAAACACCATGAAGTATTTCAATTTATTGCAATATAGCTCTTATCAGTACTCAAATTCTCTCTCTTTTGGCAGTGAAGGTGACTTTAAGCTGCTCCTCAATTCTTTTGAAAAGGTTCTAATAGTATTTGAGAACTTTCTTGATAACACTATGACAAGGTGCTTCTCTTTGATCCTGAATATTTTCTGCCCCTGACCTGGACTCAGTCATTTTTCTAAGAATCTTGGGTTTCCTTTTGTGCAAAATGTTATTCCCAAATCAAATTGTAACCTTAAGATGCTTACTGGATTTGGTTTATTTCTAGGCATTTCCAGTGGACAGAGCTAGGAAATACATACTCATCTTTGTATGAATGTACATATTCAAATTCAGAATGTCAGGCTTTATTGAATGTTTATCTTTCATCTGCCTCTTTTCTATATACCAGTATTTTTGTTTTTAAGGACACTGGGAGTAACAGAAATACAAGATTTCATACAATCTCCTTTGCTTTTCCCCATCATTTGGAAAAAGAATAAATACCAACAATGCCAATAATAACACAATTAAGGAAAACACTTTTTAAAAAAAATTGTCACTGTTCCGTGGTACATATAAATTATTCTGTTTTATAGTTTTCATCTATATGGTTGTTCCACAAAAGTTACATCATGTTTCCAATGTCTAGAAGTGACATTTAAAAAGTGAATTTTATAATGATAAAAAAGTGAATGCCGTTTCCAACTCAAATCTAACTGCATAGAATATATTCACTATTCTGGCCCCGACTATAAGATCTGCAAGTGCCTCAAAGGCGTGGGTGACCGACCCCTGATCTCAGAAGCTGGAATACACCGCCCAGACTCCTCTTTCTGGCTGAGTTTGGTGAAAGGACAAGATTTCCTGGAGTCAAGGTTCAAGTCTTAGCCTAACAGCGGTTTTTTGTGTCCAAAGGAGACTTAGGAGCGAGAAGTTCTGAAATAAACTGAAACAGGATCAATCAAAACTGCGAATAATAGGGCACCTGCATAAAATATAGTACTTCCCATTCAGGTCTGGAACCCCGCCCGGAAAGCTGTCACCCTGGCTGGTCAATGACATCACAGCCCCCGGACCATTAATCACAGGGACAAGACGTGCGGCCCGAAGCCCCCTCGTGGGGCAGGACTCAGTGGGCGCAGCTTCTGCCTTTTACCTCGAGACCCAGGGTGACCCGACAGGGGCTGGCAGTGCTTCGGTCGCTGCGCCCTTTGGCGGCGGGGCCGGGCCCCCGATGACCATTGACCGGGAAGCCGCAGGGTCCTGCGGGGACGCCACGGGCTCGTCCCCCACCTCCCCGTGCTCCAGGGCCCTGCGCTGCTCAGAGCAGCAGGTTTCGGACCTCGACTGCTGAGCGGGAGGCGGCAGGGCACGGGGGCCCAGGGCCTCCTTCGCGGGACCCAGACCTTCTGGTCCCGAGAGCAGGACGAGCTGGGCGCTGGGGCGGGAGACTAGGTCCACTCAGCGCGCACCTGAGGCGCAGTTCGCTCTCAGGAGACTGAGTTCCAGCTGCGCCAGTGAAAGACCCTGCGTGCGGCCTAGAGGGAAAGGTCCCACCGAGACTCGAACTCGGATCGCTGGATTCAGAGTCCAGAGTTCTTCCCGGCCTGTCAGACTCCTGGCCGTATAGGAGCACTGCCGTCTTACCACTTGAGGAAGTGGATGTCTCTTATGCTTGGGATGTAACCAGTGAGTATTACCATGTGATAGAACTCCACCTGGATGCCCAGGTAGACTGTATTCTTTGTACTCCTTGCCTTTGGTGGTGCTGAGATTTGTCATCCCTGTGTGGAAGCTCTGTAGACAGTGTTTTGAATCAGACTGTGGTAGAGTTTTAAGCACAGGCATCACGTAGGTCTGAGAGCCTATCTCTCCTCTTCATCCAGGTGAAGCCTATGGGTCAGGCCCCAAGTTAGATCATGGACCCAAGGCAAGTGTGACACACTCACTCACTTGTATGTGTGCAAGTGCACAGAGATGACTATCTTTTTTTCCTGATTCCAATGAAATGTCTCCTCTTGCCCACAGTATTTCCATTTTCATACCCAAAAATGTCCCTTGAACTTCTGTGACTTTCCAGAGATGCTGACAGCGTTAACCATTTGTTGTTTCCCTGGTGTCACTGCTGTCACTTTCTGTGCCTGTCTTCTCTAAGATGGCTGTCTTAGCAAAGCAGTCATCTGGACCACAGGACACAAGGACCTCTCCCATCACCTCGCTTGTAATGTTTCCACGAAGCAAGGCAGAGCCCTGGCATTTCCCACCCCATGAATGGCTGGAGATTCAGTGGAGCAACCAAAGTTCATTTTGGTTTGAGGTTTTGTAGATTCCATTCATCATTCTGCTAAAGCAGCCAGCATATGATGAGAAAAGCCTGAGTATTACAGTATTCTGCTAGGATGCAGGTGAGCTATTCCCCAGACTCTGTGGGCAAGATGAATGTTTAACTTTTTAGGGAGACTTGGAAGAGGATACTGAGGTGAGGCTCTACAAGGTCAGGGAGATCTTGCCTGATGTCTTGGGAAAGCAAACCAAGTAGAGTCTGAGATACACAACCTGAGACACCTGGACTATCCTTTTAAAATATTCTATCGTCTCACTGGTGAGATTGTTGTCCTGGTGGAAGTACTGGACACTGCATTATTAATTTACATAGGGGGATCTGCTTTATGTTTCTGGCCCTGTCTGAATTTATCGGTAGGAAATTATGCTTTTCTTGAGGAAGACGAAGACCAAGACCTCATCTGTTCTGGGTAACTATGGAGAAACATGGGTCTGAGTTCAGTAGTGACATCTGGTTATCTCAGATGCAGGGAATTGGAAAGTGCTAAATATGCCTATTTCTTCTGTTTGGACAACCACAAATTGTCCCTATAACAAGGTTTTCTGTTTTCACCATGTACTTGTATAGGCGCCTTTATGAATCCCTCTCAATTATAGTAACCTTCAGTCAGTTGATGCAGGGCTACTAATCAGTCACAGGATTTTTTGTACTTTCCTGCACTCTCCTTTTTATTAAACCCAGCATGAGATGTGTATCTGCCTCTGCTTGTTTGGCCTTACCACACTGACAGGTATTTCATGGCAAGGAAAGTAACTGGAAACAAAAAAATTCATGTCGCATCTCAGTATTTGAAAAATTGACCTTCGGGTTCCCTTGTGATCTGGTTGTTAGAATCTGCCTCCCAATGTAGAGGACACAGGTTTGACCCCAAGACAGGGAACTAAGATCCTATATGCCACGGGACATCCAATCCTGTGGGCCACAACTACTGAGCCATTGTTCTACAGCCTTCATACCACAACTACTGATGCCTGATAGCACCCTAGAATCCTTGCTCTGCAATAAAGGAAACCAGTGAATGGAAAAGCTTGTCACCACAACTAGAGAGTAGCCCCCAATCATAGCAACTAGAGAAAGCCCATGCACAGCAATGAAGAGCACAAAGACCCAGGGAAGCCAAAAATAATAAACAAATATAATTTAAAAATTGGTCTTGAAAACACAGAATTTCTAGGAGTCCATTGTGCTGCCAGAGCCTGTGTTTGCTTGGCTGCTACATGATAACCTGAGACAGTGTGGCTAGCTGTGTTGCAGCAGCGTTGGCACAGGTTGGGTCCACCCCACCCTCTCCCTGCAAGGAGAAATCCTGTAGACATAATAAACACCTGATTTTTAAATTAAAACTTGATCTCCAATTGGAGGCTTTTCCCTATGCTCATAATATTGGGCAATGTTGTCAATGTTGGATAAAGTGTTATATCTTTTTCCCATGCAAATGTAAAGAATATTCAAAGCATAGGTTTAATAAAACCCATTAGTCTGGAAAAGACAAATCAAATTAGATGATGAAATTATGCAGTGATAATTAAAAACAGTCCTAGACATTGATTCAAATAACATTGGGGAATGAGGGGATATGTGGTTTTAACAATTATTTCACCCACCAGATTTGTTAATGTACAAAGTTTTATCCATCAGCCCAACAGGAATTATCATAAAATCTGACTGTCCTAAAATATGATGATTAATGATGAATGAACTTTGCCTGGTGGAAATATGAAGGGCGCACCAGGCTGAGAGAAGTGCTTGTGGAAAAACACCCGGAGGCTCCAGAGACTCCTGGTGCAGGGCTGGGGTCAGGAAGGGGCCAGCCTGAGTCCCGGGAGGATTTGCAGAGGGAGCTGTGGGCAGCGATGTTGCAGAAGAAAGAAGGGCCAGAATAGGAGGACTCGAAAGGTGAGTAAAGAGGTTAGATTTATGTAGTAGGGAAGGGAGGATGAATTTCCATAAGCCAAGGAGCATGTGATAAAACAGGATTTTAGGTGATAAGACAGGTGACCTTTGAGAATGTGGAGAGGACTGAATCAGAGAAAACAGTTGGAAGGAGGTTGGATGAATCTTTGATGAGAGTCAGACACAGATGCTCTCTGGAAGACTAAGTGGTAACAGATATGTGAGAGACAGTTACAGAAGCAAACCTCATTGAGGGTGTGGAGGTATAAGGAGGGGATGGGAGGAGAGCCCCACATCAATGTGGAGCAGGTTCTGGGGGCTGTGACCCCACCTGAGCCTGACCCAGACTGGATGAGGGTACTTCATGTTTTAGGTAAGCCCACGTTCTGAGAATATGTACCCATTTCACAGTAGATGTATAAACAGATTTCATTAGGAGCACTGTCTAGTCCCCACTGGAGGGGCTTGTAATATAAGGACTGCACCTTGTGTTATCTCTCTGAAGAGAGACAAAGAGGGTTCCAATATGTCCATCTGTCCATCCCCACTCTACCCCATGTGGGAACAGAATATATACATGTATGAGTGAGTGGAAGGGTAGACAAACATTTCAAGCAAGGAAGTTCAAAGGGCTCCAGAATATGCGATAGTTTCTCAACTCCCTTTTCTAGTGGTATCTGAAGCTTTTATGCTGTATGTCTCCCATAGTTCTTTTTTTCTTTCTCCCCTATACCTAGAGGCCTGTCTAGAACCTTCTTTCTCTCTAGGCTACAGGACTAAGGCTAATAACAGAATAAGAACCCTGACCTCCTGTGCCACCCCAAACTCTCTAGACTCAAGTGGGTGATTACTCGTTTCAAGGACACTGCAGCCTAGCACCTGCCATCTCAGCACCCCAGTCACAGCCATAAATATGACATCTTCTTCACATTGATGTCTGTCTTTGTTGTCTGGGCTATTGGGTTTTACTCATGGGCAGTGAAGTGAAGTGAAGTGAAGTTGCTCAGTCGTGTCCGACTCTTTGTGACCCTGTGGACTGTAGCCTACCAGGCTCCTCCCTCCATGGGATTCTCCAGGCAAGAGTACCGGAGTGGGTTGCCATTTCCTTCTCCAGGGGATCTTCCCAACCCAGGGATTGAACCTGGGTCCCCAGCATTCCAGGCAGATGCTTTAACCTCTGAGCCACCAGGGAAGCAGGGATATCAGAAATGCGTGTCTGGTAGGGCTTATCAAGAAAAAACTTCCATTGGTCATTCTGAACCCTCTTTTCCTTTCCAGTTGCACCTGGGAGGACTGTCATTGGGGGCCTGTGAGTTTCCCAGGGTCAGAGGTGCCAACTTCACAAGCACAGCTTCAGAAAATCACCCACGTGACCAATTGTCTGCAGCGGCAGCTGGACCAGCAGTTCGACTGTGGTGACAGCAAAGTCACGCTTGGTCTTTTCTCCACCATCTGGGGCTTTACTACCAACCCTGATTCTGTAAACCAAGGACCGCTCTTTCTAGGTAAGAAAGAAAAGGGGATTAGGAAGCTCCGGTCCATGTGTGGGTTGTCACAGGGCTGTGTGTGGAGGAGGCAGAGGGCCTCTCCCACGCCCGCTGTTGGCCCAGTTGAAACCTGTAACACTCTAACAGAGTGAGGTGACTTAGGACCAGCTCAGCCTCAGGCCCTGGGTTCGCAAATTCCTGCTTGTTTAACTGGGCCAAGTTATTTATCTTCTTATGTACTTATCTCTCTTGTCCCTCATCTGAACGCTTGAAAAATTCTATCTCCTTTCCGTAATTGTTGGGAGTCTTAAACAACATAATGTCCAGAGTGTCTGATTCACTAAAAAGTGATGATAACCATTATGGATATGTAATATCTAAGCACTGTGTCTTTCTGTTGCTTTAACATTTACAAAATGATTGCACAATGGTTGTTTCTTCTGAGACGGCATAATTTTTAGGGTCCACTTTCTCTGGACCCCATCTTGCTTTGCTTTCTCAGAAAGGCAACTTGGTCAGTATTTTTCTCTCCTTTCAACATCCATCATCAAATCAATTTACCCCTATTAGGTGCTCTCAGTAACAGTGTATTAGTAACATTCAACAGCAATGTAAACACTGGCCCTGCAACACAGGGTCGTGTTTGCTTTTCACATCCAGTTTATTTTCCCTTGTTTTCCCCTCTTTCCACCCTATCCATGAAGCGCAGTGATCAGTCTCTTTTATGACACTTCATTTAATTCATTCTCTCCACTCATCTCCATGTCCGTCTCCTAGTTTTCATCTCTTCCGAGTCCACATATGCTCAAATTTCCTTAAAAGAGCTTTCAGACCCTCACATCCATTTCATCTGGGACGTATTCATTCTCACCCTCCATCGCTCTCCACATCCTCTGCTACCTGGCGCTCATGCCTCAGGCTGTGGCCTCATCTGAGGAATGAGGAGAGACCCAGGTCCTCAGGCGGAGCTGAGATGGGAAGGAGCCCCCTTGTGGCAGCATGGAGAGTCTCAAGGAAAGTGCTCAGGGCGGGCAGGGGTGCAGAGCGTGACAAGAGCCACTGGGTCTTGTAGCATTTATTGTCTTCTCTTCCCTCTCGTCTCTCCTTTTCTTGTGCTTGGCTTCCCACATTCCCAGCCCAGACCGACCCCCACTTCCTCAGTGACTGTTTCCTGGTCATCTTCCATGGAAACATGAGCAGGAATCCAGGCTTCACAGCAGATTTTGCAGCAAAGGGTAATTTTAATACCCTTTATTTTCATACCCCTCCACCCTGTGACTCCCACCCCCCATAACTCCTAGTTCCTGTCACCCACCAGAGCTTTTCTCTCCTTATTTTTCTTTTTTCTTTTCCAAATTCAACTCATCAAGAAGCCATTAGAATGATCCATTCCATATCTCAACTCCTTCATTCATTTGTTGCATTACACAAACACAGACACACTTGAGAGTATTGTTGCATTTTTATTATATTGTCCATGCCTCACTTATTATGTATAAATATTATATACACTGTGTATATATGTGTGAAGTCTATATTGAGGCACATTTAACATTTTTCCAATTTAGACTTCCTCACTTCTTTCCTCTTATGAGGTTTTCCCTCAACTTTGACTTTTTCATCTCTACGATCTCTTCCCTTCCAACACTACAATCTGTGTCCTGCAGGAATTTCTTGCCTTTGTCTTTTCTACCTAGGAAAGAAGTTGTCATCAATTTTATTTCTTTACTCTGTTTTGGCATTTGGGAACATGTTTGCCCCGTGGCAGTCTTACCAATATTGGCTAGTATAAGGAAGATCAACAAAAAAGAAAATATATAAAGTTTCTCCATTGGATTCACTTCACCATGGACTTTCAGATAGCCTTTCCTGTTCTTGGACAGTTTCTGTACTTGATGTCCTTCCTGGGTGGAGGAGTAAGTCATAGAAACATCCTAAATAACAATGGATCCTATTGGCTGTGGTTTTATCTTCAGAGCTGAGTTTGGATGCTTCCATCGGAATGAAGAACCCTCCCAACCTGGAGGATAAGGGCTCCACAGCAAGAACGCTTAAGTGTTCAGTCTGTAGCAAGATTAAGGGCTTAAGTGTCCTGAAACAGAAGATTATCAGAAGAAAACTGCTCTTCAGCAAATGGAGACTAGCGTGCGGATTCCCTGGTCTTCAAGCTTAGGGTACAGAGGTAATCCCATGCACTTCTTCCTTATGCTCCTTATCTAAGGTTATAGCTCAGTCTCCCACTGATTTTTCTCTTCCTCACTTGTTCACTTAACAGCTGACACTACCTCTGTGTGGTCTTTCCTCTGCTTTCCATGGGGGCTGCCACCTGCAGTGCCCTTCCATCTCAGTCTCCTGTTTGCACCCTGAGCTCTGCTGTGCTGCTGCTGTCCTCTGTTCCCTCTGACCTTTCCTATTAGCCAAAGGGAAGCCCAGATCCATGGTGTTCTTTATCGTAAGAGTGTCGTTTAGCATGTACCATGCTGAACACATGGTACAAAAGTCACACACTTTCTTGGTTTCCTCTCCTTCCTTTACTTGCATCCCACCCACCCCTGCTCCCTAACAAATTCTTTCTTCCAGGATCATGTTTTAATGAATTACTTGCATGTGGGTTGACTTTTGGAGAATCTAACCTAGGAAAATCCTTAACCCTCAATTTGTCCACCTGAATAAGAAGTGTTGAAACTGAGGAAAAAGAGTCCTGATTACAAAAACTAAATAAGAACCTGGGTCATAGGTAGAAGTGCTGGACTGACCTGAGTCTTGTTTCCCCTCAGGCCTTGGTGGACAGAACTTTGCTAATGTGCAGGGGGCTTCCAGGAACTCACTGGAACTGGCATTAGGTAGAGGACAGTAGATGGATCCTTAAAGGGACATTGGCCAAATGGAGATACAGAGGCCAGGTTTTCGATATTCATAGAGCATGAGATGCACAGGCATTCAGACCTCTTCCCTTCTTTTCTTGAAATTACTCTTTCTACACGTTAAGTAAAAATCCCCAAAAATGAACTGAGTTGGAATCTGAGGGCAGGGAATGTAGGACAGCATTGTAGTGAATTAACTTAGGGCCACATTAATGAAGACCCAGGGAGATATACAAGATAGTCATTGCTTCAGTCAAATCTAGTTGAAAAGACAAGTTATTTATATGAGAGGGTCTGAGAAAGACCAAAAAATCTTTAGGGTCAGGGAGAAATAAGTGCATGGTAGACTCTATCAAGAGAGAAAAAAAGAGTGGTATGAAATATATAGGTCTAGTGAGTAGTTCTAAATCATGCTATTATAAAATAAAAACTGGGTGAGTTTTGATCTAATATGAATACCTTAACCCAAACCATAGAAATTATGATTTTAATGTTCTGGGGTGAGGTTTGGGTGTCAATATCTTTCAAAACTCTGCTAATATGCATCAGGGATTAGAAGGTCTGTGGATCTGATTGGCTATCAGTAGCATTTATGGCAGCGGCCAGTATGTGGCTGCTTCATAAAAAAGCTGAATAGCAGCCACTAAGGAATTAGCATTTTTCCTCTCAACTGTACAACCTAGAGAAGAGAAATGAGAGAAAAAAAATACAGATGAGTTAGATATATAATCCCTGTTTGAATCCAAGTTTCTCACAATTTCTATAGTAAACAGAAATTTAAATAAATGTAAATTTAAAATAAACATTACATAGAAACATTACCCAGAGTATAAAATATTACTTTCCACTTCCAAAAAAAAAAAAATACTACCTCCTGTTACCATAAGAATGAAACTCAGTGCTTTCATTTCTACTGTTAATGCAACTGCAACTTGTGGTTCACTATTCACTAAATGGGTTTCCCAGCCTACTAATTGGCTTAGAATTATAGAGTTAACAAATTGTTTTTTCTTTAAATATTTTATGTATGCAAAACTCCATAATGAATCTTAGGCCTCATTCTTAAATGTTTCTTCTTTTTCATGCTCTTCTATGTGCTAGCATAAAATACTAGGAGAAATTCTGGGGAAAGTTTGATTTAAAAAGTCATGAGAATCTAGTATATCTAAAATGAATGCTTTTTCACTTCAGAGTTTTCTTTGTCTAGATGTTGAGAATATTCCTAGAAATGACTCAGGTGGATCCAGCATGCAATCACCTTCATTGTATTCTGCTATCCATGGGATGCAAATAGGTTGAGCCACAGTTACACCCTGCTCTCTCTTTGCTGATTTCAAGTTTCCTGTTTTTTCATTCGTTCCTCAGCCTCTTTGGAACAGGATTTTTCTGTAAAGTGTTTTTCCTGTCCAGGAGGGTGACCAAACACCCTCTATTAACTATGGACTTCTCCAGATTGGAGCCTTTCCTCTCCCTTCCCCTAAATGTATAGGAAGGGCCTGTGGCCTGGGTTGTCAGTAACAAGCCATGTGGGTTTGGATAGTCCTTAGCCCCAGGAAAGCATAGCTCCTCATCTGTAAATTTTGGAATTGGACTTGGATGCATTCTGAGGTCCCTGTTGGTGCTCACATTCCAGGATTCTCCCCGTAGCCTACTCCTCCTCAGAAGGCAGGGATGTAGAGGAAGAAGAGGGTGTCTTTCTACTGAGGCGCCTCTGCTCCCATAGCGGTCTGTTTCTGTACGAGGAGTGTGCAGCACATTCATCCCTGGTATGTGTGGAAAGCTAGCATTTGGTCCAGATGAAGGGGATTCGAGAATGAAATGACTGTTGAGGACTAAGTGATGGGGGATCCAGTTAAGGCTTGGAAGCAGCATTGAGCTGAGCTATCACCAAGCACAAGGGGGGTGAGGACAGGGGTCCCTAGATGCTGCACCACAGGCTGGGTGAAAGTTTAGGGAGGTATTCCTTCTAACTCATGGATCTCACTTTTTCAATTCAGCTCTTACTGTCAACAGGAGCTCTGTCTGCCCCTGGCCTCAGTTACCATGTGGCCATCCCTCCAGGCTCAGCTATCACCAGAACCTAACAAACACTCACATTTCCTCTCTCTCCCTTCCTCTCCTCTCTTTCTTTCTGTCTTTTGCAGATACCAGTTACTTAAGAACTAAGAAAAGATATTGCCAATTTCTAAGAAACCACACCATAAAATTTACCTTTTCCATTTGATGAAAAAGACCTACACAGCAAGTTAAAGCCCAAACAGAACACTGGAGGGATCCTTACCTGAAAATCAGCATCCCAACCAACAACCACTCTCCATGAAACAGAATTGATGGGAGAAATCTCACTCATCAGCCTCCAAGTGTCATCCATTGAGAAGGAGACCAATGCTTTGATGGATACACAGTTTGGAGAGACCTTAACTCTTGTTCCCCTCAATATTCATCCTCTAGACACCAGCATGGGAGCAATTGGAAGAATGCACCATATCAACCCTGTCATTCTTTGCCACTAGATGGACTGTGCTAGGAGCAGACAGCATTTACTATACGGTGTTCTTGCTGAAAGTGTCTGTCCTGAATTTAATCATGAGGTAGTTATCAGATAACTGCAGAATTTAGATCATTGAACAAGACAACTGGCCTGTCTTTCTTCAAACAGTTAATTTTAAAAAAATTTTAAAAAGTCAATATCTCCCCAAGTAAGACAAAAAGAAAAGGAAAAGAGATGTTTCAGTTTCCAAAGGACTAAAGAAGTATATGTTACTATAGTGTGTTACTACTATATTTCTTTAGTCCTTTGGAACCACAAACATCTCCTCTCCTTTTCATAGATGTCTTTGATGGCAGACATTGACCTGTTTGCAGAGGACAGGCCAGTTGTCTGCTCAGTGATCTATATTTTGCAGTTGTCTGATTATTTCCTCACAATTAAATTCAGGTGAACCCTTTTTGCCAAGAACACCAGCTAGTGTATACTATGTGCTTCCTAGTGCAGCCCCTTTGGAGTCTAAGAATGTCCACTCTTCCTGTCACCACTATTGCCATTTTAGCATTGGACACTTTGTTATGCAGGGGCTCATAAGGCCCATTCACTGGAATGACATATTTTTCTGTCTATAATCAATAATTTGATTAGTGGTAATTTGAGAGTGTATGAACATCATATTGTATGATACTCTTTCTCTGAAAATTTTACCATCCCTGATATGTGTCAATTATTATATTTGTGTTTGTGCACTGGAAATTTTTAATTCTATCATTCTATAAACTTGTATTGCAGGCCTCATGCTGTGGGAAGGACAATTTCTACCCCTTCTATATTATTAAAGGTTTTATGTTGAATTTCACTCTGGACTAGTGCATTTTTAAAATTCAGTGTTATAATCCATTATTATCATGATTGATTTTAGTCGATATGGATATAAATTAATATAAATATTCTTGCTTTTCCTACTCATCTTTATATCTTAAACTCTCCCACATCTTTTAAGCTATATTTACCATTTGTAGTAGATTGTATTTATTGTGCTTATCCTCTGTGTTATTTTATTTTATTTGTGTATGCCATATTTGTGTGTATGTATTTGATATTTAGGAAGGACTAGATAGCTAATGCACTGAATTTTTTTACCTCTTAATCCCTTAGTATGTTGTACATTTCTAATATTTGAAGTATAATTTTTTAAGTGATATCTGTCAACTTCAACTTTTTATCACTGTGATGATCAAGGACATTATTATACTTTTTTCTTCTGTCTTTACTTATCACTTCTTATAGTATTATTTCAACACAATCAAATGTATAGCCTTTATATACTACATTTTTCCCCATCTATTTACTGGTAGGGTAGATGTAGGAGCCGGAGGAGAGACCCACTGGGTCCTTTGGACCCTCTGCTGGCACAGGATGGTTGTTCCACCCTGAGAGTGCCAACAGATTCCCTGCAGAAGGTCAAGAGCATGCCCAGGCTGCCTGCATAGCAGGGCCCAATACCCACTATCTTAAATCTACACTTACATATAGGCAATGATGACCAGATGTACAGAATTCAAAGTTTCCTCAGTCAGTTCTGGAGGAACTCTAAATATTAGAGTTCATCCTTAAAGATTCCTCATAATGGAATGAGGACTACCTAAGTTTGGCATATCTATTATTGGTTTGATGCATGGACAGCTTCAGTCAGTTCACTTCAGCCACTCAGTCGTGTCCAACTCTGAAACCCCATGGACTGCAGCATGCCAGGCTTCCCTGTCCATCACCAACTCCCAGAGCTTGCTCAAACTCATGTCCATTGAGTTGCTGATGCCATCCAACCATATCATCTTCTGTTGTCCCCTTCTCCTTCTGCCTTCAATCTTTCCCAGAATCAAGGTCTTTTCTAAGGAGTCAGTTCTTCACATCAAGTGGCCAAAGTATTGGAGCTTCAGCATCAGTCCTTCCAATGAATATTCAGGACTGATTTCCTTTAGGATTGACTGGTTGGATCTTCTTGCAGCGCAAGGGACTCAAGAGTCTTCTCCAACACCACAATTCAAAAGCATAAATTCTTCAGTGCTCAGCTTTCTTTCTGATCCAACTCTCACATCCATGCCTGACTACTACAAAAACCATAGCTTTGACTAGATGGACCATTATTGGCAGAGTAATGTCTCTGCTTTTCAATATGCTGTCTACGTTTGTCATGGCTTTCCTTCCAAGGAGCAAGTGTCTTTTAATTTCATGGCTGCAGTCACCATCTGTAGTGATTTTGGAGCCCAAGAAAATAAAGTCTGTAACTGTTTCCACTGTTTCCCCATCTATTTGTCATGAAGTGATGGGACCAGATGCCATGATCTTAGTTTTTTGAATGCTGTTTTAAGTCAGCTTTTTCACTTTCCTCTTTCAACAAGAGGCTCTTTAGTTTCTCTTTGCTTTCTGCCATAAGGGTGGTGATATCTACATATATGAGGTTATTGATATTTCTCCCAGCAATCTTGATTCCAGCTTGTGCTTCTTCCAGCCTGGCATTTCATATGATGTACTCTGCATGTAAGTTAAATAAGCAGAGTGACAATATACAGCCCTGAAGTACTCCTTTCCCAGTTTGGAACCTGTCAGTTGTTCCATGTCCGGTTCTAACAGTTGCTTCTTGACCTGTATACAGATTGCTCAGGAGGCAGGCCAGGTGGTCTGGTATTCCCATCTCTTTCAAAATTTTCCACAGTTTGTGTGATCCACATAGTCAAAGGCTTTGATATTGTCAATAAAGCAGAAGTAGATGTTTTTCTGGCACTCTCTTGATTTTTCTATGATCCAGTGGATGTTGGCAATTTGATCTCTGGTTCCTCTGCCTTTTCTAAAACCAGCTTAAACATCTGGAAGTTCTCAGTTCACATACTGTTGAAGGCTGGCTTGGAGAATTTTGAGCATTACTTTGCTAGTGTGTGAGATGAGTGCAATTGTGTGGTAGTTTGAACATTCTTTGGCATTGCCTTTCTTTGGGATTGGAATGAAAACTGACCTTTTCCAGTCCTGTGGCCACTGCTGACTTTTCCAAATTTGCTGGCATTTTGAGTGCAGCATCTTTCACAGCATTTTCTTTTAGGATTTGAAATAGCTCGGCTGGAATTCCATCACCTCCACTAGCTTTCTTCGTTTTGATGCTTCCTAAGGCCCACTTGACTTTGTGCTCCAGGATGTCTGGCTCTAGGGATCACACGGTTGTTGTTATTTGGGTCATGAAGATCTTTTTTGTATAGTTCTTCTGTGTATTCTTCCCACCTCTTCTTAACTTCTTCTACATCTGTTAGGTCCATACTGTTTTTGTCCTTTTTGTTGCCCATCTTTGCATGAAATGTTCCCTTGGTATCTCTAATTTTCTTGAAGAGATCTCTAGTCTTTCACATTCTATTGTTTTCCTCTATTTCTTTGCATTGATCACTTAGGAAGGCTTTTTTATCTCTCTGCATTCAGATGGGTATATCTTTCCTTTTCTCCTTTGCCTTCAGCTTCTCTTCTCAGCTATTTATAAGTCATCCTCAGACAACCATTTTGCCTTTTTGTATTTCTTTTTTTTTGGATGATCTTGATCACTGCCTCCTGTACAATGTCACACACCTCTGCCTGTAGTTTTTCAGGCACTCTATCAGATTTAATCCCTTGAATCTATTTGTCAGTTCCACTGTATAATCATAAGGGGTTTGATTTAGGTCATACCTGAATGGTCTAGTGGTTTTCCCTACTTTCTTCAATTTAAGTCTGAATGAACAGCTTAGGAGAACATAAATGACTTTTCCACAATGAATTTATTGTTTTTTTTTTAATCATCTTGCTTTGTATGTTGTGTTGAGATGTAGAATGTAAATTGAGTTTCTTTCTACTGAGGGCAAAGGGAGACCTGGGGTTTCACAGGAAAAAAAAATTTTTTTTAATCTAGTAGCTTCTACTGGGAAAGGTCTTAAAGCTGACTGTTCCAGTTCTGTTTTTCCCAGGTCTTTATGACTTTCTCTCTGATCCTTTCTCATTATCTTTTATTCATTTCTATTCTGTTTGATCTTTCACTATTTTTAGTTCATTGTCCCTTATAATTTTACACAAATATGATCCCTTAGGTACCTTGTCATTTAGCCTCTTTTTCAGAGAATTTTATTTTCTTCAATTTTTTTCTAATTTCTGGCAATTCTCATTTCTTCTTTCTTGTTTACTTCTCTCTTGTGTATTTCTCATTTGAAGTTTTGGGGCTTTTCCCCATGTGTGTGTTTGTGTGCTTCTACAAATGTTTTGTTCAGAAACAATTCAGATACAGATGCTATTTTACATTTATCCTATGTTTTGTGGGTGATTTTGAAGGGAATCTTTTCAAGAACTAACATTTTGACTCTTTGTATATTTTTTTTTTTTTTTGTCACCTTGGAATAAGTGTCTGCTACATGATTAGTTCTAGGTAGGAACAAACTAGTGCTTTGATTGGCATAGTTGATTCCTTAGTTCTTGGTCTGTCTTGTGCAATTACCTTAGCAGAGATAAGGTTTTGGGAAAGGTATCATATGTCTCCTGATTCTGGGATTCTGTTTCCTTCAGTGGGAACTTTCATTTCTGCCAGTTGCACCATTCTTTTTCTTCACTACAAGCATCCGAAGTATGCTCCCTTCTGCTAGGTCTCACACTTGATCTCAGTAATTGGGCCTCTTCAAGGTTGCCACCCTCTGATTCTCTGCACTGTGAAACCCGTTCCTGTCAATTCCCTAATCGCCAGAGCTATAGCCAACCAGGTCTCAGACATCTTATGAGTTTATCCAGATGCTCTTTCTGTGAGTAATTTTACCTGAGTCCCCTCCCGAGTACTCCCTCCCTGCTGTCCTCTCCTCCATGTGCAGTCTTTGCTGGTCCTGCTACTGCTGTGTGGCTCCCACACAGAGCTGAATACAAACCACTTGGGATCTATAGTGTTCTCTGGGCCCTGGTTGTTTGGGGCAGGGTTTTGAGTGGTGTCCTTGACTCTCTATGTTAGTCCCTAGCCCTCTGAATTTCATGTTGAGAGATTCAGCTGCCATTATTTCAGGTAGACTTGTGCTCTCCTATCATTCTTTTTCAAATGCAGAATTTCAATAGTACATAAAAGTAGACATAACAGAACAATGATCAACTTATGGCTGAACTTGTTTTACTATAGTCCGCCCACTTACCTATTCCTATATCATTTAAAGCAAATCTCAGACATCATATTTCATCTGTGATTATGCCAGTGTGTGCTCAGTCATGTCCAGTTGCTTGCGACGCCATGGACTATAGCCCACTAGGCTCCCCCGTCCATGGAATTTTCCAGGCAAGAATACTGGAGTGGGTTGCCATTTCCTTCTCCAGGGGATCTTCCCATCCCAGAGATCAAACTGCAACTCTTGGGTCTCCTACATTGACAGGCAGATTCTTTACCACTGCGCCACCTAGGAAGCCCCAATTACATCAGTGAAAGAAAAGTGAAGTCTCTCAGTTGTGCCTGACTCTTTGTGACCCCATGGATAAGTTTCTCTAAATGAGAACTATTTTTGAAAGTATTATCCTCATAGCATTACATTTATTCATAATTAAACATCTTTAATATCATAAAATATTGTTCAAAGTTGTTCCAATTATTGTTTTTAAGTTAGTATCCTTTCTTGGTATCCAAATAAAATCCACAAACTGTAATCAGTAGCATATGTGTTTAAGTCTTTACATATATGTTTGCCCTTGGTTTCTTCCTTCCTTCCTTCCTTTCTCTTTCTTGCTCTTACTCTCTCGCTCTAGCTCTCTCCTGGTCTCTTACATGCCTTTTGTTTTTAATCATTTGTTGAAGAAACTGAGTTTTCTGTTCTGTAGCATTACAGCAATCTAAATTGTATACCTGAATGTAATTTAAAAAATTCTTCTGTTCTCTATGTTTCCTTTTTGGTGGTAAAATCTAGAGCCATGCTATAAAAAAAAAAAGAAAAGAAAAGAAAATGCAAGCCACATACGTAATGCAAATTTTTCTAGTAGCCCCACTGAAAACTAAAAAAGTATAAGCATCATAAGCAAGTGCCTGTATGCTAAGTCACTTTAGCCGTGTCTGACTCTTTGCCACACTATGGACTGTAGGCGCCTCTGTCCATGGGGTTCTCCAGGCAAGAATACTGGAGCAGGTTGCCATGCCCTCCTCCAGGGGATCTTCCCAACCCAGGGATCAAACCCGCAGCTCCGGCACTCCAGGAGGATGCTTTACTGCTGAGCCACTGGGGAAGCCCCTTTATAAGCACACAATAATACAAACATAATCTTCTACATGCTAATTAATACTACACCACAGTAAAGGAAATGTAATTCTACCAGAGTTTTAAAGCTATGTTAATAGAAAAATATTGTGCAAGTCTTCAGTTTTTAACTTTACTTTTACATGAATTATAAATTAAATATAATTAAAATCCAGTTCCTCAGTCCTACTTGTTGTTCAGTCACTAAGTCTAGTCCACCTCTTTGTGAGCCCACGGACTGCAGCACGCCAGGCTTCCCTGTCCTTTAACATCAGTTTCATTTGCTGAAACTCATGTCCATTGAATCAGTGATCCTATCCAACCACCCCATCCTCTGTTGTCCCCTTCTCCTCCTGCCTTCGATCTTTCCCAGCATCAGGGTCTTTTCCAACGAGTCGGTTCTTTGCATCAGGTGGCCAAAGTATTGGTGCTTCAGCTTCAGCATCAGTCCTTCCAATGAATATTCAGGGCTGATTTCCTTTAGGATTGACTGATTTGATCTCCTTGCTGCCCAAGGGGCTCTCAAGAGTCTTCTCCAACACCCTAGTTAGAAAGCATCAGCCTTCTTTATGACTAACTCTCATATCCATACATGACTACTGGAAAAACCATAGCTTTGACTTTACGGACCTTTGTTCACAAAGTAATGTCTCTACTTTTTAATACACTGTCTAGTTTATCATAGCTTTCCTTCTAAGGAGCAAGCGTCTTTTAATTTCATGGCTGCGGTCACCTTACACAGTGATTTTGGAGCCCAGGAAAATCAAATCTGTTACTGCTTCCATGTTTCTCCCTATTTGTCATAGAGACTGAGGAGATTCATGTTTAATCTCTTGGCAAGACTGCCTCAGAAGTGGTATGTGCTCTCTGATCAGGAGACACATCAAGTCCTGGGTGTTTCTTCAAATAGTATTAGCAGTTCTTCGAGTTCAAGCTCTATGCCCATTAATTGATTATGTGGAGTAAAATGGTGATATTCCATCATTATGTGTTATTTACTGGAACAGTTGTATAAAAAGAAACTTCCCCTAAATACTGTTTACTTACTTAGTGGTACCCTCTGTAAAGAAAACTGCAACTTAATGAGCAATTTCCCAAGTATCCTTTGTGGTCACCAATAAGCTTATTTCCCCCTCCCCATGCTAATATGAATTTGAAGTTTAAAGCACATTAAAGTAATTCAATTTATTGCAATATAGCCCTTACTGATACTCCAATTACCTTCTCTTTCAGTAGTGAAAGTGACTTCAAGTTGGCTCTTCATCCTTTTGATAAGATTCTAATTCTCTTTGAGACCTTTCTTGATATCAGTATGACAAGGTGCTTCTGTCTCATCTTGACTATTTTCTGACTTGGAGTCAGTCATTTCTCTAAGAATTTCTGGTTTCTCTTGGTGCAAAACATTATTTCAAAATCACAAGGACAGCCGTGCAGTTACAAGACGTGCGGTGCGAAGCCCCCTGGGGAGGCAGGACTCTGGGGGCTCTGTCTCTGCCTTTTACCCGCGAGACCCAAGGGACCCGACAGGGCGATGGCAATGGCGCGGTCGCTGCGCCCCCTGGCGGCCGGCCCGGGCCTCGGACGGCCAGTGACGGGCAGAGCCGCCCGGGGCCAGCGGAGACCCAGACGCAAGGGATGATCTCACACATGCCTGCCAAATCCGTGCGCAACGTGCTGCTCGCGGATGCGGGAGCCGGAAAACAGGTTCTATTAGGGGAGTAAAAAGCGTTCTTCTAGTTAAACAGAAATGTTCCACCGAGATCTGAACCTGGATCGCTGGATTTAGAGTCCAGAGCGCTCACCGCTACACGATCGAACCGCGACTAAGTATGTTATCCCACAGCTGATCCAGGCCGTACTCAGCTGGGAGGGTCCAGGACTCGCCTCCCGCCCCGCCTCTCGTCACCCGGATCCGAGCCCCTTCCTCCGTGACGCCAGGGGGCGCCGGCCCGCGGCCGTCTCTTCAGGTTTGGACGTGGTGGAGAGAGTTGAAATCCATTCGGGGTGAGCGACAGGGAGGGACTTTTAGGCCTCCCCTAAATGCACCCGCTCCCCCTGCATTTGTAGAGTTCTCTGCCCTGAGGTAAAATTCCCGCCAGGGAAAAAGTCCTTTTCCTCTTTGCAATCGTCCTCTTCCCGCTGCCCTGGGAACTCTGAACGTCCCCAGAAGAGCCCTTGGGACTTCGTGGGATGTCCCCTCCCTGGGAGCCCAGGGTAGAATGGGGGGAAGGCGCTGCCGGCTTCGTTGGGGGGTGGAAACCGAGGCGACCACCGTGCCCCACTCCACACTATGTGCACCCGTGCCCTTCAGGCTCTGCTGGATTGTGTATCAGCAGTTTGTGTGCTGGAGGTACAGTAAGGCCGAACAAAAGGAAATACAGGAGTCTGAAGCAGAGAAAGACTTATTGCAGGGCCGGTCAAGGAGAAAGGGGTCTCTTGCCTGTTCAAAAGGCTCAGACTCCCTGATGAGTTTTGGGGAAGAGTTTTTATAGCCAGTAATTTAGGGGGAGAGCTGCAGGGTATGTGATCCTGGACTGGTTGGTGGTGAGGTAACACGGTCCTGTTCCAGGAATCTCAGTCAGTCTTCCGGTTCTAACTAATCTGGGGTTCCTGTGCTCTGCCTGAATTTACCATCCTCCCACCATCCTTCCCACGTGGGTGAGGCCCTAGTTCCTGGAGAAATTAAGAGATATGTATCAGATAGTTATGTACGTTCCTTAAGTTGGAACCTGGACCCTGCCCCATGGCTGCATTATTGTTTCTTTCTTTCCAATTGTGGGAAGAATTGGGGAAGTGAAAGCTCAGGAGGGAAGTTGTTGAGTAGCTCAGTCGTGTCCACTCAGGAGAGAAGTTGAAGAGTCAACAAACGTGTCAATCCAACAGTGCAAGGACTTCCAGCTACCAAAGTGAAGCTTAGGGAGGTCTTGGGAAACGTGTGTCACAGTGTAGCTGTCACCTCTTGGCACCTGCTGCTAAGTGTTTGTAGGGCTTGGGACTGTGGTGATCTGGTATCTGCTCGATACTGTGAACAACCTTCAGAGAACAACAGCTGCTCCACCTCCATGTCTAAATGTTGGCCATATTCCCCTTTTGGGTAACTTTAACTCAGAACATGTATTATTATTTCTTGACCATCTTTGTCTCTGCATTCCCTCACTCTAATTAGTTTGAATCTGGCCTTTGAAATCCAGTGAAGGTCTAGGAAGCTGAAACTTTTACCCAACAAATATGAAATGAGGGACATGGAAAGGCTTTTGTAAATAGGAGAGCCCCACAGGGTCCTGTTCCATTTCAGTGGCCTGCTTTTCTTTGATACTCAGTCTTGAGAGGATCAGGTGTTGGACAAGAAAAGGAATAATATTTTTTGATAAATAATTTTAAAATAAACTCCCAGAGGAACTTGGCCTTCAGGATACTTGGTTTCAAGGTGTGGTTGGGTGTAATCCTATTATAGGATTTGGGCTTGGTTGGGTAATTTGTGATTTGGGGAAAGATTGGAAAAAACATGGTTTGCTCCATGTTGAATACTGTTAGTGTGGGCAATTCTATGATTGGAGTAAGAAGTAGCAGTTATTTCCTTATGAAAAGAGGAAGATGTTTGAGATTTTGTAGGTTGCCCAGTGACCTTATTTTTCTCTGGGCAAAATTATGAGGGTGCCTTCTTTTATTGATTTTATCAAGGTCTCAATAAAACAAGTTGATATTCTGTATCTGAGATTGTTTATTTCCAACAAGAGAAGAAATCAGTCAGACTGTAAGTGTCAGGCCATCTCAGGACATCAGAGGCTGGTATTTTTCTTTCTCATTGGAGATCTCTACAACGAGAAATCAGAGCACTCTGATATCTCAAGCTGTAGGTTCAAACTTGACTGAGTTACATTGTGACTTTGACTAAGTTTCTGGAATATTCTGTGGCTCAATTTTTCACTTAAAAATGGGACAAATAGGAGTTCTTCCTACATG
This sequence comes from Capricornis sumatraensis, assembly GCF_032405125.1. Taxonomy (NCBI): domain Eukaryota; kingdom Metazoa; phylum Chordata; class Mammalia; order Artiodactyla; family Bovidae; genus Capricornis; species Capricornis sumatraensis. Next base: position 123,891,467 of record NC_091070.1, on the reverse strand, counting down.
GGTTGCCCAAGGTTTTAAATAAGTTGTGCAGGTAAAGCATTTAGTCCAGTGCCTAGCATGTAGTAAACACTTGATACCTGGTAGCTTGTATCTGTCCTTCACTGTCAGCATTTTTATCATCTGTTTTGTTCTTTTAAACAACTGCAGACCCTTTCAGACTATGAATGGACTATTATAAATGGTCTCCAATTAATGGACATGAAATTGGCTCTAGTGTTCTTTTATATAGGTAATATTTCAGAGGATATCTATATCTAATCCAGTCATATCTCAGTATACTCCTGAGATTGGTTTCAGCACCCCCCACTAATAGTAAAATCTGCCGATGCTCAAGTTCACTATATCAAGTGGTATAACATTTGCATATAACCTATCCTCCTGTACACTTTAAATCATCTCAGGTTACTTAAACACCTAATACAATGTAAATTCTATGCAAATATGCTCAACAGATTTAAGTTTTGCTTTTGGAACTTTCTGGGACATTTTATCTGAATATTTCAATCTGCAGTTGAATTTTTGGATGCCTAACCCATGGGTATGTTGCAGGAAGGGGGACCTCTACCAGGGCCCAGGAGTGGGCTCTTGTCTAACACTTAGAAATGAATTGTCTGAGGAGACACAGAAAGCAAGAGACTTTACTAGGAAGTGGCCCCTGGGCAGAGAGCAGCAGGGTCCGGGAAGCCAGGAAAATTGCTGTGCCATGTGACTCACAGTCTCGGATTTTATGGTGATGGGGTTAGTTTCCAGGTTGTCTCTGGCCAATAACTCTTAGGGTCCTTACTGGTGGCATGCACATCACTCAACCAAGATGGATCCAGCCAGAAGGATTCTTGGAGGTTGGTAGGGCATACGGCCGGGAGTCTCTTTTCTCCTTTTGACCTTTCCCAAATTCTGGCTGGTGATATTGTTACTGAAATGTATGCATGAGGGGTCCAGCTACTCACTGCTCAAAAGCCAATAAGCAGGCCAGGTTGGTGGAAAGGAAAGTTTGTTTTACTTCAGATGCCAGCAGCTGGGGAAAAGGGTGGCAGACATCTGTCCAAAGGTCATCCCCCACACACAAGTAGTGGGTGAGAGCTTTTATAGATGGGGTTGGAGGTGGTAACATGCAGGTGGTCATCTCGCAGTCAACTTCAGTTGGTCATCAGTGGCGTGACCAGCATCATCTTGGTTGTTTTAGGTACAGTTTATCTTCAGTTCCCCTCTTACACTGTTGGTGGGAATGCAAACTAGTACAGCCACTATGGAGAACAGTGTGGAGATTCCTTGAAAAACTGGAAATAGAACTGCTTTATGACCCAGCAATCCCACAGCTGGGCATAAACACTGAGGAAACCAGAATTGAAAGAGACATGTGTACCCCAATGTTCATCACAGCATTGTTTCTAATAGCCAGGACATGGAAGCAACCTAGATGTCCATCAGCAGATGAATGGATAAGAAAGCTGTGGTACATATACACAATGGAGTATTCAGTTCAGTTCAGTCGCTCAGTCGTGTCCGACTCTTTGTGACCCCATGAATTGAAGCACACCAGGCCTCCCTGTCCATCACCAACTCCCGGAGTTCACTCAAACTCAACGTCCATCGAGTCAGTGATGCCATCCAGCCATCTCATCCTCTGTCATCCACTTTTCCTCCTGCCCCCAGTCCCTCCCAGCATCAGAGTCTTTTCCAATGAGTCAACTCTTCGCATGAGGTGACCAAAGTACTGGAGTATTACTCAGCCATTAAAAAGAATACATTTGAATCAGTTCTAGTGAGGTGAATGAAACTGGAGCCTATTATACAGAGTGAAGTAAGTGAGAAAGAAAAACACCAATGCAGTATACTAACACATATATATGGAATTTAGAAAGATGGTAACGATAACCCTGTATGCGAGACAGCAAAAGAGACACAGATGTATAGAACAGTCTTTCAGACTCTGTAGGAGAGGGAGAGGGTGGGATGATTTGGGAGAATGGCACTGAAACATGTATAATATCATATATGAAACGAATCGCCAGTCCAGGTTCAATGCATGATACAGGATGCTTGGGGCTCGTGCACTGGGATCACCCAGAGGGATGGTACGGGGAGGGAGCTGGAAGGGGGGTTCAGGATGGGGAACACGTGTACACCCGTGGTGGATTCATGTTGATGTATGCAAAATCAATACAATATTTTAAAGTAATTAACCTCCAATTAAAATAAATAAATTTATATTTTAAAAATCTTCAGTTCCATGGTACACTTGTTCTCATTTCTTTGCAGTCAATTCTTGAAATTATGGCAGCTTAAGTCCTGGGTATAGTCTGGTCATCAATACAGTTAACTTCTCCACCTGGTGTTTTGGTATCCATAAGACAGCTCCCTGGATATGGCTCAGAATTTCTATCATCTATTGAGATAATACTGTCTGTTGAGCACATGAGAAAGAACTAAAGCTCCTATTATTATTTAGTCTCCTTAGACTGTTCTCCTTTGTTTCAGCATGCCTCTGATTAAATTTATTCTTTGACTGAAGCTTTCCACAGGCAAAAGGCAGGCAGAGGACATGGTTGGAGGGCAAGGACCATATGGTCCTGCTCTGTTTCAGACCCCCCTTTTCTTTGATACTCCTCAGTCTTGAGGAGGGACAGGCACAGAGCAAGAAAGCCAGTAAACTCTCCTAGTTCCTGGACAAACATTTGAAAATTACTGGACATATTACAATGAGAATAATAATAAAAATGTACCTTTGTACTATTTTTTTATCTTAATGATTAAAGCAGATGTACAGTATATGTTTAATAAGCCACAAACAGGCTGTTTTGGTTAGCCTAAAGTTCAAATTAAATCATGTATAGTCCAGAATGACTTCCCCATACCTTAATATGTGAATATTTTTTCCATCATTTTTCACTTTTAAGTTGCAACTCTTTATATTTATATATTTGCCTAGTTGTCCACATTGGGGTAAAACTAATCCGATATCATAAACAGGCTCAGAGGTTAATAGGGAAATGCTCTACAGGCCATACATTTTATCATTCATACCCAACTGTCACACGAACATTGTACATGTGCTTTAAGTAGTACCCTTAAAATCAGCAGTGCTGCACATCATGAGCAGCTATACTCAGTGACAACTTTACTGAACAATTTTTCCATTCTGAACATTGGGGTCAAAAGTATGATTATAAAACAAACAATTACTTTCCATTAGAAGTCTCTGTTCACGTATTGCTGAAGCCTGGCTTGGAGAATTTTGAGCATTACTTTACTAGCATGTGAGATGAGTGCAATTGTGTGGTAGTTTGAGCATTCTTTGGCATTGCCTTTCTTTGGGATTGGAATGAAAACTGACCTTTTCCAGTCCTGTGGCCACTGCTGAGTTTTCCCAATGTGCTGGCATATCACAGCATCATCTTTCAGGATTTGAAATAACTCAACTGGAATTCCATCACCTCCACTAGCTTTGTTCATAGTGATGCTTTCTAAGGCCCACTTAACTTCACATCTGCTGGATCATGGAAAAAGCAAGAGAGTTCCAGAAAAACATCTATTTCTGCTTCATTGACTATGCCAAAGCCTTTGACTGTGTGGATCATAAGAAGCTGTGGAAAATTCTTCAAGAGATGGGAATACCAGACCACCTGACCTGCCTCTTGAGAAATCTGTATGCAGGTCAGGAGGCAACAGTTAGAACTGGACATGGAACAACAGACTGGTTCCAATCAGGAAAAGGAGTACGTCAAGTCTGTATATTGTCACCCTGCTTATTTAACTTCTATGCAAAGTACATCATGAGAAACACTGGACTGGAAGAAACACAAGCTGGAATCAAGATTGCCGGGAGAAACATCAATAACCTCAGATACGCAGATGACACCACCCTTATGGCAGAAAGTGAAGAGGAACTAAAAAGCCTCTTGATGAAAGTGAAAGAGGAGAGTGAAAAAGTTGGCTTAAAGCTCAACATTCAGAAAATGAAGATCATGGCATCTGGTCCCATCACTTCATGGGAAATAGATGGGGAAACAGTGGAAACAGTGTCAGACTTTATTTTGGGGGCTCCAAAATCACTGCAGATGGTGAATGCAGCCATGAAATTAAAAGACGCTTACTCCTTGGAAGAAAAATTATGACCAACCTAGATAGCATATTCAAAAGCAGAGACATTAGTTTGCCAACTAAGGTCCGTCTAGTCAAGGCTATGGTTTTTCCAGTCATGTATGAATGTGAGAGTTGGACTGTGAAGAAGGCTGAGCACCGAAGAATTGATGCTTTTGAACTGTGGTGTTGGAGAAGACTCTTGAGAGTCCCTTGGACTGCAAGGAGATCCAACCTGTCCATCCTGAAGGAGATCAGCCATGGGATTTCTTTGGAAGGAATGATGCTAAAGCTGAGACTCCAGTACTTTGGCCACCTCATGTGAAGAGTTGACTCATTGGAAAAGACTCTGATGCTGGGAAGGATTGGGGGCAGGAGGAGAAGGGGATGACAGAGGATGAGATGGCTGGATGGCATCACTGACTCGATGGACGTGAGTCTGAGTGAACTCCGGGAGTTGATGATGGACAGGGAGGCCTGGCGTGCTGCGATTCATGGGGTCGCGTAGAGTCGGACATGACTGAGCGACTGAACTGAACTGAGAAGTCTCTGTTACCAAAATCAGTTCAATATTCCAGGGGAACTTTGCTTTCTTAACAGAGAGAAAACCTAACTTCAGGCTTGCACCAGTTTACTGTTAGTAACAAAATTCATTTACCTAATTAAAGTGAGTCTAATTTTAATCCTGACAACATATGAATTTTTTTCAAAATTCCTTTTTCACAGACCTTTTGTCACTTTCTAACAAATTTGTCCTGTATTTCTTCATCCAGAAATAAACAACTGTAGGGCAAAATTATTACCATCATTTTTCCTCAACAAAAGTATCTCTATTCTGTATATGTTTTCTTTGTCAACAACATATATCCTACTTCCTTTACATACCAAAATGCTTCATTTATCATTTTTACATATTTTTTACTTATCATATTTACATATTTTTTACTTATCATATTTACAAATTTTACAGTTTTTAACCATTGAAAGTTTTTACAAAACCAAGAAACAAGTCATTGAAATGTTACACCAGCATTTTCTGATTGGCAAACTTAACATATTTTATAACCTCAAAAAACATACAATTTTTATAGCATAATTTTTCTTAAGTGGTACAACATATATGTTTAATAAACCCAAACATCTTTAGTTTCCCTCTTGATCTTACAAGGAGACAGAAGTAGGTAAATTTAGATTTGTTTGACTTGTAAGTACTTATATTTTTAAGGCCAGTTAGAGTTCTTTTACAAATTAACCTCAGAGATATTATCCAAAGACAAAAAGACATACCGAGACATACAAACATCCAGAGACCTAATTCTTTCATCTTTTTACATTTCATGAATTGAGCATTGCAATTAAACTTATCAGTTTATGGATAATTATCAGAATAGCCAAATTACACATTCAATTTAAAAAGGCTTTCCTTTTTTTTCCCCCCCTTAACTTGAAGTTTTACAGTTAACCAAAGACTGGAGTTCCAGGCACTATGGACAGTTTATTTCAAGGACATGATAAGTGTTAACTTTAAGTTTTCTCCTAGGCATGTTTTTGGTTTCTCAGGGTCTGAAAAAAATGTTTTATCAAGTTAGCTTTCCCTACTGCATATGCAAAAAGAACCAGTTTTTTTAAATTTCAAGACTTTCATCTTAACCAATCTTCTCCAGAGTCTGAAGAATACTGTAGCCATACATTGTCCAAAAAAATTCTTTTTTATTCTTAAATTCACAGCTAGATTTTTTCTTAATGAACTGAACCTGAATTTCCCATTTTACATAAGGTAACAAGAATACCGGTTATACAAATGGAACATAAGGTCACATACCACACGACAGATCTATCATAAACCCTCTCCAAAGGTGACCAGTACGGAGTCCCAAACCAACACTTCCCCAACACAAATGGTCCGCTGCTGCTGCTAAGTCGCTTCAGTTGTGTCTGACTCTGTGTGACCCCATAGACAGCAGCCCACCAGGCTCCCCCATCCCTGGGATTCTCCAGGCAAGAACACTGGAGTGGGTACAAATGGTCCGTGGTGGTGGTAGTCAAATGTCAGAATCCCAACACAAATGGTCCACAGTGGTAGTCAAAGATCAGAACCAATTGGCTAAATAGCCAAATGACACTGGTGCTCGTAAGTGGTCCTCAACCGTGGTCAGATGTCAGAATCAATTTTGCAAGAATGCGCAAAAGCACTTCAGTTCACAAATGGTCTTCAACAGCAGACTGACATCAGAACCAATTGGTAAAAATGCCCAAATAGCAATCAGTGCTCACAAATGATCATCAACTGCTGGGAGCCAGCAAGAAGAATCCCACCCATGGCAAAGGTCATGAGGAAGAGGCCTGACGGGCAAAGGCGAGATCAGGACTCAAGGGACCCCCTGAACTTGCTCAGGCATCTACCCCCGAACCAGAATCTGTCGTCTTATTATTTTATGTCTTTCACCAGCTCTTCTGACATTAGCAAGGGGCTGTCTCTGACCAAAAGAGTTAACTTAGGGCTCTAGTTGATAAATCTCCTGGGCATGAAAGGAGTGTTTCAAACCCCCTGTTAGCATTCTAGCTTACTTGGCGGCTTTATCCAGACTCTTGCAACATTGTTGAGCCTATGCAATGCTTGCTGCCAAATTCTCACATCCCTTATCCATTGTGTTCCTGGGAGTGCATATAGTCAGGATGTAGAAGAAGCAAGTAATAGCCTTAGCATTAGCAACATTAGACTTTGAGTTAATATGTTCTTTCTTCGCTGTAACCCTCTGAATCTTTGCTCCATAAAAATGTAACTCTGTACTTTAAGGGTGACACAGGCTAAGAATTTAAGAAGAAACACTTTAAGGGAAAATCATTGTTCTGGTGTTCTGGCTGACCAACCTTTATCAAAAGGAGGTCATGGAGTATCAACAGGCCTCCAGAATAGAAGATGATGTACAGAAAATAAGACTTTTGCAGGAAGGAACCTGATATCGATAAAAGTTATCACTGATGGAATGTTGAGTTGACTCTGCATTTTTCACCTTGCTGTATGTATAACTCAGGGTATAAAAGCCCCGAGAAGAATAAAGTAAAGGGGCCTCGCTCCAATAAGCTTGGTCACCCGGTGTCTCTTTCTTTATCTCTTTATCTATCTTTCTTCATTCGCTGACATCGTGCATCCTGAGGATATCCCTGGACTCTGCTGAGGCTGGACCTCGGCACTCAACATCATTCATGTCAGAACCAATTGGCAAAAAGCCCAAATAGCGCCTCATGTGCCAAACAGTTCTCAACATAACACACATCAGAACCAACTGGCAAGAATACCCAAATAGCAGTGAAAGTGAAAGTGAAGTCACTCAGTCGTGTTCGACTCTTTGTGACCCTGTGGACTGTAGCCCACGAGGCTCCTCCATCCATGGGATTCTCCAGGCAAGAATACTGGAATGGGTTGCCATTTCCTTCAGTAGTACTCACAAATGGGAAGGTTGCCTGTGTGCACATCGGTGGACTTACCTGTTCTTGGAGCTTGTCAGCTCATCCCAAATGCAAGTTTCCATTCCACCAAGAAAAGTGTAAGTTGGCAGCCAATGCCTAGCAGGGGAAAAACGGAGGATCCTCAACACAAATAGTTTCGGCAGCTGCTAGGAATGTCCCCCAAGTCCCCTACCTGGGGCTAGCTAGCTACGAGCAGCAGGCCAATACACTGTCATAGCCGCTGGGTCTCCTGGAAGGCCCAGGAGAGTCAGGTGTCATGAACACACAGGTGCCAGCAGTAAGTAGCCAGCTGTAGCCAGTTGTAGCCAGCAGTAGCCAGCCCCACATTGGGCGCCAAAATCTGTCACCAAAAAGGTACGCATGGGGAGTCCAGCTGCTCGCCACTCAAAAGCTAATAAGCAGGCCAGGTTGGTGGAAAGGAAAGTTTGTTTTACTTCAGATGCCAGCAACTGGGGGTGGGGTGCGGGTGGAGGACATCTGTACAAAGGCTGACTGCCCCCCCCGCCCCCGCCCCCGCCGACAAGCAGCGGGTGAGAGACTTTACAGACAGTGGTGGGGGAGGTAACATGCAGAAACAGCACAGTCATCTCTGACAGTCATCTTCAGTTGGTCATCAGTGGTCTGACCAGCATCATCTTGGTTTTTTAGGTAAGTTAATCTTTAGTTCCAGGGTACACTTGTTCCCATTTCTTTGCAGTCAATTCTCAAAATGGTGGCAGCTTAAGTCCTGGGTATAGTCTGGTCATCATGCAGTTAACTTCACCTGGTGTCTTGGTATCTATAAGACAGCTCACAGGATATGGCTCAGAATATCATCTATTGAGATAATATTATCTATTGAGCACTTGAGAAAGAGCTAAAGGTCCTTGCCTGTGTTTAATGACTACATTATTATTATTTAACGGATGGACAGGGAGGCCTGGCATGCTGCAATTCATGGGGTCTCAAAGAGTCGGACACAACTGAGCGACAGAACTGAACTGAACTGAACTGAACTGAACCTCCTTAGACTGTTTTCCTTTGTTTCAGCATTTCTCATTTCTCTGATTAAACTTATTCTTTGACTGAAGTTTTCCACAGGCAAAAGGCAGGCAGAGGACATGGTTGGGGGGCAAGGACTATACGGTCCTGCTCTGTTTCAGGATCTTGCTATTAATAGTTCCACATTGCTTACCAGGACCTCCTGTTAAAGAGAACTCATGCAAGTGGCTACTATGGTGCCTGGGGAGGGTGGGTAGTTCCAGTCAATAGTTCCCCTAACAGATATAGAGGGCCAAATATTTCTCCATCTTTGTCTGTGTAAGTATTTCTCTAGTATATATTCCTGTAAAGGGAATTTCTCAGTTTATATTTGTAGATGCATATCTAATTTTGCTAATGCCTGCCCTATCTCCTTGAAAAGATGCTTTACCAGCTCATATTTCCAATCATTTATAAGAATACTCTTTTTCTCCACCCTCTTGCCACACTGAATAGCTTGTGAACCCACCATTTATCTTTGCCAACAGCTAACCCCTTACTGCAGAGAAGGCAATGGCACCTCACTACAATACTCTTGCCTGCAAAATCCCATGGACGGAGGAGCCTGGTAGGTTGCAGACCATGGGGTCACGAAGAGTCGGACACGACTGAGCGACTTCACTTTGACTTTTCACTTTCATGCATTGGAGAAGGAAATGGCAACCCACTCCAGTATTGTTACCTGGAGAATCCCAGGGACAGTGGAGCCTGGTGGGCTGCCGTCTATGGGGTTGCATAGAGTTGGACATGACTGAAGCAACTTAGCAGCAACAACCCCTTACTGAGAGATTTCTTCGAGTTCACCCTCGTTGACTAAAGCGATGTCCTGGAAAAGCTTAAATCATATTTTTCTCTGTTCTCTTCTATTTTTTGACTACTCTGTTTTCTCATGTAATCTCAGCAGGTTGCTGATATATCACTTGCATGGTGGGTGCTGCTGCCTGTTTTGTTCACTCCTTGTTCTGAATTTTGAGGGTAAGGAGCTGATTCACAGAAGAGATTTGAGGTTGAATTGACTTGACTTCTTTTGACAAAGAGCCCAGACTGTGCCAAATTGGGAACTCAGTTACTCTGGTCTCCATGACCAGGCTTGAGCAGAATAAAAATTGGAGAACAGAGGCATTTAATTTTAATTTTCATTCTAAAAATAGATCTTTTACTTATTTCAGTCAAAATAAGGGAAAGATTGCATTCAGAGTACTTTGGGAGAACTTAGTAGCAGTAGCTGTTCCTTGGCTCTCTTTGTTCACCCTGTGCTAATAACCGGTTCTTGATATTAAAACCTTGCCTGTTGGGCTCAGAACAAGAAGCTAAAAAAAAAGTCTGCCATTGGAAATAGAAATAGATGATGAATTCTTGGATAATGTTATGTGGAATTAGGTATTGTACTCTCTGTATTCTTTAGAGGTTTGGTTCATAACATTAAAGAGACATTCATCCAACATACCCTTCCTGGTGTCCTTGACATTACAAGGGCTTGAAAACAGTCACATCAAGGTGAGCACAAGATTTTTACTGTGATTCTTTGATCATTTTGGGGTTCTCTGCTTACACAGTTGTTCAGCATGTCCTCCCCACCTTAATAGGGCTGATATTGACCGTGTCATGGTTCTGACCATCTCTAATCAGGGGCTGCCCTCATGGTCTCATGCTCCTCTGGGACACTCTATTGACCCGAATTCTGTCAGTCACGATTTCTTTCAAGTCATCTGAAGAAAGGTCACTTAAGAGAAAGCCTAGAATTGTGGAGCCCCAGAACTGACCTCTGCCATCTCTTTCTCCAAGAGGAGAATAAAATAACTGAGGTCTCTTTTTCTTTGTGTTTCTTTATTTTGTTTATGTATTTTAAGATTTTATTTACTTTTGGTTGCGCTGGGTCTTTGTTCTGTGCTGGTCTCTCTCTGGTTGTAGCAATTGGGGGCTACTCCCTAGTTGCAGCGCAAGTGCTTCTCATTGTGCTGACTTCTCTTGATGTGGAGCATGGGCTCTAGGCATGGGAGCTTCAGTAGTCATGGTACATGGGCTTAGTTGCTCAGAGGCATGTGGAATCTTCTCGGACCAGGGATCAAACTGTGTCCCCCTGCATTGGCAGGTGGATTCTTAACCACTAGACCACCAGGGAAGTCCTCTTATGTCTCCTTAGAGCAGTGGCCTTCCTGTTCTTTCCTGTTCTCTCCACAGCTCGCAGCCATAGGCACTGCAGACCACTTAACCCACCTGTTCCCGTTTGCTTTCCTGCTGGTCTTGGAGGGTCTCTTGGAGTGGTAGAGGTGCTGCAGCTCACCCTAGGAACACAGACAGTAGCTGCAGCCATATTTGGGAGCCACAGAGATCTTCATAAAGAAATACCCATATGAGGGCTGAGATACCCCACCAATTAGAGCAGGGTAGAAAACCTAAAAGACAATGGAGGCACTAAAAGCTCAGACTGGGGAAGCAGGGTCCTCTTTGTGTCCCACCTCAGGCAGGTACCCTTCCTGGAAAAGGAAACATTTTCCCTTGAGAGGCCACCTTGACAAAGGTCTTGCTTTGCTTAATCTGAGTCATTCTTGTTGCCACTAGGGCTTTGGGGATTTCCATTCTAGACTGTTTAGTGGTCAAACCTTTTCCTTACTCCTTGGAAATTTTGTCTGAAATGCAGTTTCTTGAACCTTAACTCCAGATAATTTTAAGAAGCACCACAGTGACTATGACATAGATATTTTTTAGCTGTGTAGCTAATGCTCAGTAATTGGAGCCTGTCTGCTGCATGATTACATTTACTCATGCAAAGTTCATGCTGTCTTCTCTATTACATATGTGTTCTTCTCTGCTGTGTATAAGATCAATCTGCTCAAAGAGGGTAATGAAAGCACCATGTAAAGCAGACTTGGTACATGGTGTGTTGGTATTTGCATCTTGTACTGCTTTACTTATGGTTGTGCTTTTATTGCTTCTGCACAGACCTGGGACAGGATCTGACTGGGAATATAATAGGAACTAGAACACCAGTAAAAATTAGTTATTCCTGGTAACTCTTACTTATCCACTTGGTATTTACTGAATATTCCATCTGGCAGGATTTTTTTTTTTTTTTAGCAGTCTCTTGAGGGGGATTGGGTGAATAAGGCAGGCAGAGCTTCTGCTCTCAGGAAGATGATCTTTTAACACAGGAGCCAGACATTTTACAGAGACACACATAAATATTATTTAATTATGGCTTTGATAAATTTTATTTGTATTCATGTGTTCCTTTGTCCCATTGTTGGCCAGGACTGAAAATTGACTAAGTATAAATAATAGGACTAAGGGACTGTAGTAAAAGAATTGTCTCAGAAAAGGTGTTTCAGATATTTTTGTTTTAACAGTGGAAATACTGATATTTGATACAATGTCCATTGAAATTCAGCTGTGCATTCCTAAAGGGTGTATCATGTGCTTTGGACAGAGAAGCTTGTGTCCACAGCTTTGTTGTGGCTTTCTTGCCACTAAGGGGTTGGAGATTTGCATGATTGGAGCTTGGGAAAATCCCCTAATCTATCTGGGCCTCAGTTTCATCAGTAAAATAAACTTGTTATTCAAATTCTCTGAATTCCATCCTGTTCAGTTTTCTTAGAGTTGCATGAGGGGCTGAGATGCATGTTAAGTGTGCCCTGGGAACTGCAGCCAAGATCTGGCCTTGGTCCTTTCTGTGTTTCCTGCAGGAGCCTCAGCTGAGCCCACACACTAAAATTAAAGAAAATCAGCAAGTTTGGAAGATAAGAATAACCCAAATAAGGCTAAGAAAATGGTGCTAACCAAAGGAAGTGACAAGTTGAGTTCAGAAAAATCAAGGGAGACAGAGGACTACATACAGCATTATCCAACGCTTTATGGAGCAGTCTGAGCTGAGCAGGAAGAACTGGGAGAGCAACTTAATCCACAGGGAACTTGTACACCTGCCGAGGTGATCCACATGCTGGATCAGGGTTGGTTTATACTGCTGGGAGCACCAATTCCAGAAGGAGGAGGATGGGACCTTGAGGCTCTGCCCTAGACCTGCCCTGTCTAGACCTTGGAGCTGCCCTCTCAGTGGAAGCCTTCCAAGTAAGTGTGGGCCAAGATGGATAAATGATATTTAGAGAAGAATTGGAGATGTCCATTTTTACTTTAAATAGTTCTGCCCTATTGCCAGAAGGGGCCAAGTTAAGGAGGGAAGATTTATATCTGGAGCAGAGATATTAATAATATTCTTTTGTATTTAGAGTTTGAAAGGCTTTACACACAATATCTCTTAAATATTTGTTGAGTGCTTTTTTTTTTTTTAATGCTGTATTTCCCTGAGAAAATCAAAGCCATGAGAGAGAGTACAGGTGGATATTTTCAACAAAATGTGCTTGCTCTCCTCAGGTAGGGTGTTGTAGCAGCCAAGAGGCTGGGAGGGTAGATCAAGGACATCTCTTCCTAATGACAGTGTGAACCATTGAGGAATCCTGAGAACAATTGTATCTTCCTCAGAGTTACACTGGTGAGTGTTATATGGCAAGGATAGTGTAGGGCAGACTCCTCTCTAAGGAAGGGGCTTTGTTACATAGTGGGAGAAAGCAGAGCATCCCTGACAGTACAACTGGAATGTAGTTGAGATGGTTGGAGATTTGCAAACACTTTTATTCAAACTGTGACTGATAATTGCTGAGAACCTCCTCAGTATTTGACTCAGCACCAGGAATCATGAACACAGAGATGAATAAAGTATTGTCTCAACTTCTTTCCTAATAGCTCAGTTGGTAAGGAATCTGCCCACAATGCTGGAGACCTGGGTTGAAAAGATCCCTTTGAGAAGGGAAAGGCTACACACTCCAATATTCTGGCCTGGAGAATTCCATGGACTGTATAGTCCATGCGGTCGCAAAGTATTGGACACGACTGAGCAAATTTCACTTCAGTCCAGTAACAGGGAGTCACGAAAAATGTAGTGGTGATGGGTTCTTTGGAAGAAGTGACAATGATGCCTAGGGATTACTACAGAAGGGTCCTGGTTTTCCTTTCTTTTCCCCCCCAAAGCTGTATGGTCTTTCCTGGCTCAGTAAGCCTGGTTCTCAGCCAGATTTCAACCTCTGGTGGTGCATTACAAAAAATAAAGAGGGAAAGCCAGGTGACATATCAGAAACATTTGTTCTTCCTCAGCTGGGAGAGGTAATCACTTGGCCACACAGGTCTTGCTGAGTTCAAAATCTCTGGCATTTCTGCAGTGAAGGAGTAACCTGATCCATTCTAGTCCCAGTGGAATGAGATCCAAAAGGAAGTATACCCAGTTGGTTGATTAGGGCCTTAATCCTCATTAAATCTTGCTGGTCCTCAATTCACAGCCTGGCATTTCAAAGGAATGCAGCAGTCTTTTCTCCCAAATGATTTAGAAGGGGAGCCAGAAGGTTTATCTTCCAGAGAAACACATCCCAGAAATGCCCTCCAAGAAATTACTGAAACTCCTGAATATACTGAATTGTCCTGTTATTAACCATTGTCAGGGGAGAGTGAGAATGCAGTTCCCTACTACCACAAATTATGCAGTCATGTTTCCCACATTGTAGAAATCAGGTCAGCACTACAAAGTGCAATGGCTAAGCCTCACACTGGGAATACCACCTGCCTGCTCATGCTACTTCCGCTGTCCTGTATTTACTAATACAAAATACTAATAAAAGGGGAAATTGTGTGAGGGAGAATAGACCATAAGTGAGAGAACTCTGTACTAGCTGCTCAATTTATATGTAAACCTAAAGCTGTTCTAAGAAGTGACGTGTATTAATGTTTTTAAAGGATGTAACACCTTCAAATCATAGTTTTGGTGGCATTCTGTAACTGCTAATTATTACTGAGTGTTGAGGGGCACCAATCTGAGTCTGACCAGTTGGTGATTTCCATGCTTGGGCCTTCAACCTTTGCCAGCCTAGCAGTTCCTCCGGAATCTGGATGTGAAATCATGTAGATCAGGGTGGCCCCAGTGCTCCAGATGGTGCAGAGAGAGGACTAACGTGGTGAAGGCTGGGAGAAACCATCGCAGGACAGAACTCTGTGAAGATCCAGGAGGAATGAGATTCTGCAGCTGCCCCACCTGTGCAGCACGATATGAGAGCTACAGAATAGTGTAGCTGCCTCCTGTGCGGAAAACACAAACAGAGCAATGAGTCTTAACATGCGGACGTCTGGGCACTGACACCAGCGAGTGGCCCTCCACACCCCAACGTAGGGCGCACGGCCCTGGCCGCCTGCTCCTCGCCGCCTCGGGAGCCCCCGCCTAGGTGACAGGTGACGACACAGCCTCTTGAGCTGGAGTTGGACACGTGCCCTTCTTTCATGCTCATTCTCTTCTTTGGAATGGGAGGGTGTGAAAGGCTTTCCAAAGTGGCCGATTTTCAAATCTTTAAAACTGGCCCTTGAACCATATGAAAGCGTGCAGAGTGAAAACATCCAGAGAGCAGCCCATGGGCCGCGCTGAGCTTCCCTCTCAGGTCCGAGCGACCGCCGCCGTCTTGGGGACTCGGATGGGTGGTGAGTGGATGAACCTGGAAGGAAGAAGAGAGAAGGAAGGTGAGGGAGGAAACAGCCCAGAAGAAACACCGTCAGCTGCTCACACCCAACCACACCCCGCGGGGCGTCAGCAGCGTGGAGGCCGCGGTCGCTTTGGTTCCGATCGCATTCCCAACACAGAGAACGCTCTGCCCACCCTCTCCAATGAAGCCGGCAGAGCCCCACGATTAAACCCTTGGACCTGAGGTCCTAGGGACATTCCACGAAGTCCTAAGGGCTCTTCTGAGGATGTTCAGGGCTCCCAGGGCAGTGGGAAGAGGACAACTGCAAACAGGAAAGGAACTTTTTTCCCTGGGGGGAATTTTACCTCAGGGCAGAAAACTCTAGAAATGCCGGTAGAACAGGTGCATTTGGGGGAAGCCTAGTAACCTTTTCCTAATAAATTCTCTAGTAACAGGAAAAAGTTACTAATCCACCCCAAATGGATTTCAACTCTTTCCACATCGTCCAAACCTGAAGAGACGGCCGTGGGCCGGCGAGTCAGGCGCCCCCTGGCGTCGCGGAGGAAGCGACTCGAGGCGGGGTGACTAGAGCGCCCGGCGGGAGGCGAGTCCTGGGCCGGCAGCGCTGCGCACCACCTGGCTCAGCAGTGGAAGAGTGAGCCAAGAAATTGGTCATGGTTCCATGGTGTAATGGTGAGCACTCTGGACTTTGAATCCAGCGATCCGAGTTCGAGTCTCGGTGGAACCTTTCTCTTTAGAAAGCCTCTTTTACTAGTGCCCCCTACCGCGGTAGGGAAGAGTCCTAACCACTGGAAGGAAAGAGAATTCCCTAGGCTAGGGCAGTTTGCTGGGATACAGAAAGAAGGGATATCGTCTCCAGGAGGCAGAGGAAAAAAATCCAGGCATGAGGTAGGGAGACCACCAGGAGACCCCCACCGAGACTGAACCAGCCTGCCTTTGAGTGTTTGAGTGTCTCCTGCAGGGGTTCCGGTCAGCAGTGGCCTGGCGCAGGGGCAGGGGCTCTGGGTGTAGCAGACCTAGGTGTGGCATAAGCCCTTTTCGAGGAGGTCACCATTAACCCCACCATAGAGCCTCCAGAACTTACACAGGACTAGGGAAACACACTCTTGGAGGGCACAGACGAAACCTTTTGACCCAGAAGAAAGGAGCAGTGACCCCACAAGAGACTGACCCAGACTTGTCTGTGAGCGTCCAGGAGTCTCCAGCGGAGGCATGGCTTGGCGATAGCCTGCTGCAGGATCAGGGGCACTGAGTGTGGCAGTGCATGCATGGGACCTTTTGAAGGAGGTCTCCATCATCTTCGTTACCTCCACAATAGTTTGGTCTCGGGTCAAACAACAGAGGGAGAACACAGCCCCACCAATTAACAGAAAATTGGATTAAAGACTTACTGAGCATGGACCCGCCCATCAGAACAAGACCCAGTTTTCCCCACAGTCAGTCTCTCCCATCAGGAAACTTCCATAAGCCTCTTATCCTTATCCCTCAGAGGGCCTCCAGAATGAAAACCACAATCACAGAAAACTAATCAAACATCACATGGACCACAGTTCAGTTCAGTCACTCAGTCATGTCCGACTCTTTGTGACCCCATGAATCGCAGCACGCCAGGCCTCCCTGTCCAACACCAACTCCCGGAGTTCACTCAGACTCACGTCCATCGAGTCAGTGATGCCATCCAGCCATCTCATCCTCGGTCATCCCCTTCTTCTCCTGCCCCCAATCCCTCCCAGCATCAGAGTCTTTTCCAATGAGTCAACTCTTCGCATGAGGTGGCCAAAGTACTGGAGTTTCAGCTTTAGCATCAGTCTTTCCAAAGAAATCCCACGGCTGATCTCCTTCAGAATGGATTGGTTGGATCTCCTTGCAGTCCAAGGGACTCAAGAGTCTTTTCCAACACCAGAGCTCAAAAGCATCAATTCTTTGGTGCTCAGCTTTCTTCACAGTCCAACTCTCACATCCATACATGACCACAGGAAAAACCATAGCCTTGACTAGATGGACCTAAGTCAGCAAAGTAATGTCTCTGCTTTTCAATATGCTATCTAGGTTGGTCATAATTTTCCTTCCAAGGAGTAAGCGTCTTTTCATGGCTGCAATCACCATCTGCAGTGATTTTGGAGCCCCCCAAAATAAAGTCTGACACCGTTTCCACTGTTTCCTCATCTATTTCCCAGGAAGTGATGGGACTGGGTGCCATGATCTTCGTTTTCTGAATGTTGAGCTTTAAGCCAACTTTTTCACTCTCCACTTTCACTTTCATAAAGAGACTTTTTAGTTCCTCTTCACTTACTGCCACAAGGGCGGTGTCATCTGCATATCTGAGGTTATTGATGTTTCTCCCGGCAATCTTGATTCCAGCTTGTGTTTCTTCCAGGCCAGCGTTTCTCATGATGTACTCTGCATGGAAGTTAAATAAACAGGGTGACAATATACAGACTTGACGTACTCCTTTTCCTATTTGGAACCAGTCTGTTGTTCCATGTCCAGTTCTAACTCTTGCTTCCTGACCTGCATACAGATTTCTCAAGAGGCAGGTCAGGTGGTCTGGTATTCCCATCTCTTGAAGAATTTCCCACAGTTTATTGTGATCCACACAGTCAAAGGCTTTGGCATGGTCAATAAAGCAGAAATAGATGTTTTTCTGGAACTCTCTTGCTTTTTCCATGATCCAGTGGATGTTGGCAATTTGATCTCTGGTTCCTCTGCCTTTTCTAAAACGAGCTTGAACATCAGAAAGTTCATGATTCACGTATTGCTGAAGCCTGGCTTGGAGAATTTTGAGCATTACTTTACTAGCATGTGAGATGAGTGCAATTGTGCAGTAGTTTGAGCATTCTTTGGCATTGCCTTTCTTTGGGATTGGAATGAAAACTGACCTTTTCCAGTCCTGTGGCCACTGCTGAGTTTTCCAAATGTGCTGGCATATTGAGTGCAGCACTTTCATAGCATCATCTTCCAGGATTTGAAACAGCTCAACTGGAATTACATCACCTCCACTAGCTTTGTTCATAGTGATGCTTTCTAAGGCTCACTTGACTTCACATTCCAGGATGTCTGGCTCTAGATCAGCCTTGTATAACTCAATGAGACTATGGTAGGGCCCCCAAAGACAGACGGGTCATGGTGGAGAGTGCTGACAAAACGTCATCCACTGGAGAAGGGAATGGCAAACCACTTCAGTATTCTTGCCTTGAGAATACCATGAACAGTATGAAAAGGCAAAAGGATATGACACTGAAAGATGAACTCCCCAGGTCAGTAGGTGCCCAATATGCTACTGGAGAAGAGTGGAGAATAAACTCCAGAAAGAATGAAGAGATGGAGCCAAAGCAAAAACAAGCCTAGTTGTGGATATGACTGGTGATGGAAGTAAAGTCCGATGCTGTAGAGAACAATATTGCATAGGAACCTGGAATGTGAGGTCCACGAATCCAGGTAAACTGGAAGTGGTCAAACAGGAGATGGCAAAAGTGAACATCAACATTTTAGAAATCAGTAAACTAAAACGGACAGGAATGAGTGAATTTAACTCAGATGACCATTATATCTACTACTGTGGGCAAGAATCCCTTAGAAGAAACAGAGTAGCCTTCATCGTCAACAAGAGAGTCTGTACTTGGGTGCAATCTCAAAAATGACAGAATGATCTCTGTTCATTTCCAAGGCAAACCATTCAATATCACAGCAATCCAAGTCTATGACCCAACCAGTAATGCTGAAGAAGCCAAAGGTAGGAAGTTAAGAAATCCCTGAAATAACAGGCAATTTTGGCCTTGGAATACAAAATGAAGCAGGGCAAAGGCTAACAGAGTTTTGCCAAGAGAACACACTGGTCATAGCAAACACCCTCTTCCAACAACTCACGAGAAGACTTTACACATGGACATCACCAAATGGTCAATACCAAAATCATATTGATTATATTCTTTGCGGCCGAAGATAGAGAAGATCTATACAGTCAGCAAAAACAAGACCAAGAGCTGACTGTGGCTCAGATCATGAACTTCTTATTGCCAAATTCAGACTTAAATTGTAGAAAGTAGGGAAAACCACTAGACCATTCAGGCATGACCTAATCAAACCCCTTATGATTATACAGTGGAAGTGACAAATAGATTCAAGGGATTAGATCTGATAGAGTGCCAGAAGAACAATGGATGGAGGTTCATGACATTGTACAGGAGGCAGTGATCAAAACCATCCCAAGAAAAAGAAATGCAAAAAGGCAAAATGATTGTATGAGGAGGGCTTACAAATAGCTGAGAAAAGAAGAGAAGCTAAAGAAAGGCAAAGGAGAAAAGGAAAGACATACCCATAACTTGCGGAGTTCCAAAGAATAGCAAGGAGAGATAAGAAAGCCTGCCTCAGTGATCAGTGCAAAGAAATAGAGGAAAACAATAGAATGAGAAAGACTAGAGATCTCTTCAAGAAAATTAGAGACAGCAAGAGAACATTTCATGCAAGTTTAATTCAGTTCAGCCACTCAGTCATATCCGACTCTTCACAACCCCATGGACTGTAGCACGCCAGGCCTCCCTGTCCATCACCAACTCCCGGAGTTTATTCAAATTCATGTCCTTCGAGTCGGTGATGCCATCCAACCATCTCATCGCCTGTTGTCCCCTTCTCCTCCTGCCTTCAATCTTTCCCAGCATCAGGGTCTTTTCTAACAAGTCAGTTCTTCACATTAGGTGGCCAAAGTATTGGAGTTTCAGCTTCAACATCAGTTCTTCCAATGAATATTCAGGACTGATTTCCTTTAGGATGGACTGGTTTGATCTCCTTGCAGTCCAAGGGACTCTCAAGAGTCTTCTCCAACACCACAGTTCAAGCATCAATTCTTTGGTACTCAGCTTTCTTTATCGTCCATCTTGCACATCCATACATGACTACTGGAAAAATCATAGCCTTGACGAGACAGACCTTTGTTGGCAAAGTAGTGTCTCTGCTTTTTAATGTGCTTTCTAGGTTGGTCATAACTTTTCTTCCAAGGAGTAAGTGTCTTTTAATTTCATGGCTGCAGTCACCATCTGCAGTGATTTTGAAGCCCCCAAAACAAAGTCTGTCACTGTTTCCACTGTTTCCCTATCTATTTGCCATGAAGTGATGGGACCAGATGCCATGATCTCAGTTTTTTGAATGTTGAGCTTCAAGCCAACTTTTTCACTCTCCTCTTTAACTTTCATCAAAAGGCTGCTTTCTTCTATAAGGGTGGTGTTATCTGCATAATTAAGGTTATTGATATTTCTCCCACCAATCTTGATTCCAGCTTGTGCTTTACCCAGCCCAGCATTTCTCATGATGTACTCTGCATAGAAGTTAAATAAGCAGAGTGACAATATACAGCCTTGACATATTCCAGTCTCTATTTGGAACCAGTCTGTTGTTCCACGGCCAGTTCTAACTGTTGCTTCCTGACCTGCATACAGATTTCTCAAAAGGCAGGTCAGGTGGTCTGGCATTCCCATCTCTTTAAGAATTTTCCACAGTTTGTGATGATCGACACAGTCAAAGGCTTTGACATAGTTAATAAAGCAGAAACATGTTTTTCTGGAACTCTCTTGCTTTTTCAACGATCCAACAGATGTTGGCAATTTGATCTCTGGTTCCTCTGCCTTTTCTAAAACCAGCTTGAACATCTGGAATTTCACGATTTACATACTTCATGCAAAGATGGGCAAAATAAAGGACAGAAATGGTATGGACCTTACAGAAGCAGACGATATTAAGAAGAGGTGGCAAGAATACACAGAAGAACTGTACAAAAACGATCTTCATGACCCGGATAATCGTGATGATGTGATCACTAATCTAGAGCCAGACATCCTGGAATGTGAAGTCAAGTGAGCCTTAGAAAGCATCACTACGAACAAAGCTAGTGGAGGTGATGTAATTCCAGTTGAGCCGTTTCAAATCCTGGAAGATGATGCTATGAAAGTGCTGCACTCAATATGCCAGCACATTTGGAAAACTCAGCAGTGGCCACAGGACTGGAAAAGGTCAATTTTCATTCCAATCCCAAAGAAAGGCAATGCCAAAGAATGTTCAAACTACCACACAATTGCACTCATCTCACACACTAGCAAAGTAATGCTCAAAATTATCCAGGCCCAGCTTCAACAGTATGTGAATTGAGAACTTCCAGATGTTCAAGCTGGATTTAGAAAAGGCAGAGGAACCAGAGATTGAATTGCCAATATCCATTAGATCATTGAAAAAGCAAGAGAGTTCAGAGAAACATCTATTTCTGCTTTATTGACTATGCAAAAGCCTTTGACTATGTGGATCACAAGAGACTATGGAAAATTCTTAAAGAGATGGAAATACCAGACCACCTGACCTGCCCTCCTGAGAAATCTACATGCAGATAAAGAAGCAACAGTTAGAACTGGATACAGAACAACAGACTGGTTCCAAATTGGGAAAGGAGTATGTCAAGGCTGTATACTGTCACCTTGCTTATTTAACTTATAGGCAGAGTACATCATGAGAGACGCTGGGCTGGAAGAAGCACAAGCTGGAATCAAGATTGCTGGGAGAAATATCAATAACCTCAGATACGCAGATGACACCACCCTTATGGCAAAAAGTGAAGAAGAACTAAAGAGCCTCTTGATGAAGTGAAAGAGGAGAATGAAAATGCTGGCTTAAAACTCAATATGCAAAAAACTAAGATCATGGTATCCAGTCCCATCACTTCATGTCAAATAGATGGGGAAAAAATGGAAACAGTGTCAGACTTTATTTTCTTGGTCTCCAAAATCACTGCAGATGGTGACTTCAGCCATGAAATTTAAAAAATGCTTACTCCTTGGAAGAAAAGCTGTGACAAACCTAGACAGCATATTACAAAGCAGAGATATTACTTTGCCAACAAAGATCCATGTAGTCAAAGCTATGGTTTTTCCAGTAATCATGTATGGATGTTCAAGCTGGACTTAGAAGAGGCAGAGGAACCAGAGATCTAATTGCCAACATCCATTGGATCATTGAAAAAGCAAGAGAGTTCTAGAGAAACATCTACTTCTCCTTTATTGACTATGCCAAAGCCTTTGACTGTATGGATCACAACAGAGTGTGGAAAATTCTTAAAGAGATGGGAATACCAGACCACCTGACCTGGCCTCCTGAGAAATCTATATGCAGGTCAAGAAGCAACAGTTAGAACTGGACACGGAACAACAGACTGGTTCCAAATTGGGAAAGGAATATGTCAAAGCTGAGTGCCGAAGAATTGATGCTTTTGAACTGTGGTGTTTGGAGAAGACTCTTGAGAGTCCCTTGGACTGCAAGGAAATCAAACCAGTCAATCCTAAAGGAAATCAGTCCTGAATATTCATTGGAAGGACTGATGCTGAAGCTGAAACTCCAATACTTGGCCACCTAATGGGAATAACTGACTCCTTGGAAAAGACCCTGATGTTGGGAAAGATTGAAGGCAGGAGAAGAAGGGAACAAGAGAGGATGAGATAGTTATATAGCATCACTGACTCAATGGACATAAGTTTGAGCAAGCTCTGGGAGTTGGTGATAGACAGGGAATCCTGTTGTGCTGCAGTCCATGGGGTCACAAAGGCTCAGACAGGACTAAGCGACTGAACTGAACTGAAATGGACTGATCAGGTAAGGATGTGATAGAGATGCAGGATGCCTACTGTACTGACAGCTGGAAATGGTTGACAGATATAGACGGGAGAATAGGGCCTATTGAGAACTTGCCATTTCATGTGAAAAAGAAATATTAAATAAAGATTAAATGTTCCTCAAGTAGAGGAGGGAGGGCCTGAATGAAGAGTTAGGTAGAAATGTGGATATTGCTGAGGAGAAACCTGCTGATCACCTCCATGAAATTTTCCTTTACACAGTCTACTAAATAGACCTCGAATCCCTGGATGTGCACATCACTGGCCATGGACTCTCCAGCCTGCAGTCCTTTACTTGTGGTCTCAGGTGTCCTGAACCTCCTCAGGTCCTGCAAGAGAAGAGAATGGAAAGTGGGGAGGAGAGGGTACCTGCCAGTCAACTTTAAGGAAGCCATCAGGATGCCTAAATTAGCAACCATATACATTACAAATGATTTACCTATCTACAGTGTCCCCACAAAAAGCAAAAGGAAATATAGCAAAAATATGCACGGAGCAACTTTCAGGCTTTCTGGGCAGAAACCATTCTTGAGTAGATCAGTGTTCTTGGTGGTAGAAGACAGTTTAACTCGGTGAGACGGTCCTTCCAAAGTCTCAAAGTAAATTCTTCTATGAATAAAAGGAAAAGGTCATGGCCTTCTTTGTCAGTGGTGTCTTACTGGAGCAGAGTCCAGCAGGCTGAAGTGGGAGTCTAACGGGGTCCAGGACTCGGCCCTCAAAGCTTCGGGCTGCACGAGTAAAAGACACTGGGTGCGGCCTAAAGGTAAAAGGCCCACTGAAACTCGAACTCGGATCACTGGATTCAGAGTCCAGCGTGCTCACCATTACCCATGGCCGCCTCGTTCTCCCGAGGCTGAGCCAGGCCGCACGCAACCGTGCGGGCCCAGGACCCGCCTCCCTCCCGGGCTCTTCATCACGTCACGAGCCGCTTCCTCCGCGACGCCCGGGGGCGCCCGCGGCCGTCTCTTCAGCTTGGGACGTCGTCGAATGGAGACGAAATCCATTCTGGGTGAGTGACAGGGAAAGGCTTTTGGAGGCCTCCTCCAAATGCACCTGCTCTGCCGGCATTTCTAGAGTTTTCTGCTCCGAGGTAAAATTCCCGTGAGGGGGAAAAAAAGAGTCCCTTTCCCCTTTGAAATTGTCCTCTTCCCGCTGCCCTGGGAGCTCTGAACTCCCCCAGAACAGTTCTCGGGACTCCGTGGGATTGCCCCATCCTCCTCCTCCACCTACCATTCTGTTCTCTACTCCCCCTCTCTCTCCTCCCCGCGTTCCTTGCTGTCTTCCCCCTGCCCTCCCCCCTCATTCCGCCCGCTTCCTTCATCTGCTTCGTTGTCGATCACTCGTCCTCAGTTTTCTTGCTCCCGCCCCAGTACAAAGCACAGGCTGTCAGAACATGGGGAAGAGCGGCTACAGTCTGACAGGAAGGTGAGGAACAGTTTCCTCATGGGAGAAGCCCCATTGCTTCTCAGGTCAGGATCCTGACTGGGATCTTTGCTGGAGAGAGTGGCTGAGCGTCCTTGGCCAGTGCTCGAGGCCTGGGCAGCGCTGGCCTTTAGCCCGCCTGGGACCATCCTGGAACTAGAGTGGCTTCAAAATTAAAAACCTTGGGTTCGGCGCAGCTCCTGACTGATCTGTCAAATTCCACGAAAGTGAACCGCCAACGCTCTTGTCATTCTTTTAGGGCTTACATTGAGAAAAATCAGGGGCTCCTCGTTTCTCCCCCTCGTGGCTATGTCTGGTACAGCGCACAGTGATGGAGTGCTGTAGATGCCGGAAAAGGCAAAGAACTGGGTGATTTTCAGGACCTTGAAATTGAAAGTCCAACAAACTACCGACTAAAATAGATGCATGGAGGTGGAAAAAGTATGCTCCTCCCTTTTGACTACAAGCAGGGGTTGAAAAAGCAACTTTCTAGCTTTAGAATTCAGGCAGAAGGATGAACGAACCTCCAACCTTCCCAGCCAACCTTCTCATTTTAAAATTTCTAATGGCCCAGAGACTCTGTCAAAGATCTCCTGCCACCATCTTTGCACAACCCAACATCTGAGCATCTAGACACTCGTAAGTCTTGAGTAGAGGTGGGGATCTTACACTTTGTGTGGGAAGGGAGGGAAGTGAAAGGAGGTTTTGCCCCTTCAGTTCAGTTGCTCAGTCCTGTCCCACTCTTTGCGACTCCATGGACTGCAGCCCGCCAGGCTTCCCTGTCCATCACGCCGACTCCCAGGGCTTGCTCAAACTCATGTCCATGGAGTCGGTGATGCCATGCAACCATCTCATCCTCTGTGGTCCCCTCCTCCTCCCACCTTCAATCTTTCCCAGCATCAGGGTCATTTCCAATGAGTCAGTTCTTCGCATCAGGTAGCCAAACTATTGGAGCCCCTTAGACCGAAGTATATTAGTCAGATTCAACAGGGAGTTATAAATAAGCCAGAGCTGTGGTTTATGTCCTGTTAACAGTGGTTACTCTTAGGAAAGTTAGTGTGGAGAAGAGCTGACTTTTTTCCTTATACATTCTATTATCATGTAACTTACAAAGAGAATATATCCACGTGTTCCTTTTGTCTAAAAAAGAAAGGAAAATTAAAAAATGAAAGAAAGATTCTTCAGATGCCAGTGCAGAGGCGATTTAATTGGGAAGGAAAGGAGAGCCTGTTTGGGGAGAGAACTTGGAGAAGGTACCAGAATTCTGAGAGGATCCCTGGGGATGAAGCTGGAGCTTCACTAGGACCAAGTGGGGCAGAGGAAGGTTTGGTTAGTGGGCTGAGCAGCAATCTCCTACAGGTGGGTTCTTCTGGAATCTATCCTCATCCTCATACTATCCTCTAAATGGCTCTCAAAACTACCTTCCCCCTACTAACACTATCTGTGCTTGTCAAATGAGTGTGATCATAAAGGTTGATAATTTCATAATGACTGGTCCCCACTTCCCATATTTAAGAATGACCAATTAATGCATACACACCTGGAGTACTTTGAAGCCATAAATGTGAGGAATATCTCTATGAATCAGTACAGAGTTATTTCCAGAATGTGTTTTTATGAGGGAAAAAAGGCAAGGTACAAAAGAGCAGGTACACAATGTTACTGATCCCAGTCCTTGGACTCTTCAGGCAATAGAAATTGATAAGAGGTCAGATGAGAATTTCAGATAAAGCTTTATGGGTGCTGGTGCTACAGTACAAGGGAGTGAAAGCGAGAAACAGGTGTCCTGGCTTGCTCCCAGAGAGAAGCTGCTTGGGTTGTTAAAAGGACTAACAACGTGGGTGGTCCATGAGTTGGTCTGGGGATCTAGCTTAGAGGTGGTCTTTCCACCCCTTTGGTGGTGTCGTGTGCAGGGGACAGGTACAGTACCCTGCTTTTGTTCCAGGCACCTCAGAAATGGCAGTTGGTTTGTGGCCTTTTTGTATCTTATTGTTCATAATTGCCCCAACTGTGAAGGTGTGCAGTTATGTTTAGTATGTTATAGTTTCTTTGTATTCTATTGCTCTAGGAGATATTTGTCCAGGTGAAAGCACTCCAGTAAAGGGTCCCAGGTCCCAACCTATCAAAACAGGATGCTATTTTTTTGTGTAAGAAAAGGGAAAACAGGCTTTCCAGGTAGCTTGGCTGGTAAAGAATCCACCTACAATGCAGGAGACTCCAATTCAATTTCTGGGTCAGGAAGTTCCCCTGGAGAAGGGATAGGCTACCCACTGCAGTATTCTTGGGCTTTCTTGGTGGCTCAGATGGTAAAGAATCCTTCTGCAATGTGGAAGACCTCAGTTTGATCCCTGGGTTGGGAAGATCCTCTGGAGGAGGGCATGGCAACACACTACAGTATTCTTTGTGCTCACTTCAGCAGCACATATATAGGTCAGAAAATAGGGGAAATGTTTTTATCTAGGGTTCCATGGAAATGGAATCTGAGATAGAGATGGGTGAGGTTTTTTTCTAAGTGTAATCTTAATACAGTTTTCATTTTTTAACCATGTCACTGTTTTACATATTCTGAAAGAGGATAAAAAAAGCTAATCTTAAAACTAAAACATAAAAGCAGAATAAATTATTTAATTATGCATTAAATGATAATATAGCCACGTAGAATATAATTAATTCAAGTAAAATTTAAAAGCATGCTTGTCTATAAACTCATAGTGGAGTATATCCTAAGGACATTGTGAACTTTATACGTTTAAGGTTGGTCATCATTGTGGTTGTTCAGTTGCTAAGTTATGTCCAGCTCTTTGAGACCCCAAGAAGTGAAGCACGACAAGCTTTCCTGTCCTTCACTATCTCCCAGAGATTGCTGCAGCTCATGTCCATTGAGTCAGTGATGCCATCCAACCATCTCATCCTCTGTCACCCCCTTCTCCTGCCCTCAATCTTTCCTAGCATCAGGCTCTTTTCCAATGAGTCAGCTCTTTGCATCAGGGGTCCAAAGTATTGGAGCTTCAGCATCAGTTCTTCCAATGACTATTCAGAGTTGACTTCCTTCACGGTTGACTGCTCTGATCTCCTTACTGTCCAAGGGACTCTTAAGAGGTTGGTTGCAGAACTGGTACAATAATTCTGAAGGTGTCTTGTGTTGTGAGAGAGAAAATTAGTAAAAATGTTGATATTGTCAGGAATCAAGGTTATCAACTTGGAAGAAGGAGGACAAAAATATGAAATGGGAAGAGTTGAGGAAGAACCTTATGGCTTTGGATTGAAATTGGAGATAGTCATATCACGTAATTGCCAACCAGTCCAAGCTCTGCTACTGCATGCTGCACCAGTCAGTTCAGATCAGTTGCTCAGTCATGTTCGACTCTTTGTGACCCCATGGATTGCAGCACACCAAGCTTCCCTGTCCACCACCAACTCCTGGAACTTGCTCAGATTCATGTCCATTGAGTTGGTGATGCCATACATCTCATCCTCTGTTATCCCCTTCTCCTCCTGCCTTCAATCTTTCCCAGCATCAGGATCTTTTCTAATGAGTCAGTACTTCACATCAGGTAGCCAAAGTATTGGAGTTTCAGCTTCAGCATCAGTCCTTCCAATGAACACCCAGGTCTGATCTCCATTAGAATGGACTGGTTGTATCTCCTTGCAGTCCAAGGGACTTAAAAGCATCAATTCTTCAGTGCTCAGCTTTCTTGATAGTTCAACTCTCACATCCATACATGACTACTGGAAAAACCATAGCTTTGACTAGATGGACCTTTGTTGGCAAAGTAATGTCTCTGCTTTGTAATATGCTGTCTAGGTTGGACATAGCTTTTCTTCCAAGGAGTAAGCATTTTTTAATTTCATGGCTGCAGTCACCATCTGCAGTGATTTTGGAGCCCCCCCAAAATAAAGTCTGTCACTGTTTCCATTGTATCCCCATCTATTTGCCATGAAGTGATGGGACTGGATACCATGATCTTAGTTTTCTGAATGTTGAGTTTTAAGCCAACTTTTTCACTCTCCTCTTTCACTTTCATCAAGAGGCTCTTTAGTTCTTCTTCACTTGCTGCCAAAAGGGTGGTGTCATCTGCATATCTGAGGTTATTGATATTTCTCCTGGCAATCTTGATTCCAGCTTGTGTTTCATCCAGCTGGCATTTTGAATGATGTTTATATTTCTGCATATAAGTTAAACAAGCAGGATGGCAATATACAGCCTTGACATACTCCTTTCCCAATTTGGAACCAATCTGTTCCATGTCCAGTTTTAACTGTTGCTTCTTGACCTGCATATAGATTTCTCAGTAGGCAGGTAAAGTGTTCTGGTATTCCCATCTCTTTAAGAATTTTCCACAGTCTACTGTGATCCACACAGTCAAAGGCTTTAGTGTAGTCAATGAAGCAGAAGTAGATGTTTTTTTGGAATTCTCTTGCTTTTTCTATGATCCAATGGATAT
The DNA here is from genome assembly GCF_032405125.1 of Capricornis sumatraensis. Taxonomy (NCBI): domain Eukaryota; kingdom Metazoa; phylum Chordata; class Mammalia; order Artiodactyla; family Bovidae; genus Capricornis; species Capricornis sumatraensis. The sequence goes on along the minus strand of NC_091070.1, from coordinate 123,862,871 downwards.
TGGCAATTTGATTTCTGGTTCCTCTGCCTTTTCTAAATCCACTTGTACACCTGGAAGTTCTCAATTCATGTACTGTTGAAGCCTAGCTTGAAGGATTTTGAGCACCTTGCTAGCATGTGAAATGAGTGCAATTGTGCGGCAGTTTAAACATTCTTTAGCATCGCCCTTCTTTGGGATTGGAATGAAAACTGACCTTTTCCAGTCCTGTGGCCACTGCTGAGTTTTCCAAATTTGCTGGCATATTGAGTGCAGCACTTTCACAGCATCACCTTTTAGGATTTGAAATAGCTCAGCTAAGATTCTATCACCTCAGCTAACTTTGTTCTTAATAGTGCTTTCTAAGGCCCACTTGACTTCACCCTCTGGGATGTCTGGCTCTAGGAGAGTGACCACACCATCATGGTTATCTGGGTCATTAAGACCTTTTTTGTACAGTTCTTCTGTGTATTCTTACCACCTCTTCTTAATATCTTCTGCTTCTATTAGGTCCATACCATTTCTATCCTTTATTGTGCCCATCTTTGCATGAAATGTTCCTTTGATATCTCTAATTTTCTTGAAGAGATCACTAGTCTTTCCCATTCTATTGTTTTAAGGCTTTCTTATCTCTCCTTGCTATTCTTTGGAATTCTGCATACAGATGGGTATATCTTTTCCTTTTCTCCTTTGCCTTTTGCTTCTCTTTTGTCAGCTGTTTGTAAGTCCTCCTCAGACAACCATTTTGCCTTTTTGCATCTACTTTGCCCAAAACTCTGTCTCTGAGATTTGATTCGGTACTGATGTACAGAGAAGCTGAGCTTTCAGCTTCAGAGCCAATTATGACTCCATGTTGGGTGTGTTTCTTTAACTTTTGCTTCCCATTGCTTTTGTTCACTTAAAGGATACTGTTTATCCATAATGGACTGCCTCGTGGAATGCCACCTCAGCTGCCTGAATATTAAGCCAATGTGCCTTTGATCAGGACTCTTTCCACCTTTGGGTGGCTACAGGATGGAAGAAGTTAACACATCCCCTCCCTGAGTCTTGCCATTCTAGAAGATATTTGCAAGATTAGTACTGTTTTTACTTTATTTCCTCACCTCTCCAAACTCTGTGCTCTATAAAAGAACCTGGCATCCAGACCCCAATAAGATGGTTGTTTTGAGACAATCTGGTATCTTCTCAGTCTGCCAGCTTTCCAAATGAAATTGCATTTCTTGCCTGAACACCATGTCTCTTGGGTTTATTCCTCTGTCATGCAGTGAACAGAGTGAGCTTGGACTCAGTAACACACACATCCATACACACACACACACACACACACATATCGAAAATCATCTAAAAGATCTATATGTAATGTTATATTGTCTATTTTGTAAAATGGGATGAGGCTCAAAAAGATTGCATATTTAAAGTGGTGGATCTGGTATTCAAATCCAATAAAATCTTTTTCAAATCCATGGTTTTATTTCTTCAATCTAGGCCCAGTAAAGAATTTTGTGAGGAATACACTTGGGCTCCCTAGGTTGTGCTAGTCATAAAGAACCAGCCTGCCAATGCAGGAGACATAAGAGACCTGGGTTTGATCCCTGGGTCAGTAAGATCCCCTGGAGGAGGAAATGGCAATCCACTCCAGTACTTTGGCCTGGAGAATCCTGTGGATAGAGGAGCCTGGTGGGCTACAGTCCATAGGGTTGCAACAAGTTGAATACAACTGAAGCAACTTAGCGTACACACTTGGAACTAAGGAATATTGGTTGTTTATAATGTAACGTAAAAATTATCTGTCTATAATGATTTTTATTCATCCATTCAACAAGTATTTATTGAGTATTCTATGTGGCAAGGACCTGTATAGTAAGGAGGCAAAAACAAGGTAGGTCTTACTCTCACAAAGATTATCTTTTAATAGTCAAATATTATATAGATAATTACTAAATATATTACAATTGTGATTAGTGTTAATTATTATTTATGTGTTCCTTTGTCTAATTTCATCAGCTAGGGATTGAAAGGTGACTGAGCATGAAAAATACACCCATGAAATCCATGAGGATATATTTTTCCTGGACAGGAATCTTCTGATTTTTTCATCTTAAATGTGAGAAGTTCAGTTCAGTTCAGTTCAGTTCAGTCGCTCAGTTGTGTCCGACTCTTTGCGAGCCTGTGGACTGCAACACACCAGGCCTCCTTGTCCATCACCAGCTCCCGGAGTTTACCCAAACTCATGTCCATTGAGTCAGTGATGCCATCCAACCATCTCATCCTCTGTCATGAAGATCATAGTTTATTCCACTCTGATATTCCAATATGAGGCTGTGTGGCTAGAGTGCAAAAAGCACTGGCCTGGAAGTCTTAAGGCTCCCAGATTTATAAAGATAGCAATGCCACCAACAAGCTGTGGGAGCTCTAGCATGTTTCTTAATCTTTGCAAGCCTTAGTTTCTTCATATATAAAATTAGGTTGTTATTCTTAATTTTTCCAGTTTTCCAAGTTTCCTGCAGAGGAACACCCTTGCCCTGGAGACTCTTTGTATTCACATAGGTCATGAAGGCTTAAATTGCAGCTAATCGACTAAGGTCCGTCTAGTCAAGGCTATGGTTTTTCCTGTGGTCATGTATGGATGTGAGAGTTGGATTGTGAAGAAAGCTGAGCGCTGAAGAATTGATGCTTTTGAACTGTGGTGTTGGAGAAGACTCTTGAGAGTCCCTTGGACTGCAAGGAGATCCAACCAGTCCATTCTGAAGGAGATCAACCCTGGGATTTCTTTGAAAGGAATGATGCTGAAGCTGAAACTCCAGGACTTTGACCACCTCATGCGAAGAATTGACTCATTGAAAAAGACTCTGATTCTGGGAGGGATTGGGGGCAGGAGGAGAAGGGGACGACCGAGGATGAGATGGCTGGATGGCATCACGGACTCGATGGACATGAGTCTGAGTGAACTCCGGGAGATGGTGATAAACAGGGAGGCCTGGTGTGCTGCGATTCATGGGGTTGCAAAGAGTCGGACATGACTGAGTGACTGAACTGAACTGAACTGAACCTGAGCTTTGGCAGAATGCCTTTTTATCCTCTGGAACACGAGAGGACAAGAGGCTTGAAGATCCCACTTGGCTTGAAGATCCTGGAGTTGCCTTGAGCATCCCACTTGCCTCTGTGTTTCCCTTGATAGTCTCTCATGAGCTAGGTTATCAATGCCCACCAAGTTTTGCTGATAAATGATGCTTTCTGCCTGCTTTTCTCAGGGCATAGCTAAGACGATAAAACCATTTAGTTCCAGTCTAGAATTGGCTCCTCAGCAATGGGTATCCTACAACTCACATGGCAGTCATAGTCCCCTTTTGTTTTGGTGGTGACTTTCTGTGTGCAGGACAATGGCCCAGGGAGCTAGTACATTTGACTACTCTTTTTCCACTGCTTATGTAAGTAAGAAACTGCATGTAAAAGTGGCTCATTGTATTCTGAGTCATTCAGGCCTTGGTCTTATCTTGTGTGCTTGACAGTTTCTTTCTGCTCTAGTGTTCTCTTTGAACTGTGATGAACTTTGTGTGTGTTAAACAGCCACTAGGCACTTCAGCCAAAGCCAGGGCATAGTCCTCAGTGTATGTATTTGTTGAATAAACATTATACTTACCCTATGCCCTGATGACATGTAACTGAGGTACTAGTTGGAAGAAAGTATTTGCAGGGCTAGAGAATTATCAAAACATGTGTTATAGAAGGATGAGCTGATGGCAGTCTCTTGGTATCCATAGAGGATGAGAATAAGGACAGTCTTCAGGCTAGGTTAGGAAAGGTTGAGGGGAAAATAAAAATTGGCTACAACAATATCCAACTCCTTAAGCGGCAGCCCATGCTGAGCAGTGTGGTCTAAGAGATTACTTATCCCATAGTGAGTTGTGCACCTGGCCAAGGAGGTCCACAGGGTGGACCCAAAGCTTATCTATACCGCTAGGAAGCATCACCTCCAAGGGGAGGAGTATATAATCATGAGACTCTGCTGCACACTCCAGAATTCAACCTTGGGGCTGTCCTCATAATAGATGCCTACCAAATAACTTTTAGATTAGCAGGAATGAAAGATGCTTGAATAAGTGTAACAAATTTTACCTTAATGGTTCTTTTTCCTAGGATCAGGAGGGGCTAAGAGAAAAAGGATCATTGTGTGTAAAGAAATAGTAATAATTATTTTCTTCTGTACTTTCAGTTTACAAAGGATTTTATACACATTATTTCATGAATACTTATTGAGTAATTCATTTTCCTGACACCATGCTAGGCACTGGAGTCACAGAGTCAGTCAAGTTCTCCTTGAGAACCTCAAATTTGTAAGAAATAAATGCTCAAAGCAGGTCCTTTTATCAGAATGTGGCAACTGTACTAACCTTTGGATATTCTAACAGCATAGAGGAGGGGCATATAGTACAGGACAAAAACATGTCTTGCCCCTGGGAAGGTGAAACAGTGAGAATTTTCAAGAATAATCCCATATTCATTAGAGCTCACCACAGGAGAATGTCACTGGGAATGGATGGTATAAGGCTGAGTCTTCCTAAGAAGGGTCTTTCCTGTGTCTTAGTGTAGAGAATCTTAGTGTAGAGTGTAGAGAATCTCTCAGAAGATTCTTGGGATAAGAAGGTAGGGAGCTAAAAGCCGTCTAATTTGGAAAAGAAGTAAATTATCTCTGTTCACATATGACATGATGTCATATAAGAAACTAAAGATTCCACACACACAAGTTAGAAATAATAAATGAATTCAGCAAAATAGCAGGATACAAAATCAACACACAAAAATCAGTTGTGATTCTGTATCCTAACAATGAGCAACTGGAAAAGGAAGTTAATAAAACAATTCTATTTGTCTCAAAAATAATAGCATATTTGGGAGTCAACGAAGGAGATGAAAGACTTATACAATGAAACTACAAAACACTGCTGAAAGAAATTAAAGAAGACAAAAATAAATGGAAAAATGGCCAATGTTCATGAATTAGAAGACAGTATTGCTAAGATGCCCATACTGCCCCAAATGATCTACAGATCCAATGCATTCCATATCAAAATTCTAACTTTTTTTTTTTGCAAAAATAGAAAAATCCACCTTAAAATTCTTAAATGGAATTTCAAGGACTCCTGAATATCCAAAACAATTTTGAAAATTAAGAACAAAGTTGGAAAACACATTTCCTGGTTTTAAAACCTACTGCAAAGCAACAGTAATTAAAACAATGTGGTACTGGCATAATGACAGACATAGACCAGTGGAATAGTATAGAGTCCAGAAATAAACTCTTACTTATATGGTCAAATGATTTTCAACAAGAGGTGCCAAGACCATTCAGTGAATGAAAGGACAGCCTTTTCAACAAAAAGTTCTGAGGGAAATGGATATCTACCTGCACTAGAATAAAGTTGAACTCTTATTTAACACCATACACATTTGTTGTTGTTGTTCAGCCGTTCAGTCATGTCTGACTCTTTGCAACGCTATGGACTGTAGCATGCCAGGCTTCCCTGTCCTTCACTATCTCCTGGAGCATGCTCAAACTCATGTCCATTGAGTAAGTGATACCATCCAACCATCTCATCCTCTGTCATCCCCTTCTCCACCTGCCTTTAATCTTTCCCAGGATCAGGGTCTTTTCTAATGAGTCGGTTCTTCCCATCAGGTGGCTAAAGTATTGGGGCTTCCACTTCAGCATCAATCCTTCCAATGAATATTAAGTGTTGATTTCCTTTAGGATTGACTGGTTTGATCTCCTTGCAGTCCAAGGGCCTCTCAAGAGTCTTCGCCAACACCACAGTTCAAAAGCATCAATTCTTTGGCACTCAGCCTTCTTTATGGTTCCACTGTCACATCCATATGTGACTACCGGAAAATTGATCAAAGACCTAAACGTAAGAGCTAAAATTATAAAACTCTTAGAACAAAACATAGGGGGAAAGCTTCATGACATTGAATTTGGCAATGATTTCTTGTATATAACATCAAAGGCACAGGCAACAAAAGAAACAAATAGATAAGTTGGGCTTTATCAAAATGAAAATTTTTTGTACATCAAAGGGCTTCATCAGAGTAAAAAAGAGCCCACAGAAAAGGAGAAAATATTTGCAAATCAAGTATCTGACATGGGATTGATATCCAAAAAACATAAAAAAAACTCTTTCAAAAACAAAAAGGAAACAATTTAGAAATGGGCAAAGGACTTAAATTAACATTTCTTCAAAGAAGATACACAAATGGCCAATAAGCATATGAAAAGATGTCAATGTGGATGATTATTAGTGCAGTGCAAATTAAAAGCTCAGGTTTCACTTCACACTCATTAGGATGGCTGTTATTAATATAACAATTAGAAAATCTCCAAACAAGAAAACAAAACAATTTCTAATACCAAGGTTGAGAGTGTTTCCAGGAAAATCATGTACTCTATAATATCCCCTCTGTCTTCCTGAGCATGTATATGAAGTTACTTTCTTACCTTCAAATTAAAAATCTTTACATTCTCAAGGACAGGACTTTTTTCTTACCTAGTCTGGCAATCTTAATCTTTTAGTTCATTGAAATTTAATATAATTACAATTATAGCTGGGTATATGTCTACCACATTACTTGGTTTTTACATTTACCATATTTTTTTAATGGCCTGAAGCCATGATTTGCACACAAGTTGCTGTAACACAATCAAGGTTTAAAAAGGAACCACCAAACCATATGTTTTATGTTCCACTTTACTCTTCTTTGCTTTCTTTTTGATTAGACAAATATTTTATGTTATTACATTTTCTCCTATTAACTTGCTTTACCATTCTTTGAGATTTTACAAATATCAACATGCAACATTTATGATTTAGTATATTTTTATACAAATAATTACTTTCACAATACTTCTAGGATTCTTGGAAAACTATAACTCCCTTTACCAGATTTTACTTTTGCTTTACTCTTGACAAACTATTGTAAATTCCTGAAGTCATTAAATATTTTTTGCCCACACATCTACCATTTTCATTATTCTTTATCCCATTCTAAATTGCCATGTTTCTAACTAAGATTACTTTCATTCTTTCATAAAAAGTACTTTTAGTATATTTGTAATATCTTTTGCTGATATTGAGTTTCCTCAGCTTTTGTTTTCTAAAAATATATGTATTTCACCATTTTTTATTTCTTAACATTTTTTTTATTTACTGGGGTATAATTAACATATAATAACTAAACATATTTAAAGTGCACACTTGATCTTTCCATATATATACACACATATGTTTGTGTGTTTATGTATGGTCGTTCAATCGCTTTTGACTGTTTGCGACCCTATGGACTGTACCTCGCCAGACTTCTCTGTCCATGGGGTTCTTCTGACAAGAGTAGATTGGGTTGCCATTTCCTCCTCCAGTGAATCTTCCCGACCCGGGGATATATACCTGTGATATATATATATATACCTGTGAAGCCTCACTAATGAACATAACCAGCATCCCCCATGGTCTCCTCCTACTCTTTTGTAATCTCTTCCTCTTTCCTATCCCTACCATTGATAACTCCATCCTTAGATAATCACTGATCTGATTTCTGGATCATATGGTGTATACCCTTATCTGTTGGTTTCTCTTGCTCAGCTTAGTGTTTTTGAGATTTAACCACATTATTCTGTTGTGAAGGTTTATGTGTCAACTTGACTTGCCCATATAGGATGCTCAAATAAGTAGCAAAACATTATTTCTATGTGTCTGTGAGAGTGTTCCTGGAAGAAATTAGCCTGTGATCTAATAAACTCTATGTCTGTGCCACTTTCTCCCCTGTGGTATTCTACCCTGTGCATTCTGTGTTGTTGGTCTTTGCAGAGTTACCAAACTGGAAATTCTCAAAGCATCCTGCCTAGGAAATTCTTAAAGTGTTCAGCCTAAATTCATTTCCTGTATTTCAAGGATTAAAGTCCTTTATTGCTTGGTTTTTAATATCTAAAAGTCATTATTTAATATATTTTGTCTGGGTCTTTGGTTGTTTTTGATGGGAGGATAAATCTGGTCCCTGTTATTCTATTTTGACCGGAAATAAAAGTCTGGTAATTTTTGATTGGATGTCAAAATTGTGACTGTTTATGTGCTGGATATTTTTGTATTGATAGGTTTTTTTTTTTTAAAAAGATATATTTGTGTATCTCTGACTGGGTCTTCATTGCTGCACACAGGCTTTCTCTAGTTGCAATGAGAGGGGCTACTCTTTGTTGCATCGCACAGGCTACTGATTGCAGTGAGGCCCCTTGTTGCAGAGCACAGGCTCTAGGTGTGTGGGCTTCAGTAGTTGTGGCACATGGGCTGAGTAGTTGTGGCTCAGAGGCTTAGTTGTTCCATGGCATGTGGAATCTTCCTGGACACCTGTGTCCCCTACATTGAAAGGCAGATGCTTAGCCTCCAGAACACCAGGGAAGCCCTCTTATAGGTATTCTTGAGTTTTGTTTTGGAATGCAATTATTTGGAAACCACTTGGCCTTTTAAGAATTTTTAGGATAGTTCTTTTATGTCCTATCCCACATTAGTCCAATACCTGACAAATGTCTTGGGACCATGTGCTTCAAACAAGTTCCTTTTCTGTAGCTGGTTTTATTACCAAAGAACCACGGGGTTTGGGAGATTTTACTCTGCTTTTTATGAGCTCTTATGGTAGCTCTTAAGCCTCATATGCAGTCCAGACTTCAATAAGTGTCCTTTAGAGAAAAATAGCTGTGCATTGATGCCCTTCAAGTTTTCAACTCATCCCTCCATTGCCACATACCACTAATGGCTTTGTTGGTTTCACTTTACCACCATAGATACCTTCTGCCTGGGAAAAGCTCAGTCTTCAGCCCATGCTCAGAATCAGCAAACAGCTATAGGTAGTAAGATGGCTAGTGATCTCAGTTTGCCTTGGACGGTTCTACTTTCCCTCTTGAATGTTAGTTCATTCAGTCCTGGTTGCAGCCCTGTTAATCTAAAAACAAGATGCCACTCTCAGAATCCATTCTGTGCTCAGAATGGCTGTTGATCAGGTAGATCCCTGGATTCCTTTACTCTCCCCAGATTTCCTAACTCTAGGTCACTCTCCCAGACTACCTCCAGGAGCCAGCTTTGCCAACTGGGGGAGAAAGAGAAACACCATCTTCATATTTCCATTTGTGGATACAACAAAAGACTCCAAACATTCAAAATATCCCCAGTCTGTTCCCCGAGCCCCCAGAAATAGTTTCTGAGATCCTCTTGAATGCAACACCCATTCCACTACCTAATCCCAACACCTAATGTGTAATTGTGACCCAGAATTTGTAATCAATGACAAATATCCCTGAAAACAAGAACTAAGTTAGGTCTGTAGTCAGAGTTTTGAGTATCAGTCAGCTGGGAATTAAGATTTTTACCCCCAAGATCCAGGTATACCGGTCTGCAGTAATCTTTGTGGCTCTTTCAGGTGTTCAGATGGAGAAGGCGATGGCACTCCACTCCAGTACTTTTGCCTGGAAAATCCCATGGACGGAGGAGCCTGGTAGGCTGCAGTCCATGGGGTCACGAAGAGTCGGACACGACTGAGCAACTTCACTTTCACTTTTCACTTTCATGCATTGGAGAAGGAAATGGCAACCCCACTCCGGTGTTCTTGCCTGGAGAATCCCAGGGACAGTGGAGCCTGGTGGGCTGCCATCTATGGGGTCACACAGAGTCGGACATGACTGAAGTAACTTAGCAGCAGCAACAGCAGCAGGTGTTCAGAATTCTCACCTGATGTTCTCATCACAAGCTATCACTAGCAGGAGGGCTTTGGAAGTTGTAGTCAAGGGAAATTAATTCTAGAGTAGCTGAGAATTTGGTGAAACCCATTTTTGTTTTAAAATATCTTATTGCATGTGGCCCTTCTGACAGAGAACCTTGCCCTCCTCCCTAGAAAGTCAATAAAGAGAATACTCTCAAGACGGGAGTCTTCTTCAGAGTATGACTGAGTGCCTGAAGAATTCTAACAGAGAAGTTCATCTCCAATGTAAGTGCCCTGGAGCCAGGGGATGGATTAGAGAAAGGGAGGTAGTACTCGAGATCTCCATATACACTGCTGAATGGTGACCAAATAGGGCCACAGAGAGACTCACAAGGTCTCCAAACCACCTGTGTCATGGGTGATTGTTGATGTGAGAGAGGAGAGGAGTTTGGAAGGGATACAACAAAAGACTCCAGATCAACTGGGCCAGAAGGAAGTGCTTTAGAAAACACATGTCAATGAAAGTTTGAGCCTTGATAGAATTCTGGTGCCATTTTGTTGTTTCGGTGACCAAGATACATGTTTAGTAGACTCTTCTGCTAGAGGCTGAGTCCCCATCACACCCACCACTCTACCTCTAGTCTGCATGCAGTATCCTGACTTATTGTTGGGGTTTGGGGGTAACTGTTTTGGTCCATTTCTGCTATCGCAGTTCTTCATTACCTGTCCTTGTACACCTCCACTTCTTCAACCCTCTCTGTTCTCACCCTCTAGTCACTCCCACCGTCATTCCCCTCTTTCCTTTAAGGAAATTTAACTCAGGTGACTTCAGAGCACCAGATACAGAGTAGCCTGATTGTGTACTTTGAAGAAAAGTCCAGATGCTAGCTACATAAAAATGCCATGAAATGAAGGGATGGAAAATAAAAAGGATATTATAATCATGGCCCTGGGCAAAGCCATCTGAGGGAAGTGATTTCTGTCAGAATGAAGTATATTACCTGCTTTCACATATAAGTGCATATCTTGCAGAGAAAGAATAAGTAGGGAAGTTCCAGGATAATGGTCCTCATTTCTAAGTATATGTTAGAATCATCTGGAGAGCTTAAAAAATATAGATACTTGGACCCCATCGAAGAGATTTTCATTTAATTGGAGTTTAGGGGCTTCCCTCATGGCTCAGACAGTAAAGAATCTGCCTGCAATGCAGGGAACCTGGGTTCGATCCCTGGGTTGGGAAGATTCCCCTGGAGAAGGGACTGGCTACCCACTCCAGTATTCTTGGCTGGAGAATTCCTTGAATAGATGAACCTGGTGGTCTATGTACAAGGGGTCACAAAGAGTCAGACACGACTGAGTGACTAACATTTTCACTTTTTTCCGTTGCCTCAGTGGTAAAGAACCTGCCTGCCAATGCAGGATACACAAGTTTGGTCCCTGAGTCAGGAAGATCCCCCTGGAGAAGGAAATGGCAACCCACTCCATTTTTCTTGCCTAGGAAATCCCATGAACAGAGGAGCCTAGTGGGCTGCAGTCCATGGGGCCACAAAAGAGTCAGACCCAATACAGCGACTAAACAACAAGGTAGTAGGCTGGGCATCAGTATTTTTATAGCATCTGAACAGGTAATATTAATGTGCGGCCAGGGATGAAAATCATTAGGCTAATTCAGGACAAGATGATAGCTAAGTGTGCAGTTTACAGAAAGTGCTAAAAATCAAATCACAGTTTGCTTTCCTCTAGTTAATAGCTGGCAGAGCCTGGGTCAAAAAGAAGAGGAATGATGTCACGTGTCCCATATACCTATTACATTTTTATTTAAAAATATCCATGTGGCAATTTACATTCTTTAGGTCCTGAGGCTACCTGGACAGATACACCTTGATGGTATAATCAGTAATTGATGAATAACTCAAATATTATTGCTGTATAATACTTTTATTCAACAGTTTAATGGGGAAAAAACTCACATTTCAGTATGTGTTACATCACAGAATTTTCAGACACATGTCAGAATCCAGTGACAAATTACACTTGGAGAAAAGCTTTAAAATCCACTCTTGTAAGCCACTCCTTTGTGAAATATTGAAAAGCAGCTTTGTCTCTCAGCACTAAAGATTACAAAAAGCACCATTTAAAGGAGGACTGACATATTTAATTCCCTTCAAATTATAGTCTTATTCCCCCTTTATAACAGAGCTGTATTCATTCAAAATGCTTTGGTGAAGTAACAACCAACATTCTAAAATTTACCAAAATTTAAGCAAGTTTCACATATGAGGCCAGTATGGAGATTAGAACTAATCAACATTAGTGAGCTTTGGCTGCTCTAAAACCACAACCTGGGTAGGTGTTCTGTAGATGGGAACAGAAAAGAAGTTAGATGATCAGTACATAATACTAAGGGTAGGTACTCCTCAGTCATTTAACCTGACTACAAAATCCAGAGTATTCAGTATTTCACACCAATCATACTGCAAAAGCACTGTGCTACATAAAATTCAACTCCACTCACGTTGAAACTAATACAAAATTTAACTTTTAAATAATTTATTCAATTCAAAGCACAACTGAGTAAAGCAAATCAAGACAAAGGCCAAATTTGAATCCTGGAGGGATTCCATTGCTAAGAACTGGATTTCTTAAGTAACAGACTCTTAGAGCCTTTTCCTCTGCTTCTTTTTTCTTATAATTTTTAAAGATTTGGTCTTTTTATTATGAAAGTTCCAGTTCATTGCAGAAATGACAGCCCTTCAACCTCCAATTGTGATTGGTGCTCAAGGAGAGACAAGTGCTAGATCCAGAGTTTTAAAAGACCCTAACTCCTATTCCTCCCAGGTCCTCCATCCCATGGGTAACTAGAGTCAGCAGTTCCTAGTAAAAGACAGCAAGGACTCAGCTTTAACAATGAGTCAGAATAATGCAGGAACAAACGGTGTATCTGCTCTTAAGTCTATGCCCCAAATCACTAGAACGTGAAGATTTAGAGATCTCTGAGAATAGAACATATTGCAAACATACACAAACAGACTATTGCATACAATTTTTAGTTGAGGTCAAAAATTTAAAAGCCCTATTTCCCCAATTAAAAGCAGGGGAGTCTATCGTTAATATGTCTCCTTCATTTATACCCAGATTACTATAAGCCCAGTCTAGAAGTAACTTCTTTTTTAACTTCATTTTAGCAGCATACATGGAGTACCAACACTTTTCAAAAAATTTTTATCTCAGATCCATTAGGTACAACAGACTAGAAATAATCAGAGTGAAGTGACTGGGCCTGGGTTTATAGGATCCTGTCAGAAACTTCTCTTGAATTCTTTTATAGGGTTTCTCTACCATATATAAGCATTGTTTTTTTTTTTTTAAAGCCAACACTCTTGAGGCCAGATACCCTTCAGGGCTTTTACCTAGTGATTAAATCCCATTCAACTCTAATCTTAAAGCAAGCTAATAATCCTGACACAGATGCTCTTCCTTCCATGACACATCTTCCTTAACAGCAAGATGACTAATATTTGCTTTAGGTAACATTTGACTTTAGACCCTTGTAAAGTTTGCCTGACACATGAAGTTAAAGCATAATATAGAAGAAAGTGTAGAAAACATAAACAAGAGACAAAGGGAAAATTTTATTATATGGTAAATTCTATACAATGGGATCCAAAGACACCAGGATGTGTCTGATTTAATTTTAAAAAGGGTATTTCTAGTTCTGGGTTACTTAAGCCTTAATTTTCCTAGTATCACTCCCTGGCTCAGTTACTCTGCTTCCCACAACTCCTATTCCACTATACAGTTCTTTAATAGTCAGCCCCCTCAAAGAGTTACATTTCTTACTTCTTGACTCTGTGAAACTCTTATAGGCAAAAGCTAAGCAACCAACCAACCAAAAAAAAAAATTTTTTTTACTCTTTATTCATTTTCAAACTCTGTCAAATTCTTCTGCAGAAAATAAACTATCCCTTTAACCAATATAAAAGAATGAGTGAGCTGTACTTTGGGGTACTTTCCTCCTTCCCTTTCAACCTAGAACAGTTTCTTGGAGGCAGACTGAGGAGAGTATGATAGGAATTATCAAGGCCGTGGGATGTTATCAGCAGCACAGAGAAGGGACAGGGCCGCATAAGTCATCATCCAATTCCTCTTATTTGTCCCTTTCCAAAAGTGCTGGTAGGCTCCCATTTCTTATCTGGCTGAAAGATTGATTACCTCAGAATTTGGAAAACTGATACCTTCTGCACATTTCCAGATCAGAAAGATTGGAAGGTCACCAACACCAAAACCTGCTGTTGCTGAAGACAGACCCACTCATTTCATAGAAGCCTCTGGCCTGAGAAAAATGGGAGGAATCTCTCTTCCTACCCCACGCTAATGATATATCTGTGCAAAATAGAAATTTTAATACATGAACACGTGGATGATTACATGATAATTCCGCTGACAAGACATATAAGTACAACAAAATCTTCCATGAAGCAAGCAAGATTTTAAATCCTAAGTGACTCACTTATTTACTGGCTATTAGAAAAATACAAAATTCTAGTATAACTGGAGACAGTGTAGATCCTGACAGTTGGTTCTAACAGAATTTTAGAATGGCACACCATTCTAAATGTGACTAGAACCATAAAACGTTCTCCACAAAAGCATTTTGCTATAGAGAGTGGCCTCAAGTGGCTAGAGCAGTATTTACTCTCAGCAATTAACCACCAAAGCACTTAGCAATTTGCATTCTCAGCAAGACAGCAATCCCATACCATACTGCTCACACAGATGATCTAAGAGTTCTACATACCCAAAGACAACTATGTCATCAGCTTTACATGGGAAAGAGAGGAGGTAGCTAATTGACATGTGGGTGCCCTTTCAGTGGGACTGGGCTCATCTCAAGGAGCCTCTCAAGCATCAAATCTGGCCTCCTTCAGTACTGAATGTTTGGCTTGCATTTATTTGTAATGCAAGAGCCACAGAAACTTAGGGAAAAATATCTTATCTCCGAATCTCAAGAGTGGATTGAGTAGAACTTTTTACTCCACAAATGGAAATCACTGACCCCTCTTCATCATCAAACACTTTTTGGGAAAAGATACAGAAGAGCAAGATGACTGTTAGCATTTAGCACATGAAAGCAATACTTTTCACTGCTGAGACTACCAAGGGTAATTTCTTGCTTCTTGGCGTAATGAATCTTTAAGTTGAAGGAAACTTTTAGTGCACAAAATGAGCCTGAATGGGCCTGTATCTAGAACAATGTTTACTGTAATGATGTACAGAGTCAGCCTCTTTAATGTATGATTGTAGAGGGCTAGAGTAGAGAAGAAAATACAGTGAGCTATTTATCAAAAGCTTGAGGTTCTCCAAAAGCAGTCTCTTTAGACCAATGAAAAGGCATTTTTTGGAGAAAAGAAAAATGTAGGCACATAAAAATCTTCCAAGGACAAAAGACATGAAAGTTTTTACTAGTTTTACTCTTACCTTCAAAGCTGTCTGTGAAAAAAAACATGGAAGCAGGGCCAAACCAGGTGGGAAGAAGTATGGGAATGTGCCAATACAGCCTTAACTGTGGCACCAAACCAAAACAAAAAAGTAGGCCTTCTGCATTCTGCCTTTCATATCATACTGAGCCAGAGTTTCTTCAGTAGAAATTAAGGTAAGTGGTAACAAAGTGTCATGGGCCTGTGCTGGCTTAAAAAGGAGACATTCTGGCAGCCCTAATCTGTGAGGTGGGTCAGGTCTCACAAAGCCTTTGAAAGGGGTCACTTACCTACTAAGTTCTGTGCTAGGGAATGGTCAGGTATAGGATTTGAAGGAGGCTAACAAAGCAAGAATGTGAAATGAAAGGGAAAAGGGTTCTTATGGGGCATCTGGTATCATTTAAAAAAGCACAGATTGTGCCACATTCTCTGGGAATACAGAGAACCCATGCAAGAAAAGCTGCTCCTGCAAGGAGGCAGCTGTAAGTAGGGCAGCAGTCTGGCACAAGTCCATTCCTTGGAGAGCCAAGGTAGTAGCAGTGATAGAATCTCCACCCAACAAGGATCCTGAGAGGTTTGTTCTTCATTCATTTTAGGAAAAAAGATTCCTGTAATGGCTCTTCCTGAAGCTCTCCCAAATAGTCTTGGTGAGTTCCCATAGGCAGGGAGAATACATCTAGCTAGGAGGCTTCCATTAACTTTCCCTTCATATATATATATATATATATATAGTGTTAAAATAAATTCCATAAACTCATAAAGCTCTCATCTGCAATCAAATGCAAAAGCAGAGCATCCTACTCAGGCACTGAAACACACATATTAGCCTCAAAGCAAATCAGCCTTCCAGTCCCAGCTAAGACTGGTCCAGTCCAGAAAGGCAAGGGAGATGCTTCTCCTGAATCCTGGGAGGCAGGAAGGGATCCCTCAGATGGGCTTGTACAGAAGAGTAGTGACATACTTCTTCTTGTAGCGATGGGTTGCACTAAGGACCATCACACTGTCCTGCAAGGGAAAGAAACACATACAGTTATTTCACTAGTTCAGGATGGAAACAGCCGTTCCCAGCCATTAATCCCTCACGGTTGCTCACTTTGTAAACAGTTACTTTGATATTATAAAAAAAGGTGGTCTGGGAGTCAAATCAATTTGTTTTGATCCTGACACCTACTGTTACACTTTGTGACCCTGAGTAATTACTTTGTTGTTCAGTTGCTAAGCTGTGTTCAACTTCTATCTCCAAGTCTTTTTTCTCATCATTACAAAGATTAATACCCACCATTAAGATGGCTCCAATGATTACATGAAAATATCTGACACAGAATCTGACAGAAAATAGGTGCTAAAGAAATATTAGTGTTCTATCTCACTTCCTTTTCCACCTCAAATTCAAAATATTGGGCTTAAAACTATCACGGAAAAAAAGAAATATTGTGACATCTGTTTCTAGAAGGAAGTCTTAAAAGCAATGAGAAGAAACGGCAGTGATCCTTTTGAAAAACCATTTCCAAGCCCCCAAACAGGTCTAATTTCCATTGAGTATCTGGGGCTAGACTTAAAAACCATTCTCTCTGATCAAGAGGGGACTCAGGAATCATCTTCTATCCTTGAACAAA
The DNA here is from genome assembly GCF_032405125.1 of Capricornis sumatraensis. Lineage (NCBI taxonomy): Eukaryota > Metazoa > Chordata > Mammalia > Artiodactyla > Bovidae > Capricornis > Capricornis sumatraensis. The sequence goes on along the minus strand of NC_091070.1, from coordinate 123,846,067 downwards.
GTAGACCCTAAAATCCTCCTTGGAAAGACACTCCATCCAATGAAGCAATTCCGAACAGCTTAAACCATCTTGAGAGAACCAGGGATAGGTATCATCCACAATGTATACTTACCAGATGGACATTCTGTGACCACAGCCTAAACATGACAGAAGCAAGGCAGGTAAAATATTTAACTCCAGAAAGAATTTGGTAGAAATGAGGAGCAGGTGACAAAAAGACCTACTTGGAAAAACCAGCACCATAATCTCTAGGAAAGAACATGGAATGAGGATAGGAGGACAGGACTTCAGTCCTCTCTCTGGTCCTTACTGGCAATATGACCTTCTCTGAGCCTTAGTTTCTTTATCTCTAAAACAGGAGTTAAAAATAATACTTATCTTACAAGCTTATTAGGAAAATTAAATTCAATAATATACGTTTATAAGTACCTTGTAATCTGTTACAGACAGCTGTATCAGTGATTTCCCTAATCTGGCTGCATATCTAAGAAACATAAGCAACTTAAAAAAAATTACTGAGGTCCATCCTAGATGCACTTATTCAGAATCCCTGGGGATAGAGCTTCTGAATCTGTATTTTCACAAACTTCCCCCAAGTAATTCTGTTGATGCTCAGCTTAGTTTGGTAACTACAGAACTATAAAAAATATCCCAATAGCCAGACCACAAAGACATTACAGGACTGAACAGATATTTTCAATCCAGAATCTAAAGCAGCAGAGAAATCAAGAAGCATTCTAAGAAACTAAGAAGCATTCTAAGAGCTGAGGAGCAGTCGGGTAGGGGTGGGGGTGGGGTTAGCGGTGCAGAGGGCAAGTCTGGTCACCTTTCTCCTTTAATTAGTGTATAGGAAAGATGCAAGCACTGGGGTATATACGACTCAGGCACCTTAAAGCCAGCTCATGTCCACCTTTAAACACTAGAGGCCTTAATACCAGATTTAAACATTCTTTGAACTGGAAAGTAAACTTGTTTTTTCTGCAAATGAAATCCTAGTACTTACTATGAACTCACACTTAATTAAGGTGGTGCAAAGGTTATAGCTACCCAAAAAGAAACCAAGAAACAAAAAAGTCCATTTAATCACAGGGCAATTCAGCTAGCCAGAACTCAGATATCAATACTAAGATTTAGAATAAACAAACTCACCCTTTGGTTAAAAAAAAGAAAGTTCTTCTCTTATAATTGGACCATTACTGCCAGCTTCAGCAAACCACTAGAGAACATGTGTTCAACTCTTGCCCTCCTGTTTTTGGGAGCTATGTGAAGAAGCAGGCCCACCATTTACCTTAATGGACAATGCATAGAGATGGTTCAGCATAACATGATTGGGCTCGGGGAGCAAGGCTGGGTCACACTGTTTAAAAAAAAAAAAGACTACATGGGGTTAAATGTATAATCTTAAACCAAACAGTTTATTCTTCCTCAAAGATCTTTGGAACTGTTGAAAAACTCAAAACTAGAAGGTATTATTTCTTTTAAATAATTCACTTATTCTAGTATACATCAATAATATATTCTCATCACAGAAAATCACAAAAATTCTGAGTCCAGGGCAGAAACTCTAAGCTTTGATATCTATTCATCCTCTTTTAAATAGACCTTACCCACAACACAGATGGAAGCTTTGTGTTAAGAGGCAAAAATAATCTTAGTGGGAATCAAGTGAATTGACTAGAAATATAAACTTTATGAAAAATATGCTTCTTTTGGATATTGCCAAATGATAAATACTTCTTATGTTGTAATGAAAGTCTTAGAAACTGTTTCTAGCAATCCACAGCTCTGAGCTGATACATTAGGACCAGAAGAAAACTATGAATTTTTATATCAGTACTTGGAAAAGTCACAACACAGCCCTGGAAAAAGGAACCTGTAATGCTACTGATACATACATGATTCATATTCAACAGACCTTTGTAATAATCCCAAACTCTAAGATTACTACACTTTGGCTCAAATGATCCGAGTAACCCTCAGATGCCCCAGCAATATTTTTAGAATACTCACAGATATGTTAGTGTCCTTGTTAAGAATAACTTGGAGAAGGTGAGGAGGCAGGATGGGTGGGGATTTAAATCTCTCCTCTGATCGAAACACATACATTTCTTGACCATACGGCCCTGGGGGTGAGCTGGAAAGGTCTGGAAGATATTTATTCAAATATAAAGGAAAGTTGGACAGCTAGTAAAGATGCATGAAAAAACTGTCAATACATGGCAGGCAATATTAAATATGGTAGAAGTCAAGAATCATAAACTTGTGACTTGTTGGGTCTACAACTATAAGGTAAAAGAAAAAGTCTGGGTCATCCTGAACATAAACCATGAAGTTCTTCATGGCAACATGATGTGGAGGACAGGGGAGGAGATAAGGTTGTAGGTTCAGGGGAGAGCTACTCCATTTATCAACTGTATGACCTGGGACAAATCTCTCTACTATAGTCAATTTCTTCATTCATAAAATGAAAACAACAATTTCTGCCCTATTTCACAGTGTATAGGAATCAAATGAGACAACAGATGTGACAATGCCTTAAAAACTAGTAAACAACATGAAAATATTAGATTTTTCTTCTTCCCACCCAAGCAACAATAAAGGTTATAGATTCTAGGACTACTGATACTACAATGACTGTAACAATGAGGAAAAATGACTAACAGTGTAGTAGTCATTAGGGAAATACAAGTTAAAACCATAAGATACCACATCACACTCATTAATTTGGCTATAATAAAAAAAGACAGACAATAATAATGATTGGCGATGATGTGGAGAAACGAGAACCTTTGTACTATTGCCATTGCTGGTTGGAATGCAAAATGGTGCAGCCACTCTGGAAAACAGTCCAGCAGTTCCTCCAGAAGTTAAGCACAAAGTTACCATATGACCGGCAATTATACTCCTGGGCATATACCCAAGAGAAATGAAAACAGATGTCCACAAAAGAATCTGAACATAAATGTTTATAACATCATCATTTGTAACATACAAAAAGTGGCAACAGTCCAAGTTTCATCAGCTAAATGAACGGATCAACAAAATGGTACACCCATACAAGGGTATTTAATTCCGTTGTAAGGAAGGAAGTACTTAAACATATTAAAACATGGATGAGCCCTCAAAACATTACGCTAAGTTAAAGAAGCTACACACAAAAGACCACAAAGTGTATAATCCCTTTTATACGAAATGTCCAAAATAGGAAAATCCATAGAGACACAAAATAATTTAGGGATGCCAGAGGTGGAGAGAAGCAAGGAATGGGAAGCAACTGCTAATGGGAATGGAGTTTCTTTTGGGGGTGATTAAAATGGTCTGGAATTAGACGGTGATAATGGTTGCACAACTTGGTGAATACACTAAAAATTATCTAATTGTACACCTTAAAAGAGTGAATTTTATGGCATGTGAAATTAAATCTTTAAAAAATAGGAAAAGTATATACAGATAAGAACAGAAATACACAAAAATGAGGAGAACTATAATTTTTTGCTTAATATTTTTTACAGTTCCTACTAAGAAGGATTTTTAAACCAATTCAACATAAGAATTCAGAATTCAATTATATGTGGGGCAAAAGACGAGTAGCAAAAATACTGTTAAATTAAACAATATCTTAAAAACATATAGAACTTGACACTTTTCAAAGTACTCTGTTTATTTTGTCATGTGAACTACAAAATTACTCTTGGCAAGTACGTAGAACAGTTATTTCTCTTTTCATTTAAAAAAAAATGGTAAAGTCATTTAGCTAAAGTCACATACATGGCAAGATGGTCACTGAGTGCAGATTAAAACTCAAGAGTCCTAATAAAATGTATTCTAAACCTTACCGCAGAGCATCAGGAAATTGGGTGAAAGAAGGAAAGGAAGAATATCAACAGTATGCTAGTCTTCTCTCTATATAATTATATGTCTATTATTCACTGGTTGCTTTGCTAGAATCATATAATGCAAAAGTTTAGTCATAGTGGCCTCGACATTTAACTTGGTATTTTTTAATCTCTTTTTAATCTCTACCCCACCAGTTAATAACAATGTCCAGCCTTACTTTCTGACCTTATATAATGAAAACAATATCTGTAATTTTTCTAAGCAGACAATATTATACTACTGATTATTCTCTTTAGAAATTATTCTGCATAAGCTACCCTTGTATCCTGAGATTCTAATATGTCTCACTTCAGCCACTGTGTCTCCTCAGCTGAGAATCACTGAGAGTTTAAGCCTTTGATTTTACTGATAAGAAACTTTGAAAACTAAAGATGTTGAAGGACTTACACATAATGGGAAAGCTAGTTAGTAGCAGAGGCAGGTTTTGAACTCAAAAGGGAGAAGTTTGCTTACAGGGAACACAGTTCTTTAGACACTCACAGTCTTTACTGTAAAGAAACAAAACTGGTCACTGTGAATGTGGACGGCAAATCGCTTTTCTGGTGTTACAGCCAATGTAAGTAGAGATGAAGGCCTTGGAAAAAATACTGGGAGAAACAAAAGCATAGAGGTCTATTCCTTTCTTGAGGATTTTTTTTTTTAACCCAAAACTTTAAAAATTTCAGTTAACATATACACAAAAGAAATATGAGGTTTTTATAACTCTTTTTTCCCCAAAGACTGCCATATATGTAGGGCCTATTAAATATACAACTGCCAACTAAGCTATCAATCTGGCAGGATTAAGTTGAGGCAGCTAAACAAGGCATAGGAGACATAAGTAGCTCCTGCTAGTTGATACTGTCAAAGGTCAATGAAAAAACAAATATTATTAGAAGCTTTTTAAACTATAGATCACAGCACATTAGTTGTTTATAAAAAGAAGAATAAAGTAGAAAATAAAGTGCTTCACATGTAATAAAGGCAAACATTATAGTGCAAGACATGTTACTGGTTTGTGTGATGTGTGTGTTGGGTTACAATGTAAATTTAAAGTAGATCAAATATTTTTACTTTCACTTACTGTGAAATCAAACACATTACACAGATTTCATTCTCAGAGAATATGACCTAAATGTTTATAGGAGAAACATACATACAATTTGGAAGATTCCTAAGTCGAAAATGAAAAAAACAAAAACCACTCTTGGGAAGAAACATGCATTTTTAAGAAAGGAAAGATCAAGAAAGAGCAAATACTACAAAATTACCTCGACAAGATGTCTCTGAGCTTTCCATTGAATCTAGCTTTAAAGCATCAAACACCTCAAAATCAGATTTCTTGACATGAATCAAATTGTTAATTGTGCCAAGCTGACTGGTAACCACAGGCTGAAACAGTGAATGGAAAAAAAAAAATTCATGAATCCCCATTTCAAATACATCTCATCCATTCAACTGTCCTCTTTTTAGAAGGGATTATACTTGACACCACCATCTTTTATCAACAGGGAAATCCAACAGCAATGATATTTGACACCCAGCGGAATAACAGCTAAAAGGAGACTGTTAAGCCAGTGGTTACCCTCGGAGGTCAAGGTCTTACCTCTGATGGATCGTGAACCCACTGCCCATCCACAAAAAACTTGTACTGGTGCTCTCCCTCAGGGAGGTCCAGGATGGCAACAAAGTCATTATGGCTACAGAAGAAAACAGAACGTTAAACAGGCTAAATTCTTATTAGAAGACAGAAGATAAATGTAAAACCATGAGGCAATCACAGTATCATACCAGTGATCTCCCACATTCCTAAGTGATTGCACCCCCTGGAGTGAAAAATAATTTATAAACCCATCCTCCTTTTCTATATCCCCTTGAGCATGTATTTGCTATCCCTCCTAACAACTTTAATTTTTAACTAATATCTGAAAAAGAACAATAAAGATATTAATCCCCAGAATGTTTCACCTTAGTACAACTATTTTGCTGCAGCAGAACAGATCCCTCAGGAGTGTAAAAAAGATAGCAAGTAGGTTCAGGATAAGAAGTGCCTCAAGGTACTCTTTCCACATTTTGGTGAGCATTTTCTAGAAAATTACCTATATACAAAGGGCCATAGTCAGTTACATAACTCATTGTTGCTCTGCAAGCAACAAATAACATTACTACCTAGAACTTTACAACGTGTTTTGTTTTAGTGCAGAAGTCAGGGCAACTGGACTCAGGCAGTTACGGGAGACTTCCCACAAGCATAGAAAGGACTTCTATTAACACAATCCTAAAGAACATACCTCCAAAACTGTTGGAAGTCCCTCTGAGGCAATGACATTCTAAGTTGTAAAACATCTCTGACTCACTATAAGGTTAAAAAAAATGTCACAGATATAGTTACTGGTCACAAAAAATGTTCTAGAGAAAGTCCCTAGCAGGTGGAGAGGAGTAGTCCAGCCAAGTCTCTCTCCTGAGAAAGGAAATTGGGTCTCTACTCCTGGACCCAGCAGACTCAACCAAGACACTTGTCTTCACCTCTTAATCAGTGGAATCTTGGTGCTCCAATTGTTGAAGGACCCAGAGATGAAGACCTCCTTGCCTCCTTCAGACCAGCGGATAACAGTGGGCCGGGCCTGCTGTGTGGGCTTTACGGAGTCCTCCAAATCCTGCTGCCATGATACAAACTCTTTGTCCCCAGGGAGCTGTAAGAAGGATTAGGTCATCCCTAAATTGTGTCCCTGGAATTCTGAAAAGGTCACTCTCCTCCTTAGGGCAGAGAGGGGTGCTACATTTCTGATAAGGATTAATAAGTCTTGAAATGAGCAACTACTTCAAATTTTGAACAAAACTATAGAAAAGAAACTCATCCAGGACCCAAATGGTCAAATGGCTTATGCCCAAAGTCTGCCCAAATCACAGCTTAATTTCTGAGTCTGCATGAATCACTCATCCTTTCAGAGTCTTGGGATGTCCCTTAAAATGCAAACAAACAAAAAATCTTACTTCCTGTCACCAGATTAACTCATAGGCAGACAATCATGATATGCTTATCTCTTAAGAGAAAAATATCAAAATAAAGCACAGTTCTACAAAAAATAATTAAGTTAGTCATCTATTTTTTTTCTTTTGCTGTGCCATGCAGCATGCAGGATCTTAGTTCCCCAACCAAGGATTCAAACCCTCACCCCTGCAGCAGAAGCACAGAGTTTTAATCACTGGACCACCAAGGAAGTCCTGAGCCATGTATTTTTCATATGTAAATATAAGCATCTCAATTATCAGTTGTAATAGAAATTAGAGATACTAAAATTCTTAAATAATTCATAATTTCCTCTGTAGTTAACAGGTTATAAAAAGACATTAAATATATAAAAATCAGATCACTGGTTTCCTAAATTTTGAGAAATAGTTATGAAATCTTACTTATTCATCTATGCCAGGCTTATACTAGTAATTTTCAGGAGTAGGGATGAAAATTGTGGAGCTACAAGAAGCATCGGATCAAAAACACAGTTTCCTTTAAAAAAGTGGTTCCCATATCAAATGAGGTATGTAGGGTTGCAGAAGAAAACTGACTCCTTAGTCAAGTTTATTTTCATTACCATCCTTTAGAACAGAAACTGGCAAACTATGGCCAGTGAGCCAGGCTTTTATAAATAAAGTTTTATTAGAAAATAGCCACACTCATTCACTTACTCATTTTCTATAGCTGCTTTCATGCTGCAATGGCAGAACTGAATATCAGTGACAGAGACTGTATGGTCTACCACAAAGTCTAAAATATTTACTATCTGGCCCTTTACAGAAAAAGTTTGTTGACCCACAGTTTAGAGTGGCTTAAATGACTTTGGTAAATAAGTCTTTATGGTATCAAGCCAAAATATTATTAATACCAAATAAAATAATGTGGGATAAAAAAAAAAGACTAGTTTATTCACTTGCGCTTTACTTTCAAAATGGCTGAGGCAGTCTACCTTCCATACTGTCTCTGAATATTCCTCAAAACTACAGTATAAGACGTTAGTGGCAACATAATCCTTAGTAAACAAAGAGAACTGAAGGAACTTTCACATTATATAAGGAAGTGACTTAAGAGAAAAACTTGATCTCCATTTTCTCAAAGCAATGAACTCATTTGACAGTCTGGATTAGAATTATAGAAATTTTTACATTCCTAACAATTATATATGCCTCAGATTCTGATTCAGATGTAGGACCTGGGAATCTATTTTTAAGAAGCTTCCCAGACAATAATCCTAAAATTTAATGTTGAAAATAAAGAAAGAAATCTCATCATTAGAGATACATCCTAAAATACTTATAGGTAAAGTAATATTTGATATGATGGTCTGGGATTTGCTTAAAAATAATTGGTGGGGGTAGAGTGGATTGGGGTATAGATGATATGAATTCATTCATGATTTGATCATTGTTTAAACTGGATGACAGTTATATAGGATTCATTACACTGCTCTCCTGACTTTGAAACATGGAAAATGTTTCAGATTTTCCATGAAGTGTTTAAATAAATCCCAGTAAGTCTAATGTGCAAATAGGATTGAAAACCACTGAACTAGTCCACTGAAGGGTGGCATTTGAAGCAATATAGGCCCTTCTGCCACTGTTTCTATCATTTACTTGTAGGCTTTATTATTTTAGAATTTGAAAGCTACAAACTATTAATATGCCTAGCTTTGGAAGAAAGCCCTTCCACGTATGATATGACATTTCTGTGGTAGGCATCAGTGCAGCTGACAAGCAGAAAGATTGTTTACTCCAAGTTAAATAGTCAGCAAAATCATCAGGAAAAGAGGCAAAACAACTAGAATTACAATTGAAAACTGTTTAAGTGAAACACTGAGGAAAGAAATAGAATAGACTGAGCAACTGTAAAATCTTAGATTTGGAAATGACCTTGGGAATTATTTGAACCAATCTTAGTTCACAAATGGCAAGACTGAGGTAAGGGAAAGAATGATCCAAAATAGGCTCCATTTCAGATAGAGCAACCTGGCTTTTATTCAGGACACCGATTACTGCAGCCACAGTTTGACAAGTACACAGTACTTAAATCCTGAGTCATCAGTGTAGGAAATGGATAAAAATACAATCGCCTTGAGAAAGCTTTGAAGAAGTAAATTCAGATGGCTGGGGAGATAGCCCAAGAGTTGAGGAAGAAGTCCTGAAGTGGAAGAAGCAAGAAAGGAACAGAGAAGAAACCCCAAGAAATCACCTTCACTTCTCTTTGTGATTATGTTTTCAATTGGGATCCAAGAAAATAAACAGAATCCACATTTCATATGTTACCAACCCAGCAAAATTACTCTCTATTTACCCTGGTCGCTCAGACGGTAAGGCATCTGCCTGCAATTCAGGAGACCCAGGTTCAATCCCTGATTCGGGAAAATCCCCTGGAAAGGGAATTGCAACCCACTTCAGTATTCTTGTCTGGAGAATCCCATGGATATGGGGTTGCAAAGAGTCGGAGACGACTGAATGACTAACACACACACACATTTACAAGAGTAAATAAAATAAAACCTCAGATGTGTGGCAAGGGATGAGTGATAACGTCAAACACACCCCAATCTCCTCAATCCCTCCATTTTTCTACTTCATCCCAGTCAGACTACCAGGTGGAATTACTGTATTTAATGCAGACAGCTCTAAAAGTGATTAGAAACATTCGGATGTAATTTTATTGCTGTCAGCTCCATCTATCCTTTCTGTAGGGTGAACACAAGTTGCCACTTTCCTGAAAGTCCTAGACTGACAGCCAGGTCTTCAGGGAAACTGTGGGTTGTCCCTTTTCAGTTTGGTAATATTATGAAGTACTACCGGGAAGTGAAGAAATCCTCAACTTATTTGCTCTCCCACTTAAGAACTAGCTGGACGTGAAAAAAAGCACCTCAGCCATAACTATAAAGTATGAGATGAAAACTAAGCAGTCAACCAAATAATGTCCTTTATTGATCCCCAGGACTAGGAAAAAGTATTCATATAAGCAAGGGGTTGCTGCTCACAGTCATGCCAAAGAGGAAGAGGATCTGAAGTGCTGATCTCTTAGAAGGGCAAAAATGAGACTAATACAAAGAAGTAGAAGTGTTCAGGGAAAAGTCACTTACCTACCTTGGGGCAAATGTGAGAAACTGCCGCCTGTGGTCAGCAACTCAGGTAACCTACAGTCTGAAGTTTTTCACAACCTACAAATTCATCAATACTCTAGAAGAGGCATCCAAGAGAACCAAGGGTGGAGGGGGGCGGGTGGAGGGGGGCGGGGGGGGGGGTGTTGGCCTCGTCCTAAAAATGTGCCTAACAGAGGAGTCCAGGAACAAGAACGCCGCCTCTATCCTATTTTGAGGCAGCACCGCAAAAAGAATTACCACCCAGTATCTCCGTCCCCAGAAAAAACCCTTTAATTCTAAAAGCCTTAATTCGGGTCAGTGTGGTAAGGAAAAAACAAAAGAGGGAGGAGGAGCCCTGACACCCAGCCTGCTGCAGGACCGCCACCAACTGGGGGCGTGGGGACGCTCACCTTGGAGTCCGGCAGGCTGAAGACGCTGGGGTCGTCGGTGCTCCCCACCATGATCTTATGTTCCTTACCCGGAGCATGGCCGCCGGCGCCCTCGGCGCGCGCAGCCTTGGCGCCGTGGCGCTCCCCGGCCACTCGATCGCTGGTGTTTCCCATGGCTGTGCAGCTCGAGTCGGGGGCCACCTGCCGTAGGGAACAGCATGGGGCAAGGGACACCCCAGCAGTCTTGTCAGGGGAGCCCCCGGCCCCGCCCCTGCGTCTGGGGACCCGGGCGAGGGAATCCCCGCCCCAGGGAAGCCGTGCCTGGGGGACCTCTTCCTCCCTGGCCTCCAAGAACACCCGGAACCCCCAAACCCTCTAGAGGCCCGCTGCTCAAGAAACCCCCTTTCGGGAACTCCCCCGCATCCCCCGCGCTCACGGTCCAGGGGCGCCCCCACCCCAATCACCTCCCGCGATGCTCTCCCTCCTCCCGGGATCAATGGTGAGATGGCTGTTCTGCGGATAAAGCCACCAATAAAGTTATCGAAATTGAAGCCTCGCCCCGGGCTAGCGAGCCGGGTTTCCTCCTAAAATGGCTACAAGATCAGTGGCGTGGGGCCCGCCCCGCGCGCGTTCCCTGCGGGCGCGCCGCGACGGCGCCCGGGGCCAGCCGGCCTCTCTAGCCGCCGCCGGCTCGGTGGTGGGCCGCCGCGCGCAGCCTCCAGCGCCAGGCGGGGGCGCCCGTGCCGCAGTCAGCGGAGTGCGGGGCCAGGACAGCTTCCCTGGCAAGCCTGCGCCGGAATCTTAGGTTTATTTCAGTTCAGTTCAGTCGCTCAGTCGTGTCCGACTCTTTGCAACCCCATGGACTGCAGCACGCCAGGCCTCCCTGTCCATCACCAACTCCCGGAGTTTACTCAAGCTCATGTCCATTGAGTCTGTGATGCCATCCAGCCATCTCATCCTCTGTCGTCCCCTTCTCCTCTCGCCTTTAATCTTTCCCAGCATCAGACTCGTTTCAATGAGTCAGCTCTTCCCTTCTCATCAGGGGGCCAAAGTATTGGAGTTTCAGCTTCAACATCAGTCCTTCCAATGAACACCCAGGACTGATCTCCTTTAGAATAGACTGGTTGGAACTCCTTGCAGTCCAAGGGACTCTCAAGAGTCTTCTCCAACATCACAGTTCAAAAGCATCAATTCTGCGCTCAGCTCTCTTTATAGTCCAACTCTCACATCCATATATCCACTGGAAAAACCATAGCCTTGACTAGACGGACCTTTGTTGGCAAAGTAATGTCTCTGCTTTTTAATATGCTGTCTAGGTTGGTTATAACTTTCCTCCCAAGGAGTAAGCGTCTTTTAATTTCATGGTTGCAGTAACCATGCAGTGATTTTGGAGCCCCCAAAAATAAAGTCTGACACTGTTTCCACTGTTTCTCCATCTATTTGCCATGAACTGATGGGACTGGATGCCATAATCTTTGTTTTCTGAATGTTGAGCTTTAAGCCAGCTTTTTCACTCTCCTCTTTCACTTTCATCAAGAGGTTGGTTGAGCCCAAAGACCTGCCATGGGGAAAGGATGGTTCCCAAAAGATCCTTGGGGTCCCTTCCCGGGCTCTTGTGCACCGTACCAGGAGGAGCTGTGTTGGTTTCTTCTCGGCCTCCTCACCTGGTCTCAGGTTTGCCAAATGTCTTCATTTTGTAGCATCTTTTCGACAAGCTTCCCAGAGAGGTGAGTTCCTGTAAGGAATAAGAAATAAGAATAAGGACTTGCAATTGAAAGCTAAGGAAATAATGGTAATTGCTGGGGGTTAAAACTAAGTGTTATGGGGAGTACTTAGCAGTCAGAGTGGGACCCCAGGGAAGAGGGAATATTTAGACAAATCTTGACAGATTGTCAAAATTAGGAGAAAGCTATTCTAGGCTAAGAAACGGTATTTGCAGTGAGCAACCTCAGAAGAAATAAAATTCAAGTAAGAAAGCAACAGAAACATCAGAAGGAACCCTTAAGGCAGAAAAGGGCAACAACAGCCCTTAGGTTGGGATAAATTCAGCTTTCTACTGATAATTAATGGGATATCTGTGGTATTTGCTAATTCTTACTCTGTATTATGATTATATGCATGTCTAATGACCTACTAGAAACCCTTGTTGCTCAGTGTGTATTACAGTGACCAGCAGCATTGCCATCATCTGGGAGCTTGTTACAAATGCTGAATCAGAGGCCCCATCCTCTGTTCTCTCTCTGTGCATGCATGCTTAGCCCTGTCTGACTCTTTGCAACCCCATAGACACTCTTTGCGACCCCATAGACAGTAATCTGCCAGGCTCCTCTGTGCATGGGATTTTCCAGGCAAGAATACTGGAATGGGTGGCCATTTCCTTCTCCAGGGGATCTTCCTGACCCAGGAATCGAACCCGCCTCTGCCATCTCAAAAGCAGATTCTGCATTTTAACAAGATCCCCCAAGGGAATGTGAATACACCTGAAAGTATAAGAACCACTGCAGTGACAATAGGCAGAGAGAAAAACTAGGTTTGATTCTTTTTCGTAGTCTTGCATGCCCCTGTACAGAGTAAACTTTTAATAAAAATTTGCAGAATGAAGGGTACATGAATTCTGCTTACTACATTTGTAACAGGATAATTCCACTTGGTGGCTCAGTGGTAAAGAATCCACCTGCCAGTGCAGGAAAAGCAGGAGACTCAGGTTGGACCCCTGGGCTGGGAAGATTCCCTTGGAGGAGGAAATGGCAACCTGCTCCAATATTCTTGTCTGGAAAATCTCATGGATAAAGGAGCCTGCTGGGCTATAGTTCATAGGGTTGCAAAGAGTCAGGCAGTTCAGCAACCATGCAGAAATTCCACTTAGTCTTAAATACAGACAGTCATGGGGGAACCCAAGTCACACAAGGCCACCCTTTCTGAATGAGCAGAAAGGTTGAAAAGTTCAACCTTTTAGTTGAAATTTTCATTTTGATATTAAGTTGAATACCCAACCACTTAAGTGCAACAAATCCACTGCTTCCATTTATGTTTCTACTCTGCTCCTAAGAAATTCAGTTATTCTGTGGCTCCTCACCAAAGACAGTTTTCAAGAAGAAAAAATTACATATCTTACTTCAAACTTTTGCTTACCCCTCCAAAATCTTTGCTGTCTAGTTACCTGCTACTTGGATAACCTTATACCACCCCCACTTCGGCCTCCCCACCTCCCTTTTATTCTGAGTTCCTTTTAATTTTTCTATAGGACTCTGAAGTAAGGGCCTTGAAGGACTAATATATTAAATCTTAATTTATTTACTATTCAGCTTTCTAACCCAGGGTGGTTTCTGCACACCAAATAATTTGTCCCTTGTCTGTATTTCTTTATAAGCATCAGATCACCATAGGTGAGACAAATCTGATTTGGAGGATTATCCATGTCACCATTCTGCTCTAATAGCATTTATAAATCAGTCAGTAGTTAATAATAAGAGTCAACTTTGCATATTGCATATTTTAGACATAGGACAAAAGTAATTTCACATTGTAGGAAGGATTATCTTCTTATCCCCAGTCTCATGTCTGTTTGTTTTTTCCTTCTACTCAGGAATGACTAGGTAAAGAAACATGACCTCTTAACTTAGTCGTGTCTGACTCTTTGTGACCCTGTGGACTGTAGCCTACCAAGCTCCTCTGTCCATGGGATTCTCCAGGTAAGAATACTGGAGTGGGTTGCCATTTCCTTCTCCAGGGGATCTTCCTGATCCAGGGATCGAACCCGGGTTTCCCGCATTGGAGGCAGACGCTTTAACCTCTGAGCCACCAGGGAAGCCCACTAACTGATACTAGTATAATTTTATCTCTTTAGACTTAATACGGTTGCCCCAGTGTCCTATCTTTCCTTCTAGAGGGAAGGAAAAGAAGGTGGTAATAGGCAAAATAATTAGTGGAGGTTCTCTTGATATTACTGTATCTCAGATGTCATTGCCACTGTTCTCCTCAGATAAGCCATTCTGCCTAATAAACTGAGGAGAATAAAGGAGAGTTTGGGAGACTTCATAGCTTTTATATGTGTTGCTAAATGTATCCTGCTTCCTCTGAGAAGTGAGGATGGGGAAAAAAATCTGTTGATTTTATGGAACTAGATGACAGGTTAGACTCTGCATCTGGAGCTTTACTGTCTCCACTCCCCAGGTTGCATCCCTACTTATGATCAGGAACGAGTATGACATCTCATCTTGGTCATTTCCATTTCCAAAACAATTTGATCTTTTTCTATAAAGTTAAACATACACCTAACATGTAATTTAATAATACCACTCTTAGGTATTTATTCAAATGAAATAAAGATAGGTTCACACAAAACCTTGTATATAAATATTTATTTGTACAATATGTGGCTTTATTCACATTCACCCCAAAATGGAAACAACACAAGTATCTTTCACTTGGTAAATCCATAAGCAAAATGTGGTATAGCCATAAATGGAATGTGCTCAGTCATGTCTGGCTCTTTGCAACTCCATGGACTGTAGCCCACCAGGCTCCTCTGTCCATGGAATTTTCCAGGCAAGAATACTGGAGTGGGTTGCCATTTTCTTCTCCAGGGGATCTTCCTGACCCAGGGATCAAACTCCGCAGTGAAAGAGATTAAATTCTTGATATACACATCATGGACAAAGTTCAAATGCATCATGGGAAGTGAAAGAAGCCAGAGTCTATTTACATGACATTCTGGAAAAAGCAAGACTTAGGGTTGGAAAACAGATCAGTACTTTCTAGGAGCTGAAGGTGGGAAGAGGGGCTTACAAACGTGACTGAGAAACTTAGAGTCACAGAATAAGTTTACATTATAGAATACTACTGTATCTTGAATGTAATGTATCTGTCAAAATTTACAGAACTATACTAAAAAAGGTGATTTATTGTATGAACATTATGCCACAATAAAAATAAAAACAATTTAATTCCATTTAAAATCAGCTTTAGGAAGAGGAAAGATACAAATTTATACATAAAAGAGACTACTCAACCATTGTGGAAACTATTTTTAGAAATAAATAACATCAATATTAATGTTTTCTAATTTTATTGAGGTATAACTATATTATATATACTTAAAGTATTCAGGGTAATGATTTGATCTATGTATGCACTGTGAAATGATTCCCACAGTAAAGGTAATTCATACCTACCACTTCACATTTTGTGTGTTTGTGTGGGAAAATGCTTAAGATTTACTCTCTTAACAAATTTCAAGTATACAACACAGTGTTATTAACTGTAGTCATCATGCTGTTCTTATTCATCTTATAACTGAAAGCTTATACCTTTTGACCAACATCTTCCCATTTCCTCTACCTCCCAACCCCTGGCAACCATCATTCTGCCCTCTATTTCTCTAAGTCTAACATTTTTTTTTTAGATTCCAGGTATAAGTGTTTCAATACAGTATTTGTGGTTCTCTGACTGATTTATTTCACTTTGTATAATGCCCTCAAGGTCTGTCTATGATGTTGGACATGGCAGGATTTTCTTCTTTCTCATAGCTAAGTAGTATTCCATTGTGTGCATGTATGCTACGTCTTCTTTATCCATTCATCTTTAGACAGACACTTAGGTTGTTTCCATGCCTTGGCTATTGGGAATAATACTGCAGTGAACATGGGAGTGCAGATATATTTTCAAGATCCTGATTTCATTTCCTTCAGATATATACATGTAAGTAGGATTACTGGATCATATGGTAGTTCTGTTTTTAAATTTTTGAGCAATCGCCATACTGTTTTCCATAGCGGCTGTACCAATTTACATTCCCACCAACAGCATACAAGTATTCCCTTTCCTCTGTGTCCTTGCCAACACTTAGACTCTTATCTTTTTGATAATAGCCATTCTAACAGATGAGGTGATAATATCTCATTGTAGTTTTGATTTACATTTCCCTGATGATTAGCAGTGTTGAGTGCCTTTTCATGTTATCTGTTGGCCTTTTGTATACTTTCTTTGGAGAAATGCCTATTCAGGTCTGTGATGTCATGATTTATAACAGGAAACATGTATTTGGCCTTTGTCTCTATTTCTGGCACAGAGCTCTCAAAATCCTTGGCATTTTCTAAGTGATGAGAACATTAAAGGTGTCTCTTGATGATGTGACTTTTGGACTGAACCTAAGGATGGGGCTGGTTGCCAGGAAAACCAAACACTATTTAGAGGGTTGAACTTTCAGTCCCATACCCCTGACCTCTGGGGAAGGGTGAGGAGCTGGAGGTTGAGACAGTGGTCAATGGCCAGTGCTTTAGTCAGTTATAATTACGTACTGAGGCTTTCATAAAAACCCCAAAAGGACCGGGATTTGGAGAGCTTCCAGACTGGTGAATACATGGACATTCACAGAGAGTGGCTTACTTGGAGAGGGCCTGGAAACTCTGAGTCCTTTCACCATACCTTGCCTTATGCATCTCTTCCTTCTTGTTCCTGAGTAATATACTTTTATAATAAACCAATAATCTAGATAGTAAGTGGGTTTCCAGAGTTCTGTGAGGTACTCTAGCAAATTAATAAAACCTGAGGAGGAGATCTGGGAAACTGATCTATAGCCCATCTCTCAGAAGCTCAGATGACAAGCTGGACTTGTGGTTGGTGTCTGAAGTGCATGTTTTTATAGTGGGGGGTAGGACAGTCTTGTAGGACTGAGCCCTTAACTTGTGAGATCTGACACCATCTTCAGATAGATAAGATAGGAATTCGGTTTCATTCTTTTGCACATGGATATTCAGTTTTCCCAATCTCCTACGAAAGAGACTCCCCATTTTGCATTCTTGGTGCCTTTGTCAAAGATTTGTTGATCGTATATATGTGTTTATTTCTGTGCTATCTATCCTCTTCCATTAGTCTATGTGTCTTTTTTTTTATGCCAGTTCCATACCGTTTTGACTATTATTATTTAAAATCAGGAAGTATAATACTTCCAGTTTTGTTCCTCTTTCTCAAGATTTCTTTGGCTATTGAGTCTTTGTGGCTTCTTATTTTTATTTTATTCATTTTGGCCACACTGCACCGTTTGTTGGATCTTAGTTCCCTGACCAGAGGTTGAACCTGGGCCCATAGCAGTGAGAGCACTGAGTCTAACCACTGGACCACCAGGGGATTCATTCCTTTTTTATTTTATTTGTAATAATTTTATACAGGCTGAGAATTCTGTCTACCAGCAGGAAGAAGGACCAAATTCAAGGGTCCAGAATTTTCCCCACATATTATCATAATTCTTTCAGGCTTCAAAGGATTTCCATATGAATTGTGTCGTGTGATCCTCGAAACCACTTGTGAGGGTAGGTGGAACATCTAGATGGTCATTGTATAAAAGAGGTTCAGGTTAACTACTTGGCCAGTTATTTCCTGAAATGATACGTATAGTCTGTTATTTTAACAAACCTTTATAAGGAGCCTAGTACTTGCTGGTCTTAGCTAAAGGCCCTTGCTCTGGACCTACTCACAATCTTGAAATCTCCATAGAAACCACTATGACCCCAAATAGATATGATTCCTAATCTGACACTTACAAACCCATAAATGTCTCTAATGACACATATGACTTAAATGTTCACTGAAAATGTCCTCCAAATATAATATAGAATTATATTATTGGAAGAATTAGTATCTTAATTAGCATCTTAATTAAAATGCATTGATTTAGCACCTAGCATATACACAGCATTTGGAGAAGGCAATGGCACCCTACTCCAGTACTCTTGTCTGGAAAATCCCATGAACAGAGGAGCCTGGTAGGCTGCAGTCCATGGGGTCGCAAAGAGTCAGACACGACTAAGTGACTTCACTTTCACTTTTCACTTTCATACATTGGAGAAGGAAGTGGCAATCCACTCCAGTGTTCTTGCCTGGAGAATGCCAGGGACGGGGGAACCCGGTGGGCTGTCTATGGGGTCTCACAGAGTCGGACACGACTGAAGCGACTTAGCAGCAGCAGCATATACACAGCATCACCACGTAAGTATTGATTTGGTGCAAGTAGACTGCTAACTGCAAGTTGTTTGACTAGGGGAAGTATCTCTATCTTTCTAGTTGTAAATTTTCTCCTATATAAAGTAAGAAGATTAGGCATGGGCTCACTAAATCCTAGATTAGGCTTGAAGACATTAGTGATAGTTTAGGGGGTTGGAGAAGGAAATGCCAACCCTCTCCAGTACTCTTGCCTGGAAAACCCCATGGACAGAGGAGTGTGGTAGGCTACAGTCCAGGGGGTCGCAAAGAGTCAGACACTACTGAGTGACTTCACTTTCACTGTCACTTATGGTGGTTGGTGTCAAGTTCGTGGCCTCCGAAGGAGAAAATTTCACTCTGGGACCAAAGACACAGTCTCAGTCACTCAGCTTTGTGCAGCAGAGATTTTGTTAAAGTGAAAGGATAGGGAAAGCTTCCTTTCATAAGGAACTGGAAGGGAGGTAGAAGAGTACCCACTTTGCTAGTATGAGCTGAGCATTATATACTTTTCAATTGGCTGCTGAGAATAGATAAAAAGAATACTTCAAGTCTGTAAAAGTTTTACCAGACCCTTCTCCCACAACATACATCTTGAGACAACATCAGCAAAAGATTAGCCAGGAGGAACATGTTCCAGGCAACATGTCTCTGGGCTTCAGTAGTGCCAGTCTTGAGAAAGAACAAAATCCCAGTCAAGATATATTGTTATAATTACAGTCATTAACTCAGAGCCTGAGAAAAGCATTCCCATGCGTAAGATATATCATTGCAATATTTATATAGGGCTTAAGGGAAACATATCCTACGTGACTAAGGCAAAAGAATATCTGAAAGAATGCTTGCCTCCTCCTCAAGGGGCCTTGGACTCCCTATCAGTCTGCATAAGCTTTAACTCTCTCATTAGTATGAAGTCATATTTAGCTTAGTGTAGACATAGATGGATAAGTATAGAAATAATTGTGTATTCATGAGTTAGTATACACATATTTCCAAGCTCTGTCTACTGAAGGGCCTGGAAGCAATGATACCCCAGTAGCAATGAGCACACTTAGCACAAAGTTTTTGATTTCTAATACCATTCTCTAGTGAGAGTAACCAGGACTCCTGAGAGAAATGGCTGTTCATAAAACTGGGACAGGGAATGTACAAGATGAGTTTGGAGCATCTTGTAGTGCCAGAAAGTGAAGAAGTGCTTTAAAAAAAACTAATGAGGGTATGTCAGAGGCAGCAGTGCAACAGCTCCAAATGGCTAAAGCTGGAATAATTTGAGCAATGGAATAAATAATGTAGTATTGGATTATAACCCATGTTATGAAATAAATATCCATGAATCCATACTGATATAAATAATTGAATAAACAAATACATGGGAGAGGATTCTTCCCATACAGAAGAACTATAAAAAATTTATGTAGATACTCTGCCCTCAAGAACATGGATCATAACTCTTCAACCCTTAAGTATGGGCAGAGCCCTAGTAACTTCCTTCCAAAGAATACAGTTTGGAAAAAAAGGAAAAAAGAATAACTTTACAGTGGAGAAACTTAACAAACACAAGCTCAGCAGGTTAACATCATTAGAGGTAAGTGATTAATACCCTTGGTATGATGTGATGAGAATAGCACTTCACCTCTGTAGTTTTCCTCCTGACAATGCAAAACCCTAGCCTAATCATGAGAGGAAAATATCAGACAATCACAAATTAAGGGATAGCCTACAAAATACTCAGAGAAGGCAATGGCACCCCACTCCACTACTCTTGCCTGGAAACTCTCATGGACCGAGGAGCCTGGTGGGCTGCAGTCTATGGGGTCGCTAAGAGTCAGACACAACTGAGCGACTTCACTTTCACTTTTCACTTTCATGCATTGGAGAAGGAAATGGCACCCCACTCCAGTGTTCTTGCCTGGAGAATCCCAGGGACGGGGGAACCTGGTGGTCTGCTGTCTATGGGGTCGCAGAGTCGGACACGACTGAAGTGACTTAGCAGCAGCAGCAGCTATAAGATACCTAACTAGTACTCCTCAAAACTGTCAAGATCATCGAAAACAAGGAAAGTGTAAGATACTGTCACAGTCTAAAGCAGCCTAATAATAAAGGGCATGTGATATTCTAAGTGGGATCCTGCGATCGAAAAATAACATTAGGTATAAAGTAAATAAATCAGAAATAAAATATGGAACTTAGGTCTTTCAAATTGTCAAGGTCCTGAAAGACAACAAAACATTGAAGAATTGACAAAGATTAGAGGAGATTAAGGATACATAACTACTAAATGTAATATAGGATCCTGGAACAAAAAAAAGAAATTGGTGGGAAAAGTGGTGACCGTTGAATAAGCAGTTTAGTTAACAATGTTATATGAATGTTAATTTCCTTGTTCCTTTGTTGGTATGTAAATTCTTGCCTTTAGGGAATTTGGGCAAAAGTTATGTAAGAAATCTTTGTTTTAGTTTTTCAACTTTTATGAAAGGAATGACATCTGTCCCCCCCCCAAAAAAATGTAAAAAGTTACTAAAGCAATCCAAATAGTAAAACACAGATGTCCAGTACTATGATCTTTCATAAGAAGACTCTTCAAATGAGAGAATTTGCCCCAAAGAAATAGAGAAAAAGAATGCTCTGAAGAGAGCTTTAAAATAAGTTTATTTACAATCCACAAGGAAGGGAAGATGCTAGTTTGAATATACCCTGACTCCACACCACTCCCATCCTAACCCACTTTCATCTATTGGTTCTGGCAGATAGTGGAGACCTCAGGATCAGTTTGAAGCCCGACAGAAAGAGTAGATACAGGTCTTCCTCACTATCTGGCTAAACCAGTGGTTCTTAAAATTTACCATGCAGCAGGAGGGCTTACTAAAATTTCTGATTCAGTAAGTCTGGGGTGGGATTTGAGAATTTCTGTCACATTCCAGATGATGCTGATGTTTCTGGCTCAAGAGCCAAATTTTGAGAAACACTAAGCCAGGCAAGAGTCTGGAGACCAGTGTTGGGGACTCCTAATAAAAGGCAATATGCAGGTAAGGATTAGCTGACTCTTGTAACCATGATAGTGCTTCCCATATCCCCCAAAATAAAGAATTAAAACCAACCAGAATATGGAGAACAAATCTTCTGTACAGAAAAATTCCAAATAACTTATGTATGTATTGCCCTCTCAAGGAGGGCATGACTCCAGGCCTGAGACTGTTTATCCTCAGGAAGGCCAGCTTGCATCCTTAACCCATGTCTGGTGCCTGAGAATTTGGATTTTGGGAGGGTTCTTACCACCCTGATAAGAGTAGCTCCCTGAGACTAAACTGTATAACCATGTGGTTTATTTTGTTTTTAAATTATGCTTGTAAAGGAATTTGTCCATTTCCTGTAAATTATGGAATCTATTATCTTATATTTATTTATTTTTGTTTTTGACTGTGCTGGGTCTGCGCTGCTATGTCCAGGCTTTCTTTAGTTATGGTGGGCGGGGACTTCTCTCAAGTTGCAGGGCACGGGCTTCTCATTATGGTGGCTTCTCTTGTTGCAGAGCATGGGCTCTTGAGTGCAGTCTCAGTAGTCGTGGTGCATGGGTTTAGTTGCCCCGTGGCATGTGGAATCTTCCCAGACCAGGAATCGAACCTATGTCCCCTTCATTATCAAGTGGATTCTTAACCACTGAAGTCTAACCATGTGTTTTATATTGAACACCTGCTTTCCTTTTGGGAGCCTGGAATTTTGATATATGCTAGGCAGAGGGTGCCTATATAACTAGCCCTCATTACAAACCTCAGGCACTGAGTAGAAAGATGTGAAAATCTTCTGATTGCTTCTATCTTAGAGAAAAAAGAAGCAAGGTTTAGTAGTCATGAATTTAAGATGTCAGGTGGTATTTTTCTCTCGCCATATTTGAGTGTTTTAGTGAAGACACATAACAAAGGTACTACTCAAGCAAGTATGGGGGAAGGGCAAAGGAATCGAGAGTGCGTGGTAGGGTATGGATTTAATGTTGGACCATGGGTTTTAGACCAGGTGGGTTAAGAAGTGAAGATAGAACAGGTTGATGGAGCGTTCCTGCTGGTCCAATGGTTAAGAATCTGCCTGCTCATGCAGGGGACATGGGTTCAGCCCCTGGTATGGGAATATCCCACATGTCATCGAGCAGCTGAGCCCATGGGCCACACCTGCTGAAGCCTGCGGGCCTAGAGCCTGTGCTCTGCAACAAAAGAAGCCATTGCAGTGAGAGGCTTGCGGAAACCAAGAGTAGCCCAGCCCTGCCCTGAAGCAACTAGAGGCAAAAAAGCCCACACAAAGCAACAAAGACCCAGCACTACACACCCCCACCCCCCAAAAAAGAGGACATTGATGGAGGGCACACAGGGGAGTCAAAAAACTGTTAGAGTACTGGAGTGAGTGTCCTGGAAAGATAAGAGATGTTTTCGGAGAGTAAGATGCTTGAAATCAAGGTTTTGATGATAATGACATAGGTAGATTAAAAGATCTTTGGGGTGAGACGGTCATTGAACTGAGAGGCCAGGTGGTAAAGGTCTACCTTAACACTCATTCTCCCTTCCTCAATAACAGAATCTTGATTTTTTACCTGGGCACATTGCCTTTCTGTATAAGGACACATTTCCTAGCCTCTCTGGTAGCTAGATGTATGTGACTAAATTCTCCCAATGAGATCCAAGTGGCAATGTTCTGTGGAAGGCAATGTTCTCCTAGGAAGTTGCCTTAAGAGAAAAGGAAGCTATATTTTTCTTTCCTTTTGTGTAGAATGTCCATACATTGGCTGGAGCTCCAGCAGCCATCTTGGACCATAAGACAGAGCCATATGCTGATAGTGGAGCAGAAAGAGATGCTGTGGACCTGCTGTACCGTTTCAGGACTATCTTCCTCCAGACTGTTTAACATGAGAGGGAAATAAACCTTAACCTTGTTTAACCCACTGTTAATTTGGGTTACTGTTACTAATCCTAACTAATACACTGGATGGGTGAAAGTGTTACTTACATAATTGTGGAAATCAACTACAGAATAAGGTTACACATCCATGTCCATAGCAGCATTATTTACAATAGCCAAAACATGGAAACAACCAAACTGTCCATTCGTGGAGAAATAAAGAATATGTGGTATATATACACAATGGTATAGTATTTAGCAATAAAAATAAAGGAAATCCTGCCTCTGCGACAACGTGGATGGACCTTGAAGGCATTATGCTAAATGAAATAAGTAAGACAAAGAGAGAAATTGCATATGATCTCAGTTATATGTGGAATCTAGAAAATAAAACAAACTCACAGATGCACAGAGAAGACTGGTGGTTGGCAGAGGCAGGACATGGGAAAAATGGGTGAAGGAGGTCTAAAGGTAAGTGTGCCATGCTTAGTGGCTCAGGCATGTCTGACTCTTTGCAACCTCATGGACTGTATAGCCTGCCAGGCTCCTCTGTCCATGGGGATTCTCCAGGCATGGGAATCATGGTGGATTCTTTACCGCCTGAGCCATCAGGGAAGCCCCTAAAGGTAAATACTTCCAGTTGTAAAATAAGTCCTGGGGATATAATGTACACCATGGTGACTATAATTAACAATATTCTGTTGTACGTTTGAAAGTTGCTAACAGAGTAGATCTTCAAAGTTCTCATCACAAGAAAAAAATTTTAGTAACTATTTGTGGTGATAGATCTTAACTATACTAACTGTGGTGATCACTTAGTAATATATGCATAAATCATTATATTGTACATTTGAAACTAACATAATGCATGTCAGTTATATATCAATAAAAAATTGAGGTTAAAAAAATGCTGAAAAAAATCAACTACGGGAGTAATTATATATAGAGAAAGGTGGAAAGCTTGGTGCCCAAATCTTCCCTGAATGAAGAGTAAACAGGAGGTCTCTAAATAACTTCAAACAGAAGAGATAGTGGGTACTTTGAAGAAGGTGGGGAATGTGACAAAACATGAAGAAACAGGAGTGAGGACCAGGACAGCAAGCAGGATCAAAGAAGACATGTCCCCCATCTTCTTTCCTGTGCTGAGATTGGCTTTTTTAAACCCTGCGTTTGATCAAGGAAATAAGTTATAGATAAGACATATCACTTGTGTTTCGAACCAAATGGAATATTAGAGATGACCTACTGACTCAGATCAAAGATTTATCCAAGAATATGTTCTGGAAGAACGTGCTTGGCCCACAAACATTTCAAAGTGTTAAGAACCCCTTAATCTCCTGATCACTTTTTAATAAAATGGTAAAGTATTATTCACTATTTTATTTACTTTTTAAAAAACTCATACTGTTATCTCCCATGTTGAGTTTATTTAATTAACTACACTAATTTACTGAGGTCTTACCATGTATCAGACAGTATATTGGGCATTGGTAAGCTATGTCACTTCAGTCGTGTCCGACTCTGTGCGACCGCATAGACAGCAGCCCACCAGGCTCCCCTGTCCCTGGGATTCTCCAGGCAAGAACACTGGACTGGGTTGCCATTTCCTTCTCCAATGCATGAAAGTGAAAAGTGAAAGTGAAGTCGCTCAGTTGTGTCCGACTCCTAGAAACCCCATGGACTATAGCCCACCAGGCCCCTCCATCCATGGGGTTTCCCAGGCAAGAGTACTGGAATGGGTTGCCATAGGAACATACAAATTAATTATAAAGTATCTTCCTGGAAGGAATTTACTAGTTCAAAGAAGAACTTGGTGAGAGAAACAATTGATATTATGTAGTGTGACTGTGATATTCATCATGTCTAATTGAGCAATATACCAAGTGTGGTGCAGTCACCAGTTTCCTCCTGGAAATCAAGAGGAGATTTCTGGAAGAGATAACAGATAAAGTGAATCTTGAAGGTGAAATATGAAGTAGGCTGGAGCATGTAACAAGAGGAGGGTACAGCATGAGAATGTATACAGAAGCATGGTAAAAACACAGCACTTTGGTAAATTCCAATAGGCAGTCTGGAGGATGTTGATATAGTATATTTTATATTACTATTGATAAAATTAACAATGCAGAGATCCAATATTGAGTAAAATTATCTCATTCATGAATCCACTTGTCATTAATATATCATACAATTTGCTAGTGGAGATGACTGTCTTAATATACTCAGCTACAAGGAAGAAATTAACTGAGTATTTTAAGAAAATGTGTCCTTTGACCTTATATTACCATTTTCTCCTCTCTACAACTGTAGCCTATACTTACTCAGCAAAGGAAAACAATTGCTATAGTAAGTTATAGTGTGCTTTATTAAAACAGCTTAATGTGTAGACTAATCAAGGGAAAAGATAGTAATTTAAATGAATGGTACTGTCCAATATAACTTCTCCCCTGAGAAAATTTCACTAGATTATGGCTCTGGGTCAAATCCTGAACCAAAGGAATATGTTTCTTTTTTATTTAATAATTTAAAATTTTTAGAATAGTTTTAAGAAAAACTTGGGAAGATAGTATAGGGTCCCTGTATATCCCACATCCAATTTATTTTATTGTTAACATTTTACATTACTGTGGTACATTTGTCACAACCAATAAACCAATCAGTACACTGTTATTAAACAAAATCCATAGTTTATTAACACTTCTTCCGTTTTCTGTTACTTGTCCTTTTTATTTTCCAAGACCCATCCAAGATACATTACATTTAGACATCAGGTCCAGTTTCAGACCTTCCTTTTTCTTTTATGAGCTTGACAGTTTTGAGATGGTCGGGTATTTTGTAAGATATTCTTGAACTTGGATTTGTCTGATGTTTTTCTCATGGGTAGACTGGGTTATGGTTTTAGGGAGGAAGACCATAGATGTAAAGCACCTTTCTCATCACATCATACTGTCAACATGACTTCACTGTTGATGTTAATCTTGATCACCCAGTTGAGGTAGTGTTTGTCTGATTTCTCCACTGCAAAGTTAATTCTCCCCCTTTTCATATTGTCTCTTTGGAAGGAAGAGCCTATACTTAAGGAGTGGGGAATTATGATTCAACTCCTTGAGGGTAGTGTAGTTATGTAAATGTTTGAAATTCTTCCTATGGGAGTTTTGTCTATTCTGCCCTATTTACTACTCAATCACTTATTTATATCAGTATGGACTCATGGGCATTTTTTTATACTTTATATTATAATCCACTCCTACTGAGGCAGGAGATAGATTACCACACCCCCGCCCCACCCAGTGAAGTGATTGGAGATTTATTCCCTGTGGACTGAAACACCAAAACAAGAATATCTTGTCAAGGATCTTCTTTGGAGGCTGAGCCCTGCCCAGGCCCTGTATTTCTCATTCTTGAAGTCAGGAGACCTTCGTGACCACACATTCACAGAAAGTCCCCTTGAAGGGGAGTGCTAAGGGATGCTTTACCCATAGGCCTTTTCCATAGAATCCATCTTGGCACACATGGGAGGATCTGAGATATACCAAATATTGACACCGATCCAGGCAAATCAAAATGAATGGCCAAAAGAAACTGGAAGAAATGCCCCATAAAAATAATTCAAATTGCCACGAAGGCACAACTTAGGGACTGTCTCTCTGAGTGTGTCCATGTATTTATCCACACATATGGTACTCTTTTTCTTCCTAATAAATACTTTACTGGTTTCACTACTTTCTCTCTTTGTGGGAATTCTTTTCTGCAAAGCTGAAGAGCCGGGGCCTTGTCACTGACAACTGGCCTAGAGGCTAGGATTTGGTGCTTTCAACATCATGATCCAGCTTCAGTCTCTGGCTGGGAACCAAAACCGCATTTCAAGCTGCTACAGGCCTAGGCCACTCAAGATTGCTAGATTATTTATACTGTTATTCAGCTTTGGCCACTGGGACCATTTTCAGTTGGTTCCCATGTCCCTATGACATACTCCCACCAGTTTGCTTTTTGAGCACTTCCTTACTTTCTGGTACTACAAAAAAGCTTTCTCTCTCTCTCTCTCTCTTTTTTTTTTGTATAATATAATTAGGAAAATGATATTACTTTTTAATATTATTACAAAAGAAAGATGTGGTAAATTGCAGATGGTGACTGTAACCATGAAATTAAAAGATGCTTACTCCTTAGAAGGAAAGTTATGACCAACCTAGATAGCATATTGAAAAGCAGAGACATTACTTTGCCAACAAAGATCTGTCTAGTCAAGGCTGTGGTTTTTCCAGTGGTCATGTATGGATGTGAGAGTTGGACTGTGAAGAAAGCTAAGCACCGAAGAATTGATGCTTTTGAACTGTGGTGTTGGAGGAGACTCTTGAGAGTCCCTTGGACTGTAAGGAGATCCAACCAGTCCATTCTAAAGGAGATCAGCCCTGGGTGTTCTTTGGAAGGAATGATGCTAAAGCTGAAACTCCAGTACTTTGGCCACCTCATGCGAAGAGTTGACTCATTAGAAAAGACTCTGATGCTGGGAGGGATTGTGGGCAGGAGGAGAAGGGGACGACAGAGGATGAGATGGCTGGATGGCATCACCGACTCGATGGACATGAGTTTGGGTGAACTCCGGGAGATGGTGATGGACAGGGAGGCCTGGCATGCTGCGATTCATGGGGTCGCAAAGAGTTGGACACGACTGAGTGACTGAACTGAACTAAACTGAATCAGTAACTGTGGCTTCCCAGATAACTCAGCAGTAAAGAATTCACCTGCAATCCAGGAGACACTGGAGATGGGGATTTGATCCCTGGTGGGAAGATCCCCTGGAGAAGGAAACGGCAACCCACTCCAGTATTCTTGCCTGGGAAATCCCATGGACAGAGAAGCCTGGTGGGCTACAGTCCATGGGGTCAAAAGAGTCGGACATGACTTAGTGACTAACGACGACAACAAAATCAGTAACTAGGGCTTTGTATCTTGAGTTTGTTTTGAGGTCACTTTCCTGTTCACATCTGACTTTTAGCTTAGTTTATGATGATGGGGTGTTTTTTTTGGTAAACTTTCATATTATACATAAAGTGAGAGAATCAATCAACTTAAAATTACATGCTTTTTATTTAAACAGGAAAGTGGAGTATTTATTACTGATAACTAGGAATTATGTTGTCAAAGGACTATTAATTCAACAAACTTACATGCTAAAAGAGGAAAATGTATATGTTAAAAGAAGGAAATGAAAAAGAAGTGGCTTTTTATTTACTCTTGCACTAGAATAGTCTACAGATTAGAAAATGCTAGGTCCATTTTAGAGAACTTACTGTATAGCAAAAAGAACTCTATTCAGTGCTCTGTGGTGACCTAAATAGGGAAGAAAATCCAAAAACAGAGGGGATATATGTATACATATAGCTGATTCACTTTGCTATACAGTAGAAACTAACAAAACATTGTAAAGCAGCTACTCCAATTAAAAAAAAAGATACTAGGTCCATTTTAATCGAGGATAAATCCCAAGTATCACAAGAATTACGGAAGGCAAAAGGCCTTCTCATTCTTAAAAAGTTTTTCCACAGGCAAAATAGCAGGGAATTGTACAAATATTAATAGTTATACAATTAAGAAGAAGTTGTAGTTCTCACATTTCTGGTTCTCTTATTTATATTGGGAAAGAAAATAATTTCTAATGTTGTTTCTTCAGTTGTTCAAACTTATTCTTTTGTTAAGTAATAGCAATCCCAAAATGTATTACACAACAGCATCTTTATGAACACACATCTGATTGGTACATCCAATACCTTTCTTCATGAAATTCCGTGTGCCCAACAATTAACACTTAGTTAACTTCTCTGAGGCACAAAAACAGAGCAACTCTTCTATGGATGAGAAAACAGAATCAACAGCAGCTCTTGGACATAAACTGGAGTCCCTGGTTTTCATTTCATTTGCTTTGTTTTTCACAACTTGCAATTTCTGACATAACTGTTAAAAGTAGGATACGCCTATATTTAGTTATCATCAATTTTAATTTATTACATAACTGACCTCTTTGAATTACCTTGACTTTCTGTGTGTAGGAGGGTATGGAGGGGAGAAAGTGGGAGTTGGGGGATGGGGGAGGAAATCCAGTCACATTTGTACGTCATACTATAGCAGTTGATGGCTACTTATCACCGTTCCTAAGATAAAGTCTTGTATCCTAATATGAGAACTGAGAGATCAAAAAGGACTGGACCACTAATTTAAAATCTCAGTTTTTCCAGTCAGGTTGAACCTGTTGGCAGCTGCTAGATTGTTAGAATGATCCATGAGGTTAGACAGTTGAAGGTAGTTCTCACTGAGAAAATAGAGATGTGTTACTTAGGGGAAAAGAATAAAAACGACCAGGTATCGGATATACTAGTGAATAGATAGTGAAACAAAATGTTTAAGTATCTATATATCTTATCTTAGGTGTATACAACAATTATAAGACAATTTTTTTCTATCTCTCAGGAAAAATACATTTAGTTATATATTAAAAACAACAAAAGATTCAGCTTCTAGTAGAAAATACTGTCAGAAGCACAGTTACATGGAGTCCCCATTTCTTATGTAGATATTGGCTTATATTCCCCACCATAATATTTGATAAATGACAGCACACATTTATTAAGTACCTGCCACATGCCAGGAATTCTGCTAAAGAGAAACAAAGATGACTAAAAGAGTATCTAAGCTCATGGTCCAGGAATTACTGGAAGGAAAAAGTAATGAGTCATAAGAGTAAGGGAAGTAAGTCAATACAAATGAAATGCTGAGATTTCACTGAAGGAAAAAGGAAAAAGAATGAATGCTTTGGAAAGAGAAAGAAAAGTAGATTTCTGGGCAATATGAAATATCTTTTTTTGGGCAATGAATGTTGTTCAATCTCGTCAGGCTCCAAAGGCATCTGTAGATTCAGCTTTCAAAAAAACTGGGAAAAACATGACAATGGAACAGCTACAGATAGGTCATAACTATGGCAAAGAAAACAACAGCCAACATAAACTTGGCCATTGTTATTGTCGAAGTGTTAGAATTATCGGTTTCAACTATTCTTGTCATTAGTGGCTTCTTGATACGATCTTGTGTCGTGAGGATCACTTTTCGAGCTCCATCCCACTTTCCAGGACCCTGTAGACGATACTGGATTGGAGTACAGGGTCCCCAAAATAACTGGAATGCCAGTTTGGGGTCAGTGAAGGCCAGGGACAGAAGATTGGGCTTGACGCCCACCAGATCAGCAAGCTCATCCATGGTACCTATATAGTCTCCCTGAATGGTATGGCGTTGGCTTTCCACATACCTGAAGCAGAGAAGACAGAAACCATGGCCTATTAACAATTCAATCAATCAGTGCTTTCTGAGTATCTGCTATTGGCTCAATATTGGGATAGGAACTATAGAAAACAGAGAAGAAAGAAAAGACACTGTCTCTATCCTTAAGGACCTTATAATCTACTGGAGTAGATAGGTACACATGAAACAGAAGAATTTAAGACTTTGTTAAATCATGTGGTTTTAGGCTGAGAGATATAGAAATGTAGAGGAGGGTAGTTGAAACAGAGCTATGATAAGTTTTTGAAGGATGTGGAAGAAATAGATAAAGTGAGAACAAAGAGGAGAGCATTACAAGCCAAGGGAATGCCACAGTAAAGGAAGAAAGCAAGAATGAGCATAGAATGTGAGCACAGAATATTCGTGGGCACTACCTACAGCAGAGGAAGAATGTTGTAGAAAATAAGGGTGGATGTATGGAAGCAAACATAGCAGATCGAGATACAGAGGACTCTGATGTTGTCAGAAAGAACCCACCACAAAAATCCTCAAGTTTGGGATCCTCAATTGTTTCATGAGGGAGGTGGTAGTAGAGTCCAAAGGGCAGGACTTCCCAGGACCAACATTAATTTGGAATCCTGAAAGGAGGGGGAGGATGACTTATCCTACAAGGTTCCTCCAAATGGAACCAGATGGAATGATTACGGCAAGTGCAGATTTGAAGAGCAAAATGGGCTTTTGGGAGAGAAAATGTGATAACAGTACAATACCTATGTGAAAAGTGCATGCTAAGTCGCTTCTGTCGTGTCCGACTCTTTGTGACCCTAGGGACTGTAGCCCTCCAGGCTCCTCTGTCCATGGGGTTCTCCAGGCAAGAATACTGGAGTGGGTTGCCATGCCCTCCTCCAGGGGATCTTCTCAACCCAGGGATTGAACCCACGTCTCTTACATCTCCTGCATTGGCAGGTGGGTTCTTTACCACTGGTGCCATCGGGGAAGCCAGTGGGATTTAAAGAGCTAATTGATGACTTTCTCTTTTTACTTTCTATGAAAAAAAGAAAGAAAGAAAGAACAGTGGGGCAGAAAAGAAATAAGAGAAAAGTCAAGTCAGGTTAACTGCGATTAGATGGGCTTACTAGAAATCCAAAAAGGACAGGAAAAGGGACTTCCCTGGCAGCCCAGTGGTTAAAACTGCACTTCCAATGTAGGGGGAGGAGAGAAGGGGGAAGGAGAGTATGGGTTCAATCCCTGGTCAGGGAACTAAGATCCCACATGCTGTACAGCCAAAAAACTTTTTTAAAAAATAAAAATAGAAACGCCAAAAGAAACTATAAAAAACAGAGCAGGAAAAATGATAGAAAATAAATTTGAAATAGAACTGGTAAGATAGAATTCCTGAGGAACTGATAGATAGGCAAAGGAATTTATGAAATGGGACTAAAGTTTAGAAGAGAAGAAGGTAAGACAGGAAATAATTTGGGAGCTTTCCCTTATGGGTGTTATGTTAGCTCATGGGTTTACAGGCATGTAGTGGGTCAACAGCTGTAGTATTCAGGAGGATGTCACAGAGATTACACTAGTACCTGCTTTGTAGGATTGTTTCGAGAAATAAATAAACTCATACATGTAAAACACTTAGTATTTGCACAAAGTTGACCCTCAATAAAAGTTAAATATTATTCTTAGGAACTCACAGTTGGAAGGTAAGTCAAAGGAAAGAAAGGAGGAAAATTGAAATGGGGTAATAATAAATATATTTAAATAATATAATAAATATAATACATGATATAAATATAATAATTGATAATAAATACATACTAAATAATAAATATAATAAATTATTTAAATAATATAATATTGTGACCCCATGGACTATAGCCCACCAGGCTCCTCTGTCTATGGAATTCTCCAGGCAAAAATACTGGAGTGGGTGGCCATTCCCTTCTCCAGGGGATCTTTCCAACCCAAGGATGGAACTCAAGTCTCCTGCACTGCAGGCAGATTCTTCACCATCTGAGCCACCTAGGAAGCCCAATAATAATATAATTAATAATAAAAATAATAAATAGTGCCAGGGAAATAAAGCACTCCAAGAAGGAAGAGGTGTTAAAAAGCACCAAACTCAGTAGTGAAAGAAAAATTAAGTTGTTCATGGATGACTCTTAAGAGAGCAATTGCAGGAATAAGGATGGAAGTTACAATGGAGGGAGAAGAGGGTGTCAATTTAGAGCATGTGATACAGAATGTTTATACTGTTGAAGTTTGGCAGTGAAAGGAGGAGAAAAACAGGAGGGCACCTAGAAAGTATATCAGGGTTAAATAAAAACTTTCTCTTCCTCCCAGAAGGGAGAGTTACACTGGTATAATCATATAACCACATCTTTGGGCATGGGGTGATTGTGCCTCTAACTTTTAGGACTTGATCAACATCAACTTTGTTCAAATAAAAATCCCCCAGTGAATAAGTCTAAGTTCTGAAATTCAGATTGCTAAATAAGCACTAAGCAGCTAGCTGATGGTACCACCTTCCCAGATCATATGGACTGTTCATACCAAGAGCTACTGTGGCCTGAGTATGCTGTCACAAGCCAGCCAGCAAATGACCTCTGCAGAACTGCAAGTCTACCTACAGATTTGTAATTTGACCATATCTACCCTTCATTAATTCATCGCTGCCCCTCCTTTCTCTGGCAGCTCTAACAGCCCTTCAAGTAATTCTTGCCGAAATAACATACCTGGTTTTCCCTCCATGTGCTTTTTCCTACTTGACTTTTCTTTTAGACCTTATACATAGGATTTTCTTAAGCTCTTCTCTCCTTTCCCATCCATACTCAAATCATTTGGTGGTATTTCTCTATTCTGTTGTCACAAACTATTATTTCCTTTCCTTCAAAATATCTAAATCCTTAAATGAACACAAGGAAAATAAATATAGTACAACATTGCTCTTATTAAGAATTGAGTGGGAAAAATTGGGAGAATTCTTACTGTTTTGCCATATCCTCTTGAACCTTAGCTATTTCTGTCATCATTTCACTTTGTGGGGGCAATGTCTTTAACCCTAAAGAGAAAAAAAAAAAATTTAAGTGTAAAATTACCTCAGTGTGAATAATAATCCTATTAACAATTACCATGCTATGGAGAATTCAAAGGAATACAGGCTAGTTTTCTGTACCAAGGAAGTTACACATGCAGTTTTGATCACTTTACCCTTCCACCACCAGAATATAACCATATTAACTTTGGTAGCTTAATGTTCCCACTTTGTCTTTGGAGGAAATTGCTCCTAATCTGCTTCCCAACCAATATCTTCCTCCTCCCTAAAATAGTCTTTCAACTGGGAAATGCGATATGGACATGAGAAAATGATAAAAGGTATATGAAAAATTAGGTTCAAAGTAAAAGGGTGGGAGGATGATGGGAAACACATCGGGTACTTGTACTCAATCACAAAGAGGCTTTATACCACAGAAAGAAGGAAGTAAAAATAAACTGTCAATCTATTTTATGCCTTAAGTCCTTTGGGAAATAAACCTTACCTTATAAACTTTTTTATTTGGTGAGAGTGAGGGGCAAGGTCAAAGGCAACTCATAATACCCAGTCTTAACAAATAAATTTATGCACCAATGCACAAAGAGTTCCAGTAACAGGAATTTAACACCAACACCAAGGACATGGCTAGACAAAGGTAGGATAGTACTTAACATGGAAACTCTCAATTTCAATGATTAGCTTTATACCAGGAATTTATAGGGACTATGCCATATGGAAAATTTGAGCCAACTCTAAAGGTACTCATACCTTATGCCTTTGCTTCTGCTGTTTTCTCTGTCTTGTATGCCTTCCCCTTTACTCCTTATTTGTGTAGAAAAAGCCTATTCATTTCCTCCCTTGGTTGTACGCAACTCTAAATCCAACTCTAAAGTGGAGCCCAGTGTGCTACACAATCCATGGGGTTGCAAAGAGTCAGACATGACTTAGGGACGGAACAACTGTAGAGTTTAGAAAACCACCAAAGCTGAACTTGCATTCATTGAATAGAGATTTATTAGCTGCCTCTCATGTGCTAGGTATTGGTCTAGTCTTGGAAGACAAAGGCAAATAAACTTGATTCTTTTATTTAAAGAACTTTCAGGGGACTTCCTTGGTGGTCTAGTGGTTCAGAATCTGTCTTCCAAAGCAGGGGATGTGGGTTCAATCCCTGGTTAGGGAACTCAGAACCCACATGCAAGCAGAGTAGCTAAGCCCTCGCACCACAACTAGAGAAGCCTGTGCCCTGCAAGGAGGACCCAGCTTGCAGCCAGGATAACAAAGAGCTTTCAACATATTACCTGCTGTGTTTGCTGCTTAGTGGGTAAGTCAGCTAGAAGATCTAGAAGATGATAGCATATATGGGAAAAGTAGTGAAAGATAGGCATGAAAAAGCAGCCTGTATCCAATTTGTGAAGGAACTTGGATTTCATGCTATGACATAATGCCTCCTTGTGATCCAGAGAATTGTATCATTTCATATGGTTTGCAAGGGAAGAAAGTTACTAAATGAGAGTAGAATCCTTGCAAGGGCTCTTGAGAGGTTACAAAAGAGACAAAGGTAAAATAAAACTAGAGTTTGGTCAAGGCAAGCAAGAAGACTCAGTGTTCTACAAAAGGGTATAATATTTGCTTAACAAGAGAATAGAAATTCTAGAGAACAAAGGAAGAAGGGAAATGGGACTTGGTAGGAAAGAACACACCAGGCAAGAAGACAGGCTGAGCTGGGCATGTGTGAAATTAACTGATTCTAAAGGCTTAAAATCAGCACAGTGAGGGTAGAATTCAGAGATGAGAAAGGCAAGAGTTTGGTAAGTAGAGTGTAGGGGTATGAATATTAGAAAAAACTCAGGGTTCTTTTTGGAAGTTTGATAAATTTATAGGGATTCTCTGATGATTCCTTTCTTCCGAGTGTTAAAAGAAAGCTGGAGGAATTAGCACTAAGCTCTGCTAGCATAGAAAACTGGGCTTTTTATACAATTCTCCTAAAATCCCCTAATCCCACAGCCATAATGCAGAATCTTCCAAATGCTTTTTCCCTAATCCTCTCAATAGTTCACTTGTTCTGGAAGCGTCTCAGTTGTTTGTTCAAAGTATATTAAGGTGCTGTGGCCTATTTTAATGCAACTTTTTCCTCTTACTTAATTGACCACTTAAAAGATCCACTTAATATGACTGGAATTAGCCAACTTAATGGGTTACTTGCATTGGATTGCTGGTCCAGCGCTCAAGGAGTACACAATCTACTGGATAGAATTAAAGAATTAAGAAATGAAAGAACTCTGGGATGTCCCTGGTAGTCCCTGTGGTTAGGACTCCATGCTTCCAATGCAGGGGGCACAGGTTTGATCCCTGGCTTGGAACTATGATCCTATGTGCCCTGTGGTATGGCCAAAAAATTAAAAGAAAAAGAAAAGAAATGAAAGAACTTTGGGGAAATCTGGAAAAGCTTTTTTTTTTTTTTTGGTTAATCTTTTTAAAAATTTATTTATTTTAATTGGAGGCTAATTACTTCACAATATTGTGGTGGTTTTTGCCATACACTGTCATGAATCAGGCATGGGTGTACATGTGTGCCACCATCCTGAACCCCGCTCCCACCTCCCTCCCACCCATCCCTCTGGATTGTCCCAGAGCACCAGCTTTGAGTGCCCTGCTTCATGCATTGAACTTGCACTAGTCATCTATTTTACATATGGTAATATACATTTTCAATGCTATTCTCTCATATCGTCCCACCCTTTCCTTCTCCCACTTAGTCCAAAAGTCTGATCTTTGCATCGATGTCTCATTTACTGTCTTGCATATAGGGTCATCTTTACTGATGCTGAAGCTGAAACTCCAGTACTTTGGCCACCTCATGAGAAGAGTTGACTCATTGGAAAAGACTCTGATTGGGAGGGATTGGGGGCAGGAGGAGAAGGGGACGACTGAGGATGAGATGGCTGGATGGCATCACTGACTCGATGGACGTGAGTCTGAGTGAACTCCGGGAGATGGTGATGAACAGG
Organism: Capricornis sumatraensis; assembly: GCF_032405125.1. Lineage (NCBI taxonomy): Eukaryota > Metazoa > Chordata > Mammalia > Artiodactyla > Bovidae > Capricornis > Capricornis sumatraensis. Next base: position 123,809,511 of record NC_091070.1, on the reverse strand, counting down.
GAGGCCTGGCGTACTGCGATTCATGGGGTCGCAAAGAGTCGGACACAACTGAGCAACTGAACTGAACTGAACTTACTGTCTTTCTAAACTCCATATATGTGCATTAATATACAGTACTGGTATTTCTCTTTCTGGCTTACTTCACTCTGTATAATAGGCTCCAGTTTCATCCATCTCATCAGAACTGACTCAAATGCATTCTTTTTTATAGCTGAGTAATATTTGATTGTGTATATGTACCACAGCTTCCTTATCCCTTCTTCTACTGATGGACATCTAGGTTGCTTCCATGTCCTAGCTATTGTAAACAGTGCTGCAATGAACATTGGGGTACATGTGTCTCTTTCAGTTCTGGCTTCCTCAATGTGTATGCCCAGCAGTGGGATTGCTGGGTCATATGGCAGTTCTATTTCCAGTTTTTTAAGGAATCTCTACACTGTTCTCCATAGTGGCTGTACTAGTTTTCACTGCCGTTTATCACCATTGTTTCTTTTTCTCTACTACCATGAAGTCTTCACTAGGGAAGAAGCTGAAATATTTTATAAGAACTCTGAATCCATTCAGTTTAGTCACTCAGTCATGTCTGATCTTGATGACTCCATGAACTGCAGCATGCCAGGCTCCCCTGTCCATCACCAACTCCCGGAGCTTACTCAAACTCATGTCTGCTGAGTCAGTGATGCCATCCAACCATCTCATCCTCTGTTATCCCCTTCTCCCCCTGTCTTCAATCTGTCTTCAATGCAGTATCCAGCTCTTTTCCAGTGAGTCACTTCTTCACATCAGGTGGCCAAAGTATTGGAACTTCAGCTTCAGCATCAGCATCAGTCCTTCCAACAAATATTCAGGACTGATTTCCCCCAGGATGGACTGGTTCGATCTCCTTGCAATCCAAGGGACTCTCAACAGTCTTCTCCAAGATCACAGTTAAAAAGTAACTATTCTTCGGCACTCAGCCTTCTTTATGGTCTCTCACAATCATACATGACTACTGGAAAAACCATAGCTTTGACTAGATGGACCTTTGTTGACAAAGTAATATCTCTGCTTTTTAATATGCTATCTAGGTTTGTCATATCTTTTCTTCCATGGAGCAAGCGTCTTTTAATTTCATTGCTGCAGTCACCATCTGCAGTGATTTTGGAGCCCAAGAAAATAAAGTTTGTCACTGTTTCCATTGTTTCCCCATCTATTTGCCATGAAGTGATGGGACCGGATGCCATGATCTTAGTTTTTTGAATGTTGAGTTTTAAGCCAACTTTTTCACTCTCCCCTTTCACTTTCATCAAGAGACTCTTTAGTTCTTCACTTTCTGCCATTGGGGCAGTGTCATCTGTATATCTGAAGTTACTGATATTTCTCCCAGCAATCTTGATTCCAGCTTGTGCTTCATCCAGCCCAGCATTTTACATGATGTACTCTGCATATAAGTTAAATAAGCAGGATGACAATATACAGCCTTGAATTATTCCTTTCCCAATTTGGAACCAGTCCGTTGTTCCATGTCTGGTTCTCATAGTTGCTTCTTGATCTGCCTACAGAATTCTCAGGAGGCAGGTGAGGTGGTCTGGTATTCCCATCTCTTTAAGAATTTTTCACAGTTTTTTGTGAACCACACAGTCAAAGGGGCTTCCCTGGTGGCTCAGCTGGTAAAGAATCCACCTGCAATGCTGGAGAGCTAGCTTCGATCCCTGGGTTAGGAAGATCCCCTGGAGAAGGAAAAGGCTACCCACTCCAGTATTCTGGCCTGGAGAATTCCATAGGGTCACAAAGAGTCGGACACAACTGAGCAACTTTCACTTTTCACACAGTCAAAGGCTTTTGCATAGTCAATAAAGCAGAAGTATGTTTTTCTGGAATTTTTTTGCTCTTTCTGTGACCCAACAGATGCTGGCAATTTGATCTCTGGTTTCTCTGCCTTTGCTAAATCCAGCTCGTACATCTGGAATTTCTTGGTTCACACACTGTTGAAGCCTAGCTTGAAGGATTTTGAGCATTACCTAGCTAGCATGTGAAATGAGTGCAATTGTGTGGTAGTTTGAACATTCTTTGGCATTTCTCTTCTTTGGAACAGGAATGAAAACTGAACTTTTTCAGTCCTGTGGCCACTGCTGAGTTTTCCAAATTTGCTGGCATTTTGAGTGCAGCACTTTCACAGCACCATCTTTTAGGATTTGAAATAGCTCAGCTGGAATTCCATCACCTCCACTATCCCTATTTGTAGTGATGCTTCTTAAGGCCCACTTGACTTCACACTCCAGGATGTCTGGCTCTAGGTGAGTGAAAACACCATCGTGGTTGTCTAGGTCATTAAGATCTTTTTTGTATAGTTTTCCTGTGTATTCTTGCCACCTCTTCTTAATATCTTCTGCTTCTGTTAGGTCCATAACATTTCTGTCCTTTATTATGCCTATCTTTGCATGAAATGTGCTTTTGGTATCTCTAATCTTCTTGAAGAGATCTCTAGTCTTTCCCATTCTATTATTTTCCTCTATTTCTTTGCATTGTTCACTTAGGATGGCTTTCTTATCTCTCCTTGCTATTCTTTAGAACTCTGCATACAGATGGGTATATCTTTCCTTTTCTCCTTTGCCTTTCACTTCTTTTCTCAGCTATTTTTAGGGCCTCCTGAGACAACCATTTTGCCTTTTTGCATTTCTTTTTCTTAGGGATGGTTTTGATTACTGCTTCCTATACAATGTTATGAACCTTCATCCATAGTTCTTCTTCTCTGTCTATCAGATCTGATCCCTGAATCTATATGTCAGCTCCTTTTTAGTACTTCAAATGGCACATTTTCAAATCCCTTAACCATTTTTATCTCTCTCCTTTTAATGTACTCCAGTTTCACTTTTAAAATATCTTTAGGTGTGGTCTGACCACAGTGTGGTCTGACTTAGAGAAGAATGTTGTAAATTCCAGGATATTATAGTTTTTTAATGATGTCAGGTATAATTAAGTCTTTAGAAGCCACATTATTCTGCTAATTCATACTGAACCTACTATCCCAAACCCTAAAGTTTTTTCTCATGTTCTCATAGCCAAAATTTTCTGAAAAAGGGAATATAAAGGGGGAAAATTGAGAATTTGAGTGGCTGAATATTCTATATTCTGGACTAGTCTTTACCAGGTATTTTTTGCTGAAATCAAGTCACAGCACTTCTATATTTGACTTTCTCTAACTATAATAAAAGAAGACTGCTCCATAAATATGTATCCATTTTCTAAAATCTGAAAGAGTGAATTTTAATCTGGAGTGCACATTATAATCATCTGGAGAACATTTTCTCAATGATTTTATATCAGCTCCATCTCAGACTTATTAATTAAATACCACCAGCAAAACAAGCCTATTTTGGGAACATTTCCCAGGACATTTTGCTATAGGTCCACGGTTATAAATTACTACTTTATATTCCCTCAACAATTAATTTTTGAGCACTAACTTTGTGCCAGGCACTGTTATAATCATATATACTATCTGGCTATTTACAAGCAAGAACATAAACATAATTAAACACACTGCTAAGTAATTAGGTAATCATCTTAGATGGTCACTTACCTTTAAATACTTGAGTGGCCCAGCGTCCTTGGAGCTCTGAAATGGGCATAATGGCACCCAAGGGCTGGATCAAGCCTATGATTGCAAGAGTTGGCTTTTCAAGGTTAGGAGGGAAGACCTTTTTATACAGGGATATCTTGTTTTTGACTACTTTGACAGAATCTTCAAGAAAAGGAAATGCAAAGGTATAGCCTGTAGCAAAGATAACAACATCAATGTCATCCTCCCTGGAGCCGTCCTCAAATATGGCTGCCGTCTCTGTGAACTCCTTCACATTTGTTTTCACCTTCACAAAGCCAGAAATTATACGGTTTGGCAGGTCATCATTCACTGTTGGATGCTGACTTAAAACTCTGTGAATGATGATAAAGAAGGAGAAAGGAGAGAGATCATGAGAGAGAGAGAGAGAAATCATTAACATGTAAGTAAAATTCTGCTTTGATTGAGGTGGTTAATCAATATGCCAACCGTCTCCCTCTATTCATGACATTTGGGAAGGGTCTAATATATATCAGCTTGATAAAGATAAGGATGATCTCAGAGTAGATGTTGGACTGTGGAAGGCATTGAAAGGGAAGATGCTGGAGAAGTAAGGGAAGAATGGTCTTATTTGAAAAGTAGATGTATGGTTTCTCAAGGAATAATAATGCTCTTGGTGACCTAATAAGGCCACAGTCTCATGGTTTCTATCCATATGTCAGAAAGTCTGCAGAACTGTATTATCAGCATCCTATTGAGCCTCATTTTAGTTTCAAAGGCCCAAGAGGTAGACTTGAACCATCATTTTCCAAACTGTATAATGAACTACGTGTGCATAGTATTTTATATTTATAAATTGATTTTACATACATTAACATAAACCTAATGAAGAAGGCAGGACAGTTACCATTATCCAGGTTTTATAGATGAGGAAACTGAGGACTAAAGAAGTTAAGTGGCTTGCCTAAGGTCCTGCAGCCTAGGACTTTAGGATTTATATCAAAATGGTTTTTTATGAACTCCCTTGAGATCCTCTGGGCATGGTAAGTAGTGTTGCCTAGAAATAGCATAGGATAAGGTGACAAAAAAATGACAGATTTGCAGAATTTGGACCTTTCTAAAAACAGTCTGAATCCTTGGATACTGTGTTAACAGGCTCTGAGAATCCTCAGCCTGTCATGTTCAGACAGAGCTGGCCTCTTCTCAGGAACTGGTCTGTTTAAACAGTATTACCGGCTTGTTGCATTTAGTAATTCCTTGACTCAAATCTTTAGGTTTGTGATTCTGTTCTCATTCCAACCTCATCATTTCATCTTTCTCTCCAAACTTACTCCTTTTCACTAACAGTACCACAATTCCACACTGTTGCCAGCTTCAGAATTGTTTTACTCATTCTCTGTTTCACCTGAACTGTTATAGTTGTCTTTAGGGTCTCCTGCTCCATCCCCCCTCAATCTATGTTCTACATTATTCTGGGAGTGATTGTTCAAAAATGTATTTATTATTATTATGTCACTCACTTGCTTAAAACCTTTTGATGATGGCTCTGGACTGTCTTCATTCTAAACTTTTCATTTTATTTATCTCCAGCGAACCTGGAGATGTACTCAGGCACTCTTCTATCTCTGCCTAATAGTCCAGCCCAACGAAACTATGTGCAGGTCTTACAGCATAATGTATTTTTTGCTATTCTAAGACCTTGTATGTATAATTAGAATGCTACTTCCTTACCCTATTTGTTTGACTATCTCCTATTATTTCATAAAGATTCAGTTTATTTTTGTGATTCCCAAAGTTTTGGATGCTACAGTTTCCATAACTGGGTCAAATAAATGGCTGAAAGTTTGTTGGGAAACACACTCTCCAAGCATCACCCCCATTGATTAATTTCAAAGGAAAAAAATATCTTAGCAGAAGAGAAACCTGGTAGCTACTACCAAATCCATGTGATCAAATTTAACATCATTAATATGCAATAAACTGCTGTCATTTGGTTCCTGATGTGACCCACCAAGAAGGCACAACATAACCTATGAGTATTTGCACCAGAACCATTTAATCTAAATATAATAGAGGAAGAACAACTATGAAAGTCCAAATTTAGAGATTTCCTGCAAAACAAATGGCTTCAATTCTTTAAAAAAAAAAAAATCCATGTAAAAAATAGAGAATAATTTCAGATTAAGAGAGATAGAAGAGAGATGACAACTGAATGCAATGGTGTAATATCTGACAGGATCCTAGATTTTAAAAATAAAAAAAGCTACAAAGAATTCCCTGGTGGTCCAGTGATTAGGACTCTGCACTTTAAGCCACGCAGTGTGGCCCCAAAATAAAAAGCTACAAATATTATTGAAACAATTTGGGAAATTTGAATATGCAATATATTATCAATAGATAATGGAACTTTATCAATGTTCAGTTTGCTAAGTGTGGTAATTATATTATGTTTATGTAGAAGAATGCCCTTTTTCTTAGGCAATGTATGCTAAAGAATGTAGGGTAAAATGTCTTATTGACTACAAGTAGTTACTCTCAAATAGATCAGGGGAAAAAATGTATGAATGCATGCATGGATATATAGATACTATATATGTATAGATCTATATACCTCCAGAAAGAGAGAGAAAGGAAATATAGTGAACTGTTAATAATAGGTCAGTCTAAATGAAGGGTATATGGGTGTTCGTTGCACTTACTATTTTATAGCAAGTGAATCTAAACATTAAAAAAGTTAAAAGTTGGAGGGAGTAAAAAGCATTTAAAATCACCCTCTGGAAATGCTATCACAGTCCACTTCTGTGTGAAGACTTCTGTCCTTCATAATCTCCATGCATTTCTTTTATAATATCATATTCTACTGCCTGTCTTCTTGCTAGAGTATTTAAAGAACTAGCCATTCCTCATTTATTGCTTATGTGATCTTGGGCAAGTTAGTTTCTCTAATTGTCAATTTTTATATTTGCAAAATGGAGATCAAAATAGTACCAACCTATAGGGCTACTGTGAGGACTAAATGAGATCATGCAGTAACACATTTAGCACCGTGTCTGTCTTATATTAAGTCTTCAAAAAGGTAAGATGTTAGTGTTACTATTAGGTCTTGAGTCTCAGTATTCTCAAGCCAGTTTAATGCTTGGCTCAGATGCTCAGTTGTTTGTTAGATGAATGAAGGATGCACTGCCCTCTACTACCATTTTATTGTTGCTGTTGGGCATCATGTAAAAAGAACTCATACCTTGGAGAATGATAAAATGATTAATGCCAAGGAGAATTCTAGACGGAAAATTACAAACCAGTAGATCTTGGACTTCTGTGGGGGCAAGGTAGAAATCTGATTTCTGATTCTGTGCATCTGTTTCATGTACAGGTAGAGGTAAGCTCTACTGTTAGCCTGTGGGCACAGCCCTTATACTTTGCCTTGGCCATCACTGCCAACTCCAAGCCTTGGAACATACCTGTGTTTAGGCTTCAGGCCAAACATTTCATGATTAAACCTGTGGTTAATCCTTTTTTCCAAATATTTATTTGCTGCTGATTCACCAGTAATCTTCTTCAGCAAATGATTAAATCGAGATGACAAAATTATATCAAAAGGATATCCATAGTCTCCTACACGATTGAGGATCCAAGCCCCTTTTCTGGTGCTGAGGAAAACCTGAGGGATGGAGAAAAAATAATTTTTGCTTTTGCCATTCTCTGAAGAAATGGGAGCCCATTTTTTTCAAGATGAAGTTCAAAATCATTAATCTGGCATTTTATTCCCTGCCTATCTCTTTATTTATTTAAATTTCCTGCCATTTTCTTCTCAAACACTAAGCTTATAATTAAATTGGTATATTCACTGAACAAGACTATATCTTGCTGTAAGCTACCACTGCATTTCTGTTTAATGTCATTATGCCTCCCTGAAAGGCCCCCTATTCCCTAGATTCTCTAAAGCTTATTCCTTTATAAGATCCAGAATCAAGTCTCTCTCCTCCATAAGATACCACTGATCATTCTGGCTGATAATTTTCTCTCCATTTTCTGAACTTCTCTAGCACTTATCACCTGTTCAACTCATTTAAAATCAGGGAACAGTAAAGCTGACAGGAAGTGGACATCATTTAATTTAAAACCTTCAATCTATTCTTGGCCTTTGACATTGTTTGCGTTATTACAAAAAAACATCAATTATACTGATATTTAACATTGTATATTCTGATTTTTGTCTTTCCTAATGTATTTTCTCCAAGGTGGAAGGGTATATCAGATACATCTTTTAGTTCCCAACATACCATCATCAACATTTCCATTTATTGAGAATTATAACCTGTAAGTCACTGTATTAGCTCCTTTATCTGTATTTTTATTTGATCAATAAATAAATACCTCTTGAGTATTTAGGTAATGTTATGTCCATTTGATGGATGAGAAACATGGAGAAGATGAATAATTTGCCTGAACTCATATGGCTACTAAGTGGTAGAGCTGAATTTCTAACCTAAGTCTTACCTACGCCAAAGCTTGTGCTTAAGAAATGTTTCAGTTATTTAAGGGAAAAACTGAAAATTGCAAGTAGAGCAACAGGGGAGCTGGTCACTCTTTCTGTGTCATCTGCTGGCTCAAGTCCACATTCAGAGCTAATAAAAGTTTGGTATTCAGCTACTTGGCAAAAGCATCACTTTGTCTATGTTATAACACTCTCTAGAGATAGTTTCCAGGGTTGTAAGCTATTTAAGCGGAGAAGGCAATAGCACCCCACTCCAGTACTCTTACCTAGAAAATCCCATGAATGGAGGAGCCTGGTGGGCTACAGTCCATGCGGTCGCTAAGAGTTGGACATGACTGAGTGACTTCACTTTCACTTTTCACTTTCATGCATTAGAGAAGGAAATGGCAACCCACTCCAGTGTTCTTGCCTGGAGAATCCTGGAGACGGGGGAGCCTGGTGGGCTGCCGTCTATGGGGTCGCACAGAGTCGGACATGACTGAAGTGACGCAGCAGCAGCAGTAGCAGCAGCAAGCTATTTAAGTACATTGTTTCGTGGGTTTTCTTTTCTTTTCTTTTTTTGGTTCATGCCCTGCAGCAAGTGGGATCTTAGTTCCCCAACCAGGGACTGAACACACACCCTCTGCACTGGAGTCTTAACCACTGTACTGCCAGGGAAGTCCTTGTTTTATGGTTTTTTGTTTAAGTCCTCCGTTAAAAGGTGACCTGTCTACAGAGGGATGATCATATACTTCATACATGTATTCTCACCAAGGGTGACCTTAAGCACTATCATAATTAACTACTTTTATGTGTCACAGTTGAAAGAGCATGCATGGTCTTAGGAATCAAATTATTTTGTGTACAGTCTATATAACTTTAACAATATAGGTTATAAGTAATGTAAATGCTCAGAGCTGCAGTTAAAAAGTTCTCAACCAATACCTTATAAAGCAATTATCTTCCATTTTAAAAATAGTAAAAAGTTCTCTCTATATAAAATAGTGACAATAATATATATGTCACAAACCTTTATCAGAAACATATCCACCTTACCTCCACCCACTCTTGCTGCCCTGTTCTTTGGCAATTTATGGTTCCTCAGTGCTTGTACAGAAATAGAGGAAAACAACAGAATGGGAAAGACTAGAGATCTCTTCAAGAAAATTAGAGATACCAGGGGAACATTTCTTGCAAAGATGGGCTCAATAAAGGACAGAAATGGTCTGGACCTAACAGAAGCAGAAGATATTAAGAAGAGGTGGCAAGAATACACAGAAGAACTGTACAAAAAAGATCTTCACGACCCAGATAGTCACGATGGTGTGATCACTCACCTAGAACCAGACATCCTGGAATGTGAAGTCAAGTGGACCTTAGAAAGCATCATTATGAACAATGCTAGTGGAGGTGATGGAATTCCAGTTGAGCTATTTCAAATCCTGAAAGATGATGCTGTGAAAGTGCTGCACCCAATATGCCAGCACATTGGGAAAACTCAGCAGTGGCCACAGGATTGGAAAAAGTCAGTTTTTATTCCAATGCCAAAGAATGCTCAAACTACTGCACAATTGCACTCATCTCACATGCTAGTAAAGTAATGCTCAAAATTCTCCAAGCCAGACTTCAGCAATACGTGAACTGTGAACTTCCTGATGTTCAAGCTGGTTTTAGAAAAGGCAGAGGAACCAGAGATCAAATTGCCAAGATCCGCTGGATCATGGAAAAAGCAAGAGAGTTCCAGAAAAAACATCTATTTCTGCTTTATTGACTATGCCAAAGCCTTTAACTGCATAGATCACAATCAACTGTGGAAAATTCTTCAAGGGATGGGAATACCAGACCACCTGACCTGCCTCTTTAGAAACCTATATGCAGGTCAGGAAGCAACAGTTAGAACTGGACATGGAACAACAGACTGGTTTCAAATAGAAAAAGGAGTACGTCAAGGCTGTATATCGACACCCTGCTTATTTAACTTCTATGCAGAGTACATCATGAGAAATGCTGGGCTGGAAGAAGCACAAGCTGGAATTAAGATTGCCAGGAGAAATATCAATCAAACCTCAGATATGAAGATGACACCACCCTTATGGCAGAAAGTGAAGAGGAAATAAAAAGTCTCTTGATGAAAGTGAAAGAGGAGAGTGAAAAGTTGGCTTAAAGCTCAACATTCAGGAAACGAAGATCATGGCATCTGGTCCCATCACTTCGTGGGAAATAGATGGGGAAACAGTGGAAACAGTGTCAGACTTTATTTTGGGGGCTCCAAAATCACTGCAGATGGTGACTGTAGCCATGAAATTAAAAGACACTTACTCCTAAGAAGGAAAGTTATGACCAACCTACATAGTATATTAAAAAGCAGAGACATTACTTTGCCAACAAAGGTTCATCTAGTCAAGGCTATGGTTTTTCCTGTGGTCATGTATGGATGTGAGAGTTGGGCTGTGAAGAAAGCTAAGCACCGAAGAATTGATGCTTTTGAACTGTGGTGTTGGAGAAGACTCTTGAGAGTCCCTTGGACTGCAAGGAGATTCAACCAGTCCATTTTAAAGGAGATCAGTCCTGGGTGTTCATTGGAAGGACTGATGCTAAAGCTGAAACTCCAATACTTTGGCTACCTCATGCAAAGATTGACTCCTTGGAAAAGACTCTGATGCTGGGAGGGATTGGGGGCAGGAGGAGACGGGGACAACAGAGGATGAGATGGCTGGATGGCATCACCGACTCGATGGACATGAGTTTGCATGAACTCTGGGAGTTGGTGATGGACAGGGAGGCTTGGCATGCTGCGATTCATGGGGTCACAAATAGTCGGACACAACTGAGCGACTGAACTGAACTGAACTGAGTGCTTGTAAGGCCAAGCTTCTCTATAGCTGACAATTTAACAAGCCAATGGTATTAAAGATAGCTCATGCCTTGGCTCCCTACCACATACTTTGAACATTCTTTTATCACATCACCCACATACATTTTTACCCTTTATTATTTACATAACTGTTTCCTAATAAATGCTTATTGAATTAATTCATGGAGTAACATGTGAAATCAGTTTTGTGGTAATAGATGAGGATAAACCTGAGAAGAACTGTTATTGAATGGAGTTTCTGGGTAAAGGTTATTTAACAAAGTTGTGGCATTAAACTTCCTTTTTTAAAAGTAATTTTAAATGTATGTTTAATTAAAGTTACTGAAGAACAACCAGGCATTTAACTATGCCAAAAAAGTTATGATTCTAGAAAGACATGAATCTTTATGATTCCAGAAAGATGATGTCTTTTTCTAGGAATTTATAATGAAGATACTTTCTTCCCAGTTCAAAATCTATGATACAAAAACAACAACAACAACAACAACACCAAAAAACCCTCAAGGACATAGAAATGGCTTTACTGTGGATGATATTCTGTGTTAACTAATTGTACTCAGAAGCTGGGGAGAGCTGCTGGCATGTGCTACAATGTGGATGCTTTTCATACTGATGTCCATGTTGTCTTCAGAGGATTAGACTGCTTTTTTTTTTTCATTTGGGGAGTGAAGAAGAGTGAAGGGGAAAATTCCCCTACCAGCCTATGAGTGAAAAGCTTTCAATGACCCAGTACACTTTCCTTCAAAATAAGAGCATGGCATTTCTGCTGGCTAACAAGTGGTCCGCACTGTGGATGCTGCATTCTAACAGGCTCTCCCAGCAATCACTTGGTCTTCTTCAAAGCCAGAGGCACCCTCCAAAGAGACAGCTGAGAGAGATTATGGGCACAGTCTTTGGTCATAACTAAATTCCTTAGAGTGAGGCCAGATAAATGATGGAAATCTTAACTTGTAACCTGGCTCAGTCACATCATCAATCATGATGTTGCCAACTGAGGCAACAAAACCAATCCCTACATTTGCCATTGGCACTGATGGGCTGTGAGCAGGTGTATACACTCCATTGAGTCCTGCAGCTTCCTTGGTGAAGCAAAGTAAATAATTTTACTAATTCAAACCTGTTTGGCCCTGTGGCTAATTTCCACTGCCAGGTCTCCTCCAGAATTCCCAATGCCAATTATAATGACTCTCTTTCCAGTGAGACTGTCTGGATTCTTATAATCTCGACTATGGAAGTATTGTCCTTTGAACTTCTCAATTCCTACAAGAGAAGGAAAAATAATTACTGGGTAATGGTCATTGAATTTTTTTGCAGTGTGCACATTCTCCATGTATTCTCCTTTTATTCAAGTGCACTGTCACCTTTTTAATATATTTGCCTGGTTTCTTTTCCCATAGCCCCAGAGTCAAACCTTGTGATTTCCTTATCATAAGTAGTCTGCTTAACTCAGTGTCTGTTTGTACTTTGGACTTGTGGACTCACAAATCCAAACTACTTCAGAAAACATTCTCTTGTCTTTTCATCTTCTTCTTCCTTTTTTTTTTTTGTAGTTGATTTACATCAGTTCCAGATGTATAACATAGTAATGATATTTTATAGATTATGCAACATTCAAACTTATTACAATATTATAGTGGTTTAGATGCTCAGTTGTGTCAGACTCCTTGTGACCCTCCAAACTGCAGCCTACCAGGCTCCTCTGTCCATTGGATTCTCTGGGCAACAACCCTGGAGTGGGTTACCATTTCCTTCTCTAATAATATTATAGTATTTTGACTACATTCTTTGTGCTGTTTATTATATTACTTGTGACTTATTTTATAATTAGTAATTTGTACTTCTTAATCCCCTTTACCTATTTGCCCGTCCCACCCTCTCTTCATCTTCTGTAAATACCTACTTCCATTTCAATTGTAGTATACATGTTTTTTTATACTCTAGAGTATACATAGAATCCATGTGCAATGCAGGAAGACATGGGTTCAATCCCTAGGTTGGGAAGATCTCCTGGAGGAAGAAATGGCAACCCACTCCAGTGGTAACACAAAGAGTTGAAAACTGAGCAACTGAGCACATACATAGCATTTTTTTCCCTCAAAATGAAAATCCAGGCCAAAGACTGTAATTTAACTCTTTCTTTAAGCTTTATTTTCTTGCTTAGAAACTCAATATTTCTGTTTGTTTCCTCCATTGCTAAAAAAAAGCCTTCATTCAGGATAAAGCGATGTGGTATATTTATACAATGAAATATTACTCAGTCATGAAAAAGAATAAAATCACGTCATTTGCAGCAACAGGGATGCCCCTAAAGGTTGTCAAAGTGAGTGAAGTAAGTCAGAGAAAGACAAATATCATATGGTATCTCTTATATGTGGAGTCTAAAAAAATTGCACAGATGAACTTATTTACAAAACAGAAAGAGTTATAGAAAACAAACTTTTCTATAGGGAGGAAAAGTGGGGGAGGGATAAACTGGGACACGGGGATTGGCATATACACACTACTGTAAGAAGGGGTCTCTGGTGGCTCAGTGGTAAAGAATTCACCTGCCAATGCAGGAAACATGGGTTCAATTCCTTGGTTGAGAGGATGCCCTGGAGAAGGAAATGGCAACTGACTTCAGTATTCTTGCCTGGGAAATCCCATGGATTAAGGATCCTGGTGGGCTATAGTCTATGGGGTCGCAAAAGAGTCTGACATAACTTGACAACTAAACAGTGCCGGGGGCCAGCGTGAGGAACTCTGCCCATGGCAAAGGTCATGAGGAAGGAGGCTTGGCATACGCAAAGGCGTGATGAAGCCTCAGGAAACCCCCTGTTCCCGAGCATCTACCCCCAAACCAGAGTCTGTTTTAGGCTCTCCCCCATAACCATTTCTCTCGGAGAAGGAGTAAACGTGCAGCTCCAAGGCAATAAAAATTCCTGGGCGTGACAAGAGTGTTTCAGCTTACGGACTCCTCTGAAGGTTATCTAGCCCACCTGTATAGGTTCGTCCGGCCACATGTGATTGTTTACAGCCTCCCAATCTGAGAGGCATGAGATGTTTTAGACTTACTAAAGGCAAATTCTTTTGGGGAGTTGGAAATTATTAGTATAGTGGGTTGATTAGGAATTATATTGGTGAAGGGTTTTTCATTTGTTGTGCCAATAATTGCTGCTAATTCCCTGCCCTGGGTGTGACAAGGGTGTCTTAGGTCAAACCTCTCTGCTGACAGACTAGCTTGTGTGACAGGATTATCCATACTCCTGCCACTACGCACATGATTGTTTACTACCTATATACTTAATACTTAATAAGTATAAGCACAGAGAGTTTTGGAGTATTTTGAGAGTCTTAATTAGCATAGGGCTTTTCTCATTGTTGAGTCAATGATTGCCGCCAGGCCTCCATATCCTTAGGCACCTGGGAATATATTAATCAATGTATTTGGAATATAGAAAAGGAAATATAATAGTTTTAAGGTTAGCAATACTAGACTTTTTGAGTTAATGAATTTTCTCTTTTGTAATAGATCACTGTACTTTGTTATAAATCACTGTGTCCTTGCTATGTAAAAATGTAACTTCATCACTATCTTAAGACTAAATAGATCTTAAGGGGAACCTTAGTGAAAGGATTTTCATTTGTTGGGCTGATGTTTGCTGCTAAATCTCCATGTTCCCTGCCCTTATAATGAATATAACTAGCATATAGGAGAAATAAGTATTAACCTTTAAGCATATAGGAGAAATAAGTATTAACCTTTAAGATTAATCATGTTAACCTTGGGTTAAATAAATTCCTTTCTTGATTGTAACTCACTACACCCTCACCCTATAGGAATGTAACTTTATTTGGAGGGTGGTGCGTGGTTTAAGAAAAAACACCCTTGGAAGAAATAAGTTTTTTGGTTATCAGAAAGAAAGGATCATAAAATGTCAGCAGGTCTCACTCATGGCCAGAAGATGATGTAATATCCCTAAGACCTTTTTTTTATACATTTATGTGAAGCACCTGATTTTGATAAAGGTCAGGACTACTGACCCCCGCGTGACTCTATATTCATCCCTATATGTAACAAAAGGTATATAAGCAAACCCCAAAATAAAGAAATCAGATCAGTTTCTGGAAAGACTGATACCCCCATGTCGCTTCTTTCTTGCTCCCCATTTCTCTGGCTGAATTCCAAGTTATTCAGCCTCTTTTTCTCCACTAATTTTCCTACTACACTATCCGTTTCTAATCTCTCTATATCTCTGTAATTAAATATGTATTTTTCCAAGGACGCCGACACTATCCCTACCTTCGAATTCCCTGGATCCACCGGGTCTGTACCCCGGCAAAACAGCAATAATAAGGACCTGCTGTATAGCAAGGGAACTCTTTTCAATACTCTGTAATGACCTGTGTGGCAAAAGAATCTTAAAAAGAGTGGATATATGATTCACTTTGCTATATAGCAGAAATGTTTCAAAACACAATATTTAAATCAACTATACTCCAATAAAAATTTTTTAAAGCCTTCGTTCAGTCTAATGCAGATCAACTCTTTTTATCCTTAGAAAAACTATAATCATCGTGAAACTAAATATAAAGCCTTCTAATTTTCCTCTAGTCCCCCATGTTATTGTTATTTCTACCTCCCCAATATTATTAATACAAGTTACTGCAACATTTTTCAGTAGAATATGCAGAATTAGGATAAGCCTTATTTCATCCCAAGGTAGGAATCACTCAGACCATTCTTTAGGGACCAGGTCACAGGCATGGTTCAAGGGTCTTCTTGCTTAGTAGGCTACTTACCAGGGAAGCTTTCCAAGGGTAAGTGAGCATAGGTGTGATGGCCAGTGCAAACCATAACTCCGTCGAAGACATACACCTCCTTTTTCCCTTCAGATTCCGTGACCACCTCCCATTGGCCTGAAGTGGGGAAATCAGGCTGCTTCTTCACACTGCACACAGTGGTCTAAGAAGAAAAGGGATCACCACAGGGGACTGTAGCCACAGCCTATGCAGTGGTCATCTTCCCTGACAGGTCTGTCTTTGCAGGGGCTTACACAAAGGGCTGATACCACATAAGAGGGCTAAGGCAGGGATATTTGATTTTCATACTCTACAAATAAAAACTTTTCTTGTTTGGGGCTATGGTCAGAGTGAGAAAACTTTCAGGAGGGAAGCTAAATAAAACAGAGTTGGCAGACTAATGCTGCACTATCCTCTCCTTCTAGAAAAGTACAAATGACTACTTTTCTTGGGCCATGCCTCAGTTGGTAAAGATTCTGCCTGCAATGCAGGAGACCAGGGTTTGATCCCTGGGTCGGAAAGAATCCCCTGGAGAAGGAAATGGCAACCAACTGCAGTATTCTTTCCTGGGAAAATCCCATGGACAAAGGAGCCTGGCGGGCTACAATCCATGGGATCACAAGAGTAGGACACAACTTAGCAACTAAACCATCACAACCACCACCACCGTGGTCAGAGTGAGAAAACATTCATGAGGCAACCTAGTTCAAATGAGTTGGCAAATTAATGTTGCACTGTCCTCTTCTAGAAAAGTGCAAATTACTAGTTTTATTAGGCCATGCGTGTGTGTATGCTCAGTCACTCGATCATGTCTGACTCTTTGCAATCCCCTGGACTGTAGCCCACCAGGCTCCTCTGTCCACGGGATTTTCCAGGCAAGAATACTGGAGTGGGTTGCCATTTCCTCCTCCAGGGGATATTCCTGACACAGGGATCAAAGTCTGCTGTGTCTCCTGCATTGGCAGGTGGATTCTTCACCACTGCGCCACCTGGGAAGCCCTTCTTGTACCATATGCCCTGGACCATACCCTAGGGCAATATGATACTTAAATAAGATGTGGGCTTCCCTTGTGTTTCTAAGACACTTGATGCACTAAATGCCTATTCCTCCCCATACTCCCAGACATCCTGAGATCTTCTGATGCCTTCTTATCACAAGTTCCGTTCTCACTGTCTAGTCTTAAATGTGTGACTGAGCTAATAAGGCTCCCTTTCCTAATAGAGTAGAAAAACATCTCAGTGGCTCATGTTTTATGTAAATGAACTTCTTTGACTCCCATAAATGCCCATTTTACAAATAACTAGAAAGAAAGAAGATAAAAGATGGGATAGTCAGTGGTATAGTTTTTAGCTTTAAAAACAAATACAGGTTACTCTACCTAGTCTAAGGAAACATTAAGAGTATGTCCTATGTGCTTCTAGGATTTATGACCATAATGTCTTGGTGGACTAATAACACTCTTATATACCCAAGTGATCCTATATTATTTATAGTTCCTCTCGATCATGTTCTTACTTGTACACAGGCCAGTGCTTCTGCCTGGACCATCCTTTTATGCTTTCCTCATTTGGAGATACTCACCCTTCAACATTTAGTTTGGTATTATCTCCTCTAAGAAAACATCCTTAGTGAAGTGAAGTCGCTCAGTCATGTCTGACTCTTTGTGACCCCATGGACTGTAGCCTTCCAGGCTCCTCTGTCCATGGGATTTTCCAGGCAATATACTGGAGTGGATTGCCATTTCCTTCTGCGGGGGATCTTCCCAACCCAGGGATTGAACCTGGGTCTCTCGAACACTTTACCATCTGAGCCAC
The DNA here is from genome assembly GCF_032405125.1 of Capricornis sumatraensis. Taxonomy (NCBI): domain Eukaryota; kingdom Metazoa; phylum Chordata; class Mammalia; order Artiodactyla; family Bovidae; genus Capricornis; species Capricornis sumatraensis. The sequence continues at coordinate 123,792,024 of NC_091070.1, read as the reverse complement.
CAGGGAAGTCCAAGGGTACCTGATAATTCAAGCTCTAAGGGATTAAGTGTCCCACCTCTGAGCTGCAATGTATAGATCTCAGGGCATTTATCACCCTGTAACTCTGTATTTTTTATTAATTATGCTTACAATGAAATTTTCATTTTTCTGGCTCCTAACTAGACTGTTAAATCACTGTTTTTTTGTTTGTTTTGTTTTTTTGGGTGTTTCTTCACTGATTAGTGTGGTAACAAACCTAAGTGTTTTTAACAAGTGAAGAGAAGCATCACTAGACTATAAATGACTGACTTTGGAAGTCGTCACTGGATATTGCCATTTTAATTTTGTTGTTAAATAGAAAAAGGCATGATTTAGTAGAATGATCAGAAAGTAGAAGATTTGTGCTTTTTGCCAGCTGTCAGAAATACTGGTTCTTTTATAGTCATGGCTTAAAATAACAGAAATATCATGGAAGATTTTACAGCAGGAAGGAACCAAGGAGGTGATATACTACAATCATCTTGTTTTACAAATAAAACTAAGACACGTCAAAGTTGAGGAACTTACTTGCCTGAAGTCACAAGTAGATTAGCAGCAGAACAAAGACTAGAATTTAAGATTTTTTTTCCCAATTCAGTGTTCTTTCCTCTACACCAGAGTTGACTTATTTGCTTTCTCATAACTGTTCAATAACTAATACATGGGGTTGTTGTCATCACATAAAAAATGCATTGGAAAGCACCTCAGAAAGCATAAAAGGCTAAGTGGCAAGTTGTGGAACAAGTTGTGGCACCAGAAGTTTTCAAAGTGCCCATACCTGTCAGTTCTCATTTGTTTATTGTAATCAAATGATACAGAATGAAGGCAATGAAATGAAGGTTGCTTCCTGGATCTGTAGTCAAAATACACAGAAGAGGGACTTTCCCATTGATACTTTTCAGTCAGAGAGAAGACTCAGTGTAGAGTCTATTGGATAGATACATGAGCATACCAAACCAAGCTACACATAAGCACCGCTAAATGAAACCACATTATTCATTTACTTTGTAAACAACTTCAAACACAGAGATACCCACAAAATTCCCTACCTTAAATCGAATGTACTTTAGAAGGTCAAATTCTTTGGCATACATCCTGAAATACTCCAGGACCTGGGAGTTGTGCATGAAGTTAGGATAATGATCTGGGATGGGATAGTCACTGAAGCACATCATCTCCTTAGAAGTGTTGATGATCACTGACTTGTAAATACTTGCCCTTCCTTCTTCAGGTTCTTCCTGCAGTAAATAAAAAGCATTCATAACAGCTTGAGAATTAAGGTCGTGGTTTATAAACAGCCAATTAACATTTGAAAAGTTATCTGAAATGCCAATTTTTAAAAAAGGTTATACACACACATCCCTTTATATCTCCCAGGATTTGCACCCTCATGCTGTCTCTTCCCCTTGAATCTGAGTTGTCTTTATGACTTGCTTTTGACCAACAGCATGCAGTTAGAATGATACTTGATGGCTTCCAAGACTAAGTGGTAAGTAGTCTTGCCGCTTCCACCTGGGTTTCTTAGAAAGCTTCCTCTCATAGAAGTCAGCAGCTGTGTAACAAGTCTAGCTACGCTGAGACCATCATCCTGTGAGGAAGCCCAAGCTATCCACATGAAGAGCATGTTTGTGATAGAGAGATGTGCAGCCAGCCCCCAGAAGTCCTAGTTATCCCAGCCGATGTTCTAAACATGGAAACAAAGAGGTCATAGTATGTGTCCAGTCTTAGATTAAAATGACAAGAGACTCCAAGTGAGAACTGCCCATCTGAGTACTAGTTTCAAGGTTTTTCGTGTACTTGGAACAACTGTTCTCCAGGAAACACTGTACTAATTTATAATTCTGTCCACTATGTGTTCCTATTTTACCTTATTTTCACTAATTTAAAAGACAATTATTCAGTGTTAGCAAAAATGAAATCTCAGTACAATGTTTTCTGGAGAGTAATGTGGCAAGAACATGAAAACCCTTGACACTTAGCCATTTAAAGAAAGATTTAGTATTCAGACAAAAATTTATGTTAATGTGTGTTGATAGCATTATTTGTAATATAAAAATGAAATAAGTTAAATGTCTGTGATAGTGTGATTTATAAGAAATATATATTTGGTCATCCAGATGGTCAAAATATATTTCTCATATATATTTGGTCTTTCTACCACAGTTCCTGGCTCAGAGGTCCCAAAACTCTTGTAATTTCCCAAGTGTTGAGAGTGATTAAAGTCTTTTGTTGTGTTAGTATGGTGACTCTTAGAAGGCAAATAATGGTGGGCCTGGTTACCAATGGAGCAAACCCTGTGGGTTGTAACTTTCAGTTGCCCCCTTCTGACTTCTGGGGAGGGGAGAGGGACTGGAAGTTGAATCAGTAGCCAATGCCCAGTGATTTAATTAATCATTCCTCTGTCATGAAGCCACCATAAAACCCCAAAAGAGTAGGATTTAGGGAGCTTCCAAGTTGGTGAACCTGAGAAGATCAGGAGAGCAGCGTGCCTAGAGAGGGCATGGAAGCTCAGTGTCCTTTCCCTGTGCATCTCTCTCTTTGGCTGTTCCCAAGCTACATACTTTTATAAGAAACTGGTAATCGAGTGAGTAAATGGGTTTTCTGTGTTCTGTGAGCTGCTCTAGCAAATTAAGCAAACCCAAGGAAAGGGTCATGGGAATTTATGACTTATAGTCAGTTGGTCAGAAGTATAGGTAACAACCTGGTAATGACTGGCATCTGAAGTCCAAAGTCCAAGGAGGGGTCATTGGAATCTCCAAACTGTAGCCAGTTGGTCAGAAGCACTGGTAATAACCTGAGTTTATGACTTGGTGTCTACAGTAGGGCTGAGGGGGCAGTCTTATAGGACTGAGCTCTCATTTTGTGGAATCTGAAACTATCCCTGGGTAAATAGAATTGAGTTTAATTCTTGGACATCTTGCTAGTATCTGAATGTTGTTTGTTGGTGTCTGGGGACCATCCCCCACATGCATATACACACCCACACACACTTGCTTTGGTCTCAGAACCATTTAATGCCCAACAAATACACTGTATTTGAGAATCACTACTCTAGATCCTTGCTACCTGAAGTATGATCTGTGAACTAGCAGGCAGAGATATCTCTTGGGAGACTGTTAGAAAGGCAGAATCTCAGGCCCCACCCCGACCTACTGAATTGGAACCTGCCTTTCTAGCAAAATCCTCAAGATTCTCCCAGGTAGCTCAGTGGTAAAGAATCTGCCTGCCAATGCAGGAGGCGCAAGAGACACAGGTTCAACCTCTGAGTTGGGAAGATGCCCTGGAGGAGGGCATAGCAACCCATACCTGTATTCTTGCCTGGATAATCCCATGGACAGAGGAGCATGGTGGGCTACAGTCCATAGGGTTGCAAAGGATTGAACATGACTGAAGTGACTTAGCACACACAAACAGGGGTGTTGTACTGACCACATAAAATAGCACAGTATCTATCCAGACTGCTATATTAGCCTTAACTGAAACATCACAAACAATGGTTTTTTAACTCTTTTTAAAATTGTTTTGATTATGGACAATTACCTTAACCAATTTGTACCCCCTTTTCCCTTTCTGGGCTTTGCAGGTGGCCCAGTGGTAAGAATCTGCCTGCCAATGCAAGAGATGTGGGTTCGATCCCTGGGTGGGAAAGATCTCTTGGAATAGGAGATGGCAACGCACTCCAGTATTCTTGCCTGGAAAATCCCATGGACAGAGGATCCTGGTGGGTTAAAGTCCATGGAATCACAAAGATTCCAACACAACTGAGCACGCACCCATGCACTTCCTTTTTAGGGCTTTTCTGCTGGCTCAGTGGTAGAGAATCTGCCTACCAATGCAGAAAACACAGGTTCAAATCTGGGTTGGAAGATCCCCTGGAGAAGGAAATAGCAATCTGCCCTAGCAGTCGTGCCTGGGAAATCACACGGACAGAGGACCCTAACAGACCACAGTTCATGGGGTTGCAAAAGAGTCCACATAACTTAAAGACTAAACAACAAAGGGCTGTTTATCATGCAGAGACAGTCTTCTCTTTTTTCCATCAACAAACAGATATTTGGATGTTGGGTATTACTGAGCATTCAATGGCCATAAAGGAGTGTGTTCATTGGCTTTGCCCACATTAGAGATGATTTTCCCCTGGTTTTTAGAGAAGGATTTTTGAATTTCAGAATCCTGGATTGATCATTCCCATTTCTTTGCCCTGTACTTCAGGATCTCATTCTTGTTGGCTGCTAATAATGTTTTCACAAGTCTCTTTTCAAGTCTCTTCTAACCTATCCTACAAATTTCAACCAAAGTGTTCTTTCTAGGGTATGGTTGTACCTCTTCTCTAATTAAACTTTTGGATGCTGCTCCGTTTTCTATAGTTTGTTTTTCAGTTTAGGATTCAGAGACCCCCATAATGTCTTATAGTTTATATATTCTTTATCTCCCTAATTCGATTGTAAACCCCTTGAATTATATTTATGATCTTTCCCACAGTATATAAAGTTATAAATAGCACTTAGTAGATATTTAATAGATGTATGGTGAATTACATTGAGAAAGGTACATATAGAAAAAAGAAGTAAATTTCACATAATGCATAACAAACTAATGAAATACATCAAATTCATTTCAAAAAGAGTTGAATAAGATATTTTTATCTTATAAAAATTTGTTGTAAGGAAAATTGCAAAGTAATATAAAATCAAATGCATGAAGATATTCAATTTATATTATTTAAAATAGCTATTAATTAGAAATCACTTAAATGGCCCCTCCTCCAATAGGCAAATGGTTTAATAAATTATGATCTCAGTATGATGTAGAATTTATCTTCCACACCACTTCTTAAGTATCCTGATAAATTCAAAGCAGATCCTGTCAGCCCACTGCTTACTGGCTTCTACTGATTCCATGTGGGAAACCAGATTTCTTATTCTAAAACTCAGCATGTTGCATAATCCTAATCTACTTTATTATCTTCATTTATTGTTCTCCTCAGTTAACTTCAAGCTTCTGAGTCATTAGATTGTTTTTGAAACATTCTAGACTCTTTTACAACTTTAAACTTTTGTAATACTACTGCTTCTTCATTTGGAAAATTCTTATCAGTCATTCAAGAGTCCCATCAAATGTGACTTCTTGGGAGAAGTATTTCTTGTTCTCTCCACTGAGTTAAATGCTCCCATTCAATCTCCAAACTGCCAAAACTCTCTGCTCATATTGCCATCAAGGCGACTTAGAATACACAGTAGTCTACATTTGTTACTATGACTGTGAGATACCCAAAAGTAGAGTTTGTGTCTTATTTTTTGCATTTCTGATGTGTGTGTGTGTGTGTGTGTGTGTGTGTGTGCACTCAGTCGTGTCTGACTCTTTGCAACCGCATGGACTGTAGCCCACCAGGCTCCTCTGACAATGGAATTTTCCAGAATACTGAAGTAGGTTGCCCTTTCCTACTCCAGAAAGTATATATCTTCCCAACCTGGTATATAGTGGATGCTTAATAAATGATTTGAAATGAATTAATGAGTGAATTATAGAGATTGAATTTGGAGACACTTAAAAATGTGATTTTGAAATCTGTAAAGGAACACTGAAAATAGCCTAGGCTATAACTTTAAGTGGAAAAAGTAATATACAAAATTAAATTTACATTGGAATCATCAAATATAATATTATGTATGCCCGGGACAACTGTATGCCTGTGTCTACCCATGTTTACATAATTACACATTGTATAATCTCTACCCTGTTATATGAGTATATTTTATTTATTATAAATCAATAAAACTTGAAGGTAGGAAAAACAAATTGATTTATTAAGGAGGTTGGATTTTTCTTTTATTTTTGTAGAAATATTTATATCACACCTTCATGATAAAACCCTTTGGCAAACTAGGAATAGGGGGAAACACCTTCAATTTGATAAAGAACATCTACAAAATACTTACAGGTAACATTATACTTTGAAGAAGGGAATGGCAACCCACTTCAGTATTTTTGGCTGGAGAATCCCATGAACTGAGGAGCCTGGTGGGCTACCATCCATGGGGTCGCAAAGAGTTGGACATGACTGAGCGACTAACACAACATTATACTTAATACTGAGAAAATGAACAATTTACCCATAAAACTGAGAACGAAGCAAGGACAGCCTCTCTTAACACTTCTATTAAACACTGTATTAGAAATCCTAACTAATGTAATAAGGTAAGAAATGGCAATAAAGGTATACATATTGGGTAGGAATAAGTAAAATGATTTTTTATTTGAAGATGATATGACTGTCTATGTAGAAAATTCCAAAGAATTTTTTAAAATTCCTGGAGCTAATAAGCAATTATAGCAGGGCTGCAGGCTACAGAGGTAATATATAAAAGCCAACTGCTTTCCTATATACCAGAAATGAAAAATCGGACTTTGAAATGAAAAACCATACCATTTATAATAATACTCCCCAAATTAAATGCTTACGTAAAAATCTAACAAAATATGTATGAGACTTATATCCAGGTAATATAAAACACAGAAGAAAATCAAAGATATAAATAAATGAAAACATATTCTATACTCATAGATTGGAAGACTCAATATCGTTAAGACGTCAGTTTTCCCAACTTGATCTATAGATTCAGTGCAATCCTAGTCAGTCTCCCAGCTAGTTATTTTGTAGATGTTGACAAACTGATTCTAAAATTTATGTTGAAAGACAAAAAGCCTAGAATAGCCAACTTTGCCCTTAAGTGTGGACTGTGCATAGTGACTTTCTTCCAAAGAGTACAGTATGACATGGGAGAAAAAAAGAGAAACTTCACAGTGACAAACCCTGATAAACACCACTTCAAGCCAGGTTGTCAAGATTAACATCAATCTGTGTGATAAGTGTGATAGAGTGTAACATTGATATGATGTGATGAGAATGGCACGCTACCTCTAAGGTCTTTCTCCCCAAAATTCATAACCCCAGTCTAACCACGATGAAAACATCAGACAAATCCCAACTGAGGGACTTTCTATAAAATATCTAACCAGTTATTCTCAAAACTGTCAAGATTATCAAAAACAATGAAAGGCTAAGAAACTGACACAGCCATGAGGAGCCTAAGGAGACATGACAGCTGGAACAGGAAAAGGTCATTAGGAAAAATAAGCCTAAATAAATCTGAATAAAGCATGGACTTCAGTTAATAATAAGGTATCAATATTGGTCCATTAATTACAACAAATGTTATCACACTAAAGTAAGAGGTTAATAATATCTGGGCATGAGGTATATGGGAACTCTGTACTATTTTCCTAATAATTCTGTAAACCTAACACAGTTCTAAAATTAAAGTTTATTTAAACATATTATTTGTAATAGCACATTAAAAAATTAATTAGTGGTTAGGTCCTTTTGAAAACAAGGTGTTTGTGAAGGCAGGGGTAGAAATATTCTTAACTGTTAAATTTGACTTCATTCATTAAGCAGATATTTCTAAAGTAATAAAAACACTATATTAAGGACTTCCCTTGGAGAAGGCAATGGCAACCCACTCCAATACCATGGATGGAGGAGCCTGGTAGGCTGCAGTCCATGGGGTCGCTAAGAGTCGGACACGACTGAGCGACTTCACTTTCACTTTCATGCACTGGAGAAGGAAATGGCAACCCACTCCAGAGTTTTTACCTGGAGAATCCCAGGAACAGGGGAGCCTGGTGGGCTGCCGTCTATGGGGTCGTACAGAGTCAGACACAACTGAAGCGACTTAGCAGCAGCAGCAGCAGCAGCCGCAGGGACTTCCCTGATGGTCCAGTGGCTAAAACTCCACACTGTACCAAAGTAGAGGGCGTGGATTCGATCCCTGGTTAGGAAACTAGATCCGACATGCCACATCTAATATTTCTCATGCTGCAACTAAAGATCCTGCATGCTGCAACCAAGACCCAGCGCTGCCAAAATAAAAAGCAAAACAAAACGAAAAACAAAAAACCTCATGATCTTAATGCTAAAAAATACACTCTGTCCTTGTTTTCCAAAGGTTTGAAGTTTCCAAATAGAAGGAGTAGACTGATGCTTTCCACAGCAGGTCTGTTGGGGGTCACTGAGCTAAATGAATCACAGATCTTACCCTTTATATGTGACAATAATCATGTATTTGTATTAATTTTCAAATAATTAAGACAATGAAATATTGTATCTCCACAAAAACCTTCAAGCCCTTCTAAACACCCCATTGGTAGTGCTTGGTAGTGCTTATTACTGTCAGCTCACTACTTTATAACTGAGGGCAGAGCAGTATCAGGTCAGTGAGTAGAAAAAGGAGCTTCCACTCCTGCATTTTAGTATTTTCTACCGTCAGTGAATAATCTTCCCTATACAGACATACTTTGATCATACTTCCTGCCTAAGCACATGACTTGCATTGAATAGGAAATTCATGTGAAAAAAAAAAATAATGGGGACATAGGGTAGTGTAATTTAAACTGAAGGGATCAGAGGCAATAGTAAGGGCAGAAGAATGGAGAAAAATGACTTACCTTCAGTGGGAGGAATGAGAACAGTATGGACCTTCTATTCCTTTGACAGACTCTCAGAATCCCATCGGACCCAGTTGTCTTAGGACTGTTCTCAATGTTGTCTTCACACAGGGATCACATGGGGAACTCTAAAATACTAATGCCTGGTCCCTTCTCCCAGAGACCCTGTTTTATTTTTATTTATTTATTTTTTAATTTTTATTTTTACTTTATTTTGCTTTACAATACTGTATTGGTTTTGCCATACATTGACATGAATCAGCCACGGGTATACATGAGTTCCCAATCCTGAACCTCCCTCCCACCTCCCACCCCATATCATTTCTCTGGATCATCCCCATGCACCAGCCCCAAGCAACCTGTATCCTGTATCAAACATAAACTGGTGATTCGTTTCTTACCTGATAGTATACATGTTTCAATGCCATTCTCCCAAATCATCCTACCCTCTCCCTCTCCCAGAGTCTGAAAGTCTGTTCTGTACATCTGTGCCAGAGACCCTGTTTTAATTACTCCCTGTCTATGGAGAAGGCGATGGCACCCCACTCCAGTACTCTTGCCTGGAAAATCCCATGGGCAGAGGAGCCTGGTGGGCTGCAGTCCATGGGGTGGTGAAGGGTCGGACACGACTGAGCAACTTCACTTTCACTTTTCACTTTCATGCATTGGAGAAGGAAATGGCAACCCACTTCAGTGTTCTTGCCTGGAGAATCCCAGGGGCGGGGAGCCTGGTGGGCTGCCATCTATGGGGTCGCACAGAGTCGGACACGACTGAAGCGACTCAGCAGCAGCAGCAGCAATATGTAGATAAGGTTGAAATCTACTGATAAGAGGTCATGTGCTGGCCCTAGAAAGCTCAGGGAACCAGAGTTTATCCCATCCACCTCAGAAGTCCTTTCTCCACACATTCTTAGCTAAATTGCAAAATATCTAAGGGCAGAGGCAAGAGGTTATATAACTCTGTTTCCTCATCATCTAATATAGTCTGAGGTCCAGAAATGTTTATTCAATAAACCATTATTGATTTTGTTTTAAAGATGCAATGTCATCCTCATTTATCACACGGGAAAGCAGGAGTAAAGGCTGAAGGTCAAAGGTTTCCATGTTGGTTGTGCATTAGAAATAACTAGTGGAGAATTTTATTGGCACTCCAGGCCAATAAAGCCAGAATCTGGATGGGCTGATAGCAGTATTTGTTAAAGTTTATTAAAGTTCCCACGTGATTGTTCAGTGTGCAGCCAAAGTTAACAGCCACTGCTCTATAGTTAACCTTCTAACTTTGTATCCATTCAGTTTTCTTTTTTAGAGGGAGATATATTTAAGACTTTAAAAGATCTATCCATCTAAGAGTGGTTATTACTTAATTTTATATTTTAAATCAAAATGTATTAAATATGCCTTATTTTACATTATATTGTATCAATATGGTACCTTTGTATAACATATACACTTTAGAACTTTACTACTCAAAATGTAATTATCAGCAGGATCAACAACACTTGGGGGATTATTTGAAATACAGCATCTAAGCACCACCCCCAGATTAATGAATCAGAATGTACATTTTAGCAAAATCTCCAGTGATTCATTTTCATTTTCAAGTTTGAGAAGCACTGCTATGGTATGCATTGAGATTTTTAAAATTTAACTAAAATTAAACTAAATTTAAAATTAAAAATTATTCTACAGCATTGCATACTTATTAAAACCTCAACATTTCCCAAGCAGTTTATCATTTTAAGCCACTTTGTTTATAAAGTAATACTGTAGTAATGAACGTTAAAGCGATATGTCTCACGTCACTACCTATGTTTCACACTCAGTCTGATCTAACATTAATGAAGAGGTCAAGAAGAAAGGCATGCATACTGAATCCCTGAGACCTATTACAAGAAAGAAAATGGAAGCCCTGAGTCCCCAGTGACTTACTGGACACCTCGTAGCAACAGTGGAATTCCAATATGCTTGGGATGATCTTATATATGAAACCTCCAATGAAATTATAAAAATGTGAGACGGGTAGGGTGGGGGAGAAGGCTCCAAATAACAAGCAAGGAGGTGAAAGAAAAGCAGATCTCAAAGGAATGTTTGAGGAAACCAGCATCAACATGTGGAACATGCTTAATCTGCAATTAACAAATGTTTATAATACCTCAGGCTTCACAACTGTGTAACTGGAATATGTGAAAATGAAGGTCTATTTCCACAAGCAGTCTAAGCAGCCACCCAAGAAATTTTCCATCTTAAGGATTCATTTATAAAATGCAAATGTTTGGTGCCTAATACATGCCAGGCATGGCCTTTGGCTCTAGAATTATAGTGGTGTGTATGTGTGTGCATATAATATATGTAAAAATATGTGTTATATATAATAGACACAGATGTGGTCTGTCTTAACAGAAGTCAGAGCATTATGATGAAATATAGCTTATTTATTTTCAAGTAAGCAGTTTATAAGGTGTTGAAATTTTGCCAAGAGTATCATCAGAACAAACTTCAAGCTGAGTTTTTAACAGAGAAGTTTAAGCCACTTTGGAGATAAAAGCTATAAACCTGATAATCAGGTAGGATGGTGAACCTTCAACCGATTTCTTACCTGATCAGTAGTTGCCTAGGATGCTTACCAGACATCAAATGTGTGGGCCCCACATTCGGCCTACTGAATAACAACTGATGTGTAGCACTTATTGTGCCACTGTCACTAGTGATGACCTAATTATTCACTTAACCTCCACAATAACTCTGTGAAGGGGGTATCAGAGAGGTTTAATGATTTTCCCCGAAGTCACAGTAATGCTAGTAGGTGCAGACACAGGATTTGAACTCAGACTATGCTCTTAAACTCTACACTATGTTGTGGCTGGGTTTCTAAAGTAAAATTTTCTATTGATTACAAAATATTAATTAACAGTCTTTTCAGTGCACGTGCAAGACTGATTATGACCGAGGCATGGTGGTGTGCTAAGGGGTATTCACCCTGGATCTGAATGAGAACTACTGTCAGAGCTAGTCACCAAGACAGAGCCAAGATGCAAAACAGCGGCGCTGTTGTTCAACTAAGGAATGCTGTGAAACCGCTTTAAAGTAACTGGCAAACACTGTGTTTGTCTTTATGAAACAGGAAACAAAGCTGGACACCTTTATACCATTCACTGGCTCTAAAAAGTGAGCTGAAAAGCAAACCCAATGGATGTTGCTTTGGAGGTAGTTAAGGAGGTTAATATTCTTTAACATATAATAAGCTTAACTATCATTTAAGTTAGATGATACCTTATTATGTTAGTTGCAGGGCTGGGTGTGCATATTAAAACAACAACTTTATCTGTGCAGGACAAGAAAATCTAGTTGCATGCACCCTCTGGCCTCCTCTGAAGATATGACTACTGATTTGACTTCTCAAGCAAAGAAAAAGTTCAAAGAATTTTTTGATTCTTTTAAGCCAGATTTTATATCCTATTCAGGGACTGGAATTATTATAGAATTGTTTAAAGTTACTAGAATTTTTTAAAAGGAAGGAAGGAAGGAATAAACAAACAAACAAACAAAACAGTAAGATTAGAAAAGACTGAAAAGAGGAATTACTGGAAGGAGCTGTAACCTATATTCTAGATCAATTACTGATTAATGCAGACCAAGAGTAACCACTCTAAATTTTCTAGCCACTTCACATATTGTCATTTTGTTACACCCTGCCACTACAGAGATTGTTGCCCTCTTCCAGATAGCAGCAAAACTTATTACAGACACTCCCCAACTTACCATGATTCAACTTGTGATTTTTTTTGACTTTACAATAGTTTTAAAGCAATATTCATTCAATAGACACCATATTTCAAATTTTGAATTTTAATCTTTTCCTGGGTTAGCAATATTTTGTGCCATACTCTGGTGCTGCTGGGCAGTGGCAGCTTCCCCCCAGTCACAGATCAGGAGGGTAAACAACTGATCAGTTTACAACCATTCTGGTTTTCATGCTCAGTACAGTATTCAATAAATTATAAAATATTCAACACTTTATTACAAAATAGGCTTTGTGTGAGATGATTTTGCCTGTGTAGGCTAAGATGAGTGCTTTGAGCACATTTAAGGTAGGTTAGGTGCAGCTATGGTGTTAGGGGGTGGTTTAGTCACTAAATCGTGTCCAACTCTTGCAACCCCAGGGACTATAGCCCTCCAGTATCCTCTATCCATGGGATTTCCCAGGCAAGAGTACTGGAGTGGATTGCCATTTCTTTCTCCAGGGGATCTTCCTAACCCAAGGATCAATCCTGCCTCTCCTGCATTGCAGGTGGGCTCTTGCATTGTAGGCAGTCTCCTGCATAGCAGGCAGGTTCTTTACCAAGTTAGGTGTATTAAATGTATTTTAAGCAAAGGATATTTTCAATTTATGATGGGCTTATCAAGATATAATTTCATTGTCAATCAAAGAAGATCTGTAAATGAAAATGATCTCTGTGCCATTTTCATAGTCATCAGTAAAGGGGGGAAAAAAAAGTGATATATCTGTCCCATTTTTGCTGCCAGCCTTGGGAAAGAGGAACTTGCATAGAACCTGAGGTGATGGTTGCTGAGAAGGGATCAGCAAACTGAAGTCTAGCAGGCTGAATCACTATGAAGCCCATCATATTTCCTGACACAAGATAAAGTATCTTTTGCACCTAGTTACAGCCAGAGTTCCCAGTATTAAGGAACCAGGAGATTTACCTGGAACCGCCACAGCCCTCCGATGTCATGAGACCTTTCAAAGCAGAGGGGCTCCAAGCCTTCTTCCAGGCAGCACTTGATAGACGTGAGCCCACTTACACCTGCCCCAATCACAGCAATTCTTTTCTTGGCCATGGTCTCCAGAGATCTTCACAGGGCTGGGTCAGTGGAACCTGTCCAAAAGAAAGGATGACAAAAGATAGAAAACACACATCAATTAACATCTTTCAGTAAGACTTGGACATGGCATTAATAAATAAAGGCTGAAACAGCAGATACCTTTGAGGAAACCAGATACCAGTGTCCTCCTAGCCACAGGGAATTACTACACCTTGGATGGGAGAGCCCTGCGGCTGCAAGACCCAGATCTGAGACCCAGAGCTGAGAGGTCGGCTATGGTACCCGAACTCAATGCCTTTGCCTCAACACCAGCAGATCCTACAGCTGCGATCTGGTGCACACTGCAATTTTGGCTCTTTTCAAAGATATATAAAGCAACAAAACACCAACATCAGCAATAGCCAATGGGGAAGGGCTGTTCGGCTCCACACTTCTCAGCCAACACCCCGCCCACTCAGCCGCAACCTTTTCCCCAGCTGACGGAACGAAAAGTGGGCCAACTCAGTTTAAGCAGAAAGGATTAACCCTACAACCTCTCGGTTTTTCAGCTATAGATGCTCGAAGTCTCAAATACTCTCAGGGGGAGATCCAAGCAGCCGGAATTTCCGTCGTTCGCCTCTCCCATTCACTTTGAACTTCCTGGTGTTTGTCTTAAAGTGACAGACGCCTCCTGGTGAAGGGAAATTGTCAACACCACCACCAAGCAAGTCTTGCTCCAAAAGCTTAAGTGGAGAACATCTGGCTTTCGGGAGATCTGATAAACCACTTTGGGACCCCCTCGTCCACCTTTTGGCCTCAACACCCAAAACTGGATCTTTGGTTCTGTGCTTGTTATTCAGTCATTCAGTCGTATCTGATTCTCTGCTACCCCATGGACTTAAGGACGTCAGGTTTCCCTGTCTTTCACTATCTCCCAGAGCTTGCTCAAACTCATGTCCATTGAGTTGGTGATGCCATCCAACCATCTCACCCTCTGTCATCTCCTTCTCCTCTTTCCTTCAATCTTTCCCAGCATCAGGGTCTTTTCTGATGAGTTGGCTCTTTGCATCAAGTGACCAAAGTATTGGAGCTTCAGCTTCAGCATCAGTCCTTCCAAATTAATAATCAGGTTGATTTCCTTTAGGGCTAACTGATTTGATCTCCTTGCAGTCCACGGGACTCTCAAGAGTCTTCTTCAGCACCACAGTTCAAAAGCATCAATTCTTTGTGACCACCCAGGGATGCCCCCTCTGCTATTTGGGCTTCCCTGATGGCTCAGCAGCTAAAGAATCTGCCTGCAATGCAGGAGACCTGGCTTCAATCCCTGGGTTGCGAAGATCCCCTGGAGAAGGAAATGGCAACCCACTCCAGTATCCTCCCCCCCCGCCCCCGCCCCACTCCAGTATTCTTGCCTGGAGAATCTCTTGGGCAGAGGAGCTTGGCGGGCTACAGTCCATCAATTTGTAAAGAGCCTGACACAACTGAGCAACTTTCACTTCACTTCAAATGGTTCTATGCTACTGATAGAAATTTTCTTTAAAATATCCATGCACTGACCTGGGTGCTGGGGTCCAGTGAGGAGTGAGTGGATTGGTTTCTACTTAGAGGAGCTTAGAGTTTAGTAGTGGAGAAGGCAACGGCACCCCACTCCAGTACTCTTGCCTGGAAAATCCCATGGACAGAGGAGCCTGGTAGGCTGCAGTCCATGGGGTTGCAAAGAGTCAGACACCACTGAGCGACTTCACTTTCACTTTTCACTTTCACGCATTGGAGAAGGACATGGCAACCCACTCCAGTGTTCTTGCCTGGAGAATCCCAGAGATGGGGGAGCCTGGTAGGCTGCCGTCTATGGGGTTGCACAGAGTTGGACACGACTGAAGCAACTGAGCAGCAGCAGCAGCAGCAGCAGAGTTTAGTAGGGAGGACAATACACAAACATAATTTCAAAAAACTAAAAATACTTTTAAAAGGCTCTTTTTCTCACACAGTTACCTGTGCAATTAAAAACACAAAATATCCACTTTTAAAAAGTAACAGATTTTTTCAAATCATGCAGAAAAGACCAATGTAATGATATAGGACTTCACACAATGGGTCAGAATCAGGGTCCATTCAACCCAGGAGTCTGTTTTGACAGGTGTAAGGGGTTCTGGGAGAGGTAGGTTATGGCTGATACCGTGCATCTTTGTGCACCCTGTACTACTCCCTGAGTCAACTTTACTGAAGATGATTTGATGCCAATAATACCAGCACTGGGTTTTGACTTACCTCACCCCAAAAGTATCCTTCCTAGACCAATGGTTATTTTTCAAGGGTTTACCTTGTATGGTGCAACAGATGTAATTGGGAATGGACACATGTAATCCTCTGAGCAACTTCATAATGTATGTGTTTTGGAAGTGAAAATGCAGGGGGGTACACTGGCAGTCTGGCTTTGGGCCTGGGTGTCAATCACCATATATAATTCTCCTTTATGAGGATATTTTTTACATCTAATTTAGTCACAAGTCCTTCCATTTCTCATCTCTCTTTTCTTTGCCTAAATCCTGCCTTTACAGTTTATACTTTCATTGAACTGCTTTTAGCTGATCATGCTGCTAAGTCACTTTAGTCGTGTCCAACTCTGTGCGAACCCATAGAGAGCAGCCCACCAGCCTCTGCCATCCCTGGGATTCTCCAGGCAAGAGCGCTGGAGTGGGTTGCCATTGCCTTCTCCAATGCATGAAAGTGAAAAAAGGAAGTGAAGTCTCCCAGTCGTGTCCGACTCTTAGTGACCCCATGGACCGCAGCCTACCAGGCTCCTCTGTCCATGGGATTTTCCAGGCAAGAGTACTGGAGTGGGTTGCCATTGCCTTCTCCTAGCTGATCATAGCTTGTCTTATTTTGACTACTTTAAAATATGTTTAAAAATAGATCTTTGGTTTAGGAAATCATTTGGCTTTGTCAGAAAAACTTCTGCCCACAATATGGTCTGAATTATATGAACACACAGACACATACATGCACAGTGGGAAACACATGACATCAACATAGCCTAATGGGAGAATAAAGGGAAAGAAGCTTAAGGATAGAGTTTAAATTCTCAGTAATTTTAAAAAGAGGGTTTTTTTATGTGGTTCTGTCTTTTTTGATATGGTTCTTATTTATCAAAATACCATTTATCTCTCAAGAGTGATATTAAGATAAGCTAGTCAAAAATTTCTCATTTTTCTAAAAAAGCCACTATTAACTATTGTTCTGGATTCTTTTCTCACTTTGCTTCAGAAATCTTTTTTTTATCGTTTATAGATTTTTTTTTTTACTTTACAATATTGTATTTAACTAGTGTGCTCACCATCAAATACCACAAAATAGAATGCCTTTTGTCACCAAATATCTTTTCTTCTGTCTAATGCTACTTTCTCCTAGAAAGAAAAAGCAGGGTCTTTTCTTTTTTCAGTTACCTAAATGCATCTTCATTGAGATTTCAAAATATTAACCTCTCATCTTATCACTGCCCAAAATTTATGGTAGTGGAAGGGCCACTGAATACTAAAGAACAAGAAGTTCTCATACAATTATCCTGTCTCTTCTACTAGACCATGATTTATTGGGTACTGGAGAAGCAAGTGACTTCCTTTGCATTAGTGAGGTGCTCAACTACAAGAAACCAACCCATGTCTGAGGGAGGTAATTACAAGTTGCCCAGAGATCCCTGAATTTGAGATGGATTTGGCACCTGGATGGAATTTGGAGTTGTCTCCCTTGGGGTGGGGATGAGCAGAACAGAAGGAAGAACACAGAATTTTAGTGACTAGAGGGGTGTCAGACTGCTAACTCTTCACTGAAATCTGTTTTCCTCATATTATAGCATTATAGGACTGTAGGTGGGATGGGGCTACCCAAATAACAACTGTATTTCCCAGTTTCCCTTGCAGCTACTTGTCTAAGTATGACCGAGTCCTCACTTAGGAATATAAAAAGAGGTGACTAGGCAAGTTCTGCCCAATCTATTTAAAAGGCACTAGTTTGCCCTGGTTTGCCCTGAACTTCTGAGCTATTTTCTTACCTGTGGCCTAGAATATTGATAACTAGAGAGACCTTTGGAAACTATGTATTGAAGTAGGTCCATCATCAGATTGAGGCTCTAAATGACTGGATCTCCTAATCTGATCTATTAATCTTGGTCAGTTATACGAGAGATAAATAAATTGCTATTTTATTTGTGCTATTAAATTTTCAATTTTGCTATTTACAACTGCTTTTACAACTTTTTACAACAATTAATTTTTACAATTAATCTTAGCATCAATATTTTTTGGACCTGTAGCTTTTTAAAGACTGATATCATTCATAAAAGTTTTCAGTTATAAATGTGAACTTACAATAGGTACTTTTAAACATAAAATTCTAAAAAGTATTTTAATGCAACCATTTTATATACTGGAAGTGTAACCTAAAATTAAATTATTTATAAATTGGATAATTTTGAATTTACTAGAGATTCCTAGTTATGGGAAAACTGATGAATATGTTTATAAACTGAATAGTACTCTCTCCCTACTGAATCAGTTTTACCATTTCAGAATAATACAAGAATTACCTTTAAAAGTTAGTATTTTAAAATGTAATTTTATTTTAATGCTCTACTACTTTCACTGTCTTGTAATTCATTACTTTCAAACTTGGCATGGATGTCGGTTTTAAATTCTTGTGAAATGTTTTAAACCTTAACTCAAATTTTCTCTCTATTTAGGCTAACTGCAAATTTGCAAGTGAGTATATACAAACTCAGGTTTCCCTGGTAGCTCGGCTGGTAAAGAATCTGCCTGCAATGCAGGAGACTCCGGTTCGATCCCTGGGTTGGGAAGATCTCCACTCCAGTATTCTTGCCTGGAGAATCCCCATGGACAGAGGAGCCTGGCAGGCTACAGTCCATGGTGTCACAAAGAGTCCAACACGACTAAGCGACTAAGCACAGCACATATATGTGCTCAACTTTGACTAAAGTCTTTCTACAGGTGAAGGGCAGGCAGAGGACATGCTGGGGGTGTCCTGTTTCAGTTGTGCTTCCTGTGCATCCAGTGCGGCATGCCATGCTCTTGTGCACAAAAACGAGCAATGGAAGACCCTTCCCTTTGTGATTTTCAGAGACGATTGGAAACACAGAATATAAACCCATCAGAAAGATTTAAAGATACTTAAAAATACCATTAAGAAAAAAGCAGGTGGAACGTCGCCAATGAAGAAATGGCTGGGTTCTGTAAAGTTAAGCAATTTTAATAAATTGTTGAAAATCGGAATACATTTCCCCATAGAAACAATATCTTTTCCCATGGTTAAGGCACTGGAAATGTTGTGAAAACCAACTGAGGCACAAAAGAAAGTTAAAATTCTGAATCAGTAGGGAATGGAAAATTTGTAGTAATGGCTCATTCACATAGAGAAGAACAACAGTCGTATCAGATGAGTCTCTGGGGCTCTTGTCTTTCCGTTCATTCCTCAGACACAGGGTCCTGCTGACCTGCACATCACAGACTGTTGGGATGTGGTCTAGGGTAGGGACAGTGCAGATCATGAGAAGTAGACGAGTCTAGGAACGGTTCAGAGGTAGAATGGCCGTAATGATGGATATGGAGCAGAGGAGTCATACAGAGTTTTCTTGTGCATGTTCCCAGCCAATACCCACCTCTAGAAGCAGGCATTGTTCTCTTCTATCACCATAGATTCCTTTCACTTTTGTTTGTTTTTTTATTACTGAGGTGTAATTGACATATATTTAGTTTCTGGTGTACAGAATTTATACATCTGAATATATTTGTATATGATGAAATGGTGAAATGATCACCACAATAAGTCTGGAGA
Organism: Capricornis sumatraensis; assembly: GCF_032405125.1. NCBI lineage: Eukaryota > Metazoa > Chordata > Mammalia > Artiodactyla > Bovidae > Capricornis > Capricornis sumatraensis. The sequence goes on along the minus strand of NC_091070.1, from coordinate 123,772,851 downwards.
ACATCTGATACTTTAATTTGTTCTTGAACGTCATATAAATTGTACAATATATACTTTCTGTGCTTGGAATCATTACACAATGTAGTGTTTTTAAGTTTTATCCATTCTCTTATTGATGAATATTTGGATTATTTCCACTTTTTGGTGTAATGAAAAAGGTGTTTTATTCTTAAACAAGTCTTTTTTTTTTTTTTGGATTTCTGGTCTCAGTTTTCTTATGTGCCCAAGTGGAATTGCTGAGTCATAGGTAGGAATAATGTTTAACTTTATAGGTAATAGGTAAGTATAATGTTTAACTTTAGTTGACACTGCCAAAAAGTTTTCCAAAGAGGTTGTGCCATTTACACACTCACTAGCAATATATAAAAATTCTAGTAGCTCCATAGCCTCTCAACACTTTGTACTGTTACCCATACTTGTGGGCATGTGGTATTATCTTATGGTGTTTTTAATTGGAATTTCCCTGATGACTGATGATATTGAACCTCTTTCCACTTAATTTCTTGGCCATTTATATATCTTCTTTGCAAAGTGTTTGTGAAAGTCTTTTGCCCATTTTTAAAAAGCTCAGTGGTTTTAGAATTGAGTTGTAAGAATTCTTTGTGGAATCTGGTTACAAATTCTTTACAGATATATGTATTTCAAATTTTTTCTTCCAGTCTGTGACTTAACTTTTCACTTTCTTTTTAAAAATAATTAATTATTTATTTTTGGCCGTGCTGAGTCTTCATTTCTGCACGTGGGCTTTCTCTTGTTTCCATGAGTAGAGGTTACTCTCTAGTTGTGGTGCACAGGCTTCTCATAGCGGTGGCTTCTCTTGTTGTGGACAACACTCCAGGACATGCAGGCTTCAGTAGCTGTGATGCCCAGGCTCAGCAGTTGTGGTACATGGGCTTAGTTGCTCTGCACCATGTGGGCAGGGATGGAACTGACCGGGTTGCATTCCTGACAGGGATGGAACTCATATCCCATTGTAAATGGTATTATTTTTACATTTTCATATTTCAGTTGTTTGTTACAAGTATAAAGAAATACTATTAATATTCGTATATTGACTTTGTATCACATGGCCTTGCTAAATTCACTTAATCTAGTAGTTTGCATATTCCTTGGATATTCTATGTACACGATCGTGTCATTTATGAGTACAGTTTTACTATTTCCTTTGCAATTAAATTTTTTTCTGTCCTATTACACTGACAGGAACTCCAATACAGTGTTGAATAGAAGTGGTGATAACAGATAACCTTGTCTCGTTAGAGGGAAACATCCACTATTTCACCATTGTGATGTTATTTGCAAGTTTTAGGTAAATAATTTTTATCAAATTGAGAAAGTTTCCTTCTATTTTTAGTCAGCTAATAGTTTTTATTATGAATGGGTGTAAAATTTTATAAAATGCTTTTTCTTTATCATTTTTGGTTGTTGTTAAATTTTAACTAATTAATTTATTTTTATTTTGACTGCACTGGGTCTTCATTGCCGTGTGGGCTTTCTCTAGTTTCATCCAGCAGGGGCTAATCTGATTGTGGTGCATGGGCTTCTCATTCTGGTGGCTTCTCTTGTTGTAGAGCACAGGCTCTAGGGTGCAGGGGCTTCAAAAGTTGTGGCATGTGAGCAATGTGGTTATGGCACATGGACTTAGTTGCTCTGCAGCATGTGAACTCTTTCTGGACCAGGAGTCAAACCCATGTCCCCTTCATTGGCAGGCAGATTCTTAACCACTGGACCACCAGGAAAGTCCTTTTGCATATCTTTTAAGATGATCACATTGTTAAAATTGTATTGAATGATTTTTTTAAGTGTTAAGCCAGTTATGTCTTTCTAGAATAAACTCACAAAACCATGATATGTATCATTCTTACATAACACTGTATTTGATTTGTTAGTATTTCACTTGGAATTTTTTTCCATCTATATTCTTTGTTTCTTTCTTTTTTAGTTTGGCCATGCTGGGTCTTCAGTGTGGCACAAGGGCTTCTCTGGGATTGGTGCTTGGGCTACAGAGTGCACGCTGGGTCGTATGACTCAGTAGTTGCAGCTCACTGGCTTACTTGCCTCAGACATATGGGATTTTATTTCTCCTTGTGTGTGTGCTAAGTAGCTTCAGTCATGTCTGACTCTGTGCGACCCCATAGACGGCAGCCCAGCAGGCTCCTCTGTCCATGGGATTCTCCAGGCAAGAATACTGGAGTGGGTTGCCAGTGCCTTTCTCCAGGGGATCTTCCTGACTGAGGGATCCAACCCACATCTCTGATGTCTTCTGCATTGTAAGGCGGATTTTTAACTATTGAACCACCAGGAAGTCTTCAGGGATATTAGTCTGTAATTTTTTTCTTGTAATGTCTTTGGTAGGCCTTTGGCATTAAGGTTTGTTGGCTTCTCTGAAAGATTTTTTCTAGAATTGTTCATCACTTTCCTTAAAGTTTGGTAGCATTTACCAGTGTAACCATTTGGATCTGACATTTTTGTTAATGGAATGTTACAAATTATGGACTTAATTCATTAAAAGTTACAGGATTATTCAAAATTTTTGTAAGTTGTATTTTTCTAGAAAGTTTCCCACTTCATCTAGGTTGTCAAATTTATTAACATAAAGTTATTCATGAATCCTCATATAATTTTTTAATGTATGCAGCATCTATAGTGATGTTGCCTCTGTCATTCCTTTTAAAAAATTAATTAATTTACTTTAATTGGAGGCTAATTACTTTACAATATTGTGATGGTTTTTGCCATACATTGACGTGAATCAACCACAGGTGTACATGTGTCCCCCCTTCCTAACCCTCTTCCCACCTGTCTTCCCACCCCATCCTTCTGGGTTGTCCCAAAGCACTGGCTTTGGGTCCCTACTTCATGCATTGAACTTGCACTGGTCATCTATTTTACATATGGTAATATACATGTTTCAGTGCTATTCTCTCAAGTCATCCCACCCCCGCCTTCTCCCACAGAGTCCAAAAGTTTGTTCTTTACATCTGTGTCTCTTTTGCTGTCTTGCATATAGGGTCATCATTACCATCTTTCTAAATTCCATATATATGCATTAATATACTGTATTGATGTTTCTCTTTCTGACTTACTTCACCCTATATAATAGGCTCCAATTTCATACACCTCATCAGAACTGACTCAAACGAGTTCTTTTTTATAGCTGAATAAACCAGTCCATTCTGAAGGAGATCAACCCTGGGATTTCTTTGGAAGGAATGATGCTAAAGCTGAAACTCCAGGACTTTGGCCACCTCATGCGAAGAGTTGACTCATTGGAAAAGACTTTGATGCTGGGAGGGATTGGGGGCAGGAGGAGAAGGGGACGACAGAGGATGAGATGGCTGGATGGCATCACTGACTCGATGGACGTGAGTCTGAGTGAACTCTGGGAGTTGGTGATGGACAGGGAGGCCTGGCATGCTGCAATTCATGGGGTCGCAAGGAGTCGGACACGACTGAGCGACTGAACTGAACTGAGCTGAACTGAACATTTCATTGGGTATATGTACCACAACTTCCTCATCCATTCTTCTGCTGATGGACATCTAGATTGCTTCCATGTCCTAGCTATTGTAAACAGTGCTGCAATGAACACTGGGGTACATGTGTCTCTTTCAATTCTGGTTTCCTCGGGGTATATGCCTAGTAGTGGGATTGCTAGGTTGTATGGCAGTTCTATTTCCAATTTTTTAAGGAATCTCCACACTGTTCTCCATAGTGGTTGTACTAGTTTGCATTCCCACCAACAGTGTAAGAGGGTTGCCTTTTCTCCACACCCTCTCCAGCATTTATTGTTTGCTTTTTAATGGCAGCCATCCTGACCGGCGTGAGATGGTACCTCATTGTGGTTTTGATTTGCATTTATCTGATAATGAGTGATATTGAGCATCTTTTCATGTGTTGATTAGCCACCTATATGTCTTCTTTGGAGAAATGTCTGTTTAGTTCTTTGGCCCAGTCTTTGATTGGGTCGTTCATTTTTCTGGTATTGAGCTGCATGAGCTGCTTGTATATTTTGGAAATTAATTCTTTGTCAATTGTTTCATTTGCTATTATTTTCTCCCATTCTGATGGCTGCCTTTTCACCTTGCTTATAGTTTCCTTCATTGTGCAAAAGCTTTTAATTTAATTAGGTTCCAATTGTTTATTTTTGTTTTTATTTCCATTACTCTAGGAGGTGGGTCATGGCCTGTCATTTTTGATATTAGGTATATCTGTTTTCCCTCTCACTCTTTTCCTTATTAATTCTGTCATTAAATCTTATTAATGTTTTTAAAGAACAATCTTTTGCCTTCATTGATTTTCTCTATTTTATATCTGTTTTCTGTTTCATTAATTTCTGATTTTGTTTTTATCCTCTTTTTGCTTGTTGAGATCATTAATTCATCAAGTTTCCATTAAGGAACTACTGCAGCCACATTTCACAAATTTTGATGTTGTATTTTCATTACTGTTACTTTCAAAATATTCTATAATTTCTATTGTAATTTCATCTTTGATGGATGAGTTATTTAGAAGTAAGTTACTTAATTTCCAGATGATTTGGGATTTTCTAGATATGTAACCAAGCAGGACCCTATGGGTCATTCTCCTGACAAATCCCTTCCTCATATCCTCTGTTTTAGCTCCTCTGAAGTATTTAGATAATTATATCTGACACACATTTCCTAAGTTGCTTTACAGATGCTAAAACTCCCACCAAAATGGAAGAAATTAACTTGATGACCATAAGCCTGTAACCTGTAGACCTACTGGGGCCTACGGATTGATAATGTTAACCCCTGTGACACCACCCTGTTATCTCACCATCAGCCAATCAGAGAATTCTGCAGGGGCTGGTCATTTACGCTGGGTTGCCACTCCCTCACCTTGTCTTTAAAATTACATTGCTGAAACCCATAAGGGAGGTTAGGCTTTTTGAGCACTATTCCTGGGTTCCTTATATGCATGCATGCTAATTAGATTGCTTCAGTCATGTACAACTCTGTGACCCCATGGACTGTAGCCCGCCAGGCTCCTCTGTCTATGGGGATTCTCCAAGCAAGAATACTGGAGTGGGTTGCCATTTCCTCCTCCAGGGTTCCTTATATGGCACCTTACAATACATGCTGCAATTTGCTGCATCACAACCTGGTGTCAGCAGACTGGCTTTCCTGTGTGTAGGCAAGTAGACCCAAATTTTGGTTCGGTAATAGATATCTTATTGTTGTTGATTTCCATTTTAACTTTTCTGTGGTTATTAAGAACACATTTCATGTGATTCTAATGCTTTGAAATTGACTAATAGTTTTATGGCTCAGTATATGATATATTTTGTTCATTGTTCCATATGCACTTGGAAAGATGATGTAATCTACAGCTGTTGATACTTGTAGTTTCCTACAAGCATCAGTTAAGTTGCTTGGTATTGTTATTCAAATGTTCTATATCCTTACTAATATTTTGTCTGTTTGTTCTATTGATTACTGGGGAGGTATGTTAAAATCTCCAACTCTAATTCTAGGTTTGTCTTTCCCATACAACTCTGTCAATTGTTTGCTTAATAAATTTTGAAGTTATATTATTAGGTGCATACACATTTAGGATTATGTATTTCTCCTATGGAATTTATCTTCTAATTATTATGAATTTCTTTTTTTCCCTCTGTTACTTCTTCCTTAACATCTTCTTTGACCATTAATAATATAACTGCTTTAGTTTTCACATGGTTGCTCTTTTCACAGAGTATCTTTTTCCGTGTTTTATTTCCAGTTACTTATATTTAAATCAATTATATTTAAAGTCTCTTGTACTCAGGATATTTTTGGGTCCTTTAAAAAAATAGTCTGAAATCTTTTTCTTTTAAAGAGCTATTATTGTTGTTTAGTCACTAAGTCGTGTCTGCTTCTTTTGTGACCCCATGGACTGTATTCCACCAGACTTCTCTGTCCGTAGGATTTCCTAGGCAAGAATACTGGAGTGGGTTGGCATTTCCTTCTCCAGGGAGTCTCCCCGACCCAGGGATGAAACCCGTGTCTCCTGCACTGGCAGGCAGATTCTTTTACCACTGAGCCACTTGGGACGTCCTAAAGAGCTGCTGCTGCTAAGTTGCTTCAGTCGTGTCCAACTCTGTGCGACCCCATAGACAGCAGCCCACTAGGCTTCTCTGTCCCTGGGATTCTCCAGGCAAGAATACTGGAGTGGGTTGCCATTTCCTTCTCCAGTGCATGAAAGTGAAAAGTGAAAGTAAAGTCGCTCAGTCGTGCCCGACTCTTAGCGACCCCATGGACTGCAGCCGACCAGGCTCCTCCGTCCATGGGATTTTCCAAGCAAGAGCACTGGAGTGGGGTGCCATTGCCCTCTCCATCCTAAAGAGCAATTAGTCTATTTAAATTCACAATTACTGATATGGTTGGCTTAAAGTATACCATATTTGCCTTTTAATTTTTTCCATCTGTTACTTGTTTTTGTTATTGTTGTTTCTCCTTTTCAGCTTGCTTTCAGGTTAGTCAAGTATGCTTTAGTTCTCCATTTTCCCTCTTTTGTTGTCTTTTTACATATAATATATACTTGCTGCTGCTACTGCTAAGTCGCTTCAGTCGTGTCCGACTCTGTGACCCCAGAGACGGCAGCCCACCAGGCTCCCCTGTCCCTGGGATTCTCCAGGCAAGAACACTGGAGTGGGTTGCCATTTCCTTCTCCAATGCATGAAAGTGAAAAGTGAAAGTGAAGTCGCTCAGTTGTGTCTGACTCCTAGCAACCCCACGGACTGCAGCCTACCAAGCTCCTCTGTCCATGGGATTTTCCAGGCAAGAGTACTGGAGTGGGTTGCCATTGCCTTCTCCAATATATACTTAGTATTACTCTAATGATTACAACAGGCATCCTTTATTTATTACTTTCTATCTTGAAATGGTACTTAATCATTTGACAGTGTACTAAAGCCTTACAATAGTATAATCATAATTTTATTGATATTTCCTGAATATTGTGTTATCAATGTCATATATGTTATCTCACCATGTTATGAACCTCATGATATATTGAAAGTATTGTTTTAAGCAGCAAATAGTCTTTTAAAAAGAGTATGAAGTGAAAATTTTGAAATGTTACCATTTATACCATATAAAAATATCAAATTCTTGGGAATAAACCTAACAAACGACGTACAAATCCTCTATGCAGGAAGTGGAAAAAATATTGGAAGAAATTACAGAAACCTAAATTAGTGGCATAGGATACCATGTTACGAGTCAATATTGCAAGGATGTCAGGTCACTGCAATTCAGTCTTCAGATTCAATGTAGTTCCAATCAGAATCTCAAGGTGTAGAAATGTGTGTGTGTGTCTGTAGCTGATTTTAAAAACTTAGCCTCAGTTTAGTTCAGTACAGTCGCTCAGTCGTGTTTGACTCTTTGCGACCCCATGAATTGCAGCACACCAGGGCCTCCCTGTCCATCACCAACTCCCGGAGCTCACTCAGATTCACGTCCATCGAGTCAGTGATGCCATCCAGCTGTCTCATCCTCTGTCCTCGCCTTCTCCTCCTGCCCCCAATCCCTCCCAGCATCAAAGTCTTTTCCAATGAGTCAACTCTTCTCATGAGGTGGCCAAAGTACTGGAGTTTCAGCTTTAGCATCATTCCTTCCAAAGAAATCCCAGGGCTGATCTTCAGAATGGACTGGTTGGATCTCCTTGCAGTCCAAGGGACTCTCAAGAGTCTTCTCCAACACTACAGTTCAAAAGCATCAATTCTTTGGCGCTCAGCCTTCTTCGCAGTCCAACTCTCAAATCCATACATGACTACTGGAAAAACCATAGCCTTGACTAGGCAGACCTTAGTCAGCAAAGTAATGTCTCTGCTTTTGAATATGCTATCTAGGTTGGTCATAACTTTCCTTTCAAGGAGTAAGCGTCTTTTAATTTCTTTGGTAATGAGCACCTTTTTATATATCTGTGTGGTGTTGGAGAAGACTCTTGAGAGTCCCTTGGACTGCAAGGGGATCCAACCAGTCCATTCTGAAGGAGATCAGCCCTGGGATTTCTTTGGAGGGAATGATGCTAAAGCTGAAACTCCAGGACTTTGGCCACCTCATGCGAAGAGTTGACTCATTGGAAAAGACTCTGATGCTGGGAGGGATTGGGGGCAGGAGGAGAAGGGGACGACAGAGGATGAGATGGCTGGATGGCATCACTGACTCGATGAACGTGAGTCTGAGTGAACTCCAGGAGTTGGTCATGGACAGGGAGGCCTGGCGTGTTGCAATTCATGGGGTCACTAAGAATCGGACATGACTGAGTGACTGAACTGAACTGAACTGACCATTTGTATGTTTTCTTTGGAAAAAAGTCTATTTAGGCTCTTTGCCTATTTTAAAAATCAGATTGTTTGTTTCCTTGCTATTGAGTTGCATGAGTTTCTTATATATTTTAGATATCAACCCCTTATCAGATACATGGTTTGCAAATGTTTTCACCCATTCTGTAGGTTGTCTTCTCATTTCTTGGTTATTTCTTTGCTGTAGAGCTTTTTGGTGTGATGCCATCTGCCAAGAGCCAGTGTGAGGAACTGCGCCCGTGGCAAAGGTCTTGAGGAAGGAGGCTTGGCATACGCAAATGGGGGATCGAGCCTCAGGAGACCCCCTGTTCCCAAGCATCTACCCCCAAAACCAGAATCTGCCTACTTTACTGCTTTATGCTCTCACCTACACCTCTGACTTTACGGGGGGCTGTCCTCCCCCCCCCCACCTCTCTCTGTAAAGGAGTTAACTTAGGACTCCAGATAATAAATCTCCTGGGCGTGACTAGGGTGTCTCAGGCCGAACCTCTCTGCTGGCAGACTAGCTTGTGTGACAGGATTATCCACACTCTTGCTACTATGTACATGATTATTTACAACCTATCAACCATAAACAGCACAGAGAGTTTGGAGTATTTTGAAAGTCTTAGTTAGCATTGGGTTTTTCTAAAGATAAAACTCATGTTGGTGCAGGGTTTCATTGCTGAGTTAATGATTGCTGCCAGGCCTCCATATCCTTAGGCACCTGGGAGTATGTTAATCAATGTAATTGGAATGTAGAAAAGGAAATATAGTAGTTTTGATGTTAGCAATACTAGACTTTGAGTTAATGAGTTTTCTCTTTTGGTATAGATCACTGTACTCCTCTTTCTTTGTTTTAAATCACTGTGTCCTTGCTATGTAAAAATGTAACTTTATCACTATCTTAAGACTAAATGGATCTTAAGGGGAACAAGTTTTCTGATCGATTAACCTTGTTATCAATAGAAAGAAAGGTGGGGCCATAAAAATGTTAATCGGTCTCCAGACCAGAAGATATTGTAAAACAAATGTAAGACCCTTGTAAGAACAAAAATATGCTGAGAACACATTTATCTCTATGTATAACTAAAAGTATAAAAGTGGATTTGGAAAATAAAGAAACGGATCAGTTCCTGGAAAGACTGGTTTCCCCCTTGTGGTCTTTTCTCATTCTCTTCTTTTCTGGCTGAATTCCCATCTGGAGCGTGGAGGCTCGCCATGTCTACTTACTTGCCCTGGCTTCTAAGACCCACGCGAGAGGGAGCCCAAGACGGGGCACCCTCCACTATTCAAGCAGGTGCCGGTGGCCTACGTAGATGGTGCCAATGCCTTGTCTTGGAGTTTTACTGGTTTTTCATGTAAACCAAGTTATTCAGCCTCTTTTCTCCACTTATTTTCCTACTACACTATTTCTTTCTAATCTCCCTCCATATCTTTAATTAAGCAATCAATTCCTCAGAAGCCAACTCTGTCCACCGGGGCTGGATCCCAGCAGTCGTCCCAGTTGTTTATTTTTGCTTTTATTGCTTGCACTTTTGGATTATCTAAAAAATCATTGCCAAGACCAATGTCAAGGAGATTCTCCCTATATTTTTTTCAAAGAGTTTTATGATTTCAGGTCTTCTATTTCAGTCTTGAATCCATTTCAGGTTAGTTTTGTGAGTGATGTAAGAGAGGAGTCCAATTTCATTCTTTTGCAATGTGGATATCTAACTTTCCCAGCACGATTTATTGAAGAGAATAACCATTTCCCATTTTATGTACTGGGCGCCCATGTCAAAGATTAGTTAACTGTGTATATGTGAGTTTATTTCTGAGCTTTCTATGCTCTTCCACTGGTCTATGTGTCTCTTTTTATGCCGCTACCATTGTGTTTTGATTACTGTAGGTTTTTAAATATAGTTTGAAATCAGGACGTGTAATTCCTCCAGCTTTGTTCTTTTTCCTCAAAGTTGTTTTGGCTATTTGGAGTCTTTTGTGAATACTAGTGTTTATAGCAGCTTTATTTGTAGTTGCTGAAACTTGGAAGCAACTTGGATGTCTTTCAGTAGGGAAATGGATAAATTGTAGTGCATCTGGACAGCAGAATATTGTTTAATTTTAAGAGGAAATTAAATACCAAGCCATAAAAAAGACATGGAGGAAACTGAAATGCATCTTACTAAGTGAAACTAAAATGAAAAGACTACTGTGATGGTTAACTTTATGTCAACTTGACTGGGCTAAATAAGGTATACCCAGATAGCTGGTAAAACATTACTCCTGAGTGTGTCTGTGAGGGTGTTTCTAGATGGGATTAGCATTTGAATTGGCAGATTGGGTAAAGAAGATCACCCTTACCCATGTGGGTGGGCATTATCCAATTCATTGAGGTCTTGAATAAAACATAAAGGTGAAGGAAGGGCAAATTTGCTCTCTCCTTGAGCTGGAATATCCATCTTTTCTTGCCCTCACACATGGGTGCTTCTTGTTCTTGGGCTCTTGGACTGCACTATGGCTTAAATCACTGGGGCTTCCCTGGTTCTCAGGCTTTCAAATTTAGAACTACACCACTGGCTTTCCTATGCTCCAACTTGCATATGGCAGACATTGGGATTTCTCAGATTCCATTGTCAATGAACCAATCCCTCATTATAAGTCTCTTACTCTCTCTCTCTCTTTATATATATACATATATATGCACACATACATACATATATATGTATATTATATACATACGATTAGCTCTGTTTCTCTGGAAAATCCTGGCTAAAACAGCTATATACGATATGATTCTGACTATACAACATTCTGGGAAATGCAAAAGTATGAAGATACTTAAATGACCTGTGGTTGTCAGGGGTTTGAGGGAAAGAGGGATGAATGAGTGAAGCACAGAGGAGTTTTAGGGCAGTGAAAATACTCTGTGTGATACTGTAATGGTGCATCCATGTTATTATATATTTCTTCAAACATATAGAATATACAACACCAAGAGTGAGCCCTAATGTAAACTATGGACTTTGGGTGATAATGATGTGTCAATGTAGATTCTTTGATTGTAACAAATGTACCACTCTGGGGATAGTGATGGTGAAGTAGGCTATGCTTGTGTGGAAGCTGGGAGTATAAAGGAAATCTCTATACCTCTTATCCATTTAGCTATGGAGTTAAAACTGCTCTAAAAAAGCAAAGTCTGAAAAAATGGAATCTTAAAAAAATTTTTTTCAGTAGTTCTGTTTGTTTAAAAAAAAGAAGACATGCTGTACTAAACTACAATTATGTTGTGTTGGTGTAAGAATAGTCAAATAGTTGAATAGGGCACCATAGAGAATCCAGAAACTGGTTCATGCACATAAAGACATTTGATTTATGATGAAGTTATCACTAGAAAGCAATTAGAAAAGTAGCTATCAATAAATGGTGCTGTGTGGAAAATACCCGCAAAACTTGATTCTTATTTCATATTCTACAAAATATTGATTCTAATTTATAGACATAAATGTATTAGAAATCTTAGAAGGTGTAACAAAATAAGAAAAAGAAATGAGAGGTATTTAAACTGAAAGGAGGAAATGTCCCTACTTGCAGAGAATACATTTGTCCATGTAGAGGATTCCAAGGAATCTACACAAAAAGCTACTAGAATCTGCAAGTGATTAGCAAGGTCACAGTATTAAAAAGGTCAACATAAAAATATATAGAAATGCAGGTTGATTTTTGTTTATAAATGATTGAAATCCCAAAGTCAAAAACAGCACCAATAGCTCTTCATAAATGAAACAGGTATAATTATAATATAATATATAGGACCTTTATTTTGAAAATAAAAAAAAGAATGTTGATGAAATAAATCAGAAGACCTTAATGAATGGTGAGACATTGAGGCATACCATTTTCAATGACTGAAACATTCGGTATAGTTAAGATGTCAATTCTCCCTAAGTTGATATAATAATTTAATGCAATCCCAATTAAAATCCCAGCAGAATTCTTTGCAAATCTTCACAAAAGATAATTCTAAAGTTAATATGGAAATGTGAAGAAACTAAAGTAGTCAAAACAATTTTGAAAAGCAAGAACACAGTTGGAAGACTCACATTAAGATATATCATGAATCTAAATAGAGAAGACAGTGGTATTGGTAAAAGGAGAGACACATAGATGAGTGGAACAGAACAAATTCCAGAATTTGACCTTTTGTAGTGAGAATTTCTAATAATGTACTTTCACAGCTTTGAGAAATTTCATAGAAATAGCATCTGGAAAAACAGCATATATCAGGAAACTGTATTGATGATTATTTTTCATGTTTTTCTTAGGATAATAACCTTGTTACAGAACCCAAGGCCAGACGCAGAGGGAGTATGATGGGCATCATGAAAGCACGGAACTTGGAACACTGGGTCAGCGTTAGGTATGAACACTGCCTACACACTTGCTGATTGTTTCCGAGACTATCCCAAAAGAAAACAGCCTGGGGTAAAAACAAGGAGATCTGGACTATGTCAATGTAGCGTCTTGGGAAAGATGAATCAAAGAAAGTTTTGTAGTCTGCCATTAGGAATAAAAGCTGGACTCAGAGTGGACTCTGAACCTCAGTCCAATAGAGAATGCAGGTCCCCTGACCCATTGCACCAGATTTCATGTTCTGTTTTCATTCTCATTGCTCACTCCTGGACCTTTAGGGCAACAACCTTTGTAAATTCAGTCTATTGATTTTTAGTGAAGGCATAGAGGCAATTCAATGGAGAAAAGACAGTCTTTTGCACAAATGATCCTGGAAAAATGAGGCATCCATATGCAAAAAAAAAAAAAGTGACCCTTGACCTATGTCTCATAACTTATATAGAAAATGAATTCAAAATGGATAGTAGACCAGATATAAGATATAAACTCTTAGAGAAAATATTGAAGAAAATCTTCATGACCTTGGATAGGGCACACATTTCTTGGATACAAAACCAAAAGCATGATCCATAGAAGAACAAATTGAAAAATTAGACTTTGTTAAAACTTTTTCTCCTCAAAAGACATTAAGTGAGTGTAAAGCCATGGACTGGGAGAAAATGTACTGATCATTCATTTGACAAAGAACTTTTACTTGAAATATATAAAGAACTCTTAAAACTTGAAAAAAATATAATTTAAAAAAAGAGGGCGAAAGATTTGAACAGACACTTCCCGAGAGGGCTTCCCTGATAGCTCAGTTGGTTAAAAATCTGCCTGCAGTGCAGGAGACTCTGTTTCGATTCCTGGGTCAGAAAGATCTGCTGGAGAAGGGATAGGCTACCTACTCCAGTATTCTTGGGCTTCCCTTGTGGCTCAGCTGGTAAAGAATCTGCCTGCAATGCAGGAGACCTGGGTTCAATCCTGGGTTGGGAAGATCCCCTGCAAAAGGGAAAGGTTACCCACTTCAGTATTCTGGCCCAGAGAATTCCATAGACTGTATAGCCCATGGGGCTGCAAAGAGTCGGACATGACTGAGTGACTATAACTCATTCACTTTCACCAGAGGAGATACATGGATGGCAAAAAACACATGATGAACCCATTAGTAATTACATAAATGAAAACTGAAACCAAATGGGAAACTCTTGCACGCCTACTATAACGGCTAAAATTTTTTTTTAATGACAATACCCAGTGCTGGTGAGGATCTATAGCAACTTGAACTCTTCTACCTAGCTTGTGAGAATGCAAAATAGAATAATGATTCTGGAAAACAGAATCTGGTTGATAGTTTCTAAAAAACAAATACCTGCAATGTTACCCAGCAATCCTACTTCTATTAATAAGTATTTATTCTAGAGAAATGAAAACACATATCCACACAAAAATTTGTACACAGGTTCATAGCAGTACTATTCATAATGGCCAAAAACTGAAGACAACTCAAAATGTCCCTCAACAGATGAAAAGATAAACTGTGGAATTGTCATACAATGTAGTGGTACTCATCAGCAAAAAGAAATAAGCTATTAATACACAAACACCATGGATGAATCTGAAATGCATTATGCTAAGTGAAACAAGCCAGTCTCTAAAAGTAACTTAATGTATATTTCCATTTGCATGATATTTTGGAAAAGATAAACCTATAGTAATGACAAACAGATCAATAGTTTCTAAGGATTAGGGTTGGGTTAAGAAACTGATTAAGGAGTGTTAGAATTGTTCTTTATCCTGCTTGTGGTGGTGGTAGTTATAAGAATCTATATATTATTAAAACTCAAAAAACAGTAAATGAAAAAAAATCTTTATCCATTCATCTGTTGGTGGATGTAAGTGGTAATTTAAAAAATCTAGAATAACCAACTGAATAACTATTTGTACTAAAGTGAGTTCAATAAAGTGGCAAAATATATAACACAAACATATACAAACAAAGAGTGAATTTGCTATGTGTAAACTTTAAAACAATTAATAGATAAATAAGTTGAAATATACTAGAGGTTGGACTCTTCTTGGGTCAAACTGAAAGTCTACATAACCTACAGTTTAATGGGTGGTAGTGCAATAAAATAGGATAGTTGCTATTTATCCATATATTGTGCCCATATCTCTTATTTGTTATCTATAGTTCTGTTAGTCATAGCTGATGCATTCTTACTCTGAAAACAAACTTATTTTACCTTTTAAACCATATACTAAAGGTCACACTAACGTTATAATATTTTTATAAGTGGAATTTTTAACAATTCATTTTTAATTGAAGGATAATTGCTTTTCAGTATTGTGTTGGTTTTTGCCATACATCAACATGAATCAGCCTTAGGTATACATAGGTCCCCTCTCTCTCAAACCTCCCTCACAGCTCCTACCCCATCCTTCCCCTCTAGGTTGTCACAGAGCCTCAGAGTGAGTTCCTTGGGTCATACAGCAAATTCCCATTGGCTGTCTGTTTTACATAGGGGAGTGTATATGTTTCCATGCTACTCTCAGTTTGTCCCAACTTCTTCCTCTACTGTGTCCACAAGTCTGTTCTCCACATCTGTGTCTCCATTCAAGAAGTGAAGTTGCTCAGTCATGTGAAACTCTTTGCAGTCCGATGGACTGTAGCCTACCTGGCTCCTCTGCCCTGCCCTGCAAATAGGTTCATCAGTACCATCTTCTAGGTTCTTTATATATGCATTAATATATGATATTTGTTTTCCTCTTTCTGACTTACTTCACTCTGTATAACAGGCTCTAGGTTCATCCACCTCATTAAGACTGACTCAAATGTATTTTCTTTATGGTTGAGTAATAGTCCATTGTAGATTCATACCACAGCACAGCTT
This sequence comes from Capricornis sumatraensis, assembly GCF_032405125.1. Lineage (NCBI taxonomy): Eukaryota > Metazoa > Chordata > Mammalia > Artiodactyla > Bovidae > Capricornis > Capricornis sumatraensis. The sequence goes on along the minus strand of NC_091070.1, from coordinate 123,757,293 downwards.
CTTTATCCATTCATCTGTTGATGGACGTAAATGGTAATTTTAAAAATCTAGAAGAACCAACTGAATAACTATTTGTACTAAAAAGAGTTCAATAAAGGGGCAAAATATACAAATTGATATTTTTTCTATACATCAATTAAGAAAAGTAAGAGAATAAAAGATCCCATTAACAATAGCAAGAAAAACTAAACATCTCCTAAGAATAAACCAAAAAGTAATATGCAAGATCTATTTGAAGAAAACAGTAAACCTGACTAAAAGACATAAAATATGACTTGAATAAATATCTTGTTTCCAGAGAGGAAGTCTTAGTATTGTAAAAATTATTGTTTGCCTGTCAGCATTAATTGGTAATGTCAAGGCAACCCAGTCAAAATTTCAGTGGAATTTTTCATGGGCCATGATGAATTGATTCTCAAATTTATATTGAATACTAGAAAAGAAAATATTTGAAAAAATTAAAAGAAATACAAAAACTGAAAAAAAAATATTTAAAAACAAACTAACATTATAGTGGTTGAAGCAGTGTGGTATTACTTGTATAAAAAGATAGCCTCATGTATAAAAAGGAATTTAGTTTCAATAAAAATGCTATTTCTAATCAATGTAAGAAAAAATAAATTATCAATAAATAATGTTTATTATCTATTTGGGGAAAAAGTTAAAGTTAGGTCCTGATTTTGCACTGTATCAATTTCCAGAGATAGACATAAAACACAAAACTCTAGAAAAATAAGATAAAATATAGGAAAATATTTGTATAACCTGGGAGAAAAGAAAGGCATTCATAAATAAGACATAAAAATCTAAGAACAGTGAAGGAAAAGTCTTACACATGCAAACTGAAAACTTCAGTATATAGATAATACTAAATAAGGAATTCAGGGATTTCCTAGTGGCCCAGTGGCTAAGACTCTGCATTCCCAATATAAGGGGCCCAGTTTGATCCCTGGTTGGGGAACTAGATTTCACCTGTCATAACTAAGAGTTCATATGCAGTTTTGAGGGGTGGGAGAGCTCCCTTGCATCAAGGTTACAACAGTGTCTCAGAATACAGATATGTGTGTAACACGTGTGCTTATTTTTCAAACCCAAGACCCAGCTTTGTTGGGTGAGGGCATGAGATGGCTTTGGGTTCTTGTCAACCACAGCAGAAGGTGGTTCTTAGGACTGTAGCTTCAGGTACCAAGTCCACCGTGTCTAAAGTTACTCATGTAGGCTGAGTCATGAGAAACATTTGACATCATGACTTTATTACTGAGATTTCTTGACCTTTCTGTGGAAATGTGACAAAAGTTAAATTCCAGGGTTGGAAAACTTGGAAGACTTTGGGGATTAGCTATGCATAAACATTATACTGCTGGGTGAAGAACAGAAAGAGTGAAATCACATGTGACTAATTGTATGGCAAAGTATGACAGTCAAAGGACATTTATCAATAACTAAAAAAGAAAATAAACACAGTCCTGTCAACAAAAGATCTGTGGGCAAATTTTAGTGCATGGCTCAAGTTCACAACCTTTAGATTTTGTTCTCAAAGATTTCCTTAATAATAATTTCAGTGTTATTATGCCCTTACCCTTGACAGTAAAGGCTACCAACAATTTTCTGAAGTGACTGGGCAAGAGTCTTGTAAAGTAGACTTACTTTGTTGATATGCTAAAATGTGAAATGTCTTTAATTTATTTCTCCCCCTGGAATTCTGGATTCTATTTTTTTAATTTTATTTATTTAGTTTTCTAACTTTCTATTTTGTATTGGGGTATAGCCAATTAACAATGTTGTGATAATTTCAGGTGAACAGGGAAGGGACTCATACATATATCCACTCTCCTCCAAATTCCCCTCCCATCCAGGCTGCCACAGAATAGTGAGCAGAGTTCTGTGTGCTATACAGTAGGTCCTTGTTGGTTATCCACTTTAAGTATAGCTGTGCATACATATCCATCACAAACTCTCTAACTATCCCTTCCCTCCATCCTCCTCCCAGCAACCATAAGTTCATTCTGTAAGTCTGTCAGTCTCTTTCTGTTTTGTAAGTTCATTGGTATCATTTCTTGTTAGATTCCACATAAAAGGGATGTCATAGGATGTTTCTCCTTTTCTGTCTGACTTACCTCACTTAGTATGACACTCTCTAGGTCCATCCATGTTGCTGCAAATGGCATTACTTCATTCTTTTTAATGGCTGAGTAATATTCTGAATTTTTTGTTTACTATGTGTTATTTGCATCCCTAGTGGCTCAGATGGTAAAGAATCTGCCTACAATGTGGGAAACCTGGGTTCAATCCCTGGGTTGGGAAGATCCCCTGGAGAAGGAATTGGCAACATGTTCCAGGATTCTTGCCTGGAGAATTTCATGGACAGAGGAGACTGGTGGGCACAGTCTGTGGAATTGCAAAGAGTCGGACATGACTGAGCCACTAACACACACACATTTGATCCCAAAGTTGTATAATTACATTGAAAGGCAAAATACGGTATTTCCTTTCAAGGGAGAAAGGAAACCCAGTCTCTTTCATCCTAGTGCAGTGATTTTTATTTATTTTTTAGTTACTCACTGACCTAATCCTAATCTGGACCCAAAGGTCTAATTCCATGTGCTCAGGAAGAGATCTATCCAGATATTGACCCAGGATCACAACTTTCACTCAGGCTCCATATCTGACTCATTAGATGCTAGCTGGTGTACTGCTGTGCTCCAACAGAGCAGGGACATATCAGACAGCAGACACAACTTTTTCATAACCTGTATTTGATCAAACATGTTTTGGTAGGGTTGGCATATGCCAAAATCCATCACTGGCATAGTTTGAATATCATTAATCTTTATTGGTTAGCTGTTACCAGAGGTTGTGCCTCCATGGTTTAAACAAAGCATTAATAAGAATACTGTGTTTATAGAACCTGAACTTACATAACTTGAATGAAACAGAAACTGGGGTCACACTTTATTCTGGAAGTCAACACTGACTCACTGGGAAACATTGCACAAGTTGCCCAAACTCTGTGTGCCTTAGTTTGCCCATTGTGAAAGATCCTCTTTATACTTCACAGTTGTAACAATCCCATGGACTGCAGCCCACCAGGCTCATGCCAGGGATTCTCTAGGCATGAATACTTGAGTGGATTGCCATGCTCTTTTCCAGGGGATAACAATCCTAGGTCCTGGCTTTTAGAACAGGCACCTCATTCAAACATTCAATAATACTTTTTATGTAATAGGCACTCTTCTAGGTACAGTCAAATTTTTAACATATCCAAAAGTGATATCATTTTCTTCCCTTCCTCAAACTACCTTTTATCTCATCTATTTTCTGTCTCAGTGGTGGCACTGACATCCATCCAGTTGCCTGAGACAGAAATACCTGGGAGTCAGTCTCAGTGTTTCTCTTTCCCTCTCCTCTATCCAGTCAATGACAGTCCTCTCAAGTGTACCCTCACCAATTAAAAAAAATATTTTACTCCCTTGCTAACCCCACCTCAATGTTTTAGCCCTTGTGGTCTCTCTGCCTTGAACATGGCCCTTCATGATTTCACAGAGCTGGCTTATCATCATTCAGATCTTAGTGCAAATGTCATCTTGTTAGTGACATGTTCTTCAACTCTTTCTATACAGAGCTGCGCCTCAGCCCTGCTCTTAATTGCATTACCTGTGTTCTTAACCATCTTATTAGCACTAATACTACCTGATAACTCATTTGTAGCCCCAATTTTGTATGTCTCCATCACAGAATCTAAGCTCTCTAAGTGCAGGTATATTTTCTGCCTTTGCTGTTGTCGTTCAGTCACTCAGTCGTGTCCAACTCTTTGTGACCCCATGGACTGCAGCATGCTAGTATTGCCTGTCCTTCACTATCTCCCAGAGTTTGCTCAAACTCATGTCCATTGAGTCAATGATGCCATCCAACCATCTTGTCCTCTCGTCCCCTTCTCCTGCCATCGGTCTTTCCCAGCATCATGGTCATTTCCAATGAGTTGGCTCTTCCCATTAGGGGGCCAAAGTATTGGAGCTACAGCTTTAGCATAAGTCATTCCAATGAATATTCAGGTTTGATTTGGTTTAGGACCAACTAGTTTGATCTCTTTGCTGTACAAGAAACTCTCAAGAGTCTTCTCCAACACCACAGTTCAAAAACATAAATTTTTTTGTGCTCAGCCTTCTTTACGGTCCAACTCGAACATACGTACATGACTACTGGAAAAATCATAGGTTTGACTATATGGATCTTTGTTGCCAAAGTAATGTCTCTGCTTTTTAATATGCTGTCTAGGTTTGTCATGCCTTTTCTTCCAAGGAGCAAGCATTTTTCAATTTCATGGTGGCAGTCACCATCTGCAGTGATTTTGGAGCCCAAGAAAACTGAGATGCCGTGAGCTTAGTTTTTTTAATGTTGAATTTTAAGCCAGTTTTTTCACACTACTCTTTCACCTTCATCAAGCAGCTATTTATTTCCTCTTTGCCTTCTGCCATATAGGTGGTATTATCTGCATATCTGAGGTTATTGATATTTCTCCCTCAGTTCAGTCCAGTCACTCAGTGGTGTCTGACTCTTTGCGACCCCATGAATCACAGCACGCCAGGCTTCCTGTCCACCACCAACTCCCAGAGTTCACTCAGACTCACGTCCATCGAGTCAGTGATGCCATCCAGCCATCTCATCCTCTGTTGCCCCCTTTTCCCCCTGCCCCCAATCCCTCCCAGCATCAGGGTCTTTTCCAATGAGTCAGCTCTTCGCATGAGGTGGCCAAAGTACTGGAGCTTCAGCCTTAGTATCATTCCTTCCAATGAAATTCCAGGGTTGATCTCCTTCAGAATGGACTGGTTGGATCTCCTTGCAGTCCAAGGGACTCTCAAGAGTCTTCTCCAACACCACAGTTCAAAAGCATCAATTCTTCGGCACTCAGCCTCCTTCACAGTCCAACTCTCACAAGGCTATGGAAAAACCATAGCCTTGACTAGACAGACCTTAGTCAGCAAAGTAATGTCTCTGCTTTTCAAAATGCTATCTAGGTTGGTCATAACTTTTCTTCCAAGGAGTAAGCATCTTTTAATTTCATGGCTGCAATCACCATCTGCAATGATTTTGGAGCCCAGAAAAATAAAGTCTGACACTGTTGCCACCATTTCCCCATCTATTTCCCATGAAGTAATGGGACCAGATGCCATGATCTTCGTTTATGACTGTTGAGCTTTAAGCCAACTTTTTCACTCTCCACTTTCACCTTCATCAAGAGGCTTTTTCGTTCCTCTTCACTTTCTGCCATAATGGTGGTGTCATCTGCATATCTGAGGTTATTGATATTTCTCCTGGCAACCTTGATTCCAGCTTGTGTTTCTTGCGGGCCAGTGCTGCTCATGATATACTCTGCATAGAAGTTAAATAAGCAGGGTGACAAAATACAGCCTTGACATACTCCGTATTTGGAACCAGTCTGTTGTTCCATGTCCAGTTCTAACTCTTGCTTCCTGACCTGCATACAGATTTCTCAAGAGGCAGGTCAGATGGTCTGGTATTCCCATCTCTTTCAGAATTTTCCACAGTTTATTGTGATCCACACAGTCAAAGGCTTTGGCATAGTCAATAAAGCAGAAATAGATGTTTTTCTGGAACTCTCTTGCTTTTGCCACGATCCAGCTGATGTTGACAATTTGATCTCTGGTTCCTCTGCCTTTTCTAAAACCAGCTTGAGCATCTGGAAGTTCACAGTTCACGTATTGTTGCAGCCTGGCTTGGAGAATTTTGAGCATTACTTTACTAGCATGTGAGATGAGTGCAATTGTGTGGTAGTTTGAGCATTCTTTGGCATTGCCTTTCTTTGGGATGGGAATGAAAACTGACCTTTTCTAGTCCTGTGGCCACTGCTGAGTTTTCCCAATGTGCTGGCATATTGGGTGCAGCACTTTCACAGCATCATCTTTCAGGATTTGAAATAGCTCAACTGGAATTCCATCACCTCCACTAGCTTTGTTCCTAGTGATGCTTTCTAAGGCCTACTTGAGTTCACATTCCAGGATGTCTGGCTCTAGGTGAGTGATCACACCATCGTGATTATCTGGGTCGTGAAGATCTGTTTTGTATAGTTCTTCTGTGTATTCTTGCCACCTCTTCTTAATATCTTCTGCTTCTGTTAGGTCCATACCATTTCTGTCCTTTATCGAGCCCATCTTTGCATGAAATGTTCCCTTGGTATCTCTAATTTTCTTGAAGAGATCTCTAGTCTTTCCAATTCTGTTGTTTTCCTCTATTTCTTTGCATTGATCCCTGAAGAAGGCTTTCTTATCTCTTCTTGCTATTCTTTGGAACTCTGCGTTCAGATGCTTATATCTTTCCTTCTCTCCTTTGTTTTTTGCCTCTCTTCTTTTCACAGCTATTTGTAAGGCCTCCCCAGACAGCCATTTTGCTTTTTTGCATTTCTTTTCCATGGGGATAGTCTTGATCCCTGTCTCCTCTACAATGTCACGAACCTCATTCCATAGTTCATCAGGCACTCTATCTATCAGATCTAGTCCCTTAAATCTATTTCTCACTTCCACTGTATAATCATAAAGGATTTGATTTACATCATAATCTCAATTTCAGCTTGAGCTTCATCCAGCCCAGCATTTCAAAAGATGTACTCTGCATATAAGTTAAATAAACAGGGTTACAATATTCAGCTTGGCATATTCCTTTCCAAATTGTGAACTGTTGTTTGTTCCATGTCCAGTTCTAACTGTTGCTTCTTGACCTGCATACAGGTTTCTCAGGAGACAGGTCAGGTGTTCTGGTATTTCCATATCTTGAAGAATTTTCCATTGTTTGTTGTGATCCACACAGTCAATGGCTTTAACATAGTCAATGAAGCAGAAGTAGATATTTTCCTGAAATTCTCTTACTTTTTCTATGATCCAAAATATCTTGACAATTTAATCTCTGGTTCCTCTCCCTCTTCTAAATCTAGCTTGTACATCTGGAATTTCTCAGTTCACATACTGTTGAAGCATAACTTGAAGGATTTTGAGCATTATCTTGCTAGCATGTGGAATGAGTGCAATTTTGTCATAGTGTAAACATTCTTTGGCATTGACCTTTGCTGAGGTCCAGCCTCAGCAGAGTCCAGGGATAACCTCAGGATGGACAACATTGCCAAATGAAGAAAGATAGAGAAAGAGATAAGGCAAGAACGACACGGGGTGATCAAGCTTCAGTGAGCAAAGCCTATTTTACTTTATTTTCCTCGGGGCTTTTATACCCTGAGTTGTACATACAGCAAGGTGAAAAATGCAGAGTCAACTCAACATTCCATCAGTAATAACTTTTATAGATATCAGGTTCCTTCTTGTAAGAGTCTTATTTTTTGTACATCATCTTCTGTTCCGGAGGCCTGCTGATATTCCATGACCTCTTCTTGATAAATGTTGGTCAGCCAGAACAATAATCTGCCCTTAAAGTGTTTCTTCTTAAATATTTAGCCTGCGTCACCCTTAAAGTACAGAGGTACATTTTTATGGAGCAAAGATTCAGCAGGTTTCAGCAAAGAAAGAACTTATTAACTCAAAGTCTAATGTTGCTAATGCTAAAGCTACTGCTTGTTATTTTTACATCTTGGCTATATGCACTCCCAGGAACACAATGGATAAGGGATGTGAGAACTTGGCAGCAAGCATAGGCTCAACAGTGTGGCAAGAGTTTGGATAAACCTGCCAAGTAAGCTAGAATGCTAACAGAGGGTTTGAAACACTCCTTTCATGCCCAGGAGATTTATTAACTAAAGCCCTAGGTTAACTCTTACCAGAGAAAGGTGGTCGGGGGACCGCCCCCTGCTAATGTCAGAAGAGCTGGTGAAAGACATAAAATAGTAAGACAGACAGATTCTTGTTTGGGGGTAGATGCTCGAGCAGATCCAGGGGGTCCGTCAAGTCCTGAGGCCTTGCTTATCAGGACTCTTCCGCATGACCTTGTCATGGGTCGGATGGCCCAGGGAGTCCCTCGAGTCCTGCATGACCTTGTCATGGGTTGGCTCTCCCGTGCTGGCTCCCGGCAGTGGGTAATAAGCTGGAGGGGTTAAGGGGAGAGAAGGGGGAGAATGAGAGCTGAGGGCCGAGGAGAAAGGCATGTAGGACCTGTACCCTGGAAGGAGGAAGGGAGAGGAAAGCCTGATGTGATAGTAAGTCTCAGAAGGTGTGTGGAGAACAGACTGTTGAAGGGGCATGTCTAGAGAGTTTATTTGCTTCGGGTACGAACTCTACGATAGCAGCCATGGGCTGTATGCAGGGAGGCCAGCCTTTGGTCACCATGTCAAGCTGTTTTGACAGATAGGCTCTGGGAGCCCAGGTGTCTCTGGCCCGCTGACATAGAAGTCCCGGGGTGTGTCCTTGGTTGCAATGGGCAAAGAGAAAGAATGGTCTGGTGTGATCTAGCAGGTGGAGAGTTGGCACTCAGAGGATGCTCTGGGTGAGCTGGTGAATAGGATTGGCCAGCAAGAATGGGTTAAAGAGGGGCTCATCCAGACATCCTTTAGTTGCCTCATAGAACAGCTTTGCAATGAGGGGGAAGTTAAGGATCCAGATATGGGAAAAGTTTTAGGAGGCTGAGGATAGACAGGAGTTCCCTTTTTGTATTTGGAAGTGGACAGTTAATTAAGGCCTGAATTCTATCTGGGGGAATAGTTCTCCGTTGGTGTGATATGGAGAGCCCCAGGTAGGTGATGTTTGTCCATACTTCTTGGGCCTTGGATCAGGACACCCAATAACCCCAGGATCCCAGGGCCCCAAGGAGTTTGGCAGTATGTTGGAGGCAGAGTTTTCAGGCTGGGCTACAAAGGAGGAGGTCATCTATGTATTGGAGGAGATGGCTCAGGGCTAGGTCGAGGGTCTGTAGGTCTTTTTGTAAAGCCTTTCCAAAAAAGTGGGGGCTGTCTCTGAACCCCTGGGGGACAACTGTCCATGTTAGTTGTTGGGAAATGTGAGTCTTGGGGTCTTCCCAGGTGAAAGTGAAAAGGGGTTGGGGGAGAGGGTGGAGGGGGATGGTGAAAAAGGCATCTTTGAGATCTAATACCATGAAGTGGGTTGCAGTCAGGGGTATGGCAGACAGAAAGGTGTAAGGGTTAGGGACTACTGGGAATGTCAATGTGATGACCTCATTGATTTTTCTAAGATCCTGGTCCAGTCTCCAAGAGTTTGGTCCCTTCCTTACTGCCAGAATAGGAGTGTTGTGTGGTGAATGGGTAGGAATTAGGATAGAGTCTTGAAGAAGACGGTCTATGATAGGCTTAAGTCCCTTGTGGGCCTCCGGGGTGAGAGAGTACTGTTGGTGCGTGATTATAGTTGAGGGGTCTTTTAGGGCAATGTGGACTGGGGGATGATGTTTGGCTATGGATGGGTGATCAGTGTCCCAGACTTGGAGGTCTAAGGCGGGTAGATCCAAGGGGAGGTCAGGGGTGAGGGATAGGGACAGTCTAGGTGCCATCTGCATGCAGAATATAGAGACTATATTGAGGGGGGATATGGTAATAAAGACCCCCAGTTTGGGTAACAAATCTCTCCCTAGGAGTGCCATCAGGCACTGAGGCATTATGAGGAATGAGTGTATGAGGGTTGATTTTCCAAATTGACAGAGTAATGGAGGGCTGATTTTTGGCCTTAGGGGAACTCCAGAGACCCCCTTGATTGTGAGTTCTGAGTCTTGAGTTGGGCCAGAGTAGGAAGTTAAGAGAGAGAAAGCGGCCCCAGTGTCTACTGTAAAGGAGGTCTTTTTCCCAGCCACTATCCCGTCCACCCTAAGTTCTGAGCTCGTGTCTGGGCCACGGGCCGGGCGCTGGAACTTGGGCCCCGTCATTGGAACAACTCTTGTAGGGCTGGACTGGGATTCTGGGGAGAAGTGGAGATCTCCCCTGGCATGCCAGGGTGTCCCTGTGGACACCCCACTCTCCAGGTCTGGGAGGTGGGGACCTCCCCAGGGGTGCCAGGGCATCCTTTGGGACAGTCCATCTTCCCGTGTCCCCTCTGGCCACAGGTCAGGCATGCTTTTGTGGGGGGCCGTGTGTGGGTTTGGGCATGTTTTGCCCAGTATCCTGACTGGTTGCATCAGAAGCAGGGTCTGGCGGGGGAGGGTCTTAAGCCCCGGTCAGGGGCTTGGGCGGGGGCTGATCTCTTCCTTTAATTGCTGCCGCCAAAAAGGCATATTTAGCTTTTCTCTCACAGTCTTTTTCTCTCTTAGCCTCCTCCTCTCTATTATTGAACACCTTGAAGGCCACTTCTAGAAGGTCTCTTTGGGGGGTCTCAGGGCCCTTCTCTAGCTGTCGAAGCTCACGTCTAATGTCAGGGGCGGACTGGCTGATGAATTGAACACAAAGGTAGAGTAACCCAGCAGGGGCGGTGATATCTAGGTTGGTATACTTTTGGACTGCCTCAATGACATGTACCAAGAATAAGGCTGGATTTTTGTCTGCCCCTTGGGTGATTTCCCTGACTTTATCATAATTGACATGAATATGAGTATTTTTCTGCATTCCTTCTAGAAGGCAGGTAATCATGTGATTGAATCTCCTGATTCTTGGGTCACCAGGCTGGTACATCCGGTGGGGATCTAATTGAGGCACCGCCTCACCAACAATTGGGCTATCCCGGTCTTGGTTATGCAAGTGATGGGCATGGGCTTTCGCCACTTGCCAGATATGGTCTTTTTCATCTGGGGTGAGAGTGGCATTTAGGATATAATATACATCACTCCGTGTGAGGTTATAGGCCTGGGAGGGTCTCAGGAATTCTTTTCTGATCTGGTAGGATTTCCAGAAAGTGATCCTAACTTTTCTTCTATCTGGCTCATGTCTGACAGTGAAAATGGCACATGGACTTGGGTGGGGCCCTCCGGTCCTGCCACCTCTCTCAGGGGAAACGTGTTGGGTATGTGACCATGACCGTGTGGCAGGGGGGAAGGAAGGGAGGAGGGGGAGTCGGGGAGATGGGGTAGCAGGGTTGAGAGGGAGTCAAGAGAGGTTTCGGAGTCAGTAGGTGAGTTGCATGAGGGGGGAAGAGAGGGATGGCAAGATGGCAGGTAGGGAGTGGAACTCCAGGGATGCGGAAGGTCGAGATGGGCGGTTAGTTGAAAAAGAGCCCTTTCGCTTGGGAGGCAAGGTGCATAGACGGACCTCATGGGTGGAACAGGCCTTGCATAGGGAGGGCCCTCTCTAAAGGGCCCAAAAGGCCTGGGCATATGGGACCTCCAACCACTTGCCATTCTATTTAAGGAAGTTGGTGAGATTTTGAAGAAATGTTAAAGTCAAATGCCCCGAATTCAGGCAAGCGGTCTTGAGGCCAGATCTGTATACAGAGTTGTTTTAAGCAGTTAGCTTTGAGTTCACTGGGTAAGAGCGATTTGAAATTTTCAAGAACACAGGCCAGAAGGGAATATTTTGGGACAGATTGGCCAGACCCCATAATTGAAAGGCAAGCAGAGGCTCCTACTGAGAGTTGGAGTCATCACTCGTAGTTGCAGTAGGAGTTATGAGAAGAGAGCTCTGTGTTGAGGTGGAACGTTCCCCACCCTCGCCTACAGAGTGGCCTTAGGCTGGGAATCCTGGGGACCCAGAGAGGACTGGGTTCTACAGCGCCTCTAGAACACTGTCCAGATCGTACCTTAATCTAGGGGCTGGCTTGAGTGGAGTGTTGCACGTAGAGCAGTCGAATGGCAAGACTTCCATATTCCAGAGGTCGTCAGAGAGAGAGAGAGGGGACAGTGCCGGAGGCCTGGGGGGTATGCAAAGCACCAATAAAACCTTAGCACAAGTCTTGCACCGCTCACGAAGGCACTAGGTGTCCTCGAGGGGAATTTCTGAGCCCTGGCAGAAAGTGAGCTCGGTGTGTGTTCCTGTTCCCAGACTGCAGGAAAAGGGAAAACAATGAGAGGGAGGAGGAGAGAGAGAGAGAAAGAGACAAGTGCCTTGCCCTCTCTGGGTTTCAGCACCAAGAATAAGTATAAGAATAAGGTATAGCTCCAGCAGAAAAGGAGAGATGACCTCAACGGAGGCAGGTTACCTTTTTTCAGGCAAGGAGGGGTGACAGTCGGCCAAACGACCAGGCTGAGCACGAGAGGGATCAGGGAGGCATCATATTTAAAGGGATGTTAAGCGATAAGGGAAACGTTAGTCTGGGTGGACGTTTTGGGTAATCTTTGGTTGAGATGGCATTTGTAATTGAACAGGGGGTGGGAGGTTTTGGGCAGGGGGTGATAAGTCCCGGGTGGATGCAACAGGCCCAGAGCATCAGGGTGGGACTTAAAGTTCGGTTTTGTTTTCTCTGAAGTTAGATGATTCAGCAAGGGCCTTTGAGACCGTTTTTTTTTTTCTAGGCCCAAAGACTCCTTCAACTCTGTTTCTCTTTCAACTTAACATTTATCACTACCTGATTTTATTTGCTTATCACCAATCTCCTTTTAAAACATACCCCCCAGTCATGTCCAACTCTTTGGGACCCTGTGGACTGTAGCCCACCAGGCTCCTCTGTCTATGGGATTCTCCAGGCAAGAATACTAGAGTGGGTTGCCATTTCCTTCTCCAGGGGATCTTCTCGACCCAGGGATTGAACCCAGGTCTCCCGCATTGCAGGCAGACACTTTAACCTCTGAGCCACCAGGGAAGCCCATTCACTTTCTCCTCCTTTTAAAACATAACCCTAATTTAAAATATAAATAATATAATTTACTTAATTGTTCTATAGATGGAATTAGTGGCCTTTGTCTCCAGGGCCAAAAGAGTTCTTGGCACAAAGATGTTCTGTAAGACATCTTTGAGACAGAATGACTCAAGACTCAACATTAGCTTTGCAATGCTTTGAGGATTTTTATGAATAAATCAACTGGAAAGCATGTCTTTTGTAGCAATTTTCACTCTTTATTTAAAGGAGGTGGAGATGTGGGAAGTGCAACTTTAATCTGTGTTTACTGACGGTGTTGAGTATTTTTATGAATAAATCAACTGAAAGGCATGTCTTTTGTAGCAATTTTCACCCTTTATTTATAGGGGGTGGAGATGTGGGGAGTACAACTTTCATCTGTGTTTACTGAAGGTGGAAGCGCCAAGATTAACCTAAATGGGAATTTAGTATTTTTATATTACCCAGAGAATAGTATGTGGGTCCAGCTCTGCTGCTGCTGCTAAGTTACTTCAGTCGTGTCTGACTCTGTGTGACCCCACAGACAGAAGCCCACCAGGCTCCCCTATCCCTGGGATTCTCTGGGCGAGAACAATGGAGTGGATTGCCATTGCCTTCTCGTATGGGTCCTGCTTAGCTTTGTTCAATTACCATTCCAAGTCAGTTTCCTCAGCTGTCATGTAGGGACAATTATGGTACCTATTTATAGGATTATTGGGTGGGTTACATGAGAAAATCACAGAAAGCTCTTAAGGGAGTAACTCTAACTGCATCAATAAATGCAGCAATTTGTACACTACTAATCATGGGAAATAGATGGGGAAACAGTGGAAACAGGGTCAGACTTTATTTTGGGGGGCTCCAAAATCACTGCAGATGGTGATTGCAGCCATGAAATTAAAAGACGCTTACTCCTTGGAAGGAAAGTTATGATCAACCTAGATGGCATATTCAAAAGCAGAGACATTACTTTGCCAACTAAGGTCCGTCTAGTCAAGGCTATGGTTTTTCCAGTGGTCATGTATGGATGTGAGTGTTGGACTGTGAAGAAAGCTGAGCGCCGAAGAATTGGTGCTTTTGAAGAGTGGTGTTGCAGAAGACTCTTGAGAGTCCCTTGGACTGCAAGGAGATCCAACCAGTCCATTCTGAAGGAGATCAGAATTGGTCTCATTGGAAAAGACTCTGATGCTGGGAGGGATTGGGGGCAGGAGGAAAAGGGGACGACAGAGGATGAAATGGCTGGATGGCATCACCGACTCGATGGACCTGAGTTTGAGTGAACTCCGGGAGTTGGTGCTGGACAGGGAGGCCTGGCGTGCTGCGATTCATGGGGTCGCAAAGAGTCGGACACGACTGAGCGGCTGAACGGAACTGAAGTGAATCAAAATTACTACACCTTGCTGCTGCTGCTAAGTCGTGTCAGTCGTGTCCGGCTCTGTGCGACCCCATAGACCGCAGCCCACCAGGCTCCTCCGTCCCTGGGATTCTCCAGGCAAGAATACTGGAGTGAGTTGCCATTTCTTTAACCAGTGCATTCAATCAAAGCTGATGCTGAGTCTCGGTGACTTGCTGACTAACACATAGCTTCAATTTGCTCTCTGTAATTCACTTGAGAAATCCACTGTGGCTATGACATTCTTCGTAAGTTTAATTTACTACCATTCAGAGGTTCTGGCCTACAGACTACAGGGAGTAAGGATTTCAGGGCCCAAACCAATTTATTAATACTGTAAACTGAACTCTACAATGTTGCCGAAAATCGCTGGAGGGCAGAGCTGTAACCCCAGAAGCCAACAGAGCACATTTAATGTTGTTTAAATAACAAGTGAATGACGAGCGTTTCAGGTGATCAGTCGTTTAGAGCGGACATAAAGCGGACATAGAGCGCACACGTGTGAGCGGCCCCACGTGCACCCGGCTGCACACATTCAACAGCCCGTAGAGGGCCTTCGAGCACCCAGAACTCAGAGCAGGAGCGCCCTCTGGCGGCGGCGGCGTCCGGGGGTTCTGGCAGAGAGCGTCGGGAAGGAAGCTCGAGGGGCGGGGCGGCGGTGCGGGGCGGCGCTTCGCCCGGCTGGATGGAGCGTGCGGGCGCTGCGACCCCGGAGGGCGACATGCCGGGCTTTCTTCTGGCTCTTCAGCGCGAGAGCCGAGCCGAGGCGCCGCGGGAGCGGGTGCAGGAGCAGGACTTGCGGCAGTGGGGCCTCACAGGTCAGTGGCTTCAGGCGCACTTCCGCCCACACCGGCCGACTCGTTGGGACTCTCCTCGCCCGGGCCCCTGTACCCGGTGCCAGGAACGGTCCGGCGGCGCCGCGGGTGGACCTTCCCGTCGGTTTCAAACCTACGGACAGCAGGGCCTTCCCTTCCCGCCCTGGCGGCGGGGCTGGGCGGAGAGGAACCCCGCCTGGTGCCGGGTGGCCATTGCCCCGCCTGCGCTGCGCGCGCGGCCGGCAGACGCGGGAGAAATGGAACTCCCCGACCAATGCTCCCGCTACCCGGCGCGCCGGCCCTGGGCAGGGGGAACTTGTTGAGGCCCCTGTCCCAGAGGTCTCAAGAAGCGGAGACCGTCCTGGCGCCCAAGGTTGTGGGTTTCAAGTTTGTGTTCCGGTGGGTTTGGAGGCCTAGCTTGGGGCGTTTAATTAGTTGCTTCTGTAAAACGATCAGAACCCGTCTCCGAGCTTCAGTTCTCTTTTTCGTTTACCCGGCTCGCACAGTTCTTTCTCCACTGGTTAATTCTCCTCCAACGTTATAACTTGAAATATGCAACTAAGCAAAGTGCATCAGCGCTTTTTCGCGTGTAACTATTTTGTACTAGCCCTTTCCTAGAACCTTAGAAGCGCAAAGCTTACATCCCCTTGAGGTCTTCAGGCAGGGAGGCGGAGCGCGTTTCTGGATGGAGACCACAGGATGGAGAGTTGTTTGTTGTTGTTTAGTCGCTAAGTCGTGTCTTATTCTTTTGCGACCCCCTGGACTGTACCGCGCCAGACTCCTCTGTCCGTGGGATTTCCCAGGCAAGAATACTAGAGTGGGTTGCCATTTTCTCTAGGGAACTCTCCCAACCCAGATATCGAACCCATGTCTCTTGCGTCTCCTGCTTTGGTATCCGGTTGCTTTACTACTGAGCCACCCGGGAAGCTCGTAAGGAGTGTTATCCATTTAAATGTGAATTTATGGTCTGATGCTTGTGTGTTTGGTGTAAAGTTTATCTGTTTATAAAGCCAAAGTTTATACGTGCTTGTGTGTTTGCCTGTCCTTGCATGTGTTCTTGGGTATGTTATGATGTGTGAGAGAAGGCTAGATCAAATGTGCAGATTGATACTGGACTGTTGATAATTCACCTGGAGAAATATACACATGGGCCAGTGCTGTTATAGTAAAATTGAGAAGATAGGTACGAGATTGCAGGTTTACCTGAAAGAATTAGAGTGAGTGAATGAAGAGGTAAATAGACCAATACGAAAGTTTGGTGGTGGGCATGGATAAGTGCATAGTGTGGAGAAAGGAAAAAGTAGAAAATAAGTATACTCAGAAGAATAACCATTTAATATTGTAACTTGAAGTTCCTATTTCTATTTGAATAAATTAATGTTCTGAGAAACTATTCTTTGGTTAAAAATGCTTACTGAATTTTCATTTTTTAATTTTTATTTTTTGTATTTTTAAAAATTCTTTGTGTTTTTTTTCTTCTGATTTTTTCCTGTTTGACAGAAGTAGTACATATTTTCTGTAAAACATTTAGGGTAATATTCTATGCATAAAGGAAAACAGTAATATACATAATTCTATGACATACTATCATGTTTCCTGCCAGTCCTTGGCATTTGCATGCATGCATGCATATGTTTGTTTATATAATTTCTTTTTCTCTCTCTTTTCCAGGGTGGGGCCAGGACTGAGGGAGAAGTGCAAAAATGGGCTTTCATTTTAATGAAACCATAAATTTTTTCCTTATTGTCATTTAGTCTTCTTCAATATTTTTAGTGCGTACATGGTGCTAAGTCACTTCAGTCATATCCAACTCTTTGTGACCCTGTGGATTGTAGCCTGCCAGGCTCCTCTGTCTATGGGATTCTGCAGGCAAGAACACTGGAGTGGGTTGCATATTTAGTAGGTACAGGCTGATTTTTTCATTTTTTATTTTTATTTTGGAGATTAATCTCATTATTTCATTTGCAAATATTTTCTTCAGTTTTGAGGATTGTTGTTTCATCTCATTTATGGTTTTCTTTGCTGTACAAAAGCTTTTAAGTTTTATTAGGCCCCATTTGTTTATTTTTGTCCTTATTTTCATTACTGTAGAAGGTAGGTCAAAAAAGATCTTGCAGTGATTTATGTGAGTGTTCTTCCTGTGTTTTCCCCTAAGAGTTTTACAGTATCTGGTCTTTAATCCATTTTAAGTTTATTTTTGGGTATGGTGTTAGGGAGTGTTCTAATTCATTCTTTTACATGTAGCTGTCCAGTTTTCCCAGCATCACTTATTGAAGAGACTGTCTTTTCTCCATTGTATTTACATGCTTCCTTTGTCATAGATTAGGTGACCATAGGAATGTGGGTTTATCTCTGGGCTTTCTGTCCTGTTGCATTGATCTAATATTTCTGTTCTGTGTCAGTACCATACTGTCTTGATTACTGTTGCTTTGTAGTATAATCTGAAGCCAGAGAGCCTGATTCTTCCTGCTCCATTTTGTTTTCTCAAGATTGCTTTGGCTATTTGGGATCTTTTATGTTTCCATACAAACTGTAAAAAAAATTTTTTTTTAATTCTGTGGAAAATGCCATTGGCAATTTGATAGGGATTGCATTGAAGCTGTAGGTTGCTTTGGGTAGTATTGATTCTTCCAAGAACATGGTATATCTCTCACCTGTTTGTGTCATCTTCGATTTCTTTCATCAGTTTCTTAATAGTTTTCTGAGTACCAGTCTTTTACCTCCTTAGGTAGGTTTATTCTTAGGTATTTTATGTGTTTTGTTGCAGTAGTAAATGGGATTTTTTTTTTAATTTCTCTTTCCTATCTTTTATCGTTAGTGTATAGGAGTAACAGAAATTTCTGTGTATTAATTTTGTATACTGCAGCTTTACCAGATTCATTGATTGGCTCTAGTGGTTTTCTGCTGGCATCTTTAGGATTTTCTGTGTATAGTTTCATGTCATCTGCAGACAGTGACACTTTTGCTTCTTTTTCTCCAGTTTGGATTCCTTTTCTTTTTCTTATCAGATTGCAATGGCTAGGACTTCCAAAACTATGTTGAATAATAGTGGTGAGAGTGGACATCCTTGTCTTATTCCTGATCTTAGAGGAAATGCTTTTAATTTTTCACCATTGAGGATGATGTTTGTGGTGGGTTTTTCATATATGACCTTTATGTTGAGGTAGAGTCCCTCTATGCCTACTTTCTGGAGGATTTTTATCATAAATAGGTGTTTAATTTTGTCAAAAGCTTTTTCTGCATCTATTGAGGTGACCATATGGTTTTTATTCTTTAATTTGTTAACATGGTATATCATATTGGTTTGCATTTGTTGAAAAATCCCTGCATCCCCAGGATAAAGCCAACTTGATCATGATGTATGATCCTTTTAATATGTTATTATATTCTGTTTGTTAGTATTTTGTTGAGGATTTTTGTGTCTGTGTTCATTAGTGATAGTCTGTAATTTTCTTTTTTTGTGATATCTTTGTCTGATTTGGGTATTAGGGTGATGATGGCCTTGTAGCTTGAGCTTCGGAGTGTTCCTTCCTCTGCAGTTTTTTGGAAGAGTTTGATAAGGATGAGTGTTAGCTTGTCTCTAAATGTTTGATAGAGTTTGCCTGTGAAGCCATTCTGGTCCTGGACTTTTGTTTGTTGTAAGATTTTTAATTATAGTTTCAATTTCATTACTGGTGATTGGTCTGTTTATATTTTCTATTGGTTTAGTCTTGTTTCAGTCTTGGAAGATGGTACCTTTCTAAGAATTTGCCCATTTCTTCCATGTTGTCCATTTTATTGGCAAATAGTTGCTTTACGTAGTCTCTTTTGATCCTTGGTATTTCTGTGGTGTCAGTTGTAATTTCTCCATTTTTCATTTCTAATTTTATTGATTTGAATCTTGTCCCTTTTTTCCTTGATGAGTCTGGCTAAAGGTTTATCAATAGCCAGCTGTAGTTTCATTGATTTTTGCTATTGTTTTATTTCTACTGGGTTGGCCAAAAAGTTAATTCAAGTATTTCCATAGTATCTTATGGACAGACTCAAAGGAATTCATTGGCCAACTCAGTATTTCATTTATTTCTGCTCTGATTTTTACAATTGGTTTAGGTATAAGGTTAGTTGTTTGAGTTTTTTCTTAGTTTCTTGAGGTAGGATTGAATTGCTATAAACTTCTTCTTAGAACTTCTTTTGCTTCATACGTAGATTTTGGGTCATTGTATTTTCATTTGTTTCTATGTATTTTTAAATTTGCTCTTTGATTTCTTCAGTGATGTCTTGGTTATTTTGTATCATTGTTTAGTCTCCTTGTGTTTGTGTGTGTGTGTTTTTTTTTTTTTACATCCAGTACTCTTGCCTGGAAAATCCCATGGACAGAGGAGCCTGGTAGGCTGCAGTCCATGAGGTCGCTAGGAGTCGGACACGACTGAGCTTTCACTTTCACTTTCATGCATTGGAGAAGGAAATGGCAACCCACTCCAGTATTCTTGCCTGGAGAATCCCAGGGACGGGGGAGCCTGGTGGGCTGCCGTGTCTGGGGTCGCACAGAGTCGGACGCGACTGAAGCGACTTAGCAGCAGCAGCAGCAGCAGCAGCCCCTGTTATTGACTTCTGGTCTCATAATGTTGTGGTCAGAAAAGACACTTGATACGGTTTCAGTTTTTTTAAATTTACTGAGGCTTAATTTGTGACCCATGATGTTGTCTATCCTAGAGAATGTTCCATGTGCACTTGAGAAGAAAGTGTAATATGCTGCTTTCAGGTAGAATGTCCTATAAATAGCAATTAAATCTGCCTGGTCTATATTGGCATTTAAAGCTGTGTTTCCTTATTTTCTGTCTAGGTGATGTAAGTTGGGTGTTAAAGTCCCCCACTATTATTGTGTTCCTGTCAGTTTTCCTTTTTATGGCTGTTAGCATTTTCATTATGTATTAAGGTGCATAAATATTTTTGTGTTATATCTTCTTGGATTTATCCCTTGATCATTATGTAGTGACCTTCCCTGTCTCTTGTAAGTCTTTTTAAGTCTGTTTTATCTAAGTATTGCTATTCCAGCTTTCTTTTGATTTCCATTTGCATGGCATGTCTTTTTCCACCCCCTCACTTTCAGCCTGTATGTGTCTTTAGGTCTGAAGTAAGTCTCTAGTGTGCTGTGTGCTTAGTTGATCCATCATGTCCAACTCTTTACGATCACATGGACTGTAGCCTGCCAGGCTCCTCTGTCCATGGAATTCTCCAGGCAGGAGTACTGGAATGGGTTGCCATTTCCTTCTCCAGGAGATCTTCCCAACCCAGGGATTGAACCCAGGTCTCCAGCATTGCAGGCAGATTCTTTACCATCTGAGCCACCAGGGATGAACCATACATTCAGGTCTTGTTTTGTATCCATTCAGCCAGTCTGTTTCTTTTGGTTGGAGCATTTAATCCATTTACATTTAAGGTAATTATCAATATACATGTTCCTATTACCATTTTCTTTATTATTCTGGGTGTGTTTTTGTAGGTCTTTTTGTTCTCTTGTGTTTCCTGCCTAGAGAAGTTCCTTTACTATTTGTTGTAAAGCTGATTTGGTAGTGCTGAATTCTCTTAGCTTTTGCTTGTCTGTAAAGCTTTTGATTTCTCCTTTGAATCTGAATGAGATCTTTGCTAGGTAGAGTAAAGTAGGTTTTTCCCTTTCATTATTTTCAATATATCCTGCCAGTCTCTTCTGGCCTGCAGAATTTCTTCTGAAAAATCAGCTGATAACTTTGTGGAGATTCCCTTGTATGTTATTATTATTATTATTATTTTTTGCATTTCCCTTGCATTAATATTTTTTCTTTGAATTTAGTATTTGTTTGTTTGATTAATATGTGTCTTGCCATGTTTCTCCTTGGGTTTATCCTGTACGAGACTCTGCTTCTTGAACGCGGATGGCTATTTCTTTTCCCATGTTAGAGGATTTTTTGGCTATAATCTCTTCAAATATTTTCTCAGACCCTTTCTCTTTCTCTTTTTTCTTCTGGGATCACTGTCATTCAAACATCAGTGAGTTTAATGTTTCTGAGACTCCTCATTTCTTTCCATTCTTTTTCTTTATTCTGCTCCTTTGCAGTTATTTCCACTATTCTACCTTTTAGCTCACTTATTCATTCTTCTGTCTCAGTTATCCTGCTATTGATTCCTTCTAGAGTATTTTTTATTTCATTTTTATTTATTTTAACTGGACGATAATTACAATATTGTGATGGTTTCTGCCATACATCAACATGAGTTGGCCATAGGTACACTACGCACATGTCCTCCCAACCCTGAACCCCACTCCACCCCTTGAGGCTGTTCCAGAGCACTGGCTTTGGGTGCCCTGCTTCATGCATCAGACTCGCACTGGTCATCTGTTTTACATATGGTAATGTATGTATTTCACTGCCATTCTCTCAGATCATCCTTCACTCTCCCTTTTCCCACTGAGTCCAAAAGTCTGTTCTTTACGTCTGTGTCTCCTTTGCTACCCTGTATGGAGGATTGATCGTCGGTGCCATGTTTTAAAATTCCATATATATATATATATATATATATATATATACACACACGCACACACACATATATGCGCATATATATATATGCATTAGTATACAGTATTTGTCTTTCTCTTTCTGGCTTATTTCACTCTATCATAGGCTCTAGGTTCATCCACCTCATTAGAACTGACTCAAATGCTTTCTTTTTATAGCTGAGTAATATTCCGTTGTGTATATGTACCACAACTTTCTTATCCATTCATCTGCTGATACATACCTAGATTGCTTCCATGTCCTGCTGCTGCTGCTGCTGCTAAGTCGCTTCATTGCGTCCGACTCTGTGCGACCCCATGGACGGCAGCCCACCAGGCTCCCCCGTCCCTGGGATTCTCCAGGCAAGAACACTGGACTGGGTTGCCATTTCCTCCTCCAATGCGTGAAAGTGAAAAGTGAAAGTGAAGTCGCTCAGTTGTGTCCGACTCTTTGCAACCCCATGGACTGCAGACCACGTCCTAGCTATTGTAAATAGTGCTGCAGTGAACACTGGGGTACATGTGTCTCTTTCAATTCTGGTTTCCTCAGAGTATACGCCTGGCAATGGGATTGCGGGGTTGTATGATGGCAGCTGACTCCAGTACTCTTGCCTGGAAGACTGCAGTCCATGGGGTCGCTGAGGGTCGGACACGACTGAGCAACTTCACTTTCCCTTTTCACTTTCATGCATTGGAGAAGGAAATGGCAACCCACTGCAGTGTTCTTGCCTGGAGAATCCCAGGGATGGGGGAGCCTGGTGGGCTGCCGTCTATGGGGTCGCACAGTCGGACATGACTGAAGCGACTTAGCAGCAGCAGCAGCATGGCTGTTGTATTCTGAGTTTTTTTAAGGAATCTCCACACTGTTTTCTATAGTGGCTGTACTAGTTTGCATTCCCACCAACAGTGTAAGAGGGTTCCCTTTTCACCACACCTTCTCCAGCATTTAGTGTTTACTGTAGACTTTTTGATGATGGCCATTCTGACCAGCTTGAGACGACACCTCATTGTGGTTTTGATTTGCCAAAGATGGAGAAGCTCTATACAGTCAACAAAAACAAGACCAGGAGCTGACTGTGGCTCAGATTATGAACTCCTTATTACCAAATTCAGACTTAAATTGAAGAAAGTAGGGAAAACCGCTAGACCATTCAGGTATGACCTAAATAAAATCCCTTATGATTATAGAGTGGAAGTGAGAAATAGATTTAAGGGACTAGATCTGATAGATAGAGTGCCTGATGAACTATGGAATGAGGTTTGTGACATTGTACAGGAGACAGGGATCAAGACCATCCCCTTGGAAAAGAAATGCAAAAAAGCAAAATGGCTGTCTGGGGAGGCTTTACAAATAGCTGTGAAAAGAACAGAGGCGAAAAACAAAGGAGAAAAGGAAACATGTAAGCATTGAATGCAGAGTTCCAAAGAATAGCAAGAAGAGATAAGAAAGCCTTCTTCAGGGATCAATGCAAAGAAATAGAGGAAAAGAACAGAATGGGGAAGACTAGAGATCTCTTCAAGAAAATTAGAGATACCAAGGGAACATTTCAGGCAAAGATGGGCTCGATAAAAGACAGAAATGGTATGGACCTAACAGAAGCAGAAGATATTAAGAAGAGGTGGCAAGAATACACAGAAGAACTGTACAAAAAAGATCTTCACGACCCAGATAATCACGATGGTGTGATCACTCATCTAGAGCCAGACATCCTGGAATGTGAACTCAAGTAGGCCTTAGAAAGCATCACTAGGAACAAAGCTAGTGGAGGTGATGGAATTCCAGTTGAGCTATTTCAAATCCTGAAAGATGATGCTGTGAAAGTGCTGCACCCAATATGCCAGCACATTGGGAAAACTCAGCAGTGGCCACAGGACTGGAAAAGGTCAGTTTTCATTCCAATCCCAAAGAAAGGCAATGCCAAAGAATGCTCAAACTGCTGCACAATTGCACTCATCTCCCACGCTAGTCAAGTAATGCTCAAAATTCTCCAAGCCAGGCTTCAGCAATACGTGAACCATGAACTTCCTGATGTTCAAGCTGGTTTTAGAAAAGGCAGAGGAACCAGAGATCAAATTGCCAACATTCGCTGGATCATGGAAAAAGCAAGAGAGTTCCAGAAAAACATCTATTTCTGCTTCATTGACTATGCCAAAGCCTTTGACTGTGTGGATCACAATCAACTGTGGAAAATTCTTCAAGAGATGGGAATACCAGACCACCTGACCTGCCTCTTGAGAAACCTATATGCAGGTCAGGAAGCAACAGTTAGAACTGGACATGGAACAACAGACTGGTTTCAAATAGGAAAAGGTCAAGGCTGTATATCGTCACCCTGCTTATTTAAATTATATGCAGAGTACATCATGAGCAACACTGGCCTGGAAGAAGCACAAGCTGGAATCAAGATTGCCAGGAGAAATATCAATAACCTCAGATATGCAGATGACACCACCCTTATGGCAGAAAGTGAAGAGGAACTAAAAAGCCTCTTGATAAAAGTGAAAGAGGAGAGTGAAAAAGTTGGCTTAAAGCTCAACATTCAGGAAATGAAGATCACGGCATCTGGTCAAATCACTTCATGGGAAATAGATGAGGAAACAGTGGAAACAGTGTCAGACTTAATTTTGGGGCTCCCAAATCACTGCAGATGGTGATTGCAGCCATGAAATTAAAAGACGCTTACTGCTTAGAAGAAAAGTTATGACCAACCTAGATAGCATATTGAAAAGCAGAGACATTACTTTGCCAACTAAGGTCCGCCAAGGCTATGGTTTTTCCAGTAGTCATGTATGGATGTGAGAGTTGGGCTGTGAAGAAGGCTGAGCGCCGAAGAATTGATGCTTTTGAACTGAGAAGACTCTTGAGAGTCCCTTGGACTGCAAGGAGATCCAACCAGTCCATTCTCAAGGAGATCAGCCCTGGGTGTTCTTTGGAAGGAATGATGCTAAAGCTGAAACTTCAGTACTTTGGCCACCTCATGCGAAGAGTTGACTCGTTGGAAAAGACTCTGATGCTGGGAGGGATTGGGGGCAGGAGGAGATGGGGACGACCGAGGATGAGATGGCTGGATGGCATCACAGACTCGATGGACATGAGTCTGAGTGAACTCCGGGAGTTGGTGATGGACAGGGAGGCCTGGCGTGCTGCAATTCATGGGGTCACAAAGAGTCGGATATGACTGAGTGACTGAACTGAACTGAACTGAAAATCACTGAAGATGGTGATTGAGTCGGACTGAGCAACTGAACTGAAATGAATAATGAGTGACATTGAGCATCTTTTCATATGTTTATTAGCCATCTATATGACTTCTTTGGAGAGATGTCTGTGTATGTCTTTTGTCCACCTTTTGACTGGGTTGTTTGTTTTTCAGATACTGAGCTGTGTAAGCTGCCTGTGTATTTTGGAGATTGTCACTTGTTTAGTTTGCTATTATTTTCTCCCGTTCTGAAGGGTGTTTTTTCACCTTGCTTTTGGTTTCCTTCATTGTGCAAAAGCTTTTAAGTTTAATTAGGTCCCATTTATTTATTTTTGTTTTTATATCCATTACTCTAGGAGGTGAATCATAGAGGATCTTGCTGTGATTTATGATGAACAGTGTTCTGCCTGTGTTTTCCTCCAAGAGTTTTATAGTTTCTGGTCTTACATTTAGGTCTTTAATCCATTTTGCATTTTATTTTTGTGTATAGTGTTAAAAAGTGTTCTAGTTTTATTCTTTTACATGTAGTTGACCAGTTTTCCCAGGACCATTTGTTGAAGAGGCTATCTCTTCTCCGTTATATATTTTTGCCTCCTTAGTCAAAGGTAAGCTCTGGATAGGTGAGTAGATTTAGCTCTGGACTTTCTAGTTGGTTCCATTGATCTATATTTCTGTCTTTGTGCTAGTACCATACTGTTTTGATAGTTGGAGCTTTGTAGTATAGTCTTAAATTGGGAAGGTTGATTCCTCCAGTTCCATTCTTTCTCAAGATTGCTTTAGCTGTTCAGGGTCTTTTGTGTTTCAATAAAAATTGTGAAGTTATTTGTTCTAGTTCTGTGAAAAATACCATTGGTAGTTTTGATAGGGATTGCACTGAATCTATAGATTCCTTTGAGTAGTAAATGCATTTTCATCATATTGATTCTTCTAATCCAAGAACATGGTATATTTCTGTGTTTGTATCATCTTTGATTTCTTTCTTCACGGTTTTAGTTTTCTGTATACAGTCTTTTGTCTCTTTCAGTTCAGTTCAGTCGCTCAGTCATGTCCAACATTTTGCGACCCCATGAATTGCAGCATGCCAGGCCTCCCGGTCCATCACCAACTCCCAGAGTTCACTCAGACTCACGTCTATCAAGTCCGTGATGCCATCCAGCCATCTCATCCTCGGTCGTCCCCATCTCCTCCTGCCCCCAATCCCTCCCAGCATCAGAGTCTTTTCCAATGAGTCAACTCTTCGCATGAGGTGGCCAAAGTACTGAAGTTTCAGCTTTCGCATCATTCCTTCCAAAGAACACCCAGGGCTGATCTCCTTGAGAATGGACTGGTTGGATCTCCTTGCAGTCCAAGGGACTCTCAACGGTCTTCTGCAACACTACAGTTCAAAAGCATCAATTCTTCAGCACTCAGCTTTCTTCACAGTCCAACTCTCACATCCATACATGACTACTGGAAAAACTATACCCTTGACTAGATGGACCTTTGTTGGCAAAGTAATGTCTCTGCTTTTGAATATGCTATCTAGGTTGGTCATAACTTTTCTTCTAAGCAGTAAGCGTCTTTTAATTTCATGGCTGCAGTCACCATCTGAAGTGATTTGGGAGCCCCCAAAATAAAGTCTGACACTGTTTCCACTGTTTCCCCATCTATTTCCCATGAAGTGATTTGACCAGATGCCGTGATCTTCGTTTCCTGAATGTTGAGCTTTAAGCCAACTTTTTCACTCTCCTCTTTCACTTTTATCAAGAGGCTTTTTAGTTCCTCTTCACTTTCTGCCATAAGGGTGGTGTCATCTGCATATCTGAGGTTATTGATATTTCTCCCGGCAATCTTGATTCCAGCTTGTGCTTCTTCCAGTCCAGCGTTTCTCATGATGTACTCTGCATATAAATTAAATAAGCAGGGTGACAATATACAGCCTTGATGTACTCTTTATCCTATTTGAAACCAGTCTGTTGTTCCATGTCCAGTTCTAACTGTTGCTTCCTGACCTGCATATAGGTTTCTCAAGAGGCAGGTCAGGTGGTCTGGTATTCCCAGCTCTTGAAGAATTTTCCACAGTTGATTGTGATCCACACAGTCAAAGGCTTTGGCATAGTCAATGAAGCAGAAATAGATGTTTTTCTGGAACTCTCTTGCTTTTTCCATGATCCAGCGAATGTTGGCAACTTGATCTCTGGTTCCTCTGCCTTTTCTAAAACCAGCTTGAACATCAGGAAGTTCATGGTTCACGTATTGTTGAAGCCTGACTTGGAGAATTTTGAGCATTACTTGACTAGCGTGGGAGATGAGTGTAATTGTGCGGTAGTTTGAGCATTCTTTGGCATTGCCTTTCTTTGGGATTGGAATGAAAACTGACCTTTTCCAGTCCTGTGGCCACTGCTGAGTTTTCCCAATGTGCTGGCATATTGGGTGCAGCACTTTCACAGCATCATCTTTCAGGATTTGAAATAGCTCAACTGGAATGCCATCACCTCCACTAGCTTTGTTCCTAGTGATGCTTTCTAAGGCCCACTTGACCTCACGTTCCAGGATGTCTGGCTCTAGATTAGTGATCACACCATCGTGATTATCTGGGTCGTGAAGATCTTTTTTGTACAGTTCTTCTGTGTATTCTTGCCACCTCTTCTTAATATCTTCTGCTTCTGTTAGGTCCATACCATTTCTGTCTTTTATCGAGCCCATCTTTGCCTGAAATGTTCCCTTGGTATCTCTAATTTTCTTGAAGAGATCTCTAGTCTTTCCCATTCTGTTGTTTTCCTCTATTTCTTTGCATTTGTCTCTTTAGTTAAATTTATTCTTAAGTATTTTGTTCATTTCAGTGCTTTGGTGAGTTTGATTGTTTTCTTAATTTCTCTATGATTTTTCAATTTTAGAGTATGGGAACACAATGGATTTCTGTGTATTAACTTTATATCCTGGGACTTTACTATATTCATTTATAAGTTTTAGTAATTTTCTAGTGGCATCTTTAGGGTTTACTATGTAAAGAATCATGTCATCCACAATGAGAGTCAATTCTTTTCCAATGTGGATTCCTTTTATTTTTCTTCTCTGGTAGCTGTGGCCGGGACTCCAAAACTATGTTGAAGAGTAGTAGTGAGAGTGGGCACCCTTGTCTTGTTCCTGCTTTTAGAGGAAATGCTTTCAATTTTTTGCCATTGAGGATAATGTTTGCTGTGTGTTTATCATATATGACTTTTATTATGTTGAGGTGTGTTCCTTCCATGCCTATTTTCTGGAGAATTTTTATCATCAATGGGTGTTGAATTTTGTCAAAGGCTTTCTCTGCCTCTACTGAAATAATCATATGGTTTTTATTTTTAAGTTTGTTGAGATGATGTATCACATTGATTAATTTGCAAATATTGAAGAATCCTTGCATGAGAATAAAGCCCACTTGATCATACTATATGATCTTTTAAACATGTTGTTGGGTTCTGTTTGCTAGAATGTTTTTTAAGGATTTTTACATCTGTGTTCATCAGTGATATTGGCCTTTAGTTTTCTTTTTTTGTGACGTCTTTGTCTGGTTTTGGTATCAGGATGATGTTGGCCTCATAGAATGAGTCTGGGAGTTTTCCTTCCTCTGCAGTTTTCTGGAAGAGTTTGAGTAGAATAGGTGTTAGCTCTTTTCTAAATTTTTGGTAGACTTCACCTGTGAAGCCATCTGCTCCTGGGCTTTTGTTTGTTGGAAGATTTTTTTATTACAGTTTCAATTTTCATGCTTGTGATTGGTCTGTTCACATTTTCTGTTTCTTCCTGGTTTTGTTTTGCAAGGTTATACTTTTCTAAGAATTTGTCAATTTCTTCCAAGTTGTCCATTTTATTGGCATACAGTTGCTGATAGTAGTCTCTTATGACCTTTTGTATATCTGTGTTATCTGTCTCAATTTCTCCATTTTCATTTCTAATTTCATGGATTTGAGTCTTTTTTTTCCTTGACAAGTCTGGCTAACAGTTTGTGTATTTTATCTTCTCAAAGAACCAGCTTTTAGTTTTATTTATCTTTGCTATAGTCTCCTTCATTTCCTTTTTATTATTTCTATTCTGATTTTTATGATTTATTTCCTTCTACTAACTTTGGGTTTTTTGTTGTTCTTCTTCTTTTTCTAGTTGTTTTAGGTTTAAGGTTAGGTTGTTTGTTTGATGTTTCTCTTGTTTCTTGAGGTAGGCTTGTATTACTATGAAGTCCCTCTTAGCACTGTTTTTACTAAATCCCATAGATTTTGCATTGTTGTATTTTCATTATCATTTGTTTCTATGCATTTTATTTCCATTTTGATTTCTTCAGTGATCTGTTCGTTGTTCAGAAGCATTTTGTTTAGCCTCCATATGTTTGTGTTTTTTATTCTTTTTTTTTTTCCTGTAGTTGATATCTTAACTGTGATCAGAAAAGATGCTTGAAATGATCTCATTTTTTAAAAAATTTACCAAGGCTTAATTTGTGGCCCAGGATGTAACCTGTCCTGTAGAATGTTCCACATGCACTTGAGAAAAAGATGAAATCCATTGTTTTTGGTTTTTGAGATATCAGTTAGGACCAACTGGTCCAGTGTATCATTTAAAGCTTGTGTTTCCATGTTAATTTTCTGCCTGGATGATCTGTCCATCAGTGTGAATGGGGTATTAAAAGTCCCCCACTATTATTGTGTTATTGTTGATTTCCCCTTTAATAGTTGTTAGCATTTTGCCTTATGTATTGAGGTGTTCCTATGTTGGGTGCATATATATGTTTACAATTTTTATGTTCTTTTCTTGGATTGATCCCTTGATCATTATGTACTTCTTTGTCAAAGTGTCCTTTGTCTCTTATAACTGTCTTTATTTTAAAGTCTATTTTATCTGATATGAGTATTGCTACTTCTGCTTTCTTTTGGTCTCCATTTGCATGAAATATTTTTCCTAGCCCCTGACTTTGAGTCTGTATGTGTCCCTAGGTTTGAGGTGGATCTTTTGTAGGCAGCATATAAAGGGGTCTTGCTTTTGTATCCATTTGGCTAGTCTCTGTCTTTTGGTTGGAGCATTTAACCCATTTATGTTTAAGGTAATATTGATAAGTATTAACCTGTTACCATTTTGTTTGGGGTTTGTTTCTATAAACCTTTTTCGGTGTTTCCTGTATAAATAAGATCCTTTAGCATTTGTTGAAGAGGTGGTTTGGTGGTGCTGAATTCTCTTAGCTTTTGCTTGTCTGAAAGCTTTTGATTTCTCCTTCGAATCTGAATGAGATCCTTGGTAGGTAGAGTAATCCTGGTTATAGGTTTTCCTTTTTATCACTTTAAGTATATCCTGCCATTCCCTTCTGGCCTGCAGAGTTTTTGTTGAAAGATTGACAGTTATCCTTATGGGGAGTCTCCTTGCAAGTTGTTTGCTGCTTTTTCCTTGCTGATTTTATTTTTTCTTTGTATTTAATTTTTGTTAGTTTGATTAATATGTATCTTGGTGTGTTCTCCTTGGGTTTATACTGTATGGGATTCTCTGGGCTTCTTGGACTTCGGTGGCTATTTCCATCCCTATTTTAGGGAAGTTTTCAAATATTACCTCCTCAAATATTTTCTCATGCCCTTTCCTTTTGTCTTCTTCTCCTGGGATGCTTATGATTCAAATATTGGGGTGCTTAACATTGTCCCAGAGGTCTCTGTGACTGTCCTCATTTCTTTCTATTCTGTTATCTTTTTTCTGCTCTGCTTCATTTATTTCCACCATTCTGTCTTCCAGCTCACTTACCCTTTCTTCTGCCTCAGGTACTCTACTGTTGGTTCACTCCAGAGTGTTTTTAATCTCAGTCATTGCATTGCTCATTGCTGATTGACTATTCTTTATTTCTCCTAGATCCTTGCTAAGCATTTCTTCCGTCTTCTCAGTCCATGTGTCTAGTGTGCTTATCTGTATCTCCATTTTGTTTTCAAGATTTGGGTCCTCTTTACTATCATTATTCTGCATTCTTTTTCAGATAGACTCTATCTCCTCTTTGGTTTGGTTTGGTGGGTTTTTACATGTTCCTTCACCTGCTGGGTATTTCTCTGGCTTTTCATTTTGTTTGCTGTGATTGTGGTCTCCTTTCTTCTGGTTGGAGGGTTGTAGTTCCTCTTAGTTGTGGAGTCTGCTCCCTGTGGGTAGGGTTGGACCAGTGGCTTGTGAAGATTTCCTGATGGGGTGAACTTGTGTGTGTGTTCTGGTCAGTGGAGCTGGATCTCATCTCTCTGGAGGGCAGTGCAGTGTCCAGTAGAGAGTTTTGGGGGATCTGTGGATTTGCTGTGGCTTTGGGGAGCCTGTCTGTTAATGTTCAAGATTGTGTTCCGTTTTGCTGGAGGATTAGCTTGAGATGTCTTGCACTGGAGCTTGCTGGCTCTTGGGTGGAGCTTAGACTCAGTGTAGGTATGGAGGGTTTGGGGTGGGCTCTCATGTATTAATGTTCTCTGTTGTCAGGAGTTTTATGATGGTCAGAAGTTCTGGAGTTGAGCCTCCTGCCTCTGGGTTTCAGTCCTGACATCTTACAGTAGCATCAAGACTTCTCCATCCACATAGCACAAAAGACAAAACCCGTAGGTTAATGATGAAACAACTCTCCACAGCCAGGAATACCCAAAGGGAGTCACAGAGTTTATATAGAGAAGAGAACAGGGAGGAAGGAGAAAGAGGTGAGCAGGAGGAGAAAAAAGGAGTCAAAAGGGAATAGCAATCAAGCCAATAATCAAATCCCTAAGTGAAAATGGGTACTAAAAATTAGGCTCTTAAAGATACAAAATGAATAACAAGATAGAAAAGCAAAAATTAAGAACCTGGAATAAAAATTAGACTCTCAAAAGCACAATGTAAAAATACAGAATTTATTTCAAAATTAAGATTTTTTTTTTTTGGTAGAAAGGTGAAAGGCTATAAAAAAAGCTAAAGGAGTCATAAAGAACTGTATTAGGACAGTATGAGAGAGAAAAAAGCAAAATAAGAGGGGAAGAGAGGAAAAAAATAGGAATTGAAATATGAGAAATTAAAAAATAAAATTTTTTAAAATTGAAAAATAATAATGAAGAAAAAAGTTTCTTTTAAATATTTCAATAAGAAGCAGAGGGATATATATGGTGGTAGGTAGATGAATGTTCGTGTGATTCCTCTGTGTTCCTGCTAGTCGAGTTGCCTACTCAGAAAGTCCTCCAGTATATCTAGGAACGTCTCTGGAGCTGTTGTGGGCAGTGTGGAGTCAGTTCAGTGTCAGATATTTCCTTGTTCCAGCTGTAGTTGTTCCCAACGTGTACAGTTGCCCCTCAAATGCACAGTCTCAGTTTGACAGTGGGGTTTTAATCTTGCACCTGCTACTTCTGGGGCAGTTCCCCCTGCTTTTCTTTGCTTAGGTTGGCCTCCTCTGTTTGCAAGTTTCTCTTCAGTGTCTGATCTCCACCCTGACATGAAGGGGTGAAACTGGCCACTTATTCAGGCTCACTTGAGCTGTGGAGACGGAAAGTGAAAGTGTCAGTCACTAAGTTGCGTCCAACTCTTTGGACTGTACTTCAGGCTCCGCTGTCCATGGGATTCTCCAGTCAAGAATACTGAAGTGGGTTGCCATTCCCTTCTCCAGGGGATCTTCCCACCCAACCCAGGGATTGAACCCAGGTCTCCTGCATTGCAGGCAGCTTCTTTACTGATTGAGCCACGAGGGAAGATGTGGAAAGGCAGAGACACTGCGAACAAGCGCCGCTGGCATGTGTGGGGAGCCCTTGAAATGGGTGGATCAGCCAGGGATTGCCACAGTTGAAGGCGGTGTGCGCCTGCCAGGTCCAAGTGCTAGGGCTCCCGAGTGCAAGGTGCACCGTGAGGGCACCGTCCCAGATGGGCCATGCGTCTCCTCAGGGGAGTTGGTCTCAGGCTGTGATACCCTCTATAGCTCTGTGGTGTCCAGGATCCTGGGAACACGTGGGTAGCGACTGCTGGCTTGCTCACAGCTTGGGGGAGATGCGGCGTTTGGGGCTGAGATTGCAGCAGCTCCTTGCTTTCTGCCTCTGGCTACTGCTCACCTGCCTCTCTGCCTCTGAGGAGAGTCTTCATTTATTGTGTTCTTCATCACTGTCTATTTCTTCTTTAATTCTTTAGGTCCTTGTTAAACATTTCTTGTATTTTCTCTATCCGTGCCAAGAAATGGGTCCAGCTCTGGAGTTTGTAGGCAGTTGGGTGGAGATGGGCCTTGGTGCTAGGATGAGGACCTCTGGGAGAGTTCACACTGATTAATATTCCCTAGATCTGAAGTTCTCTATTAGTCCAGTGGCTTGGCATTAGTGCCCCCACCACAGGGTCTCAGATCCAAGCCCTGGCCTGGGAACCAAGACCCTGCAAGTCATGTGGCACAGCCAAAAAAAAAAAAAAAGGCAATAAACAGAAAAAGAGCAGAACAATACCAAAGGACAAAAAATAAGATAAAATTTAAAACATATAGAACAAGAGAACAATAAAAATAAAAGTGGAACAAGACAGAACCACAACAGCAAAAAAATAAAATAAAAAATAATATAAAAATAAAAGGTAAAAAAGAAAAAGGATTCCTTGGTGCTTTCTCTAGCCATGGTGAGCTGTAGCCTACCCCTGCCCCCCAGGAGACCTCAGCGCCTCTCTGGTTAGGTCTCTGGACTGTCTGTGTCAGCCCCGCCTCTGCCTGTGTTCTTCTCACCAGCATCTGTTCCTGAAGCTGGCCTGGAGCATTACGTGCCTGTACAGGCCTCCATATGCATGCTCAAAGGGCTGTTGACCATTTTTTATTGAGGTTTGTTTTTGCTTTGTAGGCTCTTGCTTGCATTGAAAAATTAGATATGTGTCATGTATAATGGGAATATGTTTTCTAATGTGTTATTTGTCTTTTGATTTTGTTGCACGTGTGTATGTATATCAATGATGATGTTTAATAATTCTTTGTAGTCAGATCTTAAGTTTTGCCATTAGCATTCTGCTTAGAAAGGACTGGGAGAAGGCAATGGCACCCCACTCCAGTGCTCTTGCTTGGAAAATCCCTTGGATGGAGGAGCCTGGTAGGCTGCAGTCCATGGGGTCGCTAAGAGTCGGACATGACTGAGCGACTTCCCTTTCACTTTTCACTTTCATGCATTGGAGAAGGAAATGGCAACCCACTCCAGTCTTCTTGCCTGGAGAATCCCAGGGACGGGGGAGCCTGGTGGGCTGCCGTCTATGGGGTCACACAGAGTCGGACACGGCTGAAGTGACTTAGCAGCTTAGCAGTAGAAAGGACTGCTATTCTGAATTTGTACTTAATGGCCTAAATGTTTTTATTCTAGTATAATTATGGTTTTTCATTTTACGTTAAAATTTTCATTTCCCCAGAAATTTATTAGGAGAGAACTTGACTCTATTCCTTTCCCCCAAATATGGAACAAAGTGCCTGCTTTTTGGAAATTGCTGACTTAAATAAGTATTTTGTTTCGCGGTAAGCAGTCGTCTTCTTAATGGTGTCAGAGATACATCGCATTCATTTGGTGAACTTTAGAAACTCAGAATACTTTGGATCATAAAGGTGTGTTTGGATTGCATTTTTCTTTTTTTTTTTGGAATATGGAGAAAGCTGACAGTTGGCCTCTTGGTTTTTTCCTTCTGGTAATTTATGGCATTTTCCTCTGACTGCTTTTAAGATACTTTTCTTTTAAGTTTTTAGAAACCTAATTATGATGTGTCTTGGTATATATTTCTTTGGGTTTATTTTTTTATTCTCTTTGAAGTTCATTCAGCTTTTTGAATCTGTAGATCTTTTGCCAAATTGTGGAAATTTTTTTCTTTGAGTACTTTTTTAGCCCTGTCCTGTTTCTCATCTCTTTCTGGGATGCCAGTGAATGAATGTAGATCTTTTGTTAGAGACTTGCAGTTCCTTGAAGCTCTGTTTTAGTCTGTTTTCTCTCTGTTCAGATTGAGTAATTTCTGTGGTTCTGCCTTCCAGTTCACTGATTCTTTTCTCTTTTCTATTGTGCTATCAAGTCCATCTTCTGAGTTTTTTACTTCGGTTATTGTATTTGTTAGTATATTATTTTTCTTTGTCCTTTCTGTTTCTTTACTGATGCTTTCTATTTTTTTTTTCAGTTATTTTAATAAGCCTGTTCATAGTTGCTTGTTTGAGGCACTTTTATCATTGCTGGTTTAAAATAAGTGTAACACCTGTGTCATCTCGATGTTGGCACCTCTGGGTTGTCTTTTTTCATTCAGTTTGAAATCTTCCTGGTTCTTGGTATAATGAATGTTTATTAAAACTGGACTTTTAAATTTATTTTAGCTGCACAGGGTCTTCATTGTGGCACATGGGCTTCCCTAGTTGCGGTGTGCAGAGTAAGTTTCTGTATGTGCAATCTTAGTTTCCTCATCAGGGATTGAACCTAGGCTCCCTGCATTGGGAGCATGAAGTCTTATCCCCTGGACCACCAGGGAAGTTCTTACTTTACATATTGAGACTCAAGGTCTCATTTAAACCTTTTGTTCAGTTGTCTGTGCTGCTCTAACAGGGAAAGGTGGTTGCTGCCTTGTTACTACCAGGTGGAAATAGAAATCAGACTTCCCCTCTGAGCTTTTCTTAATACCTGGGAATAGGGAGGGGGTTTGTCCTTACTTCTGGGTGAGAATAAGAGTACTAGCTCCTAATCTGGTCCCCATGGGCACTGTGCTAGGGGTGGTCTCATTAACCCTAGGCAGTGATAAAAATCCTGAGTCTCCACTGCTGCTGCTGCTAAGTTGCTTCAGTCGTGTCCGACTCTGTGCGACCCCAGAGACAGCAGCCCACCAGGCTCCCCCGTCCCTGGGATTCTCCAGGCAAAAACACTGGAGTGGGTTGCCATTTCCTTCTCCAATGCATGAGAGTGAAAAGTGAAAGTGAAGTTGCTCAGTCGTGTCCGAGTCTCCACTAGGCCTCCTTTAACACTGTAGGGCCGGTTGGGGAGGGGGCTCATATGAGCTAGTAGGAATGTAAGTTCAGGCTTCCTATGTGGTTTCTACTGACATTGCAGGGGAGGGAAAAGTGAAGTGGGATGTTTTCATTATTGGTGAATGGGATGAAGATCCTGACTGCCTGCTTAGCCATCCCTGGTACCTTCCTGCTAGGGGTGATGGGAACTTCATTGAACCTCTTGAGGGTGGAGGTCTAGGCTCCCATTTCGCCTTTGCTGTTGGGGGTGGGGCCACAGATTTTTTCCCTTTAGTGTTTGGCTTAACTAGAGTGGTTATTGTCCAAAAGTTATAAGTTCTGTCTCTCTAGGCTGTCTTTTTCCTTTGGCTATGGAAACAGGCATTTGTTAAACTTTTCTTTGCTGTGTACATTGGCATTTCTGGGTGGTTGGTTTCTTCACCTCTAAGTCTGGGCTATATGAGGCAAAAAGAAACCCAGGGAACTCATAACTGTTGTTTGCTGGCTCCCAAGGTTACTAACCAGTCTGCCTTCTTTGACCCCACCTTTTCAGAGTCATCTTATTATGTTCATTTTCTTTGTAATATTCAGAATTTTTAGTTGCATTATCAAGAGGAATGATGAACATCTCTATCTCCCCAAAAGCAAAAGTCTCCAAGGTTCATATTTTAATCTTGAAATTTTCTGGATTTTCCCACATACAATATGGGGATGATACCTAGCATGGGATTGTTACTAGCTTTAAATTGGGTAAATTAATGTACATTGTTTACTATTCTCTCTGGTATTTAGTAAGTGCTTAATATAAAAAATAGTAATCCTTTATCTGCCTTACTTGCCATCAGTATCTTTTTTTCACTTGTCATTTGCCTTTTTAAAAAGTTTTGTTTTTGTTTGCGCCGGGTCTTTGTTGCTGCGTGCAGGTTTTCTCTAGTTGCAATGCAGTCGCTAGTCGTGGTGCACAGCTTCTTACTGCAGTGCCTTCTCTTTGCAGATCCCGGGCTCTAGGGTGTGTGGGCTTCAGTAGTTGGCAGCACCAGAGTGCTCTCTATAGAGTGCAGGCTCAGTAGTTGTGGCACAGGAGTTTAATTGCTCTGCACCATGTGGAGTCTCCCCAGACCGGGGACTGAACCCATGTCCCTGGTATTGGCAGGTAGATTCTTAACCACTGGACCACCAGGGAGGTCTGCCTTTTATTTTTATGGAGGGTTTTTTTTTTTATGTACTAAATTATTGTTTCTTTTCTAAATAAAAATTACATATATAAAGTAAATATCTTTAGATAAAAATTATAATTATATACCTACATTAAAAAATACTTGTTAATCTTTTAAATGTTTTACAATTGTATGTTGCCCAGTTTCTTTTTAAAGGTGATAAGTTCAAACCAGAGTTTTACTTTTGTTAATAGTTTTTCCCTAAAGTATGTTTGAGGGTTTCCCCCTTGGGAAGATATGGCTAGTCTCTGAAACTGGGTTTCCTCCCACCCCCACCTCAGAGAAAGAGAGGCAGCAGGAACTCTGTGGATTTCAGACGTCTATTTTCTGCTGTCCTTGTACATTGGTAAACACCTCCTGTGCAACACTGTTTCCATTCTTAACAGCACTGCTTCTGGATTCAAACTTGATTTAATCTAGTCCTGTCTTGATTTTTTTTTTTTTTTTCCTTTAGCATCTGATGGCAGATTTAAACGGTTGCAGTTAAGCAAGCAGGCACGTGTATCACCCATGTGTTGTTTGCTGTTACGTTGCATCAGTAAAACCTCATTTCCTAGAATGGACACTGGCATGAGACTCACGCAGACTGAAGGCCAGATCCCAGATTGATTTTCTCATCTGTCAAGTGGATCCTGTAACACTGACAGGCTGTTTTAGGGCTTTGACTATAGTGGTGGCAAAGTTTGTTCAAAAAATAGTGTGGAAGTCAGCAAATATTTGCATATCTGTAACTTCTCAGCAAAAGATATGGCCAGTAAGTCGTGGGGTATAGGCAATTAGGCAGGGTTCTTTGGTTGAAGGTCTTGAACATAGCCTGTGTGTGTGCTGAAATGTCTGCTCTTCCAACTTGCTGGTTTTTTTTTTTTTTTTTTTTCATTTCTAGGGATCTGTCTACGCCCTTACCAGCTGCAGGGAGTCAACTGGCTAGCCCAGTGCTTCCACTGTCAGAATGGCTGCATCCTGGGGGATGAGATGGGCTTGGGTAAGACCTGCCAGGTATGTCACTGTGGAGCGAGTACTGTTTACCTCTACTGAAATACCTCCTTACAACTCATTCCTGTTTTTAGCTGCCAACTATTGGGATGTATTTTTACACTAGGAGGTATACAGGTATTTTTATTCCTGAGCCTTTGTTAACGAGATCATGACCTTGGACTTGGCTTTTCTCATTATGGGGGTAGTTTTGAACTGTCACTTCCTTTGTTTTAATCTAACCCTTGACATTTAGAATTACAATTAATGGGCAGGATTTTCTATATAAAGCAAGTATGCCTGTCCCAGGGATCAAATTGGCTCTTCCCTCTTTCGTAATACTTTACTAGTTAAATGGATCACTTTTAATATTAGTTTCCCTCAGTGGTGGGGCTACCTCCCATTTCTCTGGCATGCTAGAGAATTACAGAGGAGGTACTCTGTTTTCGAAAATGACCTGGCCTTCCAGTGGTAGGAATCAGACCTACCTCCTTGGTAGGAATCAGACGTGACTTCCTTGGGCATGCATTACCAGGTTTTGTCTTGAGATTGATCCTGCCAGTAGGATAATCACAAGTACAGCTCATGGTGACAGAGGTCAGTGGTAGTCTTGGACTGATGGAAAGTCCAGACACAGATACCCCTTGGGTTCATCACACAAGGTTTATTCCTCTGTAGTGTACCAAAGAAAGTCAGTGCAGTCAGGGTATACAGCAGAGGCAATTGAGCAGAAACCATGGAAGTGTAAGTTTCTTGATTCCAAAGGTTTCATCATTGAACTCACAGAATGAGTAAAGTTCCCATTAGTCCTTTTAGAAGGACTAACCTCTCCCCTTAAGTCTGACCTCGCATAGTAAACATCAACCTGGAACAGTTCTGCTCAGAGTCTGGTCTGACCATGTTGAAAGTGAAAGTGAATGTTGCTCAGTCATGTCCAACTCTTTGCGACCCCATGGACCATACGGTCCATGGAATTCTCCAGGCCAGAATACTGGAGTGGGTAGCCTTTCCCTTCTCCAGGGGATCTTCCCAACCCAGGGATCAAACCCAGGTCTCCTGCATTGCAGGTGGATTCTTTTCCAGGTGAGCCCAAGGGAAGCCCAAGAATACTGGAGTGGGTAGCCTGTCTCTTCTCCAGCAGATCTTCCTGACCCAGGAATCGAACCCGGGTCTCCTGAATTGCTGGTGGATCCCTTACCAACTGAGCTATCAAGGAAGCCCCTGAGCTATCAAGGAAGCCCCTGACCTTGTTGGCAATGTCTTAATCTAGATGTATCTCATTGATTTGGGGGTTATTCAGGATAGAGTATGACTTCTGAGCATCGTTCCCCAAGGTAGCTATTTATCACCCTCAGATGTCTCAGGCAGTAATCCTGGTTCTAGTATATTCCTGAACTGAGAGATATGGAACAAAGAGAAGTATCCCAGTGTTTCTGGGAGGCAGGCCAATGGACTCTTATAATTCAGGTAGAGAGCCCTCCACGTAGTCTCCTGTGCAGTATCCATTTATCATGGCAAGCTTTTAAAGAAACTTCTCTAGTCAAAAATGTGTACAGCCAGGTCCTAAAATAGGCTATTAGGCTTTACAGAGATTTCCAATTTAGACCCTGACGTGAGTTTATGAGGCGTTCGTTATTGTTAGTTTTCCTCACTGGAATGTGTGCCCCAGGAGAGCGAGGAGTTTTGTTTATTTTGTTAACTGTTCTACACCAGAGTTCGGAATAGAGCCTGGTGAATAGAGGGTACTCCTAGTGCATGGGCTTCCCAGGTAGTGCTAGTACTAATGCAATGCTTAGTCACTCAGTTGTGTTTGACTCTTTGCGAGCCCATGGACCATAGCCCACCAGGCCTCCTCTGTCCATGGAATTCTCCAGGCAAGAATACTGGAGTGGGTTGCCATGCCCTCCTCATGCTAGTGGTAAAGAACCTGCCTACCAGTGAAGGTAGACATAAAGAGATGCGGGTTTGATCCCTGGGTTGGGAGGATCCCCTGGAGGAGGACACAGAAGCTCACTCCAGTATTCCTGCCAGGAGAATCCCATGGACAGAGGAGCCTGGTGGACTGCAGTCTATGGGGTTGCTGAGCTGGATAGACCAAAGCAGCTTAGCGTGCAAGCATGCATGCATAAATCCATGTGGGGGGAGGTTAGGAAGGAAGGAAAACGTCCTCCTTTAGGAGACCTGGCCAACAGCAGAGGCCAGGGTGTGGTTGATCGTCTTCAGTCGAATCTTGATTCTTCTTAGCATGCGTGTTTAGAGCATTCCTGACTTTGTGCCTTGTTTGCATTGTTTTCGTTGATTTCTGTTGTCTGTTCCTGATGCTTTCCTTTGTGTGAAAGGTTCAGTTACATAAAATTTGAGCACTATTGCTTGTTGACTGTTGATGTAATTGAGTACCATAAATGTCTTCGGCAGTTGTATCAAAGCTTACCTGATATCACTCTAGCAATGGCTGACTCTCCTAATGTGTGGAAGATTGTACATTATTTGTTTGTAAAGCCAGTTTGTTTAATAGATTGTGTTTATACTTTATTCTTTTTGATGCAATTATAGGTGTTCTTTGCAAGGTTGTGGGAACTTTATAATTTTTTCTTTTGTGGAAAGGTGATCAAAACTGCCTTCTTTTTCTGTGTTCCAGACTATTGCACTCTTCATTTATTTGGCAGGAAGATTAAATGATGAAGGACCATTTCTGATTCTTTGTCCCTTGTCTGTTTTGAGCAACTGGAAAGAAGAGATGGAGAGGTACAGAGTAGATGTGGTTGAAATTTTTTTTTTACTTTTTTTTTCTGGGTACTATGTGAAATATGATAAAACAACATATTGTCCTAAGCAGTGAGTTTATTTTTTCCAGAAAACTCTGACCTGAGGCAGTGTAGATAAAGAATGAGGAGCAGATGAGGGAGGGTCCAATGGATGTTTTTATTGCCTTTTGGCAATTTGAAGGTCAGTACTTATTTTTAGTAAATTTTGCTGAACTGAGGAAGAAACCATCCTTTTCATAGTGATACATCCTTTTCATAGTGATACAGTAACACTTCATAGGAATGTGGAAAAATATTTTTCTTTTAGGAATTAACACAAGGTCCTTTTAGATGTTCATCTGACCCTTCTCCCTCTTCACATGGGGACTTAGTCACCCTTAGGTGTACCCGTTACTCTAGTTGAGGTTTCAGGGTCTCAGGACTCGTTCTGGCTGCAGAGCATCCTGGGGTCTGTACATCTGCAATCCTTCCATGAAATGTCATTTTCCAGACATGCATCCCTTGTCCATGGCTCTGTGTTTGTGTTCATCTACCTCTTTTCTTGGATTCAGATTTGCTCCAGGTCTTTCCTGTGTAACATATGTAGGTGACAAGGACAAGAGAGCCTGCCTACAGCAAGACCTGAAGCAGGAGTCACGTTTTCATGTGCTGCTAACTACCTATGAGGTATCTGTTTGTTTTTCTACAGCCAGAACTCTTAACCTGGGACCTTAGAAGTTGTAGAATCCTCTGGGATTATATTTAGTTTTTTTGAGGGCTCATGTTATTCT
This sequence comes from Capricornis sumatraensis, assembly GCF_032405125.1. Classification (NCBI taxonomy): domain Eukaryota; kingdom Metazoa; phylum Chordata; class Mammalia; order Artiodactyla; family Bovidae; genus Capricornis; species Capricornis sumatraensis. The sequence continues at coordinate 123,716,133 of NC_091070.1, read as the reverse complement.
AGGAGGAAAGTCTGTTTTCGTTTGATTCTCACAGAGGTCCTGTGAGCAAAGGGAGTGAAAAACTATTGTTAGTTCGATATTTCTCCCTCTCTCTTGGTGGATCAAGGGGGAAGGCTTCCCAGGGAGGCAGCACTTGAACTGTCTCTTGGCCGATGAGTAGAAGAACATAGGATAGGCTGAGGCATCATCTGTTACTAGAGGATGGGAAAGGAAGATGAAGATACTTAATTCCCGTCTCTGCTCTCGTTCTTCAAGCTAATAATGTCCAGACTCCTGTAAGCAAGCCCTTCATGTGTTCATGCCTCCCTTTGTCTGTAAGATGCCGCCACCCAGAGGTTATGCTCGGAACTCTTTTACATAGTCAATGAATGAGACAGCTAAATCCGATAGTTTAGGAGAGTTAATAAAAGACTAGCTTATTAATGTCAGAAGTATATCAATATCAGCCTTTACAATGTGTCTTCCTTAATTTTTCAGATTTGCTTGAAAGATGCATCTTTTCTAAAGTCGTGAGTATGTTGCACTACTTCAGAAATTGTCCTGAATGTGTCATGAGAGTTATGTCTTTCCTTCACATTTTTTCCCCTGGTTTGTCATCCGTGAGTCTTACCGGGTGTGTGGTATGGCAGGAGTCTTGCAGTCCAAGCCCGTACTCCTTAGCTGTGTATGCGTAGATTCCCTAACTTAACCTCTGTGAACCTCAGCTTCTCTATCTGTAAAATGAAGACAGCTGCTGTGAGGATTAAGTGAGATAAGCTGTATGTGGTGGGCGGTTAGTAGATACCAGATTCTTTACATCACAACTTGTATAGATGCCTGTCAGGACTGCTGTGTGGAAATTCTACTACAACATAGGGGAATTATTTGAGCTTTTTTTCTGGAAATATCCTAAAATAGCCATCAGTGCTATGAAGTTAACTTTGTGTTTTTTTAATAATGTTTTTTATTTATTTTGGCTGTGCTAGGTCTTGGTTGCTGCACAGGCTTTTCTTTTCTCTAGTTGCGACAAGTAGAAGCTACTCGCTAGCTGTAGTGCACACACTTCTCACGTGGTGGCCCCTCTTGTTGCAGAGCACAGGCTCGAGCTGTGGTACACGGGCTTGGTTGCTCTGCAGCATGTGGGACCTTCCTGGCCAGGGGTCAGACCTGTGTCTCCTTCATTGGCCGGTGGGTTCTTTACCACTGAGCCACCAGGGAGGCCCTAAAATTAGCTTTTTAGAAAGGAATTTTTAAATAAATTTCTTTCCAGTTATTGGCTTAGAGGTCTCAAATCAGCTCATAAAGTGTAGGAAACTTAGGTGTAACTCCTGATACTACCTGGTACTTTATACAGTGGTAGGGATGCTGTGTTGCAGTATGTGGTTAAGCCAACAGTTACCTTATAAATAAGAGCTCAGTTTTGGGTGAATAAGAAGATACATTGACAGTTTCATTCTCGTAGCATGTGTACTTCTGGTTAGGTGGGGTTTGTTTCTTTAATATTCAGAACTTTTACAGAGTGCTTTATCAATATTAGAAATGTTGTTTCATACCCAGGCTCTTCTGAGTTGGATTTTTATTTTCATCTTATTTTGAAACACTAAAGACTCAGTCATAGATTTCATGACTTCCATGTAGTGTTTTGTTTCATTCGTGTTTCATTTAAGTACGCATATTTACTTTACTTTTCTTCAGAAAAGGATATGCTTTCCCTCTCACTTCTTTTTTATTGTCAATATCCAACTTAATATGTATTAAAGATCTCTCCTCTGGAAAGACATTGTTCTGGGAGTTACCAGCAATACCAGGAAAGTAAACCATACAGTGACCCTTAAGCGAACATAAACTCCAATAGAGTTAATAAGAAGTATACAGATAATCCATAATATTAGGCAATATATGGAAAGTCTCAAAAGGCAAGAAGATTAGGACATAGATGTTATTGGGTACTTTCCATAAATTATGCTATTGAATCAGCATGAAAACCCTAACAAGTAGGTATCATCATCCATTTTATCGATGAGAATGGTAAGAGATTAGGTGTGACCCATCCCAGGGCACATTGCTAGTAAATGGCAAAGCAGACATCCAAACCCACTTTGTTGTAGAGCTTTTTAAAAGAGAACTTTACAAAGTAAGTGCACTGGAGTTTCACATTTTCAGCAGAAATATAATCTTTCTATATTAGATTATTATCTTAAATCCATTCCAAGTGAATTTAAAAAACCAAGTAGTAAAGGGACATTTATAATGTTTACTCAGTATGACCCCTGAGAACACAGTTGTGTTCTTTTGATGTATTTGGCAAGGTTGTACTGTGTATGACTGTACTGCCTACTGAGAACAGCCTGAAAGTGTAATGCAATCTCAGCCCTAAAGAGGCTTATTAGGGAGGGTTGAGACTGTGCATGTAACAATATGAAAAATAGGAAAATTTTTTGACAATAAACTTATTAAATCTTTGGATCAAGAGGATTAGAAATTACTTTTCCCACTCTCCATCCAGTCCTGGAATTCCCTCCGCCTCTTCCTGTCCAGGGAGCATCCCTTGGCATGTCCTTTAGAGAGTAATTTGACGACCTTCAGTTACTGAGCCCAAATCCACCTCCTTGTAGTCTTGATTCATTAAACACGCTTTTTATTGGTTGCTTTTGTATGTAAAAACCTGAATATTGAGACTTCCTTGGTGGTCCAGTGGCTAAGAAACCCATGCCTCCATTGCAGGGGCGTGGGTTTGATCCCTGGTTGGGGAACTAAGATCCCACATGCCACACTGTGTGGCAAAATAAATTAAAAGAATAGAAATTTAAAAAAAATGAATATATAGCTCTTGCTGCTGCTAAGTCACTTCAGTCGTGTCCAACTCTGTGTGACCCCATAGACGGCAGCCCGCCAGGCTCCCCCGTCCCGGGGATTCTCCAGGCAAGAACACTGGAGTGGGTTGCCATTTCCTTCTCCAATGCATGAAAGAGAAAAGTGAAAGTGAAATCACTCAGTCTCTCCGACTGTTCGCAACCCCATGGACTGCAGCCTACCAGGCTCCCCTGTCCATGGGATTTTCCAGGCAAGAGTACTGGAGTGGGGTGCCATTGATACCGTAATGATCTTAACAGATTAATACCTAATCTGTGTAGAATGGTAATTTAAACAGGAGCCAGGCACTGTCCTGTAGCCCCTTGAAAAGGGCTCACACCCTCGTCATGCCGTGACCAGTGTCCAAGATCAGCTGGACTCTTACTCCTCATGATCCTTCAGTGCAACTCCTGCTACCCCGCAGGAGTGATCCTGATTTCTGCACCCTCTCTTGGACCCAGTTCTTCCCTCTACCTGCACCACTCAGTAGGTGAATGGGCCTAGCTGTCTGCTTCTGTACCCATTTTCTGGATTCTCTCTGTGGCCTCAGAGGAAGAAGGCTTTCTCCTCTTTTAAGGCCAACCTCTGCTCAAGATCTTCCTCTAATATTTGAGGGATTTTAATTTCCATGTATCTTTCCAGTGTTCTGCTTTACTTGTATGTACATTTAGTTGTTTTTAACATGTAAGTATGTATGTATTTTTGGCTGTGTCAGGGTATTGGTCGCAGCCTGCTGGATCTTTTGTTGTGGTGTGCTGGTGCATGGGCTTTTTTTGCGATGCGCAGGCTTCTCTCTAGGTGTGGCTCACAGGCTTCAGAGTGTGTAGGCTCTGTAGTTTGCGGCCCTTGGGGTCTCTAGTTGAGGTGCACAGGCTCAGTAGTTGTGGACCATGGACTTAGTTGTCCTGCAGCACGTGGGATCTTAGTTCCCCACCCAGGAATTAAACCTGCATTGGAAGGTGGATTCTTAACCACTGAACCACTAGGGAAGTCCCCTACATTTAGTTTTTTAAGTATAAGAATAATGTAATGGGATTACAGAACGTTTTCAAATGAGATAAGAGCCTTATAACTTCCACTTTATTATCTTTTGCATGGTTTTTATTATATAAATATATATAATATTATATATATTTTTTAGTTATATAGGCCTTTTAAATTATAATCATATTTATCATTTAAAATGCTATATTTCATCACCCATTATTGGACCTATTATTATTTTCATGTTTTTGCTGTTTTAGATAATGCAGCTTTGAACATATTAATACATACATATTTTAAATTTTTTTGTGGGCAAAACAGCTTCCCAGGAGTATATACAGAGGATATCTTTTTGGGAATTTGTGGTCATAACTGTTATGCTACCAAAGGGCACTGGCATAGCCACCAGTGACTTCCATGTTAACAGAGCCAGTGATGTATCTTCCTGTTGTAACATTTGAGCTGTTCACCGTGTCCCCATTCTTTATAATTTATCTAGTTATTGGTTGCACTGGGTATTCCTTGCTGCTTGTTGGCTTTCTCTAGTAGCGGCGAGCAGGAGCTCCCCTTCATTGCAGGGCACAGGCTCCTCATTGCAGCAGCTTCTCTTGTTGCAGAGCACAGGCTCTTGGCACATGGGCTTCAGAAACTGTGACTTGCGTGCTCTAGAGTGTGGGCTCAGTAGTTGTGGTGCAGGAGCTTAGTTGTTCTGCAGCATATGGGATCTTCCCAGACCAGGGGTTGAACCTGTGTTCCCTGCATTGGCAGGCAGATTCTTTTCCACTGTACCACTTGGGAAGTCTACCATGTCCCCATTTTAAAATCACACTTTTTTTAGCTACTATGACATCATTGTGTCTTGACTTTTCTTCTGGGTCTGTATCTTAGTTCTGCCTCATACTAACTTTATGACCTTGACTGAGTCATCTGCCTTTCTGAGCTTTAGTATCCATGTTAGTAAAAAGGGCACAATAGTGTCTACTCATTTTATTTTTTCAGGTTAAATAACATACCTAAAAGCTCCAAGCTTTAGGTTTGTTAAAGTGGCACATGTAAGTGCTCATTAGTGTTTCCTTTTGCTTTCTGTCTCCAGTGCCTTCTTTTCTATTTTCAATGCATCTCAGAAAATCAATTCCCTTAATTTTACTACATTATCCAGATATTGCCTTATGTACTTGGTTGGCTCTTGGAGAAGGCAATTTGAGTGTGTTTCTAACAGAATGGCTTGATATTAGTCTTCCCAGAAAGAGTCTTAGTTTTGTAGTAAGACTTTTGGGTGTGAGATATGTGTTTGAGTTATATAAAACTGAAAACATGGATTTTTCCCTCACAGCTTCCCTTGGAGTGTTCTTGTTGTGGATGAAGCTCACAGGTTGAAAAACCAAAGCTCCTTGCTGCATAAGACTCTTTCAGAGGTAAACTCATAGGATACTTTTAGTTTGTGTATCACTCCCTTTCAAAAAATGTTAATATTAGTTTGGTCTGTATAGAGCCAATTAAATTGACACATTTTTTTCAGTGAGATTTCTGCAGGGTTCAATGAACATTTTATGGTGACACAAGTAATACTTAATATGGCCTAATTTCTCTTGTCTTTTACATAGGAGATAATGTTTATTAAAAATCTGGTTGTCAAATAAATAGGACTCTACTCCAGGATAATACATTGTATTTTTGGAAATGTTTCAACTGTCTTTTGATTTTCAGTTTCTTTAAAAATAATCTTAATGTAGTTTTTCTGTCTGCAGTAACAAACATATCTGACATATTTATTGTACAACTCCCCCATTTACCTGTTTAGAAAATTTGACAATTCGGAGTCATGAAGAGACTGATTTCATGCCATTGAATATTCCCTTCAGTCTCACCTGTCTTTGTCATACTTCTCTGAGTATGAAACCTTTGATCTTACTCCATTCACTTCTTTGGCATCATTCTGACAAAGCAGATGAGAAATGTCATTGTAGCCTTAGATTTGCCCTCTTTTCTGAGGAGCCAGTGGAAAAGCTTATGGGTATGAAGTGCCCTTCTTATTGTTGACCTAGTAAAGGCTTGTTAATTCCTGCGACCTGGTGTGCAAATTTCTGGGATCGTCATTGATTTTGGTCCCTTTCTATAATAGATCAATTAATGAATTTAGAGGTCATTTGGAGGAAAGTCTTAGATCTGAATTCTTTCTTTAGCTTTAGTGGTTAAAAGTTACGGTTTTTAGTGTTTAAGTGCAAATATGGCCACTATTATTATTATTACCCCGAACTCAAAGATTGCTGTCCCCTTGTAGGCCCCCTCTGCTCTGTGGTGTCCTTTGCCTTCTTTTTAAGGACTCTTTAACACAGTCTCTTTCCCAAGTGATTGTCATATCTGGCACCCAAGAGACTCTTAAGCTACTGCTTCATCAGCTGCTATGCCAGTTTATTGATTTATAGTGGGAGAAGGGAAGCAGGTGTAGTAAAGGAAGCCTGTGTTTGGAGTGGGGAAGCTAAAGTCTGTTGCTGGCTCCAGAGCCTTTTCTTCTTTTTGGTAAGGAAACAGGCTCAGAGGAAATTGTTCTATGTTTTCTGAGTATTCCTTTTTAGGTGAGGTTTGAACTGCAGACAGCTAGTTGGTCAGGAAAAAAACACATTTATTGATTGGGCTGAGAGGTGGGGAGAAGGGTACTGCCTTTTATTTTCTCCTCTTCCAAATACTGTTTTCAGCTTGTTTGTAAAATTTGGAAGAAGCCTAAATGTCAATATAGGAATTGATTATACTGTACAATTTGTGGTGTACCCAAACAGTATATTTACAGAGTAAGGCTGTAAAGATTATGAAAGATTATGTAGAAGAATATTTAATAATGTAGAAAATATTTGCAAAATATTTTATACAAAAAAGCTTCCAAAATTTTATATATAAGCAGAGATTTGTCTCTAGGCTTCTTTTTCCCGATTATAACTTTTGATGCTGAAATGAACACTGCTTTGAATTAAAATATTAATCCATGTGATAGTGTAATTTCATTTTAGTGATTGACAACCTTGGTTATCCTCGTTGACTTCATATTTTTTGGCCATTTTAGTTCTTTGAGCATATTGTAAAAGTGTGATTTAGTTATTGGAAACATTCATTGTTAACCATTTCCCATACTTGAAATATTGTGAATAGGTTGCACTGCATGCGGCATGAGTGGGTGGGCATTGATAAGACAATTTAAAAGGAAACAAACCAAGTGAAAGTGCTTCCCCCAAAGATTCTGAAAACAGTTTTCATTGATTGTATCATTTCATTTATCACTTTCGATATCTTCTTATGACCCCCTCCAAAATCAAATTATAGACACACAAGAGGAAAAGTAAAAGCCACCAATTATCCTATTCCACTGTGTATTTTAACATTTGGTATATATGCTGCCACGTTCTTTGCAGCACATGTGTACACCCAAACCTAAATGTATATTATGTGTGCATGCTAAGTTGTTTCAGTCATGTCTGACTCTGCGATCCCATGGACTGTAGCCCTCCAGACTCCTCTGTCCATGAGATTCTCCAGACAAGAATACTGGAATGGGTTGCCATTTCCTTCTCCAATATTGTTAAAAAAATAAAAATACATTCAGTTCAGTTCAGTTCAGTCTCTCAGTCGTGTCCGACTCTTTGCAACCCCGTGACTCGCAGCACGCCAGGCCTCCCTGTCCATCACCAACTCCCGGAGTTCACTCAAACTCACGTCCATCGAGTCGGTGATGCCATCCAACCATCTCATCCTCTGTCCTCTCCATCTCCTCCTGCCCCCAATCCCTCCCAGCATCAGAGTCTTTTTCCAGTGAGTCAACTCTTCGCATGAGGTGGCCAAAGTTCTGGAGTTTCATCTTTAGCATCATTCCTTCCAAAGAACACCCAGGTCTGATCTCCTTTAGAATGGACTGGTTGGATCTCCTTGCAGTCCAAGGGACTCTCAAGAGTCTTCTCCAACACCATAGTTCAAAAGCATCAATTCATCAGCGTTCAGCTTTCTTCACAGTCCAACTCTCACATCCATACATGACCACTGGAAAAACCATAGCCTTGACTAGATGGACCTTATTCGTCAAAGTAATATTTCTGCTTTTGAATATGCTATCTAGGTTGGTCATAACTTTCCTTCCAAGGAGTATGTGTCTTTTAATTTCAAGGCTACAATCACCATCTGCAGTGATTTTGGAGCCCAAAAAAAGTAATATCAGAATTCAGTATATATATGTATATATGTGTATATATATATATATATGCATATATACACACATAATGTATTGCCATGTATTATATATATATATATACACACACACACACACACACACACAGGATACAGCTTTCTCTTTGTGCTGTATTATTTAACTCAAGTAGTATAAGATCTTATGTTAGCTAAGAGATTGTCCTTTGCTTGACCCAACAACTGTTCTTACTGTTTTTCCTAACCTTTACTTCATTAGTCTGTTATTCATGGTGTTCTTATTCCTCTGCTCAAAATTTAACAAGTGTCTTCCCATTTTGGGTGGTATATAGTCCAGAAATGTCCAGAATTCTTGATGTCTTACATTGGCTGCACGTGTTAAGTCTTACGAAAGAATGTTTTTAAAAAATATATCTTCTTTCTTGTAGTGGTGGGTCCTGCTGCTGTAGTTTTGGGCTTCTCAAACTGCATGAGTATATGCTGTGTGCTTGAATTTCCGCATAGGTTGCATAACAGTAACCATTTTGAATACTCATCAGTACTTTAGCATTCACAAAGTGATTTTTCTTTATAAATGGTATCTCCTCCACAGGATTATTATCCCCTTCTTATAGTTGAAACTGAAGAGGTATTATTTCCTACATCAAACAGCTATATACATTTGGAACCTGAGTTTTCTGATTTCATGTCCCTGAATTCATTTCATTCAGTCATGCCTCTCTCTGTAAAGGTTGTGATGGGTCACTCAGTCTTGCTTTCCAGCATTGTAGATTTTCACTTTATTCATTTGTATATTTGAGTTCTCAGTTGTCTTCAGCCTCCTGTTGACTGGAACACCCATCCAGAACAGCCTCCAGGAGCTCTACTCACTCCTCAGTTTTGTGGAGCCTGATCTCTTTTCCAGGGAGCAAGTGGAAGATTTTGTTCAGCGTTACCAGGACATTGAGAAAGAGTCTGCGTCAGGCAAGTTCCCTTTTTACAAATCATGCCAAGAGGTCTGGGCCCAGCAACTTCCCTAGGGCATAAGGGTTATAGATAGAAAAGAAGGAGAATCCATAACCAGAGAATCCCTTCTGAGGAAATAAAGAGCCACACAAAAATAAGGTGATGGCAGAGTCCTCTTGTTGTTCCCAGTGCCTGCTGTTCATGATTCTCGTATTTGTTTGTCTAGTGTCTGCTGGTTTGCAGACTTTTATTTTCCCAACGTGTAATTTCTGTGAGGACTTGGATAACTTCACATGGTACTTCTTGAGGCAGAGAAATATGTGGGTGCCATAGTCTGAAACTGTCATTCAGGGTTCCATAGCACTGGTGTTTCTTTTAACACTTTTATCAGCGCATAAGAACCAAAAGTCTGGGCTGGATGGTGGTGGAAGTAAAGGAGGAAGCCATTCTGGTTTGTACAATGGTCATTCGTAGTTTTCCTCTCATGCCTTTGCTCCTCTGCCTTGTAAAATTGTCTGTCTGTCTATGTGATATTATCCCAGGATCGTTATTCAAAATAATTGATAGGCATGCCAACTAGTGGGTCTGTATGTACTAGCTGAGGATAAGTTGGAAAGGCTTCTCACAGAAATCTCCATACCACAGATTGAATTTTACCTGGGGAACCTGCTCTGATTGTCCCCATGTTTAATGTTGCTATATAAACTATTCCAAGTCAAATATTACACAGGACATACTGATCTTTAAAAAAGTATTTGTTTATCAAATTCAAATTTAACTGGGCACTTGTATTTTTTAATCCTGCGTGCAGTGTAATTCCAGTTTAGGCTAGTTTTCAAAGTTTCCGACAGCTCAGGAAGGAAAAGGGGTATGGAACTCAAAGAACCAAGTGTGAGTACTAGCTAGCACCTTTAGCAGCCAGCTGTATGACTTTGGATAAAGGATTTAACTGCTCTGAACTTCACTTAGTTATACAAATAGGGACGGTGTTACCAACTTGCCTACATTTCTGAACTGTTATGCTGATCAAATGCAAAAGTATCCTGGAAGAAGAATAGCTCTATGCAAATGAGATTATTAGAAAGAAACAGAAGAAGCTGGAAAGAAGAATCCAAGGAAGGCTAAATACTGTGAAAAATTACCTTGCTGGCCTAGAAGGCAGAATTGTTATGAAAATGAGAAACAAAAGTAAACTGTTGTATGTCCTCTAATAGTTCATTGCCTTGGTTTTGCTTTTGTCCCACACTACTTTTGTGTGTTTTTTTCTTTCCTTGTACAGCAAGTGAACTATACAAACTCTTGCAGCCATTTCTGCTGAGGCGAGTAAAGGCTGAAGTAGCCACAGAGCTTCCCAGGAAGACGGAAGTAGTGATATACCATGGCATGTCAGCACTACAGAAAAAATACTACAAGGCCATTTTGATGAAAGACCTAGGTAATCAGAGGGTACTTGTCCATTTAGAAACTAGTGAGGATGTGATTTTTATGCATTTTATAATCACACTCAGTTTGTATAGCAAGAATATGGGATGGGATTTCTTATTCTGAATAGTAGTCAGGTCAGCTAGAGTGAAACTGGCAGAGTACCTTTGCCAGTCAAAGTATAACTCTGACTTTGTTGTTTGTTGACTTTGTGAGATTTCCTCCCCATCTCCCCTCTCCTGGTTTTCCTTAAGGGCTTCCCCTGGTGGCTCAGATGATAAGGAGTCTACCTGCAATGCAGGAAACCCGGGTTCATTTCCAGGATTGGGAAGATCCCCTGGAGAAGGCAATGGCAACCCACTCCAGTATTTTTGCTGAGAGAGTTTCATGGTCAGAGAAGCTTGGCAGGCTACAGTAGGGTCACAAAGAGTTGGACATGACTGAGCAGCTAACACTTTTACTTTTCCGTCTTAAAACAAGGTGATGGTTAAGAAAACTTCTTATCAGTGTGCTGTTCTTAATGCACTTCAGTGAAATTTGGGAGATACAGATTTGAAAGATACATTATTGAAATGAGTAAGGTTATGTATGGAAACTTGCAGGGTTTTTTGTTGTTGTTCAGTAATCCATCTCTCTCTCTCTTTGTAAAATTTCAGATGCATTTGAAAATGAGATGGTGAAGAAAGTTAAACTTCAGAATGTCCTGTCCCAGCTTCGGAAGTGTGTGGATCACCCATATTTGTTTGACGGTGAGGCAGTGCCCTTTTTTCTCAGCAATACTTTTTGTTGTCATTTTATGGCCAACCTCGTAGAAAGTTCTTCAGAAGATTTGTCTGTATTTACTATCTATTTTTCCCCATTTTCTCTTGTTAATTTTTTATGTTGATTATCTAATATATTGTTCATATTCAGATTTCTTCAGTTTTAACCGTCCCTTATGACTTTTTCTTTTATATTTTTAAAGTAAATTTATTTTTATTTTAGATACAGTGGGAAAACACAGGAGAATTTTAATCAGGGGAGTGATAGGATCTGATCTGCATTTTGTTATCATTTTGAGCTATGGACACTTAAAAAAGAAACAATAGCAAAAACAAAAACAAACACCACAACCCCCAAACCCGCACGTCCAGAAATGATAGCATATCCATTCCCCCATCCCCTCCCAGCATGAACATCTCTTCCCTCTGCTGGAAGGAGAGTGACATGTTTATCCTCAAGAGCAGAAACTGGAGAATGAGAGAATTCTATGTAAGTAGACCTCGGTAAGAGCTGGATACGACTGAGCAGCTGAGCGCATGAACAGACCTTGTTAAACATGATTTTCATTTCACTCAGCCTCCTCACATACTGTAGTTCCTTTTCCACAACTGCTTCTCTTTGTTCAGTATAATTGTTGTTTGTTGTTCGGTCACTAAGTCGTATCCCATTCTTTGTGACCCCATGGACTGCCGCACTCCAGGCTTCCCTGTACTTCATTCATGGAGTTTGCTCAAACTCATATCCATTGAGTCAGTGATGCCATCCAACCATCTCCTTCTCTCTTGCCCCCTTTTCCTCCTGCCCTCAACCTTCTCCAGCATCAGGGTCTTTTCCAGTGAGTCAGCTCTTAGCGTCAGGTGACCAAAGTATTGGAGCTTCAGCATCAGTCGTTCCAATGAATATTCAGGGTTGATTTCCTTTAGGATTGACTGTTTTGATCTCTTTGCAGTCAAAGGGACTCTCAAGAGTCTTCTCCAGCACCACAATTCAAAAGCATCAATTCTTTGGCTCTCAGCTTTCTTTATGGTCCAACTCTCACATCAGTACGTGACTATTGGAAAAACCGTAGCTTTGACTATACAGACCTTATCGGCAAAGTGATGTCTCTACTTTTTAATACACTGTCTAGCTTTGTCATAGCTTTTCTTCCAAGGAGCAAGTGTCTTTTAATTTTGTGGCTACAGGCACCATCCACAGTGATTTTGGAGCCCAAGAAAATAAAATCTGTCACTGTTTCCACTTTCTTCCCTTCTGTTTGCCATGAAGTGATAGGACCAGATGTGATGATCTTCGTTTTTTGAATGTTGAGTTTTAAGCCAGATTTTTCACTCTCGTCTTTCACCATCATCCAGAGGCTCTTTAGTTCCTCTTTAATTTCTGCCATTGGAGTGGTATCATCTGCATATCTGAGGTTGTTGATATTTCTCCTGGCAATCTTGATTTCATTATGATAGAAAAGCATTTAAATTTTGCCACTTTTCTGGGTCTTCATTTATTTTGGAGAGCTTCCTGTAACTTATGGGAAATCATGTGAATACTTCTCTCCTGTGAATCTGCCTGTGTCCATCTTTGTTCTTTTCAAATTCAAGATCTGGTCAGAGATTTTATGGTGCATTTGTCATGTCTCTTTATTCTCCTGTAATCTAGAAATGCTCCTCAGCTTTTTGTTTTTTTTTTTTTACTTTTTCATTAAATTGACAGTTTTGAAGAATCATGGCTCTGTGTTTTATGGGCTATCTCATAATCTGAATTTTTTTCATGATTGGATGTCCCTTTGTCTTGAACCCACTCAGTGAACCTTTTTTGTCACCACCATTCCTAGTTCATCAGTGGTTTCTGTGTGTCTCACCTGACGGTTATCAGTTCACTTTTTTAAATTAATCTCTCAAAACCTTGGACACAGTTGATCACTTCTTGAAACAACGTTTTCCATTGGCTTCTGGGACAATGCTTTCTCACTTTTCCATCTGCCTTATGTCTTCTCCTTCTCTGCCTCGTTTGTGAGGGAATTTCATCTCATGGATGTCTGTAAATTTCCCTCTAAGTAATAATTTAGCTGCATTCTACACATGATATGTAGTGTTTTCATTTTCATTCAAATTTTGTTTTTGTTTTTTTTTTAATTCACTCTGATGGGTAGCCTGTGGGACAGTTCCAGGCATTTTATGCTGTGAGGGCTCTAATATTGATATGATCAATGCAGAGGCTTTTCTGCAGTCATTTGAAGGAAGTCCTTGCCAAGTGGCCATATGAATTGTTTTAAAATGTCACAGAATCTTAATGAGGTGCATGTCAGAGCTTTTCTTTTATGCAGAGAGCTGTTGGGAACATGCAGATTTCGAAAAAATCCTTCCAGGTTATTTTGCTACCCTCAGCACGAGAATGACTACTTTATATCTAACCCTATGTCTTGATTCGTTTTCTAGAGTGAGAACCTGAAGGTTTCAATTTTGGGTCTGTTTGGTCTTTAGCATTTCCCTGTGCTTCAGTTTCCCAAAGAGTGCCTTGGGTAAACATTTCTTAGATGTATTGGATGTGCCAGGCTCTGTGATTGATGTTGGGTAGTGCTGATATCATAATATAAACAAATAATTATGAAATGCCTCAAAGAGATATGAGACTTGGGCCCATTATCAGTTAGAAGGATCTTGGCTTCTCTGTAGCCTCACCATCAGCTTCTCCATTCAGAGTCTGCCCCAACTGAGAACACATTTACTGGGAGTGGGTTCTTTCTTTTCCAGGTGTGGAACCAGAGCCTTTTGAAGTTGGAGACCACTTGATTGAGGCTAGTGGGAAACTTCACCTGCTGGATAAGCTGTTGGCATTCCTGTCTTCCAAGTAGGTGATAGGTTCATATTTTCTACCCTGAGCTGGTGATTGTTAAAACCAGAATAATGAGCAACTCAATGATTCCTTGAGACTAATCCCAGTTCTCCTTTTTTTCCAAGACCCTGATTCAGGTTCCACCTTTTCTGCAGCTACACCCTTAATCCCATGCCATCCACTCTATAATCTTCCTTTCCTTTCCTGAATTCCTACAGCACTTAGGATCCTAATCCAGCACTTGGCACTCTGCCGTAATCTGCTGTCTGGTTAATTGCTATATTAACTATGTCACTCCAGCTGTATCTTTTAGTTCTACAAAGACAAAGATACCATCAAACGTTTCTTTTTAAAAGGCCTGCTGGTGTACCTTGCTTTGAATTGACACATATTAAGTACTTAGCAAATATTTACCCTTGTTAACTTGTGGGCTTGATTTGAACTCAGGGAGAACTTGGGGACTCTTTGCCTGAGATGCAAGTTGGGTATTGGAAGAATTAAGCCACTTTTGGGGCCTGTAAATATTTAGCTAAGTGTTCAGTGGCCTGGTGTCTGGCCTGTATCTGATCCTCTGGTCCTCGGAGGTATAGAGCAGTCTAGAAAAAAATCCCAGTTTTCCAAGGATTTCTAAATTGTCCCTTAGGGACAACTGACCCAGGAAGGGCTGAACCAACCTAAAACCTCAGATTTGGCAAAAGTGTCCAACATTAGGAATCTGTAAGTCAAACAGCTGCATGCCTGATTGTATTTTATAGGCTATGATGTATCTCCTCTAAGTGTCCTAGTGTTGGAGAAGGACCGGTAAATAGCTTCTCTTCGACCTTTTCATTTCACAGGTGATGAAACAGGCCCAGGGAGGCTGAGTGGCTTGTCTGAGGCCACCGCAGCCAGCAAATGTCAGAAATGGGATTAGATGAGGTTCTAATCTAATGGGATTAGATGAGGATTGAATTTTAAGTTCAATACCTTTTCTACCAATTTGAGGCTAGAGTCTTGAAGGAGCTTGTCGTAATTGTTCATCTACACCTATCGCAAACTCAGATTAAATTAGTTTTCCTAATAGAATGTTGTTTAGACAGTGCCATACAGTACTTCTTTGTTTATGGAAACTTAATAGCTGATAACCATGGGGTTGTAGGTTTGAACTTTTTTTTTTTTGGCCATACCATGGAGCTTTTGGTTGAACCCGGCCCTTGGCAGTGAAAAGTGCAGAGCCCTAATAACTGGACCACCAGGGAATTCCCTTGAATTTGTCCTTGACCTAATCCATTTTGCCACCTGCTTTCTTCTCTCTTCTCCCTATGTAAGTTTTCTTATGTACCATGTGGGATATGAAATGCCACCTGCCTCTTGCTTCTCTAAAGTGATGCTTCTCAAAATTTTCAACCAATAAAGCTATAAATGAAAGGATAGTGACTTTCACCCCAAAGTAGAGAAGAGCTATTGATTGCCAACCACAAGCTCTTTAGGGTCATCAGTTTTTGTTTCATTTTTTGTACATTTGAATTTTGCATTTTTCTCTTCACATATCTTTTATTTTGCTGTTAAAACTGTATGTTTCTTTCCATTTAGTAATTGCCATCCTGGAAAGAAGCACCTTGGTTATCTAGGGTATCTTACACCCTCTGGTGCATTGACACAGACTCCTGGGTATATCCCAACACTTACAGCACTAGTGAGAAGTACTGTAAGGGCTCAGCTACTGGTGCAGTTACATCCTTGTATAAAACATTTCGCATTACTGAAGAAGGTTCTGTAAATGATTGACATTTATATTTTTACTTCAGGATTTCATTTCTTTGTAAACTTGCATTCTTCACTAAGTTTCACCTGCAGGAAATCCACCCTAAATACTATTGGAGTTGGCAGTTTTTCCTTTTCTTTTTCTTGCCAGAGGCCATCGAGTTTTACTTTTCTCTCAGATGACCCAGATGTTGGATATTCTCCAAGACTACCTGGATTATAGAGGTGACATC
Source organism: Capricornis sumatraensis (assembly GCF_032405125.1). NCBI lineage: Eukaryota > Metazoa > Chordata > Mammalia > Artiodactyla > Bovidae > Capricornis > Capricornis sumatraensis. The sequence continues at coordinate 123,700,201 of NC_091070.1, read as the reverse complement.
CCTTGGCCATTACGTTACTCAAGAATTTTAGACTTAACAGTCCAGATGGGCCTGTGAAGAATTATCTGGGGTGTGGGGATGTTACAGAGAAAAACAGTATAAGAATATTATTCAGAATCAAAGGAAGATGGCTTACAGTAGGGGCATGCCTGTATATGAGAAGAGACAAAGTTGGTGTTTGGTTTTGAGCAGACAGTGTGTTACCCCACAGTGAGTAATTGAAAATGGTTTCTATTTCTCTGTTTTCTCCCTCTGTGTGAAGGCTACAGCTATGAGCGTGTGGATGGTTCTGTGAGAGGAGAAGAGAGACACTTGGCCATTAAGAACTTTGGACAGCAGCCCATCTTCACTTTTCTCTTGAGTACCAGGGCAGGTAAGCCACATCCCTGCCTGCCACATCCCTACCTTTCATCCCTTGATGAAGGCAGACAAAGGGCGAAACAGTGCATTTAAATCCTAATCATTAGCATATTTTCCCTTAATTCACTGAAAGGCGAGGTTTTTACTGAGGAGTGTAAAAAAAGGGGTAGGGGGAGTTGAGTTAGGTTATATCAGTTTATCACTGCACTAGACTTCTAGCATGGTACTCGTTTCTGTCAAACTGATTTAAGCTTTCATCTCATCAGAGAAGTAAGGCTAAAACCTGGGGTTGTTGAAAAGTAATTCTGATCTCTTGACCATTGACCTGTGAACATCCTGAAAGATTTCTGTACTTTTGTATAGAAATTTTAGTTTTAGTCATGTTCAATAGAGACAGCTCTCCTTCCCAACCATGAATTTGGAAAACGAGATAGCAGCCTGCCTACTAGTTGTTCTTCTGACAGGTAGCTCTGAAAGTGTTGTGAAAGCTTAAAAAATCTGCTTTTAAAAAGTGTGATTGTAATGAAATTTCCAGCTCTTTAGAATTAATTGTAACATTGTCCGTATATGACTTAAGTCATAAATATTTTATATGACATTTGTAGTGCCATACCACTTATGGAGTGCTTTAATTTACTTAAATAATGTCAGTTCTTGGAGAATAAATTATTCTCATGTCATGGAACAGGCAGACCTTAAGTTAATTTTGAATTCACAGAATCTTAAGTTTCTTTTTTTTTTCCTCTCTCTCTTTTTTTTGGTAGACCTAAATCTTGATGGAATAGAATTAGGAGCTCTAAAGGGATGTATGTCCTCTATTGTAAAGAGAGATCAGTGTATTCATGAAAAGAGAGTTCAGTCTTATTTCAGTTCAGTTCACTCGCTCAGTCGTGTCCGACTCTTTGACCCATGAATCGCAGCACGCCAGGCCTCTCTGTCCATCACCATCTCCCGGAGTTCACTCAAACTCACCTCCATCTAGTCCGTGATGCCATCTAGCCATCTCATCCTGGGTCGTCCCCTTGTCCTCCTGCCCCCAATCTCTCCCAGCATCAGAGTCTTTTCCAATGAGCGAACTAAGTGCCTGGTACTATAGGGTATTAAAAGTATAATCCTTGACCATAAGGAGATTGTTTTACCTGTGTATGTCTCATCTCTGTATTACAGAGATATAGTGAAATTCATATGGTCCCGCTTGCTTCTAAGATCATAGACTGCACCCTCGATCTCAGCCACTTATTCATGTCACAGTTGTCTTAGGGTAGTCTTAGGAGAGACTGATTAGGTAACCTGATAATAAGTGGCTGAGACTGAGGGTGCAGTCTGTGATCTTAGAAGGAGAGCCAACCAGTCCATCCTAAAGGAAATCAGTCCTGAATATGTATTGGAAGGACTGATGCTGAAGCTGAAACTCCAATACTTTGGCCACCTGATGCAAAGAACTGATTCATTAGAAAAGACCCTGACCCTGGGAAAGATTGAAGGCAGGAGGAGAAGTGGATGACGGAGGATGAGATGGCTGGATGCCATCACTGACTCAATGGACATGAGTTTGAGTAGACTCCGGGAGTTGGTGATGGACAGGGAGGCCTGGCGTGCTGTGATTCATGGGGTCGCAAAGAGTCAGACACAACTGAGCGACTGAACTGAACTGATGCCTTATTGATTTCAACACCATCATACTCAGCAGCATTGTTTGAAACATCTGAAATTAGGAAGAAAGATCTCTGCTTTTCAACTCATCTCCCTGGCGTTCTTGGAATTAGTCAGAACAGAGGGATCTCATAGGAGCCAGAGCAGTCCTGAGCCTTTTCCAAACACCAGCTGTCCTGTTTGCTGTCACATTTTAATTGCTGATTTGCGTCACTATCATTTATTCAAGATTCTCTCCAACGTTCAAGTATTTCTGATTGAGTCATATTGCCACCAGGTGGCAGTGAGAGCTCATGAATGTCTCAGACAAGTCTGGCTAGAGCTTATTTATAAAATATCACCCTTTAATGAAGAAGAGCTGAACTTTAACCCAAGAAGAAAAAAAAAATTTTTATGAAATAAAAATTTCATAAAAAAATTAAAAACACTTCAATGAAATAAGTGCCTGGGAATATTATGGAATAGTGGGTAAAAAACATAGGCTCTGAAGCCAGACCATGTGGTACTGAATCTGGCTCTTTCTCTTCCTATCTCTGCAGCTCCCAGCCATTCCTTAACCTCTCTGTGCTTCCATTGCAACATCTATAAAATGAGTACCCATGATTGTTGCAAGGATTATAGGAGATAGCATATGTAAAGCACTTCAGAATGGTGCCTGCAGAAAGTAAAGCATAACACCTGGGTAGCTGTCATTGTTATTTAGTATATTAGCATCTTTCAGTAATCAGTCTTTATTATCTGTTTACTCCAACTTTAATCTTATATAAAGGCTTTAATTAGAACGTTCCTGCCTGACTTAAGATCTAGCTTAGAGGCAGTAGCCCATCTCAGAAGTTAGTCGTTAGTTCTGGCTCCTGGAACAAGTCATTTCAGGCTTGCTTGTTTCAGCAACGAGCTGTAATGACCCTGGCAAGAGGGAGTCCATTTTGTGCTTGTTTCCACATTAATCAAAGAGAAGGCTGTAATTTGCCTTCATAGTTCTTTTCATTAATTCCTGTAATCCAAGGAGCCTCCAAAGCCCTTTTCCTAAAGAAAGACTGGAAAGTTGTCCCAGGGAGTGTTTTTGTCCTTTGGTTGGTTTGGTTACCTTCTCCTTAATTAATGTGGAGACAAATAACAGAAGAGAATTACTGAAGTCTTCTCCAATCAGAGGGAGATAGCCCCCCTGCTCCGCTTGGGGGTGTAATACATGGCATCTCCTCTTCTTATTAACTTGTGTCAGAGCCCGTGCTGCCTGGTTGTAACTCGCAGTGGACATTAAGAGGTCTTCTCTTGGTGCCCACAGCAGACCTCGCTCATATTTAAAACTGTTTCTGAAAGAGCATGTGTCCTTTTCCACAGACTATTCTAAACAAACTTCAGTGAAAATCTTTAAACAGAAGAGATTTAAAATGGATTCAGGCAGCTAACTTAAGTACCTACTTTTGCTCCTTACCCCACTCCACTCATTTCCATTACTTGCAGTTGTTAAACTTTCCCGGTTCAGGTAATAAGAGCCCATGTAGGACTTTTAACCACTACAAAGCTCCATCTAGAGTTGAGGATGGGGTTGTCAGTTTGAAGGATGAAGCCAGTCATTTTGGCTGCTTTCAATGTATCAATCTGAACGCTGTGGCCTTGTGCCATCCTGGTCTGGTCCTTAGCCCATGTACTTCTGCCAATGTTCTTTTTTGTATTTTTTTCAGGTGGAGTTGGCATGAACTTAACAGCAGCAGATACTGTTATTTTTTTTGACAGTGATTTCAATCCTCAGAATGACTTACAAGCAGCTGCCCGGGCTCACCGAATTGGCCAGAACAAGTGAGAGATTTAAGCATAGCTCTGGTTCCACTTCCTTGGCTCTTCAGTAGTTCTGGGTTTGGGCGGAAGGTGAAGAATGTGGCCTGGTGACAGTTCTAGACTGGGCGGTGAGAGACAGTAGGTTTTAGCCTATCTCTGTTGCTGACTCCAGAGTAGTACTGGACTGGGGCTTGCTTTGGTAAAAAGAGCAAAGTCAAATTGTGAAAGGACTAGGAGGAACTTTGAGAAATTATTTAACATCCTTCCTGAGTTAAGGTGTGATTCAGTTTAAAAATGAAGTTATGGATTTATGGACCTAAGATAAAAAGATAAGTCTTACTCTCTGACCTGGTGATGATTTAGATCTAACAGAGGTTTTCCTCTACCACAAATAAGGAACCCCAATCATGACCACCTCGTCATCCCTCCCTTGACTCTTTTGGAAAGGTTCAGTGAGAATTAGAGGCCAGATTCTCTCTAACAAATAACTCAGGTTCACGTACAACAATCCCCCGTTAGTTGTACCCTGAACCTGGCATTTTAGGTTTGTTTCCTTTTTTGTGTCTTGACCTGGCATGCTTGTGAACTATTTTGCAGACCCTTCTATTTTAGCACGTTAGTTTTCTGTGATTTCTCTACAGGTCTGTTAAAGTTATTCGGCTGATTGGCCGAGACACTGTGGAAGAGATTGTCTATAGGAAAGCGGCCTCCAAGCTGCAGCTCACCAACATGATCATAGAAGGGGGCCATTTCACTCTGGGAGCCCAGAAAACTGCTGCAGATGCTGACCTCCAGGTAAGACACACTGTTCTTCACTTTGGTTTTGGTTTTTTTTTAAACTTATTTATTTATTCGGCCTTGCTAGGTCTTGTTTGCAGCATGTGGAATTTTTAGTTGCAGCGTGTGGGACCTAGTTCCCTGACCAGGGATCAAACCTGGGGCCCCTGCATTGGAAACATGGAGTCTTAGCCCCTGGACCACCAGGGAAGTCCCTGTTCTTCATATGAGAAGATGTCATGGTTTTAGTCAGTGCTTCCATGGATGAGAAAGTAGATGAATTAACCACCCACTCTCTCCTGCTACACATTTGTTCCCTAGCCAGATTCCTTCCTGCCATAGGAAGATCCCCTGGAGGAGGAAATGACAACCCTCTCCGGTTTTCTTGCTTGGGAAATTCCATGGACAGAGGAGCCTGGCGAGCTGTCGTCGATGGGGTCACAGAGTCAGACACAACTGAGCATGCATGCACATAATATCTGTACTACATGCAGGCTGCTGTGGGAGTGAAAATGAATATGATAAATAAAGGTAGCAGAATACAGAATAAGGATGGACTTTGGATCCCTTTTACTTGGATTCAGATCCAAGCCTTGTCTCTTACTGGCTGTGTTGCTTTGAGCAGATAGTTTACCCTTTGCTTTCTGAAAATGAAAATACCACAGGTTCCATCAGGGGGCCTTAGGAGAATTAGGTAAAATAAACAACTCGGCATAATAAATAATGATTTATCTTGTACCTCCATCTTAACCCCAGACCCTTTGATCAGTGCTTTGCATCACCTTCTTCACACTCAGGAGGGTAGACAGGATCAGGAATTCAGAATTATGCCGTAGAAAAAACAGATGAAAGAACTAGAGTTAATTGCTTAAAGGAGGAGACACCAGCTAGGAAGCAGATGCAGGCCTGGAAGATGTTAGAGAAAACTCTTCTGGGAGAGGACTTGGAGATATTCTGTAGCAGCTCTTGGGTTTAAATTAGAACCCATATTATGATATAGCCCAGGTCCTCCCATTTTGACCCAGAGATGAGGGGCTGGAAGCAGAGAGACTGACTTCTAGGATACTGGAAAGATCCAGGCATGAAGTGAGTTACAAACCTCTGACATAGGCAGTAGCAATGGGAGTGTCTGGCGTGAGCAACGTTACAGAAGAAATGACAGGAGCTGCTGCTTAGAGGTGGGAAGCTAGGGAGAATGGGAAATTTAAAGATGTCTGTAAGGTCTTCAGCCTGGATAATGAGGAGGATAGAAATTAGGAAGCAAGAAGGTTAGGTAGAGATTTAGGAAGAAGAAGATAATTTAGGCTTTAGAGTTTGCAGTAAAAACATATTTAAAAAATACTGTTAGAGGAAAAGCTCAGAGATAAAAATTTCATTTGCAAAAGTTTGTAAGAGAGTAGACTTTAAAGGGACTAGTTTATCAAACAGAAAATATAACAAGTATTTAAAAGGAAAAATTACTATTAAAAGCAGAATTGCCAAATGTTTGGTTAGTCTGGCTTTTCTCACATGGTTATATCCACAAAGACCAGTGCATATCTTTACATGTCTGCTTTGCAGAAGATAGGGCTCACATTGGTTTTGTTAACTTACGGGAAAGGCTCAAGATTTCATTTATTTTGGAACTTGAACTAGAAAGTAACCCTGGGTTTTGTATGTTTACTTGTTTAGTTCTTGTTTCTCTTAAGGTGCAAAGTGTGGTTTTTTCCCTTGTGTTTTTTTCTTTGGTTCCCAATTGATGTGCTCATGCTTGTCCATGCTGGTGGCAAAGCAGATTGTATGTGTGTTCACATTATCCAGGAGGCAGTTACAAATGTAAGATGGCAGCTTGAGAGAAAGCTATGGGCAGACTGCAGAGACTCTTACAGTTCTCCAACCATGAGTTCTCTGTAGAACCTTGTGAATGACAAGTTCAGTATTGGGTCTGGTGAGGGGAATGAATGGCTGAGCCTTGGGGTGCGCACATTCTGGGTGTGGGAGGAGGAGTTGTCAATAAGAAGCTTGAACTCTTTCCCAATTGGGGAGGGGCTCAGGGGATTCGGTGATGGTGTCCCTGTGACGTAGGCTCCTGGGTATGTCCGTGTGATTGTGTAAACATGTCTCTGTGCCATGGGCCAGATCCTAATGGGAACATAGACCCCACCCCCCCTAGCTGTTTGAGAGGGTCTCTGTCAGAATCTCGCCCAGCTCGTGGTTAGTGGAAGGTTACTTCTGATTTTTCTCTTACCTACCAAGCTTCTGCAAGTTATCTCTGGTTGCCAGAAGCAAAGATAACACCCCAATGCCCTTATCTCCAGAGAAAGCAGGGTTTGTATAATAAAAAGAGTCCAGTAGTCAAAGATGTGATTGTGGTTCAGTAAATCTAAGAAGTACTAGATCATGAAATCCTCAAAGAAGGAAGTGGATTCATTATCCTTCAGGAAGAAAATAATAGGAAACAGAGAGAGGCAGAGGCAGATGGAGTGAACATTTATTGAATGCTCCCTGTGTGCTAAGTATCATATGAAGTGGTTCTTTCCAGTTGTTTCTGTGATATGAATCACAGAAGAATGAGGTAGGCACTCTCCTTATTCCCATTTCAAATAATTTGCCCAAGAATGTTAGTTCATTAAGACTCCATCCAAACTCTCTAACCTCCAAACACATGCCCTTGCCTTTAATTACTGTAATATATTTCTTCTCGTGGGCTTCCCAGGTGGTGCTTGTGGTAAAGAACCTGCCTGCCAATGCAGGAGACATAAGAGATGTGGGTTCGATCCCAGTCGGGAAGATCCTCTGGAGGAGGGCATGGCAACCCACTCCAGTATTCTTGCCTGGAGAATCCCATGGACAGGGGAGCCTGACGGGCTATAGTCCATAGTATTGTTGTGAAAGGGTCAGACACGACTGAAGCGACTTAGCATGCATGCACATTTCTTCTCTAAAAATACATGTGGTCCCTTGATAACTGAGACATATCACAAGTGAAACGTAGACCAAAGGGAGTATCCCAGTGTGGACCAGTCTTTTTCATAAATAGTGGCTTCTATTTTTGGTGCCAGTTGTTGAAGTGAAAGTTGCTCAGTCATGTCCAACTCTTTGCGACCCCATGGACTATACAGTCCATGGAGTTCTCCAGACCAGAATACTGGAGTGGGTAGCCTTTCCCTTCTCCAGGGGATCTTCCCAACCCAGGGATTGAACCAGGGTCTCCCAAATTGCAGGCTGATTCTTTACCAGCTGAGCCACCAGGGAAGCCTAAGAATACTGGAGTGGGTAGCCTATCCCTTCTCCAGGGGATCCTCCTGACCCAGGAATCAAACTGGGGTCTCCTGCATTGCAGGCTGATTCTTTACCAACTTTCTGTGTAGCTCAGTCAGTAAAGCATCTGCCAGCAATGCGGGAGACCTGGGTTCAATTCCTGAGTCAGGAAGATCCCCTGGAGAAGGAAATGGCAACCCACTCCAGTATTCTTGCCTGGAGAATCCCAGAGGAGCCTGGCAGGCTACAGTTCATGGGATGGCAAGAGTTGGATACAACTTAGCGCTATTTTTTCTTTACCAACTGAGCTATCCAGGAAGCCAGTTGCCAAAGTCAGTGGTTTTTTATATATATCAAGGTTAAAAGTAAGTGTATCTAGGTTTGTTCAATTCTTCCAGTGAGCTATCTAAATTTTTTTCCAGTTGTTACAGAGTATAGTAAGATTTCCAAGTCATTCACAAAATAAGCCAGGTAGAGATAGCGAACCCAAAAAGACAAGATGCAAATGAGCCGAAGTGTGAATGCAGCTTGGTTCAGAGCCTCAGTTAGCACTTAGGGAAGTACGCAATTGAAAGGAGGAAACTACAGCTAGGAAAGATGATCTGAACTTTTTTAGGTGGTTCCTACAAGCCTAGGGAGAGGCTGAAGGTTCGTTAGAGAGCAGGTAAGAGAAGCAGGGTAGTGCAATGCCAGAGGCATGTCCAGCAAGCAACATTAGAATTGAGAAACGGCTCTCCCATCTAATGGTCAGTTGTCACTGGTCTTTTGTGAAGATGGTTTCCACTGAGCGCTGTGGTAGGAACAAAACTGCCAAAGGAAAGTCACTTAAGAAATATGCTGTGTAGCCTTCTCATTCCAAGAAGTCTGGCAGTAGGAGGGGTAGGAGAATAGCTAACAGGGTCTGTGACGTCTCACGTGACCGCTGGGGATGCCTGTGAAAAACTCTGTGAGAAGTGCTAAGATAATGCTGGAAGTGACTGTTATTCTTCAGAACAAAGATTGGAGGGTCAAATTTTCTGTTTATTGAGAATTGTCAAAGTTAGGCTCTGACTGTCATTTATCACCTCTCTGCTCATCCATCATCCAACTACAGAACAGCCCTGTTGGTGTTATCTGTCACAGGGAGGGAAGAAAGGCTGAGCATCAGGACAGGGATGCGCCTGGTGTCTAAGCCACTTCGCAAATCACTGGTGCCCAGTGTTTGTTTTCATGAAGGCCAACTGGACTTTCTTGTTTTCTTCATTCAAGTTGAGCGAGATACTCAAATTTGGTTTGGATAAACTGCTGTCCTCGGAGGGGAGCACCATGCATGAACTAGACCTGGAGTCTATCCTGGGAGAAACGGAAGATGGCCACTGGGTCTCTGATGCCGTGCCTACAGCAGAAGAAGAAAGCAGAGAGCCAGAGGAAGGAAGTAAGTGGGGGGTAAGAACAGAGCTAATGGCATGGCCACCTAAAGCTAGAGCAGGAGATGGTCATTTCTATTTCTGTAGTATTGGGATTTCTGATTTGAAATGTTTTTTTCCACATGGTAGCTTTGTAAGGATGTTCCTAGATGTCTTAGGGTTATTTTGTAATGAATTTATTTGTCTGAGGCAGTGGCAACACAAATTCAGTGTGGAATGGGGTGAGAGGTCTGCTAGTCTTACTAGGCTTCTTGATTCGAGAGTACTTTATTCCACTCATGCAGAGAAGGGCAGTTTCTTTACCCAGTGCTGCTTCCTTTGTTTGCGTGAAGAGTAGGCCGGCATGACTTCTCGTTTTGTGATTCTTTTTCTTTTCTGTAGGACCCTGAATTTCCATCACCTGCTTCATTCTTTCCCTTTGCCACCAAACTGTCAAGGCGCGACCTCCGGAAGCGATGCCTTCCCAAATTGCTGCCTTCAAGTACTTTCTAGTCTCTTCCTGTCAGTTCCTTAGCAGTTGCTTCTCTGATCTTCCCGGTTGCAGACCTTTCCTCATTATTTTCCCACTTGGAATGTGTCCTCCTCATGGGGGACAACTTTGATCTACGTCTGATGTTGTTAGAACCCTGCCACCTCTTTTCCATGCAGTCTCTGCCTGACTCCACTGTGGGCTTGGGAGCTAATTCAGCTCATTTGGGATGTTCATTTCTCTACCTTCCTGCAAATTGCAGTTTGTAGTACTCTCTGACGCCTAGCTTTTTAGAAGGTATGGGTTCAGGGTGGCTTTGTTGTCATTGTTATTCCCTATGGTTTTTATAGGATGTTTGGGAAGATCAGAATGTAGACAGCTGGCATTATTCTCTAAGACACTGCTCTTTAACTTTTCTCATTGTTTAGCTTTTACATTTTTGAATATTAGCATCCCGTTTTTATTCTTCAAGAACCCTTTCTGATTCTCTGCTTGTTTTAATTGTGTCCTGTTCTGTTTGCAGGGATAGAATATCCTCTCTGAGGACTTTTATTATAGCTTTTTAAAAAAGTATTCCTCTGCGCCCTGTGTTGTGTATTTGTCTTGTCCTTGTTGGTAGTTTCTCTGAAATACCTGGTGTGCCCTGGCTGTCTGTTCATGTCTGCAGGTGAAATGCAGAGCTGATGGGGAGGTCTGGCCTGAGCAGGTATGTGGATTCCTGGGGCTTATTCCAGCATCACTGGTTGGTGAGCTGGCCTTCTCACTGAACGGGCCCTCCCAGATGTCTGTATCTGGAGCCTTTTCTCTGGGCAACTCCATTTTTCCAAAGACAAATCCTTTACTATCTTTCTGGAAGGTGAATAGGGTCTGGAGTAACCTGTTTGCTCAGATTGAGGAGATAACGTGAATGAAGGGGTTCAGGGCACTCCTGTTACTTCTTTTTTTTTTTTTTTTTTAATTGGAGTGTACTTGCTTTACAGTGTTGTGTTAGTTTCTGCTGTAGGGTGAAGTGAATCAGCTACATGTATACATATATCCCTTCTTTTTTAGATTTCCTTCCCATTTAGGTCACCAGAGTACTGAATTCCCTGTGTTACACAGTCAGTTTTCATTAGTTATCTAAATATTTTATATGTAGTGGTGTATATATGTCAATCCCAATCCATCTCACCACCACCTGCTTACCCTTTGGTATCCATATGTTTTTTTCTCTGTCTCTATCTCTGCTTTGCAAATAAAGATTATCTGTGGCTTTTTCTGGATTCCACATACATGTGTTGTGTGTGCTCAGTTACAACCCCATGGATTATAGCCCGCCAGGCTCCTCTGTCCATGGAATTTTCCAGGCAAGAATACTGGAGTGGATTGCCATTTCCTTCTCCAGGGGATCTTCCCGACCTAGGGATCAAACCTGCACCTTTTGCGTCTCCTGCCTTGCGAGACAGATTCTTTACCACTGTGCTTCCTAGAAGCATATATGCATTAATATACGATATATTTTTTTAGCTCCTGTTACTTGATGTGCAGACTTTCTCTCAGTTATCCCTCCCTGCGATTCCTTGTCCATGGAAGTTCTGAGCTTTGGGAGGATTGAAAGGGTCTGTTCTCATAATCATCCCTTGACCAGGCACCTGTGTTTTACTTCCAATGTTCTTTTAGCTCTTCTCCCTTGAGCCACTTACAGTTTTCTAAAAAGTTGTTGAACTTTTTGTCCACTGTCGTCCATATATCTTTTTAAAATCTCTTTACTGCCATGTAGGTTTTAGGTGGGAGGAGAAATAGATGTATGTGGTCCTATTTTTAAGTTGCATTTTGATTACATTAGGTACTGAAGCCTGCAGTCATTTCTGCACTCATTTAGATTAATTTCAGCTTATTTTGCTAATGTTTAGTAGAACAAAGTAAAATTTCACTGTTTTCCAGAAAGATAATTATATTTTTCAGTCAGTTCAACTGCCAAAAAAAATTATATATATTTTTTCAGGCAGTCCAGCTGCCAGGAAAGATTTCCCAGTTGTATTAAAATTTGGAGTTTTGTCTTTGATCACGTGAGTACAGGTCCAGTCTATGGTAGGTGGTTCCATTGGCAGGATATAGATGAGTGTCCATGCCTGTGGTCTCCTACCTTCTCTTGGCTGCAGAATGGAAATGAATATGAAAGACTCATAGCTACAGCATTCCCTATGAAAGTTAAAAAGCAGAATGGCTTTTATCTTGAATGCCAGGGTCTTTTTTTAAAGCATGTTTGTAAGTTGAGAATCTCATGCAGCTACATATGTGATCATATTTGTCTCTTCTTGGCTCTTTTTTCCTCACTTGTTGATAGAGCACCTCATTGAAAGCCCCCTGCTGATTTAATTAGCAAATGCCAATTAGAATTACAGCTGGTTGGATTTGGGTACAAGTGTGAAGCAGTTGATCTCTTGAGAATGAAAATGTTTTGCTTTTGTACTCTCTAGAGAAAAACATACTTATATTCATAGCTGATTTTATAATGCTCTGAAAATACATTCTTTGGTAACGTGTACTATTATATATGCTTCAATTTAGAATCGTTGTCTTACCTCTCTCTAGTTACTAGGCTTGGCTTGTTATGACTTCTATCATGTGATTCATGGGCTTGGCAAATTACCCTAACTCTTTGAGTCTCTGTGTCCTCATCTGTAAAGTGGTGCAGGTAGTGTATACTTTACCCTTTTACACAGTTGCAAAAATCAGATGTGATTATAAATGTGAAGGTGCTCTGACAGCATAAACTGCTATTCAAGTTCACACTATCACCATTCGTGTTATTACTGTAGTTACTATTTGCTGGCCTGTTATCTTTCCATCCTTCTGTAGACACAGTTGTATACTGAAAAGAGCACATTGGCAGCAGACTCAGAAAATTGTGCCTTCTCCACTTATTAGCAATTTGAACTGAGGAGGTGCTTAATAACTCAGTTCAGTTCAGTCGCTCAGTCATGCCAGGCCTCCCTGTCCATCACCAACTCCCGGAGTTCACTCAGATTCACATCCATCGAGTCAGTGATACCATCCAGCCATCTCATCCTCTGTCGTCCTCTTCTCCTCCTGCCCCCAATCCCTCCCAGCATCAGAGTCTTTTCCAATGAATCAGCTGTTAGCATGAGGTGGCCAAAGTACTGGGAGTTTCAGCTTTAGCATCATTCCTTCTAAAGAAATCCCACAGCTGATCTCCTTCAGAATGGACTGGTTGGATCTCCTTACAGTCCAAGGGACTCTCAAGAGTCTCCTCCAACACCACAGTTTAAAAGCATCAGTTCTTCAGCGCTCAGCCTTCTTCACAGTCCAGCTCTCACATCCATACATGACCACAGGAAAAATCATAGCCTTGACTAGAGGAACCTTTGTTGGCAAAGTAATGTCTCTGCTTTTGAATATGCTATCTAGGTTGGTCATAACTTTTCTTCCAAGGAGTAAGCGTCATTTAATTTCATGGCTGCAGTCACCATCTGCAGTGATTTTGGAGCCCCCCAAAATAAAGTCTGCCACTGTTTCCACTGTTTCCCCAACTATTTCCCGTGAAGTGATGGGACCAGATGCCATGATCTTCGTTTTCTGAATGTTGAGCTTTAAGCCAACTTTTTCACTCTCCACATTCACTTTCATCAAGAGGCTTTTTAATTCCTCTTCACTTTCTGCCATAAGGGTGGTGTCATCTGCATATCTGAGGTTATTGATATTTCTCCTGGCAATCTTGATTCCAGCTTGTGTTTCTTCCAGGCCAGTGTTGCTCATGATGTACTCTGCATAGAAGTTAAATAAGCAGGGTGACAATATACAGCCTTGAGCTACTCCTTTTCCTATTTGAAACCAGTCTGTTGTTCCATGTCCAGTTCTAACTGATGCTTCCTGACCTGCATACAGATTCCTCAAGAGGCAGGTCAGGTGGTTTGGTATTCCCATCTCTTGAAGAATTTTCCACAGTTGATTGTGATCCACACAGTCAAAGGCTTTGGCATAGTCAATGAAGCAGAAATAGATGTTTTTCTGGAACTCTCTTGCTTTTTCCATGATCCAGTGGATGTTGGCAATTTGATCTCTGGTTCCTCTGCCTTTTCTAAAACCAGCTTGAACATCAGGAAGTTCACAGTTCACGTATTGCTGAAGCCTGGCTTGGAGAATTTTGAGCATTACTTTACTAGCATTTGAGATGAGTGCAATAGTGCAGTAGTTTGAGCATTCTTTGTCATTGCCTTTCTTTGGGGTTGGAATGAAAACTGACCTTTTCCAGTCCTGTGGCCACTGCTGAGTTTTCCCAATGTGCTGGCATATTGGGTGCAGCACTTTCACAGCATCATCTTTCAGGATTTGAAATAGCTCAACTGGAATGCCATCACCTCCACTAGCTTTGTTCATAGTGATGCTTTCTAAGACCCACTTGAGTTCACATTCCAGGATGTCTGGCTCTAGATGAGTGATCACACCATCGTGATTATCTGGGTCTGGGTCATGAAGATCTTTTTTGTACAGTTCTTTTATGTATTCTTGCCACCTCTTCTTAATATCTTCTGCTTCTGTTAGGTCCATACCATTTCTGTCTTTTATCGAGCCCATCTTTGCCTGAAATGTTCCCTTGGTATCTCTAATTTTCTTGAAGAGATATCCAGTCTTCCCCATTCTGTTCTTTTCCTCTATTTCTTTGCATTGATCGCTGAAGAATGCTTTCTTATCTCTTCTTGCTATTCTTTGGAACTCTGCATTCAATGCTTATATGTTTCCTTTTCTCCATTGTTTTTCGCCTCTCTTCTTTTCACAGCTATTTGTAAGGCCTCCCCAGACAGCCATTTTGCTTTTTTGCATTTCTTTTCCATGGGGATGGTCTTGATCCCTGTCTCCTGTACAGTGTCACGAACCTCATTCCATAGTTCATCAGGCACTCTATCTATCAGATCTAGTCCCTTAAATCTATTTCTCACTTCCACTGTATAATTATAAGGGATTTGATTTAGGTCATACCTGAATGGTCTAGCAGTTTTCCCTACTTTCTTCAATTTAAGTCTGAATTTGGTAATAAGGAGTTCATGATCTGAGCCACATTCAGCTCCTGGTCTTGTTTTTGTTGACTGTATAGAGCTTGTCCCTCTTTGGCTGTGAAGAATATAATCAATCTGATTTCAGTGTTGACCATCTGGTGATGTCCATGTAGAGAGTCTTCTCTTGTGCTGTTGGAAGAGGGAGTTTGCTATGACCAGTGCATTTTCCTGGCAAAACTCTATTAGTCTTTGCCCTGCTTCATTCTGCATTGCAAGGTCAAATTTGGCTGTTACTCCAGGTGTTTCTTGACTTCCTACTTTTGCATTCTAGTCCCCTATAATGAAAAGGACATCTTTTTTGGGTGTTAGTTCTAAAAGGTCTTATAGGTCTTCATAGAACTGTTCAACTTAAGCTTCTTCAGCATTACTGCTTGGGGCATAGACTTGGATTACTCTGATATTGAATGGTTTGCCTTGGAGACAAACAGATATCATTCTGTCATTTTTGACATTGCATCCAAGTACTGCATTTCGGACTCTTTTGTTGACCATGATGGCTACTGCATTTCTTCTGAGGGATTCCTGCCCGCAGTAGTAGGTATAATGGTCATCTGAGTTAAATTCACCCATTCCAGTCCATTTTAGTTCGCTGATTCCTAGAATGTCGACGTTCACTCTTGCCATCTCTTCTTTGACCACTTCCAATTTGCCTTGATTCATGGACCTGACATTCCAGGTTCCTATGCAATACTGCTCTTTACAGCATCGGATCTTGCTTCTATCACCAGCCACATCCACAGCTGGGTATTATTTTTGCTTTGGCTCCATCCCTTCATTCTTTCTGGAATTATTTCTCCACCGATCTCCAGTAGCTTGTTGGGCGCCTACTGACCTGGGGAGTTCCTCTTTCAGTATCCTACCATTTTGCCTTTTCATACTGTTCATGGGGCTCTCAAGGCAAGAATACTGAAGTGGTTAGCCATTCCCTTCTCCAGTGGACCACATTCTG
This sequence comes from Capricornis sumatraensis, assembly GCF_032405125.1. Lineage (NCBI taxonomy): Eukaryota > Metazoa > Chordata > Mammalia > Artiodactyla > Bovidae > Capricornis > Capricornis sumatraensis. The sequence continues at coordinate 123,684,511 of NC_091070.1, read as the reverse complement.
TCAGACCTCTCCACCGTGACCCCCCTGTCTTGGGTTGTCCTGTGGGCATGGCTTAGTTTCATTGAGTTAAACAAGGCTGTGGTCCTAGTGTGATTAGATTGACTAGTTTTCTGTGAGTATGGTTTCAGTGTGTCTGCCCTCTGATGCCCTCTTGCTTAATAACTCAGGAGTTTTATAATTTTATTTATTTATGGTTGTGCTGGGTCTTCGTTGCTGAACAGGCTTTTCTCCAGTTGTGGTAAGTGAGGGCTACTCTCTAATTCTGGACTAAGGATCAAAGCTGTATCTCCTGCTTTGGCAGGTGGATTCTTTACCATCTGGGAGCCCCCATGGAAGCCCTCAATTTTCTCTTTCTTAAGTGGGGTTAATTATACCAAGATTGTGGCGAGGCTTATGAAGATGCTTCAGAGCTCTATAAAGAAAGTTGTAAATCTAAGGGATTATTTTTGTGATTATTTCCTCATAGATTTTCTACCTGATCCTTGTAATATTACAGAAAAGGGGGAAGAGCTGAGTGTTAAAAGTCTTTTTGCAATTAAAAAAAAATATGCTGTTGGTTACCTTTATTTAGGAGATCTTAATATCAGTGAGATTTGTGCTGGGGAATAGTGTGGAATGAATGAGTGATGAGTGATCCTGGACTTGGCAGGCATCAAACTGAGACTTACAGACCACCAGAAGATAGACCAAAAGGGCTTTAGCCACACTCACTCCTTTATAAAGTAAATATATGAAATCCCCAGATGGATCCCAAAGCCATCAGCATTAGTGGGATGGGAATTCCAGTACCTTCATCACAAGCTATTCTTGGCCCATTTAGAATACAGGCCATTCTCTTGTTCACCCTCCTTATTGCTTTGACTAGAATCAATCTAGTTTTCTTTAGTATCTAACATTTCTGTATGTGTTTTATGTTTTTAGAAAACCACATGTACTTATTTGAAGGTAAAGATTATTCTAAAGAGCCTAGTAAAGAAGACAGAGAATCATTTGAGCAACTGGTGAATCTTCAGAAAACCCTTTGGGAGAAGACTAGTCAAGAGGGCCGGTTACTCCGAAATAAAGGCAGTGTAAGAACTGTTAATTTATGTGAGGATAAATTCTTCCAAAGTTTCAGTAACAATGAACAGAAAGTGATGCTGAGAATGATTTGTTAAGAAATAAGAATGTAACTATTTTTTGAAAAAAAGTATAAGAAGATGGCATAAAAATAATAACAAGGAGGTTATATTTTCCCATTAATGCAAGTGATAGTAAGCCACCCTTGAAGGGATCACTGTCTTACATCAAAACACCATACCCTGCTGCTGACAGTCATGACCTGTGTCATTAAGGATGGATGGCAATCATAAACGATGTCTGTAATGTCCATAGCATTTAGCAGTTAGTCTGTATACATTAAATGCTAGTTATTGTTAAGGTGATCACGATGTTGGAATATTGTGTTTAAGACTGAATGATAAAATACATTAAGGAATATTTCCATTAAAATTAGTTAAACCTAAAATGGCATCCTTTCAATTAAAAAACAAGTTATTTTCTGAAGTATCTTATTCCTAATGAAATTAATGAAAATGACATATTGCTATACTAACATGCCAGTGCTTTGGTTGAGTTTAGAGCATAGTATCCTGGTTACCATGCCTGCCAGATGTGTAAACTGAAGTATCTTGCCAGCACTTCCCACCACCCATGGTGAAATAGTGTGAAATATTGAGCACATTGCTCAATGTGATGACTGAGACTCATGAAGGAACAGGTAGACCCTAGTACCCCTGGTTATGAAGCTTGTTCTTCCTACAGGTTCCCATCCCAGGCCTCGTGGAGGGGTCCACCAAAAGGAAGCGAATTTTGAGCCCAGAAGAACTGGAGGACAGAAGGAAGAGAAGAGAAGAAGCAGCGGCCAAGAGAAAGAGACTGTTAGAGGAGAAGAGGAAGAAGAAGGAAGAAGCAGAACATAAGAAAAAGTATGTGTGTGTTATTTGATGGTATTATTAATAAAGCTGAGGGTCACAGTTGGTAAAGGGATCACTACTACATAGTGAGCCCACGGTCAAACATCACTTTAAAACTGTAGAAAGTGTCTGTAATGCTGGTAGTTCCCACTGGTAATAGAATACTTTTATAAAGATTAAACTTTCACCTTAGCAGTCCATCTACTTAAGAGAACAGTCCCAAGTACCTCAGGCAGAGAAGATGCATTCAGCTGAAGCGAGAACATTTTAGGACTTGATTGCAGCTGTCTGACAAGAGTAGTTTACTTGAACAGTCCCTTTTAGTCACATGTTCTTAAAAACAGTGACATCTGGTGGCTGCTCATTTTTGAAGTATAGTCAGGAGGCAGTTAGGCTAATCAGTAAGGCTTCTTGTTTATTTACAAACAGGCAGAAGGACAGGGTGAGTTTCTAATTGCATCTCCACTTGGCACTCACCGTTTGTGAATCGCGGCCCAGGATATGCTTTGAGGGAAATGGTGATAGGCCCAGTTAATTCCTCTCCCCTCTGGTTTCTCGAAGGATGGCCTGGTGGGAGTCCAACAATTACCAGTCCTTCTGCCTGCCTTCTGAGGAGAGCGAACCAGAGGATGGGGAAGATGAGAGCTCTGCCCAACTGGAGTATGAGGACCCAGACTCAACCTCCATCAGATATGTAAGCGGTGACGTCACCCACCCCCAGGCTGGGGCGGAGGATGCTGTCATTGTGCACTGCGTAGGTAGGTAGAAGCGGGGGCCTCTATCCTTAAGGTGCCAAGAACTTGGGCAGACAAGGCAGAGCCCTGTCTTAGGGGTGATTACTGGACTTAGGGCAGCCTTGTGTGGTCAAAAAGAGTGTGAACTTTAGAACCAGGAGACTAGGGTTGCTCAACCAGGTAAAGAGGAAAGGTAAGAGTCAAATACAACTTCTCCAGGCCTCAGTTCCCTTATCTGTGTAATGGGATAATATCTGCCTTGTTCCCTGCCCAAACTTTTTAAGAGAATACACAGAGGCTACATCTGTAAGCCAAATAAATCCTTTGAGAAAAAGCGAAACTCCAAACATGTTGTTCCCTCATGAGCTTTGCACTTTTTTTTTTTCCAGGCAAGTTCCTCTTCCTGGAATGCTCTTTCCCCACTTAGCCACATAAAGCATTGTTCAGATGTCTACATCTCAGCGAGAGGTCTCCCCTGACTTCCCATACCCTGTACTCACCCCTGTTTTTCTCTATTTACTTTCTTACCTTATTTTACTTGATGACAGATCACCATGTGACATACTATGTATGCATTTGCTTGTTTGTTTCATTGAATGAACAAACAATGAAACAAGCAGATATATACATAATATATCATGTGGTGTTTCACTGAACTGGGCTTCCCTGGTGGCCCAGACTGTAAAGAATCTACCTGGAATGCAGGAGACTTGGGTTCAATCCCTGGGTCAGGAAGATCCCCTGGAATAGGAAATGGCAACCTATTCTAGTATTCTTGCCTGAAGAATTCCATGGACAGAGGATCCTGATGGGCTACAGTCCAAGAGACTGCAAAGAGTTGGACACGACTAAGTGACTAACACTTCCGTTTTCACGCTTTCACTGAACTAGAAAATAAACTTCATGGGAGCAGAGAGTTCCCCCCTCCCCCGACTGGTGTAACCCTAGAGCATAAAAGAGTTCTTGACATGTAATACTGAGAAATATTTATAGTATGATCGAAGGAGTGACAATACAGAGTATTAACCAGCTGTGTTAGTACCAGCTTGAATAAGTCGTTTAACCTTTCCACTCTCTTACCTATGAAATGGGAGTTGTAAGCTGTTGTGTGATCAATGCTTCAACTCCTTCTGGTTTTACATCTACTGTACATCCTTCCTTAGCCATCTTCCTGGAATTACAGAAGGACTACAGAGCTTCTGCTCTTTCAGAACACTGATTCTTTTGATGCTTTTCTGTTATGATGGCCAGGTATATTCCAGAAAACCTAAACATACTTGACAAGTCCAGTGTGTATGTGTTTGGAGATTAGATAGTCGTTTCTGCCCTTTGAAAAATCGAGTATACTTGGCATACCTTTTTTTTTTTTTTTTAATTGTGGACTGGATTTTGCCTCCTATAGAAGAAAATCTTCTCTTTCTCCTATCAGATGACTCTGGCCGCTGGGGCAGAGGTGGTTTATTCACAGCTCTGGAAACAAGATCTGCTGAGCCAAGAAGAAGATATGAGTTGGCTGGAAAAATGAAAGGTAAAGAGCAAAGCAGAGAGAAGGGTTAAGGATGGAATAAGAGGGAGAGGACATTAGGTGCATTAAAAGGCACTAGATGAGGAGTCAGAAGAGCTAGTTGGAGTCTGAATTATGTCATTAGTTAAAGCTAGTTGATACGTGACTTTGAGGCAATCCCTTCCCCCTCTCTGTACCTGTCTTCTCATTTGTAATTTGAAAATAATACTTTTTCCATCCACCTCATGAGACTATAATGAGGATAATGAATGTGTAAGTATTTTGATAAATGTCAGTCCCTGCATGCGTGTTGAAGTATTGGCTTGAAGTTCATTTCATTGTTGACCCAGTTCACTTTATCTTCTTGAGGGAATATCTCCTGGAAATGTCAGACACCAGTGGGAGAGAAATCAGACATACCACTGAAGGGCTAACAGGAGCTGGGTGCTGAGAGGAAGGAGATTGTATTATGAAGTTAGCACAGACTGGGGTGTAACACTCCCGGGAGACAGAAGCAGAGCTGTCTGGGAAAACGAAGGCTGAATGGTGTTCTCTCGGCAGAGAGAAGAGGCTGGGCACCTCCTTTTATGTGTGGAAATCACAAAGTGGCAAGAGGAGTAAAATGATTATTGTGATTGTTTCCTATGGAACTTGAGAGGTTAAAGGATCTTGTCCAATAGAGAAGAGCTCTTCAGATTTCTTCGAGATAGGTTTTTCTGCTCACTTCTCTAACGTAGAAAGGGATGTAAGGACTTAGAGTGAATAGTCTTTCTACTAAAACACATTACAGGGTTTAATATGTGTTGCCATGATTAACCCAATCTAGATACTGACTGGGCAGTTTGAAAAGGAGAGACTTCAGGGGAGGCTGGAGCTAGAGATACAGACTGAGGAGTCTCCATTTGGATCCTTGTTTAAAACCCTGAAGGAGAGAGGATGGAGAAATGGGAGGGCAGAGAACACACCTCCATTTAGGAAAAGGAAGAAGGAATTGTCAGAAAAATAAGAGAACCTTGACAATGTAGTGTTTTGGGGTACAAGGGAGGAGAGGTGTCAAGAAGTGGTCTGTAGTGTCAGTGACTGAAGTGAGGATGAGCACTGGGAAAAGGCCACTGTATTTGCCCCCCAAGGGCAGTCACATCACCCTGGAGCATTTTGAAGAAAGTGTGAAAAGTAAAACCTGGTGGCACAGAGTTAAGGTGTAAATGGTCAGTAAGGAAACAGATAGGAGTGTGCACTCTTTTCTGAAGGAGAACTGGAATAGGGTAGAGCAGGGTAGATGAAATGTGGGCTTGAAGGAAGTCGTGAAAGTTATCTTGGGCCTGGAAGGATGGGTTGAGATTAAATAGGTGGAGAGAAAGGGTAGGAGAGTCCATAACCATATCTCATTCTTCTTTGTGTCTCCTGTAACCCCACCAGTCCCAGTATGGGGTATTGAATGACCCAGGTAGTTACACAGTGAATGTTTTAGGGGAATGGTGTGTAGGCTAGACAGACTAGAGTAGAAAGTTTAGGCTGAGGAATAAAGTTAGGTTTTAAAGAAGAGAAGTTTGGGCCACATTATAGAAGACTGCACATGACTTATGACTTGTCCAGGGAGGTGGCATTCTAAGGTAGGACCTTATCCAGTATCTAGACAAGGGAGATTTGGGTAGAAGAATGACATAGCAGAGCAAATATTGGGTTGGCCAAAAAGTTTGTTCAGGTTTGTCTATACCATCATATGAAAAAACCTGAACAAAGTTTTTGGCCAGCCTAGTATTTTAGAATGACTTAAAAAGATTGGGGTATGCAGGATGGATTGAGAGGACAAAAGGTTCAAACTGAAATATGCGAGGCCTATTTCACATTAGAGAATTAACACATTTCTCTAGAGAATTTGATTTGGATGAGATAGGAAAATATACAAATACAAATATATATAGTAGAATACAGTATTTGAATAATTTAAAACAAACATCAGACTCTTCTAAAGGAATTTTAAGTTCATAGTGACCCACCCCCTCCCAGCCCAGATACTTCTGGGTTTTGCATTCACTCTCCAGTGCCTACAGGAATACTCCGTAGGCAGTGTTTGAGGAGCACTGAAGTAGAAAAGCATAAAAATTCAGGAGTGAAGGGGGTGACATGGTAGTGAAAGACATTCCTCTTTTTAATCCCTCTTTTTACCCCACGGATTAGACATCCCCACCTGAACAAAAGTGCCTTGGTGGGTCTTTTAGAAGACCCAAGAGGAGTCTCACCCACCACTGTAACTGGTAAGACACAGATAAATCTCCATACAGGCAAGAACCAGCAGAGTGTGAATCTGCCTAGACCCCTCTCACTGCAGTAGGGCAAAAAACAGGTGAGTGTTGCCCTTGCAGGTACTCACACGTGGAATTTGCCAAAGGCCATCCTTCCTGAAGGGAGATCTGGCACATCATTGGAGAAAAGAGAGAAAACATGAGTTTGTTTGCAGCATAGGTGGTCAGGGATCTTTTCCCAGCACCAACCCTGGCCCGCCAAGGCAAACTGCGAGGGGCTGACTTTTCTGGCCGCTACCATCACCAGGTGGAACACAGCTGGAAAAACCTGTTTCTCTCTGCCAGCATCTGGAGTGCTAAGGTGGTAGCTCCCCACCTGGGCGGGGGAAGGATATTGGGAAAGAGGCAGATAAAAATTTCAAATGGTGTCAAAGGCACGTGCTCAGTAGAAAGTTCATGCAAGAGTACCTGAAAATTTCCCTGCAAGTGTGTGGCAATCCCAACACACTAAGTGTTAAACCCACACCTTCCCTCAGCTCTGCTGCCAGCTCCCTGTGCAGGCTCCCTGGTGTATCCATGAAAGTGAACTCTGGTAGACCAGGATCCTATTCAAAACAGGTCATGTTCCGCAGGCAAGGAAGAAACCACAGACTTGAGCTATAGCTCCACCTTCTGGGAAAAAAGGTATCCAGCCAGCCTGGTAAATTGTAAAAATCAGAGAATACACAAAAGCTTAAAAATTTGGCCACAATACAGTATTGTAAAGTAAAATAAAGTAAAAAAATAAATAAATAAATAGATGTAATCACCTGATTAAACAAAACAATTTGGCCACAAGACAGAGCAAGAAGAGTGGAGCACAAACATACAGAAAAAACTGAGATAATACCAATACTATATAACGTAATACCCTGTCTGCTGCTGAAGGTAATGAGCACTGAGTTAAGGATATATCTGCTACTTCAAATGCAAAAGCACCAGTGCATAAGTACCAGGAATATGAAGTCAGGAAATATGGCATCACAGAAAGAAGATGACAGTTCTCCAGCAGCCATGCTCAAAGGCACAGAATATTGTGATCTAACTGACAAAGAATTCAGAATAGCAGTTATGAAGAAACTCTGAATTACAAAAAGACTCAAAAAGGCAACTCAATAAAATCAGGAATAAAATATGTTAACATAGTGACTTCTTTTCAAAGAGATTGAAATTTTAAAAACCCAAACAAACTGTAGAGCTGCAGAAGTCAGTGGATGAGATGAAGACTGCAGTAGAGAACGAGGTAGGCTTCTCAGGTAGTGCAGTGGTAAAGAACCCACCTGCTAGTGCAGAAGATGCAAGAGACGTGGGTTCAACCCCTGGGTTGGGAAGATTCTCTGGAGTAGAAAATGGCAATCCATTCTAGTATTCTTGCCTGGAAAATCCCATGGACCGAGGAGCCTGGTGGGCTAACGTCCATGGGGTCACAAAGAGTCGGACATGACTGAGCATGCATGCATAGCAGGGGAAACCATATGGAAGAAAGAATAAGTGACTTGTGGGAGATAGGAATTTTGAAATAACGAATTTAAAGAGTGAAGTAAGCCTGTGTAAGCTATGAGACTGAATCAAGAAATCAGGGATCAGAATAATTACACTTCTAGAAGGAGAAGGGGAAAAAGAGTTTAAGAAATAGTAGCTGAGAACCTTCCCAACCTGGGGAAAGACAAAACATACATGTCCATGAAGTTAATAGGTCACCCTGTTATCGCAGTGCTAAAAGACCTTCTCCAAGACTTTCAGTGATAAAAAAAAGTCTTAAAGGAAGCTAGGGAAAAAAAGAACATAATGTGCAAAGGAACCCCTATTTGATTATCAGCAGATTTCTTAGCAGAAACAGGTCCTGAGAGTAGAATAACATATTTGAAGTGTTGAAAGATCAAAATTGCCAACCAAAAATACCTTATACAGCAAAGTTAACTTTCAGCTATGAAGGAGAAATAAAGGCTTTCCCAGCAAACAAAAGCTGAGGGAGTTCACCACCACTAGACTTACCTTGCAAGAAATGCTGAAAGGAGTTCTTCAAGCCAAAATGAAAAGGCATTAATCAGTGATATGAGCACATGTTAAAGTATACAACACACTAGTAAAGGTAAAATATGTACAGTAAGGTTTAGAAAACCAACTTGGTGTTAAGATGGTGTGTGAGCCACTCAACTATAATATAAAGCTTAAAGGAAAATAGTAAAAGTAACTACAGCTACTATAAATTGCTAATGAATACACAACATACAAAGAGGTAAATTGTGACATGCATAATATAAAAGGGAGGAGTGAAAGGGTGGAGCTTTTACAGGCAATTGGATATAAGTTGCTGTCCTCCTAAAATACACTGTTCTATCTATAAAATGTTTCATGTAAAGCCCCATATTAACCACAAAGTAAAAACCTAGATCAGATCCACAAAAGACAAAAGGGAATCAGAGCGTACCACTGTAGAAAATAATCAGTTTACAAAGGTAGGCAGAAACAGAGGGAAAAAGAAACAGTGGAATTACAAAACAACTGGAATGCACACAGTGGCATTAGTAAGTCCTTATATATATAATTACTTTAAATGTAAATTGATTGAATTCATCAGTCAAAAGGCACAGAGTGTCTAGATGGATAAAAAACAAGACCCAATTATATATCTCAAAGTGAAGGGACGGAAAAACATATTCCATGCAAGTAGAAACCAAAAGAAAGCAGAAGTAGTTATATTTATATTGCAAGAAATAGACTCGAAGCCAAAAATGGTAATGAGACAAAGAAGGTCACTATATAATGATAAAGGGATCAATTCCTCAAGAAGTTATAACAAGTGTAAATATATATGCACCCAGCATTGGTGCACTAAATATATTAAGCAAATATTAATACATATGAGGGGAGAAGTAGACAATACAACAATAACAGGGGACTTCAGTACCCCACTGTCAGCAATACATAAATCATCCAGACGGAAAATGAACAAGGAAAGGATGGCTTGAACCAAACAGTAAGTCAAATGGACCTAACAGATATCTATAGAACAGTCTATCCAACAGCAGCAGAATATAAATTCTTCTAAATACACATGGAACATTTTCAAGAATAGATCATATGATAGGGCAAAAAACAGGTCTTAGCAAAATAAGATAATTGATATCATACCAAGTAATCTTTTCTGCTCACAATGGTATGAAACTAGAAGTAAAGTGAGGACAACTGGAAAATCTGTAAGATGTGGAAACTAAACAGTATACTCCTGAACAAACCGAAAGGGAAAGCAAAGAATTATCTCAAAAAAAAAATATGGAAACAAAACATCCCAAAACCTATGGGGCCCTGCAAAAACAGTTCTAAGAGGGAGGCTTACCATGATAAATGCCAATATTAAGAAATTAGAAAGATCAGAAATAATCAACCTAACTTTAGCCCTCAAGGAAATAGAAAAGAGGAACAAATTAAGCCCAAAGCTAGCAGAAGGAAGGAAATCAAGTTCAGAGGAGAAATAAATGAAATAGAAACAGAAAAGATTAATGGAACTAAGAGGTTTTCAAAAAGATAAACAAAATTGATAAATCTTTAGTGAGAATAAAAAAGAGAAGACCCAAATAAAACCAGAAAAGAAATAACTGACCCTACAGAAATACATAGAATCATAAGAGACTATTACGGATAGTTGTACACCAACAAACTAGATAACCTGGAAGAAGTGGATAAGTTTATAGAATCTACAAACTGTCAAGACTGAGCCAGTAAGAACTAGAGAATCTGAACAGACCAGTGATGAGCAAAGAGATTGACTCAGTAATTAAAAACTTCCCAATACAGGAAACTTTAGGACCAGATGGCTTCACTGGCAGATTCTACCAAACATTTCAAGAATTAACGCCAGTCCTTCTCAAACTCTTCCAAAAAATTGAAGAGGAGGGAACTTTTCCAAACTCATTCTACAAGGCCAGTTTCACCCTGGTATCAAAGCCAGATGACACTACAAGAAAACAAAACTATAGACCAATATCTTTGATAACTTCAATGTAAAAATCCTCAATAAAATATTAGCAGGCACTTATTAAATTCAGGAACTTATTAAAAGGATTGCACACATGGAACTATCCCTGGAATGTAGGGATGGTTCAACATATACAAATCAATGTAGGGATGGTTCAACATACACAAATCAATAAATGTTATATATCACATTAATAGAATGAAAGATAAAAGTGATCCTCTCAATAGATGTAGAGACAGCATCTGACAGAGTACAAATTCGTGATGACATACCCTCTGCAGATTGGTTATGGAAGGAACATACCTCAGTATGTTTTTTGTTTCATTGTTCAGTTGCTAAGTCGTGTTCTGGAGCGGGTTGCCATTCCCTTCTCTATGGGATCTTCCTGACCCAGGGATCAAACCCCAGTTTCCTGTGCATCTTCTGCATTACAGGCGGATTCTTTTACCACTGAGCCAAAAGCTATATACAACAAGCGCACGGTATGCATTATATTCCACATAACTGAAAACTTTTCCTCTAATATCAGGAACAAGACAGAGCACCACTGTTACCTATGCCTGAGTAGCGTTGGAAAAGGCACAGCATAGGGATGATTCAGAGTAGCCCTTCCTCAGGGGCCTCATTCTGTAGTGAACTTTATGTTCTTTCTGTTGCTGCTTCTTGTTTTACCTCAGATTTGAGTTTGGGAGGTGTCCTTTTATTTCCTATTGACGATAAAGAGTCAAGAAATGAAGGGCAAGATTTGGTAAGTGAAAAAAACCACATCAATTTATTGGAGCTAAACTTTGACTCCCATCACCTCCTCTGGAAACTGCCCCTGCTCCCACTCAGTAAATGATTGTTCCTCCTAGTTGGCCTTGATTGTGGCTCAGCACCGAGATCGCGCCAATGTCCTGTCTGGCATTAAGATGGCAGCCCTAGAAGAGGCCCTGAAGAAGATATTTTTAGCAGCAAAGAAGAGGAAAGGTAAGTCCTTCCACTTGTGCTCAGGAATAGATTAATTTGTTTCCAAAAGTAGGATGTGATTTTTAAAGAGAGATGAGAAATGCCAAGATCCCATTCAATATGTGTGGTGAAGGGAAGCCCCAGTATGAGAGGCCACACAAGTAACACTCTCCTCATCTTGTATTCTGAAAGCCCTTTTCCTTTCTTGATCACTTCTGTATCCTTTGTCTCTGGACCACCTGCATCCTCTGGGTATTTGTATCATGATTTTACAGACGAGGAAGCAGAGGACCAGAGATGAGGTAGACTGGCCAGATGCTGTTGGGAAACGCTTTTTATCCTGTCCCCTCTTAGAGAGTCACAGTCTACGTTAGCAGACAGTTCTCTGCCAGAAGACCTGAGTTTAATTTTATTTCCAAACCCAGCATGTCTTAGAGTTTATCAAACTGATTGACTTGTTAAAGAATCTTTGCTTTTTAAATTACATCTCAGTCATCAGTCATATTCAGTTCCCATCGTACCTACTTATTACCAGACCCTGTATGTAGGTCCTCATGTTCTATAGAATTAGTTTTCCCATGTTACAGTCACTCCTCATATAATAATCATATGCTTTGAGTGGCACTCACCAAGATTATATACATTTTGTTCATTGGAAACAACAAAGTGATTCAGAATACATTATCATCTCCTATGTATATCTTATACACATTAGTCAATTCGATGAATGAAGACATCATGAACTTTTTTTTTTAACAGCAAGTGTCCATCTTCCACGCATTGGACATGCCACAAAAGGTTTTAACTGGTATGGTACTGAGCGACTTATTCGGAAACACTTGGCTTCAAGAGGCATCCCAACTTACATGTATCCTTTTATTATCCTAATGGTGTACACTTTCAGCTCAGAAGGGGACAACATCTTGCATTTTTCTGGTGTCATTTTTTTAATCCAAGGCCAAGTCCTCTTCTGCCATGTTTTTCACTCTACCTCCGCTTCAATGAGAAAAAACTAAGAAGCATTTTCTACCGTGTATATATCCAAGGAGATAAGCACACCCCAGCATTTCTACATGCCAACAGCTGAAAGATACATGAAGAGGGGAATTAATTGAACAATTGCCATTTGCTCTCGTGTTGAATCTGTTTCACATCACTTCTCTGGAGATCTCAGGCCCACAGACCAAGGCCTAGTTCTAAGAACTTCACTCTGTTCACTAAAATAAGTAAGCAAACAAGTGACCTATTTTATTTCTGAACCAATTCAGTGTATTGTTAAGCAGTGTGAAATTCATTTTGACCATGAGGGTATAATCTAGTTTTACTAGACTAGTATTTTCTTCCAGTGATCTGCTTGCTGTAAGTTAGCATTGTTTGAACCACAATACTGAATCCAGAATTATTAGAAGAAGCTGAATTTACTAAGTGCTATAATTATACAGAAACTTCCTCCTTTTACTTAATTACTGAAATTCACTTGGTGGGGGTTTATTTAAATCACTGTAAAAACTTAGAGAAGTTAGGTTTTATACATTTGCACAATTCAGACAGTATCAGAATTGTTTTAGTATATCATCATAATTCTACAGTAATAAGTACTAACAATATTGAAAAGATTTATTATATGGTAAAAGAAATTAAGGCATATGCCTCTGGAGTGATGATTTCAGTAATTACTAAAGAACTAATAGTTTTAACAAAGTCGATTTTAAAGTGATGAAAAATATTCCTTGACCGCCCTATTCAGCTACTATTTTCCTAGAAGCAAGGCTGCCATCCTTCATCTACAGGCCTCAACTTCATCCTCAGGATAGCTAGTATCTTAACAATCAGCTAAGCATCAGATCTAGCCTTCAGCAACCAGCTGAAAAAGCTGCGGAAAAAAAAAAGCTAGTTGCTCAAAACCACTGTAATAGAGTATTTCAACAAGGAATCAGGATCTGGTGGGCCTCTGAGAGACTGTTTTCTGAATTCTACTTTTGTTCTCCTGAATGTGTTACTGGTGTGTAATACCTGTAATACAGCTATGCAAAAGTTATTTGGGAATATCCTTTGGCAGTTTGCCAGTGCCCCAGTATGCATAGCTATTTGTATAATAATAAATACCCTTTCTCTCTCTAAAGGTTTCTTTGCTTGCTTTCCCCTCAATCTGGTTTTCTTCCTCTCAGACTAATTTCTTTATGGTGAGAAAGGTAAGTGCATTAAGGAGAAGGGAAATAGAACAGGTTGGCTCTGGGGGAAGGAAATGTCTTCAGTCAGTTTGTGTCTTGGAAAGACAGGTCTCTAGGGGAAAGACTGAGAAGAGAGATTGCTGATCCAGACAACCAGAGTCCCTCCTGCCTTCTGTTCATACAGTTCAGCATTCAGATCCAGAGGAACACATGTGGCTTCAGAGAAACCAAGAATCACCTTTCCCCCTCCCATTAAATTCAGTTCAGCTTCAAGAAATGAGGGGATTGTGAGGACTTCCCTAGTGGTCCGCTGGCTAAGACGCTGCGCTCCCAATGCAGAGGGCTTGGGTTCAATCCGTCAGAGAACCAGGTCCCACATGCTACAACTAAGTTTGTATGCCACAATGAAGATGGAAGATCCCATGTGCCTCAGCTAAGACTTGGCACAAACAAATTTAAAAAAAAAAAAAAAGAAGGGAATTGTGGAAGTGGCACAAAACTGACAGCAAATGTCAGACTGCAGAGGGCAGAGGGATGAGAACCACCAGAGAAGGAGTTGTAGGAGGAGATACCATAGAAGCTGTGACTTTTCACATTTTTGTACCTGAAGTCTCAGTCTTGGCTGGCTGTCCTCAACCGACCTGGTTTCTGCTGGTTTGAGGCCCTAAATACCTAGAGAAGCCTCAGGCCTGGGCCCTTGGTTCAGGGAACCTTGAGGGGTCTCAGAGCTGGGGCCATGACCTTCTAAGGAAAGCAGTGCTGATAGCATCTGGGTTGTACTGTTCTATTTGACTTCATCCCTGCCTTCTTCACCCATCAACAATTTAGAATCTGTATTGAAGACCAATTTAGTTGAAGACTAACTTCATGATTCCTGAACTTTTTCTTTTTTTAATTTATTTTAGTTGGAGGCTAATTACTTTACAGTATTGTGGTGGTTTTTGCCATACATTCACGTGAATCACCCATGGGTGTACATGTGTTCCCCATCCTGACCCTCCCTCCCACCTCCCTCCCCATCTCATCCCTCAGGGTCATCCCAGTGCACCAGCAGTGAGCACTCTGTCTCATGCATCAAACCTAGACTGGCAATCTATTTCACATATGATAATATACATGTTTCAATGCTATTCTCTCAGATCATCCCACCCTCACCTTCTCCCACAGAGTCCAAAGTCTGTTCTTTACATCTGTGTCTCTTTTGCTGTCTCACATATAGGGTCATTGTTACCATCTTTCTAAAGTCTATATATATATGTTAATATACTGTATTGGTGTTTTTCTTTCTGACTTACTTTGCTCTGCATAACAGGCTCCAGTTTCATCCACCTCATTAGAACTGATTTCAGTGCATTCTTTTTAATAGCTGAGTAATATTCCATTCTGTATGTGTACCACAGCTTTCTTATCCATTCGTCTGCCAATGGACATCTAGTTTGCTTCCATGCCTGGCTATTGTAAACAGTGATGCGATGAAGATTAGGGTACATTTGTATATTTCAATTCTGGTTTCCTCGGTGTGTATGCCCAGCAGTGGGATTGCTAGGTCATATGGCAGTTCTAGTTCCAGTTTTTTAAGGAATCTCCACACTGTTCTCCATAGTGGCTGTACTAGTTTGCATTCCCACCAACAGTGTAAGAGGGTTCCTTTTTCTCCACACTCTCTCCAGCATTGTTTGTAGCCTTTTTGATAGCAGCCATTCTGACTGGCGTGAGATGGTACCTCATTGTGGTTTTGATTTGCATTTTTCTGATAATGAGTGATGTTGAGCATCTTTTCATGTGTTTGTTAGCCATTTGTATGTCTTCTTTGGAGAACTGTCTGTTTAGTTCTTTGGCCCATTTTTTGATTGGGTCACTTAATTTTCTGGAATTGAGCTGCAGGAGTTGCTTGTGTATTTTTCAGATTGATTCTTTGTCAGTTGCTTCATTTGCTATTTTCTCCCATCCTGAAAGCTGTCTTTTCACCTTGCTTATAGTTTCCTTCATTGTGCAAAAGCTTTTAATTTGTATTAGGTCCCATTTGCTTATTTTTGCTTTTATTTCCATTACTCTGGGAGGTGGGTCATAGAGGATCCTGCTGTGATTTATGTTGGAGAGTGTTTTGCCTATGTTTTTCTCTAGGAGTTTTATAGTTTCTGGTCTTACATTTAGGTCTTTAATCCATTTTGAGTTTATTTTTGTGTATGGTGTTAGAAAGTGATCTAGTTTCATTCTTTTACAAGTGGTAGACCAGTTTTCCCAGCACCACTTGTTAAAGAGATTGTCTTTTCTCCATTGTATATTCTTGCTTCCTTTGTCAAAGATAAGGTGTCCATAGGTGTGTGGATTTATCTCTGGGCTTTCTGTTTTGTTCCATTGATCTATATTTCTGTCTTTGTGCCAGTACCATCCTGTCTTGATGACTGTGGCTTTGTAGTAGAGACTGAAGTCAGGCAGGTTGATTTCTCCTGTTTGATTCTTCTTTCCCAAGATTGCTTTGGTTATTTGAGGTTATTTGTATTTCCATACAAATTGTGAAATTTGTTCTAGCTCTCTGAAAAATACCATCAGTAGCTTGATAGGGATTGCATTGAATCTGTAGATTGCTTTGGGTAGTACACTCATTTTCACTATATTGATTCTTCCAGTCCATGAACATGGTATATTTCTCCATCTATTTGTGTCCTCTTTGATTTCTTTCATCAGTGTTTTATAGTTTTCTACATATAGGTCTTTTGTTTCTTTAGGTAGTTTATTCCTAAGTATTTTATTGTTTTTGTTGAATGGTGAATGGAATTGTTTCCTTAATTTCTCTTTCTGTTCTCTCATTGTTAGCGTATAGGAATGCAAGGGATTTCTTTGTGTTAATTTTATATCCTACAACTTTACTATATTCATTGATTAGCTCATTATTTTCTGGTGGAGTCTTTAGGGTTTTCTAGGTGAGGAGCATGTCATCTGCAAATAGTGAGAGTTTTACTTCTTCTTTTCCAATTTGGATTTTTTTTTTCCTGCTCTGATTGCTATGGCTAAATCTTCCAAAACTATGTTGAACAGTAGTGGTGAATGTGGGCATCCTTGTCTTGTTCCTGACTTTAGGGGAAATGCTTTCAATTCTTCACCATTGAGGATAATGTTTGCTGTGGGTTTATCATATATGTATTTTATTATGTTGAGATATGTTCCTTCTATGCCTGCTTTCTGGAGGGTTTTTTTTTTTTTTATCATAAATGGATGTTGAATTTTGTCAAAGGCTTTCTCTGCATCTATTGAGATAATCCTATGATTTTTATCTTTCAATTTGTTAATGTGGTGTGTCACATTGATTGATTTGCAATATTAAAGAATCCTTGCATCCCTGGGATAAAGCCCACTTGGTCATGATGTATGATCTTTTTAATATGTTGTTGGATTCTGTTTGCTTGAACTTCGTTGACGATTTTTGCATCTGTGGTCATCAGTGATATTGGCCTGTAGTTTTCTTTTTTTGTGGCATCTTTGTCTGGTTTTGGTATTAGGGTGATGGTGGCCTCATAGAATGAGTTTGGAAGTTTACCTTCTTCTGCAATTTTCTGGAAGAGTTTGAATAGGATAGGTGTTAGCTCTTCTCTAAATTTTTGGTAGAATTCAGCTGTGAAACCATCTGGTCCTGGGCTTTTGTTTGTTGGAAGATTTCTGATTACAGTTTCAATTTCCATGCTTGTGATGGGTCTGTTAAGATTTGCTCTTTCTTCCTAGTTCAGTTTTGGAAAGTTATACTTTTCTAAGAATTTGTCCATTTCTTTCAAGTTGTCCATTTTATTGGACATATAGTTGGTGATAGTAGTCTCTTGTGATCTTTTGTATTTCTGTGTTGTCTGTAGTGATTCTCCATTTTCATTTCTAATTTTGTTGATTTGATTCTTCTCCCTCGTTTTTTTTTTTTATTTTTTAATGAGTGTGGCTAATGGTTTTTCAACTTTATTTATCTTCTCAAAGAACCAGCTTTTAGCTTTGTTGATTTTGGCTATCGTCTGTTTCCTTTGCATTTATTTCTGCCCTAATTTTTATGATTTCCTTCCTCCTCCTAACCCTGAGGTGCTTTATTTCTTCTTTTTCTAGTTGTTTTAGACGTAGAGTTAAGCTATTTATTTGATTTCTCTCCTGTTTCTTGAGGTAGGCTTATATTGCTATGAACCTTCCCCTTAGCACTGCTTTTACTGAACCCATAGGTTTTGCGTTGTGTTTTCATTTTCATTCATTTCTATGCATATTTTGATTTCTTCTGTGATTTGTTGATTATTCTGCTGCTGCTAAGTCGCTTCAGTCATGTCCAACCCTGTGCGACCCCATAGACAGCAGCCCACCAGGCTCTCCCGTCTCTGGGATCCTCAAGGCAAGAATACTGGAGTGGGTTGCCATTTCCTTCTCCAATGCATGAAAGTGAAAAGTGAAAGTGAAGTCGCTCAGTCGTGTCCAACTCTTAGCGACCCCATGGACTGCAGCCTACCAGGCTCCTGCGTCCATGGGATTTTCCAGGCAAGAGTACTGGAGTGGGGTGCCATTGCCTTCTTCATGTTGGTTATTCAGAAGTGTGTTGTTTAGCCTCCATATGTTTGTATTTTTAATAGTTTTTTTCCTGTAGTTGACATCTAATCTTACCAGATTGTGATCAGAAAAGATGCTTGAAATGACTTCAGTTTTTTTGAATTTACCAAGGCTAGATTTATGGCCCAGGATGTGATCTATCCTGGAGAAGGCTCCGTGGGCTCTTGAGAAAAAGGTGAAATTCATTGTTTTGGGGTGAAATGTCCTATAGATATCAATTAGGTCTAACTGGTCCATTGTATCATTTAAAGTTTGTGTTTCCTTGCTAATTTTCAGTCTAGTTTAGCTATCCATCGCTGTGAGTGGAGTATTAAAGTCTCCCACTATTATTGTGTTCCTGTTAATTTCCCCTTTTATACTTGTTAGCATTTGCCTTACATATTGCAGTGCTCCTATGTTGGGTGCATATATATTTATAATTGTTATATCTTCTTAGATTGATCCTTTGATCGTTATGTAGTGTCTTTTGTGTCTTTTCATGGTCTTTACTTCAAAGTCTATATTATCTGATATGAGTATTGCTACTCCTGCGCTCTTTTGGTCTCCATTTGCGTGAAATATCATTTTCCAGCCCTTCACTTTCAGTCTGTATGTGTCCCTAGGTTTGAGGTGGGTCTCTTGTAGACAGCATATATAGGGGTCGTTTTTATATCCATTCAGCCAGTTTTTGTCTTTTGGTTGGGGCATTCAACCCGTTTATATTTAAGGTAATTATTGATAAGTATGATCCTGTTGCCATTTATTTTGTTGTTTGGGTTCCCACTTTTAAACCTTTGCTGTGTTTCCTGTCTAGAGAAGATCCTTTGGCATTTGTTGAAGAGAGCTGGTTTGATGGTGCTGAATTCTCTGAGCTTTTGTTGTCTGTAAAGCTTTTGATTTCTCCTTCATATCTGAATGAGATCCTTGCTGGGTACAGTAATCTGGGTTGTAGGTTTTTCCTCTTTCATCACTTTAAGTATGTCCTGCCATTCCCTCCTGTCTGAAGAGTTTCTATTGAAAGATCAGCTGTTACCCTTATGAGGATCTGTTTGTGAGTTATTTGTTGTTTTTCCCTTCCTGCTTTTAATATTTGTTCTTTGTGTTTGATCTTTGTTAATTTGATTAATATGTGTCTTGGGTGTTTCGCCTTGCATTTATCCTGTTTGGGACTCTCTGGGTTTCTTGGACTTAGGTGGCTGTTTCATTCCCCATGTTAGGGAAGTTTTCAACTATTATTTCAAGTATTTTCTCATCGCCTTTCTTTTTGTTTTCTTCTTCTGGGACTCCTATGATTCAAATGTTGGGGCGTTTCACACTATTCCAGAGGTCTCTGAGATTGTTCTCATTTCTTTTGATTCTTTTTTCCTCCCTGCTTCATTTATTGCCACCATTCTATCTTCCACCTCACTTATCCTATCTTTTGCCTCAGTTATTCTACTGTTGGTTCCCTCCAGAGTGCTTTTGATCTCAGTTATTGCATTATTCATTATTGATTGACTCTTTTTTATTGCTTCTACGTCCTTGTTAAATTTTTCTTGCATCTTCTCAATCCTTGTCCTCAGACTATTCATCTCCATTTTGTTTTCAAGATTTTGGATCATTTTTACTATCATTATTCTGAATTCTTTCTCAGGTAGACTCCCTATCTCCTCCTCTTTGGTTTGGTTTAGCCGGCTCTTACTGTGTTCCTTTACCTGCTGAATATTCTCTGCCGTTTCATCTTGTTTAGTTACTGTGTTTGGGTTGGCCTTTCAGTATACTGGTAGTCTGTGGCTCCTCTTTCTTGTGGAGGTTCCTCCTTGTGGGTGGGGTTGGATGAGTGGCTTGTCAAGGTTTCCTGGTTAGGGAAGCTTGCATCGGTGTTCTGGTGGGTGGAGCTGCATCTCTTCTTTCTGGAGTGTAATGAAGTGTCCAGTAGTGAGTTTTAAGGTGTCTATGGGTTTGGTGTGACTGTCGGCCACCTGTATTTTTGTGCTCGGGGTTATGTTCCTGCATTGTTGGAGAATTAGCTTGGTATGTCTTGCTCTGAAACTTGTTGGCTCTTGGGTGGAGCTTGGTTTCAGCGTAGGTATGGAGGCTTTTGGATGAGCTCTTATTGGTTAATGTTCCCTGGAGTCAGGAGTTTTCTGGTGTTCTCAAGTTTTGGATTTAAGCCTCCTGCCTCTGGCTTTCAGTCTTATACTTACGGTAGTCTCAAAACTTCTCCATCCGTACAGCACCAATGATAAAACATCTAGGTTAATGGTGAGAAGAGTCTCCACAGTGGGGGACAGCCAGAGAGGTTCACAGAGTTATATGGAGAAGAGAAGAAGGATGAGGGAGTTGGAGGTGACCAGGAGGAGAAGAGGAGGAATCAAAAGGGGAGAGAGCAGTCTAGCCAGTAATCAAATCCCTATGTGCTCTCCACAGTCTGGAACACTCAGAGAGGTTCTCAGAGTTCCATAGAGAAGAGAAGAGGGAGGAAGGAGATAGAGGTGACCAGGAGGAGAAGAATGGGAGTCAAAAGGGGAGAGAGCAGTCTACCCAGTAATCAATTCCCTATTTGCTCTCCACAGCCTGGAACACTCAGAGAGATTCATGGAGTTCCATAGAGAAGAGAAGAGGGAGGAAGGTGATAGAGGTGACCAGGAGGTGAGGAGGGGGAGTCCAAAGGAGAGAGACCAGTCTAGCCTGTGATCAGTTGCCTAAGTGTTCTCCACAGCCCAGAACACCCTAAGGGATTCACAGAGTTAAGCAGAGAAGAGAAGGGGGAAGGAGGAGATAGAGGTGACCTGGGGGAGAAAAAGGAAAGTCAAAAGGGGAGAGAGCAATCAAGCCAGTAATCACACTTCTAAGTAAAAATGGATACTAAAGATTGCATTCTTAAAGGTATAGAATTGATACCAAATATAAAAAGCAAAGATTAAAATATATCTAGGAATTTCTCTAGAGCTGTTGAGGGCAATGTGGAGTCAGTTCAGTTTTGCATAGTTCCTTGTTCCAGCTTATACTTCTCAAGGTCTATAGATCCCTTCCAGTGTAGCCAATGCTAACTCCAGGGTTTTAATTTGTTGCACCTGTCACTTCCAAACCTCGTCTTTGTTTATTTTGGCTTCTGTTTTCAAGTCTCTTCAGTATCTAACTTCTGACCTGATACAAGAGTGGTCATTTATTTAGGCTCACTTGTTCAGCTGTGCTGCAGGGAGAGAGGAGCACTGCAAACAAATATCACTGGCGTGTGTGGGGAGTGCTCACAGCGTCTGGGCCACACTGGGTTTGCCCCCGCTCATGGCATATGTGCTTTCCCAGACTACACTGCTCAGGCACCAGGTTGCTCTGCAAGGGAACTGTCTTAAGGCGGGCCCTGGGTTGCGTGCACTTCCCAGATGTATACTGCTCAGGTTCAGGTTCTCGGGTACTCCACAAAGGCACAGGCTCAGTTGGCCCTGTGTTTTGTGCCTTTCCCAGGTCCGAGCAGCTCAAGCGACCAGGTGCTTGGCCAGCGGTGCATCTTATCACCTCCCCCATCCCAGCCACTTGGTTTCCTGGGTGCACAGTGGGAGCACCTTCTCAGGTGTCCTGTGTATCCCCTCTGGGGAGCTGATCTGGCTGCAACCCTCCTGGCGGATGTCAACCATCCAGGATCCCAGGATGACTTGATTAGCAACTGGAAGCCTGCTCACAGTTTGGTAGACGATGCCCCTTGCCTTCCAGCTCTGGCTGTTCCCTGCCTGCCTCCCTGCCTCCAGCAGGGGATGGGCCAGTCCACTGCCGAATAGCTCTCCTGTGGTATTCGCTCAGTCCTTTTTCCTGTGAGCAGGCTGGCAGTGCCTTAGGTTAGAGCTTTTTGAGGGAACATTCTCTCTCTCTCTCTTTCCTCTTTATTTTCCTCTCTCTGGCTATCCCATGGTTTGGGTTGCTCTCACGTTAGCTCCCTCAGATTGCCCTCAGGGCATTCAGGCTTGGTCCTTACGCGTGCAGCCCACGCGTCCCTGTTCAGCCCCCGCTTGCTGGTGGCAGACGTGAGCGTCTGGCCTACTTCTCTGCTGGGAGTTGGAGTTAGGTGCGTAATCTTTGGGCTTTATTTAGTTTTTCCTCCCGGTTCTGTTGCCCTCTGAGATTCCAAAACCCCACAGACCCACCAGTGAGAGGGTTTCCTGGTGTTTAGAAACTTCTCTTTTATGACTCCCTCCCTGGGATGAGTCTCCATCCCTAAGTCTTTTGTCTCTCTTTATCTTTTATGTTTTGTCCTACCTCCTTTCGAAGCCTTTTCTGGGTGCCTGGAGTCCTCCAGCATTCAGAAGCTGTTTTGTGGTATTTGCTCGGCATTCAAATGATCTTTCAATGAATTTGTAGGGGAGCAAGTGGTCTCCCCATCCTATTCCTCTGCCCCATTCCTTAACATTTTTTTCCTAAAAAATTTTATTTTTATTGCCTCCTATCTGTTCCTGTTACTTTACTCCATATAGTCAATGCTATGGTTTTTGCCAGCAGTCATATATGAATGTGAGAGTTGGACCATAAAAAAGGCTGAGAGCCAAAGAATTGATGCTTTTGAACTGTGGTGCTGGTGAAGATTCTTGAGAGTCCCTAGGACAACTAGGAGTTCAGTCAATCCTAAAGGAAATCAACCCTAATATTCCCTGGAAGGACTGATGCTGAAGCTCCAGCTCCAGCTCCAATATTTTGGCCACCTGATACAAAGGGCCAGCTCATTGGAAAAGACCCTGATACTGGGAAATATTGAAGGCAGGAGGAGAAGGGAGTGACAAAGGAGATGGTTGGATGGCATCCCCAAATCAATGGACATGAGTTTGAGCAAATTCCAAGCGATCATGAAGGACAGAGAAGCCTGGCATGCTGGAGTCCTTGGGGTTCGCAAAAAGTCAGACATGACTTAGCGACTCAACAACAAGAATCTATTATTCTTACCACCAGTCCTTGACACTTGGGTGATTATAATAACTTTAACCTCTTGACTGGCATCTTATGTCTTAGAAGGAGAACTGGAACTCCAACAAGGGAGAACCTAGAAAAATTTAACCTAATGCACAAATAAGCTGCCTGGTGTTCAGAGGCAGCCAAAGTCCAAACAGGTAAGGTACAAGCAGATGTAAAGAAAACTTGATTGTTTGAAAGCTGTATACCCTCCTGAAGAGCTGTACTTCCTTCAGATAGCAGTGTGTAAAGCTAGCCATGGAGGTTTCTGAACATCTGAGAGGGGCATCAGAGCAAGGAACTCACTCCCAAAGGGAGCATAGCTGACCTTTTTCAGGGACACAGGCAATATTTTGAAAAAACAGGGGCTTCTTTTTCACCCTATACTGTCTCCCTTGCTCCAGCCACATGGGGTTTTTCTCTGGATCAAGGCTCTGGTCATGACTGTCTGCTCCCTGAGGGGAGCAGGGGGGAAACAACACAGAAGTAGATCAGAAAACTCACATAGCATCTTCTCCCTTAAACATGGGCCCCCTGTTAGTGGCACCCCTCCTGGTTTCCCTTTTGACCTCTCCTAGCTCAGAGTCAATGCTGCTCTGCTTTATCTTCGTATGTCTTTCCTGTCTCATAATTCCCTTGCTCTTCTCATGAGATGGTATCACTCTCTGGGAAGGAAGAATAAGAGAAGCTACCTACTTTATTTATCCCAAGAGTTCTGTTCCGTTTCTTCCGCAATGTCTTTGATGCCATCTGGCCCTCCCCTCTGAGGAAGCAACATAGGTCCATGAGGATAATACAAGATTTTGTTCACTGATGAGCTTTTTGGGGGAAGTTTATACCCTAAACATCAATAAAATTCCCTGCTTATTGAGATAGTGAGGAACTTAACTTTGAAATTTACTGTGTGTACCATCTCATGTATTTTCTCAATTTTTTATAAACTTACCTTCACTTTGTAACATGCCTGTGACTTTACTTTTCGTTCCATCAACCTAAACTACATTCTATTAAGTTAATTAATCCTTGAATTAGAGCTTGAATCAGCCATTTTAGAGCCCAGCCCATCTCTATGCCAATGTGTTTTCTGTATTTTGCTGGCCACTAAGTGAAGAATAAACTCACTCTAGCATTACATGTCTTCCTCCATAATCTAGTCCTTTCCTGGACCGTCTTTATCCTCTAAACCTCTTCCCTTATTTCCAGCACTCTATTATCCCCTGTCCAGTCTAATTCTTTAAGAATCCAGAAAAATGGAATCTCTCTGTACTTGAATTACTAATGATAACTGGATTTGTGGCACTTAATTTTTAACCTCATATTTTACTCATTGGTATATTTATTTAGTTCTCAGCCAAATCCTAAGGCCTTTGAGAAAGGTGATTTTTCATTTATTTTTCATATCACACAGATCAATTAGTAAGTACTCAGATATTGCATTGAAATGGAATGTAACTGGCTAGCAACTTGGGAAGAATATTAGACTTCCTGAATACATTGTAAACTCCAGATGGCTTAAGTACTTAAATATAAAACTTGAGAATGTAGGAACTTGTCATTTTTATGGTGTCTGACTAGCAACTGCCCTTTGAAGCTTCTCCCAACTTCTCACTAAAATATCAATGGCATTAAGGTGAAGACTCACAATCACACTGAAAATAAGACAACCAACCAACCAAACAAATGCCAGAATATGAGAGGAAATGACACTAGTTATAAGGCAAAGCTGAACTGAGACTTCATTTTAGGAAACAAAGATTGCTTAAAAACCTAGGACCTTCACCAGCTAGAAAATGAGCAGCCATCCTTCTATCCTTTCTTTACGTTAAAAAGGTCAACTGTCACACATGCCCGCCCCATCTGTTCTGTGAACTCTGTCCCCACCAGCCGCCTTAATAATATTATCCTACCAATTACTGTCTCTTACATACTCAGTTTCTTCTTTGACTTAGAATGTTTCCATTGTTTTATAAACAAGGTCAAGTCACTCATTAAAAAGAACTCCCTAAGTCCTTATTCCCTCCCTGTCACAGCCAAACCTTAAAAGTGTTGTTCATCTACAGTGTTTTATTTCTTCACCTCCTACTCACTCTTTAACCCAGATCATTTTGACTTTCTGCATCCTCACTCCACCAAGAGTCTGTTTGGATTAGGGCCTATCTTAATAGCCTCACTTTTACTTAATGCCCCTTTAAAGGCACTGTCTACAGAGGAACTAAAAAGCCTCTTGATAAAAGTAAAAGTGGAGAGTGAAAAAATTGGCTTAAAGCTCAACATTCAGAAAACAAAGATCATGGCATCTGGTCCTATCACTTCATGGCAAATAGATGGGGAAACAGTGGAAACAGTGTCAGACTATTTTTCTGGGCTCCAAGATCACTGCAGATGGTGACTGCAGCTATGAAATTAAAAGACACTCCTTGGAAGGCAAGTTATGACCAACCTAGATAGCATATTGAAAAGCAGATACATTACTTTGCCAACAAAGGTCCGTCTAGTCAAGGCTATGGTTTTTCCTGTGGTCATGTATGGATGTGAGAGTTGGATTGTGAAGAAAGCTGAGCGCTGAAGAATTGATGCTTTTCAACTGTGGTTTTGGAGAAGACTCTTGAGAGTCCCTTGGACTGCAAGGAGATCCAACCAGTCCATTCTGAAGGAGATCAACCCTGGGATTTCTTTGGGAGGAATGATGCTGAAGCTGAAACTCCAGTATTTTGGTCACCTCATGGGAGGAGTTGACTCATTGGAAAAGACTCTGATGCTGGGAGGGATTGTGGGCAGGAGGAGAAGGGGACGACTGAGGATGAGCTGGCTGGGTGGCATCACTGACTCGATGCATG
This sequence comes from Capricornis sumatraensis, assembly GCF_032405125.1. Classification (NCBI taxonomy): domain Eukaryota; kingdom Metazoa; phylum Chordata; class Mammalia; order Artiodactyla; family Bovidae; genus Capricornis; species Capricornis sumatraensis. The sequence goes on along the minus strand of NC_091070.1, from coordinate 123,658,633 downwards.
TGAGTCTGAGTGAACTCCGGGAGTTGGTGATGGACAGGGAGGCCTGGCGTGCTGCGATTCATGGGGTTGCAGAGAGTCAGACACGACTGAGCAACTGAACTGAACTGAAGGCACTGCTGGCCAGCTCACAGAACAAAGGACTGAGCGAATAGCAGAGAAGAGCTAGCCGGCTGCAGACCGGCCCATTCCCTGCCAGATGTAGGGGGCAGGCGGGTGCCAGCCAGAGCCAGAAAGGGCAAACTCGGCCCCAGAGAGAGCATCCCCTACCAAACTGTGAACAGGCTTCCAGTCTCTAACCAAAGACTTCCTGAGATTCTGGACGATTGACATCTGCCTGGAAGGTCTCAGCCAGAGATCAGCTCCTCAGAAGAGACACACAGTACACCTGAGACTGAGTGCTGGGACCAGGGAGGTGATAAGATGCACTGCACCTGAGGAGAGTGTGCTCACCAAGCACCAGGTCTCCTGAGCTGCTCCAACTGGGGAAAGGCATAAAACGCAGGCCCAACCGAGTCTGCGCCTTTGTGGAGTACCCGAGAACCTAACCTGAGTGGCTTAGACCTGGGAAGTGCACGCAACCCAGGGCCCGCTCCCTGCAGAGCAACCTGAAGCCTGAACAGTGTAGACTGGGGAAGCATAAATGCCGTGAACAGAGGCAAACCCAGTGTGGCCGAGATACTGCGAGCACATGCCAGTGATATTTGTTTGCAGTGTTCCTCCCTCCCCACAGCATGATTGAACAAGTGAGCCTAAACAAGAGATCACCTTCACCCCCTTGTGTCACGGCGGAAATTAGACACTGAAGAGTCCTGCAAACAGAAGAAGCCAAATAAACAGGGAACTGCTTTGGAAGTGACAGATTAAAATCCCTGTAGTTAACACTGACTACATTGGAAGGAGCCTATAGATCTTGAGACCTATAAGCTGGAACAAGGAACTATCTGAAACTGAACTGACCCTACACTGTCTGCGACAGTTCCAGAGAAATTCCTAGATATATTTGTACTATTATCATTTTTTTAATTTAAAAATTTCTTTTTTTAAATCCTCTATGACTCCTTTAATTTTCATTTTTATAACCTACTACTACCTTGCAAAAAAGAAAAAAGACCCTATTTTTAAAGCAAACTTCATATATATTTCTTATACATTTTATGATTTTTTTAAAATATTGTATTTTTGAAAGTCTAACCTCTACTCTAGATTTTTTAATCTTTGCTTTATAGTATTTGTTATCAATTTTGTACATTTAAGAATCTAATCTTCAGTACCCATTTTTACTTAGGAGTGTGATCACTGGCTTGATTACTCTCTCCCCCTTTTGACTCTTTTTCTGCCCCAGGTCACCTCTATCTTCTCCCTCCCCCTTCTCTTCTCAACCCAACTCTGTGAATCTCTGTGGGTGTTCTGGGCTGCTGAGAACACTTAGGGACCAGAGTACTGCCTAGATCTCTCTCCTTTTGATTCCCCCTTTTCTCCTCCAGCTCACCTCTATCTCCTTCCTCCCTCTTCTCTTCTCCATGTAACTCTGTGAACCTCTCTGGGTGTCACTCACAGTGGAGAATCTTTCCACCAGTAACCTAGAAGTTTTATTATCAGTGCTGTATGGATGGAGAAGTCTTGAGGCTACTGTAAGAATAAGACTGAAAATCAGAGGCAGGAGGCTTAAGCCCAAAACCTGAGAACACCGGAGAACTCCTGACTCCAGGGAACATTAATTGATAAGAAATCATCCAAAAGCCTCCATACCTACAGGGAAACCAAGCACCACCCAAGAGCCAATAAGTTCCAGAGCAAGACATACCACACAACTTCTCCAGCAACACAGGAACATAGCCCAGAGCTTCAATATACAGGCTGCCCAAACAGCAAACCCATGGACATCTCAAAACTCACTACTGGACACTTCATTGCACTCCAGAGAGAAGAGATGCAGCTCCACCCAGCAGAACACTGACACAAGCTTCCCTAACCAAGAAACCTTGATGAGCCACTCGAGCAACCCCACCCACAGGGAGGAACCTCCACAATAAAGAGGAACCACAAACTGCCAGAAAGAGAAAGGCCACCCCAAACACAGCAATCTAAACAATATGAAAAGGCAGAGAAATACTCAGCAGGTAAAAGAACATGATAAATGCCCACCAAACCAAAGAGAGGTTTACAGAGTTACATGGAGATGAGAAGAGGGAGGAAGGAGATAGAGGTGACCACGAGGAGAAGGGGGAATCAAAAGGGGAGAGAGCAACCTAGCCAGTAAACAATTCTTTATGTGCTCTCCACAGTCTGGAACCCTCAGACAGGTTCACGGAGTTCCATAGAGAAGAGAAGAGGGAGGAAGGAGATAGAGGTGAGCTGGAGGAGAAAAGGGGGAATCAAAAGGAGTGGGAGTCTACCTGAAAAAGACTTTAGAATAATGATAATAAAAATGATCCAAAATCTTGAAAACAAAATGGAGTTACAGATAAATAGCCTGGAGACAAGGGTTGAGAAGATGCAAGAAATGTTTAACAATTACTTAGAAGAAATAAAAAGAGAGTCAATTAATAATGAATAATGCAATAAATGAGATAAAAAACTCCAGAGAGAACCAACAGTAGACTAACGGAGGCAGAAGATAGGATAAAAGAGTTAGAAATTAGAATGGTAGAAATAAATGAAGCAGAGAGGAAAAAAGAAAAAAAGAAAAGAAATGAGGACAACTCCAGGGACCTCTGGGACAATGTGAAACGCCCCAGCATTTGAATCATAGGAGTCCCAGTAGAAGAAGACAGAAAAGCCATGAGAAAATACTTGAGATAATAGTTGAAAACTTCCCTAAAATGGGGAAGGAAATAGTCACACAAGTCCAAGAAACCCAGAGAGTCCCAAACAGGATAAACCCGAGGTGAAACACCCCAAGACACATATTAATCAAATTAACAAAGATCAAACACAAAGGACAAATATTAAAAGCAGCAAGGGAAAATAACGCACAAGGGGATTCACATAAGGATAACAGCTGATCTCTCAATGGAAACTCTTCAGGACAGAAGGGAATGGCAGGACATACTTAAAGTGATGAAAGAGAAAAACCTACAACCCAGATTACTGTACCCAGCAAGGATCTCATTCAGATATGAAGGAGAATTCAAAAACTTTACAGACAACAAAAGCTCAGAAATTCAGCACCACCAAACCAGCTCTTCAACAAATGCTAAAGGATCTTCTCTAGACAGGAAACACAGAAAGGGTGTATAAACTCGAACCCAAAACAACAAAGTAAATGGCAATGGGATCATACTTTTCAATAATTACCTTAAATGTAAATGGGTTGAATGCCCCAAAACTTCAAGACAAAGACTGGCTGAATGGATACAAAAACAAGATCCCTATATATGGTGTCTAAAAGAGACTCACATCAAAACAAGGGACACATACAGACTGAAAGTGAAGGTCTGGAAAATGATATTTCACGCAAATGGAGACCAAAAAAAAAGCAGGAGTAGCAATACTCATATCAGATAAAATAGACTTTAAAATAAAGGCTGTGGAAAGAGACAAAAAAGGACACTACATAATCATCAAAGGATCAACCCAAGAAGAAGATATCATAATTATAAATTATATGCACCCAACATAGGAGCACTGCAATATGTAAGGCAAATGCTAACAAGTATGAAAGGGGAAATTAACAATAACACAATAATAGTGGGAGACTTTAATACCCCACTCACACCTATGGACAGATCAACTAAACAGAAAATTAGCAAGGAAACACACTTTAAATGACATAATGGACCAGCTAGGCCTAATTGATATCTATAGGACATTTCACCCCCAAACAATGAATTTCACCCTTTTTTCAAGTGCACACGGAAACTTCTCCAGGATAGATCACATCCTGGGCCATAAACCTAGCCTTGGTAAATTCAAAAAAACTGTAATCATTCCAAGCATCTTTTCTGACCACAATGCAGTAAGATTAGATCTCAATTACAGGAAAAAAACTATTAAAAATGCCAACATATGAAGGCTAAACATACTTCTGAATAACTAACAAATCATAGAAGAAATCAAAAAAGAAATCAAAATATGCATAGAAATGAATGAAAATGAAAACAACAACCCAAACCTATGGCACACTGTAAAAGCTGTGCTAAGGGGAAGGTTCATAACAATAGAGGCTTACCTCAAGAAACAAGAAAAAAGTCAAATAAATAACCTAACTCTACACCTAAAGCAACTAGAAAAGGAAGAAATGAAGAACCCTAGAGTTAGTAGAAGGAAAGAAATCTTAAAAATTAGGGCAGAAATAAATGCAAAAGAAACAAGAGACCATAGCCAAAATCAACAAAGCTAAAAGCTAGTTCTTTGAAAAGATAAATAAAGTTGACAAACCATTAGCCAGACTCATCAAAAAACAAAGGGAGAAGAATCAAATCAACAAAAATTAAAATGAAAATGGGGAAATCACAACAGAAAACACAGAAATACAAAGCATCATAAGAGACTACTATTGGCAACTATATGCCAATAAAATGGACAACTTGAAAGAAATGGACAAATTCTTAGAAAAGTATAACTTTCCAAAACTGAACCAGGAAGAAATAGAAGATCTTAACAGGCCCATCACAAGCACGGAAATCGAAACTAATCAGAAATCTTTCAGCAAACAAAAGTCCAGGGCCAGACGGCTTCACAGCTGAATTCTACCAAAACTTTAGAGAAGAGCTAACACCTATCTTACTCAAACTCTTCCAGAAAATTGCAGAGGAAGGTAAACTTCAAAACTCATTCTATGAGGCCACCGTCACCCTAATACCAAAACCTGACAAAGATGCCACCAAAAAAAAAAAAGCTACAACCCAATATCACTGATGACCATAGATGCAAAAATCCTTAATAAAATTCTAGCAAACAGAAAACAACAACATATTAAAAAGATCATACATCATGAACAAGTGGGCTTCATCCTAGGGATGCAAGGATTCTTTAATATTGCAAATCATTCAATGTAATACGCCACATTAACAAATTGAAAGATAAAAACCACATGATTATCTCAATAGATGCAGAGAAAGCCTTTGACAAAATTCAACATTCATTTATGATAAAAACTCTCCAGAAAGCAGGAATAGAAGGAACATACCTCAAGATAATAAAAGCTATATATAACAAACCCACAACAAACATTATCCTCAACGGTGAAAAATTGAAAATATGTCCCCTAAAATCAGGAACAAGACAAGGGTGCCCACAGTCACCACTACTATTCAACATGGTTTTGGAAGTTTTGGCCACAGCAATCAGAGCAGAAAAAGAAATAAAAAGAATCCAGATTGGAAAAGAAGAAGTAAAACTCTCACTGTTTGTAAATGTCATGATCCTCTACCTACCTACTACTACTACTACTACTAAGTCACTTCAGTCATGTCCGACTCTGTGCGACCCCCTAGATGGCAGCCCACCAGGCTCCCCCATCCCTGGGATTCTCCAGGCAAGAACACTCTACCTAGGAAACCATAAAGACTCCACCAGAAAATTGCTAGAGCTAATCAATGAATATAGTAAAGCTGGAGGATATAAAATTAACACAAAGAAATCCCTTGCATTCCTATACACTAACAATGAGAGAACAGAAAGAGAAATTAAGGAAACAATTCATTCACCGTTGCAACAAAAACAATAAAATACTTAGGAATATATCTACCTAAAGAAACAAAAGACCTATATATAGAAAACTATAAAACACTGATGAAAGAAATCAAAGAGGACACAAATAGATGGAGAAATATACCATGTTCATGGACTAGAAGAATCAATGTAGTGAAAATGAGTATAGTACCCAAAGCAATCTATAAATTCAGTGGAATCCCTATCAAGCTACCAATGGTATTTTTCAACGAACAAGTAATTTCACAATTTGTATGGAAATGCAAAAAACCTTGAATAGCCAAAGCAATCTTGAGGAAGAAGAATCAAACAGGAGAAATCAACCTGCCTGACTTCAGTCTCTACTACAAAGCCACAGTCATCAAGACAGGATGGTACTGGCACAAAGACAGAAATATAGATCAGTGGAACAAAACAGAAAGCCCAGAAATAAATCCACACACCTATGGACACCTTATCTTTGACAAAGGAAGCAAGAATATACAATGGAGAAAAGACAATCTCTTTAACAAGTGGTGCTGGGAAAACTGGTCTACCACTTGTAAAAGAATGAAACTAGATCACTTTCTAACACCATACACAAAAATAAACTCAAAATGGATTAAAGACCTAAATGTAAGACCAGAAACTATAAAACTCCTAGAAGAAAACATAGGCAAAACACTCTCCAACATAAATCACAGCAGGATCCTCTATGACCCACCTCCCAGAGTAATGGAAATAAAAGCAAAAATAAACAAATGGGACATAATTAAAATTAAAAGCTTTTGCACAATGAAGGAAACTATAAAAAGGTGAAAAGGCAGCCTTCAAAATGGGAGAAAATAATAGCAAACAAAGCAACTGACAAAGAATCAATCTGAAAAATATACAAGCAACTCCTGCAGCTCAATCCAGAAAAATAAGCAACCCAATCAAAAAATGGGCCAAAGAACTAAACAGACAATTCTGCAAAGAAGACATACAGATGGCTAACAAACACATGAAAAGATGCTCAACATTACTCATTATCTGAGAAATGCAAATCAAAACCACAATGAGCTAACATCTCATGCCGGTCAGGATGGCTGCTATCCAAAAATCTACAAACAATGAATGCCAGAGTGGGTATGGAAGAAAGGGAACCCTCTTACACTGTTGGTGGGAATGCAAACTAGTACAGCCACTATGGAGAACAGTGTGGAGATTCCTTAAAAATCTGGAACTAGAACTGCCATATGACCCAGCAATCCCACTGCTGGGCATACACACCGAGGAAACCAGAATTGAAAGAGACATGTGTACCCCAATGTTCATCGCAGCACTGTTTATAACAGCGAGGACATGGAAGCCACCTAGATGTTCATCGGCAGAGAAATGGATAAGAAAGCTGTGGTACATATACACAATGGAATATTACTCAGCCATTAAAAAGAGTGCATTTGAATCAGTTCTAATGAGGTGGATGAAACTGGAGTGAAGTAACCCAGAAAGAAACACATCAATACAGTATACTAGCACGTATGAAATTTAGAAAGATGGTAACAATAACCCTATATGCAAGACAAGAAAAGAGACATAAATGTATCAGTTCAGTTCAGTCGCTCAGTCATGTCCGACTCTGTGACCCCCTGAATCGCAGCACGCCTGGCCTCCCTGTCCATCACCAACTCCCAGAGTTCACTCAGACTTACGTCCATTGAGTCAGTGATGCCATCCAACCATCTCATCCTCTGTCGTCCCCTTCTCCTCCTGCCCACAATCCCTCCCAGCATCAGAGTCTTTTCCAATGAGTCAACTCTTCGCATGAGGTGGCCAAAGTACTGGAGTTTCAGCTTCAGCATCATTCCTTCCAAAGAAATCCCAAGGCTGATCTCCTTCAGCATGGACTGGTTGGATCTCCTTACTGTCCAAGGGACTCTCAAGAGTCTTCTCCAATACCACAGTTCAAAAGCACCAATTCCTCGGCGCTCAGCTTTCTTCACAATCCAACTCTCACATCCATACATGACCACAGGAAAAACCATAGCCTTGACTAGACGGACCTTAGTCGGCAAAGTAATGTCTCTGCTTTTGAATATACTATCTAGGTTGGTCATAACTTTTCTTCCAAGGAGTAAGCGTCTTTTAATTTCAAGGCTACAGTCACCATCTGCAGTGATTTTGGAGCCCCCCAAAATAAAGTCTGACACTGTTTCCACTGTTTCCCCATCTATTTCTCATGAAGTGATGGGGCCAGATGCCATGATCTTCGTTTTCTGAATGTTGATATATAGAACAGTCTTTTGGACTCTGTGGGAGAAGGAAAGGGTGGGATTATCTGAGAGAATGGCATTAAAACATGTATATTATCTTATGTGAAACAGATCACCAGTCTAGGTTCGATGCATGAGACAGGGTGCTCAAGGCTGGTGCACTGGGATGACCCTGAGGGAAGGGATGGGGAGGGAGGGGGATTCAGGATGCGGAACACATATAAACCCATGGCTGATTTATGTCAGTGTATGGCAAAAACCACTACAATATTGTAAAGTAATTAGCCTCCAACTAAATTAAATAAATCTTTTTTAAAAAAAACGAAAAAATAATAAAGTGTTGAGTTTTAAAAAAAAGTCTTCTCCAACATCACAGTTCAAAAGCATCAATTCTTCGGCGTTCAGCCTTCTTTATGGTCCAACTCTCACATCCATAATTACTACTGGAAAAACGATAGCTTTGACTATACCGACCTTTGTTGACAAAGGGATGTCTCTGCGTTTTAATATGCTGTCTAGTTTGGTCATAGCTTTTCTTCCAAGGGGCAAGCATCTTTTAATTTCATTGTTGCAGTCACCATCCATAGTGATGTTGGAGCCCACAAAAATAAAGTCTGTCGCTGTTTCCATTGTTTCCCCATCTGTTTCCCCTAAGTGATGAGACTGGATGTCATGATCATTTTTTGAGTGTTGAGTTTTAAGCCAGCTTTTTCACTCTCCTCTTTCACCTTCATCAAGAGGTTCTTTCATTCCTCTTTGCTTTCTGCCATTAAGATGGTATCATCTGCATATCTGAGGTTATTAATATTTCTTCTGGCAGTCTTGATTCCAGCCTGTTTTTCATCCAGCCCAGCATTTCGCATGATGTACTCTGCATTTAAGTTAAATAAGCAGAGTGAAAATATACAGCCTTGATGTATTCCTTTCACAATTTTGCATCAGCTGGTTGTTCCATGTCCAGTTCTAACTGTTGTTTCTTGACCTGCATACAGGTTTCTCTGGAGGCAGGTAAGGTGGTCTGGTATTCCCATTTCTTTAAGAATTTTCCATTTTGTTGTGATCTACACAGTCAAAGGCTTTAGCAAAGTCAATGAAGCAGAAAACTGAAAATGAAAGTTGCTCAGTTGTGTCTTACTCTTTGCAACCCCATGGACTATACTGTCCATGGAATTCTCCAGGCCAGAATACTGGAGAGGGTGGCTGTTCTCTTCTCCAGGGGATCTTCCCAACCCACAAATTGAGCCAGGGTCTCCTGCATTGCAGGTGGATTCTTTACCAACAGAGCTATCAGGGAAGCCAATGAAGCAGAAGTAGATTTTTTTTCTGGAATTCTCTAGCTTTTTCTATGATCCAACAGGTGTTGCAATTTGATCTTTGGTTCCTCTGCCTTTTCTAAATCCAGCTTAAACATTTGACAGTTTTTGATTCACATACTGTTGAAGCCTAGATTGGAGGATTTTGAGCATGACCTTGCTAGAATGTGAAATGAGTGCAACTGTGTGGTAGTTTGAACATTCTTTGGCATTGCCCTCCTTTGGGATTGGAATGAAAACTGACCTTTTCCAGTCCTGTGGCCATTGATGAGTTTTCCAAATTTACTGGCATATTGAGTACAGTGCTTTAACACTACCATTTGTAAAATAGATAGCTAGTGGGAAGCTGCTGTATATCACAGGTAGCTTAGCTTGGTGCTCTGTGATGACCTAGTAGGGAGTAGGGCTGAGAGGGAGGCTCAAGAGGGAGGAATTATATGTATACAAAGCTGATTCATGTTGCTATATAGCAGAAACACAGCCCTATACAGCAATTATACTCCAATAAAAAGAATGTAACTAGAAAGCAAAAACAATTAGAGACATAAGAATTGGAAAAAATGATGTGAGACTATCTATGTTAAAAGGTATTATGAGAGTTTACCTAAATACTCAGTTATGCATAGGTGCATGCATGCTAAGTCGCTTCAGTCATGTCCAACTCTTTGTGACATTTACAACTGTAGCCCTCTAGGCTCCTCTATCCATGGGGTTCTCCAGGGGAAGAATACTGGAGTGGCCTTCCATGCCCTCAAGGGGATCTTCCAGACCCAGGGATCAAACCTGGGTCTCCCATATTACAGGCTGATTCTTTATGATCTAAGCTACCAGATGCAGGTTTATTCAAAAATGTCCTCTGAGAAATTAAATGCAATCCAAATAAAAATACCATGTATTTTCACCTAGAGTTTCATACTGAATTTCACAGTATTTAGTATTTAGTGAAGAAGGCCTAAATAAGAAAATCAGATTTAAAAGTATAGGGTAACATTTCTATAAATAAATGTCCTACTGTTCCTTTACAATAGAATTGAAAGTCTAAAAGTAGGTCCTTGAAATATAATGAAAATTTGTATGATTAGAGTAGAATCTCAACTTACTGGAAATGATGAACTTTATAATAAATAGTATTGGTACAACCAGACAACCATTTGGAAAAAGAAAATTGGAAGCATATCTCACACAAGGAAAAAAAAATCAGATCTAGATGAAAAAGACAAATACTGTATGATTTCACTTACATGTGGGATCTGAAAAACAAATGAACAAACATAACAAAGCTGAACCCTTCCCTCTGGCAAACAGATGTGTTACTAGAGGCAGGGGTAGGGGATGGGGTGAGGGAAGGGGGAATTGGGTGAAGGGAGTCAAAAGATACACTTTCAGTTATAAGATAAATACTATGGATGTAAAGTTATTGTTTAGTTGCTAAGTTGTGTCTGACTCTATAACCCCATGAACTGCATGCCACCATCCTCTGTCCTCCACTATCTCCCAGAGTTTGCTCAAATTCATGTCCATTGAGTCAGTGATGTTATCTAACCATCTCTCATCCTCTGCCACCCCCTTCTCCTCTTGCCTTCAATCTATCCCAGCATTAATGTCTTTCCAGTGATTTGGCCATTCACATCAACTGGCAAAAGTATTGAAGTTTCAGATTTAGCATCAGTCCTTCCAATGAATATTTTGGGTTGATCTCCTTCAGAATTGACTGGTTTGATCTCCTTGCAGTCCAAGGGACTCTCCAGAGTCTTCTCCAGCACCACAGTTCAAAAGCATCAAATCTTTGGCACTCGGCCTTCTTTATGGTCCAACTCTCTCATCCCTACATGACTACTGGAAAAACCATAGCTTTGACTATATGGACCTTTGTCAGCAAAGTGATGTCTCTGCTTTTTAATAGGCTGTCTAGGTTTGTTATAGTTTTCCTTCCAAGGAACAGGCGTCTTTTAATTCAGCATCTTTTTTTTTTCAATGATGTAAGGTACAACATGATAAATTTAATTAACATTGCTGCATGCCATACATGAAAGTTGTTAACAGAGTATCTCCTAAGAGTTCTCATCACAAGGAAAACTTACTATTTCTTTAATTTTGTATCTATATGAGATGAAAGTTGTTCATTAAACTTACTGTGATAATCATTTCATGATATGTATAAATCAAATCATTATGCTGAACACTTTAAACTTACATAGTGTTATATAATAATTACATCTTAATAAAGCTAGAAAAAAATGAAAATATATAAATACTAGGAAAATGTGAGAAAGTTCCTCTGTAAACTGGGTTTTGAAAAAATCTTTCTAACTAGAGCTCAAAATCCAAAAGAGATAAATATTGATAAATTCATATACTTAAAACCACTCATGACAAAAAATACGCAAAATCAAAACAATGATAAAGTGGCAGAAAAATATTAATAATACCTGTGAGATAGACATACACCAAAAACTCTTAAATACCAGGGTAGAAATGACCCAAAAAATGGACAAGAGATATGAGCAGACAACTTAACAAGAATTTTATTGAGTCTTCCCTGGTGGCTCAGATGGTAACGCATCTGCCTGCAATGCGGGAGACCTGGGTTCGATCCCTGGGTTGGGAAGATCTCCTGGAGAAGGAAACGGCAACCCACTCCAGTACTCTTGCCTGGAAAATCCCACGGATGGAAGAGCCTGGTAGGCTACAGTCCACGGGGTCGCAAAGAGTCGGACATGAATAACCCTAAAAGATACCCAACTTCATGCATGATTAGTGAAATTCAACACTCTCTTATAAACCATTTCTCACTTACCAGATTCGCAAAAATTCGAATGCTTGATGACAAGCTTTTTTAGAGATATAAGTAAATAGGCACTATTATTATATTGCTAGTAGGAATACAGATTCCCTGTATATGGCAATATCTAACAAACTACATATTCATTTACTCTTTGACCAATTCATCCTACTTCTAGAAATATACCCTGAAGATATATGTCAGAAGAAAATATAAATGCTTGTGATTCATTTAATCATTATTTTTAATTGCAAAATACTGAAGCCACCTAAATATTCATGCATAGAATATGGAATGAAAAATTATGGCACAACCACACAATGAAATAATATGCAGCTATAAAATTTTTAAAAACTGGTTCAACTAATAAAGAAGAATGAACTGAGTGGCTATTGAATTGGAGTGACTGAGTTCCTGATTTCTTTCCAGACCTAAGACTTGGAAAGCTTGAGGAAAGCAAGGTGAAGAGGCTTCCTCATAGTAACCTGACTGGAATCAGACAACAACCTGTCTCACTGACCCACAGGGACAGATACTCTTATGCCTTCTACTATTCCACCACTTAAGGCAGATGAACACAGCTAGTTTAAGGAGACAAGAGAAGTAACACCACACCTATGAGGGACCAGCAGCCAGAGAGAGGGAAGGATAAGGAAACATTCTGAATAAGCCCCTTACTAACTACAACAGCCAAAAGAGATAGACAACAATTTGAAAATAAAAATAATTAGAATGCCCCCCAAATATTTCCTGGAACTAACAGTATGGTTTTTTGAACTGACATTTTATAATACATTTTAGGGTAGGATGAGACTAAAGGATAGGATGACCTGTAAGATCAAATGAAAGAAATACGCCAAACTCAGAGATATTATATTAAAAGATGGCATACATTCTAGTATAAAATTCTTATACTCCAGGCACAAAGGGGTGTGTGTGTGTGTGTTAGTCGCTCAATCATGTCCGACTCCACAACACCATGGAATGTAGCCTGCCAGGCTCCTCTGTCCATGGAATTTTCCAGGCAAGGATACTGGAGTGGGTTGCTATTTCCTTCTCCAGGGGGTCTTCCAACCCAGAGATTGAACCTGGATCTCCTGCATTGCAGGCATATGCTTTACCATCTGAGCTAAAATTCTTGAACTCCAGACACGAAGGTAAATCTTATAAATTCCCAAAGAGAAAAATCAAACTGTTCTTAAAATGAAAAGATGAGACTTGTGTCAGACTTCTCATCTGCACACACACCCAACATACTGCATGTTCCCAATCTGTGGAATTTATTACATAGATATGAGCACAAATACATAATGGTGTGTTTACATATATGTATGCACAGATGATTTTCGTCACTGAACAAGAGAATGATCATACCGTTTGTGTACAGCTAGTATCTATTCTATTAGAGATAGCAAAACTTCTGGCTGGTTGGGTTTTATGTCATACTGATTACTACTGTTTCTAACATCACTCCAGTAAAATCTTCCTGGTAGCTCAGATGGCTGCCTGCACAGCAGAAGACCGGGTTCAATCCCTGGGTCATGATGATCCTCTGGAGAAGGTAATGGCTTCCCACTCCAGTATTTTTGCCTGGAGAATTCCATGGACAGAGGAGTGTGGCGGGCTACAGTCCATTGCGTCGCAAAGAGTCAGACACCACTGAGCAACTAACACTATAATATAATCTCACCAGAAATTAGAGTGATCATGTCTACTGCCAGCAGTTTGTACATCTCTCTCTCTCTCTCTCTCTCACACACACACACACACACACACACACACACACACACACACACAGTGCTGGCAGAGATTTTTGTATATTTGCTAACCACTTGGACTTGCTCTTTTTTCTATTTACTTTTTTTCCTAGTCTTGTTAGTCTTGGAGAAGGAAATGGCAACCCACTCCAGTATTCCTGCCTGAAGAATCCCATGGAGAGAGGAGCCTGGCAGGCTACAGTTCATGGGATCGCAATAGTTGGACATGACTTAGCACTTTCTTTCTTCTTTCTTAGTCCTGTTTATTCTAGCTCTTTACTTATTTCTTTTTAGGTCAAGGTTTTGGTAATTAGTATTTTCATGAAAATCATCCCTTTTCTTTGTTGCTGTAAAAGTAAGTGAAAGTGTTAGTTGCTCAGTCGTGTCTGACTCTACGATCCCATGGACTGTAGCCCACCAGGCTCATCTGTCCATGGAATTCTCCAGGCAAGAATTTTGTTGTTGTAAGATCAGACATTAATATCTCATACATGTATATATATGACAGAATGTATGTATGTAAATTAAGTTTGTAGTGACAAAAAACAAACAAAAACAAAAAACCCAAACTACAGACAAGCGTCCACTAACAGAGGCGGAATGGACATATAAATGATAATATTCACATTGTAAAACATTTTGCAGCCCTTTAAAAGTTTTATATTACTGATAAAAACAAGATAAAGAGTTATAGCAGGACCTACTAGTTGCCAAAATATTAATTCTTCCTTTCCTTTATTTTCTCCATGTAACAGAATACTGTTTTATTGGGAATCTGTGTGTGTGCATAATGTATTCAGTTAAACAATTACACATTCCAACGGCCTTTGCAGTTAGAAACAGCCATGTAATGACATGTTCTGGCTAGTAATAATATAAGTAGAAGTTCTTAGATGAGCTTTAAGAGAAATAGCTCCAAAAACCGGGAGGCATCTTCTGCTTCTGATCATGAGTGAAAAACTGAGTCCAGAATTATGCTGCCAGAATAGGCAATTAGAAAACTGGAAAAAATATAGGAAAAAAAACTTTTCAGACATCAGACAACAGGAAGCTCTGAACTGTGATCTCTGAAAGAAATAAGGCAAAATCTACCACACCTAAGTTTTCTTCTTAGAGACAATTCCTGGGATATGGCACAGGGAAGAAACAAAAAAAGGCATGGAAAACTGCTGAGTTTAAAAAAAAAAAAAAAAGGAATCTTGGATTTTTGCACAGAGTAACTGACAGGAGGAAGACACACAGAAGAGTTACCAAAAATATATAATGGGCCTCATCAATCAATAGCTGAATAGAAGTCTGTGTATGGTAGGGTAATGGGAAAGAACAGATACCAGGCAAAGAACAGTGACTAGGAGAAGGCAAATAATTCCTAGAGATCACACTGGGCTGGAGATCATTACAGTCACAGTAGAAAATGAAGAGAAGGGCCATGATTTAAAAGTGGGTCCAAGTGCCCTTGAGCAATGACTGCTACAGACTCATCCTGAAAGAATTTTAAAACAACTCTCAAAAGAATCAAACTGAACACAAGTAACTTCTGAGAACAAATTTCAACAATCTTTAAAAACAAAATACAGTAAGGACAGGAAAATATGACCCAGAACCAGGATAAAATTCAGATAATCAAAACAAATTCAGAAATGAAAGAGATGATGGAATTAGGCAAAAACATTAAAACATATATTTTAATTATTCTTACATGTTCAAAAAGGAAAAGAAATATGAGCATAAGAAGGAGAGAAATGTAAGATATAATATAAATGGAACTCCAAAAGATGATAAAATATCATAAATAGAAATATTACTAGATAGGGTTAATAGAAGATTAGAGAGTGCAGAAGAAATTTTCATTAAACTTGAAGACATCGAATTTATCCAAAATGAATCGAAGAGGAAAAAAAGACTGAAAAAAGAAGTTGTAGTGACTGTGGGACAATGTTAAAGAAGTATAGTATATCCAAAATTGTAGTGTCAAAGACAGAGAAAGAGGCAGAAAAATGTTTGAAGAAAAATATTTGAAGGCTCAAAGTTTCTAATGCGGGGGAGGCAGTGGAGAATAAACACACAGAATGAAGACTCTCAATGAACTCTTTTTTTTTTCCTCAATGAACTCTTAAGCAAAATACACACACCATAGCACAATCAAATTACTGAAAACTAGAAAACTTATCAACTAGAAAAAGACACCTACTTTCAACAAAAATCACAAGGGACATTAAAAGACAAAAAAATTTAAAAATCTGAAGAGACAAAGCATGCATCATAACCAGATTCAGATATTATATATTTTGGAATTATTGAAGAAGGAACTTAAAATAACTGATTAATAGGTTAAGGATTCTAGTGGAAAAAGTAGAAAACATGCAAATAACAGATAAGTAATATAAGCAAGGAGAAAGAAACTCTACGAATCAAAGGAAATGCTATAAATCATCTTTTATAACCTTATTTTTTATAAAAAATATTTTATTTCTATTAATGCTATAAATGCTATAAATCATAAATCAAAAACACTGTAAGAGAAGTGAATAATGCCTTTGAGGGTAAACTGGCTACTGCTGAGGGGAGAGGCTACAAGCTTGACGAGAAGCCAGCATACTACTTGCAGGGCTCTGCTGTTTAAGAAAGCTGTAGTATGCACTCAGTGTGGGTATAATTGAATATCTAGGCAATTTTTATATCTAGGGCCCATGATTTATCAGTATATTCTATATTTAACATGTAAATAACTGATTCATAAGAAGCTACTCTGAAAATGTTTACAGCAGCATGTATAATTTGTTCCTTCAGATCTGTTGTCACCAAGTTCTTCCTTCAGAAATGGATGGAGTGTCACATATTTTGCTTTCTCAAGTGATGCACAAGTGAAAAGTTTTAAATTCTATTGATATTAAGGCTATTCTAGATCAGAACCTTACCATTTACTTCTAGAAATTTCTCACCTGTCTTTGCTAACTCTATTAGCTTTGGGCCTTTCCAGTTTTTCTTCTTTTGTGCATGTCAGCCAGAGAGCAATGTAAAGGGTTAAACAAAAAGCAACATATATTAAGTTAGTAAATAAAAAATAAAACACAAGAGAAAAATTTTATGAGACAGGAGGGAGGAATTGGGAATAGTTTGTTATAAGATACCTCCACTAAGCATGAAGAAGCAGTCAAATTAATTATAAATGTGTGCTGCAAACTATACCCACTCCAGTGATCTTGCCCGGAGAATCCCAGGGACGGTGGAGCCTGGTGGGCTGCCGTCTATGAGGTTGCACAGAGTCAGACATGACTGAAGCGACTTAGCAGCAGCAGCTGCAAACTATAGACCAACCACTAAAAACTACACTCAGTTACACAAAAAGTGAGTGTAACTGGTATGCTAACAGAGGAGTTAAAATAGAATCATGCAAAATACTCAGTTAAAACCAAAGTAGGCAGAAAAAGAGGGGCAGATAAAAAGAACAAGTTCAATAAATAAACTAATTATAAATGTAGTAGGTATTCATCCAGTGATATCAATAATCACTTAGATTAAGGATTAGGTTAAGGAGTATCACTTAAAATATGAGTGGTCCTAATGTATCATTTAAAAGAGAGATTATCAGAGTGGATAAAAAATAAGATTCAATCACCATATTTGAATATAGATGTTACTCCCAGATTGCCTTAAGACAACTGCTTTTTGTCATCTGGTTTCCTGTTATTAAAAATAGTTAATTAGCTTCCCTACTAATTGGTATATCCAGATAGTATGAACTTCATGGAGAGAGACTTTTAGCAAAATGGTGGCAGACTGAATATAAAGGAGTAATAGTGTTGAATCAGTCAAGTAACCTCACCTTCTTAATCCAAGTGCCTTTAAGGATGACTATTCTCTGTCATCGTTGGGAAGCAGGGATTATTACTTCTGCTTTACATTTTGTAAAAATGTGAAAGTGTTAGTCGCTCAGTCAAGTCCGACTCTGTGACCCCGTGGACTATAACACCTACCAGGCTCCTCTTTCATGGGATTCTCCAGGCAAGAATACTGGAGTACAGGGTAGCTATTCCCTTCTCCAGGAGATCTTCCCAACCCAGGGATCGAACTCGGGTCTCCTGCATTGCAGGCAGATCCTTTAGCCTGAGCCCTTTCATTTTATGAGAATCGTTAAAACAAGGGTCTCTGATGCACTCTAGACAGGAAACCCAACTTTCTCCCACATAGCCCACACTTAAAACTCCATGGACCCCCTCTGTTCTACTCAACTCTTATGTATTTGTCCATGCCTACTTCCTGTCATCTGCCAGTCCCATTGTGGTTTTGTAGGAAAATGGGTCATAATTCCCTAAAACTGTGAATTGAGCATTTTTCTTTGGCTTTAAAATGCCAGGTATGTAATAATAAAGATCCAGCAAACCACTGAAAGCAAATGGCACCTACAGAAATCTCTGGTGACTCTGCCTTTTCCTCTTTCTTTCTTGGTCCTGCTCAGAGCTGTCTCATTGGCAGGCAGCCGCCTGTGAAATGCGCACATTTCAAAGCAAATGGTTCCAGGAGCTCATAATTGCTGCCAAACGTGTGCAGATTTTAATAGCCCATTTTCATTAGCCCTGTGTGAAATCACCTGTCTCTGTGTTGTTACCCAACTTAATTGTCAATTATGGTGATTAAGTTTGGCTTTCACTACCATCTCTGGTAATCATTAGTATTATCTCTGAGGCTGAACGAAGGAAAAAAAATTATGCCAGGAAGAAAATCATTTTGTAAGTGAAGGTGAATATTTTGGTGTCAGTGAATGAGGTAGCATTTTTCTTTTTTTAGGTTGAACCAAACCTGAGTCTAGCTGTCGTTTCCAATTTGCCTTTAGATATCTTGGGACAAATCAACTCTCTTTTCCTGTCATCAAGGAGGGGTTCCTGATACCCATCCCCTTCCGATTCTTCAGAGGTGTGCTCCATCACTAATTAGGAAAGTAAGTAAGATAATTAATACCTTTAAAGTGCTTTCAGTAATGTTGATGACTCTAAGTATAATAGGTGAAGCTCTAGAAACTTTTGGGGGGTTACATAGACAGTGCTGCCAAAGGGAAATGAGATTTTGATGGCTGATACTTTTCTAATTTCATCAGCCCTGTTAAATTTTGAACTTCTAGCCTTGGCTTCCTATATAGAACTATCTGTGACTCTTAACTAATAGTTTACTTTTTTTCTGGAATGTGGAATGAACAATAATGAAAGTAAGGAAAACCATACAAACCTTTACAAATTTTAATTTAGTAAAATCCCCAACCCCATTTCTGTTATGCTTTTATGGGATTGGGATTTCAGGACATGACAAAATAATGAAAGACATTTTAAAAATGGTATCATTAGAGAGTCTCTCTAATATTTGAATGCCATATGTCCCCAAGGTTCCAACACTCTTAAGATGAGAGTTTCCTTGATCGTTTCAAAACACTTTGAGGAAAAGAGTAAGAGATTTTTTTTTTCCCTATCAATAATTTAACGGGAAGAAAGAAATTAAGTAATGCAAGCTTAAGGGATATGGAGAGTGAATCAGTAACTATTTACTGCCTTCTGGGATAGAGAGGGAATATCTCACACAACCCTCAATAACACCACCTAAGAGCATAACCTAGCAGAGACCCTGGCAAGTCTAGACTGAGGCTGAGAAGAATTTTAAAGGAATTAGCTTTCTGGATAGCTTCCCTTCTCTTCCAACTTAAAAAGAAAAATTTCTGTAAGTCAGAAAGAAAAACAGCATACTAACGCATATATATGGAATTTAGAAAGATGGTAACAATGACCCTATATGCAAGACAGCAAAAGAGACACAGATGTAAAGAACAGACTTTCAGACTCTGTGGGAGAAGGCTAGGGTGGGATGATTTGAGAGAATAGCATTGAAACATGTATATTACAGTATGTGAATTAGATGACCAGTCCAACTTCAATGCATGAAGCGGGGCACTCAAAACCGGTGCACTGGGACAACCCAGAGGGATGGGATAAGGAGGAGATGGGAGTGGGGTTCAGGACAGGGCAGTTCAGGACACATGTACACCCGTGGCTGATTCATGTCAATGTATAGCAAAAACCACTGCAATATTGTATTAGCCTCCAATTAAAATAAATTTTAAAAAATTTCCCCCAAAAGATAATATGATTTAAAATGCTACCTAGGAATAAAGGAGGAGGACAAAATACAGCTCAAATATTGTCTCTCTTATGAAGCTTTTGCCAGCCCTTCCTCTCTCAAGTCCCCAGCACAACATAAATTGCCCCCTGTCTTGTGTTTTCACTGTACTTTGTTCTTATGCGGGTACAGTGTGACTCTAATTTATTGTAGTGCTTTGTTGTGTAGCCTAAACTTGTCCTCAAAATTTGGCCAAGAGAGCGCTTCTTTCTCAGTTGCTGTAGAAGTAAGGATAAGGGTGATGAAGGAAAGGGAAAACTCAAAAACCCAAGAACTGTGACTGATGAGCCCCCTATTAGGAAGCTACTGTCTCATGGTGAATTAAATCAAAAGAGAATGAACTGCCTTGGTAACTTGGATGTGCTATAAAGGCTAAATGCTTTCTTTATTGGACAGCATTCCCCAAATGCATGGAGATTCCATGTAGGCTTCTGCTTTGTGACAGAAATGCCTCTGTAAGAACTGACTTAAGTCTAATTAGAAACTTTTTTTGTTTTCCCCTAGCTGTATATATCTCCCATTAGGACAGATTCTATATTAGATTCATTCTTTTTCATTATCTAAAGAGGACCACAACAAATGTTTGTTAAATAGGTTTAAACTATCACTCCATCTTTTAACTCTGTAAGTCTGAAGGGATAAACAGTGTCAGATATTCATTTTTTTCTTTAAAGTTCACACTTCTAATGTATTCAAAGCAATGCAAGAAACAAGGCATAATGTCTTTTGATATTAGGCTCTCAAATTTCACCTCCACCTCTGTTTTTTCACAGAACCTATGACTTCCCTCAAGAAGCTGGCAGGACAAGAGATGGCTATTTCTAGACTCCCTTTTGCTTCCCCTTTGTCCTTCTGGATCTGTTTCTTTCTGGTTAGTTGAATTTAGAGCTGCCCTTGAGATTTCAGCCCCCAGAAACAAGGGTTCCCAAGCATTTCCTTGGAAAAGTTCCATGATTCAGCCATCTCTGCCAGTAGGGGCTTCTGAGGAAATGAACCAAAGCCAGCAGTGGTTGCTATGGTGATCAAGTCTCTATGAAGAAAAGTCAAGGAGCATCCATTTGGGGGGGTGGGGGGTGGTGCATATTATAGTAGAATGGCTATCTGCTAAGAATGAAGTTGTGGAGAAAGAGTCGGGTCAAAGGTGGAAGGTATAGGGAGTATGGAAAAATATAGAATCGATACTAAGAGGGATGTATCAGGGAGTTAACAGTGATGAGTAAAGTGATTACATGAAGAGCAATGAGACTCCTGCCCAGGAGAGTGTGCATATATCAGAGTGAACCCTAGGAGTGTGGCTTCATGAAAGTGATAGTCGCTCAATCGTGTCCGACTCTTTGTGACCCCATGGACTGTACTGGAATTCTCCAGGCCAGAATACAGGGTGGGTAGCCTTTCCCTTCTCCAGGCAATCTTCCCAGGGATCAAACCCAGGGCTCCTGCATTGTGGGCGGATTCTTTACCAGTTGAGCCACAAGGGAAGCCCAAGAATACTACAGTGGGTAGCCTATCCCTTCTCCAGCAGATCTTCCTGACCCAGGAATCGAACCAGAGTCTCCTGCATTGCAGGTGGATTCTTTACCAACTGAGCTATTTGTTACTCACAGAAATTCTTTGTGCTGCCTAGGGGTGGCAGCAGAGAGAACAAACATGAAGAAATACATGAGGAATTACCCAAGGCTGGGTACTGGCAAAGAAGATACAAGATTGAAGGAACCTGTGAAACATAAACACACCTCAGATTACTAAGAACTACACTCTCAGAAGTTTTTTAGTTTGCCGCAGAATGAACAGAAGTATGTTTGTGTGAAACTTCAGTGTGATGGAAAACAAAACCTTTTGTTAATAATAATCCTTGAATCACAGGGTTATTATAATAAATTTTGTAACTTATTAGTTTATGCAGAATGCCTATTGCATAGTTTATAATCATTAAATTCTTGTCTAGGTATTTCAAAAAATTCTCTGAGATTCCAACTAATGTTCAAGTCTTAAGCCATGCCACTCATTCACATTTATTCAAAGAGCTCATAGCCCTTAAAAAGATGTAATGTAGAAATAAAACATATGGATGCCAAGTGGGGTAAGGAAGGTGGGATGAATTGGGAGATTGGGGTTCATGTACATACACTATTGATACTGTGTGTAAAATAGAGAACTAATGAAAACCTACTGTTATAGCACAGGAAACCCTACTCAATGCTCTGTGGTGACCTAAGTGGGAAGAAAATCCAAAAAAAAGGAGATATATGTATATGTACGGCTGATTCACTTTCCTGTACAGCGGAAACAACATTGTAAATCAACTATACTCCAATAAAAATTAATTTTAAAAAGGTGTGATGAACACACCAAAGGTAACTTAGAAACAGGAATCATTAACTTCATGATACAAAACAGCAATGTTGACCTCTAGGAGAATAAAGTCCAAGACCCTCTTGGGCTCTCTTTCGCCCAATACTTCCTTGTCTCCTGCCCTCTCACAGGATGACTTGGGATACAGTGGGAGACTCTCCCCTAAAGGAGGAGTCCAGGTTTGGATTGGCCAGTTACCAGGGGGTAAGGCTCTTAAAGAGAACAGTCTCAGTGTGTTTTGTTTCTCTTCTCTTCTGTTCTTTTGCTTCCTCTTCTCTCCTTTTGTTTCCTACCAGGGGCAGCCTTGGCAATCTTTCCTCCTCTTCTCCCACGTGATGGCAGGATCTAGTGCGCAGGAGTGAGAAGATCCATGGCAGGTAGCAGAGGTCAAGTCCACATGCAAACTGCAGCTGGTACTTGTCTTTTCCTTGTTGCCTGCTATAGGTGTAGGGTCAGGGAGGAGGGTTTGGTTTTGTGGAAGGTATTTACAAAGAGTGGGCCCAACAGCCTGCTTTGTTTCCATGCAATTCAATCCAACCCACTTAGAGAAATAATTTCTCCAAGCAGTACAGCCTAGACCACTGGAATTTAGAAACTAGTCTATAGACATTGCACAATATTACTTTACTTTCTCTGGTTTACTTCATCTTTTGTCTATAACCATCAGAATTATTTAAATGGAAGGGTTATACAGAATCCCTAAAACCCCTGAATAAAATATCACTTTAATATAGTATTAATGTCACCCTATAATAGAATCTCCATTCTATTATGTACAACACCTGATCCAATATCCACTCTATCCCTCAATCTCAATTTTTCATCAATAAAGGAAGCTACAAAGATGTTGGCTTTAACCTCAGCTGTAAAAGGAGGTTGAACTATGCATTTTTTAAATTTAATTTTTAATTGGATGAAAATTGTTTTATAGTGTTGTATTGGTTTCTGCCATACAACAATGCAAATCAGCCAAAATTATATATAGATCCCCTCCATCTTGTGCCTTCCTCCCCTCCACCCTATCCCACCCCTCTAGGTCATCACAGAGCACCAGGCTGGGCTCCTTGTGTTATACAGCAACTTCCCACTAGTTATCTATTTTACACACGATAGTATATATATTCACGTGTGTCAGTGCTGCTTTCTCAGTTTGCCTAACCCTCTCCTTCTCCCACTCTGTGCACAAGTCCATTCTCTGCATCTCCATTCCTTTCCTGCAAATAGGAACCATGCATTTTTATATTTACTTTTTAACCTTTGTATCCATTAGGTGGTAAGTAATTTGAATGTAAGAATCATGCCTTATTTTCTGTGCTTCAAAGCACTGATTCAGTGTCTTTTGTACGGTAACTTTCTAAAACCTATCTGTGGTACCAGAATAATAAGTTCTCAGAATTGGAAGGGATCTGAGAAGTCATAGGACCCAATCCCACATCCTGGAATGAATCTCCTCCCAAACTTCCCGGGTAAGTGGTTCATCTTCATGGATGCCCCAGGGAGGGGGAGCCTGCCGCCTCACACAGCACTCCATACTGTTGTTGTACAGTCCTTGTTGTTGGAAAGTGCTTCCTTACCTTGTGCTGAAATTCATCTTCCTATGAGGGCCATCCATCATACTTCTCGCTGTTCTCAGAACCACACATTGTCCCTTCCTGAGTGCATCTCATAGCTCTTCAAGGATTCAAAGTAGCTTTCATGTTAAGAGGGTTTTAAATAACCTCCATTCCTTTATATGTTCTTCAGAGGAAATGTCTTTCAGGACCCTGTATCTCTCCTTTGGAGGTCGGTTGGTCAAAATTTCTCATAAACTGCGGAGTCTGGAATCAACCACACAGAACAATGAGCAGAGAAAAGAGTGGACAAAACTTCTGTCCATGTATTGACGCTTAGGAAAACAGCTTTTCTGGCAGTGGTTCTATTACCTATTTATTAATAACTTGCAGCCACAGTGAAAACACACATGTCATTTCATGCAAAATTCTGTGGAGTCCAATCTTACTCATCCCAAACTTATGCAGCCACATTTGGAGGCCAGGTAAATGGCTTTATATGAATCCCTATTAGTTGACTGTCCTCACTGATCAAGCCTATTGAGATGTTCTTAAAACCCTGGCTTGACACAGATGTATAGAATGGACTTTTGGACTCTGAGGGAGATGGAGAGGGTGGGATGATTTGGGAGAACAGCATTGAAACATGTATACTATCATGTAAGAAACGAAGTGCCAGTCTATGTTCAATACAGGATACAGGATGCTTGGGGCTGGTGCATGGGGATGATCCAGAGAGATGATATGAGGTGGGAGGTGGGAGGGGGATTCAGGATTGGGAGCTTGTATACACCCATGGTGGATTCATGTCAATGTATGGCAAAACCAATACAGTATTGTAAAGTAAAATGAAGTAAAAATAAAATTAAAAAAATAATAATAATTAAAAAAAAAAACCCTGGCTCGATTAGAAATAATGATCCCTTTCTCAAGTGCTACTGTGAAGATTAGATGAAATAATACATACAAAGCACATAGAATTCCCCACACATAGAAGTTACTTAATAAACAGTTCATATTATTACAGCCAACCTAATGCTGAAGGTCCAGTGCTTTGGCCACCTCACGTGAAGAGTGGACTCATTGGAAAGGACTCTGATGCTGGGAGGGATTGGGGGCAGGAGGAGAAGGGGACGACCGAGGATGAGATGGCTGGATGGCACCACTGACTTGATGGACGTGAGTCTGAGTGAACTCCAGGAGTTGGTGATGGACAGGGAGGCCTGGCGTGCTGCGGTTCATGGGGTCTCAAAGAGTCGGACACGACTGAGTGACCGAACTGAACTGAATGATGGATTGACTCTAAATCTCTACCAGTTCTGGCATTCTGGGATTTTATTATTTTCAGGATAAACAGATAATTTGGAACTCCTGGTTCTCAGTTTCATACTTACCCTAACATTTTTGTTTGTTCCATGTTATTATACCCTGCTCCTGACCTAAATAGTAAAGAACCTGCCTGCCAATGCAGGAGACATAAGAGGCACAGGCTTGATCCCTGGGTCAGGAAGATCCTCTGGAGGAGGGCATGGCAACCCACTCCAGTATTCTTGCCTGGAGAATCCCATGAACAGGAGAGCCTGGCAGACTATGGTCCATGGGGTCGCAAAGAGTCAGACACAACTGAAGTGACTTAGCACACACACATGCACACACGCACGCAGGCCTGGCCTAAAAAGTACAAAAGTAACAGGTTAAAAAGCAAAACATTCCTTTCCTATCTCTATAACTAAGTTAGCCAAGTGATACAAGCAAAGATCACCAGACTGTCACCAGCAGTAAATTATTTACTAAAGAAAAAAGTTTGCTCAGAGGACAGAGTCAGTAACATTCATTAAGAATTATTAAGCAGGAGCAATTTCAATGCTGGGTGTGAAATCAGAAAACAGCACTGAAATTGAACACCATGCAAAAAAAGACATTTTTGTATTTAATAATACAAAATTGAGTCAACAAATGAAATAATCTGATGTATGTAGATATATAAAATGAGTTAAATATAGCTTGAAGGATTGATTTTTAGCTGGTTGCATGTTTAAAACCCTGAAAGTTGCCATCAAACTGGCATTGCCAGATTTCTCAAAGTGTGATTCAAGGATTTCATGTACTGGAATCACCTGAGGTACTTGTTTAAAATGAAGATTCCTACCCACTACTATATATAAAACAGTCAACAAAGATCTACTGTATAGCACAGGGAACTCAACTCAGTAATTTGTAATAACCTGTGTGGGAAAAGAAACTGAGAAAGAATGGAAATATGAATATGTATATGGATATATTCATATGTACAACTAAATCACTTTGTTGTACACCTGAAACTAACATAACACTGTAAATCAACTATCCTCCAATAAAAATTTTAAAAAAATTTAATGAAGATTCCTAGATATTGAATCAAACCACTGAATTGGAATTGTTAAGATTGGACCCAGGAATTTGAATTTTAACCATGGCATCATGGATTCTGGTGTCCACAAAAAAATGAGACCCTCTGCCGTGTAATGGGCACCTGGAGGGCAAAGAGCAGCCACTGCATGGAGAAAAGAGAGGGAACTTCTCCACCTGTACCTTCACACACATCTACTGTAGGCCTCAAGTCACCTCCTTGGAAGCTGTGTAGTTTGGAAGTCTCATTCATTTGGGGCCACAGGGGACACCATGCAGAGCAACTGGGGTCTTCACAGTCATCAGACCTCCAATATGCCTCAGTAAGATAACTTACCCAGGAGTTGGCTAATCCCTAAAAGGCCAGAGAGACCCCTCCAACATTGACAACCCCATATAGCCAGAAAGGCATTTGTAAGAATAAGTTATTTTGAGGGCATTAGAGTCAACTTCCTTGAAGAAGGCAATGGCACCCCACTCCAGTACACTTGCCTAGAAAATCCCATGGACGTCCATTTACTGACTCTTTAAATTTAAAAATTAATAAAATAAATATTAATTTGTACAAACAAACAAAAAATCCCATGGATGGAGGAGCCTGGTGGGCTGCAGTCCATGGGGTCACTAAGAGTCAGACACGACTGAGCGACTTTACTTTTATTTTCACTTTCATGCATTGAAGAAGGAAATGGCAACCCACTCCAGTGTTCTTGCCTGGAGAATCCCAGGGACGGGGGAGCCTGGTGGGCTGCTGTCTATGGGGTCACACAGAGTCAGACACGACTGAAGCGACTTAGCAGCAGCAACAGCAGAGTCAACTTCCTGAATCACAATTTGGGGCCCTGCTCCTGAGTTCAGGGCTAACTGTCACGTTTGTCCCATGTAGAAAAGGAACGGACGTGTACTCAGGTTGTGACAATCAAATCACTGAAGGGATTTTGGAACTGGGTCTGAAGTTGGTTATGGTTTGCTAGCGCATTTTGTTAGAAACAGAATGTGTAAATTTGAGATCTGCATCCACTCTGTGGACAAAAAAGCAGAGAAAATTAATTAGCTATATAAGAAAATGGCAGAGAGAAGCAAAGACATAACAGGTCTTGTTTCTAGCTTCTTCTTCAGGGTCCATTCTTCCTGCATTCTTTCCTGAGGGTCCATGAAAGACCTCTGTATCCTTATGCCAAATGCCCCTTCACTTGTTTTTTATATCACACCAATTCAAGGGACTTTCTAATACTTTTAACTAAAAGAATCCTAAGTAGCTCAGTCCATTTTGCCATGTAACCATTTATTTTTTTTCACCTCCTAGTATGCAGTCTCTTCTGGTTATCTACCCCTATACTCACATCTCTGTGTTCCGTGCTTTTTTTAAAAAAATCTTTTGGCTATGGCATGTGGGATCTTAGCTTCCCAAACAGGGATCAAACGTGCAACCCTGCAGTCAAAGCACAGTGTCTTAATCACTGGACCACAGAGTAAGTCCCTGTGTTCTGTGCTTTTGATTCAATTTCCTGCTGTTGTCCTCCCACCCAAGTTTCCACGGAATGTTTCCTATAACTGACAAGCTTTTCTCCATCTTTGATTGTCTTCTGGCTTTAATTGGAGTCCAGTTCTGCCCAGAAGCTAACCATTCCCTGTGTCCCTCTCAAGGGGAGGCTTCTCCTTTCATGTGTCTTCTTCCCTGTGATTAAGGAATGTCCCCTGGGGTTTGCCTAAAGAGAAGCGGCAGATTGGTTGCTTGGTAGGCATCTTATGTTTGAGATGCCTACTGTTACCCTGTTGTCTCCCCACCTCATGTTGGGAGACATGCACTCACACACTTCATTCTCTAGCAAAACAGATTTTTTTCACCCTCGGTCTTTTCCATGTGCTGTTCTAACTGCATGATAATCTTTTTAACCTTCTTCACCTGACTAACTTCTGTTCCCCCTTTTGCGCTCAGTTGCTAAATCACGTCCAACTCTTTGCAACCCTGTCGGCTGTAGCCCGCCAGGCTCCTCTGTCCATGGGATTTCCCAGGCAACATACTGGAGTGGGTTGTCATGTACTTCTCCAGGGGATCTTCCCAACCCAGGGATCAAACCCACATCTCCTGCATTGGGAGTTCTTTACCCGTGAGCCATCAGGGACGCCTACTCACCATTTAGGTCTCACTAACATGTCCCTCACTCTGGAAAGTTTTTCCTGATACCTTTTCTGAGAGTCAGGCTCCCTTGCTCCATTCTCCCATTATAGTGTGCTCTCCCTATCTTCACATTTAACTACCTTCCAATACTACTGGGCCAATCATCAGTCTTTCCTATAGACTTTAAGTCCCACAAAACCAGGGGCTTTGTAGTTCTTTACTTTCCCAACACACATGAGAGAAAGAGGCGATTTCACCTAACTTTGTACTCCCAGTTGCTGGAACAGTGTTAGGTCTCTCTTGGCAGAAATTCCATAAACATTTGTTAAGGAAATGAACAGTCTTCCTCTGAGCTAAGAATATATCGACCCGCAGATTTCCATAATACGATGACACACTTGGGATTCTGAGAGATAAAGAAGCCTTAGCTAGGGGCCAAAAGATATATGAGGGAGTTTTGCAACTACAAGAGAGCAAGACGTTGTTTTGCAATGAGTTGATTATAGTACTTGGGACATTCCCTTGGTGAGAATCTGCTTCCGGGCCTGCATGTATGGGACAGACCCAGCAGATGACAGTATGACAGGCGCTAACATGGCTCTGCTTATTCTGAACCACCCAAGGATGAGCCCCCTCCTTCTCACCTCCTCTCTTTTCCTCCCGTGTGGATCTTCATTTCTGATGCAAGGGAATGCAGAAAGCATGGTGGTGGTCTTTTAAATTTGTCTCCTAACCTTGAAAATCCTTCCTGCTCTCCTCGTTTCTCACCACTTATCCTAGGACAAACACTGGTGGCTTTTTTCTGTGTATATTAGATAAGAAACTGAATTTAATCAAGGTACAAGCACTTGTCCCTTATTTGCCCCTTATGATTGTATTCCCTATTTCATAACATTCCCAGGTAGAAATCTAGTCTAAAGCTTCCTGCCTTGATGGAAAAATTCAGTTTCTTATCTAATGTACACAGAAGAGAAGCCAATAGTGTTTGTCCTGGGGTAAGCGCAAGTAAGATGAGCAAGAGACATGGGTTCGATCCCTGGGTTGGGAAGATCCCCTGGAGAAGGAAACAGCAACCTGCTCCAGTATACTTGCTGGGAAATCCCATAGACAGAGAAGCCTAGTGGGCTACAGTCCATGGGGTTGCAAAGAGCAGACATGACTGCTCACACACACTCAAGATGATTATAAAAGACAAATATCTGAAAGTATCTAGAGAGTGTTATTAATCAAGATTGACCCTTTTCAGAGAGAAAGCAATTGCTTTCTGAAATTTTCCTTCACATTCATGAATGACTTCATAATTATCTATCTCATGGTCCAAATAGACAGGTAACACAGGTACAGAAAGATAGTGTTTGGTAAGATTTCTGTTATATGATTCTTCATTTTTTGAAAGCATATTTTCTTACTTAAATAGCCAACATTAAACACTACCACTTAAAATATTATAAGTATATTAAAAATATAAGATCCAAATAAACAATTAGAAAAGAATGTCTATATGTGAACAAATGAGTCACTTTGCTCTACAGCAGAGCTTGACACAACACTATAATCAATTATATGTCAACAAAAATTAAAATAGAATTTAAAAATAACAGGTAAAATCAGACATCTTTCTCAGGCTTCCCTGATGGTCCAGTGGTTGGGAATCTACCTTGCAATGCATGGGACACAGGTTCAGTTCCCTGTCTGGTAAGATACCAACCACATGCTGTGGGGCAACTAAGTCTGTGCATCGCAACTACTGAGGCCATGCTCTAGAGCCTGAAAGCTGCAGGAGAAGCCAGTGCACTGCCAGGCCCACACACCACAACGGGAGACTAGCCCCTGCTCACTACGACCAAAGGAAGCCTGGGCGCAACAACAAAGACCCAGCACGGCCAAAAATAATTGAAAATAAATAAATTTTAAAAATCGTTCTCACATTACATATCACTGCTCAGTCTAATCCTGATTCATATTCTCAGGCTTTGGTAAAGGTTTGCTTCTAATTCATCTGAGTTCTTATATTAATTTCATTCGTAGAACATCTTATTAGGATAAACCGTGGATTTCAGGTGATCTTGGTACCATAACTTCCCTCAGTCACAGCCACGGGTGATTTCTTTACCCAGCTTGCCTATTAGGACTAAATATAGAACTCCACTGCCTTCCCCACTGGCTCATCTTCTCCTGTTTCTTTTACAACTTCTCTTATAAGCAGCATAAATGGAAAGAGAACAATTAGTCATGTTGGTTGTATAAGTAGCAGGAACCTCTGTGACTATCTTTTTCATGACAAGGGAATAATATTTTATTCTCCCCAGAACAATAATAGGAGCTATTCCTCTTTGAAGCGGTTTTTCTCACTAGGAAGTCCTTAAGTTTGCATAAAATGATTTCTCACAGCAGTTGCTCTAGAAAGTTGGTGCACACACAAAGTGCTTCCAGTTAAAGGAAGCAGGTGCCTTTTCGTAGTAGACAAGTTTTAAGAAAACACACACACACACACAGAAAATTTAGCAACACTTCACAACAAATACTCTCAGGAATTCTCTTACCACAATCCTCCATGAAGTTCAGAGGAACACATGTGCTATGGTCATACTGAGGCATTTCTTTTGGTTTCTAAGATTATTTGTCTTCCCCACTGTACAAGTGCAGAAATACCAAAGGCTGCCAGCAAAATGTCCATTGGAGTCACTGAGACAATGAATCCTGGATCTACTGCGGGGAAACCATTATCCTCCTCGGCAACCAGGATCATTAACAGGAGCAGAGTGGCCATGTGAGGAGCCTCCTTCTTCCCACTCTCCTCCATTCAATGCTCTTCCCTTGGAGTCCTCACCTTCTGTGTGCACCATGGGATGAGTCTGAACCTGCCTTGTGGGTTACTAAACTGAGCCAAATGATGCCAGAGGAAGTGCACTCCAGAAAGGAAAACTTTTCATCAAATTGAGTTCCAAATTTTCAGAAAACAAGTCAGAAGTTCCTGATAGAGACTCATTCTTTTGCTAGTGATTAATATTTATCCATTGAAATTTGAAGCTAGAAACTCAGTCTCTCTCATCTTTCATTTATGTAGGAGGGATACTTAAGTAAGGAGAGGGAGTAATATTAACAACCACAGCATGACTTCATTTAGTCCCCTCGTAACCCTGTGGATTAAATACTATTATTATCTCTAATATTCAGATGAGGAAGCTGAGGCTTAGATAGTGACTAACCTGCCCAAAGTTATTAGAACTGAGATATAGACCTGGGATAAGAGCCTTACTCTATCCCTGCTCAGCTCTTTTATAGTTCTTGGCTGGCATACCCCAAGGGGGATATGAACAGAGGTAGGGTGGGGCTCTGGTTCTGTTCCAGGCACTACTGAGAAGGAAAGAGGCTTCTTGGGCCACTAGGTGAAGCTAAGAGTTCTGTCCTATTATCTAAGGGTCAGTAAGCAAATGAAAGAAACCTGGAAGATAAAAGGAGCTTCTTACAAACTTACACAAGGTGGCAGTTTCAGTCAAACCTCTCTACTTCACTCACTCCTCAGTGAGGAATGGATGTTTAAAGATTGTTAATTTTGTGACCTGGGGGTGGGCTGTCTTTTTTTTTTTTTTAAGAGATCTTATGCCTGACCTGCTCAAATTCCCCTTTTCAACTGAGAGTTTCAAAGGCATTTATATACTTTACATTTATAAACTATATTTTAAAATGACCCAATCTTAAATCTTTATAGGAACAGTCTTTTCTCTCCCTTTGTAGGTTTGGGTTAGCTAGTGTAACATGGAAGGTAAGAGAGAAGAGTGTGTTTCAACCACACACTGCCACAGAAAAGCAAATGCCCTGCCAGTGATGCTGATTCATTGCCAAGTTGCACGATTCTGAAAGAATCAATTGAGTTATCCTGAGTGCAATCTTTAACCAGCCCCCTCCCTGTTCATATATACATATTCATCACTTTTATCAAAAGATAATCCATTCTGGAAAGGCAGCTGCTTTCTAAATAAATTGCTGCTTCCTTAGCAGCTGAATACAACAGGCTGTTTTTCTCACTTGAGTGGATTTGTTCTGACAACAGCGCATGCCAGTCATTTGCTCTTTTCCTTTCATAATTTGGTTTTATTATTAATCTATTCATTATGTTTATTGGCTCTGTCCATTATTTGGGAGCCTTAGTGCATATTTACAAGTGCAATAAAAAGAGACAACCTCAGCTATTACAGCTTAGAGTCTAATAGGCAAAGACATAAAATGAACCCTCTATCTTCTACCTCTGACTGAAATCATGAGGAGCTACTGGGTTGACTTACCAGACTGACCAGCTAGAACAATATGATCCAGATAATGCAAGCAAGTAAATGGTTTGCTTGATTTTTCCCCCAACTGATTCAAGCTCAAATTTAAATAATCCTTTAAAAAATAACTATTAATATACAAGGGGTTCCCAGGTGGCACTAATGCTAAAGAACCCACCTGCCAATGCAGGAGACATAGATTTGATCCCTGGGTCAGGAAGATCCTCTAAAAGAGGGCATGGCAACCCACCCTAGTTTTCTTTCCTGGAGAGTCCCGCGGACAGAGCAGCCTGGTGGGCTGTAGTGCATAGGGTTGCAAAGAGTAAGAGACAACTGAAGTATCTTAGCACACCATGCACACATTAACACAAAATTCAAATACCATAAAACGCACCCCTTTAAAGTATACAATTCAGTGTGTTTATTTTTACTA
Organism: Capricornis sumatraensis; assembly: GCF_032405125.1. NCBI lineage: Eukaryota > Metazoa > Chordata > Mammalia > Artiodactyla > Bovidae > Capricornis > Capricornis sumatraensis. The sequence continues at coordinate 123,625,614 of NC_091070.1, read as the reverse complement.
TATTCACAAAGTTGTGTAGCCATTACCACCTTCTAATTCCAGGACATTTTCATCCCCCGCCTCCCCCACAAAAGGATCTCTTACCCAACAGTGGTCATTTCTCCTCCCCCAGCACTCTTGGCAACTGCAAGTTTGCTTTCTTTGTCTATGGATTTGCTTATTCTGGGCATATTATATAATGGAATAACATGTGACCGTTTGTGTATGGCTTCTTTCAATAAACATAAAGTTTTCAAGTTCATCTATGTTGTAGCATATATTCATACTTCAATTCTTTACTATTCTTAAAGACTTTTTTTTTTTTAGAGCAGTTTTAGGTTCACAGCAAAATTGAGAGGAAGCATAGAGATTGCTTATACACTCCCTGCCCCCACACATGCATAGCCTCCTCCATTATCAGCACCCGCCCCCCACCAGAATGATACATCTGTTCAGGTGGAAGAACCTACATTGACACCTCATAATGACCCAAAGTTCATAGTTTATATTGTAATTCACTCTTGGTATTGTACATTCTATTGGTTTGGACAAATGTATAATGACATATATACATCATTATCAAATCATTAAATGATATTTCATGGTCTAGATGTACCACTGTTTATCCACTCACCTACTGAAGGACATCTTGGTTACTTCTAACTTTTGTCAATTATGAATAATCCTGCTAATAAATAATCCATATGCAGATTTTTGTGTGAACATAAGCTTTCAACTCCTTTGAATAATTACCAAAAGCATGCATGCTAGGTAACATTTGTATCTATTCTTCAGTGAAGTGTCTGTTGAAGTCTTTGGCCAGTTTTAAAACTGGATCATCTTCTTTGTATATTTGTAAGAGTTCTTTGTATATTTTGAATTAATCCTCTATCAGATGTGTCTTGTGCAAATATTTTTTCTCTGTTTTTGGTTTCCTTATTCTCTTGACATTATCTTTCACAGATAAGTTATTAATTTTAATGAAGTTCAATATCAATTAATTCTTTCAAGGTCTGTGCTTTGGTGTTGTATTTAAAGTCATTGCTCTATCCAAGGTAATCTAGTTTTTCTCTATGTTATTCTTTATAATTTGACATTTAGGTCTTTGATTCATTTTCAGTTAATTTTTGTGAAGGGTGTAAAAGACTTGTATCTATATTCACTCCTTCGCATTTAGATGTCCAGTGGTTCCAGCACGAATTGTTTATTTATTATTTCTATTTATTTATTTTTTGCTGTGTCGGGTCTTCACTGTTGCTTGCGGACTCTCTCTAGTTGCAGTGAGCAGGGGCTCCTCTCTAGCTGTGGTATGCAGGCTTCCTGCTGCAGTGGCTTCTCTTGTGGAGCACAGCCTCTAGGGTATATGAGCTTCAGTAGTTGTCGTGGGGCACAGGCTTCATTGCCTTGTGGAATGTGGGATCCTCCTGGACCAGGGATTGAACCAGTATTCCATGCATTGCAAGGTGGATTCTTAACCACTGGACCACCAATGAAGCCCCTATTTATTTTTAATAGAATTATGCTGCTAAGTCGCTTCAGTTGTGTCCGACTCCGTGCAACCCCACAGATGGCAGCCCACCAGGCTCCCCCATCCCTGATAGTTGATTTATAATATTATATTACTTTTAGGTATATAGCATAGTGATTCAATATTTTTATAGCTCACACTCCATTAAACGTTTTAACAAGATAATGGCTATAATTCCCTGTGCTGTGCAATATATCCCATTGCTTATCCATTTTATACATGATAGTTTGTATCTGTTAATTTCATAACCCTAATTTGCCCCTCTCTCTTCCCTCCTTTCTTTGGTAACTGCTAATTTGTTCTCTATATCTGTGAGTCTGTTTCTGTTTTGCATATACATTTGTTTGCATTATGTTTTTAGATTCCATTGTCTTAATTTGAAGATGATATCTAATATAGAGAAAATCATAGAGATTCAACCAAAAAAAACTGTTATAGCTAATCAAATTTAGTAAAGTTGAAGGATATAAAATCAACATACAGAAATTAATTATATTTCTATACATTAAGAACAGAATATTTTGGGGAAAATATCTCATTCATAATCGCATCAAAAACAATGAAATAATCTGGAATAAATTTAACCAAGAAGGTAAAATATATGTATACTGAAAACTACAAGACTCTGATGAAAGAAATTAAAGAAGACATAAACAAATGGAAAAATATCCTGTGTTCATGGATTAGAAGAATTAATGTTGTTCATACTACCCAAAGCCATTTATATAGTCAATGCAATATCTATCAAAATTCCAATGCCTTTTTTTACAGCAATACAGCAAACAGTCCTAAAATTCACATGAAATCACAAAGGACCCTGAATAGGTAAAGTAATCCTGAGAAAGAACAAAACTGTAGGCATCAGACTTGCTGATTTCAAACTATACTGCAAAGTATAGTATTCCAAACAGTATCATACTGGCATAATAACAGATATATACATCAATGGAACCGAATAGAGAGCTCAGAAATAAACCCATATATATATGGCCAACTAATATTTGACCAAGAATACTCAATGGGGAAAGGATAGTCTCTTCAATGAATGGTGCTAGGATAACCACGTGCAGAAAATAAAATTGGACACCTAGATTACACCACTGACAAAAATGAACTCAAAATGGATTAAATACTGAATATAAGACCTGAAACTATAAAACTCATAGAAGAAAACACAGGGAGAAAATCTCCTTGACAATGTCTTGGCAATGATTTTTTTGGTAATGACACCTTAAGCACAAACAACAAAGCAAAAATAAGTCAGCGGAACTATATCAAACTAAGAAAGTTCTAGGCAACAAAAGAAATAATCAACAAAATGAAAAGAAAATGTTCGGAATGGGATAAAATATTTGCAAACCATATATCTGATAAGGGGGTAATATCCAAAGTATAGAAAGAACTCACAGGACTCAGGGGAAAAACAACAAACAATCTAAAAAATGAGCAGGAGATCTGAACAGACATTTTTTCCAAAGAGGACAAATAAATGACCAACAGGGACACAAAAGCGTGCCCAACATCACTAATCATCAGGGGAATGCAAACCAAAACAATGAGATATCACCTCACACTTGTCAGAATAGCCAACACGGCAGAAGATAAAAGACAAAAAAAAATTAGAGATAATGAATGTTGGAAAGGATGTGGGGAAAGGGGAAACCTTGGGCACTATGGGTACCCAAAGGGCAGCCACTATGGAAAACAGTGTGAAAATGAAAGTGAAGTTGCTCAGTCATGTCCGACTCTTTGTGACCCCATGGACCCCATAGCCTACCAGGCTCTGCCATCCATGGGATTTTCCAGGCAAGAATACTGGATTGGGTTGCCATTTCCTTCTCCAGCGGACCTTCCCAATCCAGGAATCGAACCCGGGTCTCCTGCATTGCAGACAGATGCTTTACCGTCTGAGCCACCAATTTGGGACACAAACAGTATGAAGGTGCCTTAAAAAACTAAATACAGAACTACCATATAGTTTAGCAATGGTAATTATCCAAAGGAAATAGAAATGGTAACTCAAGGGCTGCCCTGGTGGCTCAGTGGGAAAGAATCCACCTGCCAATATAGGAGACATGGGTTCAATCTCTGGTCCATGGATCCCACATACTGCAGAGCAATTAATCCCGTGCACCACAACTACTGAGCCTGTGCTCTGGAACCCTGTCTGTCTGTGCCTAATCACTCGTCATGTCCGACTCTTTGCGACCCCATGGACTGCAGCTGGCCAGGTCCTCTGTCCATGGGGATTCTCCAGGCAAGAATACTGGAGTGGATTGCCATGCCCTCCTCCAGGGGATCTTCCCAACCCAGGGATCAAACCCAGGTCTTCCACATTGCTGGTGGATTCTTTACCACCTAAGCCACCAGGGAAGCCCAAGAATACTGGACTGGGTAGCCTATCCCTTCTCCAGCGGAACTTTCCAACCCAGGAATCGAACCAGGGTCTCCTGCATTGCAGGCAGATTCTTCGCCAGCTGAGCTACCAGGGAAGCAGCCCAGAAGCTGCAACTACTGAGCCCACATGCCACAACTACTGAAGCCCACATGCTCAAGAGCCTGTGCTCCTCAACAAGAGAAGCCACCACAATGGGCAGCGTGCACACCACAACCAGAGAGTAGCCCTTCCTTGCTGAAACTAGAGAAAAGCCTGTGCGGCAACAAAGACCCAGCACAGCCAAAAATAATAAATACATAAATTTCAGAAACTAGTAATTCGAAAAGATACATGCAGCCTCATATTCACTGCAGCATTATTTATAATAGCCAAGACACAGAAGCAACGAAGTGTCCGCTAATAGATGATGGATAAAGAATATGTGCAATCTCTATAGATAATATTATTTGGCTATAAAAGAGAAGGAAATTTTCCATTTTGTGACAACATGGACAGGCCTTGAGGCCATTATACTAAGTGAAATAAATCAGATAAAGAAAGACAAATACCACATGATCTCACTTATATATGGAATCTAAATACGTCAAACTGGTAAAAACAGAGAGTAGACTGGTGATTATCAGGATCTGGGGAGTGTGGGAACTTGCAGAGGTTGGTCAGTGGGTACAAATTTTCCACTAGAAGATGAATAAGTTGTGGGAATCTAGTGCAAAGCATTGTGACTATAGTTAACAGTACTGCACTGTATACTTGAAAATTGCCAAGAAAGTAGATCTTCAATGTTTGTACCACAAAAAGATATGGTAATTATGCTATAGTGATAATCATATTGTAGTATATAGTGTATCAAATCACATTGTACACTTTAAACTTACGCAAAGTTAAATGTAAGTTTTATCTCAATAAAGCTAACAAAATAAAGTGAAGCTGACTATTCAGCCCCTAAAACAAAACAGAACAGAACATTCCTTTAAAAAAAGATGATCAAGACAGGTACACAAACGTTCAAGAGAGGGGCAATAAATATTTTTTCTCATATAAGCCTTTGATTAATCTTGAAAAACTATATCATACCATCCATATCATTAAGTAATATAAAAGATTTTCAACATAACTTTTAAAAGATGCAAAGCATATAATTTTCAGGGTATCATGCATATTGACATATTTAATTAAGATAGGTGCAGCACTCCTGTGGAATCTGAATAACAATTTGATTGCTACCATGACCCATTTTTGAAAATGCATAAACAAACATGCTCTTTTTTAAGAGTTGGAAATATACATTATTTAATTTCCTTATTGAACTTCCATTTTATTAGAATTTTATCTAAATGTATTATAGTTTATGCTTTTAATTACATACTGAAAGTAAGTTTTAAAATTTCTCATGACTTTAAAGCTCTAAGTATTAAAATATACTTCTGAATTGAATTATAATAATAATAATGTCTACACATGGACATCACCAAATGGTCAATACTGAAATCAGATTGATTATATTCTTTGTAGCCAAAGATGGAGAAGCTCTATACAGTCAGCAAAAACAAAACCTGGAGCTGACTGTGGCTCAAATCATGAGCTCCTTATTGCAAAATTCAGGCTAAAATTGAAGAAAGTAGGAAAAACCACTGTGTCATTCAGTAAGACCTAACAACTCAAATCCCTTATTTGATGTATACATACATTTGATATATAAATACAGTAGAGGTGATGAATAGATTCAAGGGATTAGGTTTGGTAGAGAGAGTGCCTGAAGAACTGTGGACAGAGGTTTGTAACACTGTATACAAGACAATGACCAAAACCATCCCAAAGAAAAAGAAATGCAAGAAGGCAAAGTGGTCGTCTGAGGAGGCTTTACAAACAGCTGAGGAAAGAAGAGAAGCGAAAGGCAAGGGAGAAAGGGAAAGATATACCCAACTGAATGCAGAATTCCAGAGAACAGCAAGGAGAAAGAAGAAGGCCTTGTTCAGTGAACAGTGCAAAGAAATAGAGGAAAACAACAGAATGGGAAAGACTAGGGATCTCTTCAAGAAAATTAGAGATACCAAGGAGGCATTTCATGTAACAATGGGCATGCTAACGGGCAGAAACAATAAGCACCTAACAGAAGCAAAAGAGACTAAGAACAGGTGGCAAAAATACACAGAACTCTACAAGAAAGGTCATAATGACTGGATAACCATGATGGAATGGTCATTTACCTAGAGCTGGACATCCTGGAGTATGAATTCAAGTGGACATTAGGAAGCATTCAATTCAGTCGCTCAGTCATGTCCAACTCTTTGCAACCCTGTGGATCGCAGCATGACAGGCTTCCCTGTCTATCACCAACTCCCAGAGCCTACTCACTCATGTCCATCACGTTGGTGATGCCATCCAACCATCTCATCCTCTGTCGTCCCCTTCTCTTCCCACCTTCAGTCTTTTCCAGCATCAGGGTCTTTTCCACTGAGTCAGCTCTTTGCATCAGGTGGCCAAAGTATTGGAGCTTCAGCTTCAGTATCAGTCCTTCCAATGAATATTCAGGACTGATTTCCTTTACAAGGACTGGTTGGATCTCCTTGCAGTCCCAGGGACTCTCAAGAGTCTTCTCCAACACCACAGTTCAAAAGCACCAATTCTTTGGCGCTCAGCTTTCTTTATAGTCCAACTCTCACACCTATACATGACTACTGGAAAAACCATAGCTTTGACTAGATGGACCTTTGTTGGTAAAGTAATGTCTCTGCTTTTTAATATGCTGTCTAGGTAGGTCATAGCTTTTCTTCCAAGGAGCAAGCGTCTTTTAATTTCATGGCTGCAGTCACCATCTGCAGTGATTTTGGAGCTTAAAGTCTGTCACTGTCTCCATTGTTTCCCCATCTTTTTGCCATGAAGTGATGGGACCAGCTGCCATGATCTTTGTTTTCTGAATGTTGAGTTTTAAGCCAACTTCTTCATTCTCTTCTTTCACTTTCATCAAGAGGCTCTTTAGTTCTTCTTTGCTTTTTGCCATAAGGGTGGTGTCATCTGCATATCTGAAGTTACTGATATTTCTCCTGCTAATCTTGATTCCAGCCTGTGCTTCATCCAGCCTGACATCTCTCATGATGTACTCTGCATATAAGTTAAATAAGCAGGGTGACAATATACAGCCTTGACATACTCCTTTCCTGTATTGGAACCAGTCCGTTGTTCCATGTCCAGTTCTAACTGTTGCTTCCTGACCTGCATAGAGAAGCATAGGAAGCATTCAGTTCAGTTCAGTTCAGTTCAGTCACTCAGTCGTGTCCGACTCTTTGTGACCCCATGAATCGCAGCACGCCAGGCCTCCCTGTCCATCACCAACTCCCGGAGTTCACTCAAACTCACATCCATCGAGTTGGTGATGCCATCCAGCCATCTCATCCTCTGTCATCCCCTTCTCCTCCTGCCCCCAATCCCTGCTAGCATCAGTCTTTTCCAATGAGTCAACTCTTCGCATGAGGTGGCCAATAGGAAGCATTCCTATGAACAAACCTAGTGGAGGTGATGGAATTCCAATTGAGCTATTTCAAATCCTAAAAGATGATGCTGTTAAAGTGTTGCATTCAATATGCCAGCAAATTTGAAAAATTTAGCAGTGGCCACAGGACTGGAAAAGGTCAGTTTTCATTCCAATCTCAACAAAGGGTAATGCCAAAGAATATTTCAACTACCATACAACTGTACACACTCCACATGCTAGTAAAGTTATGCTCAAAATCCTCCAATCTAGGCTTCAGCAGTATATGAACTGAGAACTTCCAAATGTAGAAGCTGAGTTTAGAAAATGTAGAAGAACCAGAGATCAAATTGCCAACATTCATTGGATCATAGAAAAAGCAAGGGAATTCCAGAAAAAAACATCTAATGCTACACCGATTACGCTAAAGCCTTTTGACTGTGTGGACTGCAACAAAGTGTAGAAAGTTCTTAAAGAGATGGGAATACCCGACCACCTTACCTGCTTCCAGGGGAACCTGTATGCAGGTCAAGAGGCAACAGTTAGAAATGGACATGGAACAATGGACTGGTTCCAAACTGGGAAAGGAGTATATTGTTAAGCCTGTATATTCTTACCCCTCTTATTTAACTTATATGCAGAGTACATCATGGAAAATGCCATGCTGGATGAAGCACAAGTGGGAATCAAGACTGCTGGAAGAAATATTAACAACTTCAGATTTGCAAATGATACCACTCTAATGGCAGAAAGCAAAGAGGAACTAAAGAGCCTCTTGATAAAGGTGAAAGAGGGGAGTGAAAAAGCTGGCTTAAAACTCAACATTCAAAAGTCTAAGATCATGGCATCTGGTTCCATCACTTCACTGCAAATAAAGGGGAAAAAGTGGAAAATGACACATTTTATTTCTTGGGCTCCAAAAATCATTGTGGACAGTGACTACAGCCATGAAATTAAAAAGCACTTGCTCCTTGGAAAAAAAAAACTATAACAAACCTAGATAGTGTGTGAAAAGCAGAGATACCACTTTGCCAACAAAGGTCCAAAGCTGTTTTGGTAGTCATGTACAGTGTGAGAGTTGTACCATAAAAAGGTTGAGCACTGAATAATTGATGCTTTCAAATGGGGTGCTGGAGAAGACTTTTGAGAGTCCCTTGGACAGTAAGGAGACCAAACCAGTCAATCCTAAAGGAAAATCAACCCTGAATATTCGCTGGAAGAACTGATGCTGAAGCTCCAAAATTTTGGCCACTATTGCAAAGAGCCATTTCATTGGAAAAGACCCTGACGCTAGGAAAGATTGAAGGCAAAAGGAGAAGGGGGTGGCTGAAGGTGAGATGGTTAGATAGCGTCACCAACTAAATGGACATGAATTTGAGCAAACTTCAGAAGATAGTGAAGGACAGAGGAGCCTGGCATGCTGCAGTCCATGGGATTGCCAAGAGTTAGACATGATTTCACTACTGAATAACAATAAAACATAGTCAAAATAGCATGAAATTTATTTGAAATCTTTTCAAATTGAAATATGTTGTTAAACATAAAGGAATAAAATTTCTTTGGAAATGGAACTTTTTTAAAAAGTTATTTCATATGTCCAACATTACTTATTGGAATAAAAAAGGGTTTACTGCCAATTCTACATTTTGTTTTTATAGCTTTTCAGTTCAGTTCAGTCGCTCAGTCATGTCCAACTCTTTACGACCCCATGAATCGCAGCACGCCAGGCCCCCCTCCATCACCAACTCCCGGAATTCACCCAAACTCATGTGCATCAAATCGGTGATGCCACCCAGCCATCTCATCTTCTGTCGTCCCCTTCTCCTCCTGCCCCCAATCCCTCCCAGCATCATATATGTAGATGACACCACCCTTATGGCAGAAAGTGAAGAGGAACTAAAAAGCCTCTTGATGAAAGTGAAAGAGGAGAGTGAAAAAGTTGGCTTAAGGCTCAACATTCAGAAAACTAAGATCATGGCATCTCGTCCCATCACTTCTTGGCAAATAGATGGGGAAACAGTGTTAGGCTTTATTTTTGGAGGCTCCAAAATCACTGCAGATGGTGATTGCAGCCATGAAATTAAAAGACGCTTACTCCTTGGAAGGAAAGTTACGACCAACCTAGATAGCATATTGAAAAGCAGAGATATTACTTTGCCAACAAAGGTCTGTCTAGTCAAAGCTATGGTTTTTCCAGTGGTCATGTGTGGATGTGAGAGTCGGATTGTGAAGAAAGCTGAGTGCCAAAGAATTGATGCTTTTGAACTGTGGTGCTGGAGAAGACTCTGAAGAGTCCCTTGGACTGCAAGGAGATCCAACCAGTCCATCCTAAAGGACATCAGTCCTGGGTGTTCATTGGAAGGACTGATGCTGAGGCTGAAACTCCAATACTTTGGCCATCTGATGTGAAGAGCTGACTCATTTGAAAAGACCCTAATGCTTTTATTGCTAAGCAATTAAGCTCAAGTAAATAAGTAGCTGGATATGGAAAGGGTTTTACCATACCATTGTCACTTAATTCTTTTAATATCTTCTGAGCTATAGGCCAAAAATCACAGAGTATTGTATAATCAATTATATCAAAGTACATCATTATAGCTAATACCTAACTTTAGTTGAAAGCAAAGAACTGGAAATCATTTAACTTAAAAAATGATTTATTACCCATTCATTAGAGTCATTCACTTTTTCATATTCTGGGAACGATCCCAAAAAGGCTTTACCAAGACTTATCAAATTCCTATTAATTATGCCTGTTCCTCTCCAACTTAGAGATATTTGTTTTACTCTATAAATCCAGAAAGAATTCAGAAATTAAATTACTGTTCATTTTAATACATCTTTGCGAATTTTTTTAATGAAATGCTTTTACTTTACCATTGCTTTTCTCAAAGCCTTGGAGTTGCTATTTGATACCCACTTCATTCAATTAATTGTAAATATCCATTATCTAAGTGACAAAACCATCTCTTATTGTCAAATCAATCAGCCAATCAGGAAAAAAATGTGAATTCATTTTTTTATTCAAATAAACATATTGTTGTGCATTCCTATTGGAGACATCTACCTGTTGACTTTTTATAAGATAGTTAATATATAAATACACAAAATATACAGACTTTGCAAGATTAAGGTTTCGCTGCCTTCACTATTTCTTACTGATGCTCTCCTTGTTTTATTCTCATAGGGCCACTCCTCAGGAAAGATGTCTTCCTGGTCAGGGAATGGAAGAGGTGAGATCATATTGAAGAAAAGTTGTCATCACTTCTGTTGCAATCTATAATACAGACTTTATATCACCCCCTAATCACGTTTTTAGTGAGAGAGCAAGCGGAGATTTAAAATCACCTCTCCTGACTCAGTGATATACTAGAACATTCTCATTAGAATTACTCAAAATTTTACTTAAAACTACTTTTGTCTCAGCTGGAGATGGTCAGACAGGTGCAGATCTGAATTTGTAACATCTACCATGGGTCAAAATGATACTGTTTCTAATGTGAAAGTTTTCCCTTAACAGAAATTGTGAAAGACAGATAGTCACACTAAGATGCCTTGAATTAGAATTTGCCTAAGTCAATATCATAAATTGTACCCTTCTAAGGTACCCTGGGGTGATGAGCACGTTTTGGATGGGTGAGAAGTGTATCCATTCTTGTAAAGTAGGAGAGAGGCAAATGGAAAAGTGGAGATGAGAAAGCAGGAACAACAGGGAACCTCCAGCCCAGAAAAACTGAGCTACCATGGTGAAAGCCATCTTGTGAACTAGACGGGTTTTGGTCTTTAAAAAAGTGCATGTGCTATATGACAGGCTAGAGGCAAACTGATTTGTAAAGGATACTATTATTAATCAGAAAAAATTGACAGGCCAAAGTCTGAAATACTGAAAAAGATTTTTTCTAAATAGTACCCCTAAATGCTACAATTAAAGTAGATGGTTTCCATGTTCAGCAAATGTGTAACCAGTGATTTCCTAAACACTCATTGAAATTAACTAATGAAGCAAGTAAAAGACAAGTGAAAAACGGCAGATGAATTTCTGATTCATCCTTTCAGATGAACATACTGGATTTCCCCAAAATGTTTTAATTAAATCACTTCCAGCTCTTTTAAAGGAAAAATGAGAAAGAATGCAGAACAATATTAATTATTTAGAAAAACATGATAAAACTACATCATCCTAAAAGTTGAAAGAATCCCTAAAATGATAAGTGCAGTGGTCATATCTATAATCAGTCAAGCTCTCTATAAATGAGTAAGAACTTAACTCTGTTTACCACTTCCTTGTATCCACAAATCCTGCCTAAATTTATTTTTGACAAGCTTCATCTTTCTAGTTTCTTCAGTTTTCTTTCCTTGATGCTAAGAAATGTGCTGAATCTGAAGCTTCATCAGGGAAGGAAAACACCAGCCCCTACCCTTTTCCCCATTTATTTCCTGCTCCATCAACAGTGACTGTGATTTTCCTAAAAAACGTTCTAATTATTAGTCTCCTTACCCACAGTTACTCCAAGTCAAATATATATTACATAAGAGATTTGGATGTGGGGGGTGGGTGATGCAGTGACTTTCATATTCTGATATAAGCTACAGAATCCATTGAAAGTCTGACTCTGAAACAGACGAGAGGTAAATCAGGACTAATGAGACTGGGGCAGAAATAAGTAGAATGCTTTTAAACTATAAATAGAGTATCATAGTTTAGGTTGAAATTATTATGTTCTGTGCTTTTCTGCTCTAATTTATGGATTTCTAACAGGCCTCTGAGATGAGAATAAATAAAAAGCCTAAAATAAATAAGGCAGATCTTCAAATACAGTTATTGAGTCCTTCATGACAAATAAGGTAGCGGGGAGACAGGGATGAGGGAGCTATTTGTTCTTCATATGATCTTCATCTAAGACCTCTGCAGTCAATTCTTTGCATAGCCTGGCTGTATCCCCTAACAGCCTGCCTCTGGAAGCCTAAACGCTAATCAGTGGCAATTAAAAGTTTCACTGGGCACTATTAAAACTTTCAAAGTCAATGAGTTGGAGGAACAGTGGCAAATGAGTGGCAATGGGGATTGTTAAATAGTCACTGTTTGCAAGATACATCAGTGGTAGGAGTGTGCAAATTAAAAGATTTCTCCTGCGACATCAAGTCACTGGGAAACTCATTTAATCACATCCCTAAATAATTAGAAGCTGCGTGCCTTCATTAAGAACCAAAAATAAGTGCTTGCACCATGTGCAGGTAAATGACAGCAGGGACGTGCAAAGTTGTTTTCTGGTTCAGACTCAGAAAAAATGTGTCATTTTTATTGGTTGAAGAAAAAAATTCACTATAATAATTTTGTGATTATGCTCTCATTAGGAGCCATGAGAGATCTCGAGAAGCCCAGAGCTCACATAAAGTATCCTGTTATTTCCATCTCCTCCTCAATAACAGTTTTATGGTAAAACTAACATAATGAGACTGACTACTCTATAGTCTTTTTACCTGGGGATTGTCAGTGACATTAAACACATTAAGGTTAAGACGTGCCTCATACAAAAAAATATCAGGTGGCCAGAGATCTACACAGCTTTCACTGGATAGATTTTCTTCAAAGAAATTATTCCTAAATTTCTTTGGAGGCTGTTTGAAAAGAGGAATGCAGAAGAAATTTGGAAAATATGTCATCTTTTAGCCATTATTTAATGGGAAGTAATATGTCCACTCAACCACTGGTGATGGGTTCTTGTACCAAGGTGTCAACTCTGCTGGGATGAGCCTCATATAGATGCTAAGTTCTGTATAAACTTGTTAAGAGCTTAATAGTTTACATAGAACCAGAAAGAGATGATTCATTCCCTTGACAAATATTCTATTAGGCCTAAAGCTCTGGGATAATTACTGAGGGGATACAATGCTGAATCATTTGCAAATCTTGACTTCAAGAGCATTGATGGAGAAGATAAAGGAAGCTCCTCAACACTGATAATGTCAAATACACAGCGAAAGGTACTTATAAGTGCTTAAAATATTTCTGGGAGACTATGCAAGATGCTAAGTTGTTTGGGAAAGGTGGTTGGGGTCTGGAAGAGAGAGAGAGAGAATTATCCAACAATGGCAGAACACATATTCTTGGTGAAAACATTCATTGAGATAGATTACATTCTGGACCATAAAATACCTTAAAATTTCAGAACTAGAAATCATACTATGTCTGCTGTAAGACCACAATGGAATTAACCCATAACCTGAAAATCACAAAATATATGGAGATTAAACAAAATACTTTTAGATAACACATGGCCCCAAGAAGAAATCTCAAGAGAAATTTTAAAATATTTTGAATTGTATGAAAATGAAAAGCTACTTATTAGAATTTGTGGAATGCAGTGAAAATAGTGCTTTGAGGGCATTTTACAGCATTGAATGTGAATGTTAGAAGGAATAAAATCTAAAATCAGTAATCTAAGTTTTTTACTTTAGGAAACTTGATAAAGAGAAAATTGAATCAAAAGTAGGCAAAAGAAAAGAAATAATAGGAATCAGAGCAGAAAGCAATGAAATTGAAAGCAGGAAGTCAATAGAGAAAATCAACAAAACCAAAAGCTCGTTCTTTGAAAAGATCAGTAAAATCAATAAGCCTCTAGCTGGACTAACTAAGAAAAAGAGAAGAGGGACATAAATTACTAATAACAGAAATGAAAGAAGGCAGATCATTACAGATTCTAAGGCAGAACATTAAAAGGACAATAAAGAATACTCTGAACAATTCTATGCTCACATACTTGATAACCTAGATGAAACAGATCAATTCCTTGAAAAGACAAAAGCTGTCAAAACTCACACAAAAGAGATAAACAATCTGAATAGATCTATGTCTATTAAAGAAATATAACTAATAATTTTCAAAAACAGAAAGCAACAGGCTGAGATGGGTTCACTGGTCATTTCTACCAAACATTTAACAAAAAAAATTATACAAATTCTTAACAACCTTTTTGAGAGGATAGGAGCAAAGGGTTTTCTTCCTAGTTCATTCTACAAGGCCAACATTACCCTAATACCAAAACCAAAAACATTATAAGAAAGGAAAGCCACAGACCAGTTATCTAGCATGAACATATTGAACATATGAGATGCAAGAATCCTCAATAAAATATTAACAAATCAAATCCAACAATGTATAAAAAGAAATAATTGTATAGCATGACCAAATGGGATTTGTTCAAGGTATACAAGACTTAATCAACATTTGAAAATCAATTTATTTAATCCACCACATCAGCAGACTCTAAGAGAAAAACTACATGATCATATCAATGGATACAGAAAAAGTATTTGACAAAATTCAACACTCGTTCATGATTTAACAAAAAACTCTTGGGAGGAAACACATGTATACCTATGGCTGACTCATGTTGATTTATGGCAGAAACCAACACAAAATTGTAAAGCAATTATCCTTCAGCTAAAATAAATTTTAAAAACTCTCAGTAAACTAGCAATAGAAGGGAATGTCTTCAACTTAATACTTATAAGAAAAATACAGCTAACTTCATACTTAATGGTGAGATACTTGAAGCTTTTCAACTAAGATCAAGAAAGTATGTCCCTTCTCATCACATCTTTTCATCATTGTACTGGAAGGACTAGCTAATGCAATGAGACCAAAAGGCAATAAAATGTCTATATATTGGGAAGAAAGAGTTAAAACAGTCTTGATTTGCAGATGACATGATCATCCATATAGGCATACCTCATTTTATTTTACTTCATAGATACTATATGTATTTTCTTTTTTTACAAATGGAGCATGATGCCGCCAAATAGCCAAAGCAATTTTGAAAATAGGAATAAAGTTAGAACACTCATACTTCCTTATTTCAGAAATTACTACAAAGCTACAGTTATCAAGATAGTATTGTCTTAGAATAAGGACAGATAAGTAGACCAATGGAATAGAATTGAGAGCCCAGAAATAAATTCTCACATGTATAGTCAAATATTTTTAATAAGGGTGCCAAGATCATTCAATGGGGAAAAGATGAAATGGTTCTGGGAGAACTGGCTATCATCTGCATGCAAAAGAATAATGATGACCCCTTATCTTATACTATACACAAAAATTAACTCAAGATGGATCAAAGACCTAATATAAGAGCTAAAACTACAAAACTCTTAGTAGAAAACATAGGGGAATATCTTCATGACATTCAGCTTGCCAGTGAGTTCTCAGATATGATGCCAAAAGCACAAGCAACAAAAGAAAAAAACACATAAATTGAAATTCATCAAATTGGAAAGTTTTGTGCAACTAAGGACACTATCAGCAAAGTAAAATTACTACCCACAAAATGAAAGAAAAGATTTACAAATCATATCCCTGGTAATGCATTAATATCTGTAATATATACAGAATTCCTACAACTCAAACCAAGAAAACAACCTAATTCAAAAAAAGAGCAAAAGATCTGAACAGGCATTTTTCAAAGAAGATGTACAGATGACAATAAGCACGTGAAAAGGCACTCAACATTGTCATTAGCGAAATTCAAATCAAAACTATTACGAGACACTACTTCATAACCATTAGGATAGCTTTTTATTAAAAAGCAAACAAAGCCCCCCAAAATTGCAAATTTTGGCAAGGAAGTTGAAAATTTTCAACCGTTGTGCGTTCTTGGTGTGGGTGTAAAACGTCTACAATGGGAAATAGCTTGGTAGTTCCTCAAACAGTTAAACAAAGCATTACCAAATGGTCCACTAATTTCTCTTGAGTATATACTCAAAAGAAGGGAAAGCATGGGCTCAAACAGATACTTGTACATCAGGGTTCTTAGTAACATTATTCACAGTAGCCAAAATGTGGAAACCATCTAAGTATTCATCTACAGACACATAGATAAACAAAATGGAGTATATACATACAATTAAATATTATTCAGGCATAACGATAAATGAAATTCTGATACATGCTAAATATACGTAAGTGAACCTTCAAAATGTGCTAAGTGAAATTAGCTAGACACAGAAGGAAAATAGTGTATGGTTTCACTTACATGAAATACCAAGAATAGGACAGAAAATAGGACAAAGGTTACCGGGGACTGGGGGAAGAGAGGACTGTGGAGTTATCATCTAATGGGTAGAATTTCTATTTGGGATGACAAAAATATTTTGTAATTGGATAGTGGGGGTAGTTGTACAATATTGTAAATGAACTTAATGCCACTAAATTGTACAATTAAATGGTAAATTTTATGTTATTATGTTTTAACATAATAAAAATATTTTAAAGTAATCTCTATATAAATCTTCAGAGAGTACTGACTTTGATAAATGCAAAGCCTCTGGTGGATACTATAAAAGCAACTTGTGGAGTAGCTGGATTGGTAATTGCTATTCATGGCTTTTGTAAAAGGGTACAAATTACTGATTCCTAGATGACTACTTCGAATATTAGAACCAGGTGAAAGGGAACTTGCTCATATACCTAGCAAGAAACCCCTACCTAAAGCGTCTTCTAAACAAAGCCGCTGCTGCTACTGAGTCACTAAGTCATTGCTGACTCTTTGTGAACCTATGGACTGTAGCCCACCAGGCTCCTCTGTCTATGGGATTTCCCAGGTAAGAATACTGGAGTGGGTTGCCATTTCTTTCTCCAGGGGATCTTCCTGACCCAGGGATCAAACCCATATCTCCTGTATTGGCAAGCTGATTCTTTACCACTGAGACACCAGGGAAGCCCCTAAACAAGGCACTCTGTCCTAAATGAGCCAGGAAAATTCTCAAACGCGCCCCCCGCCCCACCCAAGGTGAGAAAGAGCACAGGAGAAGAATGTCAGACTGGGAGAGACCACAAGAGACCACAAAACCAAAGGCTGCAGTTAAGGTTTTGGGGGGAGGGGGGAGCAAAGGAATTCCAGCTGAGGGGTTGGGTCCAGCACTTTTGCGGTTTCAGAGATTATTTCTAGTAACAGCTTCTATTATTAAAGAATGCTCATGCAGAACTCTAAAGTAAAGGACTGAAGAGCTGCTCCCTAGGTGGGAGCCCCTGTATACTCTGTCTAAACTTGGGCCTGGGAACATAGTTTGAGAAACAAGCTACTAATTAATGATTAGCATGAATTGCAATGCTTTGTTTCTCTCTCTTGCTTACTTCTTATTAGGTAAAATGTGGTTTGTCAGTACTAGGTACTTAGTTAAGCATTTTTAGAGTGATAATAAAAGGTCATTTTGCATTCTTATTTGTAGCTTTCATTAGATGTATAAATAGTGATTTTTCAATAGATTCAGGGGTTCAGGGTACTTTTAAAGACATCTAAAAGTTGCCATAGATGCTTCATCATTATCTCATATTTGATGGGAAGCATTATGGAGGGGGTGCTGGGCTGGACCGGGAATCAGGAGACAGATTCTGGTTCTGGCTATACATTAACCAGTCACGACAGTTAACCTGTAGCCAGGTTAACTAGTTAACCTGGAGAAGTATTTGACCTCAGTTTCTCCATCTCCAAATTTAAATTCTTGGATTAGATAGTTCTAGCGCCTTCCAGCTCTGATACATGTAGTTGTATCTCTTCTTTCTAATCCCACATAAGCCATATTACCGGGGTGGGGAGGGTGTCAAGGAACTTACTCAAGCTACTCTTTGTGCCACATATAAATCAGTGATGATAAAATCTGTTACGATCACAAGAAAGACCAACTGAATTATGAATTTGAACTGACACCAAAAAATGTAGCTGTCACCCAGATAGTATTTAGAATATTTAGCCTAAAAGTATTAGTCATGTTCACAGTTATAAGGGGAAAAAGAACTCCCAGTAAAAATGTGCGATTCACTGGTAGAGCTTATCAAGGAAGAGGGGTGCCTCTACTACCCCAGAATGAGCTGGTCAACATAAATTAATTTTTGATATACTGAGAAATTATATCTTCTAGTTACAAAATACTTAAATATTTAACTGCTTTCATAGATGATATGTTTCTCTTTCTTTTTTTTAATTTAACTTTTTAATTTTATATTGAGTATAGTTCATTTACAATCTTCTGATCAGGTATACAGCAAAGCAATTCAGTTATATATATGCATATATCTGTTCTGTTTTCAGATCCTTTTCCGCTATAGGTTACTACAGCATACTAAATAGAGTTCCCTGTGCTATACAGTAAGTCCTTGTGGATTATCTACTTTATATTAGAAATTATATACATTAATCCCAATCTCCTATGTTATCCCTCCTCCACCACCTTTTCCCACTGGTAACCATAACTTTATTTTCTAAGTCTGTGAGTCTGTTTCTGTTTTGTAAATAAGTTCACTTATATCATTTTTTAAGATTCCATACATAAGCAATATCATATATTTGTCTTTGTTTGTCTGACGTAACTTCATTTAGCATGATAATCTCCAGGTCCATCCATGTTGCTATAAATGGCATTGTTTCGTTCTTTTTTATGGCTGAGTAATATTCTATTGTGGGCTTTCCAGATGGCTCAGTGGTAAAGAATCTGCCTGCCAAGTAGAAATGGCTACCCACTCTAGTATTCTTGTCTGGGAAATCCCATGGACAGAGGAACCTGGTAGGCTACAGTGCATGGGGTTGCAAAGAGTCACACATGACTTAGCAACTAAACAACAACAAAGTTCCACTGTGGATATGTACCACATCTTCTTCATCCATTCATCTATAGATGGATATTTAGGCTGCTTCCATGTCATGACTGTTATAAACAGTGCTGCTATGAACACTGGGGCACATGTATCTTTTCAAAATATGGTTTGGATGATCTTCTAAAAACAGACATTCCACTGCTTTCTTAAGCAAATTAGATAAAACACTTACATTTTATCAATAGCTAAAGATTATCTTTAAAAAATTATATCCTCTGCTATAACACAGTGGTGTCCAAAATCACTACTGAAGTGTGTAAGGAAGTTTTTCTCTTTGCTGAGTGGCCTAGATTGTCCTGCTTCATAAAATAGTCTCTCTCATGGACAAAGGGAAAGATAGTCTATGTTCTTGGGTTGAAAGAATTAATATTATTAAAATAGTCATACTACACAGTTATTTATAGATTCAATGCAACCTCTGTTAAAATTCCAATGGTATTTTTCACAGAAATATAAAAAAGCAAAGCACTCCTGAGAGAAAAAAAAAAAAAAAAACAGAGGCAACAATGTTCCTGATTTCAAACCATATTTTTTAACCATATAGTAGTTAAAACAGCATGGCATTGGCATTAAAACTGATATATAGGCAAATAAAACAGAATAGAGAACCCATAGATAAGTCCCCATCTACATGGACAACTAATACTTGACAGGGATGTCAGGAGCACTCAATGGAGAAAGGACAATTCCTTCAACAAACAGTGCTGATACAACTGGATAAAATATGCAGAAAAGTGAAATTGGATCCCTGTCTTACACAGCTCATTAAAACTAACTTAAAATGGATTAAAGACTTGAACATAGGCCCAATATCAGAAAACTCCTAGAAGAAAATATAGGAAAAAATTTTGATATTAAACTGGGAAATATCACAAGCAACAAAAACAAAAATCCACAAGCTGGACTACATCAAACTAAAAAGCTTCTGCACAGCAAAAGAAACAATTGGCAAAATGAAAAGGAGACTATGGAATAGGAGAAAATAATTGTAAACCATATATTGAATAAAGGCTTAATATACAAGATATATAAAGAGCTTGTGTAACTCAATAACAAAAAATCAAACAATTCAATTTAAAAAATGGTCAGAGGAACTAAGTAGACATTTTTCAAAAGAAGACATCCAAATGACCAACAGATTCATGAAAAGATGCACAACATCACTAGTCATGGAAATGCAAATCAAAACAATGAGATACAGCCATAAAAAGGAATGAATTTGAGTCAGTTGTCGTGAGGTGAACGAACTTAGAGCCTGTTATACAAAGTGAAGTAAGTCAGGAAGAGAAAACCAAATATCATATATTAATACATATATATGGAATGTAGAAAAATGGTACTGATGAACCTATTTACAGGGAAGGAATGGAGATGCTGATGTAGAGAACAGACCTGTGGACACAGCAGTGGAAGGAGAGGGTGGGACAAACTGAGAAACTGGTGTTGACACATATACACTATTACATGTACAATAGGTAACTAGGTGGAAGCTGCCATATAACACAGGGAGCCCAGCCTGGTAGTCTCTGAAGACCTAGAGGAGTGGGATGGGGGAGTGGGAGGGAGGGGATATGAGAACAAACAAGAGCCAAAAACACTAGCGATGGAGACAACTATTGTTATAAATCATAATTATAATAGTATAATTATATATATTATATATATAATTATGACTGATTCACATGTTGTATGGCAGAAACCAACACAATGTTGTAAAGCAATTTTCCTCCAATTAAAAAAATTTAAAAATGAGATATTATATCACACCCGTTAGAATGGCTATCATCAAGAAAACAAGGGATAACAAATGTTGGTGAGGATGTAGGGATAAGGGAATTATATAATTGTTGGTGGGAATGTGATTTGGTTCAACCACTATGAAAAACAGTATGAAGGTTTCTCAAAAAGTTGAAAACAGAATTACCATATGATCCAGCCATTTCCCTTCTAGGTATGTAGCCCAAAGATGTGAAACAGAAGTTCAAAGAGATATCTTCACTCTTACGTTTGGTGGTTGGTTTGGTGGTTTAGTCACTAAGTCATGTTCAACTCTTGCGAACCCATGGACTATAGCCTGCCAGGCTCCTCTGTCCATGGGATTCTCCAGGCAAGAATATTGGAGTGGGTTGCCCTTTCCTTCTCCTGGGTCCCCTGCATTGCAGGCAGATTCTTTACCGACTGAGCTACAAGGGAAGTCCATCAACAGATGAGAAGATGAGGAAGATATAATATATACATATGTATATATACACTTCCACACATACACCATGGAATATTATTCAGCCATGAGAAAGAAGGAAATCCTGCCATTTTCAATAATATGAATGGACCTTGAGATCATTATGCTAAGTGAGATAAGTCAGACAAATACTGTGTGATACCACTTATATGTGGAATTTTAAAAAGCTGAAATGGTAAAGACATAGAGTAGAATGGTGTGGGGGCAGTGAAGGGATTGGGGATATGCTATTTAAATGTATAAACTGGGAATTGGTAGATAAATAAATCATGGAGAGCTAATGCACAGCTTAGTAATTGTAGTCAACAATGCTGTATTATAAACTTCAGAGTTGCTAAGAGACTAGATCTTAATCGTTCCCACCACAAAAAAGAAATGATAATTATAGAACTTGATAGAGGTGTTAGTTCTGTCTCTTGATAGTGCACGCTCGTGCTCAGTCACTGACTGACTCAGTCAGTCACAAGTCGTGTCTGACTCTTTGCGACCCCTTGGACTGTAGCCTGCCGGGCTCCTCTGTCGGTGGGATTCTCCAGGCAAGAATACTGGAGTGGGTTGCCATTTCCTTCTCCAGGCATCTTCCCAACCCAGGGATTGAACCCACATCTCTTGCGTCTCTTGACAGGCAGATTCTTTACCAACTGCACTACCTGGGAATCATACTGAAATGAATAAATATATCAAACCAACACACAACACGCTGCATACTTTAAACTTATACAATGTTGTATGTCAATTATATTTCAGTTTTTAAGAAAACAAAATAGTTGTCTCTATCTCTAGCGTTTGGGGCTCTTCTTTGTTCTCATGCTGTCAGCTGTTGCATGTGTCTGCTGACCCCTTGCAACCAGCAGAGCTCTATATGCCTTGTGAGCTTCTAGCATCTTTTTTTTTTTTTTCCAATAGGGAGGAATGATTGCTGTAGTAGGAAATTTTAATGGTCTTTTCTTTTTATTAAAAATTCTTTGTTTCTCAATTGTGCTATGATGTATGAGGTTGTTGAGAAGTTAATCTTTAGAGAAATAATATGTTATTAAGTGTCTTAGCTTGAACTATTGTCACAGAATTTTATAAACTGAGTAACTTAAACAACAGATGGCTATCTCTTAGTTCTGAAAACTGGAAAGTCCAAGATCAAGGCTTTGGCAGATTTAGTTCCTGCTGAGAGGTCTCTTCCTGGCTTGCAGATTACTGTCTTCTCTTTGTATCCTCACATAGAAGAAAGAGAGCTCTGGTCTCTATTCCTCTTCTTACAAGGATACTGATCCCATCATGGGGATCCCATCCCATGACATCATTTAAACCCAATTATCTCTCAAAGGCCCCACCTCCAAATACCATAAAATTGGGTTAGGGCTTCAACATATGAATTTTAACATGTGAACATTCAGTCCATAACACTGAGACTCCGTGTTATTTCTATTTCTTTTTTATCCCAAGAAAAGTGATGAAAGTACCCTGTGAGTGAGGCCTCAATAGTATATACCATATTCTACATTCTGACTCAATATAAAAGAGGAGTAAACAACTTGAGGTACCTCTTTATTAGAAAAGCTAAGGAAAAAACAATGTTTTAAGAGTGGGATGATTTTTCTATTGACTCCTAGTTTCTTGCAGCCTCTAGATACCTTTTTAAGGGCAACTTTCAATCATCAACCATGGGATGATTAGGGAAAATTCTCCCTCTGATTTTTGTATGAATGATACAGTTATAGGAGAGAGAAGCTGACATTCAAACAGTACATGGTGCTGTTTGACTCCTTTCTGCATAAACACATGATCTCCACAGATAACATCCCCATCCTCTAAGTGTCATGGGCTTGTTTCCTGGGTCCATTTCTGGGGATGAGCGTTTGCACGTGTGCAAGTGCACATGCGCATGCACACGCACACACTTTCTCTAAGAGATATGGCCAAGTCTCTTTTGCAATAATTCTACAATTAGGCATCAATATAGGGCAAAATCAGTATGGGTAATCTATATACTCAGTTACAAAAATGAGCAACTTAGCTTATAGCTTAGACAAAAATGCAAAACAAACAACCCTGTTTCTATGGCTTACAATAATGAGCTTAAAAAGAATTCCATCAACAAGTTGCTTTGTATGACTGTATTTTCTCCTCATTAAATTGTTTACATAAAACTTGGATTAACTAAGTTGTAATAAACTCAAGACCAGTGAATATTGAGAAAATTCCTTCTAGATAATTTACTGCCAAATCAATACAGAGCAGCTAAGCATTTTTAGGGCTTTCCAGGTGTGGCGAGTGGTAAAGAACCCACACAGGAGACACGTAAGAGACTCAGGTTTGATCCCTGGGTCAGGAAGATCCTCTGGAGAATAGAATGGCTACCCACTCCAGTTTCTTGCCTGGAGAACCCCATGGACAGAAGAGCCAGGTAGGCTATGGTCCATAGGGTTGCAAAGAGTCGGACATGACTGAAGAAACTTAACACACAACCATTTTTAATGTCTCTTTTTACATATCTACTTTCATCAAAAATTTCTTTCT
Source organism: Capricornis sumatraensis (assembly GCF_032405125.1). Classification (NCBI taxonomy): domain Eukaryota; kingdom Metazoa; phylum Chordata; class Mammalia; order Artiodactyla; family Bovidae; genus Capricornis; species Capricornis sumatraensis. The sequence continues at coordinate 123,601,834 of NC_091070.1, read as the reverse complement.
GTTTAACTACTCTGACCAAAATCTTTAAAATGAATATTACTGCCATCACAGATTGATAGCATAGGTACTTTCCTCTAGGAAGGAAGTATAATGGGATTGAGACCCCCATGTCAAAAACAGGATGGAGGACTTCCCTGGTGGTCCAGTGCTTAAGCATCTGCCTGCCAATGCAGGGTCATAGGTTTGACCCCTGGTTCAGGAAGATTTCACATGCTATGGGGCAACTAAGGCTGTGCACCACAGCTACTAAAGCCTGCATGCCCTTGAGTCCATGTTCTGTGAAAGAGAAGCCACTGAATGGGAAGCCCACACACGGCAACTAGAGTAGCTCTCACTCACTGCAACTAGAGAAAGCCGACGTGCAGCAACAAGAGCCAGCACTGCCCACCCCACCAAGAAAAACCCAGCATGGAGAAATAAAAGAAATAGATAGAATTAAATGTCATATGATAGATTCTATTTCATTTGGGAAAATCACTCAAGTAAGTTGTGTACATGTTATCAGGGCTCTAAAAGATAGTATTTTCTGTAACTCTGGGTCAAAACAGTTGACACCACTTGTTTACATGATAGTATGATTAGAACAACTCATACTCTATACTTTTACTGATTACACAATGTTGTAAACATACTATGTTGATCAGAATCTTAAATATGGAAGATTTCTTAGAAGAAGCATCTCGAGACAGCTTTAAATCTATTGATGCCCTAGGAAAAGCCTAGGAATAGTTAGACAAGAAATGATTGCTTTCTACCTAAGTACCAACTTTTGACATTTTTCAAAACTCAATTCAAATTTTCATAAGTCAATTCAAATTTTCTCATCCAATCATATTCTTTTCTGCACCTAACCAGTTTATCATTTTTTTCAACTTGACACAGTTGAACAAAGGCCTTTGTCTAGAAGACTGGTACAGTTGGGTTGGAATCACAGCTCCAATCTCTCACTAGTTGTGTGATTTAAGAAAGTTCTTTAAATTTTTTTCTGCATCCATATATTGGGGATAATAATAGTATAGTCCTCATAATATTGTTATTAGGATTAAATGATATAATGATATTAAAGTACTTAGAATAAAGTCTGGTATATGGTGGGGACACCATAAATATTAGTATTACTATTTACATTATTAACAAATAATTAATTTCCAATTAATCTATGGTACTTAAAAGTGCCATGTCAATTACTCTTTCAAATTCATTACAGAATTCTAATGATAAAGAGATCTTTTGTGTGCATATACACATGCATACACAAATTCAGACATATTTATATGGGAAATAAAACCAAAAAATAAAAAACAATTATAGAGGTCTAGAAACAGAGGTAAGTGTGATCACTTGAAGACAGCACTTGATTCATCAAATTTACATGCAGTTGTTCCCAACTTCAGCTTCAGAAAATAGTACTGTAATTAAAGAGCTAAACACGGCTGGTGTTCAAGAAAGTCCATTGAATTTGCTAGTTTCTTCTATATCACAGAAGTTGACAAAAATATAAAGTGGGAAACAGGATTGTTTCTGGTTTTAGGAGAGAAGGTTGTTGGATATGAGCAGTTGTTACTAACTTTCAAAACTTGATATAATAAAAACCTATGGCTTGAGAACTCAGAGTAACAGAAGTGCTCTAAATGGAATGTGACCATTTCCTACACAGTCTAGATTGCCTCCCTCCCAGGTCACTGTCACCAGTGGAGGCAAGTGGTCAAATGGAATTCCACTGACCACTTCTCTCAGTTCTGTGTGAGCCCCTTTCTCTACTGATAATTCTATCAACACACTTCCCCCTCAGGAAGGAATGTGATTATTTCTCTTCCCAATAAAGTAGATGATGAATAAATTACATTAATATTAATAAAAGTAGACAAACACTCCTTTTAGCCTTCTACAGCCACAGAAGTCTAAAAAGCTCTGTTTTTTGAAAAGTAAAGGGTAATGCTGAAAAGAGTGGGTTAAGCTCTATGGAGAAACCCATATTCAAGATGCTCTAAGTATATTCAACTTAGTCCTATCCACAAACTGCCAAAACAGATGAAGATAGCTCTCCAGGACTGAATGACATCTGACTGTGTATCTGAAAGCTCCAAAGGACTCCAAGAATGAAAATGAAAGATGATAGCCAGTTTCTGGACCAGGAGGTCAGAAAATTACAGATGTGACTCTCACTTATAAAAAGGACTTCAACATGGATAACTGAGGAATCTCCCCTTGATACCAGGCAAGCTGGGAAAAATTAGATGATTCAAAATGAAAACAAAAATAACCTATTTAACCATGGCAACATAGTTCCTAAATTCTTCAAGTAAACAGATAGAAGAATAAATGAAATAAAATCCTCTGGATTTATCTTTATTTCTTCTTGGGTTTTCCACCTAGATACAGTGTAGGCAGTTGTCACATTCCATTGGAGATCTTCTGTTACCCTTTTTTTAAAATTTAAATTTATTCATTTTAATTGGAGGCTAATTACTTTACAATATTGTATTGGTTCTGCCACACATCAACATGAATCCGCCACAGGCATACACGTGTTCCCCATCCTGAACCCCTCTCCCACCTCCCTCCCCGTACCATCCCTCCAGGTCATCCCAGTGCACCAGCCCCAAGCATCCTGTATTGAACCTGGACTGACAATTCATTTCTTATATGATATTATACATGTTTCAGTGCAATTCCCCCAAATCATCCCACCCTCTCCCTCTCCCACAGAGTCCAAAAGACTGTTCTATACATCTGTGTCTCTTTTGCTGTCTCACATACAGGGTTATCATTACCATCTTTCTAAATTCCATATATATGCATTAGTATACTGTATTGGCGTTTTTCTTTCTGGCTTACTTCACTCTGTATAATCGGCTTCAGTTTCATACACCTCATTAGAATTGATTCAAATGTATTCTTTTTAATGGCTGAGTAATACTCCATTGTGTATATGTACCACAGCTTTCTTATCCATTCGTCTGCTGATGGACATCTAGGTTGCTTCCATGTCCTGGCTATTATAAACAGTGCTGCGATGAACACTGGAGTACACGTTCTCAAGCCATAGATTTGGTATATTAGATTTTAGAGATTATTTAGAGATTATCCATACCCACCATCCTTGCTCTCCTGAAACTGGTGTCTTTGGAAACTCATTTAAATATCCAAAGATGATTCAAAGTGGAATCACTGTAGGCTAGTGATGGGAATTGTTTTTTCATCATTAGGAGATATAATGATGTAAAGACGTCATAATGATGTAAAGAGTCATAAAGAGTAAAGAGCACAGATACATCATAAAGAGATACAGATACATCATAAAGAGTAAAGATAGGCACATCACTAGATGCAGAAGCGTAGGATTGTTCAAGAATCCATAGTAGGGCAGAGATTGTTAAATAGATTTATAAATGACAATAAAGAAGATGCACAAATCTCTTCAGACATCCCATAGGGGAGAGAGAGAGACCATAGAATAATCTTATGAGTCTGTGTCAGTGGGCAAATCCTTATGAGATGCTATAATGATGCATGTGAGGGAAAAGTAATGAATTTGGAAATAACTAATCTAGAATGCCCAAAATGAAAGACTCTCCTTTATCAGATTTTACTCAAGAAAAAGAATCAGAATCACTACCCTGATCTGGAATACCCTGTATTCCACTGACCCTGGAATACAAACCCAATATTCTGCATCAGCCAAAAAGGCTTAGAAGACAAAGAAAAACATTAAAAAGTACATTGGAAATAAAGCTTTATTCTAGTATATCTGTGCTTGAAAGAATTTATGTAGTTCCTGCCACCATCCCTCAAAAAGAAGTTTGCCATAAAACTTGAAAAGGTCCAGAGAAGAATAATCTAAAATTTTGGAGATAGAGTAAAACGGGCATCTTTGGTTCAAAGTTAGATTTATATTTTCAGTCTATAAATGAGAGATCTAATTATATAGAAGTAATTAAATCTACATGATCATAAGTAATATTGAATAGGTGAGCAGAGATTTGCTTACACACTAACCTCAAAATCCTGGGACAGGAAGATGGCAACTTTTGAAACATAAAATAAATTCATTAGCCAAGGAAATAGAAATGCATTTCAAAAGCATTTGGATAAATTGTGACTAATACAGTTATTAATGACTTTGAGATATATTCAGCTCCTAGAATTAATGTGACTTCAGAAGGGGCAATAGAAGTATTTTATAGACATCTTTGTGGGCAAGAGAATCCAGGTATGGATAGATCAAATGTTGCCAGAGAGCTCATGAGTTGGAAAAGTCTGAAAACTATTGATGCAGTAACAAAATAACCTCCAATTCATTCAGCATACTGCTTTTTTTCCTCTTCCTCTCTATTGAATATTTCACATCCAAGTACAGTGAAGACAAACTTTCAGCAGTGAATTCTCTACTTTGATTGATAGCCAGAGATCAAGGCTCCCCAGCAATTCTGATGAATATATGTAACTTCTTGGTTCATCTCTATTGTTTCATCTTAAATTCTGCAAATGAGATGATGCAGATGAGCAGTGCTGCAGTTCCTCCTCGTTTGCATTTTATTAGCTTTATGACACTTTCCTTCTTGCATGATATTACCTAATTACATCCTTCAAAGAAGCACTAACATATTACTCTCCACTTTCAATTATTCACTCCAGTGAAGGGAATCATGAAACACCCACTCTCTCCCAGAAAATCCACCCAGCAATTGGGTCACTGTGGAAGAGTGGGACCACAATCCAATCAGAAAGTCTTATAGAAAAGCCTGGTTTTGGCCCTATTTCTTTTCAAGCCAATTTTCTAACCACACAAGAATACAAGTCTCAGAACCATATAGGCTCAGATAGCATTACCCAACATTATTGATCACATGATTCACTAGATTTATTCTAAAAACAATTTGTTTGGAATAACTTTGAGATATTTCCAAAAATCATCTCCATTTACAAAGAATCATATTTTCCATATTTCAAAGAAAAGATTGCAGTCTCTGAAAATTTTTGAAAAGAGAAAATCAAGACTGGTTTTAAGTGCTGTTACAATTGGTGTATAGTTTTCCAAAGGGCCTGTTATACCTTTTGAATACAGATGATCAGCTTTATGTAAATTTTCCTTCTTTGACCCCCCTTTTTTTTAATCTCAGTGGTATTTCCCCTTTATTTCTTGGTACTCAACTGAGAGGTCCTCAGACTTCCCTTTTGCTCTATCTTATTCAGCTATTATATCCCAGTTATTAAAAGAAAGAATTTGAGGTTCCATTTTTTATAAGAAATCACCTTTATTAGCATGTATAAGAATATGATGCTTCCCAGGTGAGGCAGTGATACAGAATCTGCCTGCCAATGCAAGAGACACAAGAGACATGAGTTTGATCCCTGGATTGGGATGATCCCCTGGAGTAGGAAATGGCAACCCGCTCCAGTATTCTTGCCTGGAGAATCTCATGGAGGGAGGAGCCTGGCGGGTTAAGGTCCACGAGATTGCAAAGAGTCAGACGTGACTGAGCACACACACACACAAATATGATAATTGTCAGAAAAAGGATATCATCTTTAACTGCAGTCACTTTTAACTTTTCAAAAATTATTTTTATTTTTTAAACTTTTAATTTTATTTTGGGGAATAGCTGATTAACAAACAATGTTATGATAGTTTTAGGTGAACAGCAAAGAGACTCAGCCATACATACACATGTATCCATTGTCTCCCAAACTCCCTTCCCATCCAAACTGCCACATAACATTGAGCTATGTGCTATACAGTAGGGTAAGGTTGAATTTTTAAAATAAATTTTCTAACCATTTTTCATTTTGTCTACCTACACTTCCTTTAAGTGTTACTCTGTTGGGTAATGAGACTATTATGAGTTGCACTAAGTGACAGAGGTTGAGTAGCAGAAAAAAAAGCACACTGTAGAAAACATGGCTACATTACTTAATCGTTGTTATGACCCTGTTCAATTATCTAAGCCCTAGTTTCCTTATTTGTAAAATAGGGTTAATAATACTTAGTCTGTCTTCCTTACAAGATTTCTATAAGTCACAGTTGTTAAATGAATCTAAATATATCTTATCCCCGCCCTTCATTATTTAATAGCATTCAGTGTCCCTTTTCTTCCTTAATCTTTCCGATCTTTTTTGTCTGCTCATCCCCTTGCTTATTCTTCTTGTGTTTCACCTACTCCATTTTTTCATTATTGAGGGTCAGCAATCAGAACTTCATACACTATTCCAGGGGCTTTTATCTCTGACAGCACTGTAGTATTTCATTTCTAGTTCCCTCTTTGTTGAGGATTAATATTTTATTTTAAGACATCAATGCAATGCATGGTTCTACTGAATCATCTACACATGGTAAGAACATGTGAAATGTTTCTGAAGTTTATCTCAATACCTGATAAAGAGTTCGATTCTTAGCTTCCTGATAGTTTCATACCATTCTTGGGCTTAGAGATTAAGTTGTACACCATCTACTGTGCTGTAGAATAAACCTGAAGATGTTAAATTAGATCAGTGCAAGCACAGGTCCTCAGGACTTCCCAGGTACCACTAGTGGTAAAGAACCTGCCTACCAATGCAGGAGAGATAAGAGACGCGAGTTCGATCCCTGGGTCGGGAAGATGCCCTAAATTGGGGCATGGCAACCCACTCGAGTAGTCTTGCCTGGAGAATCCCATGGACAGAGGAACCTGGCAGGCTACAATCCATAGGGACTCAAAGAATGGGATATGATTGAAGCAACTTACACACACAAGCACAGGTGGCCAACAAATCCTCAATCACAACTTCTCCACTCTGAGAAGCATTCCTTTACTTATTCTGTGCCAATGTCAAAGTGACAATAGCTCCAAGGTGGTTCAATTTTTAATACTCTTTGATACAAACTTTTCAAAGACATTTTTAGAACCAGAATAGTTTTCATTTACTAATTATCAAGGATATATTGGATGATTGATAAATTTCTGTTAGCTGAATCATGGGTTTCTCTCAGTTGTTTGCCTCGTTCCTTACTTGGAAAATAATAAATTAGCAAGGTATGGTTTTGTTTTGCAGAAAGCACATTGCTCTTGTCCCAGTAGGCTACTTCTGTTAAAGTATTGGACAACTGAGTACACTAACCATCTTGCTTTAGAATGAAAGGAAGTATGGCAATTTGCAATACATTGAATTCCCACAGGAGTTTTCATAAATGAAAATTATAGATGCAATTCTCCAGATTCCTAACACACTGTTTAATATAACAAATTACAAAAGTGGACTAGAGATTCCCTGATTTTCATTCGTAACATTCTATCAAACATCTAGGCAAGAAATTTACTGCTGATTTTTCACATAGAACACTTACTGATTGCTTTTCTTTTTCTGATTGCTATGTCAGGCTCACTTTGGTGAAATAAATATCACAGGGAAAGGCTAAAGATATCCAAGTCCCCAGGCAACACCAAGTGCACTTTTTTTAAAAAAATTTACTTATTTTTAATTGGAGGATAATTGCTTTATATACTGTGTTGGTTTCTGCCATACATCAACATGAATCAGCCATAGGTATACATATGTCCCCTGGCTTTCCTTGGTGGTGGTGCTTTAGTCTCTGTTGTGTCTGACTCTTGTGACCCCATGGACTGTAGCTCACCAGACTCCTCTGTCCATGGAATTTCCCAAGCAAGAATACTGGAGTAGATTGCCATTTCCATCTCCAGGGGATCTTCCCAATCCAGGAACTGAACCTGGGTCTCCTGAATTGTAGATGGATTCTTTATCGACTGAGCTACATAAGCAAATGAAGCCATCATTACACCAAGATAATGAATATTTTCATCATGCCCAAAAGATTTCCTGTGCCAGTGTCACTTTCCCAAACCCGAGCAACCATTGATCTGATTTTTAAAACTATAATAAGTTTTCATCTTTTTAACAAATTTTTATAAATGGAATAAAACAGTAGTCTTTTAAAAAAATAGAATGGATATTCTATTGTGGGGATATACCACAATATATTTAACCATCTACTTGTTGATAAATATTTAAGTTGTATTTAAGTTTTTTTCAGTTTGGGGTCTTTACAAATAAAGATGCTATAAATAATTCATGTACTAGTCTTTGAGGAGACATACATTTTCTTTCTCTTGGGTAAATACCTACAAGTGATTTACTGGGTATTATGGATGAATCTTCAAATAATTATGTTGAGTATAAGAAGCCAGATTTTTTAAAAAAGACTACTGTATTATTCCATTTATAAAAATTTGTTAAAAAGAGAAAAACTCATTATAGTTTAAAAAATCAGATCAACTTAAAAATAACTTAAGAAGCTGCCAAACTGTTTTGTAAAGTGGCTGTTATTTTACATTTCTATTAGCAGTGTATTAGAGTTCCAGTTGCTACACATGCTTGACCAAACTTGGCTTGCTCAGTCTTTAATATTAGTCATACTAGAGGAGGTATATTAGTGTCTCATTTTGGTTTTAATTTACATTTTCTTAATGACTAATGATGTTGAATATATTTCATGTACTTATTTGCTATCATACATCCTCTTTGATGAAATGTTCAAATGTTTGCCCATTTTTTGATTGGGTTGTTTGTCTTCTTCTTGTTGAACTGAAAAAGGTTTTTGAATTCTAGATGCAGTCCTTTCTTGGATATATGTTTGCAAATGTTTTCTCCCAGTCTGTGGCTTTGCTTTGAGTTTCCTTTAGTGTCTTTTTGAAAAGAAAAATGATAAAATTTGGATGAAGGCAAATACATGAACATTTTCTTTTATAGCTTTTCCTTTTTTGTATCCTATTTATGAAATATTTGCCCAGCCAATGTCATTAAGATTTCTCCTATGCTTTATTTTGTGTGTATGTGTTCAGTTGCTCAGTCATGTCCGATTCTTTGCAATTCTCTGGACTGTAGCCCGCCAGGCTCCTCGTCCAAGGGACTTTTCAGGAAAGATCACTGGTGTGGGTTGCTACTTCCTCCTCCAGGAGATTTTCCCAACTCAGAGACGGAACTTGCATCTCCTGCATTGCAGACAGATTCTTTACCCACTGAGCTATAATTTTAATAATTTTGAATCTTATAATTAGGACTATGATCCATTATAAGATCATATTTTTACATAGTACACAAAAATTGTTTTCATTATTCTAGGTTTTTAGAATTTCCATATAAATTTAAAAACTGTCAGTGTCTTTTTTTTACTTTCTGTTATTTTGATTGAGATTAGGTAGAATCTATAGAGAAATTTGGGTAGCTAATTAACATCTAAACAATATTGACTCATCTTATACATAAATTAATCCTCATCTTTGTTCTTTTCAAAACAGTTTTGGCTGTTTGGAATCTTCTGCATTTTCATATAACATTTAGTATTTGTTTACAGTTTCTGCAAAAACTTGCTGGAGCTGCATAAATTCTATAGATCAATTTGGAAAGAAATGCTGTCTTAACAATAGTGAGCCTTCCAATGCAAGAATATTGACTGAATCTCCATTAATTTAGACGTTGAAAAAAAACTTTCTGCAATGTTTGTAACTTTCTGTGTATAAGATTTGCACTTCTATTAAATTTATTTCTAAACTTGGTATTCTTTTCAATGTTTTTATAAATGAAATATATTCAATTTTATTTTCAAATTATTAATTGCAGGAATATAAAAATATTTTTGTGTATTGATCATGTATCCTGTGCTCTTGCTGAACTCATTTGTTAGTTCTAGGAGTTATTTTGTTGCTGTTGTTGTAGTTTTTTAGATTCTCTAGGATGTTCTATGTAGACCATCATGTCATCAACACCTAGGCAGTTTTGCTTTTTTGTTTCTGATCTGCATGCCTTTTCTTTTCCCTTTCATTTTGTGCCAGCTAGAACCTCCAGTATAATTTGAATAGAAGTGGTGAGAGTGGACATCTTTGTCTTTTATCTGGTCCTAGAAGTAAAACCTTCAGCCTTTCTCCATTAAAACTAATGTTTCCTGCAGGAAACATTTTGTAGATGGCTTTTATCAGGTTGAGGAAACCTATCTTGCTCCACACTTGCTGAATTTTTATCATGAATAGGTATTCAGTTCAGTTCAGTTGCTCAGTCCTGTCCGACTTTTTGTGACCCTATGAATCATTTGTCAAATGTTTTTTCTATATATATTGTGATAATCATGTGGGTTTTGGCTATACTGTTCCAATATGGTGTATTACATTAATCAATACTTGGATGTTAAACCAACCTTGCATTCCTGGGATAAATACCACTTGATCATGGTGTATAATCATTTTTATATGTTCTTAGATTTTGTTTTCTAATATTTGCATCTATATTCATGATACTGGCTTGTAGTATTCTTTTCTTGTGATGTTTCTGCATAACTTTGGTATGATAATGATACTGACCTTATAGAGTAAGTTGAAAAGTGTTTCTTCTGCCTCTATTTTCTGAAAGAGTGTGTGGAGTAGTGGTATTATTTCTTTTTGAGTATTTGATACAGTTTGCTAGTGAGTGTATATAGGCCTGAACTTATCTTTGTGAAAAGACTGTTAACTAGGTATACTAAGGTATTTTATTTCTTCTTGAGTTAGTTTTGATAGTTTGTGTTTTTCTACAAATTTGGCCACTTCATCTAAGTTTTCTAATTTGTTAGCATAAAGTTTTTTCATAATTTTCCTTTATCATGATTTCAAGTTGACATATTTTCTTTTCTAATACAGATATTTAAAATCATAAAATTTCCTCTAAGTATTATTTTAGCAGCATCTCACAAATATTGGTGTTGTGTTTTCATACTTATTTTAAAATACTTTATAGTTTATTTCATAATTTCTTTGATTCACACATCATTTAGAAATATGTTTCTTAATTTCCAGATATTAGTGGAAATTTTCCAAATATTTTATTCTGTGGTTAATCTCTAATATAATTCCATTTTGGTTAGGGAACATACTTTGTATGATTTCAATCCTTGAAAATTATCATTATTTTATGGCTTAGTATGCAGTGTATCCTGGGGAATATTCCATGTACATTGAAAATAATGTGTATTTCTTCTGTCATTGCATGAAACATTGTAAGCTCCAAGAAACATTTTAATAGGTCAAAATTGTCATTAGTCTTCTATGTCCTGGTTGCTTTGCTGTCTAGTTGTTCTATCCATTACTGAAAATGACCTTTCCAATTATTATTGTATCATCTATTCCCCTCTTCAATTCTGTCAATTTTTGTTTCATATATTTTGGGGCTCTGTCAAGTACATACATATATACATATATTTACATATTTATAGTTATTATAACTTCCCTCTGAATTGAACTTTGTTTCATATAGAATGTCCCTCTTTGTCTTCAGAAGCTTTTTTTTTTGTCTTAAAGCCTATTTTTCTTGATAATAATCTAGTCATTTCAGTTCTTTTAGTTACTGTTTGCATGGTGTTTTACTTAGTGATTAGAAATATTTTCCATTATTTTACTTTAATCTATTTGTGGTTTTGAATCTAAAGTATGTCTCTTGTATAAACACACTTTCTATATAATTAGATGTATAAAATTGGATCCTAATTTTAATCCATCCTGACAACTTCTACCTTTAATTTGGAGTGCTTAATACACTTACATTAGATGTACTAAATAAAATGGTAGGATTTACATTGCCATTTTGAAATTTTTTTATATATTTGTCATTCTTTAATTATTGCCATCTTTTGTTTTATATATTTGTCTTTCTTTAATTATTGGCATCTTTTGTGTAAATATTATCAAGTGTATATTTAAATTCTTTTTCTTTTACTTTGGTAATTTGCTTTTTTACAAATTAGACTTTATTTTTGGAGATGTTTTAGTTTCACAGCAAAATTAATTGGAAGGCACAGACACTTTCATATACCTGGCCTTTTTACTATATATTTTAAAGCTATTTCCTTAGTGTTTGCTATGAGGATTGCAATATATATCTCAACTTAAATCAAACTATCTCAGATTAATACTAATTTATTTCCAGTGGTATACAGAAACTTTGCTTCACTATAACTCTCTTACTTTCCATTGTAAGCCCATTAGTGCAGATTTGTAATTATTATTTTACACAGAAGTCAAAATCAGTAAAGAGGAGTACATTTAAAATATTTTATAAGATTTTTTGTATTTACTTATTAAATACCTTTACTGGTGCTTTTATTTCTTCACGAGGATTTGAGTTGCTCTCTAGTGTCCTATCTTTTAAGCCTGAAGAACTCTCTTTAGTACATCTTGTAGAATAGGACTCTTTGTGATTAATTAACTCTACTTTGTTAATCTGAGGATGTCTAAATTTCTTCATTAAAATTTTTTTAACTTTTTCTTTTAAAATAATTGCACTTTTAAAAAAAAGTTATAATGATAGTACAGAGAGGTCCTATGTACCCTTTGACAAATTTTCCTAATTGGTTACATCTTATATGATTATAGTATGATATCAAAACCAGGAAACTGACATTATACATTATGATGTATGTGTCGAGTTCTGTGTTATCACACGTAGAGATCTGTGTAACTACCACTACAGTTAAGTTACAGAACTATCCTATCACCACAAGTATGTCCCTTATGTTACTTTTCAATAGACATGTCCTTCTTCCTAGACATTCTTAACTTGGGCAACCACTAATCTGTTCTCCATCTCTATAATTTTTCCTTCTGAGAATGTTATATAAATGAAATCGTACCATATACAGCCTTTTGAGATTGCCCTTTGGGGCTCAGAATAATGCCATTAAGGGGCTTCCCAGGTGTCTCAGTGGTACAAAATCTGTCTGCCAATGCAGGAGACACAAGAGATGTGGGTTTGATCCCTGGGTTGGAACGATCCACTGGAGTAGAAAATGGCAACAACCCACCCTAGTATTCTTGCCTGGAGAATCCCATGGAGACAAGAGCCTGGCAGGCTACAGTCTATGGGGTCACAAAGAGTCAGACAGGACTGAGGATGCATGCAGTACAATGCTATTAAGATCAATCCAAGTTGCCATGTGTATCAATAATTCATTTTTTGTTGCTGAGCAGTATTCCACAATTTAAGTTAACATGAAAGAGTTAGTCGGTTCTTTGTGACCCCATGAACTGTAGCCTGCCAGACTCTGTCCATGGAATTCTCCAGGCAAGAATAGTGGAGTAGGTAGCCATTCTCTTCTCCAGGGTATCTTCCCTATTCAGGGATTGAACCCAAGTCTCCTGCATTACAGGCAGATTCTTTATTGTCTGAGCCACCAGGAAGCCAATTGTAGAATATTTTGGTTATTTACAGTTTTTGGCTACTGTAAGTAAAACTGCCTTCAATGATCATGTACAAAGTTTAATGTGGATATTAGTATTCATTTCCCTAGGCTAACTGTCCCAGGGAGCAATTTCTGGCTTGTGTAGAAAATGTATATTTAGTTTCTAAAGAAATTTTTAAACAATTTTTCAGAATGGTTGTGTCATTTTATATTTCTACCAGAAATATGAGAGAGATCTATTTTCTCCACACTTTTGCTAATTTTTGGTACCATTATTTTTTATGTGAGCTATTCAACAGGTGTGATGTGATATCTCATCCTTGTCTTTATTTGTTCTTCCCTGGTGGTTGATGGTATTAAATATGATCTCTGATTAGTATAACCTCTTGTGAAATGTTTCTTCATGTATTTTGCCCATTTTCTAATTAGAATGTGTTTTCTTTACTGTTAAGTTTAAGACTCTTAAAAACATATTCTGAATCTTCTGTCAGCTAATGGTTTGAAAATATTTTTTCCATATCCATAACTTGTACTTTAATCCTTTAATCATTCTCAGAATAAAAGTTTTTAGTTTTGATGATCAATTTATCATTTTTTTCTTTTATGGATCAGACTTTTTATACCATGCCTGAAAAGTCTTCAACAATCATAGGTCCCCCAATTTTTCTCTTACTTTTCTCTACATGTTCACAGTTTGGTGGTTTAAATTTAACTATATGATCCATTTTGAGTTAATTTTTAAATAAGGTGTGATTTAGGCTGAGGTTCAGTTTAGAGGCTTTTTTTCTTGTTTGCCTGTGGATATCTAATTGCTCCAACATAATATTTAAAATTTTTATTTTATATTGGAATATAGTTGATTAACAAAGTTTTGTTCACTTCAGGTGTACAGCAAAATGATTCAATTAAACATATATCTATTGTTTTTTCAAGGGACTTCCTTGGTGGCTCAGTGATAAAAGAATCCTCCTGCCAAGCAGGTGATGTGGGTTTGACCCCCGGGTCAAAAAGATCTCCTGGAAGAGGACATGTCTACCCACTCCAGTATTCTTGCCTGGGAAATCCCAAGGACAGAGCAGCCTGGTGGGCTACAGTCCATGGGGTCACAAAGAGTCAGACATGACTGAGCAACTAACACACTTATAAACAAGATTAAGTTGCTGATCTTTCAATTTAAAATGCATTTCTAGTGTCCTTCATTTGTCCTCTCCTTTTCTCACAATTCCTTGTTTTGATATCATATTTGTGCGTAGATAATTTCCTACCTTTACTGTATGTTTGCCTTTACCAATAAGCTTTTCCATTCATAATTTTCTTGTTTCTAGTCATGGCCTTTTCTTTTCCACCTAGAGAAGTTCCTTTAGCATGTTATAAAACTGATCTGATGTTGCTCAGTTCTCTTAGCTTTTGCTTGCCAGTAAATGTTTTGATTTCTCCATTGAATATGAATGATAGCCTAGAGTTTTCTTAGTTGTGGGTTCTTCCCTTTTATTAAGTATATTGTGCCGTTCCCTTCTAGCCTGCAAAATTTCTGCCGAGAAATCAGCTGATAACCTATGGGAGTTCCTTTGTGTGTTACTTGTTGCTTTTCCCTTGTTGTTTTTAGTATTTTTGCTTTGTCTTTAATTTTTATCAGTTTGATTACTATGTGTCTTGATGTGTTCCTCTTTGGGTTTCTTTCCTGGGATTCTCAGCACTTTAGGGAGTTGAATAACTGTCTCCTTTCCCATATTAGGAAAAGTTTCTGGGACTTCCCAGGTGGCACTAGTGGTAAAGAATCAGCGTGCCAGTGCAGAAGATGCAAGAGACGTGGGTTTGATCCCTGGGTCAAGAAGATACCATGGAGTAAGAAATGGCAACCCACTCCAGTATTCTTGCCTGGAAAGTTCCATGGACAGAAGAGCCTGCCAGGCTCCAAGTCCATGGTCCCGCAAAGAGTTGGATATGACTGAGAGACTGAGCACGCACATTAGGAAAGTTTTCAGCTATTATCTCTTCAAATACTTTCTTAGGTCTTTTCTCTTTCTCTTCTCCTTCTATGACTTATATAATGCAAATGTTGGTGCATTAAATGTTGACCCAGAGGTCTCTCAGACTGTCTTAATTTCTTTTCATTTTTTCTCTTTATACTGTTCTGCATAAGTGGTTTCCACCATTCTGTCTTCCAGCTCGCTTATTTATTCTTCTGCTTAACTGATCCTTCTACTATGTTTTTCATTTCAATTACTGTATAACTCATCTGTTCTTTAGATTCTCTAGGTTTTTATGTTAAAGATTTTTTGTAACTTCTCAATCTATGCCTCTATTCTTTTTTCAAGATCTTGGATCGTCTTTACAATCATTACTCTGAATTCTTTTTCAGTAATATTGCCTATCTCTAATTACTTAGTTATTCCTCTGGGGTTTTATCCTGTTCTCCATCTGAGATCTTTTCCTCTGCCATGTCATTTTGTCTAGTTTCTGTGGCTGTGGTTTCTGTTTCACAGGCTGAAAGACTGTAGTTCTTGCTTCTGCTGTCTGCCTTCTGGTGGATGAGGCCATATAAGAAGTTTGTGCAGACTTCCTGGTGGGAGGGACTGGTTCCTGCCCACTGATGAGTGGAGCCTGGTCTTGTTTCTCTGGTGGTCTGGGCCATTCAACACAATTTATTTGAAAGACTACTTCCTCCATGAAATTTCCCTTGTACTTTTGTCAATAATCACTTGTGGTTAGTAGTGTGAGATTGTCTGGCTTCTCTATTATGCTCCATTAATCTATCCCTACACCAATTTATGGGGTTGCAAAGAGTCGGACACAACTGAGCAACTGAACTGAACACCAACACAACATAGTTTGGTTATAGGGTAGAGTTCTTCCCATTTTATTCTTCTTTTCAAAATGTTTTAGCTACTTCAGTTCATTTACTTTTCCATTTAAATTTTGAAATAATCTTGTCTCTTTACAAAATTTCTGCTGGAATTTTGATGAAGTAAAGTGAAGTGAAATTTGCTCAGTCATGTCCGACTCTTTGCGACCTCATGGACTATACAGTCCATGGCATTCTCAGGCCAGAATACTGGAGTGGATAGCCGTTCCCTCCTCCAGGGGATCTTCCCTACCTAGGGATCAAACTGGGGTCTCCTGCATTGCAGGCAGATTCTTTACCAGCTGAACTACTAGTGATTTTGATGGGAAACACATTAAACCTGTTTATCAGTTTGGGGAGAAGTGACATCTTTACTATATTGAGTCTTCCAATCATGAAAACAATATATCCCTCTACTTTTGTAGATCTTTATTTCTTTCATACTCATTTTTTTAGTTTTCATCATAAAAGTCTTTGTATATGTTTGGTTAAATTTTACAGCTAAACTTTTTTTTTTGGAAAAATTGCAGATGGTATTTATTATATCATTAATTTTGGTTTCCACTTGCTCGTTGATAGTACATAAATGTAATTTATTTCTGTTTGTTAATCTGTGACACTGCTCATTTCACTTATTAATTTTAGGATGTTTTGTTAACTTTTTTGTACTCAGATCATTGTATCATCAGAAAATAACAGTTTATTTTTTCATTCCCAGTACACCTGCTTTTTGTTTCCTTATCTTGCCTTGTTGATCTGACTAGAACTTCCAGTGAAATGTTGAATAAGGGTAGAGAGTAGGCATCCTTAACTTGTGCCTAATCTTAAGGGGAAAGCATTCAGTCTTTGACCACTAAGTATGTTAGATGTAGTTTTTTTGTAGCTTCTCATTATCACTTGATAAAGAGGAAGGTGAGTAAGGTTCCCTTTATTTCAGTTTTTTTTTGCCCTGAGAATTTATCATAAATGTGATTGAATTTTGTCAAATGCCTTTTCTGCATTGATTGATAAAATCTTGTAAATTTTCTGCCTTTCTGTTAACATGGTGAGTCACACAGGTTGATTTTCAATATTGTGCCACTAAAAAAAACCCACTTGGTATTAAGTGTATAATTCTTTTTATATAAATATTTCTGAATTATATATGCTAATGTTATTAACAATTTTCCCATCTATATTCATAAAGTATATTGATCTATAGTTTTCTTTCATTGTGATGTCTTATCTAGTGTTGGTGTTAGAGTAATACTTCATAAAATGAATTGCTAAGAGTTCCCTCCTCTTCTATTTTCTAAAAGAATTGTATGTTAATTCTTCTTTAAAAGTTTGGTGGAGTTCTCCAGTAAACATATATGGGAAGAGAGCTTTTTTATTTTGTATTTTTTTAAGTTAGAATTTAATTTCCTTCATAATTATAGATGAGACTAATTATTTTTAAAATATCACATAGGCCACGTAGTTTATACTTCTTCAGGAACTGACCCATTTTTATCTAAGTTGTCAAATTTATGCTTGGAGTTATTTGTAGTATTCCCTTACTGCCTATTTGATGTTTGCAGGGTCTGAATAATGTTCCTTGTTACATCACTGATATTGGTAATTTCTGTCTTTCTTTATCAATCTTTGGAGACAGGAATGGCAACCCAATCCAGCATTCTTGCCTGGAGAATTCCATGAACAGTGGAGTCGGGCAGGCTACAGTTAATGGGGTCACAAAGAGTTGGACACAGTTTTGCTTGTGTGTACTGAAGTTTGCCAGTTTTATCAATTAATTAAAAAAACGGTTTTTTAAAATAGATTTATCTATTATTTCCTGTTTTCAGTTTCACTGATTTCCATTCTTTGATACTTCATTCTTTCTTCTTCAGTTCAGTTCAGTTGCTCAGTCATGTCCGACTCTTTGCAACCCCATGAACCACAACGCTCCAGGCCTTCCTATCCATCAGCAACTCCTGGAGTCCACCCAAACCCATATCCATTGAGCTGGTGATGCCATCCAACCATCTCATCCTCTGTTGTCCACTTCTTGTCCTGCCCTCAATCTTTCCCAGCATCAGGGTCTTTTCAAATGAGTCAGCTCTTTGAATCAGGTAGCCAAAGTATTGGAGTTTCAGCTTCAACATCAGTCCTTCCAATGAACACCCAGGACTGATCTCCTTTAGGATGGACTGGTTGGATCTCCTTGCAGTCCAAGGGACTCTCAAGAGTCTTCTCCAACACCACAGTTCAAAAGCATCAATTCTTCAGCGCTCAGCTTTCTTTATAGTCCAACTCTCACATCCATACATGACCACTGGAAAAACCATAGCCTTGACTAGATGGACCTTTGTTGGTAAAGTAATGTCTCTGCTTTTTTAATATGCTGTCTAAGTTGGTCATAATCTTCCTTCTAAGAAGTAAGCGTCTTTTAATTTCATGGCTGCACTCTCCATCTGCTGTGATTTGGGAGCCCCAAAATATAAAGTCTGACACTGTTTCCCCATCTATTTGCCATGAAGTGGTGGGACTGGATGCCATGATATTAGTTTTCTGAATGTTGAGCTTTAAGCCAACTTTTCACTCTCCTCTTTCACTTTCATCAAGAGGCTCTTTAGTTCTTCTTCACTTTCTGCCATAAGGGTGGTGTCATCTGCATATCTGAGGTTATTGATATTTCTCCCAGCAATCTTGATTCTAGCCTGTGCTTCCTCCAGCCCAGAATTTCTCATGATGTACTCTGCATATGAGTTAAATAAGCAGGGTGACAATATACAGCCTTGACGTACTCCTTTTCCTATTTGGAACCAGTCTGTTGTTCCATCTCCAGTTCTAACTGTTGCTTCCTGACCTGCATATAGGTTTCTCAAGAGGCAGGACAGGTGGTCTGGTATTCCCATCTCTTGAAGGATTTTCCACAGTTTATTGTGATCCACACAGTCAAAGGCTTTGGCATAGTCAATAAAGCAAAAAGAGATGTTTTTCTGGAACTCTCTTGCTTTTTCGATGATCCAGTGGATGTTGGCAATTTGATCTCTGGTTCCTCTGCCTTTTCTAAAACCAGCTTGAACATCTGGAAGTTCACCGTTCACATATTGCTGAAGCCTGGCTTGGAGTATTTTGAGCATTACTTTACTAGCGTGTGAGATGAGTGCAATTGTGAGGCAGTTTTACTTAGGGTTTATTTTGCTCTTGTTTTTTCAATTTGTGTGTATGTGTAGACTTTAGATTAATAATTTTAGACTTTTTGTAATTAAGTATTTAGTGAATGAATTTCCCACTCAGCACTGCTTTAGATGCATCCCAGAAAGTTTGATATGTGTATCTTTATGTTTATTTCATTCAATGTATTTTCTTTGAGACTCCTACTTATGGACTATTTAGAAGTGTATTGTTTGCTCTTCAAGTGCTTGGAAACTTTACCATTATCTTTCTGATATTAGTTTCTAATGTGATTCTTTTGTGGATGGAGAACATACTCTGAATGATTTCAATTCTTGTAAATGTACTAAAGTTTGTTTTATACTCAAGATATAGTCTATCCCAGTATATGTTCTGTGGGCACTTGAAAGGAAGGTGGTATCTGATTTTGGATGGGTTGTTCCATATGTTTATGTTAGATCCTGTTGTTTGATTATGTTCCTGAGTTCTGACTTTCTGTCTGGTTGTTCAGTCAGTTGTTGAGAGATAACTGTATAGGACTTGCCTATTTTTCCTTTTAGTTCTAACAGTTTTTGTTTAATATTTATCAAAGCTCTGAGTTTTTTGGTGCATGCACATTTAGAATTACTTGGTCTTCCTGATAGATTGACTCATAATGATGTAATATTCCTCTCAACTTCTGGTAATTTTCTTTTCTCTGAAATATAATAATACAGCCATTCCTGCTGCCTTTTGGTTATTATTGCCAAGGAATATTTATTTTCATTCTTTTACTTTAAATGTCTCTTTGTTGTCACTTTTAATGCAAATTCTTATAGACACATACAGTTAGGCCATGTTTTTAAATCTACTGGACCAATCTGTCTTCTACTGATATACATAGGCCAATAGAATTTAAATGTTATATACTTTTTTATATGTTAAGGATTAATTTTGTCATATTATTTTTTGTTTCATATTTGTTTTTTCTCTTGTTTACTCTTCTAGAGGTTTTTCCCATGCCTTGAACTTTTCAAAATTCCACTTGGATTGACCTACAGTGTTTTGAGTATATCACTTTGTATAACATTTGTAGTGGTTGTCTAGACTGAGCTACTGAGCACACACACAGAGGTATAACATTATATACACATAACTTATCAGTCTACAGGTATCAATGTTTTATCAATTCAAGTGATACACAGAAATCTTACTATGCTTAACATCCTTTTATTCTCACCCATATATTACACAATTATCTTAAATATTTCCTCTATATATGCTAAAAACTATTTAAAAACCTAGGACAACAGCAGCCCCTCAGCCTGTCATAGCAGGAACCAACACCCATCAGCAGACCTTCACCATCCCTGTGACTGGTTGGCCCTGGTTTCACCCACTGAAGGGCAACACAAGTTTTGGGACATCCCAAACCTTACAGCCTGATGTGTCAAGTACTGGCCCTACCTACCAGCAGTCTGAATGACCCATGGACCTGCACCAAGGCCCCAGAGCCCATCTCTACTCACCTGTGGCCAGAACTAGCCCCAGGACCTGGCTTAACATACTGGTCAGCAGACGCCAGCCCTGGGACTTCCTGGAACCTGAATCCACTGACCAGTAAGCCAGCACTAGCTTGGCAGCTTCCTGGGGTTTCACTGACAGCTGCCTTAAGACCGAGCCCCACCAACCAGTGATTTGCAGCCCCGTACAGGCAAGACCTGGAAACCAACTAGACCAGGGCCAGCTATGCTTATTAGACCACTCACAGTAGTCAGCAAGCCACAAAAGAAGGACCCATACAACCCACATAGTGGACACCTCTAGTTCAAATGACCAAAGAGGAGTGCACTGCTGGGGTACACAGAATATTTCCTACAAAATGTCATTTCTCCAAAATTGGGAAATAGAATCAACATACTAGACACATAGTGATAGCAACAGCAAGCTACATAAACTGAGATGACAGAGGAACATATTCCAAATGAAGAAACAAGATAAAACTTCAGAAAAATAACTAAGTGAGGTGGAGACAGGAAATCTACCTGAGAAAGAGTTGAAGGTAATGATTGTAAACATGATCAAAGAACTTCGGAGAAAAGTGGATGCCCACAGCAAGACGTTAGAAGCTTGCAATAAAGAATTAGAAAATGTAAACTGAACAGAGATGAAGAATACAACACTGAAATAAAAATATACTAGAAGGAATAACAGAGAAGGCAATGGCACCCCACTCCAGCACTCTTGCCTGGAAAATCCCATGGACAGAGAAGCCTGGTAGGCTGCAGTCCATGGGGTCTCGAAGAGTTGGACACGACTGAGCAACTTCCCTTTCACTTTTCACTTTCATGCATTGGAGAAGGAAATGGCAACCCACTCAAGTGTTCTTGCCTGGAGAATCCCAGGGATGGGGGAGCCCGGTGGGCTGCCGTCTATGGGGTCGCACAGAGTCAGACATGACTGAAGCGACTTAGCAGCAGCACCAGAAGGAATAAACAGGAGACTCAGTGATACAGAGGTATGAATCAGTGAACTGGAAGACAAAGAAGTGGAAATCACTGAAGATGAGTGGAAAAAAGAATAAAAATAAATGAGGGCAATTTAAGATACCTTTAGGATAACATTAAGTATTCTGCCACTTTTGTTATAGGAATCCTAGAAGGAGAAGAGAGAAAGAAAGGAATAGGAAACATTTGAAGACATAATTGACTATGCCAAAGCCTTTGACTGTGTGGATCACAATAAACTGTGGAAAATCCTTCAAGAGATGGGAATACTAGACCATCTGACCTGCATCTTGAGAAACCTATATGCAGGTCAGGAAGCAACGGTTAGAACTGGACATGGAACAACAGACTGGTTCCAAATAGGAAAAGGAGTATGTCAAGGCTGTATATTGTCACCCTGCTTATTTAACTTCTATGCAGAGTACATCATGAGAAATGCTGGACTGGAAGAAACACAAGCTGGAATCAAGATTGCCGGGAGAAATATCAATAACCTCAGATATGCAGATGACACCACCCTTATGGCAGAAAGTGAAGAGGAGCTAAAAAGCCTCTTGATAAAAGTAAAAAAGGAGAATGAAAAAGTTGGCTTAAAGCTCAACATTCAGAAAATGAAGATCATGGCATCTGGTCCCATCACTTCATGGCAAATAGATGGGGAAACAGTGGAAACAGTGTCAACTTTACTTTTTTGGGCTCCAAAATTACTGCAGATGGTGACTGCAGCCATGAAATTAAAAGATGCTTACTCCTTGGAAGAAAAATTATGACCAACCTAGATAGTATATTCAAAAGCTGAGACATTTCTTTGCCGACTAAGGTCCGTCTAGTCAAGGCTATGGTTTTTCCTGTGGTCATGTATGGATGTGAGAGTTGGACTGTGAAGAAAGCTGAGCACTGAAGAATTGATGCGTTTGAACTATGGTGTTGGAGAAGACTCTTGAGAGTCCCTTGGACTGCAAGGAGATCCAACCAGTCCATTCTAAAGGAGATCAACCCTGGGATTTCTTTGGAAGGAATGATGCTAAAGCTGAAGCTCCAGTACTTTGGCCACCTCATGCGAAGAGTTGACTCATTGGAAAAGACTCTGATGCTGGGAGAGATTGGGGGCAGGAGGAGAAGGGGCCGACTGAAGATGAGATGGCTGGATGGCATCATGGACTCGATGGACGTGAGTCTGAGTGAACTCTGGGAGATGGTGATGGACAGGGAGGCCTGGCATGCTGTGATTCATGGGGTCGCAAAATGTTGGACACGACTGAGGGACTGAACTGAACTGAACTGAACAGATGCACCCAACATAGGAGCACCGCAATATGTAAGGCAAATGCTAACAAGTATGAAAGGGGAAATTAACAGTAACACAATAATAGTTCAGTTCAGTTCAGTTGCTCAGTCATGTCCGACTCTTTGCGACCCCATGAATCTCAGCACGCCAGGCCTCCCTGTCCATCACCAACTCCTGGAGTTCACTCAAACTCACGTCCATTGAGTTAGTGATGCCATCCAGCCATCTCATCCTCTGTCGTCCCCTTCTCCTCCTGCCCCCAATCCCTCCCAGCATCAGAGTCTTTTCCAGTGAGTCAACCCTTCGCATGAGGTGGCCAAAGTACTGGAGTTTCAGCTTTAGCATCATTCCTTCCAACGAAATCCCAGGGTTGATCTCCTTCAGAATGGACTGGTTGGATCTCCTTGCAGTCCAAGGGACTCTCAAGAGTCTTCTCCAACACCACAGTTCAAAAAGCATAGACTTTAATTCCCCACCACACCTATGGATAGATCAACTAAACAGAAAATTAGCAAGGAAACACAGACTTTAAATGATACAATGGGCCAATTAGACCTAGTTGATATCTATAGGACATTTCACCCCAAAACAATGAATTTCACCTTTTTCTCAAGCACACACAGAACCTTCTCCAGGATAGATCACATCCTGGCCATAAATCTAGCCTTGGTAAATTCAAAAAACTTGAAGTCATTCCAAGCATCTTTTCTGATCATAATCTGGTAAGATTAGATGTCAACTACAGGGGAAAAACATCTATTAAAAATACAAACAATGGAGGCTAAACAACACACTTTTGAATAACCAACAAATCACAGAAGAAATCAAAAAAGAAATCAAAATATGCATAGAAATGAAGGAAAATGAAAACACAACAACCCAAAACCTATGGGAATCAGTAAGAGCAGTGCTAAGGGGAAGGTTCATAGCAATAGAAACTTACCTCAATAAACAAGGGAAAAATGAAATAAATAAGCTAATTCTACACCTAAAGCAACTAGAAAAAGAAGAAATGAAGAACCCCAGGGCTAGTAGGAGGAAAGAAATCATAAAAATTAAGGCAGAAATAAATACAAAAGAAACAAAAGAGACCATAGCCAAAATCAATAAAGCTAAAAGCTGGTTCTTTGAGAAGATAAATAAAATAGACCTACCATTAGCCAAACTCATCAAGAAAAAATGGAGAATCAAATCAACAAAATTAGAAATGGAGAAATCACAACAGACAACACAGAAATACAAAGGGTCATAAGAGACTAACATCACCAACTATATGCCAATAAAATGGACAACTTGGAAGAAATGGACAAATTCTTAGAAAAGTATAACTTTCCAAAATTGAACCAGGAAGAAATAGATCTTAACAGACCCATCACAAGCACAGAAATCAAAACTGTAATCAGAAATCTTCCAACAAATGAAAGCCCAGGACCAGACGGCTTCACAACTGAATTCTACCAAAATTTTAGAGAAGAGCTAACACCTACCCTATTCAAACACTTCCAGAAAATTGCAGAGGAAGGTAAACTTCCACTCATTCTATGAGGCCACCATCACCCTAATACCAAAACCAAACAAAGATGCCACAAAAAAAGAAAACTACAGGCCAATATCACTGATGACCATAGATGCAAAAATCCTTAACAAAATTCTAGCAAACAGAATCCAACAACATATTAAAAAGATCATACATCTTGACTAAGTGGGCTTTATCCCAGGGATGCAAGGATTCTTCAATATTTCCAAATCAATCAATGTGATATACCACATTAACAAATGAAAGATAAAAACCATATCATTATCTCAATTGATGCAGAGAAAGCCTTTGACAAAATTCAACATCCATTTATGATAAAAACCCTCCAGAAAGCAGGAATAGAAGGAACATACCTCAACATAACAAAAGCCATTTATGATAAACCCACAGCAAACATTATCCTCAATGGTGAAAAATTGAAAGCATTTTCTCTAAAGTCAGGAACAAGACAAGGGTGCCTACTCTCACCACTACTATTCAACATGGTTTTGGAAGTTTTGGCCACAGCAATCAGAGCAGAAGAAGAAATAAAAGGAATACAGGTTGGAAAAGAAGAAGTAAAACTCTCACTGTTTGCAGATGACATGATCCTCTACCTAGAAAACCCCAAAGACTCCACCAGAAAATTGCTAGAGCTAATCAATGAATATAGTAAAGTTACAGGATATAAAATTAACACACAGAAATCCCTTGCATTCCTATGCACTAACAATGAGAGAACAGGAAGAGAAATTAAGGAAACAATTCCATTCACCATTGCAACAAAAACAATAAAATACTTAGGAATAAATCTACCTAAAGAAACAAAAGACCTATATGTAGAAAACTATAAAACACTGATGAAAGAAATCAAAGAGGACACAAATAGATGGAGAAATATACCATGTTCGTGGATTGGAAGAATCAGTATAGTGAAAATGAGACTACTACCCAAGGCAATCTATAGATTCAATGCAATTCCTGTCAAGTTACCAACGGTATTCTTCCAAGAACTAGAACAAATAATTTCACAATTTGTATGGAAATTAAAAAAAAAAAAAAACTCAAATAGCCAAAGCATTCTTGAGAAAGAAGAATGGAACTGGAGGAATCAACCTGCCTGACTTCAGACTATACTACAAAGCTACAGTCATCAAGACAGTATGGTACTGGCACAAAGACAGAAACATAGATCAATGGAACAAAACAGAAAGCCAAGAGATAAATCCACATACCTATGGAACCTTATCTTTGACAAAGGAGGCAAGAATATACAAAGGAGAAGAGACAATCTCTTCAACAGGTGGTGCTGGGAAAACTGGTCAACCACTTGTAAAAGAATGAAACTAGAACACTTTCTAATACCATACACAAAAATAAACTCAAAATGGATTAAAGACCTAAATGTAAGACCAGAAACTATAAAACTCCTAGAGGAAAACATAGGCAAAACACTCTCGGACATAAATCACAGCAGGATCCTCTATTACCCACTTCCCAGAGTAATGGATATAAAAGCAAAAATAAACAAATGGGACCTAATTAAAATTAAAAGCTTTTGCACAACGAAGGAAACTATAAGCAAGGTGAAAAGACAGCCTTCAGAATGGGAAATAATAGCAAACAAAGCAACTGACAAAGATTTAATCTCAAAAATATACAAGCATCTCCTGTAGCTCAATTCCAGAAATACAAATGATCCAATCAAAAAATGGGCCAAAGAACTAAACAGACAGTTCTCCAAAGAAGACATACAGATGGCTAACAAACACATGAAAAGATGCTCAACATCACTCATTATCAGAAGAATGAAAATCAAAACCACAACGAGGTACCATCTCATGCTGGTCAGGATGCTGCTATCAAAAAGTCTACAAACAATAAATGCTGGAGAGGGTGCAGAGAAAAGAGAACCCTCTTACACTGTTGGTGGGAATGCAAACTAGTACAGCCACTATGGAGAAGAGTGTGGACATTCCTTAAAAAAAAAAACGAACTAGAACTGCCATACAACCTAGCAATCCCACTGCTGGGCCTACACACTGAGGAAACCAGAATTGAAAGAGACACATGTACCCCAATGTTCATCACAGCACTGTTTACAATAGCCAGGACATGGAAGCAACCTAGATGTCCATCAGCAGATGAATGGATAAGAAAGCTGTGGTACACGTACACAATGGAATATTACTCAGCTATTAAAGAGAATGCATTTGAATCAATTCTAATAAGGTGGATGAAACTGGAGCCTATTATACAGAGTGAAGTAAGCCAGAAAGAAAAACAGCAATACAGTATAAAAATGCATATTTATGGAATTTAGAAAGAAGGTAATGATAACCCTGTATGCGAGACAGCAAAAGAGACACAGATGTACTGAACAGTCTTTTGGACACTGTGGGAGAGGGGAAGGGCAGGATGATATGGGAGAATGGCACTGAAACATGTAAGATATCATATGTGAAATGAATCGCCAGTCCAGGTTTGATGCATGATACAGGGTGCTCAGGGCTGGTGCACTGGGATGACCCCAGGGGGTGGGATGGGGAGGGTGGTGGGAGGGGGCCTCAGAATGGGGAACACGTGTACACTCATGGTGGATTCAAGTCAATGTATGGCAACACCAATACAATATTGTCAAGTAAAATAAATAATTTAAAAATAAATAAATTTTTTAAAAAGAATGCATTTGAATCAGTTCTAATGATGTGGATAAAACTGAGCCTATTATACAGAGTGAAGTAAGTCAGAAAGAAAAACACCAATACCGTATATCAATATATATATATGGAATTTAGAAAGATGGTAACAATGACCCTTTATGTGAGACAGCAAAAGAGACATAGATGTAAAGAACAGACTTTTGGACTCTGGGAGGTGAGGGTGGGATGATTTGAGAGAATAGCACTGAATTATGTATACTATCATATGTGAAATAGATAGCTGGTCTAGGTTCGATGCATGAGACAGGGTGCTCAGGGATGGTGCACTGGGATGACCCTGAGGGATGGGATGGGGAGGGAGGTGGGAAGAGGGGTTCAGGATGGGGAACACATGTATACACATGGCTGATTCATGTCAATGTATGGCAAAAAACCACTACAATATTGTAAAGTTATTAGCCTCCAATTAAAATAAATATTTTTTTTAAAAATTGAGAAGAAAAAAATCATCTGATCATCTCAATCAATACAGAAAATTTTTGATAAAATTCTATATATATTTATGATTTTAAAAAACCTCTTAACAAAATGCATATAGAGGGAACACATCTCAACATAATAAAGACCTTATATTAAAAGCCCATAGCTAATATACTCAATGGTGAAAACCTAAAAGCATTTCCTGTAGCATCAGAAATAGGAAAATGATGCCCACTCTCACCTCTTTTATTCCCTATAGTACTGGAAAACATAGTCACAGCAATCAGGTAAGAAAAAGAGAAAAGTAATACAACTTGGAAAAGAAGAAGAAAAACTGTCACTTTTTGAAGATTGCATGATACTATACATAGATGATCTTAAAGATACCATGAAAAACTATTATAGCTTATCAATAAATTTGGTAAATTTTCAAGGTACAAAATTAATATACAAAAATCTGTTGCATTTCTATATACTAACAATAAATAATCAGAAAGAGAAATTAAGGAAACAATCCCATTTAAAATCACATTTAAAAGAATACAGTATATAGGAATAAACATACCTAAGAAGGTAAAATTCCTACACTCAAAAAACTGTAAGACACTGATGAAATCTGATAACATAGATAGAAAGATACATCACATTCTTGATTTGAAGAATTAATATTGTTAAAAGGATACTATCCAAGGCAATCTACAGATTCAATGCAATCTTTATCAATTACATTTTTCAGAGAACCAGAATACTTTAAAATTTATATGAAAACACAAAAGACCCCAAATAGCTAAAGCAATTTTGAGAAAGGAAAATGGAGCTGGAGAAATCAGGCTCCCAGGCTTTAAACTATACTACAAAGCTTCAGTCATCAAAACAGTATGGTATTGTTACAAAAGCAGAAATATAGATCAATGGGAAAAGATAGAAAATCCAGAGATAAGCTCATGTACCTATGGTCAATTAATCTATGACAAAAGAGGCAATGGAGGAAAGGCAGTCTTTTCAATAAGTGGTGCTGAGAAAACTGGACAACTATATGTAAAAGAATGAAATTAGAACACTCCCTGGTATTTCCCTAGTGGTCCAGTGTTAAGACCCTCTGCTCCTAATACAGGATGCATGGGCTCCATCCCTGGTTGGGGAATTAAGATCCTGAACACTGCACTGGACAGCCAAAAAAAAAAAAAAAAGAACACTATCTAACACCATACACAAAAATAAACTCAAAATGGATTAAAGACCTAAATGTAAGATCAGATACTATAGAACTGTTAGAGGAACGCACAAGCAGAACACTTGCTGACGTAAATCGCAGTAATATCTTTTCTGATCCACCTCCTAGAATGATGAAAATAAAAACACAAGTAAACAAATGGGACTTAATTAAACTTAAAAGTTCTTGCACAGCAAAGAAAAACATAAACAAAACAAAGAGACAACCCACATAATGGGAGACAGTATTTGCAAATGATGTGACTGACAAAGGATTAATCTCCAAAATATACAAAGAGCACATGCAGCTCAATATTAAAAAAACAACCCATGCAAAAAAATAGGCAGAAGATCTAAATAGTTGTTTCTCCAAAGAAGGCATTTGTTGTTAAGTTGCTAAATTGTGACCGACTCTTTTGCAACTCCATGGGCTGTAGCCCACCAGGCTCCTCTGACCATGGGATTTCCCAGGCAAGAATACTGGGCTATGTTGCCATTTCCTTCTCCAAGGGATTTTCCTGTAGGATTGAACATGTGTCTCCTGCTTTGGCAGGCATGTTCTTTACCACTGACCATCAGGGAAGCCCATACAAATGGCCCCAAATCACTAATTATAGAGAAATGCAAATCAAAACAATCAGGTATCACCTCACAGCAGTGAGAAAGACCATCATCAAAAAGTCTATAAATAATAAATACTAGAGAGGGTATGGAGAAAATGGAATACTCCTACACTGTTGGTGGGGATGTAAATTGGAAGAACCATTATGAAGAACAGATGGCATTTCCTTAAAAAACTAAAAGTGAAACTAATGTATGATCTAGTAATCCCACTCCTGGGCATATATCTGGAGAAACTGTCATTTGAAAAGATACACTGCAATATTCATTGCAGCACTGTATAATACAATAGCCAAGATGTGGAAACAACCTCAATGTCCATCAACAGATGAGTGGATATAGAAGGTGTGGTGTGCATATACAGTTTAGAAGTATTCCACTTCTCAGAGAAAGACAAACATGTGATATCACATATTAATATGTGGAATCTAATAAAAATGATACAAATGAACTTATTTACAAAACAGAAACCGACTCCACAGCTCTTGAAATCAAACTTATTACCAAAGGGGAAACATAGGAGGAAGTGGCAAATTAGGAGATTGAGATTAATATATATAGACTTCTACATATAAAATAGATGACTAATGAGGATCTACTGTAAAGCACAGGGACTCTACTTAATATTCTGTAATAACCTATATAGATAAAGGATCTGAAAAAAAAGATATTTATACATGTATAACTGATTCACTTTGCTGTACACCTGAAACTAACACAACACTGTAAATCAGCTATACTCCAATAAAAAATTTTAATTCTGTTTTAAAATTTTTAATTGAAATATAGTTGATTTATAATATGTTAGTTTCAGGTGTAAAGCAAAGTGATTCATATATATAAATTTTCTTTTTCAGATTCTTTTCCCTTTACAGGTTATTACAAAATATTGATATAGTTCCCTGTGCTATACAGTAGGTCTTAGTTGGTTATCTATTTTATAATATTATGTATATGTTAATCTGTAACTCCTAATTTATCTGTCCCCAACAATCACCCCTGCTATCCACTTTGGTAACCACAGTATGTTTTCTATGTCTGTGATACTGTTTCTGTTTTGTAAATAGATTCATTTGTATCATATTTTTAGATTCCACATATAAGCAATATCATATGATATTTGATTTAAAATGGGCAGAGGCTCTAAATACACATTTTTTCAAAGACATCAAATGGCCAACAGGTACATGAAAAGGTGCTCAAGACCAATGATAATCAGGAAAATACAAATCAAAACCACAATGAGATGCTACCTCACAACTGTTGCAATGATTATTATAAAAAGACCAGAGATGACTAGTGTTGTCAAGGATATAAAGGAATTCTTGTGCACATACTACTGCATGTCAATTGTATCTCAATGAAACTAGAAGAATAAAAAAACAGCTATAGAAAAAAAATCAATATATTTGTAAAGTGTATTTTGCCACATAACATATTCACAGGCTCCAGGAATGAGGGCATGAGCCTCTTTGGGGTGCCATTATTTGGTTTACCACATAAGTGTACAGGTGAAAATGCTCATCCTATCCTTGACTCTTATACTCCATGGTACTATTTTAATAACAAGTTTAATATACATTTAATGGTTTAAACAGTTATTTATTATCTCACAGTTTTGTGGGACAGAAGGTCGGTACAGCATAGTTCAGCTGGGTGCTCTGCTTCACTGAAGTACAGGCACAGCGTGAGGCTGGCTCAAGTTGAAATCACTGTGTGTCACTGGGCTGGGTTAGAGACTCTGGGGAAGATTCCACCTTCACATATATTCAAGTTGTTAGCAAAAGTTAGTTTCTTATGATCTTAGGACCAGTTGTTACCTTTCCTTAACACATGGCCCCATTTATCTTCAAGCTAACAATGACATGGAATCCTACTTGTGATCTGAATCTCTGAATTCACCTTCTACTGTGAATTTTAAGTGCACATGTGATTAGATTCACGCTTCCCTGGTGGTTCGGGGTAATCCACTTACAGTTCAGGAGACACGGGTTTGATCCCTTGGTTGGGAAGGTCCCCTGGAGGAGGGGCATGGCAACCCACTACAGTATCCTTGCCTGGAGAATCCCATGGACAGAGAAGCCTGGCGGGCTATAGCCCATAGGGTCACAAAGATTTGGACATGACTGAAGCAACTTAGCACACACACATGTGGTTAGATTAGGCACACTTGAATATACAGGATAATCTTTATATCTTAAAGTCAGGTGATTAATAACCTTAACGACATCTGCAGATCCCCTTCTTGCATAGACTAGCATATTCTCTCAAATAACAGGTTGCAAAAGATCATGAAAGCTATTTCATACCCAGTAAACTTAAAATTTGGTATTGTGACTTCCTCCCAGGCAAGGAGGAGGTTGAGAAGAAAAGTATTTCGGTTCTAGTTTAATTTATCAACTACTGTTTCTCAATGCCAGTGCTTAAAACTGAATTTCTTTGTTTCCTTCCTTAATTCTAACAAAAGTTTTATAGAGTACATATGGATTAAAGAGAGATAAATCCCTTGCCTAATAGAAATTACAGACTGGTAGGGGAATCAAATAAACTAATAGGTAATAGTGAAGGCATGGCAAGTAAACACAGGAGCAAAAGAGGATGGGGAGTGCAGGGGAATGCATATATCCTAGTCTTAAAGTGTCAAACTACACCATCTAAAAGAGATATCATCTACCCCATGTAATAAAGGATGAGTAAGTGTTAGTTCTCCCAGTGTTTGCCCTAGTATCTTGTTGTCTTTTTATTTCTTAATTTTCATTTCAATTAAGAAAGAACTTAAAGAAATAAAAAATCATTGTGTGGTCACTGGATTTATCTTCCTAGGATGTTCCAACCATCGTGAATTATAAGTGTTGTCCTCCCAGCCTTCTTGATCATTTACCTCTTAACTCTTCTGGGAAATAAATTCACATTAACAATGGCCAGAGTCAGTCCTGCCCTCTGCATTCCAATGTTTTATTTTCTCAGCACCTTGTGTTTCTTGGACATCTGCTACTCATCTGCCACCATTTTGGTCATGCTGGGGAACTCCAAGGGGAAGAAGACCACCTTGTATGAGGGCTGTCTTTCCCAGACCTTACTCCTTGTGACCGGTGCTGGTGCCGAGGGTGTCTTGTTGGCTACTGTGACTTACAATCACTATGTAACCATTTGCCACCTTCTTCAATATCTGCTTCTCACGAGTCTGAAGGTCTGTGTGTATTTTGTTGATTGGAACTCGACTGTGTGGGCTAGAGGATTCTGTGAAACACACAGTGCTGACACTCAGTGTGGACTCAACAAGATCATCCACTTTCTCTGTGATGTACTTTTGCTCCTGAAGCTCTCCTGCCCTGACTCCTCTCTCAGTGAGTCTGTGCTCCATGTGGCCAGTGCTACCACTGGCCTGAGCCCCTGCCTATTCATTGCAGTGTCCTACTGCTTATCATCTCTGCCCTCCTTAAGATTCCCTCTGCTCAGGGCAGGAACCAGACCTTCACTATCTGTGCATCCTACCTCTGCGGTGGTCTTTTATGGAATAGCCAACTTTAACTATGATAGACCCAATACAGGCTATATCCTGGACATCCTGGTCTCTGTGCTCTTCTCTGTTGTGATCCCCATGATTAACCCTGTCACTTATAGCCTAAGAAACTAAGAAATCAAGGGTGCCCTGAGGAAGTGGATGGAGAAGGTGGATTCTCTAGTTATATCAGTGAATAGATCAATATTTTTCATTCTGGAAAATCTTTTCTTTTTCTCTTTTTTATAGTTTTTCACATTTATTTGTATGATAATTCTTTATTAAAATATTATTTTAAGTAATTCTTTTTAAACAATTTTAAAATTGTGTGCATTTAAGGCATACAACATGTTGGTTTGATACAGATATACATAGTGAAGTGGTTGCTGTTGTTGCTGTTTAGTCACTAAAAGTTGATCTCTTTTGCAACCCCATGGACTGTAACCTGCCAGGCTCCTCTGTCCATAAGATTTCCCAGGCAAGAATACTGAAATGAGTTGCCATTTCCTTCTCCAGGGTATCTTCCCACCCCAGGGATCAAACCTGTGTTCTTTACCACTGAGCCACCAGGGAGGCCCAAAGTGATTACTACAATTAACATACCATCTCCTCAAAAAGGGAACATTGTTGTTGGGAATGTAAATTGGTGCAGCCACTATGGAAACACTATAGAAGTTCCTCAAAAAACTAAACAGAGTTGCCATATGATCCAGTCATCCCACTTCTGGGCATATATCTGGATAAAACTGTAATTTAAAAAGATACATGAATGAGACTTCCCTGGTGGTCCAGTGGCTAAGACTCCATGCTCCCAATGCAGGAGACCTGGGTTTGATCCCTGGTCAGGGAACTAGACCCCACATGCCACAACTAAGAGTTGGCATGATGCAACTAAGACCCAGCACAGCCAAATAAATAAATAAGAAAAAAAAGAAAGAAACATGTGCCCCTCTGTTCATAGTAGCACAATTCACAACAGCAAAGATATGAAAACAATCTAAATGTTCATTGACAGATGATTGCATAAAAATGTGGTAATATATACAATGGAATACTACTCAGCCATAAAAAAGAATGAAATAATGCCATTTGCAACAACATCAATGAATCTAGAGATTATTATACTAAGTGAAGTAAGTCAGAAAGAGAAAGATAAATACCATGCGGTATTACATATGAAATCTTAAAAAAAAAAAAAAGACGCAAATGAACCTATCTATGAAACAAACAGACTCACAGACATAGAGGAGTGACTTGTAGTTGCCAAGGCAGAGAGAAGGTGGAAAAGGGGTGGATTGGGAGTTTGGGATTAATAGATGCAAACTAATATATGTACGATGGATACACAACAAGGTCCTACAGTAGAGCACAGGGAACTATACTCAGTATCCTGTGATTAACCATAATGGACAAGAATACGAAAAAGAATATACATGTATAAATAACTGAACCACTTTGCTGTACAACAGAAATTAATACAATCAACTATACTTCAGTAAAACAAAAAACATATCATCTCCTCATATAGTTACCATTTCCTTTGCAAGAAGAGCCCCTGAAATCTACTCTCTTAGCATATTTTCAATGTTCAATACATTATTATTAAGTGTAATCATAATGAAACACATTAGATCTCTAAACTTACTCATCCAAACTACACAACTACAACTTTGCACTCTTTGACCAATATCTCCCCATTTTCCCCACCACACTTCACCCCAGCTTCTGGTAACCATCATTTTACTCTCCACAAGTTCAACATCTTTAGATTCTACATGTAAGTGAGATAATGCCAGTATTTGCCTTTCTGCACCTGGCTTATTTAGCATAATGTCCTCTTGGTTCATCTGTAGTCTCAAAAATGATACAATTTTCTTCTTTGCTTTTTAAGGCTGAATATATCTATTGCATAGGAACCTGGAATGTTAGGTCCATAATTGGAAGTGTTCAAATAGGAGATAGCAGAGTAAGCATCGACATTTTAGGAATCAGTGAACTAAAATGGATGGGAACAGATGAATTTAATTCAGATGACCATTATATCTACTACTGTTGGCAAGAATCCCTAAAAGAAATGGAATAGCCCTCATAGTCGAGAGGCTGAAATGCAGTACTTGGGTACAATCTCAAAAATGAGGGCAAGTGGGGGCTACTCTTTGTTGCAGTGAGCAGGCTTCTCATATGCAGTGGCTTCTTTTGCTGTGGAGTGAGGGCTCTACGTGTGTAGGCTCTAGTAGTTGTGGTGCTGAGACTAATGGGCTCTAGAGCCTAGTCTCAGTAGTTGTGACACACAGACTCAATAGCTCCATGTCATGTGGGATCCTCCCAAAGCAGGGATAGAACTCATGTCCCCCAACCAGCAGGTGGACTCTCAACCACTAGACCACCAGGGAAGCCCTCTTTGCCTATTTCTTAATTAGTTTTTTTTTCTCACTAATGAGTTCTATGAGTTCCTTATATATTTGGATATGAGCTTCCTAGTCATATGTATAATTTGAAAATACTTTCTCTTATTCTGTAAATTTGTCTCTTCTGTTTGTTTTCTTTGTCGTGCAGAAGTGTATTTAGCTTAATGCAAATCCATTTGTCTATTTTATTTTTGTTGCTTGTGCTTTTGAGGTCATATCTGAAAATCATTGCCCAGACCAATGTCAAAAACTTTTGCCCAGTTTTCTTCTTGTAGTTATACAGTTTCAAGTTTGACATTTAAGCTTTTAATCCTTTTTAGTTGATTTTTATATATGGAGTGAGGTAAGTGTCCAATTTCATTGTTCTGTATGTGGATAGTTGGTTTTCCTAATACCATTTATAGAAGATACTGTTCTTCTCTGTTTTGTGTTTTGGTACCTTTCTCAAAGATCAGTTCAGTTGCTCAGTTGTATCCGACTCCCTGTGACCCCATGAACCACAGCACGCCAGGCCTCCCTGTCCATCACCAACTGCCTGAATCCGCTGCACTGAATATGCCAGCAAATTTGGAAAACTCAGCAGTGGCCACAGGACTGGGAAAGGTCAGTTTTCATTCTAATCCCCAAAACAGGAAATGCCAAAGAATGTTCAAACTACTGCACAATTGCACTCATCTCACATGCTAGAAAAGTAATGCTCAAAATTCTCCAAGCCAGCTTCAATAGTATGTGAACCATGAACTTTCAGATGTTCAAGCTGGATTTAGAAAAGGCAGAGGAGCCAGATATTAAATTGCAAACATCCGTTGGATCATAGAAAAAGCAAGAGAGTTCCAGGAAAACATCTACTTCTGCTTTATTGACTATGCCAAAGCCTTTGACTGTGGGGATCACAACAAACTGGAAAATTCTTAAAGAAATGGGAATACCACATTACCTTACCTGCCTCTTGAGAAATCTGAATGCAGATCAAGAAGCAACGATTAGAACCAGACATGGACCAATGGATTGGTTCCAAATTGGGAAAGAGTACACCAAGGCTGTATATTGTCACCCTGCTTATTTAACTTACATGCAGAGTACATCATACGAAATTCGGGGCTGAATGAAGCACAGGTTGGAATCAAGATTGCTGGGAGAAATATCAATAACCTCAGGTATGCAGATAAGGAAATCAGTCCTGAATATTCATTGGAAGGACTGATGCTAAAGCTCCAATACTTCAGCCATCTGATGCAAAGAACTGACACACTGGAAAAGACCCTGATGCTGGGAAAGACTGAAGGCAGAAGGAGAAGGGGACAACAGAGGATGAGATGGTTGAATGGCATCACTGACTCAATGGACGTGAGTTTGAGCAGGCTCCAGGAGCTGGTGGTGGACAGGGAAGCCTGGCATGCTGCAGTCCATGGGGTTGCAGAGAGTTGGACATAAGTGAGTGACTGAATGAACTGAACTGAATGTGATGCCTTCAGCTTCTTTTTGCTCAGCATTGCTTTGGGTATTTGGTGTCTTTAGTAGTTTCATACAAATTTTATAATTATTTGCTCTATTTCTGTGAAAAATGCTAGTAGTATTTTGGTAGTGATTGTAATTAATCTGTAGATAACTTTGCATAATATGGATATTTTAGCAATATTAGTTTTTCTAATCCATAAATATAAATATATTTCCATTCATTTGTGCCTTCAATTTTTTCATCAATGTTTTATAGTTTTAATGTTCTGGTCTTTCACCCCTTAGGTAAAATTTATCCTAGGTATGTTTGATGCTATTGTAAGTAGAATTGTTTCTTAAACTCTTTTTCATTTCATTTGTTATTAGTATATGGATATGAAACTAACTTTTATAGGCTGATTCTGTACACTGAATCTTTATTAAATTATTGTTTCTGTTTTTTGGTGAAGTCTTTAGCATCTTACATGTATAATATTATATAATCTGCAAACAGTGACAATTGTACTCCCTCCTTTCCAATTTGGATGTCTTTTCTTTCTTTTTCTTGCCTAACTGATCTGGTTATGACTTTTAGTATTATAGTGAATAGAAGTGATAAGAGCTGTCATCCTTGTCTTGTTACTGATCTTAAGAAGAAAAGCTTTCAGCTTTTCACTGTTGACTATGTTAGCTGTGGGCTTATCAATATAGCTTTTATTATGTTGAGGTACATTCCTTCCATATCTAATTTGTTAAGACTTTTTATCACAAAAGTGTGTTGAATTTTGTCAAATACTTTTCCTACATCCATTGAGATGATCATATAATTTTTGTTCTTCATTCTATAATGTGGTATATCACATTTAATAATTTGCATATATTAAACCATCACTGCATCCAAGAATGAATCCAGCTTGCTCATGGGGTATGATCCTTTCCACTGTGCTATTAAATTTGGCTTGCTAGTAGTTTTTTGAGGGATTTTATGTCTATGCTCAGAAGGATATTGACCTGTAATTTTCTTGCAATATCTTTGTCTAGCTCTGGTATCAGGGTAGTGTTTGCCTTGTAAAAATGAGTTTGGAAGTGCTCTCTTCTCTTCA
Organism: Capricornis sumatraensis; assembly: GCF_032405125.1. Lineage (NCBI taxonomy): Eukaryota > Metazoa > Chordata > Mammalia > Artiodactyla > Bovidae > Capricornis > Capricornis sumatraensis. The sequence goes on along the minus strand of NC_091070.1, from coordinate 123,563,937 downwards.
ATTTTTTGGAAGAATTGAGAATTGGTACTGATTCTTCCTTAATCTAAGAAGATCTTTTTACATTTAGAGACTCAACTCTTCACTCTGTCTAATGTTTATATTCTAATTTTGATGAGGTAAAATACTGCAAGATTTTTAAACATATAGCTTTCTCCCCTTCTGTGCCCTGCTGCTGCTGCTGCTGCTAAGTCGCTTTAGTCGTGTCCGACTCTGTGTGACCCCATAGTCGGCAGCCCACCAGGCTCCCCCGTCCCTGGGATTCTCCAGGCAAGAACGCTGGAGTGGGTTGCCATTTCCTTCTCCAGTGCATGAAAGTGAAAAGTGAAAGTGAAGTCACTCAGTCGTGTCCGACTCTTTGAGACCCCATGGACTGCAGCCCACCAGGCTCCTCTGTCCATGGGATTTTCCAGGCAAGAGTACTGGAGTGGGGTGCCATTGCCTTCTCCGTTCTGTGCCCTACAGAGCTCTTTGATGGTCTGCATTTTTCTCCTTAGAAGCCACATCAACAGTGTCATCACCAGGTCATGGCAATGGCAGAACTAGAAACCAGGGGACGTGAAGACATAAGGATGCTGGTGAGAAAGAAGGGAAGCACCATGTCTAAGTGAGCAGACTAACTAGGATGATTTCATGCCAAGAGAGCAGATACACTGTTAGTACTATAGTTCCAAATACATGTTCAATTGAGCATGCAACAAGAAGAATCTAGTTCTAAGATCCAAGGCCATGGCTACCAGAACAAGCGGACAAAATTCCCTTGTACTTTGTAGAATCCCAACCTGAACTGAACTGAACCTGAATAAACCTAAATCCATGCATCTCTTTTCTTTCCCTAAAGGAAAGGAGGAGAAGGCAGTCTTTCAGGCTTTAACTTTCACTCGCATCCTAACAAAAAAAAAATCTTTCACTAAAATTCACCCACAAATGTCCCCAAAGAGATAAGAAGCTGGTTGCATGCTGAGAAAAGATGATTGTTATGACTTTAATGCATGCACAAGAGAATTAATTGCTCTTCATTCTACAGTTTCTATTCAGACTTTTGCCTTGGATCTGCACTCTGAGGAGTCCCAGAACAGCTGCTTAGAGAAAGATTACATGGTACTCCCAAAAGGTCAGTCCGCAGGTACTTATAAATGTCCATGCTAGATAAATGAGTCCCTAGAGAGACCACAGAAGGATTTTCAACTCTTGCAGTAGACAGTGAACATGTTCAAGGTAGCTCCTAGAATGGAAGCCCTCCTCATGATGCATGGCAGTCAACAGCCCGTTTTACAGAGACTGTCTTTCCAGCCCAGGAACTAGAAAGAGAGCAGCAAGCCCTTTCTAAAACTTTCGGCAAGAGTCAGTGGTAAGTTGTTCATTTACCATCACAATCGAGAAAAATGCTGCCAAGTGTCAGGATATATATACTTCTTAAAAGCATATTATAAAATATTAAACACATTTTCAATACCAGTTTCATGACATCTGTGTAATGACATAAATTTAGTATCATTTTTGTGTGTCTATGTCTATAATGCTAATAATAAAACCAGAATTGAAATGACTGTAGTGATCATTTATTTGAAAGCCTGAGAGGTTCTTGAATTCCTTAAGTAAGATAATATGAAGGAGAAATTTGTTCATGGCAAATAATATATAATGCGTAGTATTACTCCTATTCTAATTTTGAGAAGATAGAAATAATTTTCAGGGGGAAAGCATATCTCCTAGGCTATGCCATAGTATGACATTAAAGGCACGGAAAATATTTGTTTAAATAAAATGTAATTAAATTTGCATAAAGCATATTTGGAACTCCTTTTGTTCACTACCTTGGGGATTTTCATCTTTACATTGCAGCACACTGAGGTTTGGGAGATGTGTTGCAAGCAACATATCTTTATTAACTATAAGAAAGTCTTATACTTTGTGAATCATTTGCTTCTCCCATAGTCCCTTTCTTTTTAGAAATCTCATAGATTCAGGGTGATTCCTAGATATTTTCATTCTCATTCATTTGCCATTGAGATGATTTATAGGTTGGGAAAGAATGAAGCAGAGTTGCTTCAGTGTTGGGAACTGAGCCATTGGTCTCCACTGGAACCACTGCTTTTATGGGAAAGGATAACACTAAGACCACCACAGTCCAAGAGGCCATGGCACCACATTTATGTCCCCAAATAATGTTTGTTTTCTCAGGTCAGAAAGCTGTTTGCATCAGAACCACTAGGACAGAAATGTCCTCCTGATTCGGCTGAAATGTTCCATCACAACCTCTTCCTTCTCTCTGGGCCTGACTGTAGTGCTGGATTTTGTGTTTTTCTTTTTCCACTGACTTCAACCTAAGTTGTCTGTGAGTGGTCTTTGTACCCCAAGCTTGGTTACCCTGTTCACCTTCAGTAGGCAGAGGGATCAGATGCTACTGGGAGTATTAAGCCTGGGTCAGTGACCCAAGGCTCCCTCTCTTGGAGAGGTCATCAGTGGAGGCCAGCCCTTCTCCTCTCTGACAATCTTATTCATGAGAAGGAACTCAGGTTTTTAACAATGGCTCTGTGCTATCCACGGGATAGGCTGGTGGACAGGTACAATTTCCTGTCAAATTTCTGTAGAGCCACACTCTTCTCAAACCTAAGACTAAATGCATTGGTTAAGAAATGACCATCTAGATCACTTTTGAGGCAGAGATATATGTTGAAAAATCCTTGCCAGATAAAACACCTCCTATTCTCATGCTGGGGATGTTCAGGGATAGGGATAATGGTAGAAAAGTAAAAAAGCCAGTCACTCAACTCTTTCTGTAAGGGTAAATCCAAGAAATTGGTTTGGCCAATGTTATCAGTAACTTTTTTGTTTTTGTGGGGTTTTTTATCTGTGTGCTGAATTGTCAAGAAATTTAAAAGGTGTGGATATTTTTCCTATTTGGCTCTCTCTCTCTCTTTTTTTTTTTAATTTTCATAGAATGCTCTAGCAGTATGAACTTTTGATTACAGCTTTCACGGTCAGATGGATGGGATTAAATTCCAAACTATGATAACAGTAGCTGTGTAACCTTAAGCATCGGTTTCCTCCTTTATAAATCCTAATAAAATAAATAAGCTTGTTGTGATAAATACATGAGATTATGTAGACTAAGCATCCTACCCAGTACCTGGTACAACATAAGTACACCATAAACAGTAGTTAGACTTTTGTTATTGACAATTATAAGACTTTGGGTAAAACTATGCAAGGATGGAAAGGAAGTTGGGATTATCTGTATTCTGGCTTCTTTTATATGGTCAATCATATATGCATATAAACAAAGGACTAGAAAAACCCACACAAAACTGTTAACAGTGGTGCTGGGCAGATAGAGGTGTAAAGGCAAAGATATTCCATTTTCATTTGATATGTCTTTGACTCAGGGAAATTTTTAGCATATGTTTTTAAAATTTAGAATCCAATAAAATTTTAAATTTAAATAGATAATGAGGAGACCTGCCTGTATAAGTCTTTGTAACTTCCTGTGGTTCTATAAGTATTGCAAAATAGAGTTTTCTAAAATGTAAAAGGTAAATATTAAGTAAAATATGGGATCTATTTATCTACCTCTGATATAACATTAGGCTAGGAAGGCTCTCAGTCATGTGAATGTTACCATCCCAAAGGATGTTCATAAATGTGAAATACGGATTTTCCAGGTAAAAGATAGGCAAAAAGGAAAGAGTACTTAATATCTTAAGTATGACCCAGTCATAGGAATATGAAATTTTCAAGGTTCAAATAATGCCATGTTTTCAGATGTGTAATGACATTGGTAGAACAATGGAGTCGGAGGGCTGAAAGGAACGTTGTAAATGATCTTTACTTAAGACTTGAATCAATCATCTTTGCAGGAGATGTAGCAATCTAGCCTTTCCTTGAACAGCTACCATGATGGGATCTCATTGCTCTTTATATATGATAAAATGCTTGCTTATCTAGGCAAAGTTAAGTTAGAGAAACAAGAAGTTGCAAAGCTAAAGAAGACAAAGGAAGAGCAGATATCAAACAGGCCAATTAAATACAAGAGTGAGGAGATTTCACTTCAACAGGTGTTTGTCAAAGTGGCCAAGTGGACTATCAAGAAATATTTGAAATGAAGCAGGCAAACAGAGTGTGAACCAGTATCTCATCCTTGATCCATTAGTAGGGGAAGGAATACCGCTCAGTGGTAACACTGAGGCTCTGAATTCAGATCACCAGGATAACATTTTGAAGGCTTGAGCTTCTGGAGCTATTAACAGTACTTTCAATTTCATGGAGTAATTCATGAAGAGTGCCTGGCACATAGGACATGATTAAAAATTAAATGAGAGACATAGTGATGGTATTTACAGTGTAGACAAAAGAAGAAAACACAGTATTCTCTTTGAGGCAGCCTTGACTGACAATCAGAATTTAGTAGGAAGGATTCCAAAGCTGAACAGGTAAGAACAAGGTCATGCTTCCATCATTACCATAGGCTGAGATGAAAGGGAACTTCATTCATCTTACCTGATGGAAATACACGTGATTTATATGCACATAAAATTTGAGAAGCATTTGCCTATTTGATGACTTCTGAATATTTCATCTGGTTTCCTCAATGCCTATACAATAGGAAGGGTGCAAAAAGAAACCTGGGGCAAAGCAAAAATAGTTTATATTCCATAGCAATAAATTAACTTTGACATAGACACCCCAGATCTTCCGGATTTTCTTTTAGAAAAATTATCCTGAGTATATTTACTAATCATTGTGTGACTGTGTGTGCATATTTTAAGTAGGTGGGCAATTTACTAGGCCACATGAAAATGGCATTTAAATTTTTAATCATTGCTTTGTATTACTAGAAATATGAAGAGGTGTTTTCCTTATGTGCTCTAAAGGTTTTCACAATTACAACCAATTACCCTTGTTTATATTATGTCCATTTTGGTTCCTAAATAAACCCCTAAGGTTAGTCAACAAAACACTTCATGAGTGTTAGCTATTATTATCTAATGTGTGTCTCTACTCATTTGTTTGGGAAAACAGTTAAATTCAGGTATGTAAAAGTATTACTTCTTTTCAAAGTACTTCATTGAGTTTTATTTTTTTCCTTGGGTGTGTTATACTGAACTTATTTTATAGTGAACTTATTTTAATCTTTAAAGAAAAACACACCTGTTTTAAACTAAATTCAGTAAAATTTCTTTCAAGATACACATTTTTGTATATAGAACCAGCATTAAAAATCTCCTCCTCATCCTATTGATACTATAAAACCTATCCTTAATGAAGAGTAGAAAGTTATTACCATAAAGCAGAGAGTTTGAGACTATCTGTTTGTGTGCAATAGCATGGAAACTCCAAGAGGCAAGGATTCGAGGGGTTCACATAAACTCTAGTGTGGAAGTGGTGCCTATTTATGGTGGATTTTGATGTTGATGAAGATTCACAATTGTTACCTTATACAATGTGAGCATCAGGAGTATGGAAAATGAAATAAATATCACTCTTTGACCCATACTCCTAGCTCACAAAAAAATTAGACTAGCCTGTCAGACCAAAACACACACAAAAAATCTTACCATGGTTCTGATTCCACTATATTTATATATCTTTCCCCATTAATATACTTCTCAGGGATGGACTTCAAATAATTGTAAAATATTTTTTAAAAGCAGTGTGTGCAACTTCAGAAACCAAATTTCTAAAAATCACTAAACATTTAAAATTCACTTTTGTAATTTAGCTATATACAAATGATGCATTACTTTTCTCTTTGTGGGGTCTCCTTCCATGAAAGATTTAATTTCTTTCTATGAATAAACCTAAATATTTACCTACAAAAGAGGTTGTTTATCTACGTTTTTAATATCATGACTTAAGAGAAAATGCTCATTACTGATTTTTAATGAAGTGAAATCTATCTATGCAGTTGATAGAGAAAGTAAATAACAGAACATACATATCACACAAGAAGTTTCTTAAAGAACATGCAAATTGTCAGCCCAACTCTAACACTGCTTTACTGTGAAAGGATGCCTACAGCCAACCTGGAGAGAGTGTTGAGTATCGGTAAACCTTCTTGGATACATCTTCCATCATTCTGTGAATTTGGGGGGATCACAGGAGTCCCACCCTAGCCTTCTTCTCTTACTTAGTCTATTCTCCTTGGTTGATTTCATGTACACCTATGGATTCAAAAGCTACCTTCAAGACAAGACTCCCAAATCCATTTCTAAACAGATTTAGCCTGTCTCCTGAGGTTAAATCCTTTATTTTCAACTGCCTGTTGGGCACTTCCACATGGATATCCCACAAGTACCTAACACTCAACATTACTCTACTTACCTAATCTATTGTCTCATCTCCCCATGCCTAGTGCACCTCATTTATTTCCTATTTTAATGAATGATCTCAGCCTGCCCAAACTGATTCAAATCCTTACCATCCATCAACTTCAAAGTGCTCCAAGTATGTCTCCTTCCCTGTGATTAACTGCTTCATGGATTTTCTCCAACCTCCAAAACTCTACATCTTCAGTTACAGTTTCATTCTCATACAGTTTTAGTTTTCAGACTTCTCTCTTGGACCACCAAAGGTGTTTTAACTGAGGGCACATGAACGATGAAGGACTCGGGATGGGTTTCACAATTATATGACCCCACTGGAATTGCATGGAAGGTTCTGTGCATGGGCATACATGCATTTTCTGGATCTAGAGACTTTCATCAGTTTCTAAATCCTAGGCTATGACCTTCCAGATGTCTCTTGCTTCCAGTCTGCCCTCACCTAAAACATGGTCTGTGGGCCATTGCTGATACTCTGTAACCAATCCTATCTGTTCTCACACCAAAGCCTGGAAGCCTTGATGTCTGGACTCCTTGAGGCCCATGAGGGAAGGCAGGATATTTTCTGAGACCCTCGTTGAAGGACTGTTCAGTTTTTGGTTTTTTCCCAAGAAGCTGTCTCAGAGGCAGGTCTAATAGGGCCTCCACAAGCCAGTCCTAGTGCCAAAAGCAGCTGCTTCCCCAACACCTCCTCTGAGGTAGCTAATGAGGTTGTCCTTTAAGTATAAAATCACTAGATTTCTTAGAACTAATGATGGAGTTTGGTAGTAACCAGTCAGGGCTGACTTACCAGGTATCTGCAACTAGCAGGAACTTCCAGGGGTTGGGGAGGTGGCTGTAGGTGAGGTGGCTGCCAGCAAAGCTCAGAATCCTGCAGTTTTCCTTCTTCTGGGATGCTCTCAGGGAAGTTCACTAGGGTCCCCGAGACCTCTGGATCCTTACTCCTATAAACAGGAAGACAACAGAGGTCCCATAAGTTTGTTTGCCCTTTGCTGAACAGACCCATGCTGTCTGTTTTACTTGAGATTTCTGCCATCAATATTGCCTGGGATGCAAACCTGTGTATGGGACATTGTTCCTGCACATGGCACCTCCCTCAATCACACACACACACACACACACACACACACACACACACACACACATTGTGAGCATTATTTTTCATCAATGGTCCAAAACCCATGGGACTAACAACCAGGTTCACTCCAAGTTAATCACTGTGAATCATAAATCATTTTTCTTGTGTATGCCGGAAAAGGCAAGACTGCAGACAGGGAAACAAATCTGAAGGCAGTTACAATGGTTCAGATAAAAGGTGATAAGTTTCTGAACTGTAACTGTGGTAGAAGGAAAAGTAGAAAGATGAGAAAATGAAAGAAAATATTTAGGCGGTCTTAGTGATTGGTTGTACTTGGGTCTGACCAATATGGTCAGAAATGAAAATTGCATGAAAAATGTCTCCTGTTTTTATCTTTTTCTTATTTTATTTTTAAAAAGGGAATTATATTTCACACACAATAAAATGCACAAACCTTAAGGTTCAGTTCAGTTGCTCAGTCATGTCCGATTCTTTGTGACCCCATGAATTGCAGCACGCCAGGCCTCCCTGTCCATCACCATCTCCCGGAGTTCACTCAAACTGACGTCCATAAGGTTATAGGTTGAGTAATTTTCAGATGGGCTTCCCTGGTGGCTCAGAGGTTAAAGCGTCTGCCTGCAATGTGGGAGACCTGGGTTCGATCCCTGGGTCGGGAAGATCCCCTGGAGAAGGAAATGGCAACCCACTCCAATATTCTTGCCTGCAGTATCCCATGGATGGAGGAGCCTGGTGAGCTACTTAGATATATGCATCCATATAATCACTATTCAAGTTAAGATATAGAATATTTCCACCACCTCAGAAAATTTCTTTCTACTCCATTCCCAACAGTGTTATTCAGAGGTTACTACTATGCTCATTTTATCACCATAGATTAGTTTTGACTATTTGTGAACTTCTTTTAAATGGCTACTATGGTACAAATTAAGTCTTTATTTAAAAAAAAAAGTTTTAGATTCATTCAGTGTTTATACATGTATCAGTATTTTAAATAACTGGGTAGTATTCCAAAGTATGAATATACCACAGTTTTGAATCCATTCTCCTGTTCATAGGCAGAGTGTTTATATCTAGTTTATATTATTATGAACAAGTTGGCTTAGATCACTATTAACCATGTGAGCACATGCACCTACTTTCCTCACATATGTGCCTAGGAATGGTGTTTCTGGGTCATAGAGTAACTGGATGTTTGACTTTATTCAGTTCAGTTCACCCAGTCGTGTCCAACTCTGCAACCCTGTGGAGTGGAGCATGCCAGGCTTCCCTGTCCATCACCAACTCCCGGAGCTTGCTCAAGCTCATGTCCATCAAGTCAGTGATGCCATCCAATCACCTCATCCTCTGTTGTCCCCTTCTCCTCCTGCCTTCAATCTTTCCCAGCATCAGGATCTTTTACAATGAGTCAGTTCTTTGAATCAGGTGGCCAAAGTATTGGACCTTCAGCATCAGTCCTTCCAATGAATATTCAGGACTGATTTCCTTTCTATTGTTTTCCTCTATTTCTTTGACTTTATTAGAAACTTCCAAATAGTTTTCAAAAGCAGTTATACAGACTTCTGAATTCAACTCAGAGATTTAGAGAGCTGGAGTGTTGCTTCCAGTAGTGTAACAACAACAGTAAAGCTGGACATAATGCAAATTAATGACTTTTCTTGAAGGCTTTAGGGAATAGAAGTTGCAGGGCAAACAACTAAACAGAAAACTGGGGAGGCATAGACTCTTGCAGGGAGAAACAGGAACCAAACTTTTTTTTTTTAATCTGGAGCAGAATCTATCAGATGCCATGCAAGTTGATAAGACTCAATTTCTTTGTGAATTTAATGAATTACAAAACACTAAGTGGGGGCCTAGTGGCTCAATGGCAAAGAATTTACATACAATGCAGGGGACTCAGGTTCAATCCCTGGGTTGGGAAGAACCCCAAGAGTAGGCAATCGCAACCCCCTCCAGTATTCTTGCCTGGGAAATATCTTGGATAGAGGAGCCTGGCAGGCTACAGTCCATGGGGTCACAGAAGAGTCAGACACGACTTAGCCACTAAAGGACAAACAGTAGGCCCGCATGAGAGTGTGAAGTCCCTAGGTACCATAGAGAGGAAAGTTTGCACCCTCTTGCCTTCCTCCCCGAGCTCCACCAAATGCTCACAGCGAAGAGCAAGAGGCATTGAGAAAGCTTCCCTAAATGGGGCTGTCTGGAGGAAGAAGTTGGAGGGAACAGCAGTGAATGCAAAAACTTCTTCCAAAACCATTTACCATATTTTTTCCTACAGAAGTAAAACTGCAATCTGCAGGCAAAAGTGAACAAAAAAAAACTGTCACCTTAGGACATTGTGGAAAACCATTGTAGCTGGGAAGGGACAGGGACAAAAATTCCACTACTCAGGGAGAGGCAGGAATATGTGCAAGGACCAACACTACAGCTGGTAGAGGGGCAGGATCACTTGGAAAGGCCATACCCGAAGACCCAGGTTCACAGTACCTCAGATTAAGGCATAAGTGTAACATCAGAGGAAATCTCCCCACTCCCCCACCTCCCACCCCACTCTCCCACCTCCCACCCCACTCCCCCACCTCCCACCCCACTCCCAGTTCCCCACCCTCCACCCCCCAACAAACAATGAGTGAAATGAACAGTGGAATACAATTGCTACAGTGGAATCAAGAAAAAGATTATCTCTGGGGGCAGTAGTATGAAAGGAAGACACACAGCAGGTAGGGAGAGTAACAACTGAGAAAAATAAAACCTCTGGCAAAGTGGCTTAACCATAAGTGTAAGAAATAAGTGGAGAAATTTGAAGCCTATAGTGCACTTAAGGTAACCATAGCAACCATAAATTCCAAAGTCAGGCCAACTCCTCAATAGATTAACCCCTAACTTCCACACTAAAGCTGTAGCACAAGGGAAGGCTCATCTCCAAGCCTCATCTCCCCCAAATTTACCTCTGTCTCTACTGCCTTAATTTTCATTTTCATAACAAAAAGTTATGAGGTATATTAAAAGGCAAAAAAATTCTAAAGAGATAAAACAAACATCAGAATCAGACTCAGATATGACAGAAATGTTAAAACCAGACAAGGAATTTAAAATAACAATGATTAATAGATTAAAGCATTCAATGAAAAATGAAAATAAAATGCAAAATCGGGATAATATAATCAGAGAGATAGAAACAATAAGAAAAGATCAAATAGAAATGCTAGAAACAAACATAGTGACAAAGAGAAAGAATGACCTTTATGGGATGATCAGCTGAAGAATCCGTGAACTTGAAAATATGTTAAAGAATTTACTCAAACCAAAAGACAAAGAGAAATAAAAATAAAAATCATCCCTCCCCATATTCAGAGTATCTAAGAGCTATCTTACAGTACCAAACATAAACATAATTGGAATCTCAGAAGTGAGATTATTAAAACACACACACACACACACACACACATCTCAATAGATGTAGAAAAAATTCAACAAAATTTAACATTCAACAAAACTCTCAATAAAGTAAGTATAGATGGAACTTCCTTAACTGTTAAGGGCATCTTAAAAAAAACAAACACCCTCCCTTAACATCATATTTAATGGTAAAATGCTACAAGCTTTCCCCACAAGTTCAGGAACAGACAAGGATGTCCTTTCTAACCCCTCCTAACTCACATTGTTTTAAGTTGAGTTTACCTGATGTTGATGTATCTTAAGTTATTGTCTGTGTAGATATAGTTTTTTGTGAAGTGTGTATTCATGGCTCCTGATTTTCAACTGGGTTGTTCATTTGTTTTTTGTGTTTTTGTTACTGATTTATAGGCATTTAAAATATATTTTGAATGCTATTGCTTTGTGAGATAAATATATTTTCCCAGTCTTTATACTGCTCTTTAACCTTTAATAGTGCTTTTTGAAGAGCAAAAGTTCTTAATTTTGATAAAAAGTAGGATTATCAATTTTGCTCAAGTTGAAAATTAAGATTATTAATTTTTCATACCTATATTCAGTTGCTCCAGCTCCTTTTATTGAAAAATCTTTAATATATTGAATGGCTTTGGTAGTTACACTGAAACTCAATTGCCAGAGTATGTTATGGGTCCATTTCTGAACTCTGTTATGTTCCACTGACCTATTTGTCTTTCCTTACAATAATGCCACACTATCTTAATTATTTATAATTATTAATTCTTGAAATATGAAAGGGTAAGTTCTCCAACTTTATTTTTATCCTCCAAGATATCTTGACTATTCTAGAGCCATTAAAGTTCCATATAAACTTTAGAATCAGTTTGTAAATTCCTCAAAAAGGACTACTGAAATTTTTATTTGGGTTGTATTGAAACTATAGTATGATATTTATCTCTAATTTCCCTAAGCAATATTTTGTGCTTTACAATGAAGAGATCTTGCAAATTTTTTGCTAAACCTATTACTACATACTTGTTGATAATTAGAGCTATTGCAAATAGTATTGTTTTAAATTATATTTCCAGGGTTTATTAATTATAGAAATATAATTAATCTTTGTATATTGACTTTGCTTCCTGAGATTTTCTTAACTATTACTTCATTAATTCCTTTTGATTTTCTACATACACAATCATGACATCTGTAAATAAAGGTAGGTTGACATCTTTCTTTCAAACTTTTATGCCTTTTACTATTCTTGCCTTATTGCATTAGTTAGGACTTCTAGTACAATTTTGAATTGAAACTCTGAGAATGACCATTATTGTTTAATGTGTTACACAGAATGTGTCACTATTAAGTATAATACAAGCTATATATTTTATCAGGTTGAGGAAGTTCCATTTATTCTCAGTTTGTTATATGTTTATTTTTTATTATGAATGGGTATTAAACTGTGTCAAATGCTTTCTTTGGCATTTATTGAGATGTTTACAATTTTTCTCCTTTATTCTGTTAATAGAGGATGGCAATGATTACTTACATTCCTGTAATAAGCCAAGACACACTCTTGTATATTATCTAAGTATCACTGGATTTGATTTGATGGTATTTTGTTCAGACTTTTTGTGTCTGTGTTCCTGAGGGATATCAAGTTATAATTTTCTTCTCTTATAAATACCTTATTACATTTTAGTGTCAAGATTTTGTTCTTATAAAACAAGTTGGGAAGTATTCCCTGATTTTATTGCCAAAGAGATTTTGTAATACTATATTATTTCTTCTTAAAATGTTTGGTAGAATTCACCACAAAACAATCTGAGCCTGGAATTTCTTTTTAGAAAAGTTTTTAATTGCAGATGAAATTTCTTTGATAGATTCATATCATTCAGTTTTGTGTTTTTACATAATAATTCTTAGTAAGAATAAAGATAAAACATGGTTTATTTTTATTTCTCCCATATAAGTTATCAATAGCAAGATATTATCAAGATTTCCTCCAATGTTTTCTTATAAAAATATCATAATTTTAGCTTTTTCATCTTTAAACATTTTGAGTTAATTTTGTATATTATATAAGCTAAGGCACCACTTCATTCTTTTGCATGTAGATATTCAGTTTTCCCAGAACCACTTGTTGAAGAAACTTTTTATCCCATTAAATGGTTGTCGCACTCTTGCTGAAAATCAATTAAAATGTATGTGTGAGTTTATTTCTAGGCTCTTTATTCACTTCATTGGTCTATATGTCTGTCTTATGCTAGTATAATAATACCATTGCTTTGTAGTAAGTTTCAAAGTCAGGAAGTGTGAGTACTCCAACTTTACTGTTTTTTGCCAAGATTGTATTGACTATTCAGGGCCTTTTGCAATTTTGTATGAATTTGAGGATTGGCTTTTCCATTTCTATTGGGAAAATCTAATAGAATTTTGATACTGATTGGGTAAAATCTGTAGATCATTTTGGAATACTAACATCTTAACAATGTTAAGTCTTCTTAACCACAAACATGGGCTGACTTGCCATTTTTAATGTCTTCTTTAATTTCTTTCAGCAATGCTTTGTGGGTTTCGGTATAAAAAGTATTTTCACCTCTTTAGGAAGACTAATGGCACCCCACTCCAGTACTCCTGCCTGGGAAATCCCATGGACTGAGGAGCCTGGTGGGCTGCAGTCCTTGGGGTCGCTAAGAGTTGGACACAACTGAGCGACTTCACTTTCACTTTTATGCATTGGAAAAGGAAATGGCAACCCACTCCAATGTCCTTGCCTGGAGAATTCCAGGGACGGGGGAGCCTGGTGGGCTGCCGTCTATGGGGTCACACAGAGTCGGACACGACTGAAGTGACTTAGCAGCAGCAGCATTATAAGTACTTAATTCTTGTAGATATTATTATAAATAGAAATGATTTTTTAAATTCCTTTTTAGATTGTTCATTCTTAGTGTACAGAAACACAAAAGATTTTTGCAAGTTTAATTTCACTGAATTTGATTATAAGCTCTAGTACCTTTCTTGTGGTTTCTTTGGTATTTTCTCTATATGAGATTATCTCCTCTGTGAATAGATAGTATTACTTCTTTCTTTCCTATTTGAGAAATTGTACTCCTAATAGTCTAAAAGTATAAGCAAATCTCAAGATTTACATAACTGGAAAAAACCTACAATGGAGTACACTGAAAAGTAGCATTGATTCTGATTCAGCAGGTGATTAAATTCTTGATATTTTTCTACATCTTCCTAATTTTTTGTAATGAAATTGTATTTCTTAGAAAAAATTAAGATGCTTACTAAAAAGGGCAATGATAGGAGATAGGTATTGCCAAAGTAGTGAAAAATTAGTTCTTTCCAGTGAAGGGGTTAGTGGATTGCTGGTTTTACCAAGTTTGCATTTATTTTCACATACCAGTAGCCCTGCAAATGTGTGGGTTGTCCCTGGGCCTGAGTTGGGTAGATCTGCTAAATGAGAAGTTCTGGTTTCTCTGAAGACACTTCTGCACACGCCCTTCCACAGTCTAGGCTGTCTATTTCCAACAATATTTCACGTGGCCCTATAAGGTTTCAAGCCCATTTGGGGTGCTCTTTGTACTTTTCCCATTATGGCTTCTTTTTTTTCATTGTTTTATAGCTGCGGTGCCACCTGAAATGAACAATCAAACAGACGTCACTGAATTCATCTTCTTGGGGTTTTCCAACCATCCCAATCTACAGAGTTTGTTCTTCCTGGTATTCCTGGTCATTTATCTGACAACTCTTTTTGGGAACACACTCATAATAATGGCCACCAGGGTCAGTCCTGCCCTCCACATCCCAATGTATTATTTCCTCAGCAACCTGAGTTTCTTGGACATTTGCTACTCATCTACCACTATCCCAGGTATGCTGGTGAACTTCTTCCAGGAGAAGAAGACTATCTCCTATGAGGGCTGCCTTTCCCAGATTTTCTTCCTTGTGACCTGTGCTGGCACTGAGGGTGTATTATTGGCATCTATGGCTTACGACCGCTATGTAGCCATCTGCCACCCTCTTCAATATCCAGTCCTTATGAGTGTGAAGGTCTGTGTCTGTTTGGTGTCTGGGTCCTGGCTATGTGGGCTGGTGAATTCTGTGACACACACAGTGTTGGCAACCACACTCACTCTGTGTGGGCCTAACCAGATCAGTCACTTTCTCTGTGACATCCCATTCCTCCTGAAGCTGTCCTGCTCAGATACCTCTCTCAATGAGTTTGTGCTCCATGTGGCCAGCGCCACTATTGGCCTGAGTCCCTGCCTGCTTACTGCTGTGTCCTACGTACTCATCATCTCTGCCATCCTTAGGATTCCCTCTGCTCAGGGCAGGAGCAAGGCCTTTTCTACCTGTGCATCCCACCTCACTGTGGTGATTATCTTCTTTGGAACAGCCAACTTTAACTATGATAGACCAAATGTAGGCTACAACCTGGATATGGACATCCTGGTCTCTGTGCTCTTCTGTGTTGGGACTCCCATGTTTAACCCCATCATCTATAGTCTGAGAAACAAGGAGATCAAAGGTGTCCTGAGGAAGCTGGCTAAAGAATGCTGGTTCTCTAGTGAGATCAGTGGTTAAACAGTTTCATTCTGGAAAATTTCTTAATTGGAGAAAAAATTTAGTATTCCAGCTACAATTTAAACAGCACTCTTTTTATATATGATCTCTTGACAACTGTGATGACTGATTCCATCAGGACAAATAGGTACAACTGTGCTGAGCATGTCACACACTGTGATCCTAAATACTGTGTGTTCTCCAATCCACTGATAACTTAGAGCATTTTGAAACATCCTAGATAAACCCCAGTATACATTAGCAGTCACTGCCCATATCCTCCCAAATTTGAAACACTAGAAAACCACTATTCTGCTTCCTGGGTCCATAGATATCCTTATTCTGGATGTCTCATATAAATAAAATTCTACAACATGCGCCTTTTGTGTCTGGCTTCTTGGGAAGTTCATACATATACCATGTTATACTTCATTCCTTCTTCTCATTGGATGATTTCCATTTTACAGATATACCACATTTTACTTACTGACTCAATAGACATTTTAGTCATTCTCACTTTTTACTATTATGAATAATGCTGCTATGAACACTCATGTTCGAGTTTTAGGGGAAATATTTGTCAGAGTCTATAGTTTTGAGTGGTATTGCTGGATCACATGATAAACTTTAAAAGGACTGTTAAATTTTTTCAAAGTAGAGGCACTATTTTACATTATCAAGGGCAGTGTATGTGGGTTCTAATTTCTCCACATCCTGACCGACACGTTATGTCCTTTTTTTATAGCCATCCTAGTATGATTTGCACTTCCCAGATGCCTAATGATTCTAAGATGTTTAATAAGCAACATTACTACTTCACAGGCAAGTTTGGCCTCGGAGTACAAAATGAAGTAGGGAAAAGGGTAACAGAGTTTTTCCAGGAGAACGCACTGGTCATAGCAAACACCCTCTTTCAACAACACAAGAGATGACTCCACATGAACATCACCAGATGGTCAATACTGAAATCAGATTGATTCTATTCTTTGCAGCTGAAGATGGAGAAACCCTATACAGTCAACAAAAGCAAGACCAGAAGCTGACTGTGGCTCAGATCATGAATTCTTTATCGCAAAATTCAGACTTAAATTGAAGAAAGTAGGGGAAACCACTAACCATTCAGGTATGACCTAAATCAAATCCCTTACCATTATACAGTGGATGTGACAAATAGTTTTAAGGGATTAGATCTGATAGAGTGCCTAAAGAATTATGGACAGAGGTTTGTAACATTGTACAGGAGGCGCTGATCAAAACCATCCCCAAGAAAAAGAAACGCAAAAGGGCAAAATAGTTGTCTGAGGGAGTCTTACAAATAAGAGAGAAAAGAAGTGAAAGGCAAAGGCAAAAAGGAAAGAAATACTCATCTGAATGCAGAGTTCCAAAGAATAGCAAGGAGAGACAAGAAAGCCTTCCTAAGTGATCAGTACAAAGAAATAGAGGAAAACAATAGAATGGGAAAGACTAGAGATTTCTTCAAGAAAATTAGAGACACCAAGGAACTATTTCAGGCAAAGATGGACACAGTAAAGGACAGAAATGGCATGGACCTAACAGAAGCAGAAGATATTAAAAGGTGGCAAGAATACACAGAAGAACTATACAAAAAAGATCTCCATGACCCAGATAACCACAGTGGTCTGATCACTCACCTAGAATCAGACATCCTGGGCTCTGAAGTCAAGTGGGCCTTACTTGAAGCATCACTACAAACAAACCTGGTGGAAGTGATGGAATTCCAGCTGAGCTATTTCGGATCCTAAAAGATGATGCTGTCAAAATGCTGCACTCAGTATGCCAGCAAGTTTGGAAAACTCAGCAGTGGCCACAGGACTGGAAAGGGTCAGTTTTCATTCCAATCCCAAGATTGGAAAGGCAATGCCAAAGAATGTCCAAACTACCACACAGTTGCACTCATCTCACACACCAGCAAAGTAATGCTCAAAATTTTCCAATTTAGGCTTCAACAGTACGTGAACCACGAAATTTCAGATGTTCAAGCTGGATTTAGAAAAGGCAGAGGAACCAGATATCAAATTGCCAACATCCGTTGGATCATCAAAAAGGCAAGAGAATTTCAGAAAAACACTTATTTCTGCTTCATTGACTACACCAAAGCCTTTGACTGTGTGGATCACAATAAACTATGGAAAATTCTTCAAGAGATGGGAATACCAGACCACCTCACCTGCCTCCTGAGAACTCTGTATGCAGGTCAAGAAGTAACAGTTAGAACTGGACATGTAACAACAGACTGGTTCCAAATTGGGAAAGGGTTACATCAAGGATGTTTATTGTCACCCTGCTTATTTAACTTATATGCAGAGTATATCATGCAAAATATCAGGCTGGATGAAGCACAAGCTGGAACGAAGATTGCCAGGAAAAATATTAATAACCTAATACATAGAGATAACACCATCCTAATGGCAGAAAGTGAAGAAGAACTAAAGAGCCTCTTGATGAAAGTGAAAGAAAAGAGTGAAGAAGTTGGCTTAAAATCCAACATTCAGAAAACTAAGGTCATGGCATCTGGTCCCATCACTTCATGGCAAATAGGGAAACAATGGAAGCATTGACAGACTTTATTTTCTTGGGCTTCAAAATCACTGAAGATGGTGACTGCAGCCATGTAATTAAAAGATACTTGCTCCTTGGAATAAAAGCTATGATAAACCTAGACAGTGTATTAAAAAGCAGAGACATTACTTTGCTGCGAAGGTCCATCTAGTCAAAGCTATGGCTTTTCCAGTATTCATATGGATGTGAGAGTTGGACCATCAAGAAGGCTGAGCACCAAAGAAGAGATGCTTTTGAACTGTGGTGTCAGAGAAGACTGTTGAGAGTCCCTTGGACTGCAAGGAGATCAAATCAGTCAATCCTAAATGAAATCAACTCTGAATGTTCATTGGAAGGACTGATGCTGAAGCTCCAATACTTTGGCCACCTGGTCCGAAGAGCTGACTCATTGGAAAAGACCCTGATTCTGGGAAAGATTGGAGGCAGGAGGAGAAGGGGATGACAAAGAGTGAAATGGTTGGATGGCATCACCTACTCGATGATATGAGTCTGAGCAAGCTGTGGGAGTTGGTGATGGACAGGGAAGCCTGGCATGCTTCAGTCCATGGAGTCACAAAGAGTCGGACATGACTGAATTGAACTACTTCATGTGTAGAAAAACTTACCTTGCTAAGGAAGTTTTTGAGCTATAGATACTTTTTACTCTAATTTTGGTGAGGCAAAATACTGCAAGATTTTCAGACTTTGAGTCTTTATCCTATCCGTGCCCTACAGGGGTGTTTGATGACTCTGACTTATTCTTTTTTAGAACCCAAATCTACAGTGTCATGACCAGGTCATGAGCAATGGCATAACGATACCTCAGGGGACATGAAGATATAAGGATGCAAGTTAGTTGAGAGCAACCAGAGACAGTCCTTTCAGGTAGCCATCCAATAGCCACCTAATCCCACCAAACAGTTTACCAGCTTTGCCCCTAATGTGCCCACCAATACTCTAGAAACAGTCAGGAGGCCATAAAAACTTGCCACCAGCCAATTCAGGAGACTTTCCCTATTTCAGTAGGTCCACACCTCAGACTACCCTGTACTAAAGGTTTTTAGCAGCCACTGGATTCATTAACTGCTCATAAATATTCAATGAATACATACATCTAATTATAAATGACTGAATTATGGGAAGAACATGCACAGTAGAGCATCTTGTTATAGAACCTGTAGCTGTCATAGCTCAGTCGGTGAAGAATCTGCCAGCAATGCAGATCTGGGTTCGGTTCCTGGGTCAGAAAGATCCCCTGGAGAAGAAAAAAGGCAACCCACTCCAGTGTTCTCGCCTGGAGAATCCCATGGACAAAGGAATCTGGCAGGCTACAGTCCATGGGGTCACAAGAGTAGGATACAACTTAGTGACTAAACCACCACCAGCTGTCAATCAAGGCTGTCAGTCAATGACACTCCTTACCCCACAGATTATACAAACAACCCTGCCTTAAAAACCGTGTACCCTAGCCCTCCAGGGCCATTGCCTCCCTTGGTATGGCCCACTTCTCTCTTGAGGTGTTCTCTCTGTTCTTTCTTCATGTGTGCTCAGTCCTGTCCAACTCTTTGCCACCTGTTCTTTCTTTCCTTACTGTTAATAAGCTTTCTTGCAATGGGTAAGACCTTGACTCTTCTTGCATCCTTACCAAGAACTAAGGCCTGCAGGAGGGTCTCCAGACCCTCCTTCCACTAACAGAAGGAAGGATGCATCCTGCTTAGGTGAGCAGACCTAACTGGGAGTGCTTAGCACCAAGAGAGGAGAAGGCAATGGCAACCCACTCCAGTACTCTTGCCTGGAAAATCCCATGGGCGGAGGAGCTTGGTAGGCTGCAGTCCATGGGGTCGCTGGGAGTTGGACACGAGTGAGTGACTTCCCTTTCACTTTTCACTTTCATGCATTGGAGAAGGAAATGGCAACCCACTCCAGTGTTCTTGCCTGGAGAATCCCAGGGACGGGGGAGCCTGGTGTGCTGCTGACTAATGGGGTCACACAGAGTCAGACACAACTGAAGCGACTTAGCAGCAGCAGCAGCAAGAAAACAGATAGGTTGCTAAAACAGTAGCTCCAGATACACACTCAACAGGCAGATCATGCAGCATGAGGAGTCCAATCTAAGGGGGAAACTCCCCATACTGTTGGAATCCAAACAAATATAAGCCCACGGGAGGATAAGCCAGTATCATAGGCTTCTGCCAGCCATGACTTCTTAATAGAAATCTAGTATTGAACTTCACTTAAAAATATCCCAGCTAAGAACAAGATGGCAGAGGAGTAGGTGAACGTGGAATATCTCTCTCTCCACAGATACATCAGGAATATGCCTTCAGACACAGAAGCGCGTGCAGAACACTAGCTAAGAGCAGACAGGATTACCTGACCAGCACAAAAGAATATATAGATCCAGGCAAAACTCGGTAGGATGAAGGAACTAGGGGGGAAAACGGGAGTGTTAGTAGGACTGCACCTGCCCTTGGTGGGTCTGATCCCCACACTGGGGCAACTGTCAGAGTCAGAAGAGAAACATTTAAGGCTGAAAGGGAAACAGCTGATCTGTGGCGGCCTAAATGGAATGAGAATCAGACAGTCCTTGCCAAAGCCATACATACCCTAGAGAGCGCAGTGGCTGAGCGGTGTTTAGGGATTATGGAGTAATCCCAGGGGCAGGCTGCTGTTGACTGTGGAGAGACTGATCAAGGGGATGTGAGAGAGGAGGTTGTGATGGGAAATGCCTGTGAAGGAAAGCCAGGCAACAATGGGAGCAGGGCGATGCTGCTGAGTCACCCGTAGTGGGTGGAGCCATCACCGTAGCCTCTCCCCTCATGCACCCCCCATGGCATTGGCAGCTGAACAACAGAGAGGCTGGCCCATCAAACACCTGACACACTGAACTACAGGGTAGGACCCCAGGCTGGGGGTCCCTCTGTGGGCCTGATGTGCGGAAAAACAGAGAAGGACCCCTGGAAGGAAGCCCTCTAAGTGGGCGGGGCTTCAGAGAAAGACTGCCCAAAGAGGCCTTCTGATCACCAGCTACAAGAAGCTCAAAAAAAGAGACTCTGATAGGGCCATAACTCCTGAGGCAGAGGCAATCCGTGTCCCTGCACACCTGCTGCCAGGGTCCCCACAAGCCAAGCAGTTGTGCTACCTTCATCCTCAGCTCTCGCTGGAGCAGAGCTGTCACAGGCAAAAAAAAAGTCTTGTGCATATGCACACAGGGTTGCTTTGGTAGTATCTGACTCTGAGACCCTGGGGGCTGTGGCTTGCCAGGCTTCTCTGTCAGGGAATGGGGTTCTCCAAGCAAGAATACTGGAGCGTATTGGCCAATACTCGTTGCCATACCCTTATCAGTTCAGTTCAGTCGCTCAGTCGTGTCCGACTCTTTGCGACCCCATAAATTGCCGCACACCAGGCCTCCCTGTCCATCACCAACTCCCGGAGTTCACCCAAACTCCTGTCCATCGAGTCAGTGATGCCATCCAGCTGTCTCATCCTCTGTCGTCCCCTTCTCCTTCTGCCCCCAATCCCTCCCCGCATCAGAGTCTTTTCCAAAGAGTCAACTCTTCACATGAGGTGGCCATACCCTTATAGAGCACTATGTTTCCTACTGCCCTACATGCAAACTCCTCTGAGTACCTGGTGCTGCCAGAACCCCTGAGACTCAAGCAGCTGCACCACCTCCATACCTGGCCCTCACATGAGCAAACCCAAGTCCTCCAGGGCAGCCTCAGGAGCAAATCCCAGTGGACGACCCATATCCAGAGGTGGAAATAAAACCATAATTGAAACCCAGGGACAGTGTGACTAAGGAAGAAGATCCAAAACCCTCCCAACCAGCTGCACAGGCTGCAGATTAAATCCACATGATCAACTAGGCAGACTCTGTGTCTGTGGAATATATAAAAGGTCATTAAGAGCTCCCACAAAAGAAAATGCACTAGTTCTGATAGCTGTGGCTATTGGAGGCAAGAACACAGAGGAGTAGGAGCAGATTAGAATCTGAGCTGCCCCCACAGCAGGTCCAGAGATAACACAGTGTTAGAGTGAATCCTAGGGAGGTGAGGCGGACTGTGACTCCCAGCGAGGGAAAGAACTCTGACAGCAGCGACTCAAGAGAAACATTTATTATTCTTATGTTTTGACTTGTTCTGTAGATTCTTTTGGACGTTTTTTTCTTTCTCCTTTTTCCTCTTTCCCCTCCTGTTGTAGTTGTCAATTTTATTGGCACTATGAAGTCTAACTTAGCTTTTGAGCTTTTATTTTTTTTTCTCAGTCACATATTTTGTTGTTGTTATAAACCTCTGCCTCTTTATTGGGCATTTGCAGTACTGGGGAGGGTTTTTATCTCTTTTTTTAATTTTAATTTTTTAAACCTATTATCATTTTTCTATATTTATTCCTTTGTTTGCTTTTCCTACTGTTCCTTTTCCCTTGCAGTTAATCTTTAATATATATAAATCTTCTTTATCTACTATTTTACTTTGCTTATCTATTCTTTCTTTCCTTTCTTTCCTTTAGTCTCAACATATTTGTTACTTTTATTTTCATTGCTTTATACCCCAATTGGCACCTTGCTTTAGTTTGGTTTTCCAGTTTGTTCTTTAGTTAGTTTTGTTCTGGTAGACATAATTTTTGGTTCCCTTTGTTCACCAGGTCAATCTATTGTACTTTATTTTTGTTGTACTGTTTTGATTTTGCTTATGGGTGTATATGTAGATGTGTATATTCAGTCACACTTTTTATTGTTGTTATACACCTCTGCCTCCACATTGGGCCTTTGCAGTTCTGTGTTTTCCTTTTTTATCCTTTTCTCTTTCGTCTTCCATTTTTCTCTATTTTATAATTTTAATTTTCTTAAACCTGTTATTTTTGTCTACATTTACTCCTTTGTTTGCCTTTCCTACTGCTCTTTTCCCCTTGCAGCTTTAATCTTCAATCTATATAAATTTTATTCATCTACCTCTATTTAACTTTGCATAGCTATTCTTTCTTTTCTTTCTTTCCTTTCCTCTCAACATATTTGTTAGTTTCTTTTTTTCATTGCTTTATACCCCAGTTGGCACCTTGCTTTTGCTTTCCAGCTTTTGCTTTAGTTAGTTTTGTTCTTAACTGGTAAATATAATTTTTGATTTCCTTTGTTCACCAGGTCAATCTATTATACTTTATTTTTATTGGACTGCTTTGACTTTTCTCATGGGTGTATATGTATATGTGTATATTCCATTATTTTCATTATTATTTGCCTGATTTTGTAACTGCCATTTGTCTGGGGTTCATCTTTGATTTCCTGTTTTTGGATATTTGTTTTAATCTTACTTAATGCCATAACAAACCACTTGTGGAATCTTCATTCCTGACCAGAGATCAAGCCCTGAGCCTTTGAAGTGGGAGCACTGACTCCAAGACCCTAGACTACCAGAGAACTAACCTTAGAGGGTATCAAATAATGAGAACTCACACAAAAGAAACCACTGTAATACAAGACCCGGCATCATCCAACCACCAATAGCACCCTGTACAGGACACCTCATCTAAACAAACAAAACAAAAATACAAACCAAATCATCAGCAGACAGGATTACCATCTCACTCAGCCTTGCCCATCAGAGGAAAAAGTGAAAGTGAAGTCACTCAGTCACTCAGAGAGACCCCATGAAAAACAAACAAACAAAAACTCAGCACAAATCTCACCCTATAAGAAGCTTACACAAACTAATGGACCAACCTTATAAGGCAGAAACCAAAAGGAAGAAAGAATTCAACCTTGAAGCCTGGGAAAAGGAGACCTGAAACACAATAAGTTAAAAAAAAAAAAAGAAAATGCAGATAAATACTACACGAATGAAGGAACAAACTAGAAACACAGAAGTCCAAATAAATGAAGAGGAAATAGGCAAACTACCTGATAAAGAATTCAGAATAATGATAGTAAAGATGATCAAAAACCTTGAAAGCAAAATGGAGAAAATGCAAGAATCAATTAACAAAGACCTAGAAGAATTAAAGAACAAACATGCTAAGACAAACAACAAAATTAATGAAATTAAAAATACTCTAGAAGGGACCAATAGCAGAATATCTGAAGCAGAAGAATGAATCAATGAGCTGGAAGATAAAATCATGGAAATAACTTCTGTAGAGCAGAATAAAGCAAAAAGAATGAAAAGAATTGAGGATAGTCTCAGAGACCTCTGGGACAATATCAAATGCACCAACATTCAAATAATAGGGGTCCCAGAAGAAAAAGAGAAAAAGAAAGGGTATGAGAAAATTTTTGAAGAGATTATAGTTGAAAATTTCCCCAATATGGAAAAGGAAATTGTCAATCAAGTCCAAGAGACACAAAGAGTCCCATACAGGATAAACCCAAGGAGAAACACACCGCGACACATACTAATCAAACTAACAACTACTAAGCAAAAGTGAAGTGAAGTCGCTCAGTCGTGTCCAACTCTTAGTGACCCCATGGACTGTAGCCTATCAGGCTCCTCCGTCCATGGGATTTTCCAGGCAAGAGTGCTGGAGTGGATTGCCATTTCCTTCTCCAGGGGATCTTCCCAACCCAGGAATCAAACCCAGGTCTCCCGCATTGCAGGCAGATGCTTTACAAGCAGCAAGGGAGAAGCAACAAGTAACATACAAGGGAAACTCCACATGCTAAACAGCTGATCTTTCAGCAAAAACTCTGCAGGCCAGAAGGAAATGGCAGGATATATTTAAAGTACTGGAAGGGAAAAATCTACCACCAAGATTACTGTACCCAGCAAATATCTCATTCAAAACTGATGGAGAAATCAAAAGCTTTTCAGACAAGTAAAAGTTAAGAGAATTTAGTACCACCAAACCAGCTTTACAACAAATGTTAAGCAGTCTTACATAGTCAAGAAACACAAAAGAAAAAAGATCTACAAAATCAACACCAAACAATTAAGAAAATGGCAATAGTAACATATATATCAATAATTAATTTAAATGTAAATGGATTAAATGCTCCAAACAAAAGACACAGACTGGCTGACTGGATACAAAAACAAGACCCATATATATGTTGTCTACAAGAAACCCACTTTAGACATCAAGACACATATAAACTGAAAGTGAGAGGATGGAAAAATATATTCCACGCAAATGGGAAGCAAAAGAAAGCTGGAGTAGCAATCCTCATATCAGACAAAATAGACCTTAAAATAAAGACGATTACAAGAGATAAAGAAGGACACTACATAACGATCAAGGGATCAATCCACGAGGAAGCTATAACAATTGTAAATATCCATGCACCCAACATAGAAGCACCTTAATACATAAGACAAACACTAACAGACATGAAAGGAGAAATTGACAGTAACACAATAATAGTAGGAGACTTTAACACCCCACTCACACCAATGGACAGATCATCAAAACAGAAAATTAATAAGGAGACACAAGTCTTAAATGATACATTAGATAAGATGGATCTCATTGACGTCTTCAGGACATTCCATCCAAATGCAGAAGAATACACCTTCTTCTCAAGTGCACATGGAACATTCCCCAGGATAGACCACATTTTGGGTCACAAATCAAACCTCAGTAAATTTAAGAAAATTGAAATCATATCTAGCATCTTCTCTAACCACAATGCTATGAGACTAGACATCAATTACAAATTTAAAAAACAAAAACTGTAAGAAACACAAACACATGGAGATTAAACAATACATGTCTAAATAACCAACAGATTACTGAAGAAATCAAAAGGGAAATCAAAAAATTTCTAGGAACAAATGACAATGAAAACACGACAACTCAAAACTTATGGATACAGCAAAAGCAGTCCTAAGAGGGAAGTTTATAGCAATACAATCCTACCTCAAGAAATAAGAAAAACATCAAATAGACAGCCTAACTTTACACCTAAAACAACTTGGAAAAGAACAACAACAACAAATTAGTAGAAGGGAAAAAACAATAAAGATCCAAGCAGAAATAAATGAAAAAGAAATGAAAGAAACAATAGCAAAGATTAATAAAACTAAAAGCTGGGGTTTTGAGAAGATAAACAAAATTGATAAACCTCTAGTCAGAAAAAAAGAGAGAAGAATCAAATCAACAAAATTAAAAATGAAAAAGGAGAGGTTACAACAGACAATGCAGAAATACAAAGGATGATAAGAGACTATTATGAACAACCACATGACAATGAAACGGATAACCTGGAAGAAATGGCAGATTCTGAGAAACAGTCAAGCTTCCAAGACTGAACCAGAAGAAACAGAAATTATGAACAACCCAATTACAAGAACTGAACTTGAAGCTGTGATCAAAAATCTCCCAAAAAACAAAAGCCCAGGACCAGATGCTTCACAGGAGAAGCCTATCAAACATTTAGAAAAGAGGTAATGCCTACCCTTCTAAAACTCTTTCAAAAAATTGCAGAGAAAGGAACAGTTTCAAACTAATTCTACAAGGCAACCATCACCCTGATACCAAAATCAGACAAAGACAACACACAAAATGAAAACTACAGGCTAATATTACTAATGAACATAGATGCAAAAATTCTCAACAAAATTTTTGCAAACAGAATTCAGCAACACATCAAAAAGCTCATACACCATGATCAAGTTGGGTTTATGCCAGGAATGCAAGGATTCTTCAATATATGCAAATCAATCAATGTGATATACCATATTAACAAATTGAAGGATAAAAGCCATATGATAATCTCAATAGATGCAGAAAAAGCCTTTGACAAAATTTAGCACTGATTTATGATTAAAACTCTTCAAAAAAAATGGGCATAGAAGGAACCTACCTCAACATAGTAAAGGACATATATGATAACCCTACAGCAAATGTTATTCTCAATGCTGAGAAACTGAAAGCATTCCCCCTAAGATCAGGAACAAGACAAGGGTGTCCACTTTCACCACTATTATTCAACATAGTTCTGGGACAGCAGACAGCAATCAGAGAAGAAAAATAAAAGGAATGCAGATCAGAAAAGAAGTAAAGCTCTCACTGTTTGCAGATGACATGATACTGTACATAGAAAACCCTAAAGATAGTATCAGAAAATTACTAGAGCTAATCAGTGAAGTTAGCAAAGTTGTAGGATACAAAATCAATACACAGAAATCACTTGCATTTCTATACGCTAACAATGAAAAATCAAAAAGAGAAACTAAGGAATCAATCCCATTCACCATTGCAACAAAAAGAATTAAATATCCAGGAATAAACTTACCTTAGGAAACAAAAGAACTGTACACAGAAAATTATAAGATACTGATGAAAGAAATCAAAGATGACATAAAACAGATGGAGAGATATTCCATGTTCCTGCGTGGGAAGAATCAATATTATGGAAATGACTATACTACCAAAGACAAACTACAGAATCAATGTGAACCCTAATCAAATTACCAATGGCATTTTTCACAGAACTAGAACAAAAAATTTCACAATTCATATGGAAACAAAAAGACCCCAAATAGCCAAAGCAGTCTTGAGAAAGAAGAATGGAGCTGGAGGAATCAACCTTCCTAACTTCAGATTATACTACAAAGCTACAGTCATCAAGACAGTATGGTACTGGCACAAAAACAGAAATATAAACCAATGAAACAAGATAGAAAGCCCAGAAATAAACCCATGCACCTATGCTGCTGCTGCTGCTGCTGCTAAGTCACTTCAGTCGTGTCTGACTCTGTGCGACCCCAGAGATGGCAGCCCACCAGCCTCCCCTGTCCCTGGGATTCTCAAGGCAAGAACACTGGAGTGGGTTGCCATTTCCATGCACCTATAGGTACCTTATTTTTGATAAAGGAGGCAAGAATATATAATGGGGCAAAGACAGCCTCTTCAATAAATGATGCTGGGAAAACTGGACAGCTACATATAAAAGAATGAAATTAAAACACTTCCTAACACCATACACGAAGATAAACTCAAAATGGATTAAAGACCTAAATGTAAGACCAGAAACTCTTGGAAGAAAACATAGGCAGAACACTCGATGACATAAATCAAAGGAATATCCTCTATGACCCACCTCCTAAAGTAACGGAAATAAAAACAAAAGTAAACAAGTGGGACCTGATTAAACGTAAAAGCTTTTGCATAGCAAAGGAAACTATAAAGCAAGGTGAAAAGACAACCCTTAGAATTGGAGAAAATAATAGCAAATGAAACAACTGACAAAGGATTAACTTCCAAAATATACAAGCAGCTCATATAACTCAATACCAGGAAAACAAACAATCCAATCAAAAAGTGGGGAAAGACCTAAACAGACATTTTTCCAAAGACAACATACAGATGGCTAACAAACACATGAAAAGATGCTCAACATCACTCATTATTAGAGAAATGCAAATCAAAACCACAATGAGATATCACCTCACACCAGTCAGAATGGCCATCATCAAAAAGTCTACAAACAATAAAGGCTAGAGAGGGTGTGGAGTAAAGGAAATGCTCTTGCACTGTTGGTGGGAATTTAAACTGATATAGCCACTATGAAAGACAGTATGGAGATTCCTTAAAAAACTAGGAATAAAACCACCATATGACCCAGCAATCCCACTCCTAGGCATATACCCTGAGGAAACCAGGGTTGAAAAATACACATGTATCCCATTGTTCATTTCAGCACTATTTACAATAGCTAGAACATGGAAGCAACCTAGATGCCCATTGACAACTGAATGGATAAAGAAGTTGTGGTACCTAAACACAATGGGATATTACTCAACCATAAAAAGGAATACATTTGAGCCAGTTCTGATGAGGTGGATGAACCTAGAACCTATTACACAAAGTGAAGTGAGTCCAAAAGAGAAAGAGAAAGATTGTATTCTCATGAACATATATGAATCTAGAAAAATGGTTCTGAAGAATTTACTTACAGGGCAGCAATGGAGAAACAGACATAGAGAATAGACTTATGGACATGGGGAGAGGGGAGGAGAGGGTGAGATGTATGGAAACAGCAACATGGAAATTTACATTACCATATGTAAAATAGATAGCCAACAGGAATTTTCTGTATGGCTCAGGAAACTCAAACAGGGGCTCTGTATCAACCTAGAGGGATGGGAAGGGGAGAGAGATGGAAAGGAGGTTCACAAGGGAGGGGATATATGTATACCTATGGCTGATTCATTTTGAGGCTTGACAGAAAATAACAAAATTCTGTAAAGCAATTATCCTTCAATTAAAAAATAAATTTAAAAAAATTAAGTTTAAAAACTTTCCCAAAAAGAGATAGGAAGTTGATCTCATCTTTGCATGCTGGGAGTAGATGAGTGTCATAACTTTAATGAATCCACTGGAGAATTAATTGCTCTTAATTTCTCCAGTTTCTAGTCAGGCTTTTACCTTTGAGCTGTGTTTGCACTCTGAAGAGTCCCAGAACAGCTGCTTAGAGAGTGATGACATGGGTAATCCCAAAAGGTCAGTCCACAGGCATTTACAAATGTTCATTCCAGAAAAATGAATTCTAGACAGACCAAAGAAGGACTTTGAACTCTTGCATTAGGCAATGGGCATACTCAAGACACACCTTATGATGCACAGCAGTCAACAAACCTGTTTTACAAAGTGTCCTTTTCACTCTGGGAACTACAGTGAGAGCCGCAAGCCCTGCCACCAAAACCAGAAATCCAAGGCTTTGGGCAACAGTCAGTGGTAAGTAGTTCATGTACTATCACAATCGAGAAAAACTGCCCATTGTCAGAATATACCTACCTCTTCAGAGATTATAAAATATGGGGTATATTTTCATGATCATTTTGATAGCATTTAGGTAATTATAGGAGATGGCAATGGCAACCCACTCTTGCCTGGAAAGTCCCATGGACGGAGGAGCCTGGTAGGCTGCAGTCCATGGCGTCGCAAAGAGTCGGACACAACTGAGCGACTTCACTTTCACTTTTCACTTTCATGCATTGGAGAAGGAAATGGCAACCGACTCCAGTGTTCTTGCCTGGAGAATCCCAAGGACAGGGGAGCCTGGTGAGCTGCCATCTATGGGGTCACACAGAGTCGGACACGACTGAAGTGACTTAGTAGGTAATTATATTTTAAAACATTTTTTTCTGTGCATATCTCAATTTTCAACAATAGCACTTATAGAATCAGAGTAGAATTATTTCATGGATTATCTATTCTAAAACCTGATAGATGTTTGAATTCCTTAAGTGAAATAATAGGAGTGGAAAATTTGCTTATAGTAAATAAGATAGAATGCAAAGTATTATTCCTCTATTTTTGACAAGCAGGACAGAAAGGAACAATTTTCAGGGAGGAAACACAGGGACACATTTATCCTATGATATATTACAATGTGACAACTGGTACACACAAAATATTTGTTTAAATTAATATAATTAAATTTCCATAATGCATA
The DNA here is from genome assembly GCF_032405125.1 of Capricornis sumatraensis. Classification (NCBI taxonomy): domain Eukaryota; kingdom Metazoa; phylum Chordata; class Mammalia; order Artiodactyla; family Bovidae; genus Capricornis; species Capricornis sumatraensis. The sequence goes on along the minus strand of NC_091070.1, from coordinate 123,533,609 downwards.
CTTGGAAAAATTTTTATTCAGTAACTAGAGGTTCTTACCTTTATGTTGCAACACACTGATGTCTGGGAGATGTGCTGCAAGCAACTTATTAACTGTAATAAAGCCTTGAAATTGAACCATTTACTTCCCCTACTGTCCTTTTTTTTTTTGCAAAAGAAATCTCATAGATTCAGAGTTATTCCTTGATAATTTCATTCTCACTTTTTTGTCATTAAGATGATTTATTGATTGGGATAAAAAGAAGAGTTTCTGCTCTCTGTTGGAAACTGAGCCATAGCCACCACACGGCCCCCATTGGAACCATTGCTTTTATGGGAAAGGAGAACACGAAGACCGCCACAGGCCAAGGGGCTGTGGTGCCACATTTATGTCCCCGCATAGCGTTAATTTTCTTAGGCCAGAAAGCTGTTTGCACCAGAATCACTGGGACAGAAATGTCCTCTTGATTTGGCTCCTTCTTGATCTCTTCTTTCTCTCTGTGCATGACCACAGTACTGGATTTTATATTTTTCCTTTTCCACCGATTTTAACCGCAGTTGTTTGTAAGCAGTCTTTGTACCCACCATCCCCCCCCAACCAAGGCTTGGTTCCCCTTCCAGCTTCAGCAGGCAAGGGGATCAACTGCCACTGGGAATATGAGGTTCCATGATGGTGGGTCAAGGACCTTAGGCTACCTCTCCTGGAGAGGTCATCAGTGGAGGCCAGCCTTTCTCCACCCTGACAATCGCATTTATGAGAAGGAAGTCAGATTTTAACAGTGGCTCTGTGCTGTCCATGAGATAGGTTGGTGGACAGGTGCAATTTCCTGTTGGATCCCTGTAGAGTCACCCTTTTCTCAAACCTAAGACTAAATGCACTGGTTAAGAAATGACCATCTAGATCACATTTGAAGCAGAGATGTATGTTGAGAAATCCTTGCCAGATAAACACTTCGTGCTCTCATGCTTGGGTTGCCAAGGGGTAAGGATAATTGGGTGGAAAAGTAAGTAGTCAATTATTTGAGTCTTTTTATTTGAAGAATTGTAAGAAATTGGTCTGACTGATATTATCATTAATGTTGGGTTTTTTTCATACTTTTAAATCTGATTTGACTGAATTCTCATGAAATTTTTAAAGTGTAGATATTTCCCCTCTTTGGTTCTCTCTCTCATTCCATGGAATGTTCTAGCAGGACAGAAAACTGGAAAGATTGTAGCCTTCAAAGTCAGATGGTGTTTGCATTAAATTCCAGGCTCTAGTTTAGTAACTGAATGACCTTAAGTATCAGTTTCCTCGTTTGCAAATCCTAATGCTTTCTAAATACAATTGCTGTGGTTGATACATGAGATTATGTGTACAAAGCACCCTGGTACATCATAAATACTCCATAAACAGTAGCTACTATTATATTTGGGGCTACTGTTATTAACAATTATAGGACTTTGGGTAAAACTATGAAAAGGAAGCTGGAATTATTTATACCCTGGCTTCTTTTATATGGTCAATTATACATAAACAAAGAACTAGAAGGACATATGTAAAACTGTTAACAATGGTGTGGGCAGAGGGTTGTGTGAAGGTGAAGACATCCCATTTAAATCTTATGTGCTTTTGACTTATGTAGAATTTTTCAGAGGGTATGGGTTACATTTGAAATTTAAAGTTCTGTAATTTCCTGTTTGAAAAATGTAATGACTGGACTCCCTGTACATTTCTTTGCAATTTCCTGTGTATCTATAATTGTTACACAATAGAAAATTTGAAATCTTTAAGATAAATAATAGAAAATAATGGACATATATATTACTAACATATTTTATTATGTAATATTGGAGCCAAGGAGGCTTTCAGTCATTGTAAAATCTTTACCAAACTGAAAAGATGTTCATAAATGCTAAAAGGGAATTTTCCTAGATAGGTGAATACTAGGGAGTGCACTGATATATTGGGCTTGACCTAGTCATATTAAATATGAAATTTTCGTCGATTCATGGGGTTGCAAAGAGTCAGACACGACTGAGCAACTGAACTGAACTGAATCATGCCATGTTTTCAGATATGTGATGATGATTTTGTGAAATAAGAAGCTACAACGTTTTTAAAAAATGGATATAAGGTCTTGATATTCATACATGTCATTTAAGCAGAGAGGTGAAGTTTCAGTTCAATAAGCCAAGTGGATTATCATGAAATGCTTGGAATGAATCAAGTAAGTAAAGTTGTGAGCAGATCCTGAATATTCATATGTTAACATGGGGAAGGAGTGCTGCTCAGTGGTCAAAGCTGAAGCTCTGAATTCAGACTACTAGTATGATCTCTTGAAAGCCTTAGTTTTCTCGGCAAAAATGGGGTTAATAATAGAATTAACACTTTCAAGTTGCTTTGAGAATTAATGAGCTAAAGCATGAAGAATGCCTGACATATAGCACATGCTCAACAAGTGTTAAATGAGAAGAGCAGTGATCGTATTTGAAATGTGTGCAAATGAATAGGAAATGCTGTGCCCTGTTTTGGAGTAGCCTTGACTGGTGAGTCACAAACTTGGTAGAAAGGTTTCTAAAATTAAGCAGGTGGCAACAACTAGGTCATCTTTATATCATCACTATAGGTTGCTTGAGATTAGAGAGACCTTACAGGTATATCAGTTTGGGTCTTTGTTTTGGAAATAAGGAAAAAGAAGCCTTAGTCATGCTCTGAAAGTGTCAGTTGCTAGTCGTGTCTGATTCTGTGACTCCATGGACTGTTTGCAACTGCCAGGTTCCTCTGTCCACGGATCAGGCAAGAATACTGGACTGGGTTGCCATTCCCTTCTCCAGGGGATCTTCCCAATTCAGGGATTGAACCTGGGTCTCCTGCATTGCAGGCAGATTCTTTACTATCTGAGCCACCTGGGAAGCCTTAGTCATGCTCTGCTGCTGCTGCTGCTGCTAAGTCGCTTCAGTCGTGTCCGACTCTGTGTGACCCCATAGACGGCAGCCCACCAGGCTCCCCTGTCCCTGGGATTCTCCAGGCAAGAACACTGGAGTGGGTTGCCATTGCCTTCTCCAATGGGTGAAAGTGAAAAGTGAAAGTGAAGTCGCTCACTCGTGTCCGACTCTTCGCGACCCCATGGACGGCAGCCTACCAGGCTCCTCCATCCATGGGATTTTCCAGGCAAGAGTACTGGAGTGGGGTGCCATCACCTTCTCCAGTCATGCTCTAAAGAGAAGCAAGCCTATAGGTTTACTCTCTCTGTCTTTAAAGGGATGTATGACTTGGAACAAACATGCGAGGAACAAAACGAAGCAATTCAGGAGGAAATAATCAACTTTGGGCACTCAACCTCCATGCCTTTGCTTCCCGGCACTCCCTGCCCCAAATGACCATTTTCAAAGCTCCACCTGCTTAAATCCTTTAGGGCCCATGACAATGCCAGTTCTTTGAAGAAATTTTCGCTGTCTACTTCCACATATGTTCTTTATAGCCCTTTTTACCTTATCAAACATTTATTAACTGCATACTCTATGAGTGATCCCTAACTAGTTTTTAGCACAGAGTTGAAAAGCCCAGACCATAACCTCAAGGAGCTCATGTTCAAGGTGGAATGACGGGCTTTGAACAAGTAATGAGTGTCCTATTCCTGGAAGTGTTCAAACAGAGGCTATCCAACCAAATAAAAGTAAAATTATAATTTTAAAAGTAAACAAAATGTTACAAAGCTTTCTGCCTCATGCTATAGTTTATCTTCCCAGGAAATGGTAAGTTCATTAAGGACAGGAATCAAGTCTTACTCCCTTTTGGATTCCTTCATAATACCTAACCTAGGGCTATATTGGACCTGATAGAGGAATTAAATTGGTTTGAATTGAAAACTAGCCACTATGAACAAAAGACTGTTGGAAAATACTGAAAGGAAATGAGAATTTCATAGCTTGTAGAATCTTGTAGCTAGAAGGTTCTTACATACCAAAAAAGGTAGTAGTTTACTTGTCTTCCCTTCCCCCTTTATACTAGGAGAAACACAGGTGAGATTTAAAAGGCTAAAAAAAATGTTAATGCTGCAATGAGTTTCTGAGATAAGATATAGAATTTTTTTTTTTTTTTTGGTAAATGGGTTAAGAGAGGACTATTAAACTAGTGGTTAGGGGTTACAGCAGCTCTGCCTATTAGGTGGGAACAGTCTAGACTGGTGGCTCAGACGGTAAAGAATCTGCCTTCAGAGCAGGAGACCTGGTTCAAACTCTGGGTCAGGAAGATCCCCTGGAGAAGGGAATGGCTACCCACTCCAGTATTCTTGCCTGAAGAATTCCATGAACGGAACAGCCTGGCAGGCTACAGTCCATGGGATCACAAAGAGTCAGACATGACTGAGCGACTAACAGTTTCACATTTGCCACTAAAGCACGGTTCCTAGACCAGCAGCGTGGCATCACCTAGGAGCTTGTTGGAAATGTAGATTATTTACATATACATTAAAGTTTGAGAAGCCCTGGCCTACACAATGACCTTTGATTATTCATTCTAGTCCCAGGCACCCATATTATGGGGAACTGTACAAACAGAAATTTGTACCAAGTGAAAATACCTCATATATTCCACAGCAGTAAACTTTGTCCACAAGCACCTGAAGTTGCTTTGACTTTCTTTTAGATAAATTCTCCTACATGCTGATATTTTGTGTGTGTGTTGAGTGTATTTTAAGTAGATGAGCAATTTACTGGGCACATGAAAATTAGATTTCAAAAATTTTATGTGAGTGCATGCTCAGTTGTGTCTGACTGAGACACAAGAAGAGTCTGTGGCCTGCCAGGCTCCTCTGTCCCTGAGATTCTCCAGGCAAGAATACTGGAGTGGGTTGCCACTTCCTCCTCCAGGAGACCTACCCAACCCAGGGGTCAAAATTGGGTGTCCTGAGTCTCCTGCATTGGCAGGCAGATTTTTTACCCCTGAGCCTCCTGGGAAGCCCATGGTCAAAAATTGTAACCATTGCTTTGTTTGGTTGCTTTTAATCATTTGCTTTCAGTATTGAAATTAAATATGAATAGATGTTTCCCATGTATGCTGTAAGGGTTTTCACAGTTATATCAGTTACCCTGGTTTAGTCTATCCCCATTTTGCTTCCTTTGAGGAAATTAACTCCTTAAGGTTAGTCAACAGAACATTTCATTTATTACCTGAACAACAACAAAAAATTCCCCTTTTAGACCTCTAGTCTTTATTTTCCGCAGTCTATATTTTTAAACTTATTTATGTTTAATTTCAGTACCAATTTTCTATTGAAATTTAAATGTTTGAAATGTCTTGAAAACCTGAGATTTAGAATTTTTAATAAAAGTTGTGCTTACCTTATTAATAATATGCCTTGACTTATGATAAGATAATCATTATCATGTAGCAATTTGTTGTTATTAAGAACAATTATTATTATATGACATATTCTTTGGGCCTCAGTTTCTTAGTCTGCAAAATAGGTTGTCTTATGGGTTGTTATGTGAACCAAGAGAATTAATATATATATGCAAAGTTTAGATGTAATTCATGTTAAAAAGTTAGCACCTAATAGGCATTTAATAAGTGTTAGCTGTTATTATCTAATGTGTGTCTCTACCAGCTATTCAGCTTGGGAAACCCTGGTTGAATTCAGATATGTAAAAATGTTTCATCTTCTCAAAGTAACTTATTGAGTATTAATCTTGTTTTCTTATTGAGTAGGTTATACTAAATTTAATCTTTAAAGAAAGACACATTTTTTTTAAAACTGCATTAAGCAAGATTTTTTTTTAAAGCCACATGTTTTTGACTATAGAAACAGGGTAAGAAAATTTATCCTTAAACTATTTTTCCTATATAATCTTCTCCATAAGATTGTAGAAAATGTCTTTTTGGCAAAGAGTTTGAATGATCCTTCAAGCTAGGCTTTAGTGGTATGAGCACAGAGAACTTCCATATACAAGCTAGATTTAGAAAAGACAGAGGAATCAGAGATCAAATTGCTAACATCCATTGGATCATAGAAAAAGCAAGGGAATTCCAGAAAAACATCTACTTCTGCTTCATTGACTATGCTAAAGACTTTGACTGTGTGGATCACTTTAATAAACTGTGGAAAACTCTTCAAGAGATGGGAATACCAGATCACCTTACCTGCATCCTGAAACCTGTATGCAGATCAAGCAGCAGCAGTTAGAACCATACATGGAACAATGGACTGGCTCAAAATTGGGAAGTACATCAAGGAGTACATCAAGCCTGTATACTGTCACCCGGCTTATTTAACTCATACGCAGAGTAAACATGCAAAATGCTGGGCTGGATGAATCACAGGCTGGATGAATCACAAGCTGGAATCAAGATTGCCGGGAGAAATATCAATAACCACAGATATGCAGATAACACCACCCTAATGGCAGAAAATGAAGAAGAACTAAAGAGCCTCTTGATGAAAGTGAAAGAAGAGAGTGAAAAAGCTGACTTAAAACTCAACACTCAAAAAACTAAGATCATGGCATCTGGTCCCATCACCTCATGGCTAATAGATAGGAAAAAAGTAGAAACAGTGACAGACTTTATTTTCTTGGGCTCCAAAATCACTGCAGATGCTGACTGCAGTCATGAAATTAAAAGACACTTGCTCCTTGGAAAAGAAGCTATGACAAACCTAGACAGCACATTAAAAAGCAGAGACATCACTTTGCCAACAAAAGTCTGTTTAGTCAAAGCTATGGTTTTTTCAGTAGTCATGTATGGACGTGAGAGTTGGACCATAAAGAAGGTTGAGCACTGAAAAATTGATGCTTTCGAACTGTGGTGCTGGAAAAGACTCTTGAGAGTCCCTTGGACAGGAAGAAGATCTAACCAGTCAATCCTAAAGGAAATCAGTCCTGAATATTCACTGGAAGGACTGATGCTGAAGCTCCGATACTTTGGCCACCTGATGCAAAGAGCCAACTCATTGGAAAGGACTCTGGTGCTAGGAAAGATTGAGGGCAGGAGGATAAGGGGATGACAGAGAACGAGATGGTTGGATGGCATCATCAACTCAATGGACATGAGTTTGAGCAAACTCCAGGAGATAGTGAAGGAAAGGGAAGCCTGGTGTGCTGCAGTCTGTGAGGTCGCAAAGAGTCAGACATGACTTAGCGACTGAAAAACAAATTCATATGGAACATAATGTAAATCCTGAGAGAGCAAAAACCTGTTGTATCAAACAAAGTGCAATACTTTGGTGTAGTAGAATGGTGTTTATTAATGATGGATTTTGACGGCGTTTCTGGTAAGGAGAAGGAAGATTTAATATAGTTGCTCTGTACTGACAGCATGAGTATCAGGGATTAGGAAAATGGACCGGACATTACTCTACAACCTGCCCCATTTTCCTGCCCCACAAGGAATTAGTCTAGCTGGTTAGACCAAGAAAATTTTTTCATTATGGTTTTGATTTCACTCCCTATCTATAGTGTGTCTCAGGAATATGTTACTAGGGACTTCAAGTAATTAGAAGTCACATTTCAAGGACTCTATACTAAAAACAATGTATGCAACTTCAGAAACCATATTATTTTAAATTCTTGACCCTTGAAAATTCAGTTTTATTACTGGATATCCATAGACTGTGCATCAGTTACCCAGAGTAAACTCCTCTGGGATCATCTTCCATAAGGAATTTCATTTCTTTCTGTTAGGTAGGTAGAATAGGGAAAAGGAGTCCAAAATGGCAGTGGCTAAAAGACAAGGAAGGTCAAGGAAGGTCCGAGGACCAGAGTGAAGACTTCAGGTAGAACAAACAGCACTCCTGGCTAAGCCCCGTTTGCATAGGGCAGGCCCAGGTGGAGGAAAAAACATGTAAAAGGAGGAGCCAAAGCGCTTTCTCTCTCTCCCCTCCACCCCCACCCCCCCACCCCCGCGTGCGTGCGCTCTTTCTCTCTCTCCCTCTCTCTCTCCCTCCCCCGCACGCTCCTCCACTCTTCTCTCTTCCAGTCTTTGGGTTGGCATGCCCTCATGCTTCGAGGATGGATTCTCCTGCTATCTTCTAAATAAAATAGAGCTGTAACACTGATTTGCCTAAGAGCTATAACACGGTTTGTCCAAGACCCGAGAGCTGTGACGCACCGAGGGCTTTAGTGTCCATCGCTCCAAACCTTTGTTGTGACGAGACAAAGAACCGAGGAACATACACTCGCATGACATCTCTATAGGTACATCTAGTCATCGATAAAAGAGATTGGCATAGCAGGATTTAAAAATATGCATTACTAATGGTTAGGGTTTGGGGAATTTTTAGAAAACTTTTTAAAAGAAATGAGAAAGAAAGGGAGGAAAGCTATCTTCTTAGCAGTCACAGGGGTGCTATGAACTCTTGATAATTTCTACCCACACATAAGTATTCTATTCAGGAAGACCATGAAGGCATTATTGAATTGTTGATGTACTGCATCAGTCCTCTCTTTTGGAGTCTGGAAGTTTCTATACTTCTAAGAGGAAATGTGTAGTGAGAATGAAGCATTTGTTATATCCTGACTCCTCCACTCCTTTCTTGAATGTTCTTCTTATCAATTAGTTACTGAAAGTCTCTCCTTGCAACAGAAATGATTTTGGCTGCATGCAGCAGTAAAACGGCAGCTGGCAGCAGGCAGCAGCAAGTGGTAGCTGGAGGCAGGGTCTCAGTTTCCCAGACTGGAACTCCTAACCCCTGGACCACAGGAGCCAGCAGTTAAGGCTAATGTCCCTAGTCTTGCCTGCCTAGTCAAGAAAGAATTCAGGCAAGAAGACAGAGGTAAAGAGTAAAGTAAACAATTTATTGAAAAGAAAAGTACACGTGAAAAGGAACAAGGGCGGAGCTCAGAGTGTCAGGCCTTTGGCAAGTTTTACATCATTTATAAAGGGGCAGTTTTCTGGTCTTTGTCGTCCCTCTATCATCTTGCTTTGTCTCCCACCTCACCCCACCCCCACCACCCCGGGGTTTAATTGGCCTGAGGACCCTCCCCTGGTGTGGATGAATCTCAAAGTGAAGGCTTCTGAGAAGAGCAAGACTCATTTTGACCTGGAATTATCCTCTGACTTTTGATTCCAAGGAGCCTTTCTGTGCATGTGTAGTGTCTCCCTTATCCTTTACTCAGACAGGTTTTTTTTTTTTCCTCTCTGTCCTTGCCATGATTATTCCCTTGAGGTGTTTACAAGAACCAGACTGGCTATATACCGTTTTTGTTATTACTTCCATTTCTGAGAGCAAAGAGGGGGCTGGTTGTAAATTCCTCAACTGGAGCCCACTTATCTCTTGTCTCGGGAAATGCAAAGAGGAGGCTGCCTGACTGTAAATGTCCAACCTGAAGCCTATCTCAATCTCCTACCTCAAAAACCCTGAGCTCCCTCCCCTGGAACATCACTGGTTTTTTTTAATGACTTGACATTCATTTGCGTAGTTGATATTCCCTATCAACACACACAATAACAAGAATTTTCTAAGAGTACTCAGAAGTCCCCAACTCAATTCCAATATTGACTTACTATAAATCAATGCTAATAAGACTTAAGAAAAGCAGCACCTAAGGCTAACCTAGACAGGACTGTGAGCATTTTATAATCTTTTCCTGGATGCGTCTTCCACCACATTCATTATAAACATTGAAGATCACAAGAGTCCTGCCTTGGTCATCTTCTTTTCTCACTTTATCTATTATCTTTGGTTGATTTCATATACACCCATGGCTTCAGTAGCCACCTTCAATACAATGACTCCCAAATCTATATCTGAGGTTCTAGTCTCTCTCCTGAGGACAAATTATTTTCAACTGTCTATTGGGCATTTCTGTAGATATTACATATGTATCTAACATTCAACATTACTCGAATCTAATCCACTGTCTCCTCTCCCCATACCTGCTGCACATCATTTATTTCCTCTTTTAATTAATGACTCCAGCCTGCCTAAGCTGATTTGGTGTCTTTACCGTGTCCTCACCATCTATCAGCCTCAAAGTGCCCACACACATATTCTTCTCTGTGAACTGCTGCTTCAGGCATTTTCCCCAAGCCCTAAAACTCGATGTCTTCAGTTAACACAACATGTCATTTTTTTGTTTCAGTTTTAGTTCTCAGACTACTCTTTTGGACTAAACAAAGGTGTTTTAATCTAAGGCACATGGCCTGTAAGTGACTCTGGGGTTAGGTTTCCCAATTTGCAATTGTATAAACACTCTGTACATGGGCATATATACCTTTTCTGGATCTAAAGATTTTTACTAGTTTTTCAAAACTGACATTTTTCTAAAACCCAGGCTATTACCCTCCAGGTGTCCCTGGTTCCAGTCTTTCCTCACCTGCATTGTGGTCTGTGGGCCATTGTTGATACTCTGCAATAGTTTCTGCGTATTCTCATACCAAAGTCTGGTTTCCAGGCAGACATCTGGGCTCTCTGATGGCCTGTGAAGGGATGAAGGATATTTTCTGAGGTCTCTGTTGCAGAATGAGTTTGTTATTTTTAACCGCAAGGACTTTGTCCAGAAAGGAAGGCCTGACACAGCTTCATACAACCTAGACTGTATCCCAAAGGCAGCCAATGCCCTGCCACCTTCTCTAGGGTAGCTAATGAAGTTCTACTTGAAGGAAAAAGCACCAGTCTCGTCAGAATTAATCTTCTAGAATTTGGCAGCAACCAGCTAGGATTGCCCCACCTGTTCCTTGCAACCTAGCGGAATCACTAGAGATAAGGGTTACAGCTGTAGGTGAGAGGGCTTCTAGCAGAACTCAGCATCCAGTAACTTGCCTTCCCCTAGTAGCAATGCAGCTCTCAGAGAAGCTCACCAGTGCTCTAGAGATCTCCAGGTTCTTTCTCCTATAGCCAGTAGGATAACACAAGTCCTCAGAACTTGCTTTGTCTTGGCTAGACAGAACAACTGCTGTAATTTTACTTGAGATTTCTGCCACCAGTGTTACCTGGGACACCAACCTAACATTCCATTACCTATGGGATAGTGTTCTCATACAAGAATCTCTCTCATCAAGACATGCACATATACATATACATGTATACAGTCACACATACAAATACATTTATTTCTATTGTGAGCATGACTTTGTATCCATGGCTCAGGCTTCACGTACCCAGCAATCATATTCATGCCTCCACATAAACATGTCAAAAATGTGACTTGATATGATTTGTAAAGGTGATATGTACTGAACTATCATTGTGGTAGAGAAAAAGTAGAGAGACACAAAAATGGAAAATGTTATAGTTAAGTCTTAGTGACTTAAAAAGTATTTAGATATGCTTCTAATGAATCCTGAGATAAAAATTGCATTGAAAATGCTTCTTGCTTTTATGTTTTTTTATTCTTAAAATTGAATTTTAATCCACATTCAATAAAATGCACAAATCTACATGCACAGGTTGATAGATTTTTACATATATATACAAACTACCAAAATCAACCATATAGAACACTTCATTCACCCCCATGATATTCTTTCATTCTTCTTTCCAGGAAATACAACACCCAACCCATGGAAGTAGCCACTATTCTTATTTGAATATCATAGTTTAGCTTCTCTTATTTTTGAACTTCGTATTCATTATATATTCTTTCATATCTGGCTTTCATTCAAGAAAATGTTTTTTTCTTAGATATAATGTTATTTCATGTATCTTGTAGCATTGTACCATATGAAATGACACAATTTATTTACTGCTCTCCTGTTTATTGGCATATTGTTTGAGCTATTATGAAAAACCTGTTTTAAATATCTTCATACAAGTCTTTTTTGTGAACTATGCCTCTATTTTCTTGAGAATATGCCTAAGAATAGAATAATTGGGTCATAGAATAAAACATGTTTAATGTTATTAGAAACTGCCAGATAGTTCTCAAAAGTAGTTATATAGATTGTGAGTTTCAGCTTGAAGATTTAAAGAACTGGAAAGCTTATTTCTCCTACCATTACATTAACAACAAAAAGCAGGAGAAATGCAAATTTCTTAACCTATTAAGAATTGAGGTCTCAAGTCAAACAACTAAAAATATCTGAAGAGAAATAGACAACCACAAGAATCCATGATTTTTTTTTAAACCTGGAACAAACCGATAGTTACCTCATAAGATGGTAAGAAGACTCAGCTTAAAATATTTAATGAATTGCTAGAGACTAAGTGTATGTTAGCATGACAGTGTGAAGTCCCTGAGGACCATAGACCTAAGAAAGTGCACACTCTTTTGCATTTTCTCTATGATCTCTATTGGATGCTTATAAGGAAGACCAGGAATTATTCTGAGAAAGATTTCCTAATGATGCTATTTGCAGCAGGACTGAGCTAGGGGGTGAAGAGTGGGGGAAAGGAGCAGTAGAAACTGTCTAAACTTTTGAGATCCATTTCTTCTATCTCTGCTGCTGCTGCTAAGTCACTTCAGTCGTGTCTGACTCTGTGCGACCCCATAGACGGCAGCCCACCAGGCTCCCCTGTCCCTGGGATTCTCCACTGGAGTGGATTGCCATTTCCTTCTCCAATGCATGAAAGTGAAGTCACTCAGTCACGTCCGACTCTTCACGACCCCATGGACTGCAGCCTACCAGGCTCCTCCATCCATAAGATTTTCCAGGCAAGAGTACTGGAGTGGGTTGCCATTGCCTTCTCCATTCTTCTATCTCTACTACAGAACAAATGCTGAAATCTGCAAGGATAAGAAAAATAAAAACTGTCACCTTAGGGCACAATGGAAACCCATTACAGTCTAGAAAAGGAACAGGGGCAAAAGTCTACTGTTTGGGGTTTTAGGAAGCGGTAATATATGCTAGGCTCGGCACTACAGCTGGAGGAGAAACAGGATCACTTGTGAAGGCAACACCCCCCAAGACTCAGGCTCACAGGACCTAAGACTAAGGCTTATAACATCAGAGAATACTTCTCCTCTGTTCCCACCAGCTCAAGTAACAATAATAGTGGAATACAACTAGGAGATCTTGAAGAAAATAATTTCTAGAGAACAGAAAAATGGAAAACCCAAAGTGAATCAGGGAGCAGAAATGTGGGCACAGTAGCCCATACTCACTAGGGTAATTTGAATCCACTGATTATACTAGAGTGATCATAGGAACACAAACTCAAATTTAGTCTAATCACTCACTGAATTAACCCTAACACTCAAGGTATTGTAAAAGCAAAGACATATTCATCTCCAAACAAAAAACATTTTTACTTTGATATTTATTACCCTATATGGTAGGTCCAGCTTTCAACAAAAATTTATGATGCATAGAAAAAGATAGGAAAAATGCATTATGAAGAGGCAATGCAAATATTAGGACCAAACTTAGAAATGAAAGTGATATAAAAACTATTGGACAAGAAATTTAAAATAATGATTAATAGGCTAAGATTTTAATGGAAAAGCTAAATAATGCATACAATCTGATATTTAATTTTAACAAAGAGATGGAAACTAAAGGAAAATATAAAATAGAAATTCTGGAAATAAAAACATAATAACAATGATGAAGAATGCCCTTTAATAGGCTTATCTGTAGACTTGACATTGTTGAAGATAGAATTTAAACTTCAAGATAAGTAACCAGAAATTACCCAAACAAAAACATAAGAAGAAAAAAAAATTTTTTTCATAATGGAACATCCAAGAGATATGGCATAATATGAAGCTGTCTAATATACACATAATTAGAATCCCAGAAGGAATAGAGAGAATGGAAAGGTAAAAATATATATTTTAAGAATTAATGGCTGAGAATTTTCCTAAATTTAAGATGGATCCAGACCTTCAGAGAACACAGAACAGGATTCATATGAAACAAAATAAAAACCCTAGGCATATTATATTCAAACTTCTGCAAAGAAAGACAAATAAGAATTAGCTAGAGGAAAAAACTCAGCCTGACCGAGTACCAGGAATAAGAATTACAACAGACTTCTCATCAGAAACTATGCAAGCAAGAAGACAGTGGTGTGGCATCTTTAAAGTCCTAAAAAAGGAGAAAAATTGTTAACCCAGAAAATATCCTTCAAATATTAAGAAATGGATTAAATGATGATAAATGTATTGGGTTAAATAGTATCACCCCCAAGTTTATGTCTACCAAAAATCCCATAATGTGAACTTATTTCCAAATTACACTTGAATGTGTCATTATTTAAGTTAATTAAGATGAGGTCATACTGAATTACAGTGGGCCCTAAATTCTGTGACTAGTGTCTTTACAAGAAAAGGAGAGGACACATAGAGACACACACAGAAAAGAAGGTCATGTGATGAGAGGCAAAGATTGAAGTGACGTAGCTACAAGCCAAGAAACATCACTGATTTCCAGGAGACACCAGAACTAGGAATAGTCGAGAGAGGTTTCTCCTCCAGAGTGTTCAGAGGGGGCATAGCTCTGTTGACATTTTGATTCCAGACTTCTAAGCCTCCAGAATTGTGAGTGAACACTTTTCTTTTGTTTCAAGTCATCAGGCTTGCGGTTAATTTGTTATGACAACCATAGGAAACTAATACAGTAAAATGAAATTAATTTTATTCTTAATACTCAAAATTGGCAGTTTAAGCCAAAAATTGTAACAGTGTAGTACATGTTTGTAGCATATGTAAAAGTAAAGTATGTGATGATAATAGCAAAATGGAAGCAAGGGAGAAATTGGAAATGTAAGGTCTTACAATTACATTGAAGTGGTATATTATATGAATCCAGACTTGGATCATTTACAATGTACATTGTAATTTCTGAGGCAACAACCAGAAAATTTTACAAAGAGGTAAATGATAAGTAAATAAAGGAGATAAAAATAGAATCATAAAAATGCTCAGTTAAGCAGATAAAACACAGAAAAAGAAGAAACAAGAAAGAATAAATGGAACGAACAGAAAATGGCTAGTAAGATGCTATATCATGATCCAAACATATCAATAATTATTTTAAATGTGAAATGGTCTAAATACAACAGTTAAAAGGCAGATATTGTCAGACTGAATTTTTTAAAAAGCAATGTTCAACTATATACTGTCAGAAGAAACTCACTTTAAATATAAGGAGACAAAAGCTTTTAAAGTAAGAGGCTAGAGAAAGATATACTATGCAAACACAAACCAAATTAAATATGAGGTAGCTGTTAATTTCAGATAAAATAGATTTTAGAAGCAGAGAAGGCAATGGCACCCCACTCCAGTACTCTTGCCTGGAAAATTCCATGGATGGAGGAGCCTGGTAGGCTGCCGTCCATGGGGTCGCACAGAGCTGGACGTGACTGAAGCGACTTAGCAGCAGCACCAGCAGCAGCAGACATCAGAACAAATAAGATTATCAGAGATTAAAAGGAATATTACATAATGATAAAGCAGTCAAATCTGCAAGAAGACATAACAACCTTATATCCTTGAAAAAGAGCTTCAAATTACATGAGGGGAAAAAAGATAGATCTGAAATGTGATATAGATGAATGCATAATAACAGTTGGAGACTTCAATACTACCTTCTCATTAACTGAGATAATAAGTAGGCAGAAATTCAGTAAGAATACAAATGACCTGAACAATCAACTAAATTAATTTAATTACCATTTATAAAATATTTGACCCCACAATTGCAGCATATATATTCTACTCAAGTGCACATGGAACATTTATTAAGACAGATCATATTCTATTAAAAACAAATTGAAAATAATGTTATAAGGCATGTTCTTTAACCATAAAAGAATAAAATAATAGAAAGATATCTGGAAAATTCCTTAATATTTGGATATTAGTCAACATGCTTTTAAATAACTCTTGGGACAAAGAGAAAGTCTTAAATGAAATGAAAAATTATTTGAACAGAATTAAGATGCACTATATCAAAAATTGTGGGATACAATAAAGTAGAGTTTAGAGTAAAATGTATACTATTTAACAACTATATTAGGAAAGTTTGTTTAAAATTATGACTTAAGCTCACTTAAGAAAGTAGAAAAATAAGAGTATATTAAGCCGAAGCAAATAAAAGCAAGGAAATAGCAAAGATTGTAGAAGAAATCACTCTCCTCTTTCACTTTCATCAAGAGGCTCTTTAGTTCTTCTTCACTTTCTGCCATAAAGGTGGTGTCATCTGCATATATGAGGTTATTGATATTTCTCCTGGCAATCTTGATTCCAACTTGTGCTTCCTCCAGCCCAGTGTTTCTCACGATGTACTCTTCATAGAAGTTAAATAAGCAGGGTGACAATATACAGCCTTGACGTACTCCATTTCCTATATGGAACCAGTCTGTTGTTCCATGTACAGTTCTAACTGTTGCTTCCCGACCTGCATACAGATTTCTCAAGAGGCAGGTCAGGTGATCTGGTATTCCCATCTCTTGAAGAATTTTCCATAGTTGATTGTGATCCACACAGTCAAAGGCTTTGACATAGTCAATTAAAGCACAAATAGATGTTTTTCTGGATCTCTCTTGCTTTTTCGATGATCTAGCGGATATTGGCAATTTGATCCCTTGTTCCTCTGCCTTTTCTAAAACCAGCTTAAACATCTGGAAGTTCACAGTTCACATATTGCTGACGCCTGGCTTCAGAATTTCTGGTCCCATCACTTCATGGGAAATAGATGGGGAAACAGTGGTAACAGTGTCAGACTTTATTTTTCTGGGCTCCAAAATCATTGCAGATGGTGATTGCAGCCATGAAATTAAAAGACGCCTACTCCTTGGAAGGAAAGTTATGACCAACCTAGATAGCATATCGAAAAGCAGAGACATTACTTTGTCAACAAAGGTCCATCTAGTCAAAGCTATGGTTTTTCCAGTGGTCACGTATGGATGTGAGAGTTGGACTGTGAAGAAAGCTGAGCACCGAAGAATTGATGCTTATAAACTGTGGTGTTGGAGAAGACTCTTGAGAGTCCCTTGGACTGCAAGGAGATCCAACCAGTCCATCCTAAAGGAGATCAGTCCTGGGTATTCATTGGTGGGACTTTTTGAAGTAGAAACTCCAATCCTTTGGCCATCTGATGCAGAGAGCTGACTCATTGGAAAAGACCCTGATGCTGGGAAAGACTGAGGGCAGGAGGAGAAGGGGATGACAGAGGATGAGATGGTTGGATGGCATCACCAACTCAATGGACATGGGTTTGTGTGGACTCTGCGAGTTGGTGATGGACAGGGAGGCCTGGCGTGCTGCAGTTCATGGGGTCACAAAGGGTTGGACACAACTGAACGACTGAACTGAACTGATAGAAGAAATCAATAAAATTGAAAACAACAGAGAAAGTCAATGAAGCTAAAAACTAGTTCTTTGACAAGATATTTGAATTGATAAATTCATTGCCAGACTGACTAAGGGAAAAGACAAAAGGCTTAAATCATCAATATCAAAAATAAAAGAGGAGATATCAATACCTACCCCATATTCAAAGGATAATTATGGAATACTACAAATTCTATGCTTATAAAGTCAACAACAAAATGAAATACACCACTTTCTTGAAAGACACCAAAAAGTACCACAACTCACTCAAAAAGAAAATAGATAATCTGAATTAGAATTCTAGGTTAAATTTGTAGTTTCAAATCTTTCAAAAAATATGTGTACCTATGGCTGATTCACATTGCTGTATGACAGAAATCAACACAAGGTTGTAAAGCAATTATCTTTCAATTAAAAATAAATAAATCCAAACCAAACAAAAATTAAAAACCCAGGGACATATGGTTTCATTGTTGATTTGACCAGGCACTTAGGAAGAAATAATACCAATTCTAAACACTCTGTCTTAGAAAATTAAAAACGACAGACACTTTCTAATACATGAGAACTGATAACAAAACTATATAAAGAAATTACAAGAAAGCTATAGACCAATGTCATTTCTCAGAACAAAGATGCAAAACTCAACAAAATATTAGCAACTTGAATCCATTAATATATTGAAAGGATAACACATCAAAATCAATTGAGATTGATCCCAGGAATGCAAGGCTAGTTCAACATTCAAAAATTCAGTCAATATAACTTACCACATTGATAGACTAAATATTTTATATAATATGTATATATAATCTCAAAAGTGGCAGAAAAATTATTTAACAAAATTTGATGTCCGTCATTATAGAAATGATCAATATAGTAAAGATAGAAGGGAACTTTCTAACCTGATAGAGAGTATTGAGCACATAAGTGTTAGGCACATAACTTATTCATGTTACTTTCTCCACCATGAGGCAGGCACTATGGATGTCAGAAAAAAAAATGAGGAAACTAAGAAAGAAAGATCAGTTAATTTATCCACTCTCTGCATCTAGTAAGCAGCAGATGTAAGGTTATAATTCACATCTATCGGTCTCAAGAGCTCACTCTTCATTATCTTGCCTCCCAGAGTGAAAATGTAATGGAAATTGAAGTTCATAACAATAGTTCAGAGATTAGAATGGATAATTTAATAGAAAATTGGTACTTGTACTAATTATCTTTTCAGAAAACATGTAATATTTAACTGAGGTTAAATTTTGAAATACTAAAGATTCTCCTAATGAGGAAAAATACCTAAGTGTGTGATTGGTTACTTTTAAAAATATAAGTCCTGAAAGATAATTGTTCCTATTGAGAAAAATGAGATTAATTTATTTAAAAATATGCCAATAAGAAAATTTTATTCTGAATAAATGAGAGATATTCACAGATACCTGTTTATGAAATTGTTCATGCTAGTGTCTATATTATAATAACAGAAGGAATGGAAGCAAACTAAATGCTCAAAGAAAGAAATTACACTTAATTTATATAATAGAATATAATGCATTTTTATGAAATGTGCTCCCAATATTTCAAGCCTATAGAAATCAAGATTCATATATAGAAAAAGAAGCTAAAATGGAATACTCTATAAGGTAGCATTGATTCTGTGGATGGTTCTGTTTTTCTCTGCATCTTTCTGCATTTTCTTAACTTTTCATAATGAATATTTATTACTTAAAAATATTTACAAAAAAGAATTTAAAGCAGTTAATTAAAATGTTAGGAGGAAGATTTTGCAGAGCCATTAAGAAATGAGCTTACTCTAACTCTCACTCTTACTCTAGCAGCTTGTGGTAGGTTTAGACCAAATCCAAATCTCCATGTATTCTCAGGTACCAGCAGCCATGTGAAAAATTGTCCCTGGGCCTGAGCTGGCCAGATTTGTTGGTCTCCCTCAAGACATGCCAATTTGGGGTGCTCTTTGTATGTTTCTCATTACGGCTTTTTTTTTTCATTATTTTGTAGCTGTGACACCACTTGTAATGAACAATCAAACAGATGTCACTGAATTTATCTTCTTGGGATTTTCCAACCACCCCGACCTACAGGGCTTGTTCTTCCTGATCTTCCTGGTCATTTATCTGACAACCCTCCTTGGGAACACACTCATAATAATATCTACCGGGATCAGTTCTGCTCTCCACACTCCAATGTATTACTTTCTGAGCAACTTGAGCTTCTTGGACATCTGCTACACATCCACCACCATTCCAGTTATGCTAATGAACTTCTTTCGGGAGAAGAAGACCATCTCCTATGACAGCTGCCTTTCCCAGGTCTTTTTCCTCGTGACATGTGCTGGTGCTGAATGTGTCTTACTGGCAGCTATGGCTTATGATCGCTATGTAGCCATCTGCCACCCTCTTCAATATCCTGTCCTCATGAGTGTAAAGGTCTGTGTTTTTTTGGTGACTGGGTCCTGGCTATGTGGGCTGGTGAATTCTATGACACACACAGTGCTGGCAGCCACACTCACTCTGTGTGGACCCAACCAGATCAGTCACTTTCTCTGTGACATCCCATTCCTCCTAAAGCTGTCCTGCTCTGACACCTCTCTCAATGAGTTTGTGCTCCATGTGGCCAGTGCTACCATTGGCCTGAGTCCCTGCCTGTTTACTGCTGTGTCCTACATACTTATCATCTCTGCCATCCTTAGGATTCCCTCTGCTCAGGGCAGGAGCAAGGCCTTTTCTACCTGTGCATCCCACCTCACTGTGGTGGTGGTTTTTTATGGAACAGCCAACTTCAACTATGACAGACCTAGAGAAGGCTACTCCCTAGACATGGACATCCTAGTCTCTGTACTGTTCTGTGTTATGACCCCCATGTTAAACCCCATTATCTACAGCTTGAGAAACAAGGAGGTCAAATGTGCCCTGAGGAAGCTAGTTGGAGGGTATGTGTTCCTGGGCAATATTTTATCTAGAGGTCAATGGTCTTCAAACTAGGGTATGCAGCCATCTGGAAAAAAAAAAAGTATTTATAACATAGATAGTTTTAGAAAGCCTGTACCCAGATCTTCAATTCCTACATATCAGTTCAGTTCAGTTGCTCAGTCGTGTCTGACTCTTTGCAACCCCATGGACAGCAACATGCCAGGCCTCCCTGTCTATCACCAACTCCTGAAGTTTACTCAAACTCATGTCCATTGAGTAGGGGATGCCATCCAACCACCTCATCCTCTGTCGTCCCCTCTCCTCCTGCCTTCAGTCATTCCCAGCATCAGGGTCTTTTCCAATGAGTCAGTTCTTCACATCAGGTGGCCAAAGGATTGGAGTTCCAGCTTCAACATCAGTCCTTCCAATGAATGTTCAGGATTGATTTCCTTTAGGATGGACTGGCTGAATTTCCTTGCAGTCCAAGGGACTCTCAAGAGTCTTCTCCAACACCACAGTTCAAAAGCATCAGTGGTTTGGCACTCAGCTTTCTTTATAATCCAACTCTCACATCCATACATGACTACTGGAAAAACATAGGCTTGACTAGACAGACCTTTGTTGTCAAAGTAATGTCTCTGCTTTTTAATATGCTGTCTAGCTTGGTCATAACTTTTCTTCCAAAGAGTAAATGTCTTTTAATTTCATGGCTGCAGTCACCATCTGCAGTGATGTTGGAGCTGAAAAAAATAAAGTCTGCTACTGTTTCCACTGTTTCTTCATCTATTTGCCATGAAGTAATCGGACCAGATGCCATGATCTTAGTTTTTTGAATGTTGAGCTTCAAGCCAACTTTTTCACTCTCCTCTTTCACTTTCATCAAGAGGCTTTTTAGTTTTCCACTTTCTGCCATAAGGTTGGTGTCATCTGTGTATCTGAGGTTATTGATATTTCTCCTGGCAATCTTGATTCCAGCTTGTGCTTCATCTAGCCGGTTGGTCATAACCTTCCCAGGAACTCCTTTCTCTCCTCTCTTTCCATAAATACTCTTATTCCAGTTTGCAAAGTCAAGATATGTCAAATACTTTGTATTGGTTCTCCATACTATCTCAGTCCTTTAGAGTTTTCCCCACATCACAAGGGCTGGAGGCCTGGAAACCGGAGTTTTCAGGCTCCCTTGCCACTAAGACCCCATCTTATATTCTGCCAATATAAGAGTCATACATGGGAGAGTAGAAGAAAAAGGATAAAGGAGAAATTTTCTTTTTCTGGATCTGGTAGCAGCAACACTAGCACTGCAGTGGCAGAAACAGTCCTGTGGTACCAGATGTTTGCAATCTTCTATAAGAGCTGTTTTTGAAACAAAAGGTCATACAAGTATGGAATGTAGCCTGCATGGACTTTTAGTCTCCCAGGCTTCTCTGTCCAGGGAATTCTCCAGGCCAGAACACTGGAGTAGGTAGCTGTTCAATTCTCCAGGGGATCTTCCCAACCCAGGGATTGAACCCAGGTCTCCTGCATTGCAGGTGGATTCTTGACCATCTGAGCCATGAGGGAAGCCCAAGAAAACTGGAGTGGGTAGCCTATCCTTTCTCCAGGATCTTCCCAACCAATGAATTGAATAAGGATCTCCTGCATACAGGCGAATTCTTTATCAGCTGAGTTACCAGGGAAACCCACAAGTATGAAATAAGTGTCTCTATTAGGAAGGATAGAGGCTACCACAGAGAGTAATATTATCTTCTCTCCCCTCCCCTTTTTTGGCTCTTCAAGCCCTTTGAACAATTTTATCGCTTATTTTCTATGCTAAATTCCTATAGGTTGAAATACATAAAGTAGTTTTTCATTTCCTCTGTGAACACTCACTGTGACAGCATTTTCTATCAGGAGTGGTTCTAGGAAACAGACCCTCAAAGATAGAAATCTTGGATTGGATATCTGATCTGCTGGAGTTGAAAAGTATTAATAACATCATAGCCAATGGGATATAGGAAATTATAGTCATCCATGGTATGCAATAACAAAACAGATTCATAATATTATCTTCAGTCATTGTCTGAAATAAAATGTCCATTGAAAGACAGTCTTGGGAGCACCAAATTAGTGCTGCAATTGACCTTTATACTGAGAATAAAGATTATAAAGATCACTTACTGACTACTACTACTGATTACAACAGAAAGCTTACAGGAAGAAAATGATAGCCTCAGGCATTAAATTTCTCAGTCAAGGGAAAGTCAAACAACCAGAAAATATTTTCTCTCTCAAAACTGATGAAGTTTAATCTGTTCAGTTCAGTTCAGTCTCTCAGTCGTGTCTGACTCTTTGTGACTCCATGGACTGCAGCACACCAGGCTTCCTTGTTCATCACCAACTCTCAGAGTTTACTGAAATTCATGTCCATCCAGTTAGTGATGCCATCCAACCATCTCATCCTCTGTCGACCCCTTCTCCTCCTACCTTTAATCTTTCCCAGCATCAGGCTGTTTCCCAGTTGTCAGTCCTTCACATCAGGTGGCGAAAGGATTGGAGTATCAGCTTCAGCATCAGTCCTTCCAATGAATATTCAGGACTGATTTCCTTTAGGATTGACTGGTTGGATCTCCTTGCAATCCAAGGGACTCTCAAGAGTCTTCTCCAACACCACAGTTCATAAGCATCAATTCTTCAGCGCTCAGCTTTCTTTATAGTCCAATTCTCCCATCCATACATGACCACTGGAAAAACTCCAAGGAGCAATCATCTTTTAATTTCATGGCTGCATTCACCATCTGCACTGATTTTGGAGCCCCCCCAAAATAATCTCTGTTTCCCCATCTATTTGCCATGAAATGATGGGACTGGATGCCATGAACTTAGTTTTTAGAGTGTTGCGCTTTAAGCCAACTTTTTCACTCTCCTCTTTCACGTTCATCAAAAGGCTCTTTAGTTCTTCTTCACTTTCTGCCATAAGGGCGGTGTCATCTGTATATCTGAGGTTATTGATATTTCTCATAGTAATCTTGACTCCAGCTTGTGCTTCATCCAGCCTGGCATTTCACATGATATACTCTGCATATAAGTTAAATAAGCACAGTGACAATATGCAGCCTTGACATACTCCTTTCCCAATTTGGAACCAATCTGTTGTTCCATGTCCAGTTCTAACTGTTGCTTCTTGACCTGCATACAGATTTCTTAGGAGGCAGGTGCGGTGGTCTGGTATTCCCACCTCTTGAAGAATTTTCCACAGTTTGTTGTGATCCACACAGCCAAAGGCTTTGGCATAGTCAATAAAGCAGAAGTAGATGTTTTTCTGGAGCTCTCTTGCTTTTTCAATGATCCAATGGATGTTGGCAATTTGATCTCTAGTTCCTCTGCCTTTTCTAAATCCAGCTTGAACATCTGGAATTTCACTGTTCACATACTGTTGAAGCTAGCTTGGAGAATTTTGAGCATTACTTTGCTAGCGTGTGAGATGAGTGCAATTGTGCAGTAGTTTGAGCATTCTGTCATTGTCTTTTTTGGGATTGGAATGAAAACTGACCTCTTCCAGTCCTGTGGCCACTGCTGAATTTTCCAAATTTTCTGGCATATTGAGTGCAGCACTTTCACAGCATCATCTTTTAGATTGAAATAGCTCAACTGGAATTCCATTGCCTCCACTACCTTTGTTTGTAGTGATGCTTCCTACTGCCCACTTCACTTTGTATTCCAGGATGTCTGGCTCAAGGTGAGTGATCACAGCATCATGGTTATCATGTAGACCTTTTTTGTATAGTCCTGTGTATTCTTGTCACCTTTTCTTAATATCTTCTGCTTCTGTTAGGTCCATACCATTTCTGTCCTTTATTGTGCCCATCTTTGCATGAAATGTTCCCTTGGTATCTCTAATTTTCTTGAAGAAATCTCTAGTCTTTCCCATTCTATTGTTTTCCTCCATTTCTCTGCATTGATCACTGAGGAAAACTTTCTTATCTCTCCTTGCTATTCTTTGGAACTCTGCATTCAAATGGGTATATCTTTCCTTTTCTCCTTTGCCTTTAGCTTCTCTTCTTTTCTCAGCTATTTGTAACACCTCCTCAGACAACTATTTTGTCTTTTGCATTTCTTTTTCTCGGAGATGGTCTTGATCACTGCCTCCTGTACAATGCTACAAACCTCGTCCATAGTTCTTCAGGCACTCTGTATATCAGATCTAATCCCTTGAATTTATTTGTCACTTGCACTGCATAATCATAAGGGATTTGTTCTAGGTCATACCTGAATTATCTAGTGGTTTTCCCTACTTTCTTCATTATAAGTCTGAATTTTGCAATAAGGAGTTTAGGATCTGAGCCAAGGTCAGCTCCCAGTCTTGTTTTTGCTGACTGTATAGAGGTTCTCCATCTTTGACTGCAAAGAATATAATCAGTCTGATTCTGGTATTGACCCTCTGGTGATGTCCATGTGTAGTCTTCTCTTGTGTTGTTGGAAGAGGATGTTTACTATGACAAATGCATTCTGTGGGCAAAACTCTGTTACCCTTTGCCCTGCTTCATTTTGTACTCCAAGGCCAAATTTGCCTGTTACTCCAGGTACCTCTTGACCTCTTGACTTCCTACTTTTGCATTCCAGTCTCCTATAATGAAGAGGACATCTATTTTGGGTATTAGTTCTAGAAGGTCTTATCGGTCTCCATAGAATCGTTCAACTTCAGCTTCTTCAGCATTACTGGTTGGGGCATAGACTTGGATTACTCTGATATTGAATGGTATGCCCTGGAAATGAACAGAGATCATTCTGTCATTTTTGAAATTGCACCCAAGAACTGCATTTCAGACTCTTTTGTTGACTACAAGGGCTACTCCATTTCTTCTAAGGGATTCTTGCCCACAGTAGTAGATATAATGGTGATCTGAGTTAAATTTGCCCATTCCGATCCATGTTAGTTCATTGATCCCTAAAATGTCAGTGTTCACTCTTGCCATCTCCTGTTCGACCACTTCCAATTTATCTTGATTCACAGACCTAACATTTCAGATTCCTATGCATTATTTTTCTTTGCAGCATCGGACTTTACTTCCATCACCAGTCACATCCACACTGGGTGTTGGTTTTGCTTTGGCTCCATCTCTTCATTCTTTCTGGAGTTATTTCTCCACTCTTCTCCAGTAGCATATTGGGCACCTACCAACCTGGGGAGTTCATCTTTCAGTATCATATGTTTTTGTCTTTTGATACTGTTCATGGGGTTCTCAAGGCAAGAATACTGAAGTGGTTTGCCATTCCCTTCTCCAGTGGGCCGTATTTTGTCAGAACTCTCCACCATGACCCATCCATCTTGGGTGGCCCTACACGGCATGGCTCATAGTTTCATTGTTAGACAAGGCTGTGGACTATGTGATCAATTTGATTAGTTTTCTGTGATTGTGGGTTTCATTCTGTCTGTCTTCTGATGGATAAGGATTAAGAGGTTTATGGAAGTTTCCTGATAGGAGAGACTGACTGTGGGGGAAACTGGGTCTTGTTCTGATGGGCAGGGCCATGCTCAGTAAATCTTACTTTAAATCTTATATTAAGTGAAGTTAATATTAGAACAAAAATCTGATTCTATCAATTGCATAATATCAAAGAAAATTACAAGTCCATGATTTCTCTAGATGTCTTATGTGCTAATTAGGGCATTGGCTTGCTAATGACTCTGACAATTAAAGTGGGAAAATACAGAGAATTTAGGAAAATCTTAGGACTTTGAACCCTTAAACCTCCATTAACATTTTGTGCTAAAAGAAACAGCCTTTCCTCCCCTATCTGAGACTATCTTCCTCTCAGTTGAAACTATAATGATCTCACCTGAGATCATTACGAGTAATGGCAATTCTCTTTAAAAAGCTCACCCACTATCCCTTATTATATCTACACACCTAACTGGGGCCCAAACCCAGAATAACTCAGGATAGTAGCACAAGGTATAACCCAGGAGATTATAATATTCACACCAAAATTAAGTTGAAAGGTTTTACTGTTTTTAGAGACTAGACCAAGAATGCCTGAGGACAAAGAACTCATCTCCCACCATGAACACATCAAAAATAGTCAACATGTAGAACAATTCTCACTGAAAAATAACTGTAGACTTACATAACTCCTGTACAACCAAGGCTGTAAGAAATATTCACACAAAATTGGGTACAAATGGAAAGGAAGTGATCAGGTTGAGCCCTGTGCTTTGGAAAAGGGAGCATGCACATGTGGAGACCCTCCCTGAAGAGTGAGTAGTTTGAGCCATGTTTTGGGCACCTCTCCCCTGGGGGTCCACACAGGGAACATGAGCCCCCTTGACTTCTTAGAGGGCCAGAGGTATTAACAGGAAGACTGGAAGTCTGAGGAAGCCTGGACTCTGCTTGTAAGGAGTATGCATATGCTCGCTTGCTCCTGAAGCAGGACAGAGAAGGTGGACTGAAAATTGCATAAGTGGCCAGTTTCCCATGACTGCTCTGATATGTGCCCCAGCCTGAGCTGAGCACACATTTCAGCCCCACTTAGAAGTGTGACTGCAAGAAAACAGAGGTAGCTCTGACCCAAAGCAGTACTGAGCAAGGCAGTGGCAGCCATTACTGGCACTTAAGCAGCACATCTCTGTCTGAAGCTAGACTGCAACAGCCCACAGTGCAACTGATGCTGGGAGGCCACGTGGACTGTGCCTGTCCTGTGGCTTGAACCTGACCCCTAGAGATTCTGCTTCAGCAACTTGGAACCCATTCCCACCCACAATAGGGTGGTAATAGCCACTGAACAGAGAGTAAGCCCTGGCTCACATCTGGTTCCATCTCTAACCCCTCCATCTCAAGCACCACCTCCTACCAAGATGATAGCTGCCAGCACACCTTAAGGAAAAATGTGACTCCTCTTCACATTAAATCCAGCTCTCCCACCAAAGCCACTGAGCACATGTTGACTGTATAGGGATGTTCCCACATAATGCATTAAAACCATATGAGGTGACTGTTTCAGCTAATTTCATAGAGAAAGAGAAAATTACATAAAATAAGACAGAGAGATCTGGCTCATTTGAAAGAACAGGAGAAAAATATCTGAAAAGCAACTAATGAAACAGAAATAAACCATTTCCAGATAAAGAATTCAAAGCACTAGTAATAAACATGCTAGCTTAATTACAGAAAAGGATAGATGAACACAATTGAGAATTTTAAAGAACTAGAAAATATAAAAACCAGTCACAACTAAAGAATACAATAACTTAAATGAAAAATACACTAGAAGGAATAACAGATGAATTGATACAGAAGAATGTATACCTAATCTGAACAATGGAAATTGTTCAACCAGAGCAGCAAAAAGAAAAATATATTTTAAAAAATGAAAATGGATCTATGAAACAACATCAAGCAAACCAATGTGAACATGAAAGATGTCCCAGAAGGAGAAGAGGAAGATAAACAGGTTGAAAATGTATCTGATGAAAGTTTGGCTGAAAAATTCACAAACCTGAAGAAGGAAGATAACCAAAGCACAGAGCGTTCCAAACAAGATGAATCCAAACAGACCCATGCCAAGACATCTTAAATAAAATGGCAAAAGTTAAAGAGAGGATTCTAAAGGCAACAAGAGAAAACCAAAGAATCGTATAAAAAGAAAAACCCATAAGGCTTTCAGATGACTTTTAGGCAAAAACTTTGAAGGCCATAAGGAGTGACATGATATACTCAAAGTGCTGAAAGGGAAAACCCTGCAACCAAGGATGCTCTGCCTAGAAAGATTATCATTTAGAATAGAAGAAGAGATAAAGAAATTCTCAGACAAGCAAAAACTAAGAGTTTATTGATACTAAATCTACATAAAAGAAAATTTAAAAGATCTTGTCTAAGAGGCGGAAAAGCTAGAAAAAAAAAAAGAATCTATAGGAAAGGAAGAAAAACACTAGTTCCGGCAAAAATATAGTTAAATCTAAAGATCAATTTCTTAAATAAGCTACTAGGAAGATTAAAAGGCAAAAAACTGTAAGATCAACTAATTACTACAATAATCAGTAAAGGGATAAACATGAAGTGTAAAATATAATACCAAATACATAAGTGAGGGGGAGGAGAGTAAAACATGCAGAGTTTACTCTTGGCATGGGTCTGTTTGGGTTCATCTTGTTTGGAACTCGCTGTGAGAGTTTCTAGAGTGTGCTTAAACTTTAAGGACTATGTGTTTAAAACAACTAGATGTAGTTTTAGGTCAACATATATGAACTCCATTGAAACCACAAATCAAAAATCTACAATAGTTGCACAAAAACTTAAAGAGAAAGGATCACAAGCATACCGCTAAAGAAAATCATCAAACTACAAGGAAAGAAACAAAAAGAAGTACAGGGAAAAGTATTTTAAAAAACAACTGGAAAACACATAGTAAAATGTTAATGAGTACATACCTATCAATAATCACTTTAATTATCAATGGACTAAATGCTCCAATCAAAAGACAGAGTGGCTTATTGGATTAGAAAAACAATAATAAGACCCATCTATATAGTGCTTACATCAACATGAATCTGCCACAGGTATACACGTGTTCCCCATCCTGATTCATGTTGATGTATGGCAAAACCAATTTAATATTGTAGTTAACCTCCAATTAAATAAATTTATTTTTAAATAAATAAATATATATATAGTGCTTACAGGAGACTCACTTCAGAGCTAAAGATACATACTGATTGAAAGTGAGGGGATGGAAAAAGATATTTCATGCAAATGGAAATGATGAAAAAGTGAGGGTAGTAATATTTGTATGAGCCAAAATAGACTTTAAAACAAAGTCTCAACTAACACAATATTGTTAATCAACTATACTCCAATATAAAATTTAAAATTTTAATTATGACTGAATTTCTAAATCATTAAAAATTAAATTTTCTGGGCTTCCCTGGTGGCTCAGTGGTAAAGAATCTGTCTGCCACTGCAGTAGACATGGGAAGATCCCTGATCCGGGAACATCCCACATGCCACAGAGCAACTAAGCCAGTGCACCACAACTATTGAGCCTGTGCTCTAGAGCCCAGGAACCACAACTACTGAGCCTGTACAACTACTGAAGACTTCATGCCCTGGAGTCTGTGCTCCGCAACAAGAGAAGCCACCGCAATAAGACGTTCACACACCACAACTAAAGAGCAGTCCCTACCCTCCACAACTAGACAAAACTTGCACACAAGGAAGACCCAGAAAGCCAACAATAATAAATAAATTTTTTAAACAATTAAATTTTCTGAAACAAAAAATACAAATAAATAAATAATGAAAAACAAAGTATCTAACAAAAGACCAAGAATCACATTATATAATGATAAAGGGATTAGTATAAGAAGAGGAAATTACACTCATTAACATATATGCATCCAAAAATGTGCATCTAAATATATAAAGCAAATATTAACAGGCTTAAATGGAGAAATTGACAATAACACAATAGTAATAGGGAACTTTAACATTCTGCTTACATCAATGGCCAGATCATCCAGACAGAAAGTCAAAAAGGCACCAGTGGTCTTAAATAACACAGAAGACTAGTTGGAGTTAATAGATTTCTACAGGATATTCCATCCAAAAATAGCAGAATAACATGCTTTCCAAGTGCTCATGGAATATTCTCCAGAAGAGATCACATGCTAGCCCATAAGACAAGTCTCAAAAACATTCAAGAGGGTAGAAAGTATATTGATCATCTTTTTCCCCAACCACAGTGGAAATCAGTACAGGAAGAAAAATGGAAAAACTACAAACATATGAAGACTAAACAACATGATATTAAAAAATCAGTGGGTCACTGAAGAAATCAAAGAGGAAATCAGAAAATACCTTGAAACAAATTAAAGTGCAAACACAACGCTTCCAAATCTATGGAATGCAGAAAAAGCAGTCTTAAGAGGGAAGTTTATAGTGACACAGGACTACATCAAGAAACAAGAAGAGTATCAAATAGACAACTTTACTAGCATCTAGAGGACGTTATAAATCATCTAAAGGAAACAGAAAAGAAGAACAAACAAATCCCAAAGATAGCAAAAGGAAAAGAATAAAAACAGATCAGAGAGGAAATAAATAAAACAGACCAACAAGGAGAAAAAGATCAATGAGACCAAGAGCTAGTTTGTTTTTTGTTTATTTTAAAAAAAAAAGATAAACCTTTAGCCAGGCTCACCAATAAGAAAGATAGAGAACCCAAATAAACAAAATAAGAAATGAAAGAGAAATAACAACCAATTGTAGAGAGGTAAAAAAAAAAAAAATTACATGAGAATTCTATGAAGAGTTATATGCATGCCAACAAACTGGACAACCTAGAAGAAATGGACAAATTTCTAGAAATATACAACTTGCCAAGATGGAATCAAGAAGAAACAGATGATTTGAACAGGCTAATTACTAGTAATGAAATTGAATTTGTAATTTTAAAAACTCCCAGCAAACAAAAGTCCAGTACTGGACAGCTTCACAGGAGAAATCTACCAAATACAAAGAAGAGGTAATACCAACCTATCCTTCCCAAAAATTTCAAAACACTGAAAAGAATGGAACACTCCCAAGTTTACTCTATGAAACCACCATTACCCTGATACCAAAATCAGACAAAGACACTACAAAATTACAGTCTAATATTACCAATATTTGATGAATATAAATGCAAAAATCCTCAACAAAATATTAACAAATTTTATCCAACAATACATAAAAAGGATTATATACCATGACTAAGTTGGATTTATTTCAGGAACACAAGGATGGCTCAATATTTGTAAATTAATCAATATGATACACATCATAAAAGTAAGTATAATATCACATGATCACCTCAATAGATGCAGAAAAAGCATTTGACAAAAATTCAACTTCTGTTCATGACAAACACTCTCATCAAAGTGGGTATAGAGAAAACATATCTCAAATAATAAAGGCCACTTATGACAAACCCATAGTTAACATCCCATGCTGCTGCTAAGTCGCTTCAGTCGTGTCCAACTCTGTGCAACCCCATAGATGGCAGCCCACCAGGCTCCCCCGTCCCTGGGATTCTCCAGGCAAGAACACTGGAGTGAGTTGCCATTTCCTTCTCCAATGCATGAAAGTGAAAAGTGAAAGTGAAGTTGCTCAGTCGTGTCCGACTCTTCGTGACCCCATGGACTGCAGCCTACTCAATGGTAAAAAACTGAAATCATTTTCTCTAAATTCAGGAAAAAGACAATCATTTTCATGATTTCTGTTTAACATAGTTTTGAAAGTTCTAGCCATAGCAATTAGATAAGAAAAAGACAAGGAATCCAAATTGGAAGGGAAGAAGAAAAAGAGTCACTGTTTGCAAATGACATGATACTGTATACCATAAATAGAAAACTCCATCAAGAATCCATCAAAAAAACTCTTAGAATAAATAAATTCAGTACAGTTGCAGGATACAAGATTAACATACAGAAATACATTGGTATTTCTATACACTAATAACAAACTATCAGAAAGATAGTTTTTAAAGTTCTGTTTCAAATTACATCAAAAAGAGTAAAACATCTAGGAATAACTTAAGTAAGGAAATGAAAGACCTATGCTCTGAAAACTACAAAAATTCATGAAAAAAACTGAAGATCATACAACAAAATCGAAAGATAGCCTCTGCTCTTGGATTGGTAGAATTAATGTCATTACAATGGCCATGCTACCCCAAATACTCTACAGATTTAATGTAATCTCTATCAAAATATCCATGACATTTATAATAGAACTTATAATCCTAAAATTCCTATCGAACACAAAAGACCCCAAATGGCCAGAACAATCTTGAGAATAAAGAAAAAGGCTGGAGATATCATGCTCCCTGACTTTAGACTGTACTATAAAGCTACAGTAATCAAAACTGCATGGGGGGACGTCCCTGGTAGACCAGTCGTTGAGAATTCTCCTGTCAATGCCGGGGACATGGTTTTGATCCCTGGTTCAGGAAGATTTCACAGGCCATAAGCGACTCAGCCTGTGTGCCACAACTACTGAGCCCACGTGCTGCAGCTACTGAAGACCATGTGCCCTAGAGCCTGTGCTCCGCAACAAGAGAAGCCACCGCAATGAGAAGCCTACACACCACAACTACAGAGTAATGCCTATTCACTGCAATTAGGGAAGAGCCCTCACACAGCAATGAAGACTCAATGCAGCCAAAAATAAATAAGCAGAATTTGAAAGCAGCATGGTATTGGCATCAAAACAGACACATAGCTCCATGGAACAGAATGGAGAGCCCAAAAGTAAATTTACACATCTATGATGGAGAAAAGACAGTCTCTTTAATAAGTGGGCCTGGGAAAACTAGAAAGATACATGTAAAGTGATAAGATTTCCTCAAACCATTTATGAAAATAAACTCAAAATGGATTAAAGACCTAAATAGAAGACCTGAAACCATCACAGTTCTAGAAGAAAATACAGTCAAAAAACTCTTTGATATAAATCAAAGCAATATTTTTTAGATCTGTCTCCTAAGCAAAAGAAATATATGCATAAACAAATGGGACCTAATTAAACTTAAAATCTTTTGCAAAGCAAAGGAATCCATCAACAAAAGGAAAAGATAACCTACAGAATGACAGAAAATATTTACAAATGATATGACTGACAAGGTGTTAATATCCAAAATATATAAACAGCTCATTCAACTCATCATAAAAACTGACCAATCAAAAAGGGCAGAAGACCTGAATAAATATTTATTTCAAAGAAAACATATATAAATGGCTAAAAGGCACGTGAAAAGATGCTCAACAGAATTAATTATTAGAGAAATGTAAATAGAAACCACAATAAGATATTATCTCACATCTATCAGAATGACTATTATAAAAAGTCTACAAATAGCAAATGTTGGTGAGGACATGGAGGGGAAAGTAACCCCTGTATACTTTGATGGGGATGTATATTAATTGCAGCCACTATGGAAAACAGAATGGAAGTTCCTCAGAAAACTGAAAACAGACCTACTTTATGATCTAGAAATTCCACTCTTGATCCAGAAATTCCCTATATATTTGGGGGAAATGAAAATACTAACTCAAAAAGATACATGTATCCACAATAGCAGTACTATTTATAACAGCCAAAAAATGTACACAATTCAAGTGTTCATCAACAGATGAATGGATAAGATGTGGTGTATATATATATACAGTGGAATATTAGTCACAAAAAACAAAATTCTGCCTTTAGCAACAACACAGATGGACCTAGAGAATATTATGCTTGCTGAAATGTCACACAGAAAGACAAACACTGAATATACTTACATGTTGAATCTAAATAATAAAACAAGTGAATGTATATAGCAAAACAGATTCACAGATATAGAAAATGAGCTAGTGGTTACCTTTGGGGAGATGGAGGGAGAAGGAGAGAGATAGCTTGTATAATACATGAAAATTGAGTCTGGCTTGAAACTCAGCATTCAGAAAACTAAGATCATGGCATCTGGTCCCATCACTTCATGCAAATAGAAGGGGAAAAAGTGTAAGCAGTGACAGATTTTATTTTCTAGGGCTCCAAATTCACTGCAGATGGTGACTGCAGCCATGAAATTAAAAGCCACTTGCTCCCTGGAAGGAAAGCTATGACAAACCTAGACAATGTATTACAAAGCAGAGACATCACTTTGCCAACAAAGGTCAGAATAGTCAAAGCTATGGTTTCCTCAGTACTCATGTACGGATGTGAGAGTTGGACAATAATGAAGGCTGATCACCAAAGAACTGATGCTTTCAAACTGTAGTACTGGAGAAGACTCTTGAGAATCCCATGGACTGCAAGAAGACCAAACCAGTCAATCCTAAAGGAAATTAATCCTGAATATTCATTGGAAGGACTGATGCTGAAGCCAAAACTCCAGTACTCTGACCGCATGATGTAAAGAGTCAACTCATTGGAAAAGACGCTGATGCTGGGGACAATTGACGGCCAAAGGAGAGGGTGTGACAGAGGATGAGATGGTTAAATAGCACCACTGACTCAACAAATGTGAACTTGAGCAAACTGTGGAAGATA
This sequence comes from Capricornis sumatraensis, assembly GCF_032405125.1. Classification (NCBI taxonomy): domain Eukaryota; kingdom Metazoa; phylum Chordata; class Mammalia; order Artiodactyla; family Bovidae; genus Capricornis; species Capricornis sumatraensis. The sequence continues at coordinate 123,499,469 of NC_091070.1, read as the reverse complement.
GCGGAAGATAGAAGAGCCTGGCATGCTGCAGTCCATGGAGCTGCAAAGACTCAGACACAACTTAGCAACTGAACAAAAACCACAATCTGTAAAAATACTGAATCAATATGCTGTATACCTGAAACTAACATAAAGCTGTAAATCAACTATACTTCAACAAAAATAAATAAAATAAAAAAGCAGGCAGGAAGCTGTTTTTAAAAGAGTAAGCAACAATTTCATCTATTTATCAGCATGTTAGTATGGATGATAATGCACACCTGAAAATAAATGTACTATTTGGAATATCTCAATAACAACAACAACAAAAATACACCCACTATGTCCATGAGATTCTTGAGGGTGAGAATTATGTCTTCTCATTTCTAGTACTACAGTTCCTAAAACAGTTACACAATGCATGCTGTGGAATAAATGAATGTTCATAACAGAGAAGTTGTCTGCTCCTAGGCTCAGAAGCCCTTTTTTAGTGTGGATGTCTAAGGATTGTTAGATGCATGCATTTCTCCAGGCAGAAGCAGTACTCTGCAGATGACTAATGGTGGCGACTACAGCCATGGGGGTGAAGCGACTGGTCCACTGAACGGTACTCACTGTCAATACTCAATAGTCATACACTTGGTGGTTAAGCTGAAGAAGCGATGCAGTATGGGAGAAAGTTTGCACATATTAGGGAAAGAGTCACAAAATGGCGACAAGGCAGGTGGCCTGACCAAGACTTTACAAATGAGCTTCAGTAAGCAACCATTCAAAAGGAGTCTGATTTGAAAGCTAAACTGAGGAGTATGTGTTTCTGTTCAGTTGTGTCTAATGCTTTGAGACCCCATGGACTATAGCTCGCCAGGCTCCTCTGTCCATGGAATTTTCCAGGCAAGAATACTGGAGAAGGTTGCCATTTCCTCCTCCAGGGGATCTCCCCAACCCAGGGACCGAACCCACGCCTCTTGTGTCTCCTGCATTGACAGACAAATTCTTTATCAACTGCACCACTTGAGAAAGTGGTCTATAATAACAGTCTCTTCCTTCTTAGAGCACAGAGGGAGAACTTCAGGGTTGCTCAGACAGAAAGCTAGATCTGTTCACTGGGTGCTTACGATGCCCGAATCTCAAGAAAATTTCTGAGATACTTGCATATACAAGAGCTTATTAGAGGATTCCTTGGGAATAACCAATCAGGATGATTTGAAATCAGTCAGGAATGTCTGGCTCCAGGGATTGTCTACTGCTCCTCAGGTGCAACTGATTTGAACCACTCAGGAAAAATATGGAATCCTCAAACTCTTCATGATACCATATTTACACTGCATACACGTCTAAGAATGACAGTAAAAATTAATGATTGTTAGGAACCGTAAAAGTCATCTCAACCAATGTGGCAGTCCAGCCTCTACTTGAGTATCTCCAGTGATGAGGAACTCATTACTCTCCAGAAGCTTTAAAATGCTTGCTCAGATTAAATTAGTAAAATATGGAATTGAAAAGCAGAAAACAAAAGCAAGGCAACAATAATAGAAACAAATCATAAAACCAAACGTCATGCCAACATATAGATAGACAGTACATATATACAATGAGACAGAGTTAGTTGCTCAGTCATGTTTGACTCTGCAACCGCATGGACTGTAGCCCTCCAGGCTCCTCTGTCCATGAAATTCTCCAGGCAACAATACTGGAGTGGGTTGCCATGCCCTCCTTCCAGGGGATCTTCTAGATTCACTTTGTTTCAATCAACCATGAGGATGATATTATTACAACTCTGTAAGAATTCACTTTTCACTTTCATGCATTGGAGAAGGAAATAGTAACCCACTCCAGTGTTCTTGCCTGGAGAATCCCGGGGACGGGGGAGCCTGGTGGGCTGCCGTCTATGGGGCTGCACAGAGTTGGACACGACTGAAGTGACTTAGCAGCAGCAGCAGCAAGAATACATCAGCTTCTGCAAGTAGAGATAATCACCTAATATTCCCTAGAATATGTGGATTTCCAAATTGAAAAAATAAGTTGTGACTATGAATCTGAATATACCAATATTAATATGGAGAAGTTTAACCCCCTTTGCTTATGCAACAGGCATTTCCTATTTTGGCAAAGCAGATTGTTTATTTCTACTTAAGGCCTCTAGGCTTATAGCATTTTCATCATTTGAATTTGGTTTTAAGAATTAATTTTAACTTCAGTATCGTGTTTCTATTAAATTATAAATACTTTAAAATCCTTGAGGCACTGAGATTTGGAATTTTTAATAAAAATTGTCTACCTATTATTAATCATATGTCCTGAATTCTTAGAATAAAGGATAAGAAGTATGTCTTATTTTGTTTATAAACTTTGGATAATTCAAAGTACTTTAAAAAGATATTTTATAATCAGATGACAGAATGGTACAATAAAGGACGGAAATGGTGCAGACCTAACAGAAGCAGAAGATATTAAGAAAAGGTGGCAGTGGGAACTTATGTACACCCGTGGCGGATTCATGTTGATGTATGGCAAAACCAATACAGTATTGTAAAGTAAAAAAATAAAAATAAAAAATAAAATAAAATAAATTTTTAAAAATAAAAGGTGGCAAGAATACACTGAAGAACTATACAAAAAAGGTCTACATGATAACCATGATGCTGTGATCACTCACCTTGAGCCAGACATCCTGGAATACAAAGTGAAGTGGGCCTTAAGAGGCATCACTACAAACAAAGGTAGTGGAGGCAATGGAATTCCAGTTGAGCTATTTCAAATCCTAAAAGATGATGCTGTGAAAGTGCTGCACTCAATATGCCAGCAAATTTGGAAAATTCAGCAGTGGCCACAGGACTGGGAAAGGTCAGTTTTCATTCTAATCCTCCAAAAGGCAATGAAAAAGAATGTTCAAACTACTGCACAATTGTACTCATCTCACATGCTATCAAAGTAATGCTCAAAATTCTCCAAGCCAGTTTCAACAGTACATGAACTGTGAGATTCCAGATGTTCAAGCTGGATTTAGAAAAGGCAGAGGAACTAGAGATCAAATTGCCAACATCCATTGGATCATTGCTTTATTGACTATGCCAAAGCCTTTGGCTGTGTGGATCACAACAAACTGTGGAAAATTCTTCAAGAGATGGGAATACCAGACCACCTCACCTGCCTCCTGAGAAATCTGTATGCAGGTCAAGAAGCAACAGTTAGAACTGGACATAGAACAACAGACTGATTCCAAATTGGGAAAGGAGTATGTCAAGGCTGCTTATTGTCACTCTGCTTATTTAATTTATATGCAGAGTACATCATGCAAAATGCCAGGCTGGAGGAAGCACAGGCTAGAATCAAGATTGCTGGAGAAATATCAATAACTTCAGATATGCAGGTGACACCACCCTTATGGCAGAAAGCAAAAAGGACCTGAAGAGCCTCTTGATGAAAGTGAAAGAGAGGAGTGGAAAAAGTTGGCTAAAGCTCAACATTCAGAAAAGTAAGACCATGGCATTTGGTCCCATCACTTCATGGCAAGTAAATGGGGAAACAATGGAAAGAGTGACAGATTTTATTTTCTCGGGCTCCAAATCACTACATATGGTAACTGCAGCCATAAAATTAAAAGACGTTTGCTCCTTGGAAGAAATGTTATGGCCAACCTAGATAGCATATTAAAAAGCAGAGATATTACTTTGCCAACAAAGGTACATCTAGTCAAAGCTATGGTTTTTCCAGTAGTCATGTATGGACTTGAGAGTTGGACCATAAAGAAGGCTGAGCACCAAAGAATTGATGCTTTTGAACTATGGTGTTGGAAAAGACTTTTGAGAGTCCTTTGGACTGCAAGGAGATCAAACCTGTCAATCCTAAAGGAAATCAGTCCTGAATAGTCATTGGAAGGACTGATGCTGAAGCTCCAATAATTTGGCCACCTGATGCGAAGAGCTGCTAGGAAAGATTGAAGGCAGGAGAATAAGGGGACGACAGAGGATAAGGTGGTTGGATGGCATCACCAACTCAATGGACATGAATTTGAGCAAGCTCCAGGAGTTAGTGATGGACAGGGAAGCCTAGCGTGCTGCAGTCCATGGAGTCTCAAAGAGTTGGACACGACTGAGCACAGCACTCTAATTATTAGGTCTACTATTATTTTTCAGGACCTATCTTTAAGTAAATAGAAGTCATATTTTTAAGATATTTAAAATAAGCAGTGTGAACAGATGCTCAACATCACTAATTAAAGAGAAATGCAAGTCAAAATTACAATGAGGTGTCATCTCACACTGGTCAGAATGGCTATTATCAAAAAATCTACAAACAGGGGCTCCCCTGGTGGCTTAGTGGTAAGGAATCTTACCACTTAACCTGCCATGAAGATCCCACATGTCATGCAGCTAAGACCGTGGGCAACAACTAATGAGCCTGTGTTCCAGAGCCCGGGAGCTGCAACTACCGAGGCCACGTACTGCAACTACGGACGCCCGTGTGCCCCATGCTCCACAAGAGAAGCCACCACAATGAGAAGCCACACAGTACAACTAGAGAGTAGCCTCCATTTGCCACAACTAGAGAAAAGCTTGCATAACAACAAAGACCCAGCACAGCCAGAAATAGTTACTTAAAAAAAAAAGAATGAGAGCAGTGTTGACTTCCATTCTTCTTTAAAATAAAAAAAAAAATCTACAAGCAAAAATTGCTGGAGAATGTGTAGAGAAAAGGGAACCCTCCTATACCATTGATGGTAATGTAAATTGGTACACCCGTTATTGAGAACAGTATGGAGGTTCCTTAAAAAGCTAAACATGGAACTACCGTATGATCTAGCAACCCCACTCCTGGGCATATATCTAGAGAAAATCATAACTCATAAAGATACATGCACCCCAGTGTTCATTGATGCACTATTTGCAATAGCCAAGACATGGAAGCAACCTAAACGTCCACTGACAGAGGAATGGATAGAGAAGGTGTGGTACTTACATAAAAGGGATATTACGCAGCCATAAAGAAGAACAAAATCACGCCATTTGCAGCAACCTGGAGGGTCCTAGAAACCATCATGCTAAGTGAAGTAAGTCAGACAGAGAAAGACAAAAGTCATACTGATATCATTTACATATGAAATCTTAAAATATAGTACAAATGAACTTACTTGCAAAATAGCAATAAACTCACAGATGTAGAAAACATATGTATGGTTACCAAAGGGGAGAGAAGAGGAGGAATAAATGAGATTGCAATTAACATATACACACTATTATATATAAAATAGATAACGAATAAGGACCTATTATATAGCAGAGAACTTTGCTCAATATCCTGTAATAACTTTATATGGGAAAACATCCACTTAAAGAGTGGATATATGTACATGTGTAACTGATTTGTTTTGCTGTACACCTGAAACATGATATTATAAATCAACTATACACCAATAAAAAAATTTTTTTAATGAAATAAGCAGTGTGATCAATCCTAAAAGGCAACCAAATTTGACTCCTAAAAAAGGTGTGCCCTTTGTGTTAGTTTGGCTAATCAAGAATGAGGCAAGTGTCTCAGACTAACTCTGTAAAGAATGTCCTATTTGAGAGACCTTCTTTTCTTTCTACAAATATACCTGGATTAATTTGGGATATTGAGTTGAGTTTTTCAATATCAGGAGATAAAGTCATATACCAGCTACCAAGGCAGGAGGAATTTGAGGTTCATCTAGAGAGATGATAAAGATCACAGAAAGCAGTGCCCTCATTACAGAGGAATTTATTTCAAGTTCACACAGATTCCTGACCCATTTCAGATATGAATTCACTGAAAGAAATCAATGCCAGAAAGTTGGAGATTTCAGTGCCTGTAGTCACTCTGGAGATAGAAGTGAACATCTGAAAGTCTGTTGCAGATACTTCCTTAACAAATTCTTCTCTTTTTCAAATGTGTGAGGATCCCATCTTCAACTGCATTTTACCCATTTTAACTACCCTTCCTGATGCATGTCACAGACAGCCATGGCTTCAGCTTATAATATCAAGCCAAAGACCTATAAACTGTTAACTTCAGCCTTTTCCCTGAAGCCTTGATAAATCCTGTGTTTTTAATTTCAGGCTGTTGGATGTCCCAAAACACCTTAAATTTCCAAAATGATTTCATTATCTTCATTCCAAAACCTGTCCTTCCTCAATTATTTTCCAATAATACTGTCATCTGATGACATTTCCTTACTCCTTGACTGTCAAGATTGACTTAGCAAACAAATCTCATGGGCTCCAGAATGTTCTAAAAATCACTCCCTCACCATAAGCTATTGCTTTAGGAATTCTCTCCAAGCTCCAAAACTTCTGTCTTCACATTATGGACCATTCCCCTCAAATATAGTTCTAATCTACCTACTTTCTAGCATAGAATGAGGAATTTTTGAACCTCAGAATTCACTGACCACTATGGGTTTCATGATTCTGAAATTTCTTCTTGAAATGATATGAAAAATTCCATGAATGTAGAGAAGTTAATTTTTCTTAGTCCTTGGATTTCATCACATCTTCAGAGCAAATCATGACCCAGTAAGTGTACACAACCCAGGATAACTGTTCTTCCAGATGTTCTCTGTTTCCGAGTCTCCTTTGGTCCCCCTGCAGATGCCCCACTGCCACACCCAAGCCTGGTTTCCATGAAGATCCTGGGACAGAAAGTACCACCTTCATGAAATTAGATTTATGGGATAGCTTTAACTTCATCTTCATTCAGGGAGTGGAAGACAGCCTTCCAGATATGTGACTATTGTTTGAGTTCACCACGATGTCTGCAACATCATGGGTTCTGCAACACCCCAACCAATTTCCTTTCATGATGAACAGCATTTTAAGTGACCTTTTGGTAGGATCTACTCATAAAACATGCTAATATACTTATCTATGCTGATATCCCATGGGCCCTTGGGCAGTCCTTAATCACTTGTTTTCAACCTGTCTCCAAATCAATTGCAAGAGAATTGAGTTTTTCTTTCTATGAATTTCCTTCTACCTTTGGTTTTACTGAATCCTATGTTTTGGGATTTTTGTGGGATTTATAACATTTTTTTGAAGTACAGCTGGTTTACAATGTTGTGTTAATTACTGTTGCACAGCAAAATAATTCAGTTAAATACACACCCTTTTAAAAATATTCTTTTCCATTATGACTTAGCATAGGATATTGAATATGGTCCTCTGTGCTCTATAGTAGGGTCTGGTTGTTTATCCATTCTATATATAAAAGCTTACATCTGCTAACTCCAACCTCTCACTCATCCTTCCCCCAACCTCCTCCCTTGTGGCAATCACTTTTTGTATTTGGTGTCTTCACTTCTACTCATTTCAAGGTCTTTTCTAGTAGCCCTTTCGACTTCCTCTTTGATTCATTTGTTACTTAAAAGTGTGTTACTTATGGACTTCCCTGGTGGTCCAGTGGTTGAGAGTTCACCTGCCAATGCAGGGGCAAGGGTCTAATCCCAGGGCTAGGAAGAGCCCACATGCCTCAGGGCAGCTGAGCCCATGCTCTAGAGCCCATGTCACAGCTACTGAAGCCCACACATATCAAGTCTGTGCTCTGCAACAAGAGAAGCCAGAGCAATGGGAAGTCTGCACACACAACTAGAGAGGAGACCTCTCTCACTGTAACTAATGAAAGCCTGCATGCAGTAATAAAGACCCAGTGCAACCAAAAATAAACAAATAAAAATTTTAAGAAAAGCATCACCTCATGAAAAAAAACTGCTAAAAAATGTGTTCCTTAGTATTTCTAAATTTCTCAAACATCTTACTGTTATTGATTTCTAATTTCATTTCATTGTGGTTGGAGAATATACTTTGCATAATTTCACCTTTTTAAAATTTATTAAACTTATGAAAAGATATGTACACCCCAAAGTTCATAGTAGAATTATTTATAGTAGCAAAAACATGGAAGCAACCTAACTGTTCATCAAGAATTCAATGTTTAAGATAATGTGGTATGTATTATAATGGAATATTACTCAGCCATAAAAAGAATGGAATATTGCCATTTGCACAACATGGGTAGACCTAGATGGACTGTACTGAGTGAAGTAAGTTAGAAAGACAAATATTATATACTATCATTTATATGTGGAATCTAAAAACATAATACAAATGAGTTTATTTACAAAATAGAAACAAACTCACAGACCTAGAAAACAGCCTTATGGATACCAAAGGTGAAAGGAGGGGAGAGATAAATTAGGAGTACAGGATTCACAGGTACACAGCACTATATATAAATTAGATAAACAATAAGAATTTACTGTATAGTACACAGAAGTACAGTATAGTAAAGGCAAACCACTTCAGTATTCTTGCCTTGAGAACCCCGTGGACAGTACAAAAAGGCAAAAAAGATATGAAAAGGGAAGATAAGCCCCCCAGGTCACTAGCTGTCCAATATGCTACTGGGGAAGAGTGGAAAAATAGCTCCAGAAAGAATGAAGAGGCTGAGCCAAAGTGGAAATGATGCCCAGTTGTGGATGTGTTTCATGGTGTAAGTAAAGTCTGAAGCTTTGAAGAACAATACTGCGTAGGAACCTTGGAATGTTAGGTCCATGAATCAAGGTAAATTGGATGTGGTCAAATGGAAGATGGCAAGAGTGACCATCAACATTTTAGGAGTCAGTGAACTAAAATGGATGGGAATGGGTAAATTCTATTCAGATGACCATTGTATTTACCACTGTGGGCAAGAATCCCTTAGAAGAAATGGAGTAGCCCTCATTAGTAAACAAGAGTCCAAAATGAAATACTTGGGTGCAATTTGAAAAACAATAGAATGATCTTGGTTTGTTTCCAAGGCAAACCATTCAGACCATTAACATCACAGTAATCCAAGTCTATGCCCAAACCACTAATGCCAAAGAAGCTGAAGTCTAATGGTTCTATGAAGAGCTACAAGACTTTCTAGAACTAACACTAAAAAGATGTCCTTTTCATCATAGGCAACTGGAATGCAAAAGTAGGAAGTCAAGAGATACCTGGAGTAACAGGCAAGTTTGACATTGGAGTACAAAATGAAGCAGGGCAAAGGCTAACAGACTCTTGCCAAGAGAACACATTGGTCATAGCAAATACCCTCTTCCAACAACACAAGAGATGACTGTACACATGGACATCACCAGATGGTCAATACCAAAATCAGACTGATTATATTCTTTGCAGCCAAAGATGAAGAAACACTATACAGTCAGCAAAAACAAGACCAGGAGCTGCCTGTGGCTCAGATCATCAGCTCCTTATTGCAAAATTCAGACTTAAATTGAAGAAAGTAGGGAAAACCACTAGGTCATTCAGGTATGACATAAGTCAAACCCCTTGTGATTATATAGTGGAAGTGAGAAATAAATCCAAGGAATTAGATCTGATAGAGTGCCTGAACAACTATGGATGGAGGTTTAAGCATTGTATGGGAGGCAGTGACCAAAATCATCCTCAAGAAAAAGAAATGAAAGAAGGCAAAATGGTTGTCTGAGGAGATCTTAAAATAACTGCTAAGAGAAGCAAAAGGCAAAGGAGAAAGAGAGATACCATTGAATGCACAGTTCCAAAGAATACCAAGGAGAGATAAGAAAGACTTAAGTGAAAAATGCAAAGAAATGAGGAAAACAATAGAATTGGAAAGAAGAGATCTCTTCAAGAAAATTAGAGATACCAAGGGAGTATTTCATGCAAAGATGGGCACAAAAAAGGACAGAAAAGGTAAGGACCTAACAGAAGCAGAAGAGATTAAGAAGAGGTGGCAAAAATACACAGAACTGTACAAAAAAGGTCTTAATGCCTGGATAACCATGATGGTGTGATGACTCATCTAGAGCCAGACACCCTGGAGTGAAGTCAAGTGGGCCGTAGAAACCATTACTACGAACAAAGGTAGTGAAGGTGAAGTAATTTCAACTGAGCTATTTCAAATCCTGGAAGATGATGCTGTGAAAGTGCTGCACTCAATATGCCAGCAAATTTGGAAAACAGCAGAGGCCACAGGGCTGGAAAAGTTCAGTTTTCACTCCAATCCTAAAGAAGGGCAATTACAAAGAATGTTCTGCTGGCGACGGAATGAAACACCAACACTGCAGAGTGGTTTGAATCTTTATATTTTAACACTTGCTTCTTACACCTGCTTTATTTTATATCCCTTGCACAACAACCTACAGGGCAAGTTGCCAAGCACTATGATTCAGAGACTATACAGTATGCAGGCACAGGGCGAGATAACCTTTACCTTGACTTATTTACTGCAGCTAAGACTTTGTTTTGGGGAACTTCCTTATCAACTTAGAATCCGTTTTGTCCCTGGGTCTGTTCCTTTGGAGGAATCAGAGAAACATCCTTGTGTGCAAGAAATGTTCTTTTCTCACGGGAACAAACAGGATTCTTAGCTGAACATCTCGTTTGCAAGAATGTTCAGCCCTGGTTGAGAGTCTCGTTTGCAAGCACTTCTCAACCTTCCTTATACCTAGTTCCCTACACTGGGCAGAACATCTCGTTTGCAAGAATGTTCAGCCCTGGTTGAGAGTCTCGTTTGCAAGCACTTCTCAACCTTCCTTATACCTTGTTCCCTACAATGTTCAAACTACTACACAATTGCATTCATTTCACATGCTAGCAAAGTCCTCCAAGCTAGGCTTCAGTGGTATGTGAACCAAGAACTTTCAGAGGTAGAAGTTGGATTTAGAAAAAGCAGAGGAACCAGATATCAAATTGCTGACATTCACTGGATCATTGAAAAAGCAAGAGAATTCCAGAAAAACGTCTACTTCTGTTTCATTGACTACACTAAAGCCTTTGACTGTGTGGATCACAACAAACTCTGGAAAATTCTTGAAGAGATGGGAATACCAGACCACGTTACCTGCCTCCTGAGAAACCTGTATGCAGGTCAAGAAGCAACGGTTAGAACCAGACATGGAACAATGGACTGGTTCCAAATTGGGAAAGGAATACATCAAGGTTGTATATTGTCACCCTACTTACTTAACTTCTATGCAGACCACATTATGTGAAATGCTGGGCTGGATGAAGCTCAAGATGAAATCAAGATTGCGGGGAGAAATACCAATAACCTCAGATATGCAGACAACACTACCCTAATGGCAGAAAATGAAGAAGAACTAAAGAACCTCTTGATGTAGGTGAAATAGGAGAGTGAAAAAGCTGACTTAAAACTCAACATTCAAAAAACTAAGATCATAGTATCCAGTCCCATCATTTAATGGCAAATTGATAAGGAAAAATAATGGAAACAGTGACAGACTTTGTTTTCTTGGACTGCAAAAGCCACTGTGGATTGTGACTACAGCCATAAAATTAAAAGACACTTGGTCCTTGTAAGAAAAGCTATGACAAGCTTAGATAGCATATTAAAAAGTAAAGACATCACTTTGCAGATAAAAGTACATATAGGCAAGGTTTAGGGGCAGTGGCCAGGAGGAGCAACTCCACGTCCAAGGTGGAGCAGGAGGGCCTAGGAGCCATCCCACGTTGAAGGTCAGGAAGGGCGGCAGTGAGGAGATACCCCTCATCCAAGGTAAGGAGCAGCGGCTGTGCCTTGCTGGAACAGCCGTGAAGAAATAACCCACATCCAAGGTAAGAGAAACCCAAGTAAGATGGTAGGTGTTGCGACAGGGCATCAGAGTGCAGACACACTAAAATCATACTCACATAAAACTAATCAATCCAATCACACTAGGACCACAGCCTTGTCTAACTCAATGAAACTAAGCCATGCCCATGGGGCAACCCAGGGCGGGCGGGTCACGGTGGAGAGGTCTGACAGAATGTGATCCACTGGAGAAGGGAATGGCAAACCACTTCAGTATTCTTGCCTTGAGAACCCCATGAACAGTATGAAAAGGTAAAATGATAGGATACTGAAAGAGGAACTCTCCAGGTCATTAGGTGCCCAATATGCTACTGGAGATCAGTGGAGATATAACTCTAGAAAGAATGAAGGGATGGAGCCAAAGCAAAAACAATACCCAGTTGTGGATATGACTGGTGATAGAAGCAAGGTCTGATGCTGTAAAGAGCAATATTGCATAGGAACCTGGAATGTCAGGTCCATGAATCAAGGCAAATTGGAAGTGGTCAAAGAAGAGATGGCAAGAGTGAACGTCGACATTCTAGGAATCAGCGAACTAAAATGGACTGGAATGGGTGAATTTAACTCAGATGACCATTATATCATCTGCTGCGGGCAGGAATCCCTCAGAAGAAATGGAGTAGCCATCATGGTCAACAAAAGAGTCCGAAATGCAGTACTTGGATGCAATCTCAAAAACGACAGAATGATCTCTGTTCGTTTCCAAGGCAAACCATTCAATATCAGAGTAATCCAGTCTATGCCCCAACCAGTAACACTGAAGAAGCTGAAGTTGAATGGTTCTATGAAGACCTACAAGACCTTTTAGAACTAACACTCAAAAAAGATGTCTCTTTCATTATAGGGGACTGGGATGCAAAAGTAGGAAGTCAAGAAACACCTGGAGTAACAGGCAAATTTGGCCTTGGAATGCAGAATGAAGCAGGGCAAAGACTAATAGAGTTTTGCCAAGAAAATGCACTGGTCATAGCAAACACCCTCTTCCAACAACACAAGAGAAGACTCTACACATGGACATCACCAGATGGTCAACACCAAAATCAGATTGATTATATTCTTTGCAGCCAAAGATGGAGAAGCTCTAAACAGGCAGCAAAAACAAGACCAGGAGCTGACTGTGGCTCAGATCATGAACTCCTTATTACCAAATTCAGACTTAAATTGAAGAAAGTAGGGATAACCACTAGACCATTCAGGTATGACCTAAATCAAATCCCTTATGATTACACAGAGGAAGTGAGAAATAGATTTAAGGGCATAGATCTGATAGATAGAGTGCCTGATGAACTATGGAATGAAGTTCGTGACATTGTACAGGAGACAGGGATCAAGACCATCCCCATGGAAGAGAAATGCAAAAAAACAAAATGGCTGTCTGGGGAGGCCTTACAAACAGCTGTGAAAAGAAGAGAGGTGGAAAGCAGAGGAGAAAAGGAAAGATATAAGCATCTGAATGCAGAGTTCCAAAGAATAGCAAGAAGAGATAAGAAAGCCTTCTTCAGGGATCAATGCAAAGAAATAGAGGAAAACAACAGAATGGGAAAGACTAGAGATCTCTTCAAGAAAATTAGAGATACCAAGGGAACATTTCATGCAAACATGGGCTCGATAAAGGACAGAAATGGTATGGACCTAACAGAAGCAGAAGATATTAAGAAGTGGCAAGAATACACAGAAGAACTACAAAAAAGAGCTTCATGACCCGGATAATCATAATGGTGTGATCACTCAGCTAGAGCCAGACATCCTTGAATGTGAAGTCAAGTGGGCCTTAGAAAGCATCACTATGAACAAAGCTAGTAGAGGTGATGGAATTCCAGTTGAGCTATTTCAAATCCCAAAAGATGATGCTGTCAAAGTGATGCACTCAATATGCCAGCAAATCTGGAAAACTCAGCAGTGGCCACAGGACTGGAAAAGGTCAGTTTTCATTCCAATCCCAAAGAAAGGCAATGCCAAAGAATGAATGCTCAAACTACCGCACAATTGCACTCATCTCACATGCTAGTAAAGTAATGCTCAAAATTCTCCAAGCCAGGCTTCAGCAATACGTGAACCGTGAACTTCCTGATGTTCAAGCTGGTTTTAGAAAAGGCAGAGGAACCAGAGATCAAATTGCCAACATCCGCTGGATCATGGAAAAAGCAAGAGAGTTCCAGAAAAACACCTATTTCTGCTTTATTGACCATGCCAAAGCCTTTGACTGGGTGGATCACAATCAACTGTGGAAAATTCTTCAAGAGATGGGAATCCCAGACCACCTGACCTGCCTCTTGAGAAATCTATATGCAGGTCAGAAAGCAACAGTTAGAACCGGACATGGAACGACAGACTGGTTCCAAATAGGAAAAGGAGTACGTCAAGGCTGTATATTGTCACCCTGTTTATTTAACTTCTATGCAGAGTACATCATGAGAAATGCTGGACTGGAAGAAACACAAGCTAGAATCAAGATTGCCAGGAGAAATATCAATAACCTCAGATATGCAGATGACACCACCCTTATGGCAGAAAGTGAAGAGGAACTAAAAAGCCTCTTGATGAAAGTGAAAGTGGAGAGTGAAAAAGTTGGTTTACAGCTCAACATTCAGAAAACAAAGATCATGGCATCCGGTCCCATCACTTCATGGGAAATAGATGGGAAACAGTAGAAACAGTGTCAGACTTTGTTTTTTTTGGGCTCCAAAATTACTGCAGATGGTGACTGCAGCCATGAAATTAAAAATGCTTACTCCTTGGAAAGAAAGCTATGATCAACCTAGATAGCATATTCAAAACAGAGACATTACTTTGCCAACTAAGGTCCGTCTAGTCAAGGCTATGGTTTTTCCAGTAGTCATGTATGGATGTGAGAGTAGGACTGTGAAGAAGGCTGAGTGCCGAAGAATTGATGCTTTTGAACTGTGGTGTTGGAGAAGACTCTTGAGAGTCCCTTGGACTGCAAGGAGATCCAACCAGTCCATCCTAAAGGAGATCAGTCCTGGGTGTTCATTGGAGGGACTGATGCTGAAGCTGAAACTCCAGTACTTTGGCCACCTCATGCGAAGAGTTGACTCACTGGAAAAGACCCTGATGCTGGGAGGGATTGGGGGCAGGAGGAGAAGGGGACGACAAAGGATGAGATAGCTGGATGGCATCACTGACTCAATGGACGTGAGTCTGAGTGAACTCCGGGAGTCGGTGATGGACAGGGAGGCCTGGTGTGCTGCTATTCATGGGGTCTCAAAGAGTCGGACACGACTGAGCGACTGAACTGAACTGAGGCAAGGTTTCTCCAGTAGTCATATACAGATATGAGCACTAGACCATAAAGAAGGCTGAGCATGAAGAATTTATGCTTTCAAATTGTGGGGGTGGAAAAAGTTCTTGGGAGTCCCTTATCAAACCAGTCAGTTTAAAGGAAATCAGGAAAACCCTGACTATTCATTGGAAGAACTGATGCTAAAGATCCAATACTTTGGCCACCTGATGTGAAGAGCCACTCATTGGAAAAAAAGCATGATGCTGGGAAAAACTGAAGGCAGGAGGAGAAGGGGATGACAAAGAATGAGATGGTTGGATGGCATCACCAACTCAATGGACACGAGTTTGAGCAAACTCCCAGAGATAGTGAAGGATAGAGAAGCTTGGTGTGCTGGGGTCACAAAGAGTTGGACAAAACTGAGGGACTGAACAACAACAACGGGAAGTTTATGGGGCTTCCCAGGTGGCTCAGTGCTAAGGAATCTCCCTGTCAATTCAGGAGACGCTGGTTTGATCTCTGGGTCAGGAAGACCCTCTGGAGGAGGAAATGGCAACCCACTCCAGTATTCTTTCCTGGAAAATCCCATGGACAGAGAAGCCATGGCCTAGAGTCCATGGAGTTGCAAAGAGTTGGATATGATTGAAGGACTGGACGACAACAACAGGCAAGTATAAAGTATATGGGGCTTCTCAGGTGGCTCAGTAGTAAAGAATCTGCCTGCCAATTCAGGAGATGCTGGTTCAATCCCTGGGTTGGAAAGACATCCTGGAGGAGGAAATGGCAACCCACTCCAGTATTCTTTCTTGGAACATCCCATGGAGAGAGGAGCCTGGCAGGTTACAGTCCACAGGGCGGCAAAGAGTCGGACACAGCTGAGCTCACACACACACACACATGGAGAGGGTAGTATAGTCAACATCTTGTAGTAATGTATAATGGGACAAAAATCTGAAAAATTATATTTGTATAACTGAATCACTTTGCTGTATACCTGAAAATAACACAATATTTTAAACAAGCTATGCTTCAGTAAAAAATTAAACTTATTAAGGCCTGTTTTATGGCATAGAATATGATCTTCACTGGAGAATGTTTCATGTGCACGTGAAAAGAATGTGTATTTTGCTATTAGTAGGTAATATTATGGACTGAATTGTGTTCTGCTAAAATTCATATGTTGAAGCCATACCCCCAATGTGTCTATATTTGGAGACAGAAATTTTAAGGAGATAACTAATGTTAAATAAGGTCACAAGGATGGGGCCCTGATTTGATAGGGTGGTAGACCTATGGGGTCACACAGAGTCGGCCACGACTGAAGCGACTTAGCAGCAGCAGACCCATAAGAAGAATGAAGATACATTGTAATTCTCTCTTTCTGTCCATGTGTGCACAAAAGAAAAGCCATTTGAGGACACTGAGAAAGTGGCCATATACAAGCCAGGGAGGGAGGTTTCACTAGAAACCGCAATTTTCTGGCACCTTGATCTTAGACTTCTTCCCTCCAGAACTGTGAGAAAATTAACATATGTTATTTAAGCCACCCAGTCTGTGGCATCTTATTATGGCCATCCAAGCAAACTAATACAGCTGGAACGTTCTATAGATGCCTGCTAATTCCTGCTGCTTGATGATGTTGTTCACGTCCTGTTTCCTTGTTGATCTTCTACCTTTTATATGTTATTGAAAGTGGAGTATTGACATTTCCAATGATTGTTGAATTGTCTCATTCTGTCACTCCACAGTAAATCCACCAGCATATCTTGACTTCTTTAACATGAATATATATTCAGAATCAGACAACCTTTTACCATCTCCACTGCTACCAAGAATACTGGAGTGGGTTGCCACTTCCTCCTCCAGGGGATCTTTCCAACCCAAGGATGGAACCTGCATCTCCTGTGTTGACAGGCAGATTCTTTCCTACTGTGCTACCTGGGAAACCCATGATATATACATCAGTACATAAATGTAAAGGGTTGGGAGCAGATAAGAATACATAGAGTATGAGTGTCAAAAGAAGAAAAAGGGATTCTGAGAACTGAGATCTATGCAGTCCAACATTTAGCTTAAAAAGGTGAGAAGTGTCTTAGGCCACTCAGGCTGCTAATGACAAAGAACCACAGATTCAGTAGCTTATAAACAACAGAAATTCATTCCTTGCAGTTCTGGAGGCTGAAAGTCCCAGATCAGAGTGCCAACAGAGTTGGGTGAGGGTCCTCTCCCAGATTACAGATTTCTTGTTATAGCCTCACATGGCAGAAGAGGCTAGAAAGTCCTTTTACTAATCGCATTCACAAGGGCTCCACCTTCATGGCCCAGTCACCTCATAAAGGCCCCGAATTAAACTGTGAATTTTAATATGAATTTGGGGGGAACACAAGCATTCAGACCATAGCAAGAAGCAAAAGGACAGAGAAGGATCAGACAATATGGTAAGAGGAGAATCAAGAGTACTGTCCCAAGCCCAAATGAAATTGAGTGACTGTTTATATCAAGTAAATCAAGTACAATAAGCACTAGGAAATGGGGATTCAATTCGGTTGACAGTGGTGACTTGTACAAGGTGTGCTTCAGTGAACTGACAAACATGAAAAGCTTAATTAACGTGGTTTAAAAGAGAGAACGTGGAATTAGTGAGTCTGTTTTTGGTAGTTTATGTCATTCTCTTGTGTATTTTTGTAAATGGAAGCAAGAGATACTGTCCTTCCCCTGAGCTTCCATGGGGCCCTAGAAATTTCTCTATCATTGAAATTTCTCTAACAGCTCAATGAACTGTTAACATGTCTGTCTCAGAGATGGTCAACTGAGCAAAGTAGACAGTCTTTGTCACGGGGCCATCATCCCAAATATACAAATATAAGGCAGAGAGCCGACTGTCCACATGAAGGAACACCGAGCCCCATTTAAGAACCTCAGGAGGTGCTTTGAGCAGATGTGATGTCAGAATTTAGTATTAAAGGAAGAGTAATTGTTTACCAGGCCAAGTAGAATGAAGGCAAAGGCATACCAAACAGTAAAGAGCCATAACCCAAAGAACAAAAGAGTGAAACAGAGTAGTGTATTTGAGAGACCTCCACATAGCACTTTGAGGTTGAAGAAGCAGAGACAGTTTTCTAGAGGACCCTGCAGAACTGTTAACATCTGGGGGCTGATTACTCTGCATGACCCTTTATAGGTATTATCTCATTTAACCTTACAACAACAGCAAATTTGGAAAACTCAGCAGTGGCCACAGGACTGGAAAAGGTCAGTTTTCATTCCAATCCCAAAGAAAGGTAATGTCTTTTTTTTTTTTTTTTGAAAGGTAATGTCAAAGAATGCTCAAACCACTGCATAATTGCACTCATCTCACACGCGAGTAAAGCAATGCTCAAAATTCTCCAAGCCAGGCTTCAGCAATACGTGAACCGTGAACTTCCTGATGTTCAAGCTGGTTTTAGAAAAGGCAGAGGAACCAGAGATCAAATTGCCAGCATCCACTGGATCATCGAAAAAGCAAGAGAGTTCCAGAAAAATATCTACTTCTGCTTTATTGACCATGCCAAAGCCTTTGACTGTGTGGACCACAATAAACTGTGGAAAATTCTGAAAGAGATGGGAATACCAGACCACCTGACTGGCCTCTTGAGAAACCTGTATGCAGGTCAGGAAGCAACAGTTAGAACTGGACATGGAACAACAGACTGGTTCCAAATAGGAAAAGGAGTACATCAAGGCTGTATACTGTCACCCTGCTTATTTAACTTCTATGCAGAGTACATCATGAGAAACGCTGGGCCGGAAGAAGCACAAGCTGGAATCAAGATTGCCGGGAGAAATATCAATAACCTCAGATATGCAGATGACACCACCCTTATGGCAGAAAGTGAAGAGGAACTAAAAAGCCTCCTGATGAAAGTGAAAGAAGAGAGTGAAAAGTTGGCTTAAAGCTCAACATTCAGAAAACGAAGATCATGGCATCTGGTCCCATCACTTCATGGCAGATAAATGGGGAAACAGTGGAGGCAGTGTCAGACTTTATATTTTGGGGCTCCAAAATCACTGCAGATGGTGACTGCAGCCATGAAATTAAGGGACGCTTACTCATTGGAAAGAAAGTTATGACCAACCTAGATAGCATATTGAAAAGCAGAGACATTACTTTGCCAACAAAGGTCTCTCTAGTCAAGGCTATGGTTTTTCCAGTGGTCATGTATGGATGTGAGAGTTGGACTGTGAAGAAAGCTGAGCGCTGAAGAATTGATGCTTTTGAACTGTGGTATTGGAGAAGACTCTTGAGAGTCCCCTGGACTGCAAGGAGATCCAACCAGTCCATCCTAAAGGAGATCAGTCCTGGGTGTTCATTGGAGACACTGATGCTGAAGCTGAAACTCCAATACTTTGGCCACCTCATGCAAAGAGTTGACTCATTGGAAAAGACCCTGATGCTGGGAGGGCTTGGGGGCAGGAGGAGAAGGGGACGACCGAGGATGAGATAGCTGGATGGCATCACCGACTCGATGGATATGAGTCTGAGTGAACTCCAGGAGTTGGTGATGGGCAGGGAGGCCTGGCGTGCTGCGATTCATGGGGTCGCAAAGAGTCGGACACGACTGAGCAACTGAACTGAACTGAACCTTACAACAAATCTCTGAGGAAAGCACTACTATTAAACTTGTCCTCATTATACAGATGAAGCAATTACAGTGAAAAGAAATAACATACCTTTCCTAAAGTAACATAGCTAGGGAATGGTACAGCTGGATTGGCCTGAATTTCTTACACCTTTTAACTACCATGATAACCTAATTTGCACACTGTGTGAAGGTATTTGTACCGTACAGAGCAGTAGTTCTCAAAGTTTGGTTCCCAGACCAGCAGCAACAGCCTTACCTAGGAACTTGTTAGCAATGCAGATTTTCAGACCCCTAGACCTGCTAGATCAGAAACTGAGCAGGAACCAAGTAAACTATTTTAACAAGTCCTCCAAGCAACTCTGATATGCACGGAGGTTTGAGAACTACTGTTATAGAGGATGAGAAGCCCCTGAAGATTTTTAAGCTGAAGAGAGAAAATAATTCACTTTTAATTTTAAAGAGATTTTGGTAGCAGGAAGATAGCATCATTAGGATGGCTTTCATTTCTAAGTTGATCAGACAGTTTTTAAGTGTCTGGGGAGGCCTTACAAATAGCTGTGAAAAGAATAGAGGTGAAAAGCAAAGGAGAAAAGGAAAGATATAAGCATCTGAATACAGAGTTCCAAAGAATAGCAAGAAGAGATAAGAAAGCCTTCAGCAATCAATGCAAAGAAATAGAGGGAAACAACAGAATGGGAAAGACTAGAGATCTCTTCAAGAAAATTAGAGATACCAAGGGAATATTTCATGCAAAGATGGGCTCAATAAAGGACAGAAATGGTCTGGACCTAACAGAAGCAGAAGATATTAAGAAGAGGTGGCAAGAATACACGGAAGAACTGTACAAAAAAAGATCTTCACGACCCAGATAATCATGCTGGTGTGATCACTAATCTAGAGCCAGACATCTTGGAATGTGAAGTTAAGTGGACCTTAGAAAGCATCACTACGAACAAAGCTAGTGGAGGTGATGGAATTCCAGTTGAGCTTTTCAAATCCTGAAAGATGATGCTGTGAAAGTGCTGCACTCAATATGCCAGCAAATTTGGAAAACTCAGCAGTGGCCACAGGACTGGAAAAGGTCAGTTTTCATTCCAATTCGAAAGAAAGGTAATGCAAAAGAATGCTCAAACTACCGCACAATTGCACTCATCTCACATGATAGTAAAGTAATGCTCAAAATTCTCCAAGCCAGACTTCAGCAATACATGAACCATGAACTCCCTGATGTCCAAGCTGGTTTTAGAAAAGGCAGAGGAACCAAGAGATCAAATTGCCAACATCCAATGGATCATGGAAAAAGCAAAAGAGTTCCAGAAAAACATCTATTTCTGCTTTATTGACTATGCCAAAGCCTTTGACTGGGTGGATCACAATCAACTGTGGAAAATTCTTCAAGAGATGGGAATACCAGACCACCTGACCTGCCTCTTGAGAAATCTGTATGCAGGTCAGGAAGCATCAGTTAGAACTGGACATGGAATAACAGACTGGTTCCAAATAGGAAAAGGAGTACATCAAGGCTGTATATTGTCACCCTGCTTGTTTAACTTACATGAAGAGTACATCATGAGAAACGCCGGGCTGGAAGAAACACAAGCTGGAATCAAGATTGCCGGGAGAAATATCAATAACCTCAGATATGCAGATGACACCACCCTTATGGCAGAAAGTGAAGATGAGCTAAAAAGCCTTTTGATGAAAGTGAAAGAGGAGAGCAAAAAAGTTGGCTTAAAGCTCAACATTCAGAAAACGAAGATCATGGCATCTGGTCCCATCACTTCATGGGAAATAGATGGGGAAACAGTAGAAACAGTGTCAGACTTTATATTTTGGGGCTCCAAAATCACTGCAGATGGTGACTGCAGCCATGAAATTAAAAGATGCTTACTCCTTGGAAGAAAAGTTATGAGCAACCTAGATAGTATATTCAAAAGCAGAGACATTACTTTGCCGACTAAGGTCCATCTAGTCAAGGCTATGGTTTTTCCTGTGGTCATGTATGGATGTGAGAGTTGGACTGTGAAGAAGGCTGAGCGCCAAAGAATTGATGCTTTTGAACTGTGGTGTTGGAGAAGACTCTTGAGAGTCCCTTGGACTGCAAGGAGATCCAACCAGTCCATTCTGAAGGAGATCAACCCTGGGATTTCTTTGGAAGGAATGATGCTAAAGCTGAAGCTCCAGTACTTTGTCCACTCATGCGAAGAGTTGACTCACTGGAAAAGACTCTGATGCTGGGAGGGCTTGGGGGCAGGAGGAGAAGGGGACGACCGAGGATGAGATGGCTGGATGGCATCACGGACTCGATGGACGTGAGTTTGAGTGAACTCCGGGAGTTGGTGATGGACAGGGAGGCCTGGTGTGCTGCAATTCATGGGTTCGCAAAGAGTCGGACACGACTGAGCGACTGAACTGAACTGAACTCTTTAGTTGGACTTCCCAGGTGACTCAGTAGTAAGGAATCCAAGCTGCCAGTATAGGAGACACAGGTTCAAATCCTGAGTTGAGAGGATCCCCTGGAGAAGGAAATGGAAACCACTCCTGTATTCCTGCTGGGATAATCCCATAGACAGATGAGCCTGGTGGGCCAAACAGTCCGTGGGGTCGCAAAAGAGTGAGACATGACTCAGAGCCTAAACAACAACTCTTCATTTGCCAAGTAAGTTTACATTAAGACACTTAACATATTGATCTGTTTCTTCTGTCATTCAGATAAATGAGTTTGAGGTACTTCTAATGACCATTTGTAATATTTACATCAGGTCAAAACTGAAAAGGGCAAACTGTGCTGGTCAGCTCATTTAGGAAGAAGAAAAAATCCGGTTGGAAGAACAGAATGGTTATGACAAAACAACTGATATGGAAGATAATACTAAAGTTATTAAAACTAGTAATACTTTCCAGTTTAAAGATTAAAATACACATATTAACAGCTTTCTTAAAATAAAGAAGGCACACCCGGGAAGACTAACAAGATAAAATGGAAAGGAATTAAGCTAGACTTTGCTCAAGAAAATACACTGGATCCCAATATCATTTTTAAAAAGTATAGTGATTGATTTACTTGTTCATTCACTCATTTATTCCAGAAAAAAATCGAGCACATTTCGGTATGACAGATATTGTACTGGACCCTAAGACTAGAGGGGTGACAAACTTGAAGTCTTTTGGCTTCACAGAGCTTACATTCTACTTGGGGAGATAGAAATTTTAAAAACATCTATACATTTTATTAAATGTTACACAATTACTGTTACAGAGAAAAAGCAGAATAAGGGAATGGGAAGGGATTCTCTTATATTATAGTTGGAAAGATTAGGGAACGCCTCTACGAGGAGGTAACTTGTGGTGAGAGGCCTGAAGGACAAGAGCAAAGTTCAGTTCAGTCGCACAGTCATGTCCAATTCTTTGCAACGCCATGGACCACAGCACACCAGGCCTCCCTGTCCATCACCAACTCTCAGAGTTTACTCAAAGTCATGTCCATTGAGGAGAAGGCAATGGCAACCCACTCCAGTACTCTTGCCTGGAAAATCCCATGGACAGAGGAGCCTGGTGGGCTGCAGTCCACGGAGTCGCACAGAGTTGGACACAACTGAAGCAACTTAGCAGCAGCAGCAGCACGTCCATTCAGTCAGTGATACCATCCAACAATCTCATCCTCTGTCGTCCCCTTCTTCTCCCGCCTTCAATCCTTCCCAGCATCGGGGTCTTTTCCAATGAGTCAGTTCTTCGCATCATGTGGCCAAAGTATCAGAGTTTCAGCTTCAACATCAGTCCTTCCAGTGAATATTCAGGACTGATCTCCTTTAGGATGGACTGGTTGGATCTCCTTGCTGTCTAATGGACTCTCAAGAGTCTTCTCCAACACCACAATTCAAAAGCATCAATTCTTCGGTGCTCAACTTTCTTTATAGGCCAACTCTCACATCCATACATGACCCCTGAAAAAACCATAGCTTTGACTAGACAGACCTTTGTTGTCAAAGTAATGTCTCTGCTTTTTAATAAGCTGTCTAAGTAGGTCATAGCTTTTCTTCCAAGGAGCAAGCATCTTTTAATTTCACGGCTGTGATTAAAAGACAAGAGCAAAAGAACTATGCAAATATTGAAGGAGAAAAAGTTATAGGCAGAAGGAACAGCAAGTGGGGATGTGCTTGGTGTAGCTGAAAACAAGAAGTCTGGTATGAGTGAAGCCAAGTGAGAACAGAAGGAGTGGTAAGAATTAGTCTCCTAGCAGTCAGGGACCAGATCATGTAGGAGGCTTTTTTCCTCTATGTGATGAGAAAGCACTGGAAGACTGATGACAGGAGTGACACAATGGGATTTGTACCTATAAAGAATCACTCTGGCTGCTGCGAGAATTGACTAGTAGAGCCAAAAGTGGAAGCTAGATCATTGCAGAGGCTGTTTCATAGTCCAGGGGAGAGATGGTGGTTGCCTGGACCCAGGAGTGAGCAGTAGAGCTGGTGAGATGGTATGTGGGGAGCATTAGAGAGAGAGATGGGGAGAACATTGTATCTTAACAGGTTTTTACGTGGATTAATAATCAAGTTTAATTCTTCTCCCCAAATTTATGAGGTAGATACTATAATACTTATCACTTTGATAAGTGAACTGAGAGATACAGAGGACAGAGTGGCAAAGCCAGGATTCAAAGCTACCTGGCACCAAAGACTACTCTTTCCTCTACAGTTAACTGACTCTAACTCTAGAACAGATGCATTGGAAAAGAAGCCAGCATTGGCTCAAAGTTTAAATAAATAAACTAAAATTGGCATTCATTTCAATTACTCTCTAGGAAATATTAAATATTATAAATTTTAATTTTTATTAAATATTAATATAAAATAGAAAAAGAGGTTAGTAAAAGTTTTATCAATTAGGAAATATATCAAAGAAGTTGACCTAAAACTAATGGGTTGATTAAATTTTCTAAATACTTATAAACTCTGAAAAGAAAAATATCCTTATTAAGAAAAATAAAATCTATTCCAGATTACCAAAACCTTGCAAAGATTTTACATGATACGTTTCCCAGGAGGGAGATAGATTTTAGAAAAGAATCAGTAAATTCAATATTATTTTTAGGCTTATAAAACACCACTGAAGTGTTTTCCAAATGTTGATATTCTAATAAAACCTAAAAAGAAAATCCATACAAAACAAAAAATACTCCCCTCAAAAAAAGAATTCTCAAAAAAACTGTTTAAAAAATGGAACCTAAACACTTACCGTGAAGAAACTAGCAAAAGATCATCTATAATTACATCAAGGATGCTCATCACAGGACTTCTGTAATGGCAAAATCAAGAAAGCAACCAAAACCTTCATAAACATATTTTTATGTGTACTTCCACAGTTGTTGTTTGGTCACTGTGTCTGACTCTTTGTTAACCCATGGATTGTAGCCTGCCAGGCTCCTCTGTCCATGGGATTTCCCAGGCAAGAACACTGGAGTGGGTTGCCATTTCCTTCTTCAGTACTTCCCCATAATGGAATGTTATACAGCCATAGGAAAGTATATATTCAAATATAGATTGAAAGCTATGGAAAGTGTTTGTGGTATGAGATTAGTTTTTAAAAGGTATAAAATTGAATATAAATTAAGGTCTCTATTTTGTGACGATATGAAGAGAAACAGAATGGTGAGGGGGTGGAAAAGAGAAACAGATTCTGTGGGTGTTAAGCATCTTTTTGTATTTTTTTATTCATAAATATCTATTATAAGCATAATAATAAAAATATATTTTCATAAATACATTTAAATAATATAGTGAAGGCAATGCTAGGAGTGAAGTTTTTGCATAACTAGCAGGCAATGAGCTCACTCTCATGCAGAGTCATGCAGGTCTGAACCAAGTCTGCAATCATTCCCACTCTCTGGCAGCCGCAGAAGCCCACATGGGAGGCGGCCTGTGCTTGAGCCACCAAGGTCTATTTAGTGAGGAGCCATGATGGTCTCCCAAAGACAGCCCTGCTCTCTTCCCTCTACAGTTTAGGCTGTCTCATAACCCAAGTCATTTGGCACAACCCACAAGTTTACAAGCCTGCTTAGGGTGCTCTCTCCCTGGTGACTCAGATGATAAAAGAATTGGCCTGCAATGCAGGAGACCTGAGTTTGATCTAAGTTGGGAAAACCTTCTGCAGAAGACAATGGCAACCCACTCCAGTATTCCTCTCTGGAGAATTCCATGGACAGAGGAAACTGGCGGGCTATGATCCATTGGGTCACAAGGAGTCGGACACAACTGAACAATTAACATTTCCACTTTTCACTTTCTGCACTTGCACTATATTCTTGTTTTTGCTCTTTTTTTTTAGATTTTTTTTTTAATGTGGACCATTTTTAAAATCTTTATTGAATTTGTTACAATATTGCTTCTGTTTTATATTTTGGTTTCTTGGCTGTAAGGCATGTGGGTTCTTAGCACCCCAACTCTCACTCCCTGCATTAGAAGGCAAAGTTTTATGCACTATGGGGTCTTTCTTCTCATTGTTTTGTCACTGTGACATAATTTGAAATGAACAACCGAACAGCTGTAACTGAATTCATTTTCATGAGATTTTCTAAGCATCCAACCTACAGGGGTTTTCCTTCCTGGTCTTTCTGATCATTTACCTGGGAACATGCTCATAGTAACAGCCACCAGTTCATATGATTGCCCTCCACACTCTAATGAATGATTTCCCCAGGAATCCGAACTTATTGGCATCGGCTTCATATCTACTACCAACCTGATCTGCACTGAACATTCCACATACATAAGGCCAATATCTGCTTGACCTTCTCTCATTTTCCAAAGTTAAATATTTATAAATAAAACTAAAAAATCAACCACATACCTTACCTGAAGGAATATCGAGTTTTTGTGACTTTAACCACTCACCCTCTGAGGATTACTGTCTCTATTCCCATAACTTTAAAACCCATATGTCTATAACTGTAAAGTTTATATCTCCAGTCTCTTTTGAACTTGAAACTTACAGATTTGACCACCTACTTGCCCTCTTCTCTTCAACGTCTAATAGGAATCACAAATTCACTATGTTCAGAATATCATTTTAAACAATTCTCGATTTCTCCTGCCCTTTATCTGATCCTCTATTCATCTTCCACCAATCACAAAATTTCCAAACCACACTTAACATTCAATCTTTGACTAAGTTCTGTTTTCTGAAGACTATGTCATCTATCTTAGCATAAACTTGGACCTAAAAGCTACTAGCTGTTGACTTTAAAAAAAAAAAAGGAAATTTGTAAGAATTGTGAGTTAAGTTATATTTGGGACAAAATGAAGACTATAGCCTGGAAGACAACATCTCAGATAGCTCTGAGAAACTGCTCCAAAGATACAGGGGGAAGATCAGAAAATAGATGATTTTGGTGAAGGGGGAGTACCTGCAATCAAGACATTTTTGCAGCAAGTCTCTGCTAGTCCTGTGAAGGTTACTGCTAGTCACTTGGAGCAGACCTCACCATGAAGGGTTTTAGTGCTCTCCTAGATATGAGGCGATGCAAGAATTGGGTTTATAAAATGGAACTCTCTGAAGACCTATTTTGTCAGTTTTTCCCAGAGCACAAAGTACCTCATTTCTACTCTTCATCCTGAACTCCTTTTAGGTGATGTTGAAAGTCAGCGGCTACAGCAAACATGATTTAATCCTTGTAGAGATAGATAGAAAGTAACATAATCCTTACTCCAATTTCTGCAATATCTTTCACTGTTTTCTCTGATTCGACTCTTATGTTACTTCCATTCTATAAGGTAATCAAAATAATATTTTGAAAATATCAATCATAAATCACATCACTCCTCTGCCCAACCCCCCCCCCAAGGAAACTACCTTCCCTAATGTCCTATTTTTCTTACAATAAAATAAAACATATACTCCTGGAATCTCTCTTCCAGACATGAATGAGTAAGAGGGTATGCAGTCATAAAACACAGGAAACAACCATTTTCAGACATTGGATATGAGGCAGTACAGGTCTGAGATCCCTGAAAGAAGGAAAACAAAAAAGATAGGTTCTACCATTTCAAAGTTTCCTGTCAGGAGGTAATTTCTCAATCACAGTACGAGGAGAAAGAATCCAAACAAAGACTAGCTATCTCACTCATTTGAAGAGACATAGAAGTATTATACAAGAAAGTTAAGAAGGTTAGAATTTGTGGGGACAAAATATTCAAAACGAAGAAGTTGTACAGAGAACAGATTTCAGAAATTTAATTAGCATTTGCTTTTGAGTCTGACTGAATACAAATTTGTACATGTATAGGGTAAAACCTCACAAAGCTGGGCAAGAGTAACTTTTGGGGAAGACCAATTATTAGAGGGATAAAAAGGATTGTGGACTTCCCAGGTGGCGTGAGTGATAAAGAATCTGCCTACCAATGCAGGAGACATGGGTTTGATCCCTGGGTTGGGAAGATCCCCTGGAGAAGAAAATGGCAACCCACTCCAGTACTCTAGGCTGGAAAACACCATGGACACAGAAGCCTTGTGGGCTACAGTCCATAGCATCGCAAAGAGTTGGACACAACTGAGCGCACGCACACACACAATTAAAAGGAATGTAAATTAAATTATTCCCAGGGCCAGAAGTCATTCTGATTTTTACCATCTGAAGTATAGATACATTGGACAATAGAGCAGTCAGTGGAGATACAAGAATATCCATATCTTGGGAGTGTTGCTAAATTAGTCCTAGAGAAAGACTCCTGTAGATCTGTCCTAAAATAACAATAGGCCTTGAAAGGATCAAATTGATATGTAACTAACTAAGCTGATGGACAGAAAAAAAAATCAAACACTGTTTTTAAAAAACTCAAAATATAAACTCAGGAATATAAAATTTATTATTTTCAGCATCCAATTAAAAAGATGGTGGAATAGGAAGACAGTGAATACTGATCTCATCTCCTTTTACCAGCACATCCAAATTACAACTAAGTACAGAGCAAGTATAGATGAGAAACACCTAAAAACTGTCGGAAAGATCTTCTACAACTAAAGAAGGAATCACAATGAGTCATACAAGAGGGTGGAGATACAGTGTGGTCAAAACCTAAACCCCTGGGTAGATGGCCATAAATAGAATAATTACAACTTCAGAGGTTCTTCTGAGGTCTGAGGTCCACATAGGGCTCCCCAGCCTAGGGGTCCTGCACCAGGAAGACAAGCGCCTAGAACATTTGACTTTGAAGGCCAATAAGGCTTACTCTGGGGAGAGCTAGAAGGCTGCAGGAAATATACCCAACCCTTAAAAGAGACACAAAATCTCACAAACTCTGAGACCCAGGGCAGAAGGAGTAATTAGAAAGGAACCTTGGTCAGACCCACTTGTTGATCTTGGAGGGCCTCCTGGAAAGGTGGGAGGCTACAGGGTCTCACCTTGAGGACACAGATGCTGGCAGCACCCATTTTGAGGAGCTCATCCCACTATGAAGACACTGGTACTGGGAGGACAATTTGGAATCCTCCTGCTAGCTAATTAGTGCCAGAACCTGGCCCTATCCACTAGACTGCTGGTACCAGTCCTGGGACACCCCAGAGCAAGCAGATAACTGGGCAGGGAGATAGCCTACCCGTCACTAAGCTAGCTGCAGTAGGATGCCCTGAGTCCCCTGCTGCCCTGGGACCTAGTTCTTCCCACCAGAGGATCCAACACCCAGATTCAACCACCAGAGAGCTGACACTACCCCTGAGACCCAGTCTCACTCACCAGGAGGTGAGCAATAGCCCTGGGACCTACTGGGCCCCACTCTGTCTACCTATAGGCCAACACCAACTCTGAGACACCAGGGCTCTATAGCCAGAGAATCTAGAACCCAGCTCCACCCATCACTGGTTCAGCGCTGGCCCTGGGACCTGGCCTCACCCACTCATGTGCAGACACCACCTCAGGACCATTGAGGTCATATAGCCAGGTTTGTCAGGCAGGGCCTGACTCACTCACCAACGGGCTGGCACTCACAGTGGGACCCCTATGGGCACTGGTCCTGCCTACCTGTTGGTCAACACCAACTCCAGGACTCCCCAAACCCTGAATCCAGAGACTCTGAACCCACCCCCATCCATGATCAGGCTTCAGGACACTCTGGACCCATCAGTCCACCCATAGTGGGTCAACAGTAACTCCAAGATCCCTGGAAATGTAGCCAGTTGCCCTGGGACCTGGCTCTGCAGACCAATTGGCCAGCACTAGTCCTAGGACCCTCCAGGGCCCCATAGCCAGCTTCCTCATTACTCAGCCTGACCCGCTAATAGTACAAAACCAGAACTGAACTCCCCTGGACATGCAACCAGCCATGCTAGGACCTGGATCCATCCACCAGTAGCTGGCAGGCTCTGAAAAGGCAAGGCCTTGCAACTAACTGGAATGGGAGTCAGCCACATCTACCAGCATGTGCATAGTAGTCAGTCCACCACAACAGAAGGAACCCTGCAACCCACATAGAGGACACCTGAGCATAAGTCTTTAGAAAACAAAAGGGCGTCCACTGTTCATTTCTTCCATAAGGCCACTACTCCAAAACTGAGAAACGTAACCAACCTAACAAATACATAGAAGTACAAAGGGTAAATTAGACAAAAGGAGGCAACAGAGGAGTATGTTCCCAACAGAGAAACAAGATAAAATTCCAGAAGAACTAAGTAAATTGGAGATAAACAATCTATTGGATAAAGACTTTAGGTAATAATCAAAAAGATGCTCAAAGACCATGAGAGAAGACTGAATGAACAGAATGAGAAGTTAGAATTTTTAAACAAAGAGTTAGAAAATATAAGGAAAACCAAAAAAGATGATGAATACAATAAATGAAATTTTAAAATACACTAGAAGGAATCAACAGTAGATTAGATGATACAGAGGAACAAACCAATGAACTAGAAGGCAGAATAGTGGAGATCATTGAAGCTGAACCGAAAAAAGAAAAAGAAAAATGAGGACAGTTTAAGAGACCTCTAGGATGACATCAAGCATACTAACATTCGTGTTGTAGGAGTCCCAGAAGGAGAGACAGAGAAAGGGGTAGAGAATATATGTGAAGACATAATAGCTGAAGAGTTTCCTAACTTGGGAAAGGAAACAGATTATCTAGGTACAGGAGGCAGAGTCTCAAAGAGGATCAACCCAAAAAGGACCACATCAAGACACATTGTAATTAAAATGGCAAAAGTTAGATAGGGTTGTTAAGATATGTTCCAATTTAAAAGATTACCAACTTAAAATAATCACATATGAATAGAGATTGCTACATATAAACCACATGGTAAGCACAAACCAAAATAATAGATTAATTCTCAAAAGAGAAACCAAACATAACACTAAAAGTAGTCATGAAATCACAAATAACAAAAAAGAAATGAACAAAAAAGAATTACAAAATATCCCCAAAACAATTAACAAAAAGGCAATAAGTTTATCAGTTCAGTTCAGTAGCTCAGTCGTGTCCGACTCTTTGTGACCCCATGAATCGCAGCACGCCAGGCCTCCCTGTCCATCACCATCTCCCAGAGTTCACTCAGACTCACGTCCATCAAGTCAGTGATGCCATCCAGCCATCTCATCCTCGGTCGTCCCCTTCTCCTCCTGCCCCTAATCCCTCCCAGCATCAGGGTCTTTTCCAATGAGTCAATTCTTTGCATGAGGTGGTCAAAGTACTGGAGTTTCAGCTTTAGCATCATTCCTTGCAAAGAAATCCCAGGGCTGATCTCCTTCAGAATGGACTGGTTGGATCTCCTTGCAGTCCAAGGGACTCTCAAGAGTCTTCTCCAACACCACAGTTCAAAAGCATCAGTTCTTCAACGCTCAGCCTTCTTCACAGTCCAACTCTCACATCCATACATGACCACAGGAAAAACCATAGCCTTGACTAGATGGACCGTAGTCGGCAAAGTAATGTCTCTGCTTTTCAATATGCTATCTAGGTTGGTCATAACTTTTCTTCTAAGGAGTAAGCGTCTTTTAATTTCATGGCTGCAATCAACATCTGCAGTGATTTTGGAGCCCAAAAAAATAAAGTCTGACACTGTTTCCACTGTTTCCCCATTTATCTGCCATGAAGTGATGGTACCAGATGCCATTATCTTCGTTTTCTGAATGTTGAGCTTTAAGCCAACTTTTTCACTCTCTACTTTCACTTTCATCAAGAAGCTTTTCAGTTCCTCTTCATACCTATTCAATAATTGCTTTAAATCATGCTAAGTCATTTCAGTTGTGTCTGACTATTTGCGACCCTGTGGACTTATAATTCACCAGGCGCCCCTGTCCATAGGATATTCCAGGCAAGAATACTGGAGTGGGTTGCCATTTCCTTCTCCAGGGGATCTTCTCAACCCAGGGACTGAACCTACATCAATCCCCCATTCTTACACCTGTAAGAATGGCTCTTACCAAAAAGACAATAATAACAAGTGTTGGCAAGAATGTGGAGAAAAGGGAACACTTGTGTACTCTTGGTGGGAATGTAAATTGGTGCAGCCGCTATGGAAAACAGTATGGAGATTCCTCAAAAAATTAAAAATAAAACTAGTGTGTGTGTGTGTGTTAGTCACTCAGTCATGTCCGACTCTGTGACCTCATGGACTATATAGCCTGCCAGGCTCCTGTGTCTATGGAATTCTCTAGGCAAGAATACTGGAATGGGTTGCCACTCCCTTCTCCAGGGGATCTTCCTGACCCAGGGATTGAACCTTGGTCTCTTGTATTACAGGCAAATTCTTTACCATCTGAGACACCAGGAAAGTCCAGAATCTACCTGCAATGTGGGAGACCTGGGTTCAATCCCTGGGTTGGGAAGACCCTCTGGAGAAGGGAAAGGCTACCCGCTCCAGTACTCTGGCCTGAAGAATTCCATGGGCTGTATAGTCCATTGGGTTGCAAAGAGTCAGACACAACTGAGTGACTTTCACTTTCATTTCACTTTCAACATATGATCCAGCAATTCTATTGCTGAGTATATATACAAAGCAAATAAAAATGCTAATTAGAAAAGATACATGCACCCCTATGTTCATGGCAGCATTATTTACAATTGCCAAGATATGCAAGCAACATAAGTGTTCAGTAATAAAAGATGTGGCTTATATATTCAATGGAACATATTTTAAAAAGGAAAAAGGCTTAAAACAATGAAATCTTACCAGCTGTGACAACACAAAGGACCTACGCTGTGTTGTGCTTAGTAAAATAAGTCAGACAAGAAAAAACAAACTCTATATGAATTTCACTTATATGTGGAATTCAAAAAAGCAAAACAAATGGTCAAGCATAACAAAACAGAAACAGAGTTATAGATACAGAGGAAAAAAAACAGGTGGTTGCCAGAGGGGAGATGAATGAAGGGAAGAGAAAAATAAGTGAGGGAGACTAAGAGGTATGAACTTTCAGTTACAAAATCAATGAGCCACAGGTATGAAATGTGTCGTGAGGGGAATACAGCTGGTAGTTACATAATATCTTTGTATAGTTACAAATGGTAACTAGACTGATCACGGTGATCATTTTGAAATGTATAGAAATATCGAATTACTACGTTGTGAACCAAGAATTAACATAGGCTTGTAGGTCAACTATACTTCAAAAACAAACAAACTCATAAATATATAGATCAGATTTGTTCTAAAAAGGACAGAAATGGTATGGACCTAACAGAAGCAGAAGATATTAAGAAGAGGTGGCAAGAATACACAGAAGAACTATACAAAAAAGATCTTCATGACCCAGATAATCACGATGGTGTGATCACTCACCTAGAGCCAGACATCCTGGAGTGTGGAGTCAAGTGGGTCTTAGGAAGGAGGATCACTATGAACAAAGCTAGTGGAGGCAATGGAATTCCAGTTGAACTATTTCAAGTCCTAAAAGATGATGCTTTGAAAGTGCTGCACTCAATATGCCAGCAAATTTAGAAAACTCAGCAGTGGCCACAGGACTGGAAAAGGTCAGTTTTCATTCCAGTCCCAAAGAAAGGCAATGCCAAAGAATGTTTGAACTACCACACAATTGCACTCATCACACACACTAGCAAAGTAATACTCAAAATTTTCCAACCCAGCTTCAACAGTACATGAACTGTGAACTTCCCAGTGTTCAGGCTGGATTTAGAAAAGGGAGAGGAACCAGAGATCAAATTGCGAACATCCTTTGGATCATCAAAAATGCAAGGGAGTTCCAGAAAAACATCTACTTCTGTTTTATGGACTACACCAAACCTTTTGACTGTGTGGATCACAACAAACTGTGGAAAATTATTAAAGAGACAGGAATTCCAGACCACCTTACCTGCCTCCTGAGAAATCTATATGCAGGTCAAGAAGCATCAGTTAGAACTGGATATGGAACAACATACTGGTTCCAAATTGGGAAAGGAGTACGTCAAGGCTGTATATTGTCACCCTGCTTATTTAATTTATATGCAGAGTTCAGTTCAGTCACTCAGTCATGTACAACCCTTTGCGACCCCATGAACCATAGCATGTATGTAGACTACATCATGCGAAATGCTGGGCTAGATGAAGCACAAGCTGGGATCAAGATTGCCAGGAGAAATATCAATAACCTGAGATATGCAGATGACACCACCCTTATGGCAGAAAGCGAAGAGGAACTGAAGAGCCTCTTGATGAGAGTGAAAGAGGAGAGTGAAAAAGTTAGCTTAAAACTCAACATTCAAAAAACTAAGATCATGGCATCTGGTCCCATCAATTCATGGCAAATAGATGGGGAAACAATGGGAACAGTGAGAGACTTTATTTGGGGGGGTGGCTCCAAAATCACTGCAGATGGTGATTGCAGCCATGAAATTAAAAGATGCTTGCTCCTTGGAAGAAAAGCTATGACCAACCTAGACAGCACATTAAAAAGCAGGGACATTACTTTGCCAACAAAGGTCCGTCTAGTCAAAGCTATGGTTTTTCCAGCAGTCATGTATGGATGTGAGAGTTGGACTATAAAGAAAGCTGAACGCTGAAGAATTGATGCTTTTGGACTGTGGTGTTGGAGAAGACTCTTGAAAGTCGCTTGGACTACAAGGAGATCCAACCAGTCAATCCTAAAGGAAATCAGTCCTGAATATTTATTGGAAGGACTGGTGCTAAAGCTGAAACTCCAATCCATTGGCCACCTGATGAGAAGAACTTACTCAATTGAAAAGAACCTGATGCTGGGAAAGATTGAAGGTGGGAGGAGAAGGGGATGACAGAGGATGAGATGGTTGGATGGCATCACCAGGAGCTGGTGATGGACAGGGAAGCCTGGCATGCTGCAGTCCATGGGATCGCAAAGAGTTGGACATGACTGAGCAACTGAACTGATGTAAAATATGTTATATCCCAATATATGATATATAAATTAATAACAAATGTATTTATGTTTTATTCTACATATACTATATAATACCCTAATATATAATAAGTAAACTATACCTATGTAATTTACACAATTGTTAATATATTTGTTTATAAATATATAGTGTGTTGATATAAATTTATAAATAAAATATTAATATATATATTTATATAGAATAAACATATAAATGATATCCCATCTAATTGATTATTAAAGTATATTTCTTTCCATAGGTTGTGGAACGGTACATAATCTGTTTCCTGCCTCTGTCTCCAGCCTTTCTCATTCTCATTAAGATCTTATCTCAGATGTTCCTACCTCAAAGAGACTGTAATTTCCATGTTAATATAGCCGGGCCTTACACCTTACCCCAACACATTCCCCTTTATGCCTTCCTTTACTTTCAGACTGTTGAAGGCAGACATGTAAATATGGATCTTTCAAATATGATCAAAATTTTTGAGATTCTGTGCATAATAATTGCTATTTTAAAATTACAATTAGTATTCCATTTTAGAAATATACCAAGTTTATTCATTCACTTTGTTGATAGAAATTTGGATCAGTTCCAGTTGAGTCTATTATGAATAAACTACTACAAATATTTGTGTACAAGCATTTTACGGATATCTTTTCATTTCTTGCAACACTCAATTAGAAAAAAAGGATATTTGCAAAGTGTCTCAAGTTACAGGATACTCTTAATTATTTTATTTTGAACTACCAAGTGTATTTTTTATGGGGAAAGATTAATCAGCTTCAAATGACATCAAACAAACAAAATTATTCGGATATTCGAGAGGTATCCTGACTGAAATCATAAGAAGAAGGGAAGGAGAGAAAGAGAAAGAAAGGGAGAGAAGGGAGAAAGAAAGAGGAAGAGAAATATATAGATTTAGTAATTTTCCTACAAGCATGACTTCAAAATTGTATCTGTTTGATGACAGCATAAATAAACATTTTAAATATCAGTTTGAAAAGCAATAGGGTTCCATATGTATGTCTACAGAAAATGGATAAATTGCAGTATATTCATACAATGCAACATTAAACAAGATATGAACCAGAGATATATGCAACAACAGGGATAAACCTTAAAAAATCAGGAGGATTATATTTTAGGCTTACCTTACATTTTGTCATCAATGGTGTGTATGTTCTCTACTTCTCATCAAGGGAGTGGTACATCCATAGGCCCTAATCAAGGAATATCCCTGGACAGTCATATTATATCACATGATCCCACCTTCTACCTATTTTGGACAACTGATGACTAACCCAAGAGCAGCCAACCCACAAGTAAAACAAATACATGCAATCATGCTCAATAAAATTAGAATGCACGCAATATGTGCGCAACGGATTCCATGCTCAGTATGATTGCCAGAGGTGATAACAAATTTTGTCTTCAGAAGCTTCAGAAAAGATATAACTAAATGGGGTCCTGAACAAGGGAGGAGAAAACAAACCTATTGCAAATATGGTTGAGACCGAAAATAAAGTTTATTGACTCATATGGGCTGCAGTCCATAGGGTCACAAAGGGTTGGAAATAACTGAATAACTGAGAATACACACATATACATCGCTGACCTAGTCAAAGTGAAGCAAAGTATACAAAGAAACAAAATTCTTACTCAGAATAAAATATACATCCAGGATTATTTATAATGATAAAAAGGATAATTCTCAAGAAGCTATACCAAGCCCACATGTGCATGCACTTAATAGCAGAACATGGAAAAAATGATAGAGTTGAATGGATAAACATATAAATCCAATATTATAGTAGAGATATCAACACCCCTCTCAACTGTTAATAGAACAATTGATGATAATAAAACTCTGCATCATTTTAAAAACACAACAGAAAACCAAGAACTATGAGTATCCCACCCACTGCTAGTGATGAGGCTTTCATTTCCAGTCAACAGGCTGGTGATCCAGTTCCAAAACGCTTTTTAAAAATTCTGTTCCCTAGGACCATTCTCATAAAGTCGAACTGTTTTTAAACATGGCTGCTCATTAGAAACATATCTGGAGCTCTGGAGAAAAAAAGCAACACCTGGGCATTTGTATTTTTCAAAAAGCTCCAAGATGATTCTGATATGCATCTGGATTTTTTAAAGTGATTACAGGTTTTTCTATTAAATAGTAGTTTGGGTGATATGGAATTCTATTATTTTTCTGTTGACCAATCAAGTGAGTTACAAAACAGTTACATAATCACAATAATAAAAGATGTTTATCAGTTTTCATAATTAATAGCTAGACAAAAAATATAAAAGATCATTATAACTGCAAGTTATAATGGGAACATGATTAATCTGACAATATAAAATGATTACATACAATTTGGGGGATCATGCAGAGTGATGTGGAGAAGGCAATGGCACCCCACTCCGGTACTCTTGCCTGGAAACTCCCATGGACGGAGGAGCCTGGTAGGCTGCAGTCCATGGGGTCGCACAGAGTTGGACACGACTGAGCGACTTCACTTTCACTTTCATCCATTGGAGAAGAAAATGGCAACCCACTCCAGTGTTCTTGCCTGGAGAATCCCAGGGATGGCGGAGCCTGGCGGGCTGCCATCTTTGGGGTCACACAGAGTCAGACACGACTGAAGCGACTTAGCAGCAGCAGCAGCAGCAGAGGGATGTGGTAAGTGGAAGTGCATACATGTAAATGGATTAAAGGTACCAACCAAAATCCTTTTACATTTAAGGCAATTATCAATCTGTAAGGACCATGCTTCTCTCTGAGGCATGTTCCCCAGGAAACAGATCTGAGACAGATTGCTGTGCCCAAGACTGCTCTCTGGAACACCCGAAGTAGAAATGGGCAGACATAAAAGCTGAACTATGATCCAGCTTTGACAGAGGTTCCAGTTGATCCCATACAGAGGTGGAAAGACTCATAAGCCTTGTCTCCAGTTGAGGTGAGGGGACTAGGCCTCTCAGGTGTTGGATGGGAGCTGCCCCCAATAGGGGTGTTACCATAGGTAAGACAGCTCCTTTCAGCAGAGAGCAATTCTTAGGGGCCTCAGTCCTGAAGGGAGATGTGGGCAGTGCAGTACAGCCTTTACCACATAAGGTCTGATGCTTGGTTTTGTTACATTTGTGACACTTGTGCACAGATAACAAGTGGAGATGTTAAGTAGCCATTTGGGTATAAAATCTTGAAGCTCAAGAGAAAGGCCTGGGCTATAGCCAAATGAGAAGGAGGAAAAAAAAATAGTAACATATACTTTTTTTTTTTTTTTCCTATAGCCTGGGCTATAGAAATTCAACAGCATTTGGGTGAAATTTTAAAACTGTAACACTAGGTAATATTATATATAAATTACACCTAATTTTTTTTAAAAAAAGCCTAGATGATATACCAGGGAAATTAGAAGAGTAGTTGTGCAAAACCTGAACTTTGGAGCATGTCGAATTTAAGAAGTTTGGAGGGAGAGGAGGAACGAGCCAAAGTAATTGAGAAGGAGCAGCCAGTGAGATAGAAAGAAAGCTAAAAGTGTGTTGACCATGAAACCAAGTGTGCAAAGTGTTTCCAGGAGGAAAAAATGATCAGTAATGTCAGATGCTGCAGACAGGTCAAGGGAGATGGAAGACTGAGATGCGCCCATTGAGTCTAGCCACGAGAAAGTCACTGGTGATCTTGACAAGAGAAAGGTTTGGTGAAATCGTCAGGGTGGAAAAATGATTGGAGTAAGCTTATGAGAGAATAGGAAGAGAGAAACTGAAAGCATTAAAAATTAGCTGATTGATACCTATACTCCAATATCACAAGTTCTAAAAATTAAAACTTTTAAATAGTTTTTTAAGTATTAACAGCAAAAACCTTTATGCTCACTCTCAAATATTTATAAAATTTACAATAATGAGTTATTTTTAGTGCAGCAATATCATTGAATATGCCTCATTGATTTAGAAACTTAAAATAATTATTTTATTGAAGTATAGTTGATTTACAATGTTGTATTAGTTTCTGCTGTATAGCAAAGTGATTCATATATATATATATATACATATATACACACACACACATATCTGAATAAACTTTTTCATACTCTTTCCCATTATGGTTTATCATGGGATCTTGAATAGAGTTCCCTGTGCCATACAGTGAGACCTTGTTGTTTACACATCCTATATATAATGGTTTGCATCTGCTAACTCCAAACTCCCAATCCACCCCTCTCCAAACCCCGCTCCCCCTTGGCAACCACAAGTCTGTTCTGATTTGGAAATTTTTGATTTAATACTTTCTGACATACTGTCTCTAAGATCTAAGTTTTAGATATTTGCTGTTAATGGCTAATAAAACTGAAAAGACCTATATTCAAAGATATGTGATCCAAGTGGAATAAGTGTTAAATTATCTGTATAATAAAGTATAACATTTATTTTATAAGTGTCATAAAGTATAACATTCACTTTCAAAAATAATTCGCTGATTGAGATGGAGAAAGACAAACACCACAAGATTTCACTCATGTGTGGAACAGAAAAAACAAACAATAAACAAGACAAAACACATAGAGAGAATAGCGTAGTGGCCACCAGAGAGAACGGGCAGAGGAAACGGGTGGGGAAGGAGTAAGACAGGTAAAAGGGGATAAAATGTAAACAGGTACAATCATGAAACTAAACGTAAACTCCACTCCTTATACTTACAGGAGCAACCATAAAACCTCTTATATAAGCAACCATAACATCAAATCAATTTACAAATTAAATATAGGCACACCAATAAAATTCAGATTGACCTCATTAAGTTAATGTGACATGTAATACTATTTTGTTTAAGCAAAATCACCAATGCAGAGTTTATTGATAATAACGTAACATCTTATTGACTTGATTCTTTCGATTTTGTGCATAATGGATGTGCATTTAAATCATTGTCATATCATTGCTGATAATTTTCTTTATTAAAAAAAAAAAGGAGCTCATTTAACCATAGGTTTGTTTTTGGGTGAAATGAAGTGAAAGTCATTCAGTCATGTCTGATTCTTTGCAACCCCATGGACTGTAGCCTGCCAGGCTCCTTTGTCCATGGAATTCTCCAGGAGTGGGTAGCCATTCCCTTCTCCAGGGGATCCTCCCAACCCAGGGATCGAACCCAGTTCTCCCACCTTGGAGGTGGATTCATTTACTGTCTGATGGGTGAGTGACTCAATTTAATGGGTGCCCCCCTTCCAAATAAAACATTGTAATTTTTAAAAAATCTTTTAAGCAAAAAATTAATTATTGCACTTTATTTCTTCCTGTTGAACTGCAGCATGTTGGTATGAACAAAGAATACAAGTAAAACACTTTAAATATTAATACCATACACATGCCGTACTCACTGACGTGCACAGATTCTTTCAAGTATGACATTTCTATTCTCTGTCGCACAATAGTGATGACAATTCTCCCAGCAGTTTTACTTTCTTGAACCAATACAAAACTTTCATCTACAGATGAGGTGGAGATGTTATTTGTCCTTCATGTGGCAGGAATATGATCAGAAACAGACACAAACTGGGACACCAAAAATAGGAGGCCATATTTAGTCTTTAAGATAGTTATCTATAATTCAGAATACATTTATATTACTTTTTAGAGGTTATCATAAACATGGAACAGATCATGGGAAAAACAGAGATTACAAGCTGCTAAAATGCCTATATTGATCTTTGTAAAGTTGGTCCAGCAGCTTATCTTCTCTGCATGAGAATGAAGGGAAAAAAAAAAAAAAAAAAAACAGCCCTTGGCTGGTCTCCAGCCCCTACTTTTCTATGGTTTTCTCCTCTCCCCTCAAACAAAATAGGAAAGGAGCTGACCATCAGGTATACATTGACATTCATTCACACAAAAGCGCTGCTTCCATTTATACCTTTTAATCTATCATTGAAGAAGGAAAGACTTTCCCTCTCTTAAAGGAAATTAAGATTCAGAAATCCCTGGATTGGTAGCAGATACTGGATTTGATATATAGAGAAGATATATAAGAATGACTTCTTAGAATTTATGCTTCGGAAGGAACTCCAACATAACCCTAACCTAATCTGAGATCTAACTTGCATGCACAGGCTCAGCTAGTCTGACCTAGAGAAAACTGTCCCCGCTGTAGTAACCTGCCTGAGACACTGCAAGTCCCTTCTCCAGAGAGCTCTCCTCCTCCCTGCCCCTGTGCCATAGCTGGCCCTGGCCTGGGGTGCTCTTCCTTTCTGCCTTTCCACTTTCTGATGCCTACCAGTTTTCTTCTTCCCATCCCACCATCCTGCCACCCTAGGAGGGAGAAATTGCTCCAGGTCCCCTCTGTTGTGGGGCAGGAGCGGTGGGCTGGCATGGAAAAGCTTGGTGGCATGGTGAGCTTCTCTTCATCTCAAGAGAAGCTCTGGTACTGAGTTGTAAGACATGGCTCTTGCCTTTCATTGCTTGGGTGACAATACAGAGCCTAAGATGTTGGAGATTATAAAACACAGAACACGGTCTCTAGGTCCACAGAGATGCTTTTCAGCTATAAAAATAGTGGGTAATGCTAATCAGCTTAATGGGAATATGTCTTAAGGGTTTTCTCTGAATAGTAAGCTCACCCATTCAATCAGATTTCCTGGTCTAAAGAGCTCTCAATGGCTAATATTCCACTGAAGTGAGGCATGGAAGGATTCTTGACTTTTCTTGAAGCGCAGAAAAGGAAGATGAATATGACCATAAACGGCTTAAGAGCGTGCAACTCAAATATTTTATATAAGACATGCTCCTAATTTCTTTCTACATAGTAACATATACTGGGGTTTTTTTTCTGTCTTGTTTTTTTAAACGCTTCTTTTCATGCTTTCATCAAACGTTCATTAAGCTTCATTTTTGTGATAGGCTCTTTGCTAAGTGTTTCAGGATTCCAACATACAAAAGACCTGCCCTCAAGGATAAGAAAGAAAAAAGTCCCTGCCCTCAAGGGACTTTCAGTCTGAAGGAGGAAACAATAAACTGTAAAACAAGTAGACAAATAATTGCAATACATGATCACTTCTTAACTTGTTCAGGGCTCAAGCAACCATCTATATTTCCTTAATTTTTTGTTTTCTACTGTAATCGCCACAATGCAAGGTCCACTCTGGTTGAAAACTCTGCAGCCTTTACCTAACGTCCTGCAAAGAAGGACATTCAGCACATGTGTTTTTGGTAATGAAGATACAGATTTTATATAATGACAACCAACCCATCTATAGATTGCAAGCTGTTTGTGCAGAGGCTGTGTCTAATTGTCCATTTTGTAAAGCCTCTCATCCACTGGAAAAGTGCTTTTAAGTGCTAAGAAAATGTAGTAATACTCTCCTGCTGCCACCTGCTGCTTTATTTCCACTAAGTTGGGCTCAGAATCGTAGAAACTGTAACTGAAAATCATTTACCATGCTCAACAATAAAATGAAATCCTGCTCTCCAACACACATGCAGGCACATGTCAATACACACCCACTCACCACCCAACACATATATATATACTTTCTCTCATTGCCTCCATCTCTGCTGGCCCCAAACAGCATTTATTTGCATTCAGTTTCTTTATACCCCCCACCCATGAGAGGGGGAAATAAATCACACCTACAGGTTTTCTTGAGCACTGTGTTCAACTAGGACTAGAGAATGCAACCAAGGTGCCATGATCAGAAAAATGTTTTCCTCTGGATGACAAAAGCATGTTTCAGGCACAATTCAAGGCTCCGGGGAATCAGCGATGAACAAGAGAAATACATTTTCTGCCCTAAAGGAGGTTATATTCTAGGGTGAAGGGTTCTGATAACTCCTAAACAAATAAATAATATCATACATGAATAATGGCTAGAAAAGTATGTTAAAAATAGCAGTGTGACTAAGGTGCTACTCCAGTTAGACTAGGGATGGCCCCTTAGAGGAGTCACGATTGCAAAAGGAGGTGATACTGGTAATGAAAAAGAGGAAGAGAGGCCAAGCTCTAAGAGAAGAGCATTTCAGGCAGAAAGGTCAGAATCGATCCTGAGGACTTCCCCTGCTGGTACAGTAGATAAGAATCCACCTGCCAGTGTAGGGGACATGGGTTCAATCCTTGGTCCAGGGAGATTCCACATGCTGTGGGGCAACTAAGCCCATGCACCACAGCTATTGAACCTGCACTCTAGAGCCCATGAGCGGTTAACTACTGAGCTCATGTGCTACACTGAAGCCTGTGTGTCTAGAGCCTGTGCTGCGCAGCAAGAGAAGCCGCCGTGATGAGCAGCCCATTCACTGCAATGAAGAGTCACTCCCACTCGCCACGACTAGAGAAACCCCGTTCACAGCAACAAAGATCAGTGCAACCGAAAATAAAAAGTAATCAGTAAAAAAGAACAGGTAGGTCCTGAGACGAGAAGGACTTTGAAATCTTGGGGAGGAGGGAAGGCCAGGGTGGCCAGAGCAACATGAGGTGAGTGAGGAGCAATCGGAGGAAAAGGAGGCTGGCAAGAGTGGCAGGGAGGGACCGGCAAGTGCCTGGTAGACCATGATAAGGCATTTGGATCTGACTGTATATGTAAAGGCAAAACCACTAGAGGAACTTAAGCAAGGGGGTGATACAATCTGCTCTTCTCTTCTGAATGGTCACCGTGGAGGATGGATTAGAAGGGAAAGCGTGGACACCAAAGACCAATTAAGAGGCCATGGCTGTCATCTAGGTGTCAAGGGGGTAACGTGCCGCAGCAGACAGTGAAGATGGGAGAAATGTCAACTTTGAGATTTACCTTGTAGGTAGAGATGAAGGGTTTATTGAAGAACTAGATGTGGGAACGAGTGAAAAAAAGGAAGCTAATAGGGCTCCCAGAACAACTACGTAGAGATGATAGCATGTGCTGAGGTGAGGAAGGCTGGGTGGGTGAATGAATATATTTGGGAGTGGGAAATCAATAGCTCTATTTGGCCATGAAAGGCCTGAAGAGCTGTTAGATTTCCAAATGGAACAGACACTTAGATTCTAA
This sequence comes from Capricornis sumatraensis, assembly GCF_032405125.1. Taxonomy (NCBI): domain Eukaryota; kingdom Metazoa; phylum Chordata; class Mammalia; order Artiodactyla; family Bovidae; genus Capricornis; species Capricornis sumatraensis. Next base: position 123,455,674 of record NC_091070.1, on the reverse strand, counting down.
GTCTGGATCTCATAGAAGAAGCCCAGTTGGAGATCTAAGAGTCATCAGCATGTAGATGCTTCATAAGATCATGTTTGTTGACCTTAGTCAGCTTCATAGCTTCAGATAATATCTTTATCTAACCAAAAGGAGATCAGTCCTGGGTGTTCACTGGTAGGACTGATTTTGAAGCTGAAACTCCAATACTTTGGCCACCTGATGCAAAGAGCTGACTCATCTGAAAAGACCCTGATGCTGGGAAAGATTGAAGGCAGGAGGAGAGAAGGGGACGACAGAGAATGAGATGGTTGGATGGCATCACCAACTCAATGGACATGAGTTTGGGTGGACTCCGGGAGTTGATGATGAACAAGGAGGCCTGGCGTGCTGCAGTTCATGGGGTTGCAAAGAGTCGGACACGACCGAGAGACTGAACTGAACTGAACACCCTCTATCCCAGAACAGCATTTTTCCATCAGCAAGAGTAGCAAAGTAAATGACTGGATGGAATGTTAAAAATCTACCATTCTAAAGAAAAAGCAACTCCAGGCACTGGCATAAGATATCAGACTTTGCAACAGCTCTGCCACCAACCCCCTCATTTTATTAGTGAAGAGTTTGGTGTGCAGAGAAGTGAGAGACCAGTGATGTCACACAGCCGGTACATACAGAGCAGAGTCAAAGCTTAGACCTACACGTGAGGACCCCCAGCACAGCGTCCCCTCAACACAACCTCCAACAGCCAAAGTGGCCTGATGACATTAGAGTCAGTGGACTGCAAACAAGGTCAGGAGTATATCTATTCCACAAATAATTTTAAACTTAAAATTTCAACCCATATTTGAGGCTTTCATCTATCATTCAAGAGTGAGAGTTCTAGGTGCAGCATAGAACCAATAGGACCAAAAGTTTTAAAAACAAAAATGTCTTCTGGGAACCAGGCTGTTCATCTCTATCGCTAAGGCTCCTCTGAACCCCATTTATCTTGGTCATAAATGAATATCAAGAGGGTGTCTGGCTCCCAGGAGCCCTGAGAGTCTGCATCAGCCCTTTGTGACTGTGGTGATGAAAAGTAAGGCACCACTCCGTGACCTGCAAAGCACCGCTAGAGGGCTGCAGAGACTAGCAGTGACAGGCACAGACGGCCATCACCTAGTGGTCCAATCTCCCTTTAGGTGGAGGAAACTGGAGCCTCGGAAAGATTAAGTGGCGCTCCCAAGGCCACCCAGGCGGTGAGTGGCAGAACCACAATTCCGTCACAGGTGCTCTGATTCAAAATCCAGTGTGATGTGACAGCAAGTACCTGGATTTTAGAGCCAAGAATCTCCTGTGCCTTGTTTTGGGTACTTGGTCAAATTTCCTAACTTGTCTGAACCTCTGTGTCCTCGTGTTTTGTGGGTGACAATGCTTCTGCCATGCTATGGATCAAATTATGTCAGTAAGTTAGCAGAGGTGAGAGGTGTGGCATTTAGTCGACACTGGTCAGGCCTTCCCCTTATAGCTGGGGCCCTGGTTCCTCTCGGAACTCGCTCAGCTTCATGAAGCAGGTTTTAGTAATGAATCCAAATGATTCCATCTGGTGACAATACTCTGCCGCATGGTGATGTGTATAAAGGGCACTGAGTATCACTTAAAAACAAACAAAACTGTAGGAGGTGTAATTATCTTTAACAAGGAGCTGGGGTAAATAAAGCGGCTTCCTTGCCAATGTCCTAGGATTTGGATCTCCAGGTCCCTTCATCCACCCCCAGTCAGTGAATGTTTGTAGAGTACTTCTAATGGGCAAAGGAGTGTGCTGAGGAGACAGACAGACAGACAGACAGACAGACAGACAGACAGACACACACACACACACACACACACACACACACACATACACACCCTGCCCTCACCATAAATCTCTGAACCATCCTGCTTCAGGTATTGCCTTTGTCACATTATTTATCTTATTCCATTTATTCCCACAATTTATCTTTCTGCATGTATTCTCACAATAGTCCCGAGACCTGAGAGTCAGGCCTCATTGGCTTGATTTTAGAAACTGAGGTTCAGAGAAGTTAAGCAACTTGTCAGAGTTCTAGCAAAGCTGGAATTTAAGCTCAGCTCTGCCTCTTCACTGTGTCCCCCTTTTCTTTAAGGTGCTTATAAGGTAAAAACACAAGAACGTGGAAAATGCCATAAAAAGAAGGCTATTGGGAGTTCCGAAGGAAACTTCTGAGGGGATCAGAAAGGAATTCTGGGGAAAGTGACTGGCGAGGAGGCAGGAAAAGAAAGAAGGAATCCCTACACATCTCTGTGCAGGAAATCTGAGGTACTGAATCATGGTGAATTTGGTATATAAGAGAAAGAAAAAGACAAAGACACACATACACACACTCTAAGCCTGATTGAATTCTATAAAAGAATACTTCCTGGAAGGAAGTAGGATCAAAAGTTGAAGTGAAAAATCTAAAGTTGGAGTTGTAACACCAGTGTGCTTCACTACCAACTCACCCAGGAAATTAATTTCATGTTGGATTGTTCTATTTTAAAAAAACCTGATGGAAGTGTCTCCACAAGGTAAACAATGGGAAAGACTCCAGGAACTTCCTAAAGCATTTAACACAGCCAAAGGCTGGCCAGACTTAATTGACCAGAGTATATTGGAGGCCAGGGAATCCCAGCTCACTTCCGCCCCCCGCCCCTCTATTCCCCACCTGGCCAACCGCCAGGTAAAGATGCTAGCCCAGTGGCCAAGTGCAGCAGCTGCAAGGCAACCCCTACCCTGGGCTTCAGGAGTGCTGCCCACCGGCACATTAGTCATTGTGAGCATCTTCTGAACATGACCGTCCAGATGCTCTCACAAAGCAGTTCTAGAAATAGCCAGGCACCTGAATGTAACCCGACACAGGAAGCACCCTTCCATCCGGTGTAAAGCACACTCCTCCAAAGGGGCAGGGAGAGGAAGTCGGAATACGAATCATTCATTCACCCACCAGAACTGAGCCTCCAGCTGAGCCAAATGTAGATCTCAACCTTGGCTGACACATTAGAATCACCTGGGAACTTTTTAAAATACCAATGCCGGGGCTCCACCCGAAACCAATTAAGTAAGAATATCTGGGAGTGGAGCCCAGGCCTTGGTATTCTTTAAAAGCTCTCTGGATAATTCTTCTGTGGTTGCGAATCATTGTATGAGATATTATACATACCAGAAAAAAAGAGAGAGAGAGAATCACCAATCAAGCCTCACAGAGCTCATGGTTTCACAGAACCCTACAGTTTGCAATGTGTTGTGTTTCCCCACCCCACCCCCGCCAGCAGGTAACACTGATTGACCTTCACAATCAGCCTGGGAGAGTATTGTTTCTTACCCATTTTATAGATGAGACAGCTGAGGCTCAGAGGCGATATCTGGTTGCCCAGTGTCACACAGCAGGAAAACAGCAGGGCAGGCATAGGAACCAGGTTTTCTGATTCAGGTCTCCTATTCCCATATCACTGAGCAACATACAGAGGAATTGGACTTGGGAAGAGGTCCAGGGCACATCATAACTGCACCATGGCCAAGGTCAAGACCTGAAAGAACACGGGAGTCCTAGATGGACTGACTTGTCATAACAAATGTCCACCAACCAGCTGATGTCCAGCAGTGTTCCTAAAACTATGCCTACGCTGATCAACGGTTTGTTTATATAACTATTTTCATTAAGGATTTTTCTAGGCAACAGAACCTTGTGGCCAGAATAGTAAGTAAACACGTAAAAGATCACCTTGCCAGGCTCAACAATTGGCCTTGGGATATGTACGCTAACAACCCCTAAGAAGAATACAACTTACTGCACAAATTCTTGGGCTGTGAACAGTAGTTAGTACTAGCAGGTTGGCTGACTTGCTGGCCATTAATGAACAGTCAATAGGTGTTTGAGGGGTAGCCTGTGTTAATAGAAAGAGGAAGACAGGTGCAGCTTGTGGCTAAACAGTGGGCCAAATGCAAAGGCTTTGAAATCTAATTCCCTCTCCTTGTGGCTGTTTAGCCTTATGAAACCTTTGCCTCTTTAAGCTATGCACAGCTTTGCCCACCCGGCAGTGGGCTATGACATTCCCAAGGTGGGCCCGGAGATGTTGAGTCTCATTTCCGGAGTGCCAGTCCTCTGGGGACCAGGAATTACTCTTCATAACAGATGTACCAGCCCTGTGCTTCTCTCTTTAGTAACTTCGGCCTGGGCTCATCTCTGTCTGTTCTTCTAAGCACTCTTCTTTCTCACTCCTGGTGTCTGTCACCTATAAAATGCAACCCTCTCATTTTGCAATTGAGGAGATTGAGGTCCAAAGAGAGACTTAGCCAAAGCCAAGTAGAGGGTGGGAGATCTAGGGCCAGTCCAGCCTCCTGGTCCAATCCAGTTGCTCTGTAAGGAAAAAGCAACCAGGACTACAGAGCGTTGCCTGTGTAGATCCCATTCCAATTCAAGGAACACACAGTTACCAGACTCATTTTTAGCAGTCTTTTTTTTTTTAATTTGTTTAGTTGTGTTGGGTCTTAGTAGTGGCATATGGGAACCGGTTCCCTAACCATGAATCAAACCCAGGCCCCTGCCTTGGGAGTACAGAGTCTTAACCGCTGGACCACCAGGGGAGTCCCCAGACTCATTTTTAAAATATAGCTTTATACCAGACTCATTTTAGTGGCTCTCAGGCATGGGTCCAACCTTTGGCAAAATCATGATATCAATAAAGCTAGTCTTATAACCTCTCACCTCTTTCATGTCAAGAAGGAATTAAATACACCAAGATATGTGACTAAAATGCATTACTAATACCTCAGTATATGCAAAACTCAAATCCATATTTTAAAAGAGCACCCAGGAGGAGATGAATCCAAAAAGAAGGTCTCTGCCAATAGCACATTCAGTCTGTGATAGCTGAAGTTAGCTGACCTCAACTTCTTCAATAACAGTAGTAATAATTCTAAGCAATATCATCACCATCATCAGTGGCCTACCATTTACTGAGTGCCCAGTACATTCCAGGGCTTCCCTGATGGCTCAGATGGTAAAGAATCCGCCTGCAAGGCAGGAGAAACGGATTTGATCCTGGGTCGGGAAGATCCCCTGGAGAAGGGAATGGCAACCCACTCCAGTATTCTTTCCTGGAGAATCCCATGGACAGAGGAGCCTGATGGGCTACAGTCCATAGGGTCTCAAAGAGTCAGACACAACAGAGCAACTAAGCACACATGCACATGCGGTACATTCCGGGTGGTGTGAAGCATATGTATCACTTAACGCACATGTGAAGCAGGTCTTAGTTTCTCCATAAGTAGATAAGAAAACTCAAACTCAGGGTGGGTAATAACCGCACAAGTTCGCAAAGTAAGTACCTGAGCCAAGACATGGCCATTATACCATATACATAAACCTCCTGGACTGAGACCTTATGTGAACCAATCTCCAGAAATTGTGGTCTCAGAAGGGATTGCATAGATCCAAGGATGCACAGGAGAGAGAAGTACCTGCCCGCAAGGGGTGAGCATCTTACAGTTCCCTTCAAACTGCCCCTGAGCCCCATCCCACTCCACCTGCCCTGGACCATTCATCTCCTCGTTAGTCATAGACCCTGGAGGCTGTGAGGGAAACAGGCAGTTTGAGCCAGAGTGCCAGTCCTGGCCCAACCCTGGAATGGAGCCTGCTGCCTGTGACATTCATCAGCTGGTTAATTTCAGAAAGGCATCCATTTGCACCAGCTGCTTAAAAAGCTCTTGGCCCTCAGGAGATGCTCAGCCAATCACAAGGTAAAGGCAGGGAGTTTTTTCTGGTAACCATATTCAACTGGGTGTCTGCCTGCTGCTTGTTTGGTTGTATAATTTCAGCAAAGCTCAGGAGAGTAGGGAGTAGAGTTAAAATGAATGATCTTATTTCTTTTAAATTATTATTCTTATATTTATGGCTCACATTTGTCCTTAATGTACTCGTGCCCTATTAACCTATTATGATGGTGATGGTCATGATGAAAATTACTGCTGTTGCTCTCTATGTGGTGAGAGATGCTCAGCTCTTTCTGACAAGCTCTCTCCACATAGCCACATCTCGTCTGAGTTATACGAAGGGGAGAGGGAAAGTCACCACAAGTCCAAGAATTGCGCTGAACTCTGTCAGTACAGGTTCAAGCCTCAAGTAAGAAATTCCTTTTAGAAATGACTGATAAACCAGAATGCAAACACATTCACATAGAAAAGGAGAGATCCTTCTCCAATCCCTAGAATTCACTGTCGAGTCCCATAAGGGAATAAACACTTTGTGACCACAGATTTAGAATAAAGGGCATGGGACTTCCCTGGTGGTTCAGTGCTTAAGAATTCACCTGCCAGTGCCGAGGACACAGGTTTGATCCCTGGTCCAGGAAGATTCCATATGCGTTGGGGCAGCTAAGCCTGACAGCATCAGCTACTGAAGCCCACACGCCCTACAGCCAGTGCTTTGCAACAAGAGAAGCCACTCCAACGAGCAGCCCGCATACCACAGCTGAAAAGTAGTCCCTGCTCTCTGCAACTAGAGAAAGTCCATGCACAGCAACCAAAAGCCAGCACAGCCAAAAATAAGTAATAGAATTTTTAAAAAAATTAGAATAAAGGGCATGGAATGGTCTCAAGAAACCATTCTACCTGCCTGGGGTGGGTGTGGGGACTGTGGCAGGCCAGCCTCCCTTCTACAGCTAATACTTATCAAGGCCTCTCAATGTGCCAGGCACTGGACAGAAATGATCTCAGACTTTGCAGGAGTCCTAGGAGAAGGCTACCAGTTATCACCTCATTTTTGGTGGTAAAACAGAAGCTTAGAGATCTAGGTCAGTGTACTCATCCACACCCAGGTGTGTCCAGCTGCATAGCTGACTGCTCTCAACCACCTGCTCTGTCCTGTTTCTCTAGGATTAGGGCTACTTAAAAAGCTGACATTATCTGGCCATACTTGGACTACCTTCTTCCCTTGATAGCATTGGAGACTTCTGATTGATTTTTGCTTCCATTTTCCTTTTTGTGGTCTCTATGCAAGCCACCTATCTGGCTGCATTTAACAGTTTATATTTTTGTTTTAAACTCTATGGTAAAAAGTCAAGCCAGGAAAACGTATATTATATATTAGAAAGGAGTTGGTGAACCATAGTAGAAAGTTGGGGAGGGAAGAACACAAACGTATTGTGTTCTTTTATTCAACAACAAATCTGTGCTGAATACCTTCTGCATCCTTGTGCATGTGTGTACACGTGCACTGAGTAATGTCCAATTCTTGTGACCCCAGGGACTGTAGCACACCAGGCTCCTCTGTCCATGGGATTTCTCAGGCAATACTGGAGTGCGTTGCCATTTCCTACTCCAGAGAATCTTCCTGATCCAGGACTTGAAAGTGAAAATCACCCAGTCACGGCTGACTCTTTGCGACCCCATGGACTATATGGTGCGTGGAATTCTCCAGGCCAGAATACTGGAGTGGATAGCTTTTCCCTTCTCCAGGGGATCTTCGCAACCCAGAAAGATCTAGGACTTAGAGCTGGCAATAAAAAGATGAACAGGTCTAGGCTATGCCCTCAAGTTCCAACAGTGTCTTAGGAATGAGAGTGGGAAACAGTAATGATCCAATGTTCAGGGTATCTGGAAGCCAAGGAAAATGTATGACCTGACCTTGCCAAAGTCTCTGGGTAGAGAAGAGGGCTGATAAGCCTTCATAGTGCTTTCTAAATTATACAAATAACTTCTATTAATTCACTGATAGCATCATAAGATCAATTGAAGTTCATTTTTTCAGTTCCTGTTCAAAACCACCTTAATATGACAAATATTTAGAAATACTGACTCATAAAGAAATATGAAGTGGAATTAAAAATAACAATAATAAACCAACATTTATTAATTCAGGTACCAGTCTAAGCTCTTCACATGTAGTAACTCCTTTAGTTCTCACTAGAACTGTAAGAGATGAGTAGTAATACTATTTCCATTTTACAGACTAAAAAATTGAGTCATAGAATGATACAGATGGCCAAGTAACACTTATTGTCTATGATGTACCTGATACTAAGATTAAAGCAAGGAGTAGAGAGAAATGAAAGTTTTAATTAGAGTAAAACTTGGGTCTTTGTGGGTAAGTGAACGAGTCAGTAGATACTTTCTGAGGGCCTTTCAATGTCACACCCTGAAAATCCTTCTTTACTTTGTTTCATATGTTGTAAAGTAAGGAAAAGCAAGAGATAAGAAAAGGAGGGAAGTAGACTAAGGCCACCAGGGCTTTTGGGAGATGCCGCTGGAACTCCAACCGTTAATACCAAAGAACCCGCACTCAGGAGGCAAACAAGAAACATTTGTGGGACAAAGTATATGAAGGAAATGAGTGGTCGAGGAAAAATAAAAAGCTCATTCAGAGATGGAAAAATATTGACCAGAGAAGAAAGCAAAAGCAAGTTCACAAATGGCCAGTGGGAGTGATGGGGAGGAAGTGTGACAACAGACACCCATACACAGACCTCATGGTAGGTTTATCAGGAGTGCCAAATCTAACATTAGACTACTTCAAGTTCAAACAGTGGCAGGCTCTGCCACTCTCAAGTGTGACTGTGGGCAAGTACCCCAACCTCTCTGTGCCTGGTTTTCCTTGGCTATTATTTGTGGGTAATATTAGTACCTTCCTTACAGAGCTGCTGAAAGATAAAGTGAGATAATACAAACACATGAACCCTGGCACACGGTCCAGTGCTCTATGAATTTAGCCATTGTTATTAATCCTAAACTGGTGTGAATAAAACAAGACAAGTAGCATTCCAGCCTTTTCATTATATACAGCCTGATTATTTCTCGACAGATGTTGTGGAAGGGACAAGAGGACGATGTAAATAGCCAGTTAGTAAGATCCTTGACAAACACCAAAGGAACTGAGACAAGCCATCATGGAGAAAAAAGGTCACAACATGAGTCATAAGGAGGGTCCTTAAAATGGGCCAGCAAATGTACCTCTCCAGCTCTTCTGAGGATGGATCCGGAGAAAATGAGCTTGCTTCATATAGGAGGGAAGAATTTCCTGATGAGGGATGATGTATTGAGTTCTAAGGAAGAAGGAGTGATTCCTGTTTCCTACTTTTCAGAGCTTTAAATTATAAAAAGATAGCTACTTCTTATCCTGCTGAAGTCGGGGCTCAACCAAGGCCCAGGGGTGACTAGAAGAAAATACATTCCAAGTCTCAGGCCTAAGAACCTAGCATATGACCCATTCTCGTAGAATGTGTGTGTGTTAGTCACTCAGTCATGTCCAACCCTTTGCGACACCATGAACTGGTGTCGAGGCTCCTCTGCCCATGGAATTCTCCAGACAAGAAGAGTGGAGTGGGTTGCCATTCCCTTCTCCAGGGGCTCTTCCTGACTCAGGGATAGAACCCATTGCTCCTGCATTGGAGGCAGATTCTATACCTCTGAGCCACCAGGGAAGCCCATTCTCCTGGTCGTTTGGTTCTATTTTTTCACCTTCAACCACTAACTAGCTGAGCACCTACTGTTTGCTACACCCCCTTGAAGGTCCCACACTTCATTAATATTCTAGGCCTCCCCTCCCTGCCAGGCCTTTCTGAAGCACCACAATCGTGCACGTGTGCACGTGGTTCCCATTCAACCCCAACACTCTGGCATTCTCCAGGAGCCTCTTTCTGATGCACATGCTCAAGTCAGCCATAACAACGACTGTCACTGGTGCGTGCGCCTGAGGACAGGTTGGAGGAGACAGCTTCACGCTGGTTCAGACACTGAGCGCCCCCTCAAGCTCCAGGTCTTCACACACGCACCTAGCAACCAGGGCCCCAGGAATCATAAGCATGATGCACTGACTTCTCTTGATTTCTAGAGTGCTGAGTAATGGGAATAAACAAAAGAAAAGAACCATATAAATAGACCACTCTAACAAGTGATCACATTCACACATAGAAACCACAATAGCAAAGCAGAACAACAGGGAAACAGCACGCTAATGAGACCGGAAGGCTGTCTCAGTTTCTGGGCTCTGCTGGCTCGTGTTTTGAAACTCAGTTGCAGGAATGTCCCGAGGGAGAAAATTCCACCAGGGCGGACTATTATCAAGCTGTCGTGAAGGAGGTGGGGAAAGCTTGCCAAAGAGAATCTGATTCGCAAACTGCTCTTAGAAGGAGCCAATGCTGGGTCTGATCAGAGCTTTTTCTCTTAATGCTGCCTGATTTTTTTCAGAAATAAATGCCCAGGGTTACACTGCATCCTTGCAAACTCCCGGTGAAGGCTAGTGGTAGGGCTGGGTTAGAGGAGTGTAACCTGACCCCACCACCTGCTGGCAAGCTGGAAAGCTGGCTGGAAGGTTGGAGAGAAGGAAGGCAGCCTTCAAAAATCTTTGTGGAGGGCTTCGCTTCCTCCTCTTCCCATCCTCCCACTAAATGGCTTATTTCTCTGGTAGAATTCTGATACTCAGAGCCAAGGTTCTCCATGCATAAAGTAGGGATGATAACATTTGTTATCCACTTTTCCAGGGTCTTACAAAGCTTCCTATTCTAATAGTTATGACACATTTGAACTTCTTCAGCAAAAGGTGACCATCTGTAATCACCTTGAACTGTTGTTGGCAAATGATATTTATTGAGCATTGACTTTGGATCAGACCATGTGCTGGATATTATGTATGTATTATCTCATTCAGGCCTCACAACAGGCTGTCAAAGAAGGTGTTGCTAACCCTGGCTTTCTGGCAAAGAAAAGGAAGCCCTGAAAAGTTAAATAACCTTGTCTAAATGTATACAGATAAAAAGAGGTAAGTTTGAGTCTAAAGTTTTTCCAATATGTGGCTCAGCCTTTCCTGTATGCTGTGGACTGTCTCCCTGGATTTTCTGTTCATTTACCCAGTGACTCCCCACTATGTGCTAGGTGTTCTTCATTCCTTTCTTCCAGATATAATATCTCTGTGTCTGTTTTTCTGTGTCTTTTTGTCTCTTAGCTTCCCTCTGCTATTCCTCTGCCATACTCCCCCCAGCCAGGTGGAGAACAGCACTCTCATCCTACAGCCTAATCATGGACCAGTAGTTCTGAACCCTGCCATTCTGCAGCCCCATTCTTATCACACAATTTTAGGAAACCTCAGTACGTGTCCCCTGATGACGGACAGGGGGCCAGTTCAACTACGTGAAACTGGCAGTTTGGACCTCTACCTCTGCTGGGTGACCCTTCCTTGGAAAGGTCTGAAGAAGTCCATCCATTCATGAAATACCATAGTACACTAGACAGTAAATCACATATTGCTTTGTGACGGCTCTTCTACCATTGCCTTTAACAACTGGTTTAGCCCTTACATCTTTTACATATTCTTATCTTGTTCCTGGAAGGAGGAACCATGTCTTATGTCTGCTTCATCAACAGTTCCCATCTGCTTAACACATGACTTGTTGTTGTTCAGTCACTAAGTCATGTCCAACTCTTCGTGAGCCCATGGGCTATAGCCCACCAGGCTTCTCTGTCCACAGGATTTCCCAGGCAACCCACTGAAGTGGGCTGTCATTTCCCTTTCCAGAGGATTTTCCCCACCCAGGGACCGAATCCATGTCTCCTGCATTGGCAGGCAGATTCTTTACCACTGAGCCACCAGGGAAGCCCATCCAACTCTTAGGCATCCAATAGGTATTTGTCGATTGTATATCCCCTTCCTGACTCATTCTGTTCCTTGCTGGATAGTTCCCATCACTCTCTCTCCCATCCTTTCTTGTTTTTTCATTTCTTCCCTTCCTCAGTTAACTCAGCATAAGCCACAGAGTCATGTTTACCTACTAAACCACCTTCTTTGAGTAATACAAGTGGAAAGAAAACCAAATTTGGAGTCTTATGATATAAGCTTTGATCACTACATGACGACAGAGCTTGCTGGCTGCATCACCTTGGTTAAGCCACCAGACCCTTCGGAGCATCATTTTCCACCCAATCATTGTTCTCCAGGACTTTCCCCTCCCATACCATGCCACAGAAACATATTGCAAAGGTCATCAATGTCTTCAGTTCAGTTCAGTTCAGTCACTCAGTCGTGTCCGACTCTTTGCGACCCCATGAATCCCACGCCAGGCCTCTCAATGGACCCATGTCCATTGAGTCAGTGATGCCATCCAACCATCTCATCCTCTGTCGTCCCCTTCTCCTCCTGCCCTCAATCTTTCCCATCATCAGGGTCTTTTCAAATGAGTCAGCTCTCTGCATCAGGTGGCCAAAGTATTGGAGTTTCAGCTTCAGCATCAGTCCCTCCAATGAACACCCAGGACTGATCTCCTTTAGGATGGACTGGTTGGATCTCCTTGCAGTCCAAGGGACTCTCAAGAGTCTTCTCCAACACCACAGTTCAAAAGCATCAATTCTTCAGCACTCAGCTTTCTTTATAGTCCAACTCTGACATCCATACACGACCACTGGAAAAACCGTAGCCTTGACTAGACGGACCTTTGTTGTCAAAGTAATCTCTCTGCTTTTTAATATGTTATCTAGGTTGGTCATAACTTTCCTTCCAAGGAGCAAGTGTCTTTTAATTTCATGGCTGCAATCACCATCTGTAGTGATTTTGGAGCCCAAAAAAATAAAGTCTGACACTGTTTCCACTGTTTCCCCATCTATTTCCCATGAAGTGATGGGACCGGATGCTATGATCTTCATTTTCTGAATGTTGAGCTTTAAGCCAACTTTTCACTCTCCTGTTTCACTTTCATCAAGAGGCTCTTTAGTTCCTCTTCACTTTCTGCCATAAGGGTGGTGTCATCTGCATATCTGAGGTTATTGATATTTCTCCCGGCAATCTTGATTCCAGCTTGTGCTTCCTCCAGCCCAGCGTTTTTCCTGATGTACTCTGCATAGAAGTTAAATAAGCAGGGTGACAATATACAGCCTGGACGTACTCCTTTCCCTATTTGGAACCAGTCTGTTGTTCCACGTCCAGTTCTAACTGTTGCTTCCTGACCTGTATACAGGTTTCTCAAGAGGCAGGTCAGGTGGTCTGGTATTCCCATCACTTTCAGAATTTTCCACGGTTGATTGTGATCCACACAGTCAAAGGCTTTGGCATAGTCAATAGAGCAGAAATAGATGTTTTTCTGGAACTCTCTTGTTTTTTTCGATGATCCAGTGGATATTTGCAATTTGATCTCTGGTTCCCCTGCCTTTTCTAAAACCAGCTTGAACATCTGGAAGTTCACGGTTCACATATTGCTGAAGCCTGGCTTGGAGAATTTTGAGCATTACTTTACTAACGTGTGAGATGAGTGCAATTGTGCAGTAGTTTAAGCATTCTTTGGCATTGCCTTTCTTTGGGATTGGAATGAAAACTGACCTTTTCCAGTCCTGTGGCCACTGCTGAGTTTTCCAAATTTGCTGACATATTTAGTGCAGCACTTTCACAGCACCATCTTTTAGGATTTGAAAGAGCTCAACTGGAATTGCATCACCTCCACTAGCTTTGTTTGTAGTGATGCTTCCTAAGGCTCACTTGACTTCACATTCCAGGATGTCCAGCTCTAGGTGAGTGTGAGTGATCACACCTTTGGGTCATAATATCAATGTCTTACCTACAGTTAAATTCAGTAGACCTTTTCCAGCCTTTTAATTTTGACCTCTCATCACATTTGTCCTTATTGACCAGTTTTTCCTAAACACTATCCCTTCAACTTTTATGATATTGCTTCATCTGATACTCTTCTGACTTCTGTAGCTGCTGCTTCCCCTTATTGCTATCATTTTTGTTTCTTATTAAAATAATTAAAATAATCGCTAGCATTAGTTGATGCTTACTATGTGCCAAGATTATGCTAAACTTCCTAGATGCTATTCCATAAGATAAGTACTATTATTAGTACCTATAAGAGACATAAGAGAAACAAGTTTGACCCCTGGGTCGGGAAGATGCCCTGGAGGAGGGCTTGGAAACCCACTCCAGTATTCTTGCCTGGAGAATCCCACGGACAGAGGAACCCGGTGAGCTACAGCCCACAGAGTCCACAAAGAGTCGAACACGACTGAAGTGACTTAGTACGCATGCACACAGAGAGGAAAAGACCAAGGTTGAGAGAGGTAACATAACTTCCCCAGGGACATACGGCCAGAGTTGTCTGTTTCCAAACCATATTCTCTCAACAGACACAACATGCTTCTCACCCTCTTTTATAGGCTGTCTTCCTCTACGCTTCTCTTTACTTTCAGAATTCCATGGAGCTCTATCCTGGGCCTGTTTCTCCTCTGTCATCTCTCCCTGGATAATCTCACCCACTTTTTGTCTTTAATAACCATCCATGTAGAAATATGACTATCCTCTGTCCTCAGTCCATGCTCCTCTCCTGAGCTCCAGGTCTTTTTCTCCAACTGCCCAAGGCACAGGAACATATGATGTCTCACACATGCCTTGTTATCTTTTCCTCAAAACCTGGTCTTCCTCCCAGACTTCCTGTCTCAGTAAAATCACACCATTATCCAACATTTGCCGAAGTCAGAAAACTCAGTGTCATCTTTTTCACCTTTCATTTACCCTCCCTAACGTGGCTTCAAAGGCCCTCTAAGACTTGGTTCCTGCCTCTCTTTCCAGCTCCATTTCTTCTGATTCAGCCCCCGAGTCTTCACTTAACTGATCACTCTTTGCAGATCCTAGAATGAGCCAGCTCACTTCCCTTTTCTGTCTTTCCTGTCTCCAGTTGTTTTTTTTTTTTTTCAATTGTACCTATAACTGCAATATTTTCCATCCCTTGCCTCTCTCCTAGCTCAACCTTGCTTACCTACCAGTCAGTTCTCCTCTTAAATGTCACTTCTTTTGAGAAAACTTCCCTACACCAGATTAAACCTTCCTGCTGACACTCTTATTTTCCTCAAACATAATCTGTCGCACTTCATTGCAATTTCACTATTCAGTTGTTGATATAGTCTTGTCTGTTGTAGTAGCTTGAATATCTAGCACAGCGCCTTATTTATAAAAGGCTCTCAGAGTATATTGAATGAGTGAACTGCAAAATAGAGTTAATTATAACTACTTCTCAGTTATATTGGGTAATTGTGGAAATTGCATGACATAGTATTTGTTATTACACTTCGTAAGCTGTGAAATTGTAGAACAAACCCCCACAACAATAAAAAAAATTGTGCATGGTTGATCTCCTGTACTTTTCTAGATTTTTCATCCTCTTTCTGGACCCACTATCTCAACAGTTGAGAGACCATGATGCATCAAAGTCCTGTCAGCTGAGACTTGCCCTGCGCTCTCTCACCTGGGAGTGCCTTTCTGATCTAGGAGCTGCTCAAGTTGTCTTCCATACCGTCTCTGTCAGTTCCGTCCCCAACTTGGCTCAAGCAGCAGCTATACCAAAGCTTTGTACTCACCCCTGCAATATCTACAGCTTCATGCTGGTTCAGTCCAATTGGGTTCTTTTGGCTGATTCTCCCCACCCTTAGGAGTCTTAGCAATTGCCTTTGCACTAAGGATTAGCATCTCTGTTCCTGACCACCCTCACAACCCCTCTTACTTTCACTCACTCCAGAAACTGAAGGAGAGGGTTATAACCCCAGGTTATCCTGGCCATTGGAAAAGTTGATTTGGAGAGGAATAGAATGCTGAAAGGGTTTTTAAAGCAAAATCTCAATCCAGAGATTACAGGGGAGAGAGATTAGAGATGACATGAGAAACGGAAGAAAGAGAAACAAGGAGTATGTGTGAGGGTAGAAGAGTTGTTGGGCGAACAGGGTAGTGAATCCATCCTCCCAGGTCATACTCTATTCCCTTGAGAGTGATATACCTCACCGAAGCAGGGTTGTGTCTCTGGCTAGCTCTGAAAAGAGGTGAAGGTCCCAGTCTCATCTGGTGCTACCCAACACAGGACATATTGATACATTTGATCTCTTGTGATTTAATTTGGAAACAGAGTTAGGTATTCAGAACCATTCCTGAGCTTAGAGGCCAAAAAATCAGAGATGATATCAAGTGATCTTTTAAAAAAAAATCACCACCAGGGTTATGTTGTGGGAGACTCAACCACTGCATCAGTTGGCAGTGTCAAATTATAAAAACAATCATGGTAGCTAAAACCCTATAACCTCATCCACATGAGGTTATAGAAGTAAGTGCCTTCTTCTCCACTTCGGCACCCCCTCCTTAGATTAACACCCTTTGTGATTTCTTGAAAACTATGCTGGATGTTTACCAACCCGATTTTACCTGTATAAACATGTGAGGGGAGAGCAGTTAACGTGATCTCCCTGGAACATCCAGACCAGGAATGGACAAACTTTTACTATCATAGATGATAGTTTATCTGGAAATCTAAACACTGGAAAACTCTCAACACTGTACACATGCTAAGTGTCTTAAGTGTTATATTCATTTGAAATGAATATATCTAAACTCCACACACAGAACTGGTGGGATACTCCAGGTGAGCCCTTCTCTCCTAGAGCCACGTGAGTACAGGCCCCTCTCTTCAGTCACTGTGTCTTTCTCTTCCCCCCTCTCCCCCTCCCCAGCTTCCCCGTGTAGAGCCTCTTTCCGCCCTCCACCCTGGGCCCAGAAGCAGCATAGCTTGTAGAACAAAGTGCTAAGCTTACCTGCACCTTTCTCTGTTTCTACCCTGCAATTTGGGGAAGTGACAGAACTGTCATAATGTGTATGTTTAAGTCTCTGAGTTTTAAATTCAACAGAGGGGGAAAAAAGATGAAGATGAGAAGGATAGCAGACAAATTTTATAATTTTTCAAGATATTAGTCCCATGGCCTCATTTTTTTCACCCCCACCTCCCAAAATTCCTGCATAACAACTAGATAGAATGATAAGCAGTGACACTTTGGAAGGCAGCCAGTCTAACAGTATTAGAGAGATAATATAATTTTAGAACTGGAGGGGGCCTCAGACCTGGTTTAATCCAATGCTCTCATGTTAAGATAAGGACAGTGAGGCGCAGGGAGGTGTTGTGACTTGCTCAAGGTCACATAGGGAGTTTGGTCTATTACCAGCCCTGTGGACAGTCAAGGCCAGGCTATCTGGACTTGGGCGGGACTCAAGTAGCAACAGCAGAGTCTGTGCAGAGGGTTGGAGGCAATGAGGAAGTGAGGGGCAGGGCCTGGAAGAAAAGAAGCCAAGAGAGGTTGCAGAGGAAGATGCCATAGCCGCACAATTTCAATCCGAATGGTCAAGCCTGAGACATCTGGGCGTGAGAGGTACCAGATGGGCCTGGGATGGGCAGCAATCAGGCACTGGGCAATTCACTGGGAGTCAAGGCAACCGGAAGAAGCTGAGTCAAAGAGGCTGATTTGCAAGCAGCGCAGGGCTCTGCATACAGAAGCTGCAGCTGCAACCCAAGGACAGCATTTAGATTTACAGAGTGTGGATAGGACTTCTGGTCAGAATCAGTCACCTCAGCCAGGCCTGTGAATCACAGCCAAATCTAGATGAGTTGTATTACTGACCATGATAATGGGAGGATGAATGGTGGCTGCGACTGCCTGAATGGCAATCAACCTCTAAGATGGCTAGAAATTTTGATCTGGCCAGCCCTTGGCCTGGAGAATAACGTCCCAGAGACACAGTGATCACCATGAACAGAAGTTACTTCAAAGACAAAGGCCATGACGCACAGCCCTGTGATGGAGGAGTCCACTTTGTCATGGGTCAGAGCCCAGGTTAAACACAGACCTTAGTTGGGGAGGGGGAGGGGGGATGAGGAGAGTGATGACCTGGAGAATGAAGAGAACTGAATGGACTGTTTTCATCTAATGGAGGCAGAAGCTATCAGTGGGGCAGGAGCAACACATTGGTGCTACAGATACTAAGACGGTAAACCCCTAAATCCTTTTACTGACAGTATATTCAGAAGATTTTGTCACAGATCCTGAGAAAGTCACTTAACTTTGCTATGCATCAGGCTAAATCAACACAATGCAGAAACATCTGGATGAAAATGAAATGCCTCTGTCAGTAGTCTGGGTGTTTTGTCTACCTGACATCAAACAGCTGGATCCTTATAAACATTTGGATGACGCACTGAATTTTTCATTTTTCATTCAGAACACAAAATCATAGACTCTCCGGCTTGGCAGGAACTTAAAGGTCATCTAATCCCTGATATTTGGCACAGCCTCAAATGACCTGTTTTGTGTTATTGTGCACATTAAACGCTTAAGATATGGGGATGTGTTATGTCTAATTATACATACTGTATCTTATTTAAACACATATTTTAACATTTTGTTCTCCTTGGCTGTTTAATTGAATTGTAAATGAATTGTTTACAAGGTAGACTAAATTATTATGTGTATGAAAATACAATGAAATTCTGTAATTAGCCCAGACTTGAATTTGAAAAAAAAAAAAAAAAGCTGCAGGTGCATAAATGTGGGTGAACCTTGGTATTTGATCAGCACAGAGCCAGGAGACTGCCTGGGTTACCTTCGCTCCTAGAGCTCCTTGCTTGGTTTCAGAAGGAGAGCACTAGCCAAATAAGTCTGCTTCCCCTCTGTTTCACTTCCTTACTTACACCTGCCACTTAAGGAGCTCCAACCAGGAGTCTGTTCCTACACTGAGACTGAAAGGAAAGTAAGGGCAGAGGACTGTGAAATTCATTAACTCCAGAGATCTGTTTCAGCATCTGAATCTTTCTCATCCAGATGGCGAAGGCTTCATCCCACCCCAGCCCCCCACTCCATATTCAGAGAATTCCTTTAAAAATATTTCCACAAATACAGCTTCGCAGAAGAGACAAGCTAAGGAAGCTTCCTCTCCCATAATTCAGCTTCTGGTCTAAAGTATGCATTTAATGTCCCTGACAGTCTACAGGGAACTTTTCTTTTTTTCTTTTTAAGAAGTGGCTCTTGGAGCCATTGTCTCATTTATACAGCTAGGCTCCATAGACATGGGTATGGCCAAATTAACACACAGAAGCAAATGCGAAGCATTTTCCAAAACTAAAAATGTGTGCACTGACTTAAAATGATAGTCTGGGGAGAAGAACTAAGTTAGAATGTCCAGGAAAAGGAAGAAAGGGTGAAATGAGATGGTGAGTCAATGAGGCAGGGAGATCTAGGAAGACTGTTCTGGATGGCAGGAGATGTAGATAAGGAGGTTCTTATATTTGCAGTGATGAAAGCTTATAATAGGATGGAGGGGAGTCGGTAGTAAATCAATCAGTCAGCCAGCCAGCAGCATTTGCTGGGTACCCACTGTGCACAGAGCATTCTCGATACTAATAACTGTAGGGAGTTAGCCAGACTGTAAAAGACCTTCTAAGATGAGCTTGAAAATTAGTGGAAGAGATTGCTGCAGAAAAACAACAGCTCTGTGAATGTAAGCAAGAGCAGAGAACATATTGAATAATGAAGATAGCTATAACTCAAGCAGGCATTAATACAACCACATGCAGAAAAAATAACTCAAGCAATCTAGATAGTATAGGTTTTATATATATATGTATGTCAGAGTTAACATCTATTGAGTATTTTCTATGTGGCAGATATAGTATTAACCATTTTATACACATTAGATCTTGAATCTGCCTGCAAAGCAAGAGACCCAGGTTTGATTCCTGGGTTAGGAAGATACCTTGGAGAAGGAAATGGCAACCCAATCCAGTATTCTTGCCTGGAGAATCTCATGGACAGAAGAGCCTGGCAGGCTACAGTTTATGGGTCACAAACGACCAAGTGACTAAATCACCATCATGAGAAATATGAACGAGCCTGTGAAATCTAAACATCAAGTTACATGTCCATTCATGTGGCATGAAATGAAGTAAATGAAAGGTATGGATCTGAGGTATAAGAACTTCACCATTCAAGGATTTGACATAACTAGTCATGACTATTCATGAGCAGCCCTTAAAGTGGAGGACATGGATTGATTTGTAATTTACTCAGACACCAGAATGACTTATGCTGGGCAGTGATTCTCTTAGCTGTTGAGAGGAAATTGCTTACTGCCCACTGTCTACATCTCAGTACAACTTGGTTGTTCTAATATGTTTCATTGAGTTTGTCATAACTCTTTTGGAGCAATGCTTGACTGCATTGTATGGGTGATAGTATCAACTATTATTTTAACTGAGAGCTTGAAGACTTGCAAAAGATCTTAAGATGTATACTTCACAAAGGCAAAAGTGTTTCTGATTTTAAAGAGATGAGGAAATACCCCACTGATATAGGTAAATTCTCCAATGTCTTTTCATAATATCATCTAGTTCTAGGTTAAGATAGTGGTGAAGACAGAAGGGCCTGTATCTGCAGTTATTTTATAGATGCTGCAACAACAGTGCTGCCCTTCTTTAGTCTCCTGGGGAGTAACATCTCAAGATCATTCCGAGTTTGGAATGGAGAATTATAAAATGTATCTTGAATGGGTCAATTTTTCTTTTGAAGGACAACTGGCTTCATCCTCCCATTCCCAGCTGTGCTGAGAGAAGTGGCCCTGGCTGTGCCTTGAATGAGGGTGGCCATGTTCCCTACTACAAGAACCTTTTCTCTGCCCTTGGATCAAATGCACAGCTGACTCCTGATATAAAGGCAGGCGATCTGAATTTTGTCAAGTAACCCCAGTAGTACACAAAGCTTTGCATCAAGAAAAGTGATGATTCAATAGGGCAATAAAGTTCTTTCCAGAATTTGAACTGAGAAACTCAAAGAAAAATATCTGTACTATGAGATGCATCAGATGAACACGGAATGAACACAGAAGAACAGCTGGAGAGAACAGACTGGTCATGCTTGTGATGAACAATAAGGAGATGAAGGACCACCTCTGGGGTTAGTCCTCCCAGTACCCATATGGCATTTCACTTACTGTGAGGTCACTGTTCCAGATGGTATGATGTGTCTCTCTTCTTATTGCCACAGGTATGACTCAGTAATCTCCCACTGACTGAGGTATGCTAAGGGAGTACTGGTTCCTGGGGGAAAAAATTCCAAGACTGTCAGAGGTGGTTAGGGATCATCTAGTCAGTGCTACTCAAAGTGTGGTCCAAGGACCAGTGGAATCCACCCCCATTCCAGTGTGTGGGAACTAGGAATGAAACTGAGTAAGCATTTGAGAATTTTAACAGGAATTTGACCTTGCCCCAACATCCAATTTTTTGTCTGTTGAATCTAATAATAAAAAATTTGAGCTTGCATTTTGTAAATTTGTGGGGATTTTTTTTCCAGTTCATTTTTCTAGTATTTTTATTCTTTTTTAAAATTATGAGGAACAGTTGACCTTTGAACAACATGAGTTCGAATTGTATAGATCCACTTATATGATGATTTTTTTCAGTATATATGACCACAGTTATACAAGATCTGGTTAGTTGAATGCTCAGATGCAGAACCACAGATATTAAGTTACACCTGGATTTCAACTGCAGTGAGTTGGCCCCTTTAACCTGAACATTGTTCGAGGGTCAGTTGTACATGAAGGGTTGGAAATTTTTTTTAATTTCAAAATGGGTATTTCTCAAGAGATAGTTTGAGGACCACTGATCTAATCCCCAGCTTTCCAACTGTGAACTTTTGATCCATGAGTGGGTAGCAACCCATTGATCAGTCATGAAATTAATTTGTGTAGGTACCAGCATTAAGGTGAGAATAGAAAGTATCAGGGTACATTGCATGTGCTAAGGCAAAGTACTGTTTCATAAAACTTTTATTTTTAAAAGTGTATGTAGGTGGATTCATGTCAATGTATGGCAAAACCAATACAGTATTGTAAAGTAAAATAAAGTAAAAATAAAAATTAAAAAAATAAAATAAAATAAAAGTGTATGTAAATACACACATGCATGTATTTATATATATGCCAACAGGGAAAGGGACCCAAGAACCCCATGTTTGTTTGTCAGATGTCTCTGCTTTCCTTGTAGGTGTAGGAAAAAATTTTCTCATCACTGGAAAACTATGTGTTGTCTATAGCATACCATTTTGCGTTATCTGATTTTGATTCAATGGGAGCTGTACATTATACAACTCTGTACATTAGAGATAACTGATGACATTGCAAAAACACTTCTTGCCTGTAGACATGCAAATTTCCATCCCTTCTGGTAGAGGTTCAATTGACTCTCATGTCCCTTAAGAAAGAAGCCAGTTTTTCAGCTTTTTGCACATTCATATCGACATTCCTAATCTAGAAATGGGTCTGTTTTCTTTTGAATTCTCTTTTGAATCAGTTGTGGCATCTACCTAATTCCCTCACTGACTGAATTAAAACCTCTAATGAGTGTTCATTCTAAATCTGTTAAGAGTCATGATTTTACCTTTTCTTGAGAATAATCTTTTTCACAAAAGTCACAGTAGACCTTTCTTATACCATCAGGTTGTGGTGTTTGTTCAAACTTAGATCATTTCTAATGAAATGGGATCCTTCAACAGGAAGCAATGCCTGGGTCCCCAGCAAGACTGACAGGCTTGCTCCTGGGTTAACTTTCTGGTACTGTCCTGATAGGAATCAAAAGAGATCTCAGCTGTGAAAGGTCTTTTCTTGTGAAGGACCATGTGCCATCAATGATCTTGATTGCTATTCCATAAAATTATCCCTCCCATGCCTTATACCTGTGATATTTTAAAGTATATATCTCTTTCACTATAGAAAAATTTGAAAATACAGTTAAATGTGGACTGGGCACATGAGAAGTTCAATTCAGTTCAGTTGCTCAGTCGTGTCTGACTCTTTGCAACCCCATGAACCGCAGCATGCCAGGCCTCCCTGTCCAACACCAACTCCCAGAGTCCACGCAAACCCATGTCCATTGAGTCGGTGATGCCATCCAACCATCTCATCCTCTATAGTCCCCTTCTCCTCCTGCCCTCAATCTTTTCCAGCATCAGGGTCTTTTCAAATGAGTCAGCTCTTCGAATCAGGTGGCCAAAGTATTGGCGTTACAAGGTCTCAGATACAGCAAGAAACAACACTAGCTTGAGAATCAAAACTCTAGATTCTAGGCCCAGCTTGACCCCTGATTAGCTGTACACCTATGTGAGTGCATGAATGCTAAGCCGCTTCAGTTGCGTCTCAGTCTGCGTGACCCTATGGACTCTAGTCTGCCAGGCTCCTCTGTCCATGGGATTCTCCAAGGCAAATATACTGGAGTAGGTTGCCATGCCCTCCTCCAGGGGATCTTCCAACCCAGGGATGGAACCCCATGCCTCTTACATCTCCTGCATAGCCAAACAGGCTGTTTACCACTAGTACCACCTGGGAAGCCCAATTAGCTGTTTAAGCTTAAACAAATTGCTTAACCTCTATGGTCAGATTCTTAATCTGTACATTGACCTAAGTCAATAGCTTTATGCTTTTATGTTTGTTTAGTACAACAGCTCTTTTCCAGAAAAAGCTTGCACACAGTCCCCAAATCCCAATTTCCAAAACAACAGACACTCTGATGAACGGTGGGTATCTGTTTGGTTTCAGTTCCCCACTCTGTGGTGGTCTCCACTCACAGGGGCCACTCAGAACTCTGAGGATTCCACTGTAGCACAGCCCAAAAGGCACAGAACTTATGAGCACTAAAGCTCTTCCTGATACTAGGATGATGTTACAGTCCATTATTTTGTCCCAGAGTTAGCATATTAAAAAAAAAAAAACTTTATAAGCTGTTCCACCCTTTCCTTCCTTGCCCCACCCCCACCCCACTCCCTTGACAGCCTCCAATTTTAGCTCTGACCTTTGGAATCGTCAGCCCATCCTCAGTTCCTTCAACCCCTGGGATCCGCCCCCCATAGCTTCAGTTCAAAAACATATCCATTGTGTTGTAATAATGTTTAATTCTCTGCTTCCCCCACCAGACTGTGAGTTCCCTGAGCGACAAGGCGTGTCCTCTCACCTTTGTTCCCCGGTCCATCACGGAGCCGGACCCTCTCCTCTGTCCTCAGCACACACTCCACCCACTGTGTCTCCCGTTCAGAGTTCTCTCCTCAACTCCAGGCCACGGAGACAACTACTTGCCAGACATTTCCACTTTGTGTATTTCCTAAGCTCTTCAAAAGCAGCGTGCTCAGAACTGGCCATAGCTTCCATTCAGAATCCTCACCTCTTCCTGAAAAGTCCCATCACTATGAGGGATGTTGCAGTCTACTTGCTGCCCAAACCAGAAAGCTCCAACACCTCTCTTTACTTCATTTCCACATCCAACCGGTTTACATGTCCCTTTAGTTCCCCCTCCCCCAATCCTTAACTCCATCTGCTTCTCTCCCTTCTCACTGCTACTGCCCTAGTTCAGACCACATGGATAATAATTGATAGTTTTGATGGTATTTCCGTGGTACCAAAGTGTTATAAAAAAGTAATAAAATCCTCTTCATACATTAGATCTTCCAATGTTTATGCCTACTCTGAGAGTTTTAGCGCTGTTAATAGTCCCATTTTACAGTCAAGGCAATTGAAGCTCAGAAAGAATAAATAACCCAACCTGGGTGGGTTTGTTGTTGGAATTTAAATCCCTATCTCTCTAATGCTGATGCTTTAGCCCATAACCATTGTATTAAAACTGAAATATTGACTGCTGTTGTTTCCTACCATTAGCCTTGCCCTTTTAAGTCCCTTCACCATTCTGCTACCCAGAAATTCTTCTTAAAAGAGAAGCCTTATCATGTATCCTCTGCTTAAAACCCTTCATTGTTTTTCCTCTGCCTGGACACAGTACAAGCTTGCTAATAGGTCACTAGGCCCTTCATAATCTGGACCATCTTACCTCTCTGGTCTCTTTCCTTGCCATTGTCACCTGCAGCTTCAGTCCTACTGAACCCTTTGCAGTCTTGAGGATGTATCTTGCAGTGTCTCCCATTCTTCTTACCACTGTGCCTTTTTCTTCTGCCTGGCAAACTTTTTCTCCTACCTCCTTACCCGGCCAACTCTCAGTCACACTCCAATTCTCGGCTTAGAAGTTTTCAACTCTAAAAGCTCTCTATGAGCACTCGTGGTCCCAGAGCACTGTGTATTTTCTGACAATATCACCATGACTCTACACTGGAAGTACCTGTTTATGTGTCAGTATCCTTGAGGTTCTGGATGGGGGAGACTGCTGTGGTGTTGCTCTTTGCTGTAAGTTGGGCTCCTTAGATGCACAGCCTAAGATGAAAGTTCTTATCATGTGATTTATTGAGAGCGTACTTTCAGGTGAGACCTGTGGAATGAGGGAAACAGAATAGGGTAAGCTGAGATCAGCTGTGGGCTCAGCCTAAGTCTGATGGTGAGGAGGAGCTCTAGTTCTTGAATGACAACACGGAGTTGTCCCACCTTGAGGCTAGAGGTTGAATTTTCACCACCCCCACGAATATCAGTCATTTCATTTTCTGCAGGCTAGCCCCTGAGCATGTGTGTATGGGTGGGGATGAGGGGGGCACAGCTTCCCAGGTATCACTGCGGGGAGTGATATCCGCCTACAAGATCCAGTAAAGGTTTCAGCTGAGAGTCCTCAGGGGCTGAGATAGGTATGCCCTCCAGGTAATGAGGATCTACCACCTACCCTAGCAGCCAGAACTTTCCTGCCACCATCACACTCAGTAAATGTCAAAGGAGTAAATAGCATAACTTTTTTCATTCATCTTCAATTTTTTCATTTATTCCTGGCTTGGTGATTTTTCTAATGAATTAAATCCCCTAGCCTCCCGAATCTTGATTTGTTT
Source organism: Capricornis sumatraensis (assembly GCF_032405125.1). Lineage (NCBI taxonomy): Eukaryota > Metazoa > Chordata > Mammalia > Artiodactyla > Bovidae > Capricornis > Capricornis sumatraensis. The sequence continues at coordinate 123,430,086 of NC_091070.1, read as the reverse complement.
TAAAGGTCTCCGGTATTTTTGGTCAACTTTTTCTGAACTCTAATTACTTTACAGGGTTCCCAAACTTGGGTAACTAGTTTCTCACTTAGTGTGTTTTGTTCCATATTAGCCAAACATGTTCATGAGGGCATATTTCTACAACTTATTTAGTTGTGAAAGGTCTGACTGGTCCCTAGTAAGAATGTACACATCTTCTTAAATCAAGTAGGATTTGTGGGGAAAAGGTTTCTCTCATACCACCAAATGTGATTTTAAGCCATTTGCCTAAGACGACTTGCTCTGGAATATCTATACATTTCCTAAGTAGTGTGTGTGCTAAGCTGCTTCACTCATGTCTCTTTTCGATTCTATGGACCACCAGGCTCCTCTGTCAATGGGATTCTCCAGGCAAGAATACTGGAGTGAGCTGCCACTTCGTTCTCCAGGGGACCTTCCCAACCCAGGGATCAAACCCAGGTCTCTGACGTCTCCTGCATTGGCAGGCAGGTTCTTTACCACCAGTGCCACCTTGGAAGCCCTGTCTTATTTGGGGATCTACCCAAATGTATCTGTCTGTTCTGCATAATTTACATACGCATTATCCAGGCATGGGGGCCCTCGCCTAGCGGTTAGTTGCCGGCCATTCAGATGACCTAACATGGCTAGGAAGCTAGAGAGACCCCTATGGAGGGAAGAATTATTCCCACAAGAAAGTTTGCTTCTGCTCAAATGGGCTGGGGCCTGACTTTGTTCCTCAAGGACATTTTTCTCTTTGGGAGAAATTTAGCCCCACCAGACTCAGCCAAAAATTTAAGAGCCCTAAAGGTAGAGACTGGGTGTTGTTCATCTTTACATAAATACAAATAATACTTCAGACTCAGCTGTTTAAAAGTACTTTCACATATATCTCATCTGATTCTTGCAAAAACCCCAGTATCAAAAAATTAGTGTTTCCATTCTACCCATGAGGAAACTAAGATATTTGGAGGTCAAATGACTCACCTAAGGACACATAGGTATTAAGTGGCAGAGCTGCCATTCAAACCCAGGATTTCTAATACCAAATATGTTATACAGCTTCCTGTATAACACAGACCTGGCATACCATACAGCCTCGCTAGCTGTTTGTTGAGTTACCTATGGCTTCTGTTAGTCATGTCCAGGGCTCCCCTTCCTTTAGTGTAGATAGTGCATCATGGGCTAGCCTGTGTCAGCTACAGCATTGTGCCAATGAGGTCAAGGTCACTGGTTCAGTTCTCAAAAGACCAGTAGTTACATTTTCATCAAGACAATAGCAATCTTAGTTCCAGTGATACAGACCACTCCCTTTATCACCCATTATGCCATTTGTGCCATGGTCAACAGCAAAGAATAGGCAAAAGAATACAAATAGAGCAGAGCAAATCCTTCACTAATTCTATCTCTAGAGAACATGGGGAAGAAAATCTGATTATTTTTATTTTTTTTCCCAGGAGAAAGGACAGAATTCTGGAGTTATCCTTAGAAGTTTCTGGGTCAATATTCAGTGGCTTGAGTGGATCTAGCCCCAAAAGGCTTTACAAAGAAGAGGGTGAGGCAGGCTGAAGTGACAGCAAGGGCACAGGAAGAAATAACCAGCTGGGGCATTCAGTCCAGCACGTGTCATGTTCTCAAAGAGAAGGTCACAGGATACATTTTCTGCTAGAGATAACTTACAGACTTTGTAGGAAAGCATAATGGTTCCAGTGGCTAAATTTATAATCTAGAGCCCTAAACAGAACCTTCACCCACATTCACCTCTTCCATCTCTTATAGCTTAGTCTATGACGCCAACGAAAAGCAAATGCTTTCAAACAGATGCTTGAAAACTGCAAAGCTCTTATTGCTAATAATGTTTATACCATTCAATTACATGAACACTGATTGACAGGCCTGTTTTACATCTACAACTCTGAAGGCCCTAGGAGTGAGGTGAATTAAGTCTTTGCCTTCAAGTCATCATCCAAAGAGTGAGACCATTATAATATATAACATAAATCAAGCAAAAAATAAATGCTAATTAAGTGACTGTGCTCCAGGAGTTGAGAAAAGTTGACTATAACCAGATTCCTTTGGAAAAACCTCATGGAAGAGGACTGAACTGAACTTAGAAGGATCTGGGGGATCTGAATCAGAAGACAGGTTGTGGAAAGAGCATTCCTCCCCTGAATTCAGTGCACCACAACCACATCTGGGCCCACCTTACCATTTCAGCCACGGAGGCAGAAATCTGACAGCGAAATCTGACAATGTTGTAACTTCAGGTGCCCTGAGCAGCAACGGCTTCATCTTTCTGGCTTCTCTGCCCTCCCTGCCTGCAGACCTGTTCAGCCGTTCTGATACACATGCAAACCTGGAAGTATGTGGTTGTTAACACCCAAGGAACCACACTTGATCAATGGGGAGCAGAAGCTGGCAGACTAATACTTCCCTCTTCCATCCTTCGGCTCCCAAGTCTGAGGCATTGTACAAGGGCTCTTCAGAGAGTCCTAGGTAGGACTGAGTTTTGGTTGCCCACAATGATAATCAGATAACAAAAGTCATCATGGATTGGCTTCTCTTTCTTCCCTGATTTAGTCTTCACAGGCACCCTCCCTCTATCTGTGTCCCCCACCGCTATATTATTCCTTAGCATCACTTCCCCCAGTTAATCACCTGCACACAAGTCCTTGTCTTGTAAGGAATCTGGAGGAAGAGTAAACTTGTTTTTTCTGTACATCCCTGAAAAATAGCTGTTCTAGACACAGGAGTAAGTCACACAGTATGACACAGGGAGGGGTGTAAATTCTTTCCACCACCCCTCTCACACCTCTGACCATCTCCCTCTTGGGTTTGTCCTATGGGGACTTAAGAGTCATAAGAGGTCTTCAGAGAGCTCCCGGGGGCCTGAGTGATGGGGAATCCCACATCTGTAGGGCACAGGACATTTCCCTGAGTGTGAAGCAGTTCGGCACTGTGCCCTCCCCTCTGCCCAGATGGCTGTGAAAGCTGAAAGGTTCTTGTGTTCCCAGGGTTGCGGGAAGGAGTGAGGCCCAACCTCAGCCTGCCTGCAGCACCCTTGGTGGCACTCCTGTCCATAGTTCCTTCACTCTCCAAGTCCCCAGATCTCAGCGCTCAGGAAGGAAGGCTGGGATCTTCCCAGGATCCCCAGCCCATCCTCAGATCAGCACTTGCTCGCGTTACACAGCCAGGCTCCCCACACTACTCAGCCATATATTGTCCTCACCAGAAAGTGTGCTCAGGGAAGGGCCAGCAGACTGACTTCCTCTGCTCTCACCCATAGACCTGGTTCTTCCTGAATGTACACCATTTGTATTTTGTGCCTCACGAGTGAAGCATGATAATAAGAACTGGGGGAGGATGTCATAGCGATATGAGTTTGCGAAACAGACCTAGGCTGAATGCTGAGTGAAAAGGAAAGCCGTACAAGGACACCAACTGTCCCAGTGACTCAGACAGACTGACGCAGACTGGAGGAATGGGACAGCGTATGAGAGACTGAGTTCACATGGAATTTCTCCCTTGTAAGGGCCATGAAGCTCTTGAAATTTGGTGGGGAGGTGGCAGGGGGATCCAGGGAAGACTGTCATCAGGGAGACTGTAGAGAGGAGGATTATTAGATACTGTTTCTGGTCATGCTAAAAGAAGAAACAGGACCAGAAACATGTTTAGAGATGAGTCATTTGTTGTTCAGGTGCTAAATCATGTCCCACTCTTTTGCAACCCCGTGGACTGTAGCCTGTCAGGCTTCTCTGTCCATGGAATTCTCCAGGCAGTAAAACTGGAGGGGGTTGCCATTTCCTTCTCCAGGGGATCTTCCCGACCCAGGGGCTGAACCCAGGTCTCTTACATCTCCTGCACTGGCAGGCAGATTCTTTACCTCTGGGCCACCAGGGAGTAAAGCAATGCCCAAAGTCAGCTGTGCGGCTGGACTTCTCAGCAATCTCTCTGGCTCTGAGTGCCTCCATGAGAGGTGAATTCTACCTTTGTGATAGCTGCAGGTACAGCTCAGTGTCACCATCCCTTGCCACCTCCAGTAACGCATAGCAGGTCCTCCAGGGTCTTTGATACAGAATTTGTTCAGAAAAGCATTCTTAATCTGAATTCAGACTCAGCTACTTCCACCACTGTAACTTCAGCAAGCTAGTAAATCTCTCTATGCCTCTCTGTCCCCAGTTTCCTCATCTGTGAAGTGGTGATAAGAACAAGAAGTCTACCTCAACAGATTATGGTGCAACTTAAAATAAGTTAATATATCTGAAGTGTACAAAATGTGCCTATTTATTAGTTAGCTATCATTATTGTTCAGAGAATTAATTAATGAAATCCAGGAAAAAATGCTCAGCATTTGAGTTTTTAATTTAAAATTTTTTTTAAATTGAAGTAAAGTTGACTTACAATATTGTTTTAGTTTCTGGTGTACAGCAAAGTGATTCTGTAATACATATAAATATATATATATATATCCTTTTTCAGATTTTTTTCCATTATAGTTTATTACAAGATATTGAATACAATTCCTTGTGCTATTCAGTAGGACCTTTTGTTTAGCATTTGATGTTTTATTCCATATACTTCTAAACTATGCAACTCTTATGATAAAATATAATCAGATATTATTACTAAATATTTTTAAATATAAAAATATTTTAAACAGTTAGCTCATCACCTGCAATATCACAAGCTCTCACTAAGTGGTAGCTATTCTTATTGTTGTTAATTCTGATCTCACCAGGCCTGCAGGCTGACAATAAGGCTACAGGTTCATCTTCAGGGTTGACTTTGAATAGGAACAGGCAATGGTAGGCATTAACTGAGGAAGGATCCCCAGGAAAAGTGCTATTGGCATTGAATAGGGTGAGAGTAGTGAGAACTAAGCTGGTTGTAACGTTTAGCCGCAGGCTAGAGAAACAAACTTAAACAAGAGTGGACCAGGAGAAAAACAGTGACGTGAAGAAGCGCAACGCTGCGTGGAACGTGTTGTAATACACCAGACCAATTTCTCCTTCTGTACAGTCTGTTACTTCCGTTACTAGTCGAAGAGGCTGAGTCGATTCCTCAAGAAATATTTACAAAATCTGCACCATTTTTTCCAGCATTGTGATCAGGGCTACGGGAAATAGAAAAGCAATATGAGTCTTGGGCTTACAATCTCTTGCAGTAAGAACACATAAGACAAAAAGCCAAGATCATATATGAATATATCCCCAAGTCTGTCAAAATAGGTAACTGCTATAGAAAATTAAGACAGGGAGACTTAATTCATTTGTTCCTTCTTCCATACATTCTTTTACTCACTCATTTAATAGACACTGAACACCCTCTGTACTGAAGGCCATGAAGAAGGAGCTCAGGAGAGCTAAATGCTGCCCTCCTATACTTTAATAAGGAACTGGTGCTGATTGGAGAAGGAAATGGCAACCCACTCCAGTATTCTTGCCTGGAGAATTCCATGGACAGATGAGCCTGGTGGGCTACAGTCCATGGGGTCACAAAGAGTGGGACATGACTGAGTGACTAACACCGGTGCTGATCTATGTGAGCAGGGCTCCAGTATAGGGCAGAACATGGTCATGTCCAAGAGGCCTGCTTGATATTATCCAAGGTGTCCAGTTGGGGCTTCCCAGGTGGTGCTAGTGGTAAAGAATCCACCTGGCAATACAGGAGATGCAAGAGACATGGGTTAGATCCCTGAGTGGGGAAGATCCTCTGGAGTACGAAATGGTACCCCACTCCAGTATTCTTGCCTGGGAAATTCCATGGGCAGAGCCATGGCAGGCTACAGTCCATAGGGCTGGCTACAGTCCATAGGGCTGCAAAGAGTCAGACACGACTGAACACACACACACACACACACACAAGGGGTCCATTTGAGTAGTCTTGATTTGGTGGGTCTTGATTTGATGTGAAGGTTTGGTATCATCTAAACAAATGAGGGTACAGGGTGGCATGCCAAGTAGGAAGTCACTGGGGGGAGGTGGGTAACTCCCAGAAGCAGGGATGAACATAGTTTTTATTTATTGATTCATTAATCATTGAGTGAAATTTTTTGGAAATATCTATTATAGGCCTGAAAGATGAGTAGGACGTCATTCCTTCCCTCAAGCAGTTTGTAGTCTAATGGGGGAGGTAGATACATAAAGAAAAATGTGTATTAGAGTGTGATGAGTATAATAACAGAGGCCTGTGTAAAGTAGCATGCAGAGAGTGTCATCCTCCCAGGGAATGAAGAAGGGCTCAGTGGGTTACAAGGGAGCCAAGGCTATGCAGTTGCAAGGGACAGCATGCCAAGGCTCTTTAGGAAGGACACAGGAGCCCACTGTAGAGGGCAGATGATGATTGATGGGAAATAAGGTAGTTAGATGGTCTAGAGATCAAATCTCGAAGCCATTTAGAGGACATTCTATGGAATCTGGACTTTATTCAGAGGATGAGGCAATCAGAAAAGATTTCAGGGGCGATGACATACCACATTTGCATTTGGGAAAGATAAGCATAACAGTGTCTCACATTATTTGGGGCCAACTGCAGTTTGTAAACCTTAACCTCACAATGACCTTTATCAGTTCCAGAGGCGGGTACAAACTTGCCCAAGGTCACTCCAGCAGGAGGAGCAGGAAGAGGATTTTTGGTTTTCAAGACCAGACTCTTCACCCCTATATTCTGTTACATCTTTGATTGCAGAGTGGGAAGGCTGGGGAGGGGAGGGAAGTGAGTGGTGGGGGACGGAAGGCGGCAGAGTCATGGTCAGAATAAAAGATAATGAGGCCAGAACTGAAGTGGTGGGGCTGAGAACGGAGAGAAAGAGACAGGGTTCAAAACCGTTTAGGAAATAGGCCCTACTGGGTGTTGTGATTGATCTGATGTGTAGATTAAAGGGGAGGGAGGACCAGAACCCTGCTCCCATAGCTGCATTTCTTTCCTGTGGGGCCGTCAGCAGTGAGAGGAACCACAGAAGTAAAGGTGTGTTTGTGAGATAATGCCCTGAGGACTCTCCCTGCTGGGTGGTGGGTTAGACCCGGCCAGAGGTCAGGACCAGGTCTGGGCTGGAAGAAGAGACTGGGGAACCTGACAGACTGACTAGGATGAGTAGAGGGCTGATTAGACAGTAGAGAGCCTAGGGGACGGGATGGCATATGGACTTGAGTGTGAAGAGAGTAAGTCACCGAGGCCCTTTGATTAGGGGAACAACATGGTCAGCAACAGCTTTTTAAATGTCAAGCATCAAACTAAAATATTCAAGAACCAAAACAGAACTTGATTTCCAAACCCCATTCCACCCTATGGTGAAAACAGCACCTCAGCAAGGGTGGGCCAGCCCTGCCATGCTCGGAGTGGAGACCAGGTTCCGTGAGGTTTAGCAAGCCCTGGGGACGGCAGCTGTTGTCACTCTCCGTACTGGGTCCCCTGAGATGTCTCTGTTCCTGAGGTGTGCAGGCCCACTCCACGAGGGGCCCAGCCATAAGCCCCTTGTCAAGGCTGCGATGTGTCTCCCGGTTAGGAAGTGGTGAAAGGTTGGAGGAGCTCCAGCTTGCCCCTGTTTTTCTTGCTCTTCATACGACTTTAGTGACTGAAAGGTAAAGGATGAAAAGAAATGTTGGGAGATGAGATGGAGTGGGAGAGGATAATATCCTGCAGTAGTATCCTGCCACATAATAAAAATCATATTTGGGGAGAGCCAGTCCACAACATTGGACAGGATCTAATGGAGTGTGCAGAGGGTGGAGGAACGCGGGAACTGATTCAAAGGCCATCCCAGAAGTCGGACCCAACAGGGTCGTTTATGATGTACACTTACCTCTCATCTGATCTGCACAGCGACTCTGTCAGGTGGTGTTCATTATCCCTATTTTACAAATAAGGCAGCAAGAGGAGATAAACAAATCAGACCAAATCACCTGGTGGTTCAGGTGGTAAAGAATCTGCCTGCAATGCAGGAGACCTGGGTTTGATCCTGGGTCAGGAAGATCCCCTGGCGAAGGAAATGACAACCCACTCCAGTGTTCTTGCCTGTGGAATTCCATGGATGGAGGGGGATGGCGGGCTACAGTCCATGGGGTCACAAAGAGTTGGACAAGACTGAGCAGATAAAACTGAGCGACTAACACCCTCCCTTTCTTCTGGCTAGCAAACAGAAGAGCTCAAGCTTAAAACCTCAGTCTTCTGGGAATTCCCTGGTGGTCCAGTGGTTAGGACTCTGCACTTTCACTGCGGAGGGCAGGTATGTCCAAAAAAAAAAAAAAAGCAAAACAAAAAACTTCGACCCTATCATGAAAACTTTTAAGAGAGAATCCCTTGTGCTTTCATCACCCACTACTGCACATCCTGCAACATCGAGTTGCCTCTTCAGGAACCAGGTGCTCTAAACAGCAGACCCTAAAGGTGCCTTTGGAGTCTTTATCTCTAGAGAAGGTCCCTCTGGGAAACAAGGCCACCCAGCATTCCTTCGCGCTTGGAAACGGACTTTCAACCGAGAGCTGCTTCCAACCACAGCGCGCATCAGCCTTCCGCGCGGGTCCCCAGTGGAACTGAACTGCGAGGCGCAGTGAAAAGCCCGCTCCGACAACCGACCTCTGATTCACGCTGAATGAGTTCCTGGTACACACTGTCAGAATCTAAGAGGCAGGTGTAGCTCCCCTGACGCTTTCAATAGGAACTTGTTCATATCATGTAGCCTCTCTAGGAACATTTATTTCAAAGGAATGGTTTATAATTTCTCATCTGTAGCAGGAGCGAGGAGGTGGATTAGGAGGAGGAAGGAGGAAGTACTCATGGGGGAGGCTGGGGAAAAGACACGATTCTCGATCAGAGCAGCGAAGATCAAAGGAGAGGGGTGATCCTCGCTTCTGGAGATGAGAGGCTACGAGAGAATGCCAGCCAAGGTAAAGGAGAGAAAGAAATAAGATGTGGGAGGTGGAGCCTTTGCTATAGCGAGAACCTGAAGAGGTTTCTGTTTCCCCACAGGATAGCTGTGTTTAGGGCTCACTGGCTCCTCCCTCCTCCTCTGCAGGGAGCTCGCCTTCCTCCAGGGTAGGGCTCCAGGTCTCCACCTTCCTCATCCGCCATACCCTCTCCCTCCAGCTTTTCTGTTGTTTATGTGTTCCAACGCTGAAACATTCACTCACCAGGGTCATCCTTCCTGGATCACTCTCTACCCTTCGCTCTGTCTCACTGAATCAAATTTAAGTGCCGAGTACCCCGTAAGTCTGACCGAACGCTCCATCCCCACTGGTCCCACTTGCCCACAGCCCTGGGTCTGTGGCTCTGCATCAGGATCACCTGGAGGGCATTTTATTTATTATTTGTTTGTTTATGTTTTTCTTTCTGTAACCTGGTGGTAACAAAACCAACTTTAGCTTAAGCTCGTGTCCAACTTACTATCAGACAAAATTCAAGCTATTCCACCCCAGTCCTTGTGTGCTCGTGTTTGAGTATTGTTATTAATAACAATCGAGTTTCCAGTTCACTTCAGATCCTTCCTGCTCTTCAACCAGCAGAGAAGTACAATTTGTTTGGAAATTATCTGAAATTGTCTATTGTTTTACTCAAGGGTGGGCTTCCCTGGTGGCTCAAACAGTAAAGAATCCACCTGCAATGCGGGAGACCTGGCTTCGATCCCTGGGTTGGGAAGATCCCCTGGAGGAGGGCAAAGAAGCCCACTCCAGTATTCTTGCCTGGAGAATCCCCATGGACAGAGGAGCCTAGGGGGCTACAGTCTATGGGGTCACAGAGTTGGACACAACTGAATGACTAAGCACAGCGCAGTACATGCTAGCCTTGCTTACTCAAGGGCACTTTAAAACACACACAGGTTCTGGGACCCCTCAGTCTCTGATTCAGTAGGGCTGAGGTAGAGCCAGGGAATTTACACTGCTAACAAATTCCAAAGTAATGCTGATGCTATGTTCTGAGGACCACAAATCTGTATCATTCATTTAGCCTTAATCATGCACTGCCTGTATTGATATCTTCATTGAGTGTGTATATCCTGCCCCCCAGATGAAACTGTGAAGTCAAAGGCAGTGATGTGGTAGGTCCTAGACGGTATCCCCCACAGTACCTTGGTGCTATACTCAGAGAGGGTACCCAAATCAATATAAATTATTAGTTGGTGTGAAAGTTTAGTATTGATTTTAGGTAAAAGTATGGAATAGGTAGTTTGGCCATAGGAACCTCCCACATCCCCAGCCTCTTTCTGTGCCACTTACTCGTCCTCCTCTATGCTGTACCAGGCCCCCAAAACATATGCCCATCCTAAAAACCTGAAGTTCTCTTGCCTGCCCCTTAGAGTTTATAGGCAATTCTCATAAGAAGTTTGGCTGAGAAGGAAAGAAGGCAAGGCAGGCAAGGAAATGAGGCAAGGCAGTAGCTCAAGAGGGGTATGAGACCCAAGAGGCTTTTTATTTCATTTTATTTTTTTTTAAATGAGGGAGACTTGAGCTTATTTAAATACTGATGGAAAGAAGCCAGCAGAGCCGGGGAGGTGGTGATATGGAAAAGGGAGGTATAATGGATAAAGGGAGGTCTTTGAGAAGGAAGGTGGGTGGGATCCAGAGTATGGGGAGAAGGATTAGCTTAGACAGGAGCCTGGATATCTCTCTCACTGTGGATGGAAATAGTAAAGAATGGGTTAAGTGGTAGGAACAACGAGGCTTTAGACTCTAGGTGGTTCCTTAGCTCCAACATCTTACAATTTCATGAAATTAAATCGCTACCATGTCAGAGGCTTAATGTGCCGCTTCTCCTTGGCAAAGCTTTAACCCAAAGAAACGAATCTTTCATGAGAGACTCTCAAACTATGGGAGGCCTGCCAGTAGGGCAGCAGGGCCTTCCTAGCATCCTCGAACACTTAACATCCTGCTATACAAGAGGGAATTGGAAAAACAGGACAAATATGCCCAACTGTGACAATGTAAGACCTCGCATAAGATCACAGAGCTGAAAAATAAATACTGGAATCAGACTAGAACCCTTCTTCACTGGACATGGCAGCTATCTGGTCCACCTGTCTATACTGATTCATTCCCAGGCCACCTAATGGGAATGAGTAAGAGTAGACATGGAAGTAGAAGTGTTAAGAACAGCTTCTCCCTAGCCCTTGGAATGAAGACTTGTGAGGTCATACTCCATCCCAGATCCACACATCCCTAGCCCGTCTCTGAAGCTCTGAGGAACATCTGATGGTTATAGGAATAACAAGTTACCAAATACCTCCTCTATTAAATTAGCAAAGTCCCTGCTACCTTATACTAGAACCTGGATCACAAGAAGAGGTCAACAAATGTAAGTTGTCATCGTCATCTTCCTCCTTATCATCATTATCAACAACAATCACTATGTGCCAGGGCACCATGCTATGTGCTAACATATTTACTTATTTTTTAAGATGTTTCTTTATTTGTCTGCACCGGGTCTTAGTTGCCACACATGGAATCTTCTGTCTTCCTTGTGGCATGTAGCATCTTCCTTGTTGTTGTGGCATGCAACTCTTAGTGGCAGCATGTGGGATCTAGTTCCCTGACCAGGGATCGAACCTGGGCCACCTGCCTTGGGAACACGAAGTCTTACCACTGGACTGCCAGGGAAGTCCCTACATATCTACCTATAAAGTATGTGTCTTTCCTAATTACAAAAGTAAAAGGTTGTCAGTGTTTAGAAGTTCTAACAAGAAATACATAAGAATTGAAAGAGTGGTGTGCTGCAAAGCGGGAAAGCACTGGATTCAGACTGACTGCGTTTACATTCTGACTCCACTGATACTAGCTGGGTGATCTGGGATGTCTTACTTAACTCTTCTGAGCCTCTGTTTCCTGATTTGTTTAATAAGGGCAATGATACTTCTCATATCATAGGATTCCTGAGAAATTTAAATAAGATGTTATAAAGCACTGAGCACAGTGCTTGGCATACAGTGAACAGTCACTATAACTTGGTTATTATTGATATTATTAATGTTGCTGTTTTTAAATAAGTTCAGTTCAGTCACGGTCGTGTATGAGTGTCTGCATACCCTTGGACTGCAGAATGCCAGGCTTCCCTGTCCATCACCAACTCCCAGAGCTAACTCAAACTCATGTCCACTGAGTTGATGATGCCATACAACTATCTCATCCTCTATCGTCCCCTTCTCCTCCCGCCTTTAATCATTCCCAGCATCAGGTTTTTTTCCAATGAGTCAGTTCTTCCCGTCAGGTGGCCAAAGTATTGGAGCTTCAGCTTCAGCATCAGTCCTTCCAATGAATACTCAGGACTGATTTCCTTTAGGATGGACTGGTTAGATCTCCTTGCAGTCCAAGTTTTTAAATAAAGTTCTCCATAATTCACATCTCAGAAGTAATTACTACCTATAGCTCTTTGCTTATTTCTTCAGGTTTTTTTCTGTCTATATCAATGTCTTTATATCTGTGTCTGTATATAATATGGGGTCCAAAATACATAAATAATTCCACGTCTCTTTTTCACTTAACGAGTATTATGATGATTTTCAAAACAACCCTACAAAGTACATATTAATACACCATTTTGTCTATAAATGGATATCTGATGTAACCTCTCTGAAGGTTGCAACTTCACATCCCAAATGTTCAAAGGAAACCTTTGGAGGCTAAAGTATAAGGCATGGGTCCACAGCCTTTTTCTGCAAAGGGTCAGATAGAAATAGTTTAGACTTTTTAGGCCATGTAGTTTCTGTTGCAACTAGTTAACTCCAAGGTTGCAGTGTGAAAACAAATGTACACAATATGTGGAGGAATAAGGGTGGCTGTTTTCCAATAAAACTTTATTAACGGAGAATAGAATTTGAATTTCATGTTATTTTCACATGTCATGAACGATTACTCTTCTTTTGATTTTTTCCAGACATTATTATTATTATTATTATTTTTTGCTGCAAAAAGCTTTATTGTTTCCATTTGGTCCAAGGCTTGAGAGAGGGCTCCAGGGTGTTAAAAAGCTGCCTAGTGGCTGCAGAGAGGGGCTTCAGGCAGCCCTGATGTTAGGTGGGTTCTTCAATGGCCACTGGTCTCCAGAAGCTCCTAGTCGTGCTTGAGGGTAAGCCTTTTGAAGAGATACTCGCCCAACCAAGCCTGGGGACCAGCCAGCCTGCAGAGGTTGGTCAGGTGGTCACCCGTCTTCTTGATGAGTTTCACTTCCTCATCTAGGAAGTGGTTCTCCAGGAAGTCACAGATGTGGGGGTCTCTGCCGGCAGAAGCCAGGCCATGCAGATCCAACAGGGCTTGATTCAGGTTCTTCTCTACGAGAAAGGCGGCTTCCATAGCGTCCTGGGTTTTACCCCCCTCATCTTGAGATGGCTTCTGCACGTCCAGGAAGAGGGCGCGGCCGCCACTCTGGTTTTGCAGTTTCAAGAGACGCTCCGCGCCCTCGCGCTTCTCCTTGGCCAATTCTCAAAAAAAGTGACCCACACCCTCCAGGGCCACATCGTCGCGGTGGAAATAGAAGCCCAGAGAGAGGTAGGTGTAGGAGGCCCGCAGTTGCATGTTAACCAGGCGGTTGACGGCGGCCTCCACCTCGGTAGAATAATTCTGACGAATCTGGGAGCTCATGATTGGTCGGTAATAATGAGTTAAAAAATGGTGGCTGGCCCCGGTGATCGCGGACAGCTGAGTGGCTGACTCCGGAGGTTGCGACTGAAGAAAAGGTTGGAGGGTAGTCGGAGGCTGGAGCAAGGGGCGTCCCTGGGTCTGTTCCGTCCAAGCACTGTTGAAGCACGAGACAGATCCGCGGGGCTGCCCAGCGCACTTCCCAGACAGTATTTTAAAATGCAAAAGTTATCCTTAGATTGCAGGCTGTACTGTACAAAAATGCAACGGGCTGGATGTGGCCCATGGATCATAGGGAGCAAACCAGCTTGTCATTCTGAAGTCTGGTTGAAAATTAGAGAGGCAGTGAAGTGTAGTACCGTTTCCTCTGCTTGAAATGCATTATCCCACCAAATCCACTAAAATCCCACTCAAAGTTTAGATCATATGCCGCATCCTTGGTGAAATCTTCCCAAAATTCCCCTGAAGAAATCAATGCTGTTCCCCTCTCAGAGTCTTTTAGCACTTCCTTTATAGTACGACACACTGTACTTTTTCCCCCATCAGAATCCCTACTAGGCCTCAAAGTCCTGTGAGTTCAATTTATTTGATGAACATCTGGAACTAGTACAGCGCTTGGCAACTGAGCAGGATTGAACCAAACTACTGAGCTTCACAATCCCTCTATTAGGTGCAAGAAAAATGAACTCATTAACACTATTTTAGGAGGAGGGAGAGGGCCTTCCCTGTGGCTCACAGTAAAGAATCTGCCTGGAATGCAAGGGACACAGGAGACTGGGTTCCATCCCTGGGTCAGGAAGATCTTCTGGAGGAGCGCATGACAACCCACTGCAGTATTCTTACCTGGAGAATCCCATGTCCCACAGACAGAGGAGTCTAGCGGGCCATAGTCCCTATGGTCTTGAAGAGTTGGACATGACTGAGCACACATGCAGTGGGAGGGAGGGGAGTGATGTAGAATCAGGAACATTTAAAGAACTTAAATTGAGGAAGCCGCCATTAGAGCTAAAACTACGGTTTCCTAAGCTGACAACCAGGGATCTTCTCTTTCTCTCTCAGGCCAAATGGACTCCCATCCCTACCTCTCTGACTAGGCTGATATCATTACTTTTCTTTTCAGGGCAATCCTCTCAATTCAATAGCTCACAGATCAACTAGCTTCTGAGAGCCCTAATTTTACATTTCCGGGAGAGAGAATCTTATTGGCTGGGAGCACTGGATGCATGTTATAAACAAAGTGCCGAAGATTTGAGTGGGTAGTCCAGGAGTCACCGGCCAAGAATGGAGGGAATGTGTTGGGCAGACACCTCAAAATGCCTGTGATACTTGCTGGCTTCATTTGTCACATGATGGCTTATGTTGTGGTTACTTGTATGCCTGTCTGTCTTTTCCACTATCTAGACAGCATGCTCCTTTAGAACAGGGACAGAGCCTCACTCATTGTCGTGTCCCCAGTTTCAGTACAATGTTTTGCACCCAGCATGTATTAGCAACTGCTCATTGCATTGAAAACATCACCTTCTATTCAGTCTTTAAGTATCTTTAATCTTTATGAAAGATCCACATTCCATTGCTAGGTAAAAGACATGTGGCATAAAAGATAAATTTTCTTTTCCTGGCTTCATTTTTTTTTTTTTTTAATTTTGTTAAATTGTCTTTAGTTCAGATAATTGCATTATTTCCATTCCAGGTTTTCAGAGGTCAAACAACCTCAGGTCCAGATGTACTATGAATGCAACTATAATAGTTTCAGAGCAATTATCTCCTTCCAGCTCCACAGGGAGAAGCAACTCGAACTCTGGAGCCAGGCTAGCAAAAAAATCCTTTCATAGAGTCAGCCAAAGTGAATTCTAGGCCAGTGTGAGCAGAGAATTACTTAGCTGTGGCTAGTGGCCTAGGTATGTGCTGTCTTACCATGCAAAGTCAGTCGTGTCTGACTCTTTGCAACCCCATGGACTGTAGCCCGCCAGGCTCCTCTGACCATGGAGATTCTCCAGTCAAGAGTACTGGGGTGGTTGCCATGTCCTCCTCCAGGGGATCTTCCCAACCCAGGGATCGAACCCAGGTCTCCTGCATTTGCAGACAGATTCTCTACTGTCTGAGCCACCAGGGAAGCCCTAGGTATAGCTGCTGCCTATGCTGGCTTCTACACAGGTCCAGGAGCAGCTGAGTGCCTCAGATCATACCCGAATCCTTCTGCCCTTTTATCAAGGCCAGGAAAGCTCAGCCTCTGCAGCCGCCAAGGTCATTCAGGAGAGGCGGCCCTTTCCTGGCTGTCTTGTAACTGCTGGAGAGTTTCTCTCCATCGTTTATTATTTCTCCTCTGATCTGCTCTCTTGAGGGAGAAGTTGCCTCATTGTTTACCAAAACCAGTTGCTCCCACCGGTAGCTCTGCTGCCTCTTTCTGCTCTGATGAGCTGCAAGCTTCAGGCAGAAGTAGATCTCAGGGAAGAGGCATTTCAGACAGTCCAGGGCAGATGCACCCTGTGCTGGTTTCTGCCTTCCTTGCCTCAGCTGACATCGATTCCTGAGGCCCTTCTCAGGGTCTTCTGTGCTCCCTTCTATATCCTGGTTAGAAGGGAGAAGACTCAAGACAAAATGGTCCATCCATCCCACTAAAATGCCAGTTGTATTATTACATACATACTCTGTTCATAACAGACACTCTAACACTTTCATTGTTGTGGTTCTTTATGTAGCTCAAGGCTGATCTTTCTCCCAAGAGGATGGTACGTGGGTGTGTACATACATGGTGTCACATCTTATGAAATGCTTAGAACTCCAATTTATTATTTACCCCCACTAAAATAACAATTATAAAAACCAAATACTTTGAACTCAAGCAAATCTCTGACTATCCTTGATCACCTAATCAAACTCCTTTAAAAGCACCCACAGGTCTTTGGCAACGATTAGAGGTTTTTCAGAAAGTTGCCTGGAGAAAGAAAAAAATAAAATAATTGAGCTTTAAAAAGTAGTGTTAAGATCTTCAGTTCAGTCACTCAGTCGTGTCTTTGCATCCCCATGGACTGTAGCACACCAGGCTTCCCTGTCCGTCACCAACTCCCAGAGCTTGCTCAAACTTATGTCCATCGAGTCGGTGATGCCATCCAACCGTCTCATCCTTTGTTGTCCGCTTCTCCTCCTGCCTTCAATCTTTCCCAGCATCAGGATCTTTTACAATGAGTTGGTTATTCCCATTAAGTGGCCAAAGTATTGGAGCTTCAGTTTCAGGATCAGTCCTTCTAATGAATATTCAGTACTGATTTCCTTTAGGATTAACTGATTTTTATTTTTCTGATTTCCTTTAGAATTGGGGGCATTTAATCTGTTGGCCACTTCCAGAATGGTTATCCTCTCAGCCTACCCACCTGTGAGTCTATTCTCCTAATTTATTGCTGTTTAAAAAGAATGAAGAAGCTGTATTCATTTGTTCTGAAGGAGCGAGGAATTTCTATTTCTCACTACAGTGATGGTCTATTTTTACCTGTCATCTCTCACCAGAGTTGAGTAATATGAATCTCTTGTGAATACATGTATTTTAACTTTGTTATTTAAACTAAGTTCTTTAAACATTTTTTTGCCCTGTAAAAACTGTCGTTCGCAATTTTCTGCTGCTCCTGCTACTGCTAACTCACTTCAGTCGTGTCCAACTCTGTGTAACCCCATAGATGGCAGCCCACCAGGCTCCTCTGTCCCTGGGATTCTCCAGGCAAGAATACTAGAGTGGGTCGCCATTTCCTTCTCCAATGCATGCATGCATTCTAAGTCGCTTCAGTCGTGTCTGACTCTGTGCAACCCTATGGACCACAGCCCACCAGGCTCCTCTATCCACAGGATTCTCTAGGCAAGAATATAGGAGTGGGTTGCCGTTTCCTTCTCCACTGCAATTTTCTGCCCATCTCTTAAAGTCTGAGGGGAAGCATCTTATAGTTTGTGGGTTACCTGGATGCCTTATTCTTCTTTCTTCTAATCTAGCTATTGACCACTAAGTGCTCCATATTGACCTGAAGCTTAACTACGAAAAGAAGATGAGGGAATTCCCTGGCAGTCCAGTAGTTAGGACTCTGTACATCACCGCCAAGAGACTGGGTTCAATCTCTGATCAGGGAACAAAGATTTCACAAGATGCGCAGCATGGCAAAAAAAAAAAAAAGAGAGATGAAATTTAAACTAATAATTTTTCATTTCTAAAACATGAGTTTGTCACAGTGCTTTTCTGAGATGTTTGAACTATGTTGAGGGAACTTTTCAAATAGTATTTTTAAGTAATAGCATTACTTCTCTAAGATGCTCTGTATGGAAAATATTTTCCCTGAGTGCTTATGTTCGCAGACTAATAGTTCAAGTGGGAAGCTAATAAAGGTTAAACAAATGCTGATGCAATTAGTATGTCCTTTCAATTATCTGTGGTTCAGAAAAGTCAGTGGCAAGATAGACAATATAAAAGAACAGTAAAGAGCAAGAGCTTTGGATCAAACAGAACCAGGTTTTGGGCCCCTTATGTTTACAAGCTGTATGACCTTGGGCAAAGCACTTAATCTCAGCAAGTCTGTAAGATGAGAACTAATATAACATCTAACATTTGTTGATTACTTTTTATGTGCTGGGCACTGGGCTAATTATGTCACATGCATTCATTATCTCATTTCATCCTCAAAATAATCCTATGAGGAAGATGCTATTAATATGCTCATTTACAAATGAAGAAACTGAAACTCAGAAAGGTTGAGTAATTTTTCCTAAATCACAGAGTGGCAGAGTTTGTAACTCAATGCCATGTCTGGCTCTAGAAGCCAAGTACATAAACCACACTATACTGTGTCCCTGTAGTAGTACTCTTCTCATAAGGTGAGTTATGAGATAATGCATGAGAAGAGCATGCCTGGCTCATAGTTAGTGCTCTTATATTCATATTACATATTATTGCATATTAGCAGCTAAAATTTGTATTTGTTTTTGTTGTTTAGCTGCCAAGTTGTGTCCAACTCTTTTGCAACCCCATGGACTGTAGCCCACCAGGCTCCTCTGTCCATGGGATTTCCCAGGCAAGAACACTGGAGTGGGCTGCCATTTCCTTCTCCAGGGGATCTTCCAAACCCAGGGATTGAACACTATCTCCTGCACTGGCAAGCGTATTCTTTACCATCGAGTCACTCCTCTTTATTAAGCTCACTGATATAGTAGCTCATTACTTCATGATACCAAATGAAGGATCATAAAACTGTGGCTCAGAAAGGTTAAAAGACTTGGCCAAGTTCATTTAGCTTATAAGCACACTGAAACAGGAACTCAAACCTTTTCCTTCCAGAAAACAGAAACCTCACTGTCTTTTAATCATGGTGGTGGTGGTGGTGGGGTATATTTTTATATAATTGATTTAAATTATTAGTAGAAGATGTGGCTATTTCCAGATTGAGTTCTAAACTTTCCTGCCTCTAAATTGCTGCTTTATCTCGGTAAATCTTGAAAATCCCTCTTTTTCTCATACTTTGTGCCATCTTTTGTTGTTGTTCAGTTGCCAAGTTGTGTCTGACTCTGCAACCCCATGGACTGCAGCATGCCATGCCTCCCTGTCCATCACCATCTCCCAGAGTTTGCCCAAGTTCATGTCCATTGCCAACTTTTAGTGCCCCTTTATCTTCTCTTGCTCTGAGCGACCTCCAGATCAGGCCTTCCTTACATTAAGGAGTCCTCTAAATTCTAAAACTATCTACCTGCTCCCCTCTCATCTTTCCACTTCACCCTCTAATCTAAATGGGTGTTGGGAGCTTCCCTGGTGGTCTGTGGTTAAGAATCCACCTTACAATGTAGGGGACACAGGTTCGATCCCTGGTCCAGGAGGATCCCAATGCCTTGGAGCAACTAAGCCTGAGTGCCACAACTACTGAAGCCCGCACACTCTAGAGCCCGTGCTTAGCAACAAGAGAGCCACCTTAATGAGAAGCCTGCACACCGCAATGAAGAGCAGCCTGTGCTAGCTGCAGCTAGAGAAAGCCTGCACAAAGCAACGAAGACCCAACACAGCCATACAGTAAAATAAATAAATAGTAAGCGAAGACCCAACACAGCCAAACAGTAAAATAAATAAATATTAAGCAGCTATTGGATATGAACTAAGGGTTTGGAGGAAAGCAGATTAATAAAATAATTCACACTGAAGTATAAGAAGCTGATTTCCCTTATCCCTGCTAGAGGTTGGCTTTTTTAAAAGATTTAGTTTTAGACTCACAGACATAGAGATCAGACTTGTGGTTGTCAAGGGAGAGGAAGGGAGGGAGATGGATGGACTGGGAATTTGGGGTTGGTAGATGCAAACTATTAAATTTAGAATGGATAAACAACAAGAAACTACTGTATAGCACATGGAACTGTAATCTCCTGGGATAAACTGTAATTGAAAAAAATATGTTTAAAAAAGAATGTATACATGTGTAAAACTGAGTCACCTTGCTGCACAACACTGTAAATCAACACTTCAATTTTTAAAAAATGTTATTAGTTGTGCATGTACATTCATCTTGCAGTGAGACAAAATAAAGTGAAAACAGCTGCTATGTAGAAGGTAGTTTGGAAGTGATGTGCCATAATATGGGGAGACCAAGCCAACAAGGGTCTTTCTTCCCCATTCCTTTCATGCCACTGACCTCTCCAGTACACATATATACACACGCATCCAAACACACATCGTATCATCTACCTTGGCTGCTAATCTTTTCCTCATCAAATGGACCGTTATTAGAATGATGGCATTTCAGCACTGGAGAGGGTTGTAAAGCTAATGTCATTAGTTCATTATATAACTGAGGATGCAAGGGCCTGGTGAGTGGTAGAATTGGCACTAGGTCTTCTGCCCAAGAGTCTAGGGTATTTTCTTCTACAATCCATGCTTAGCATTCAGAAGTCTCAAAAAATAAACTCAGGATCACTCATTGACCTTGTTCACTTATCCACTTGGATTGTCTTTTCTTTCTTTGGACTTGGTAGGTAGAAGTCATCACTGCCAGAGGGGAGATAATCTCACCTGCTCTTCCTGCCAGTGTTCTGACCCAGAGGCTGGAGAGTCTCTGTCCTCTACCAAGCAGGGCTGTAGAGGCATTTGAAAACTGGGGCCATCTGGGGGCCCTGGTACATGCTTTTTGCTTCATTAGCTACTCATGGAGATCATTGAGTATATGAGGATTATTACTGCCTCTCTCCCCTTTCTCTCACTGAGCAGTTAGATTTTTCACTCTCATAATTGAAACTACTCCTTTCACTTCTTCAGCAGTATCAGCAGAGTTGGGGAGAGCATGGTCTCTGGGGAGGCAGGCTGCCTGGGGCCATAGCTCAGCTAGCACTTCCTGACTGAGCGAACTCAGCCTGTTACTGAACCTTTGTGCCTCAGCTTCTTCATCTGGAAAACAGGAACAATAACAGTGTATACCTTATGGGGTTGTTTAATATATGTACCTGCTCATTACATGTTACCAACCGTCACCGTCAATATTACCATCAACAACTTGTGGGTGTTTTTAGTTTGCTTTGTACATTTTTTAAGGAGGGGAAGCCTTTCTGGTCTTAGCTGCCTTTCTCTGTTGCCTGGCAATCAGTAAATCATACAATCATTAAAGGTCAAGCTGACCCTTTATGCAATTCTTGCCTTTCGGCCTCATTGTATATAGTGAGTCACCACCACGGAGAAGTGGACGGTGAGTCAGTAGTTTGTTAAGGAGAGGTCAGAAGGTCCCCTGGCTCAAAGTGAGAGGATCCAAACCTAGCTCTGGGGTGCAGAAAGAAACAGGGCACTTCTGTGGCTGAGTGGACTTGGGGTGCCATGGAGAACATGTGCTACCTAGATCAGAGGATATAAAGTGATGGGTAAATGCTGGAGCTTTAAAACCACACAGACCTGAGTCTGATTTCAGCTCCATCTCTACCTTGCTGTGTGACCTCCAGCAAGTTATTTAGCCTCCCTGTGTTTCATTTTTTATCATCTGTAAATAGAGATGGTCTTAAAAGAAGTGAGTTCATGGTATAAATGCTTGGAAAATGCTGGGAATCAAGTAAATACTTAATCCAAAGGAATTATTTTCATTATCATCATAAATGTGGATCGGAACAGACAGTTAATAGGATCTGCTGTAACGGAGAAAGGGAAAAGGTAGTAGGAACAAGGATGTGTCTGATGTGGTAAGTTTTACGTAGTGACAAGCCATTTAGCTAGTTTTAAGACACGACTGACCGACTGAACTGAACTGAAAAACATTTATTTATTTATTGGCTGTGCTGGGACTTCTTTTGCTGTGTGGGCTTTTCTCTACTTGTGGTGAGCAAGAGCTCGTCTCTAGATGTGGCGTGCTGGCTTTTCATTGCAGTGGCTTCTCTTCTTGTGGAGCACCGGCTCTAAGGCATGCAGGCTTCAGTAGTTGCTGCATATGGGCTCTGTAGTTGCAGCTCCCCGGCTCTAGCACAGAGTTCAATAGTTGTGGCACACAGGCTTATATGCTCCAAGGATCAGAGGGCGAACCCATGTTTCCTGCATTGGCAGGCGGATTCTTTACCTCTGGGCCATCAGGGAAGGCTTTGGCTAGTCGTAAATGTAAAAAATCATAATTTAGTTCTTATTGCACCCCAGCAAAGGAATAAGTGATGTGTGTTCACATAATTTGCATGTGGACTCGAGTACAGCGACCTTCCTGCAAAACCACAGATCTGGTAGCTCCAGTTAGGAGCTAAGCTCCCATTCAGGTCCTGCCTGTAGAAGGGTGACCATCCCAGCCCTGGCAAAGGAGACCTTATCAGGTTTATAACTCCACAAGAGGCTAAAAATACGAATGTCACATAATCATCCTGTCCTTCTTCTTGATCTCAATTGGCTCTCCTGATTTCATGCCATCTGCAAATTTGCACATCCTTTGTGCTTCTTTTTGCTCACATTTTATGCCTTCTTTTGCCATCTCATTTACTCAGCATGTTTCAATCTCTGGGCTTCCATTTTTCTTCTTCCTTTCTCATGCAGTGTTTTTTTTTTCTCCCTCCTCTCTTTCTCTTCCCTCCTTTACACCCCCACCTTCCTCCTCCCTCCACACCAATCAAATTCCTGCTTGCTTCTTGCCATATTCATTATTCTACCTCATTCC
Organism: Capricornis sumatraensis; assembly: GCF_032405125.1. Lineage (NCBI taxonomy): Eukaryota > Metazoa > Chordata > Mammalia > Artiodactyla > Bovidae > Capricornis > Capricornis sumatraensis. The sequence goes on along the minus strand of NC_091070.1, from coordinate 123,407,408 downwards.
CCTTTCATTCCTCGAAAACAGCTCACAGAGACTTACCCTTCCCCCCTCCAACTCGCAATGCCCACCCTCCATAAATTCCAGCAGCCTGGCAATCAGTAACTTTCGCATCACACTTCACAGCTCTCAGAGTTTACACTACTTGTTACTATTCTCCTTGCTACCGCTCTCTAGGGTTTCTGCAAAAAAAAAAAAAAATCCACTTAAAAATATCTTAGGTACAAGTTGAACCCACAGTTAAGTTTACTCGCACATTTACACGTTTCCTGGTTTTATTTTAACTAGTGGTTCAGGTTTAGGCTCCATTATGCAGTGAAGAAAGACTAGCTCCATAGGGAACACTCTTTTTTTTTTTCCTACTATGAAGAAGAAAACCATCTAAACATTTCAACAGAAACCCCAGCCCTGGGTCCACCCACTCTTATCTCCCCACTCCCCCAAGCTGCAGCTGACCGGCCGGGGCTTTTTCCTTTGTGGAGTCATTGATTTCACTGTTTCTGGAGCTCAGACTGCCTCCCAGTGTGTGTCTGTGTGCACACGTGTGTGGCCACTGCTGTTTTTGCAGGGGGCTCACCTCTCTTCTGCCATTTTACCAGGACACAGGAGGCGGCCCTCCGTCTCCCTCTCTTTCTCTCCCTGCCCCCAACTCAGCCTAGGCTTTTTCCTGTCTCTTAACTCCACCAGTGCAGCAGCAACTAGCTGAGCTGCTTGCGTGAGAGAGAGCGCGCGCGCGCGCGCACGCGTGTGTGTGTGTGTGTGTGTGTGTGTGTATGTGTGTGTGTGTGTGTTTGCCTGCGCAGCTAGGCCAAGCCTGCGAGCCTGCCTGTCACTGGAGAGTTTTAGTTTGCATTCAGAAGAAAGGAGGAGGGGAGGCAAGGAGGGGGGAGGAAAAGGTGGAGGGGGAAGGAGTGGGGGGGCACTGAGAAGGGAGGGAGAATGTCTTGTTTGTGGCTTGTCAGCAATTGCTTGAGACAAGCTTCCATGTGTGAAAGCTACTTGGCATGAATGCCTGGGCCGTACCAAGTGTCACCGCAGCAAGAGGGGGAGTCAGAAGAAAAACAGATCAGACCAGAGCAGACAATAGGCCCCTAAAGTGTTCCCCCTAAGTTGCTTTGATGTTGTCCTAGTGTCTTGATACCAGGAGGCCAGGGATTGCAGGAAAAGGGTCTTTTTTGTCTTCATTCACTTTCCCCCCTCAGTTTCTGAAATGATTCTCCAGAATTTCTCCTCATAAAAAAGGTAAGAGCCCTAACAATTCCTTCTTCTGTGGCAGGCTGGTTCGCCCGTGCCTGGAAGTGGGGGTCTCATTCCTGCGCTGCTCAGGAGGAGCGCTGGGAGCCTGCGATTGGAGCTCTAGCCTTGCCCCTGGAAGTCTTTGCAGGCGCTCCGGGCTGGGGATGGCCCCGTCTTTCTAGGGAACCCCAGTAACACGATCTGCGCCTCTGGGTTGATGGGGGAGAAGGGGTGGATGGAGAGGAATGGGAGGAGGGTGTGAGATTGGAGGGCGTGAAGGGGGGAAAGAGAGAGAGCAGCCTGAAAGAGAGGCAGAGAAGGGCAGAGCCCTCGTTCAGAGCAGCCCCAACCAGGAGCCCAAGGAGGGCCTCCTTGCAAGCTTGCGCTGTGCATTCTCAGGCTGAGCAGGGGCCAGCGGGGGCTCCGCCGAGTGCCTGCAGAGATTACACGGAGCTTTGTGTGTGTGCGAGTGTGCCTGTGTGCGTGTGCGTGTGTGTGGACTTCCCACACCCTGCCCTGGCGTGCCTCTTAGTGAACGGGAGGTACCCCCATCCTTACCACCCGAGCCCATACTCTCCGGGAGGAAGAGCGGCATGGCAGGCAAGGAGGGAGGCTGAGAGAACTCTGTCGCAAGACGATCCAGAAACTTTTCCCGTCTCAGGGATCTCTCTGGTGTAGAGACCGTGAAGGAGTTGTGGGCGGCCCCGTGCCTCAGTTTCCCCGGCTGTAAAATCCAGAGAGCCGCCTGGGGATGCTGCCCGCCTCTCTGGGATCCGGTAAAAACGGAACAGATACCCTTCTGTCTCAAACGCGTTGAGAAATCTTCGAGCTAGCAATGCTGTGGCATCACAAAGTAGAAGTGTTATCATTGTTCTTGATCGTCATCATCATGATAATAAAACCGTCATTAAGACACCCTGAGACAAATAGACCGGGAACACAGATCAAGTGTCTGAGCATTTCTAAGGAAACAAAAAGCCTTTTTCCACCTGTTGGCTTCTGTCCTTTTCTCTTGTGTCTTTTCCTTAGATTTATTGGCTGATTTGTACAGAGAATGGGGTAGGAGGGGTTGGGTTTTCCCCTTTTCTCCTCCCTGGAACATATTTTAAAAAAAAAAGAAGAAGAAGAAGAAGGTCAATGTAAGATGCTCGAGAGAGAAAATGTGTCTCTCTTGATAGGAGTTTTTTCAAAACCTTGTGTTTTCTGGCTCTGGCAGGGCATGCAGACACATCTGTAAACTCTGCCTTGGAGGTTAAAGATTTTTATTGTGGCTTCTAGAGATTAAATGAGATTTATTTACAAATGCTGTTTATCAGAAAGTAAATATCTTACTGTGTGTGTGTGAGGGTAAGAATGTGAAGGTTGTTTACTCACGGGTGGTTTTGTGGATAAAACCTTTGCTTTTTAAAGTGACATCTTGAGAGATGGGACTAGAGGACTAAAATCAGTGCCTAATATTAATTTTTAAAAATTTTAAGAAAAAAATATGTCTGCTTATTTTCTCAAATTGTGGGTTTCCTTTCTTCTGTTCTTATACAGTGATTGTTTCAAGGCTGTCAGTTGTTTCTCTCTCTGAATTCTCTGGGGGAATTTCTCTTTCTTACCTAATTCTAGGTTTTCTGTGACTCTCCTACTTGTCCATAAAAAAAAAAAAATCTGTAAAAGTCTGAGAGGCTGTGCTTCCTTCCATTCTAATTGCAAATGTTTATCGGACCGACTCCCTGTGATAGCTAGAGATTGAAGCAAAGCACCAGCTCTGGTTGAGGATATTTATGTTCTTCCCATTGAGGCCTAGAGAGCCTGACTTCTGGGTGTGGAAAAGGATGAAGAGAAGGTATTAACTGGCTTGGATCTGGCAAGAAGTCACCCCCCGCCCCATAGCATTTCATTGAACCAGAACTGAACTTCATATTTTAGAAATTGTTTTCAACTTTGTAAGCAGAAGGTCTTACCATGGTTTGTCTTTGGCAAGATTTCAGGGTCCAGAAATCTTCCTAAAAGGTTAGAATTTCAGAACTGCAAGGGAAAAGAAAGATTATTCCTCAAGTTTTAAATGAGGACACAAAAGCCCAGAGAAGATCATCAATGATCTGAAGGGGCTCAAAGCAAGTGTAGTTGCATCTGGACCATACCCTGGGGTTCAGAGTGCCCTGCAGGTCAGTTGTTATGCCAACCATCCTTCCCTGGCCTCCACATTTGATTATGTCTGTCCCAGCATTGAGCCAGCCAAAGATGGGCACCTTTTGGAGTTTTGCCTGCTGTACTGAGTTGTAGCAGCACACTCAGCCCTGCTCATGTCACAGACGTGGCAAATATGCGTCACAACATGAATTTGCATGAATTCATACATGTATTCATTTGTTTATTCAACTAATATTCAGGGGCACTTGCTATGTGCTGAGCATCTTGCTGAGAACTGAGGATGTGGGAAAGAACAGGGCAGATGCACCTACACTTCTCTCGAAAAACTTGCAGTCTTATTGGTGTAATCAACATGAACCACACAAAGTAGTAATTATAATATTGATAATATACATTGAACGGCTTGCAGATGCTGTTATGCAGGGCATAAAGTTGTATAAGTCATTGACCTGAAGTTTGTAATTAGACATAAACTGTCTTTTTGGCTTTGTGGCTAGGTTATTACCCCTGGCCAACTTCCATTCCCTGGTAGCATTTCCACTCACATAGAGTCCAGTGTTTGTAAAGACAGCAGAAAATTCCCTGTTTCTCTTTCCCTCCACCCTCCTCCACACAATACAAAAGAGTCACAAATATGTCTGCTAACCCTTTACACATATACTATTAAATAACTTCATACTCATTGTGAGCCAGCCTATTTAACAGTCATTATCTGGGTGATTCACATTAGCTATAGCCTCTGTGCGCGGTTAAACCAAATAGACATTGGAGGGGGCATGTGTTTAGGGAGACTCTTGCTTGTCTCATTGCACTTGTTCTATAGTTCTTCCAGTTGATACTAAACACTTAGCTGCAGGACACATCACCATTATCACTGTCATCTTAGAATTCCAAAGACATTTGTGTACAAAATGGCTTTTCCCATTCCTACCAGCAAGCACACATATCTAAAAAGGGCGGGGGGGTGGAATTAAAGCCTCTTCAGTGGGTCCACTTTTGGTTGATTTGCTAAAATCTCACTGGTTTTATGAAGTCAAAGGTAGGAGAATTCCCTCAACCCCAACGTTTATGGTCTTGTTTGGGGAGAATATTTTGGTGAAATGCCAGTCATTTCCTTGGAGGCAGATTTGTGTTAACACTTATACCACCGTTTTCTACATTGTGTCTTTTTCTGGTACTCACAGGTGTGAAGTCTTCAATGTTGTCAATCCATCCTTATTTAGATTAATTTAGTAGTTTAAAAGGAAGACAGATATGCCCACCCACACATAAATCATAGGTTTGGTGCCTATCCTCTGGGAACCCACACAGGTTGTGTGGTCAAGTCACATGAAAAGAGGCATTTCTATGTACCCATTGTTGCTAGGCAGTGAGGGTAGTTGTAGCAGCTACCCTTTCCGGAGCTTGGGTAGTCGTCTGCATTTGGCACCTGTGGCCATTGCCTTCTGTGAGCTGTATGACTTCATTTGCAAGTCTTTGATCACTTCTGAGACACTCCCCCCCAACACTGTGTTACTCGCTGGGGAGCTGTCTCTGGGGGAGGCAGTCTGAGTTGCCTTGGAAGGGTAATCCAAAGAGAGGAGTAATCTGAGTGGGGAGTTAAACAGTGAATAAAACAAGAATCTGGTTGGGGAAAACATTTAACAGAGCTAGGGAGCCAGACAACAGTGATCCTGGTCATCCTTACCTCTAGAGAAATAAGAACAAAGATTGTGATGATATTTTAAAAAGGCACAATGGGTGGATACTTGCATAAATAAAAGTGCTAGAGCCTTTAGTCCTGCTGAAAGAAAAGAAAGTGAAGTCGCTCAGTCCTATCCAACTCTTGGCGACCCCATGGACAGTAGCCTGCACCAGCCCCTCCATCCATGGGATTTTCTAGGCAAGAGTACTGGAGTGGGTTGCCGTTTCCTTCTCCAGGGAATCTTCCCAACCCAGGGATCCAACCCAGGTCTCCCTCATTATAGACAGATGCTTTACCGTCTGAGCCACCAGGGAAGTCCTGCTGAAGGTAAAACCAATACAACATGCAAGACATTCCTCAAATGCCTTAGATACAAATACTGCTTTTGCATGTAGTTTTATTGAAGGGAATTTTGTGTCCTCCCAACCCCCAAGAGACATACATATAAGATGTAAAATGGAAATTTTCTACATTTCTTTTCAGTCTTGACATTTTGATGCAGTTTAAAATGATATCTGCTTAGTCCTCTATTATAATTTTTTTTTTCTGTTTTTGATCGCACCATGTGGCATTTGGTATGTTAGTTCCCCACCAGGGGTCGAACCTGTGCCTGCTGCAGTGCAAGCACTGTGTCTTAATCACAAGACCACCAGGGAAGTCCCAGACTTCTCTTGTATTAATAATATTGTTTAGTTAAGTACTGTTGTTGTCCTTCTGTTTATTTGAGTAAGGTTATGTGACTCACCTAAAGACGCACAAGAAAATAAGGGGCAAGATGGCCATCTGATTAAATCTCCCAATTAGACTAAATCTCTTCAAGAGTTGAGAAGCAAAGAAGTGAGGCAATCACCATGCTATTCAGGTCAAAGGTACTGTGTTGAGAGGGCGTTAAGATAGCTGCCTTAGTTTTTAAAATATATTTATTTAATTTTTGGCTGTGTCGAGTCTTGGTTGTATCGTGAGGGCTCTCTTGTTGAGGCACAGAGGCTCAGTTTCCCCATGGTAAGTGGGATCTTAGTTCCCCAACCAGGGATTGAATCCACGTCCCCTGCATTGAAAGACAGATTTTTAACCACTGGACCAGCAGGGAAGTTCCTGACTGCCTTAGTTTTGGCCCCTTTTTTAAAGACTAAGATTTAGAATGTTGATCAAAAGAGAGGAATTCTCCAATTCTAATTTAATAATTGGGCTTCCCTGGTGGCTCAGATGGTAAAGAATCCACCTGCAATGCAGGAGACCTGGTTCAGTCCCTGGGTTGGGAAGATCCCCTGGAGGAGGGCATGGCAACCCACTCCAGTATGCTTGCCTGGAGAATCCCCATGGACAGAGGAGCTTGGCAGGCTGCATGCAGTCCATGGGGTCGTAAAGAGTTGGACACAACTTAGTGACTAAGCACACAATTTAATAATTACATTGTTTTTTTCGCTAAGTACATTGGACCAGTTTCTGGGTGTTGGTTTTGCCAATCTATTTCTCTGGACGTCTTATAGAATGAAGTGCTGTGCTTTGCTAAGTCGCTTCAGTCATGTCTGACTCTGCCACCACATGGACTATATATAGCCTGCCAAGCTTCTCTGTCCATGGGATTCTCCAGACAAGAATACTGGAGTGGGTTGCCATGCTATCCTCCAGGGGAACTTCCTGACCCAGGGATCAAACCCACGTCTCAGGTCTCCTGAATTGGCAGGTGGATTCTTTACCATTAGTGCCACCTGGAAAACCACTGTAGAATTAAGGGATTGGACTAAATCTTCTCTAAACTCCATTCCAGTTCTGTTATTCAGTATTTCTGACTCTATGAATAGGATCTTCCATGAGTCTGGTCTTTCAGTCACCTTACACAAGGACCAATTCAAGAATTATGGTTACCAAAAGGGGAAATGTGAATTTTGTGGGTGTATGAGATTTGTTCCCGTACATCCAAACTGTGTTGACATTTTGAAGTGGAAAGCACAATAAGGAAAAGTAGGATTTTAACTTATGAATTTCAAGAGAATTTGCCAGTCAGCATGCAGACACATGTGGAAGGAGACTTAAGAACCATTTTCAAAAGACATGCATTTTGAATACGTCTTTCTGTATAATAAGTATGAATTTAAAATGGCCGGACACTTGGTACATCTCTTAGCTTCACTGTTCTCATGCTTCTTCATAGAAATTGTGAAATTCCTTTTTGCATTGTGTTTACATGTTGTTTTGAGGATGCAAGGGACCAATTTAAGCAATTATAGTGTTTATGATACACGCTGTGTGTTTAATGTTATGCTTTTGGGGATGACAGGACTGTTGATGATCTTTATGATATGCAACTCCTGACGGATATTACTGAAGACTTGCTGATGTGATGACAAATAAATAAATAAAATTATGTGTGCATATATATATATATGATATGTTTAGAATGTGAGTAATAAATTGCTTCTAAAGTGCACCCAAGAGTGGGACAAAAAACGAGAGTAAATGACGTTTTTATTAATCATGTTTTCTGTGAGTAATTCCGTGCACTGTTCTTTTGAAATTGGTTAAAGGTTTGGAAAGATATAATTGGAAAATTTCACATAGCAGCTTTTAATGCAATTTTTAGAATCCCAGAGTAAGTTCTTCTGCCATGTTTTAGAAATATCATCTTGGCTTGTTGCAAGAGTGACCAGTTCAAGGCTGCTTTGACAATTAGTAAATCACTGACTCTCTTTGAATTGGTCTTATTTTCTATCTGAAAAAAAAAAAAAATAGTGTATAAGATGTAATTACTTTCTATCTGGAGAAGAGAATTTTGAAAACAACATATAATGATTTTTTTCACTTATATTGTTCTTTCATTCTTGGTTGCTTAAATTTTCTAATTTGGGGTATTTTGCTTAATCTTACACATCAATCCTTAGAAGTAGATATATAGGAGAAAAGCATTATTGACTTTGAAGATGGAAAAACAGAAATAGGTTTGTAGAATAGTATAATGGCTTGCTTTTTAGAATATAAGAATATACTCTGTAGATATATGTGAAATGTTTGGTTATTGGTGAGTGTTAAACTATTATGGAAAATAATATTCTACATATTATTGTGGTCAACTAATTTTTAATAATATAAATGATTATCAAAAGTGTTTTTATGATATTCACTTGAAGATTCAAAATGCCTCTAATCTAAAGGTTTGGAGAACTTTACTGATTTCCATGAAAGCCAGAATCACTCTTTTTCTTGAAAAATAAATGCACAAATTCAAAATTAACAATAATGTAATGACAGTTGAAAGAAGCCAAGCCTTTATTTGCTCAGAAGAGAAACTTGTGAATCTTGAGGTAACTTTATCTTGCCTAACACTAGATGTATTGGACTGTCTATTATGCTTGGGGCTTGTGTAGTTAGTACATGTTTGAGGAGAAAATCTTTGCGGAGGGTCTGTGGACAAGGGACTTTTTGAATGCAGGTCCAGGACACACTTACCCTGAGGATGCCTGGAGTGGTGAATTATTATATCGAAATCCATGATACACTGGGCTGTTTAAGACAACTATACTCTAAAGAAGGCAGAATTTTAGTTCTTGTGCCAGTTCCCAGGTCTTCTGCCTTGTCTTTTGCAAGCCAACTCCCGCTGCTCCTTCAAGATCATCCTGGCCATTTCTTCCGGAAAGTTCCTTAGTGTCCAAGGAACAAAGCACCCTACCTCTGCTCCTGGGCTGGTCGTGTACTTATGTGGCCCTCATCACACTGCACTGGAATGATCTGGCTTCTACTCTGGGCTGTGGTCCCATTAGGGACTGGGGCTGTCTTTGGTTTTTGTACCCCTAATGCCTAGCTTAGGGTGAAACAGCAGATGTTCCATAAATGTTGTTGAATGGATAAATGTTTTTACTGTATACAGAAAGAATGGCAGGTAAAAGGCTTAGATTATATAATCTTATGTCCCAAGTTTAAAAAACAGGAAGTTTCTTATATTAGGGTAGTCACTCTTCTCGTTTGCAGGTAAATTACATATTCATAATGAAGTATTTTTTTTACCCTTGAACGTTCCTATTTCTTGTGTCCAGTTTTTCTCCCCTAAAGCTTTTTTGCCATGTTTCCCACTCTTGAACCTTGTGCTTCCCTTACTTAAGAGTTTATTTTTTATGTCAGAGAATGTGTGCTCAGTCACTTCAGTCGTGTCCTACTCTTTGCGACCCCATGGACTGTAGCCTGACAGTCTCCTCTGTCCATGGGATTCTCCAGGCAAGAATACTAGAGTGGGATGTCCTGCCCTTCTCCAGGGGATCTTCCCAACCCAGGGATCGAACCTGCGTCTCCTGCATTGCAGATGGATTCTTCGTCCACTGAGCCACCTGGGAAGCCCTTATGTCAAAGAATCCCGTATGACAAATGAGTTGGTGAAGTTTGTCTTGATAGTGGTAGCTGAAGAGAAGTTTATTCTACCTCAGTACATGGAAAATAAAGAGAGATTTGGGGAAGTCAGGACAATCAGAGGATAGTGAGGTAAATGACTGTCTTCCAGGAAACTGCAGTTGTGACCCATCTGAAACAAAGAAGGGGAATAGTACAATCTAACTTTTCGCTTCTAGAAAGGGTTTTAAGTGCTGAACCCTCTAACAAAGGCATTCTGGTTGCAAAGAACTGGACCACTGAAGTTTCCTCGAGAAAAGGGATTTTCATTGTGAGGATGCTCACAGATGGAACCTGGAATTAGAACTGGAAATCTCTGAGCTACTGAAGAAACTCTAGGCACCACCTTCTGTCTTCCATCAGTCCTGTCCTCTCAGTGTGTGTTTGCTTTCCTTAGGCTCCTTTTGTTGCCTTCCTTGAGCTGCTTTTGCTGCCTGCTGGTTTGGTCTTCTAACGTTATTCTGAATAATCACTCAATCTCATAGCTTTTGTTTACACCTAACTGTTGCTTCTTTAACTTGCCAAGAACCCCCCATGTGGAGAACCCTACACCCTCTCTCCCTTACTTCCTTCATGGCTTCTTCCCCAAGGCTTCTGTCCTTATATTCTTTCATTTGTAGTGTTCCCTGTGAATTGCTTCATTCGCTCAGAATTCCCTAATTTAGATTCCCAAGAAAGAATCCAACTGAGCCTTTCATTGCCCTGTCTTATAGGACTCTAACCAGTCTATGATTGGAGTTGCCCACGGAACAGAAGTGCACCTTTAGTTCAGGATGCTGTGGCAGAGGGTGGTGGGTAGGAACAGACGGGTTGTCAGGTCAGTATAAAACTGGATTGCCTTTTAGTAGGAACTATGGAAGGGCCATCTTCCCTTCCGTATAGCTCACAACAAATGTACTTGACATATCTATTATGAGTCCATTAGGGAAGTCTGAGAAATTAAGGATAACCAGATTATTAAAAATTAAAATGTTTCATGGATGATGATTAGTATAACTGAGATAAGAAGACCATGGGAACAAATAGCAACTTTATAACCAGGAAAGAAATTGGGAGAGGGAAGTGTATTAGAGTTAGTTCTCAGATGAGTGGCATCATTTCATACATTTATTAAAGAATGAAGGTAGATAAATAGTGAAAGTGAGACTATATTGACATGAATCCCAGAGGCTAGTTTAAAAAACAAGCATAATCCTGGAATTGAGGCCCAGAGTGAGGATAAATAGGAATACTAAGCTTTTTAGGAGTTTCTGCCTATCCTTTCTTCCTTTATTTTATCCCTCTTCTTCTCTGTTCTGTACTTGATCCCTCTTAACTTTAGCTTCTGGAACCATCTGTCATGAATTAGTGATGTGACCGTGGGCTAGTTATTTATTCTCTCTCAAACTCAATTTATTCATCTGTAAAATAGGTTAATGATTATTATTTCAATAGCTTATTATATGAATTAAATTAGATGGCATAATATATTTCAAGTGACTGGTACACATTACTTAGAATGTCTTAGGTGCTCAGTCAATTGTAGCAATTATTCTAGCACAAAGGAAGGAAGGAATTGACTAAACAATGTTCTGAGCAAAATTTTCCTTGTCATATCATTTATTCCTTGGATAATCCCACAGGACTTGTATTATTTCTACTTTTTCTTTTACTGAGGTACGAGTACAGTATTATATAGTTCATGTGTTATTTCTACTTTATGAGTGAGAATACACTAATAATATTTAATTGGTATTTGCTGTGAGGAAAGCACGAGCTAAACCCTTTCTTGTGTTGTCATATTTGAACCAAGATAGATACTGTTCATGTCTTCATCTCCTAGTTGAGGAAACTGAGGTCTAGAGTTGGGAAGTTGGTTGGCAAGTTCAACTTGCCCCAAATCATACATCTAGTAAGTGATAACCAGAGCTTGGGTGTAAGTCTATCTGAACCTAGGCCAGTCTGACTAAAGTATTCCGAAGTCGCAGAATCGACGAATGAGAGTATGACTGAGTCAAGACCAAGGTCTTGGTTAGGGCAGTAGTTCTGTAGTTCACTACCCGAGCTGCACGCTGATGAAGAATAGTGGTAGCCGTACACACATTTGTGCTGTATCTGAATCTGAGTGTCATGACTGGATTGCAAGGGAAAACTTTGGAAAGGGTACAAAGGGAAAATTTTTTTTAAATAATTGAAATATGTTAAAATAAGTTCTCTCCGACTTGCTGAAATGATTTAACAAACATGTGCTGGAAATGTCTATTGTGTGTCAGGCAATGAAAAATAGGCTTGGCACTGTGGAAATGCAAGATGAGGAAGGCTGGCTCCCTGCCTTTAAGGTGCTTTCATTCTGGTGGCTGGAGATTGATACTCACCCAACCAGTGATAAAGCAGAGGGCAATAGATGAAAAAACTGTGGAGTCAAGAGAGAACATTAATTTGGTGGTGAAGGGTATGTTGGTGGAAGGAACTTGGGAAGTCTTCGTGATGGAGATGGCATTTGCAATGGTTTTTGAGGGGACAAATATGGAAGTACTGCCTTCTATAGTTTCCTTTTTCTTCACACCAAGGATTTCATAAAGGATGGTATAAAGAAGATAACTACTGTGGTAATATATGGCTAGATTATAGGATTTCAAAGAGTAAATTCTTTGACTAAAAGTAGAGAAACACCTACTCTGATTAATCATAGAGAATAAACAACAAGGTCCTATTGCATAGCACAGGAAACTAGATTCAATATCCTGTGGTAAATCAAAATGGGAAAGAATATAAAAAAGAACATATGTATGTATATACCTGGATCAGTTTGCTGTGTAGCAGAAATTGACACAGCGTTGTAAATCAACTGTACTTCAATTAAAAATGATTTTTAAAATTAAAGGAAAAAATCATAGAGGTATGTTGGTATTTTTCTGGTCTACAATTATGTATATTTTTATTGAAGGGATCGGAATGTGGAATCCTCTATTCTGTGCATCCTCGGTGGGGGATCTGTAGTTGTCCAGCCATCCGGCAAGAGCCTGCAAATCCCTCCAATGGCCAAATGGTACACCAGTAGCTGTTCTCAGCTATATTGAGTGGTATTAACTAGGTATGAGCGCATAGGTCGTTTATCCATCTACACTTCGATTAGAGATTGTTTTCTGTAGCTGGGAATTCCCAGTTTTCCTTACATACATTATCAGGCTTTCTGAAATTTTTTTGGAGACAGTCCTAATTGAAAACGTTTTTGTCTTGTTTTCCATAAATTTATTTGTGACTGGTAGTCTGTTTCCAAATGTCCTTTCAGGTTGTTAATTAGATGGAGTTTCCACATCTTAATCCTGTTTACAGAGGCCAAGAAGACGTCTTCCACTTATGAACCTTATCCACTTGTACTGAGAATGTCCATACTTGTGTTTATTCTGTGAGGTAGAAACCCAGCTCGGAGAAGGCAATGGCAATGCACTCCAGTACTCTTGCCTGGAGAATCCCATGGACGGAGGAGCCTGGTGGGCTGCAGTCCATGGGGTTGGGAAGACTCAGACACAACTGAGTTTCACTTTCACTTTCACTTTCATGCAGTGGAGAAGGAAATGGCAACCCACTCCAGTGTTCTTGCCTGGAGAATCCCAGGGACGGGGGAGCCTGGTGGGCTGCTGACCATGGGGTCACACAGAGTCAGACACGACTGAAGTGACTTAGCAGCAGCAGCAGAAACCCAGCTAAAAAGATCTATCGTTTTGATTTATTTTGGGTTTTTGCTCAAGTCCCCTTTTCCCAAGCTCTGTCTTAATGTTCATCCTTTTTTTTTTTTCAAGATCTGGCTCAAATGTCACCTTATGACAAAGTCTTTCTCACTTTCTAGCAAGAAATCTCTCCAACTCTATGGTATCCATGTTATTGTGTTCTTTTCTTGGAATGGTCATAATATCTATATGTGTTTGCTATCACAAATCCCTTAATAGGTAATAAACAAGAGGGCAGGGCCTTGAGTTCTAGTCATCTGTGTGTCCTTCAAAATACCCAACAGGGTCCCTGCTTTACAGGTGGTTGATGCCCAGAGATGTTTATTGAACTGAACTTAATTGTATTCTTGGTTTTATTGGATTGGTTTTGGGTATGGTAACCTTGATGTCTGACCCCCAGTACCCTTTTGGAAAAGAATTGTTGCTTTAAAAAAAGAAAAAAAAAAAAGCATCATCTTACTGATTTTAGGATGAAAGAAACCATGTAATATAAATAGTAATTATAATTATTATTAATAAGCATCATTAACATAGCATGGACTGATAGGGTTATTTTCTTTACTTGCTTTTGCTGGCTGAGTGGGCAGGCTTGGTAAACTAACTGGTCTTTTCCATCTCTAATATCTATGATTCCTTGAAATTTTATGTAGACAAGTACAAGCTAATGTATACTGGAAGGAACAATTGAAACAGCTCATACTTACTGATGGGCTCTGAATTACTCTACTTGTAAGTGCTCAGGAAAAAGATCTCGGATTCATTGTGGATTGCTCAATGGGGACATCTGCTCGCTGTGTAGCAGCAGTCAGAAGAATGAATGAGATATAATAGGCTGTATTAACTTTGAGAATGGGATAAAGAATAATGCAGAAGATAATATAGTGCACATAATTTGGCATTGACTATTTCTGTAATTACAATAAAACATTTTAATGATATACATTGATGTTATGACTTCACCTTAAAATCAGAATTCGGCATTGAGTCCTTTCATTTCTGAGAAAACAAAGCAGAAATATAAAGGATCCAGAGAAAAACAATAGACTGTCTCCAAGACATACAAGGGATTTGCCTGTAATGAGAAACTGAAATGACAAGGACATTTTAATTTGGATAAAGGGGGGAAAATGACATTGTATAAATTTATTTAAAATTAATGAAAGTTTCACAAAATTGCTAGAGCTAGCTTCTGATTATCCCTGGTAATGGAGGTCAGAGATAGGCAGGATAATTGAAATCCCTGATAATCTCCAACCCTCATTTCAGATATTAGTTGTAGGATCCAGTCCTATGGAAAGTTTTAACAGATGAATAAATACAAGACATAGCAGCCCAGGGTTTGTGAACTAAATGGCTCATGAGAAAGACAGTGTGGGATGTTGAGAAACACACAGAATTTGGAATAAGGTGTCATTTCTGTTTATCATCCATACAACCTTGAGTGATATGCTTAACTTCTATGAGACCCAGTTCCGTCATCTGCAAAGTGAAGGATCTGTAAAATTATAGTTTGTTGGGAAAACTACATACGTTCATTGGAAGTGGTTGGTGAGTGGTCATGTAAGAATTTGAGAGCTGGTTGTCAAGAGTGCTGTCCCACTTGGTTTGCCATCTTGAGAGCAGACATGGCTTCCAATACCAGGGAGGAGAAGGGGGGCTCACACCACTCTTCCCTTCTCTTCAATCTGTAATCACTTGTGCTCATGGTAGGAGGTTTTAGAAGAAGTATGCAACATTTCCTTCATCTCCAGAACCATCTGCAGCATGCCTACTTCCTTGCTTCCAGAAAACCTTAAGATAACTTTGCATATATTTTTTATTAATGCAAGATTATTTAAGGGTCATCTCCTGTGATTTTCTTAATAGCCCTATAAGGCTCATACTGCAATTATCCTCACCTTCCAGAGTGCAGATGCTAAGGCACAGACACCTTGCTTAGGGACACATAGTAACGGCAGAATACAGAGTCAAACCTATGCTCTCTTGCTTCTGGGTTGATTTTAAAAGTCTAGAAAATTGTCTCGTGATAATATTGATCCCTTTTCTGGGGAGTGGCTGGGCTGGTGTTTCCTTATTTCCCTGGGAACTCCTCCTCTATCCTTTGGCACACAGTTCAGGATTCATCACCAGAAGTCATCTTGTCTGCCTTCACACCCCTGTCTTGTAGCTCTTAACAGGTTATTATGTTAACAACAGTAGAAACCCTTTTACCCTGTTCAATGAATAGTTGGTGACTTAGCTGAACAAGTTAGTTAAAGCAAGAATCATACAAAGTGATGGAATCATCTCTTAAGCCTTTATTTCCACTTAAAACATCCCTCAAGTTTTTGATGTAGGGCCAAGGCCTGTCTTTTGAGTTTAGGGCCTCCCAGTAGCACTCCTCATCCTATTTCTCATTTAAGCCACACCTCCAAGGCTTTCACGGTCATTTTGTCTCAGTTTCTTTAAAGTGGAGCTGGATCTTAAAGACATTCTGTGAGACAATCAGATTTTTCCAGATTTAATGATGACTCTTCCCTGGTAGTTCAGTGGTAAAGAACCCGCCTGCCAGTGCAGGGAAGGAGAGTTCAATCCCTGGGTTGGGAAGATCCCTTGGAGGAGGACATGGCAACCCACTCCATTATTCTTACCTGGAGAATCCCATGGACAGAGGGGCCTGGCGGGCTACAGTCCATGGGGTCGCAAAGAGACATGCCTGAGCGGCTAAACAGCAACAATGCCCACAACCTAAGTTGACAATGCATTTTTTAGTAACTCACCTTTAATGTGCCTTTCCCAAACTTTCAACTTATTGATAGATCTCATAGAAACAAATTTCTCTTGTGTGCTCATATTTCATTATTTTAAGTAACTTTAATTAAATTGTGGAATTATGATAGGAAGAACTTAGCATAAGTAGTTTTCTCCACTGGTGGGAGCAAGCAGGGGTCAGGCCTCCTGGAGTAGCCACTCTTGGCTGTGATCAGGCAGCATGCCATGGGCCTGGTCTTTACATTTGCAGAGGGAATGGAGACCACAGATGAGTCTCAGTCAAGTGCTGGCCACTTAAGAGACCCCTGACTCAGTATGGCTTCTGTTCCATGTCTGGCCTGGAAGATGAATACCTTGAAACTTTAGCTTTTATCTTTTTGGTTAGTCCCAAAACCCAGTACAGTGATGGTATGTGTATGTGTTGGGTCATGTCCAACTCTTTGCGACACCATGGGCTGTAGCCCACCGGCTCCTCTGTCCATGGAATTTTCCAAGCAAGAATAATGGAGTGAATTGCCATTTCCTACTCCAGGAGATCTTCCCGACCCGGGAATTGAACCCAAATCTCTAGTATTGGCAGGCGGATTCTTTATCACTGTATCACCTGGGAAGCCCAGTGGGTGTATAGTGGACCCTCAATTAACACTGATAAACTAGCTAACTGATTACACCAACAAAAGCAAAACTCAACTTTGTTGCTGCACATCTTCTGGTGAGGGTCTTAAGCACCATCCTCTGTGTAGAAGTTGGATTAGAGAGAAAGAGTTAGCAAAAGCATTCCTAATGTTGCTGTAGGATAAGATGATATATACCATTAGAAGTTGAATGGAAGGCAAATACAAAGAAGTGAATTTTGTATGATATGTAATTAACCTGGGTAACTCACTAGCACATAATAATAGTGAGACAGTACACTTGATAACATCTTGTAAATGATCAGATAATATTCTTACATGAGGAAAAGTCCACACTTATGACCACAGTATTTGACTATGAAAAGCCTCTCTGATGATTACTTTCAGGACCAGCTGGGTCAAGAAAAAATTTCCCTGACTGACATATCCTTGCAATGTTGAGTTTATGATATGCTTCTTGTGATAAACTAAATCATCTTGAATTGAGCACCAGAAGAGGAAAGAAGTCAGATCTGAAGGATATTAAACTTGATGGCAGATTTAGGAGATGCAGGTAGAATGTTGGTGAGGGCAGGGATATCCTCTTTCCTAAGATAAAGGAAATCAACCCTGAATATTCATTGGAAGCTCTGATGCTGAAGCACCAATACTTTGGCCACCTGATGCAGAGCCGATTCATTGGAAAAGACCTTGATGCTGGGAAGGATTGAAGACAAAAGAGAAAGGGGCAGCAGAGGATGAGATGGTTAGATGGCATCACCAATTCAATAGATATGAGTTTGAGCAAACTCCAGGAGATAGTGAAGGACAGGGGAGTATGGCCTGCTCCAATCCATGGAGTCGCAGAGTTGAATATGACTTAGCGACTGAACAACAAGAAGATACAGTGGGCAAAAACATTTAGCCTTGTGCTCAAAAAATGTTTGAAACAAAATTAACAGAGCAAGCATAGCTGGAAAAGTACAGAAAGTTTCTATGATGAGTAAATGGGATGAGAAAAAGTATCGGTTCTGTTCAGTCGCTTATTCGTGTCGACTCTTTGCAACCCCATGGACTGCAGCACGCCAGCATTCCCTGTCCATCACCAACTCCTGGAGCTTGCTCAAACTCATATCCATTGTGTTGGTGATGCCATCCAACCATCTCATCCTCTGTTGTCCCCTTCTTCTCCCACCTTCAATCTTCCCCAGCATCAGGGTCTTTTCCAGTGAGTCAGTTCTTCACATCAGGTGGCCAGAGTATTGGAGGTTCAGCGTCAGTCCTTCCGATGAATATTCAGGTCTGATTTCTTTTAGGATTGACTGGTTTGATCTTCTTGCAGTCCAAAGGACTCTCAAGAGTCTTCTCCAACACCACAGTTCAAAAGCATCAATTCTTCAGCACTCAGCTTTCTTTATGGTCCAACTCTCACATCTATACAAGACTACTGGAAAATACATATACATATATATATATATCCACACTATATAAATATTTACCTATTTGTGTATATATATACACACATATATATTTGCTTATTATATGTATGTGTATATATATACATATACATAGATGTGTATATATGTACACAGATAAGTAAATATATATATATAGTGTGTGTGTATGTATACAGTAGAAATGACACTCCATAGGATCTGGTGTGAATCTTCTCATTAATTTTCCATATTGTGTACCTGTTGACCAATTCCAATAATTAATTCTTGAGGACCTCCCTATTCTTCAAGAGGTTATGAAGCAGTTATCTAGAAAAGTAAGAATGGAATTAACACTGTATTGAGCATTCATTGTGTGCCAGTTATTATGCTAATGTATTTAATATAGCTTAGCATATTCCTGGAGAAGGCAATGGCACCCCACTCCAGTACTCTTGCCTGGAAAATCCCATGGGCAGAGGAGCCTGGTAGGCTGCAGTCCATGGGGTTGCTAAGAGTCCGACACGACTGAGTGACTTCACTTTCACTTTTCACTTTCATGCATTGGAGAAGGAAATGGCAGCCCACTTCAGTATTCTTGCCTGGAGAATCCCAGGGACGGGGGAGCCTGGTGGGCTGCCATCTATGGAGTCGCACAGAGTCAGACACGACTGAAGCGACTTAGCAGTAGCAGCAGCAGCATATTCCTTTGAATATAAGTTGCAATTGATTTTTTAAGATCAACATTACTTTATGTGCCACTATGAAAGAAAAAAACAAAAACTCCCAATTATCCATAGCACACCATCAATGTTAAAATATATCTTGATTACAGAGCTATTAAGATGTGATAAATATGCATCTTAGAGAATCAGTGAGATATAGTATCTCATTTAATCCTCCCAATGACCCTTACATTAAGCATTCATATTGCCAGATGAAGAAACTGAGGCTCAGAGAATCATTTACCTAAAGTCAAGTAGCAGGGAAGTGTTAGAACTGGAGTTGAACCCAAATTGATCTGTCTCCAAATCCACTGCCCTTTCCATAGTTCCACAGTTCTATGCCCTTTTCATAGTTATATAGTTCTATGCTGTTGATGGAAACCAGTGCTTGCCCAGGATTCAGAGATTTTAGAAAATAAATAATAAAAACAGTGTATTCTACTAAAAGCACTCACCTTTGAACTTGTCTCCCCAAAACCTTTCCTCAGGGGAAAACTGAGTGACACTAGAGTCAGTAAGAGACATGGATTTCTACGAGTGAAAGGACAATTTGAGTTCCTCTGGTTCAGTCTATGTCTGGTGGTTGAACACTGATGATAACAGTCCCCCAGGGAGCCCTGTGGCCTATGAGAAGCACCAGCAGGGCAGGGCCACTTGGGCAGCTCGGTGCACCTTTTGTGAGCTTTGCTTTCATCTCTTCACTGGTTCGGTTCTGTGTGTGGAGAGTCTAGAGTTGGCCTCACTGTCTTGGCACCACATGGCCCTTCCCATATTTGAGAACAAGTATGAGGGCCCCTCCAAGACTTGTCTTCTCCAAGGTGAACCTTCTGACTTCCTTACAAGACATGGTATAGAAGTCTCTCTGGCTGCTATTCTGTTGTCTGTATTCTTTTGAAAAAAGAGGCTTTCAGAAGGGTTTCCCAGGTGGCTCAGTGGTAAAAGAATCTGCCTGCCAACCCAGGAGTTGCAGGAGACACTGGTTCAATCCTTGAATCGGGAAGATCCCCTGGAGAAAGGCATGCAACCCACTCCAGTATTCTTGCCTGGAGAATCTCAGGGACAGGAGAGACTGGCAGGCTGCAATCCATGGGGTCACAAAGAGTTGGACACGACTGAACAGGCATACTCAGTCATTTTGTTTCATATGGGATAGAGATCTGTCACCTTCTGAATCTGCCTGCAATGTGGGAGACCTAGGTTAAATCCCTGGGTTGGGAAGATCCCCTGGAGGAGGACATGGCAACCCACTCCAGTATTCTTGCCTGGAGAATCCTCATGGACAGAGGAGCCTGGTGGGCTACAGTCCATGGGGTTGCAAAGCATCTGACACGACAGAGAGACTAAGCACAGCACAGCACATCTCCTGGCACAAGCTGTGAGTACATTTGATGTGTGCAGAACCTCATCACAGAAGTACAAACTTCTCCTTCCTTCTCTCTCCACCCCTCCCCCTTCCCCGCCCTTTTCTTAACACCTACTGCTATGTAGGCCATCTGAACTTTAAAATTTATTTCATTAGAATTGATTAAGGATTTTTTACTTTGGGCATGTGTTTGCTTTGTTTTCTTGAAAATTTTTTTTTTTTTTTTTGGCATTTGATACTGATCTCCCCCAATTTTGTAACATCCACAAGTGAGATTTAAAAAAAAAAAAAAAAGGGTTTTCAGAGCATTAATAAAAGCATTGCAGCACAAATTGAGCTGGGTAGGGACAAAGAGCTGGCTGGGAGGTCATAGAAAATCTTTTAGTTGTTCAGTTACCAGTCCACCATATCCTTCTGTCCTATCCTTCTATGCCCTGCATATCTCTATCTTGTTTATAAGAATATCAGGGGCTTTACACATGCCACCTCATTTTACCCAGGCAAAATGTCCATAACAAGATATGACTGTCCCTGTTTTCAGTTCAGTTCAGTTGCTCAGTTGTGTCTGACTCTTTGCAACCCCATGGACTGCAGCACACCAGGATTCCCCTGTCCATCACCAGCTCCTGTAGTTTACTCAAACTCATGTCCATTGAGTCGGTGATGCCATCCAACCATCTCATCCTCTGTTGTCCCCTTCTTTTCCTGCCTTCAATCTTTCCCAGCATCAGGTCTTTTCAAATGAATCAGTTCTTCGCATCAGGTGGCCAAAGTATTGGAATTTCAGCTTCAGCATCAGTCCTTCCAATGAATATTCAGAATTGATTTCCTTTAAGATGGACTGGTTGGATATCCTTGCAGTCCAAGGGACTCTCAAGAGTCTTCTCCAACACCACAGTTCAAAACCATCAATTCTTCAGTGCTCAGCTTTCTTTATAGTCCAACTCTCACATCCATACATGACTACTGGAAAAACCATAGCCTTGACTAGACAGTCCCTGTTTTACCGTTAGATAAACTGAGCTTCAGGCAGGTGAAGGAGCTCACCCAGGAGTGTTTGTTAGAAGCAGAACCAGGATTTGCAACCCGTGGTTTCACATTCCTTCTCTTCTACTGTGGACCTACCCATCGCAAATCTTTTTTTGCTGAAATTCGGAAATAGTATTTCTACCTCATTTTCCTGAACTACAGGAGAGCATTTCTGACCTCAAGGAGCCAGATGTCATAAAAGAAGTGCCCTCTGTTCCTCCTTCTCAGAGAACCGCAGGCAAGAGACTGGATAGCTCTCTTCTCTCTAAGGTTGGGAAGTTCTCACACCCTTTCCTTTCCGTTGACTTCTTTTAGAAACAGGCACAAAAACAGTGTTTGAAACAGAAGATTCTTTCCTGAACAGTAAAGCGCTATTGAGCAGTATTTGGACTTAGAGGAAACAGAAATGTTAAGAAGCTGGTAAAAGCCAGTTACCTAAACTCTTGGTAATAAAGTTGCCAGAGTTAGAAAGCCTTACTTTCTCTCCGTCCCTCAGCACATGCTGTGATGACTTCATATTTCAAAATAAATTACAACTGTAAAGTTAAAAAATAAAGAGAAAGAACACAGCATAAATGACTTAGGGAAGATGCAGAGAACCAGCCCTACTGCTCAATCCAAGGCGGGTGAGCATGAATGAGGTACATAACGGGCTGCCAGTCCAGGGGGAGGTGAGTCATATGCTGAGGTGTTGACTGCCACCTCTCTCGCTAAGGGACTGGCCTTTGGAGGATTCCTTAAAACCTTCTGGGAGGAGTCTTTTAAACCATAAAATAGTCATAAAAACAGGGCATTGTAGTTCATGGGAGCATCCTTTTTTATACATAAATGATCTCAAATCCTTTTTAAATAATTTTCTTTATTTTGGCTGTGCTGGGTCTTTGTTGCTGCATTTCTCCAGCTGTGGCGAGCTGAGACTACTCTCTAGTTGCGATGCTAGGGCTTCTCATTGCAGTGACTTCTTTTGTTGGGGAACATGGGCCCTAGGGTGTGCCGGCTTCAGTAGTTGTGGCCTTGGGGTTCTAGAGCACACATTTCAATAGTTGTGATGCACCGGCTTAGTTGCTCCGCAGCATGTGGAATATTCCTGGACGAGGAATCAAACCCGTATCTTCTGTACTGACAGGTGAATTCTTTATCACTTGATTCTTAAACGCAATTAATAATAATAATAACACAAGTCAGTTGTGTCTGACTCTGCGACCCCATGGGCTGTATAGCCTGCCAGGCTCCTCTGTCCATGGAATTCTCTAGAAAAGAAGACTGGAGCAGGCTGCCATTTCCTCCTCCAGTAATAATAGATGGTTTACAACTAAGCAATATACTAACAATATGTCTAATTTAAATAACACTGGGGACATCCACTTATCCTCCTTCATAAACAGAGTCAAGGTCTGTGCATGAAGCAAAATATAGGGAATGAGGAAAGGTCACCTTGTTGCTTCCCAAACAAATTTGTGCCCGTTTTCTACATAAATAGAAGGCTTTGCTCTGTGAGAAAGTTCACTCAGTACCTTTCTTCCAAAGCAAAGTTGCTGAGGATAAATGAACTCACCCACACAATTGATTGAGGTAAACCCCAACACACTAATTCAGTCTTTCTGGAATGCTAATACAGTACAGTGAAGAATTAGGGAATTAGCTGAAACTTTTATCTTTTTTTCTAAAAAGGAGCTACTCAACTCAAAATTAATTGCGAAGGGAAATGGTTCTACATTATTTCCCATAAACCTACCTTGGGGATTGAAGGACTGTGGGTAGTGGGAGCCACAGACATGAAATCTGTGTCCTAAGGCACTGTTAACACAGTGTATGATTTTCAGCAACTCCCAAGTGACTTTTTCCTCACATCCATTCCATGTAAAACAATGGAAACCTATTTCCATGCTTATTTGTGTTTCCCAGGAGTCCTTAAGTGCCATGTGAAGATTAAAGGGCTAGGCCCTTCTTATTCCCTCTCATGATTATTCATAATTTTCTAAAATGGTCTTATTGAACTGCATGACCTAAAGATGAATTTTAAGTCTAGTGCTCTGTTTGTTCATTTGTTCATTCAACTAATATTTATCAAGGTCCTCATCCCACTCCAGTATTCTTGCCTGGAGAATCCTATGGACAGAGGATCCTGGCGAGCTTCAGTCCTTGGAGTCGCAAAGAGTCAGACACGACTGAGCGACTGACACTTTCACTTTCTTTCCTGTACACTATGTTCTCTGCTAGGGACTAACAAGCATAAAAAAAAAAAAATGAATAAGGTTCAGTCATCATCCTTAAGGAGCTATTAATTTAGTAGAGGAGTAAGACATGTACACAGATACCTGTGATACAGAGAACAAGTTAATAAATGCTTTAAAAAGAGTCAGACCAAATCCCGTGGGAGGTTCACATCTAGTTAGAAAGAGCAGAGAAAGCCTCAGGAAGATGGTATCATTTGACTCCAGGGATTGTACAGTAGAAGGCATCTTACATATAACTGGAGGAGGCATCAATTCAGACCCAGGAAATGGCACGAGTAAAAGCAAGCCATGTGCTGAGAAAAGTAAGTAGACCATTTGACCAAAGCATAGATCGGATGTAGGTAAGCAGGGAGAGACAGCAGCTCAGGAGACATGGTGGAGGATCTTAAACCTTGGGTTAGAGAGTTGTAATTGAGTTTCTTGGGCAGTGGAGAGCCATTGAAAATTCTTGAGCGAAAACAGTGACATAAGCAGATTTTACTTTTGGAAGATTTATTTGGCAATGGTCTGTGGTGTGGACGAGTCAGTCAAGAGTCTGCAAGACCAGTTAGAAAGCTATGAATACTAGCGTAGTTCCGGTGAGAAGTGGTGAGAACTTGGGTTAGGGTGACGGCAACGGGAATGCAGTGGAGCAGTAACTTCAGAAACAGAGAGGCTGAGAACTTCAGAGAGGCCAAGTTGATAGGATTTGGCAGCAGCTTAAGTGGGGGTGGGGAGAGACTCACCCATGACAGATAACTGGCAAAATGATGATGCTCTTAAGAGAAACTGGATGTGTGCACTTATGTACTTAACATTTGTGTATTTGCATGAGGGGATGGCAGGATTAGAAATAATCTTTTTAAAAGGCAAAATCAGATCTTATTGCCCCCTGCTTAATATCCAAATGGCCTTCCACTGCATTTAGAATGAAATCCAAACTCCTTACCATGGACTTGTATAAGCGCTCCATGATCTGGCCCTTATGATTTACTCTAACCTTGTCTCTTGGCACTCTCTCCAGTGCTTCAGCTTTAGCCACACTGGTCACCTTTCAGTCCCTTAAATGCACCAACTTTATTCCTGCCTCACGGCCTTTGCATTGCTGTACCCTGTGCCCAGAACACTCTACTCTCACATAACTCAACTTTCTTGTCAGTCAGGTCTGAGCTTCAACGTTATCTCCTCAGAGATGACTTTCCTAACTAATTAGTTACCATACCCTTCGCCCACAGCCACTCTTTCTCACATCACCCTGCTTTTTTCTTTATAGCACCTACCATAATCTGAAATGATCTTATTTGTTTATGTTGGATCTGTTCCCCTCTAACAAAACTCAGCTCTAAGACCGTATCTGTATCATAACTATATTCCAGTTATTAGAATCAAGCCTAGCACATAATCAGGTGCTTCATAAGTAGTTGCTAAATGAATGAATTAATTCTCTTTGGAGAATGTTGGCTTTTTATTCAGGTGTCACATTCACGTGGCTCAGATGGTAGACAATCTGCCTGCAATGCAGGAGACCCAGGTTCAATCCCTGGGTCCGGCAGATTCCCTGGAAAAGGGAATGGCAACCCACTCCAGTATTGTTGCCTGGAGAATTCCATGGACAGAGGAGCCTGGTGGGCTTACAGTCCATGGGGTCTCAAAGAGTTGGACACAAATGAGTGGCTAACACTTTAATTTTTTCACTTTCACATTCAGGTAGAGACAGGCAACAAATACTTGGATATATGGGATTAGAGCTCAGGAGAAGGCCAGGTTTGACATCTGTCTTCCAGGAGATGAAAAGTCAAGAAATGTATTACAACTCCTAGGCCTTTTTGAGCAAAGGCATCACTTTAGTGTTTCTGCCTCAATAACTAATCTTAAACCTACAATCTCCAACTTAACCTCCGTTATCTAAGTGAGTGTGTTCTGTCCTCCAGAGACTCTCTACTTGGTAGACTTTAGCAAAAATGCTACTTTGTCAGACATAATTTTGAAATCCCTATTTTAGAGTTGCCCACAGAGTCACTCACACACACACAATTATATATGACTTTATGCTCTCTAAAGTTCTTTCATGACTATAATTTGGTCCTCACCAAAACCCTGTGATGTAGAAGACAAGTAATATTATCTCGTTTTACAGATGAGCAAATTGAGACCCAGATGCTTGCCCAGGGTCAAACAGTAAATGAAGCAGTAATTTAAATCAATCACTTCCGACTTCATTTCTCCAGTTCCTTTAACAGACAGTACAACCTCCAATCCAACCTCTCGCCTAACTTCATTGTAGAAGTGGTTAACAATACAATACAATATAATAATAAGAAAGCAAGGAACTCAGTAATCCACCACCTAAGATCGTCGCAGCACTGTTTATAATAGCCAGGACATGGAAACAACCTAGATGTCCATCAGCAGATGAATGGATAAGAAAGCTGTGGTCCATATACACAATGGAGTATTACTCAGCTGTTAAAAAGAATACATTTGAATCAGTTCTGATGAGATGGATGAAACCGGAGCCGATTATACAGAGTGAAGTAAGCCAGAAAGAAAAACACCAATACAGTATACTAACACATATATATGGAATTTAGAAAGATGACAATGATGACTCTGTATGCAAGACAGCAAAAAAGACACAGATGTGTATAGCAGACTTTTGGACTCAGAGGGAGAGGGAGAGGGTGGGATGATTTGGGAGAATGGCATTGAAACATGTATACTATCATGTAAGAATCGAATCGCCAGTCTATGTCCGATGCAGGATACAGCATGCTTGGGGCTGGTGCACGAGGATGACCCAGAGAGATGTTATGGGGAGGGACACGGGGGGGGGGGTTCAAGTTTGGGAACGCATGTACACCCGTGGTGGATTCATGTCAATGTATGGCAAAACCAATACAGTATTGTAAAGTAAAATAAAGTAAAAATAAAAATTTAAAAATAAATAAATAAATAAAATAAAATGCAATTCTGAATTAAAAAAAAAAAAAAAGAAAGCAAGGAAAAAGCAAGGAACTCAGTAATCCACCACCTAAGATCGTCCAACCCAGACAGAATCAAGAGTTAGTAGTGTGTCTCTTGTGAGGAAAAAAAAAAAAGGAAAAATTAAGTCCCACTCTGTGCCAAGCATTTTGCAGATTGTACTTGACGGAACAAATTCTATGACACAGCATTCTCAGCAGCATTTTATTGCTGACAAAGTTATTAGTCTGAGATTACATGCTTATTGAGTGGCACAACTGGGATTCTGTTCCACAGCTCCTGTATGTTTCCAGAAGTCACATCTGCGTTCAAAGGAAAAGAAAGATTCCCACTGCCTTCTCACCCTCCCACAAACTCTACCGCCCCACTCCTCACTTCACTGCACAGCACGCTTAGGCTTTGGAGTCACTCAGACTGAATTTTAACTTCAGATCTGACATGGTTCAAGGGATTTATACTTCTGAGTCTCAGTTTCCTCCACTGCAAAACTGGGGATTCTTTTTGCCTACCTTGCTGCTGCTCCTGCTAAGTCACTTCAGTTGTGTCCGACTCTATGTGACCCCATAGACGGCAGCCCACCAGGCTCCCCCGTCTCTGGGATTTTCCAGGCAAGAACACTGGAGTGGATTGCCATTTCCTTCTCCAATGCATGAAAGTGAAAAGTGAAAGGGAAGTCGCTCAGTCGTGTCCGACTCTTCGCGACCTACCAGGCTCCTCTGTCCATGGGATTTTCCAGGCAAGAGTACTGGAGTGGGGTGCCATCGCCTTGGCCATCATCTATTCCAACTTCCTAATCTTATTTATTTATTTTTATCCATGCCAAGTGGCATGTGGGATCTTAGTTACCCGACCAGGGACTGAACCTGTACTTCCTGCATTAGAAGTTCAGTCTTAACCACTGGATTGCCAGGGAGGTCCCCAACTTCCTAATTTTATACACTAAAAAATTTAACCCCAAGGAAGTGAGATCACTTGCTTGAGCTCATACAACTCTTCAATGGATTTCCACCGCTCTTGGCACAGTGTAACTGTGAACACACGAGTAATAGGGTAGCATTATTTTCCTCCTGGAGGGTGGCTGATATCATCCATCTCAGAAGAAAATATGTCTGAGACAGAATTTACAGGTTGCTTGCTATTGCCATTCAGCAGCCTTCTCCTGTCTGGCCTAGTGCTACCGGTGAGCCCTCCCTAAGTCCTAGTGAAGACATGGTGAAAGCTGGCGGGCACACCTCACCCTTCCACCACTGCCTCTGTTGAGTTACAAGGGCCCTAGAAGGCTGGCTGCCGTGAGAACCAGAGTAAGCTGTGGTTGAGAATTTGAATAAATCCCCCAGATCAGATCAAATTCCTTGAGACTGGCCTCACTTCCTCTTTACACTCATTTGAATCAGGATATATTGGATCTTTAAGCAAACTGCTAGGGAATTTAAAATGAGGATTGCTGTTCCCAAGGTTATATGTAATATGGATGTAAAATGGTAAACAGCTCTTGGTATTTGGTAGGTGCCCAGTAGACATTTAGTTCCCTTCCCTCCAGCTCTATCCACTTCACCTACCATCCCCTTAGCAGCTGCCAGCCCTTTCTGAGATAAACGATATAACACTTATAATTCCCAAGTTGCCAGAACCCCAAACTCCTGTTTTTTGTTGTTGTTGTTTTTATTTGGTTTTGCTTTTAATTCTTACCTCTTTGGTCAACCTTGTTTGAGAGCCTACAATCAAAGGCCCTGTGTATGAACAGTTGCAGAGATATGGGAGCAGGGGAGATAGTTCCAGATTGTTATCATCAAGACAAAGGATCTGATTGGTATAAAAGCATTTCTAGAGACAACAGAAGTAGGAAGTGACCCAGAAAATCTGCACTATGTGATTGCTCGGTCCCTCCATACCTGTGTGTGAATTAAACAACAGTGGGGTTCATTCTTCACATGAAATGGCCATTGGGGCTTATTGGAAAAGGGGTTAGCTGGGTAACTGAGAACAAAATATACGTATAGGCAGAGATGGGTCCAGGTTTGGGGGAGCTGGAAGTTTATTCCGTTTATGGGACCCTCCTGAAGAAAAGATTATTCAAAATTAATTAGGTACAGGACTCTGTAGGTGGGTTGTGAAAGTGAGGTTACAGCTTCATTGTCTTGTTCATAAGTTTAGGCCTAACTAAGTGGGTGTCTTCATGTTTACAGCGTCCCATGGGGTGGGGTGTGTGTGCAGCGGGATGCTGGGTGAAAGGTAATCAGAGAAGGATTCTGGTTATTAGAGGTTATTTATCAGGCATCTCTTCTTAACTAACCGTGTATTGAAGTTAGAACATAAAGTTTGATTGGACCCTGTGGGAAATAGAGTCTGGATGGGTATGAAGCCAAAGAGTGGGCCAAGGACATCTTCCAATGAAGGGAAGGGACGAATACTAACATTGTCTGTTTGCAGTTGTATTATGCTGTTACAATACTATAATATATCTAGATCACTAGTATCTATAGTGTTACGATAGGAATATCACCAGTAAGTTGAGGAAGAGAATTCTAGTCTGGCCTACTTTTCACCATCATAGATGACTTATTTCCAAAATATTCTAATTGAGTTGGCATTTCACACATACTTGATATATGCCTAAGGGAAATTTATGAGGGAAAACCAAAATGGAACCCATTCATATTTTTTCTTTTTTCATTTATTTCTGGGTCCACTAAGAGCAAGAAAAAAAAATTTTATTTTAAAAACCAGATATGTTCAACAATTAGTATTACAAAAATCCATCAAACTTGGCTTATAACTGACACTCAGTAGGAAATAATGCCTAACTCTATTAAAGAAAAATATATGAGGAAATAATGAGAATCTAAGAGGTGAAAGCAAGCAGTGTTCCTGCATAATGAAACCTAAATCTTTTCCTGTCCTAGGACCCCCACCCTCACCCCAGTCTCAGGAACCAATCTCTCCTGCCTCCTAATGCAGAGATCCCCTTATCTACTTTGAGGGTGGCATTGCTAGTGACCTAGCAGGTCTGACTGCCTTTCTGCTCAACTGCTGTCTATCTATTTCAAATTTTATCTTTCAGCTCTAATGGTTTTGCACTTTCAAACTGCATGCATTTAACTCTGAAACTCACTTGCGCACATAAACACTAGCAAACCCCATCCAGTTTCCTTAACAAAGCCTGCTGTTTTCTTTCTTTGGGAAGGCCTTGCATATCAAGCTTTAGATATGCTAATAATCTCACTGATCCCTGTAGCCAGCGCCTTATCTTTTTAGACCGCCAAACGACCCACTCATCCCAAGAAAGTTCTAGTCATGTTCAGTTCCGTCAGTTCAGTCGCTCAGTCGTGTCCGACTCTTCACGACCCCACGAACCGCACCACGCCAGGCCTCCTTGTCCATCACCAACTCCCGGAGTTCACTCAAACTCATGTCCATCAAGTCGCTGATGCCATCCAGCCATCTCATCCTCTGTCGTCCCCTTCTCCTCCTGCCCCCTATCCCTCCCAGCATCAGGGTCTTTTCCAATGAGTCAACTCTTCGCATGAGGTGGACAAAGTATTGGAGTTTCAGCTTTAGCATCAGTCCTTCCAATGAACACCCAGGACTGATCTCCTTTAGGATGGACTGGTTGGATCTCCTTGCAGTCCAGGGGACTCTCAAGAGTCTTCTCCAACACCAGAGGTCAAAAGCATCAATTCTTCTGTGCTCAGCTTTCTTCACAGTCCAACTCTCACATCCATACATGACCACTGGAAAAACCATAGCCTTGGCTAGACGGACCTTTGTTGGCAAAGTAATGTCTCTGCTTTGTAATATGCTATCTATGTTGGTCATAACTTTCCTTCCAAGGAGTAAGCGTCTTTTAATTTCATGGCTGCAGTCACCATCTGCAGTGATTTTGGAGCCCAAAAAAATAAAGTCTGACACTGTTTCCACTATTTCCCCATCTATTTGCCATGAAATGATGGGACCAGATGCCATGATCTTCGTTTTCTGAATGCTGAGCTTTAAGCCACCTTTTTCACTCTCCTCTTTAACTTTCATCAAGAGGCTCTTTAGTTCCTCTTCACCTTCTGCCATAAGGATGGTGTCATCTGCATATCTGAAGTTATTGATATTTCTCCCAGCAATCTTGATTCCAGCTTGTGCTTCATCCGGCCCAGCGTTTCTCATGATGTACTCTGCATGTAAGTTAAATAAGAAGGGTGACAATATACAGCCTTGATGTACTCCTTTTCCTACTTGGAACCAGTCTGTTGTTCCATGTCCGGTTCTAACTGTTGCTTCCTGACCTGCATATAGGTTTCTCAAGAGGCAGGTCAGGTGGTCTGATATTCCCACATCTTTCAGAATCTTCCACAGTTTATTGTGATCTACACAGTCAAAGGCTTTGGCATAGTCAATAAAGCAGAAGTAGATGTTTTCCTGGAACTCTTTTGCTTTTATGATGATCCAGTGGATATTGGCAATTGATCTCTGGTTCCTCTGCCTTTTCTAAAACCAGCTTGAACAACTGGAAGTTCACGGTTCACGTATTGCTGAAGCCTGGCTTGGAGAATTTTGAGCATTACTTTGCTAGCGTGTGAGATGAGTGCAATTGTGCAGTAGTTTGAGCATTCTTTGGCATTACCTTTCTTTGGGATTGGAATGAAAACTGACCTTTTCCAGTCCTGTGGCCACTGCTGAGTTTTCCAAATTTGCTGGCATATCGAGTGCATCACTTTCACAGCATCATCTTTCAGTATTTGAAATAGCTCAACTGGAATTCCATCACCTCTACTAGCTTTGTTCGTAGGGATGCTTTCTAAGGCCCACTTGACTTCACATTCCAGGATGTCTGGCTCTAGGTGAGTGATCACACCATTGTGATTATCTGGGTCATGAAGCTCTTTTTTGTACAGTTCTTCTTGTATTCTTGCCACCTCTTCTTAATATCTTCTGCTTCTGTTAGGTCCATACCATTTCTGTCCTTTATTGAGCCCATCTTTGCATGAAATGTTTCCTTGGTATCGCTAATTTTCTTGAAGAGATCTTTAGTCTTTCCCATTCTGTTCTTTTCCTCTATTTCTCTGCATTGATCGCTGAGGAAGGCTTTCTTATCTCTTCTTGCTATTCTTTGGAACTCTGCATTCAGATGTTTATATCTTTCCTTTTTTCCTCTGCTTTTCGCTTCTCTTCTTTTCACAGCTATTTGTAAGGGCTCCTCAGACAGCCATTTTGCTTTTTTGCATTTCTTTTCCATGGGGATGGTCTTGATCCCTGTCTCCTGTACAATGTGACGAACCTCCGTCCATAGTTCATCAGGCACTCAATCAGATCTAGGCCCTTAAATCTATTTCTCACTTCCACTGTATAATCATAAGGGATTTGATTTACTTCTCCCAATAGGGCTCTGTTTGCGGATTTAGGTGCTTGAGGGCAGAACTGTGGTCAAACGATCTTGTAAAAGGTGAGTTCCACAGCCTTGAGAGGCTTTATGACCTAACAGCCCAAAGTCTTAACAAATATCCTGTTGATCATTCAATCTAGAATGCTGTACTTCATGGAATCACAAAATTTCAGAGTTGTAGGGTCCAACATCTCACTGAATGCTTAAATCCCCTCTTGCATTAAATTTCATACCTGGGCATGTTGAACCAGAAAAGTTGTTGCGGTAAAAAGCTAAAACCAGGTCAGTTTCTTTGTCATTTTACTTGGTTCCAAACAGAACACAAAATAACAGCTTGTGATTTCTAGAAACCTATCTGAATGGAAATCTTTTACTTCTGTTTTTTCAAATAGAGAAACACAGATCAGATGAAATGGGAGGGCAAATTTGAGAGGACTTTGAGCAAACTTCTTTTACCTACTTCCTTCTTTTCCATAGTATTTTTTTAAATTTATTGGTGTCCTATTTCTCCCATCATTTTTGAACATAGATGCAAAAATCCTCAACAAAATGCTAGCCATCCATATCCAACAATACATTAAAAAGATCATACACCATGATCAAGTGGGATTCATCCCAAGGATGTGACAATTTTTCAACATCTGCATATCAGTCAATGTGATACACCACATCAACAAACTGAAAAATAAAAACAATGATCATCTCAATAGATGCAGAAAAAGCTTTTGACAAAATTCAGCACCCATTTATGCTAAAAAAAAATTCTCCATAAAGTGGGCATAGAGGGTACACACCTCAACATAATAAAGGCCGTATACAACAAAACCATAGCTAACCTCATACTCATTGATGAAAACCTGAAAGCATTCCCTCTAAGATCAGGAACAAGACAAGGATGTCCACTCTCGCCACTTTTATTCAACATAGTTTTGGAGGTCCTAGCTACAGCAATCAGAGAAGAAAAAGAAGTAAAGGTAATCTAAACTGGAAAAGAAGTTAAACTATCACTGTTTGCAGATGACATGATACTATACACAAAAGAACCTAAAGATACTAGAGAACTGCCAGAGCTCAGCAATGAATTTGGTCAAGTTGCAGGTTACAAAATTAATACACAGAAGTCTGTTTCATTTCTGTTTCTCCTATCATTTTCTTTTTTTTCAAAAATTTATTTAATGAATATATTTTCCTGTACCAGCTCTTAGTTGTGGCATATGGGATCTTAGTTCCCTGACTAGGGATTGAACCCAGGCACCCTGCATTGGGAGCATGGAGTCTTAAGCCAATGGGCCACGAGGAAAGCCCCCTCCCATCATTTTCATTCATTCATTCATTTATTCAGTCATTCCCTGAGAACTTACCACTGTTCCAGGTGCTAGGGATCCCTAAGAATCATAGATAAATGTCTTCCCTTCGGGGAGCATACTGCATAGTATAGTGATGAATAAATAGCCCAATATTAATATAAAGCAATTAAGATGATAAATAGAAGCCTGGAGGTGGGAAGGTGACCTCCGGACAGCTGGGATAAGCATGGGAAGAAGAAAACTCTTAGACTGAGCTTTTCAGGTTTAGAGGAGTCTTCTGGGTGAACAAATAGGGAACCAAGGCAAGTGGAGGAAAAGCGTCCAATAAGGGGGCAACAGAACGTGCAAAGTCACAGAGCCATTTCAGAACCAAGCCTTTTTAGTAAATAGCTATTTTCTTGAAAAAGATTGTTTTTGGAGAGGGTAGAAGGAAGTGAACAAGAGCCAGGAGAGAAAGATCTGTCCTATGACAAGGACTTTGAACTTTCTCCTGTAAGATCATTCTGACAGTACTTTGGAGCAGGGCAAGAGTTGGACATGACTGAGTGACTGAGCATGCACACAAGACTAGAGTCAGAGAGATTACATAGCAGGCTGTCAGAGTGAAATAGGAGAGAGGTGGTGAGGGTCATTGACAGTGAGAATGAGGAGGAAGGGGTGTATTTTATACATTTTGGAGGTAGAATCTGAAAGACAATGTGGTAGTGAGACAGTAGAGGCTGCGATGACTCTAAACTCTGGTTTAGGCACCTAGGTATTAAAAGTGTGGTTTTCTGAAGGGAAAAAAAAAGAAAGAGAGAGAGAGAATAGGGGTTAAAAAGGACAATCAGCCACAGCAAAAGATTACGTCTGTTTATGTTGAATCTGAAGACTCTACAGGATGTCCTGATACCTTAAAAAATAAAGATATTTATTTATTTATTTATTTGGCTGCACCAGGTCTTAGCTGTGGCAGGTGAGCTCTTTTGTTGCAGCACGTGGGATCTAATTCCCTGACCAGAGATCGAACCTGGGCCTCCTGCATTGGGAGCACTGAGTCTTAACCACTAGACCACCAGGGAAGTCCCTGTCCTAGTGTCTTAATGGAGCTTGTGGTTGAGAAAAATCTGGCCAGAGCTCAGTTAGCTTCAGCAGACAAATGTTGATTGTAACTTGCTATATGCCAACTATTGTGTTCAGCAGGATGTCCGGGCTATAGACATTGGCTTGAGAACTATCTCCTTTGTCAGTGGCAATTGAAGCTATAGGATATCACCTAGGAAGAGTGGGTTGAGTAAAAAGAGACGTCTTGGGATGGAAGTAAAAGAAAGTTGGGAAAAAGTGAGAAGTGAGAGGGGTTTAGAAAGCTGGCATCACAGAAGCTACAAGGAGACAAAAGGCCTTGAGGAGACAAGTGTGTGAATCCTGCAAAGCCAGGCAAGATATAGAGTAGAAAGTGCCATCTGCAGTTGACAACTTGAAGCTGTTTGTGACTTACCTGAAAGCAATTTTTATTTTTATGAAGTGGGGTAGGCAGGAGCTTTGCATCATCTTCTTTGGAGCAGGGATCATGTTTTCAAATTCTTATACATTTATACTCTAACTTTTGTTCCTCTTCCTCATCCTATCCCTTTGCACCCCACTCCCCAAACACAACGTTGTTGTCTGATTTCTCCCCTAAATTCTAGACACATTTACAGCTACCCAGGGACATCATGAGCAAAACAAAATGAATGCACTTTTATCTAAAAATCCAGAATCTTTTCCTGTGTTTCCTTTCCTAGTTAAATAATCCCACCTTTCATCTGGTCTCCTAAGCTAGAAATCTTGGCTCATTGAATTCTTTCTCTTCCTTACCTTCTACATCCAAACAGTCATGAGAATCTATTGACTCTACCTTAAAAAAGTCTTCAAATTCACCATTTACTTTCTCCATCTAGCACTTCTGGGACTTAATTCATTTCATCATAATGTTGTGTATGTTCGTGTTTCTTCCTCTAAACCCTGAGAGCCTTGAAAATAATGTCATCCCTTTATTTAATCATATAACTCTGTCCCTAGTGTAGTGTCAGGCACTCAGCAGATGCTCAGCACATTTGTTGAATGAATGAATGACAAGACCTTTTCATATTTGACATTTGCTTGGCTGGCCAGAAGCTTATGGAACCCTTTCTCTGCCTGTGGTCTGCCCTTTCTGCTCTCTGATCTGTCTGCCAACCTCCTTCCTTCACTTTAGCTCCAGTTGGATGACACTTTAGCTCCAGTTGGATGACATGTGACCTTTGCATGAAGATGATCAGATGCATTAAGTTATAAATTTACCCTCTTCACCCCTCCAACAGAGGAAAACATTTCTCAGATAAGAGGAGTAATAGATAACCTAGTCTTCAGAGGTGTGGTGTAGTCACTCTGTGTCTGAATCTTTGCAATCCTATGCACTGCAGCCCTTCAGGCTCGTCCAGGATTTTTTAGGTAGTAATACTGGAGTAGGTTACCTTTTCCTTCTCCATGGGATTTTCCAGACCCAGGGATCAAACTCAGGTCTCCCACATTGCAGTCAGACTTTGCCATCTGAGCCACCAGTTACTCTGAAGAGTAATTACCTCTCCATGGCAAGGATTCTGTCTTCCCAAGTATTAGTCGCTCAGTCGTGTCAGACTCTTTGTAACACCATGGACTGTAACCTGCCAGGCTCTTCTGTCCATGAGATTCTCCAGGCAAGAATTCCCTTCTCCAGGGAATCTTCTCGACTGAGGGGTCGAACCTGGGTCTCCCGCATTGTAAGTAGATTCTTTACCCTCAGATCCACCAGGGAAGCCCCCTACCTTCCCAAAGTTACCCTGTTTTGTGGCTCAGAATAGAAATCCAGAGACTTCCCTGGTCCAGTGGCTAAAACTCTGCACTCCCAATGCAGGGGGTCTGGATTCAAACTCTGATCAGGGAACTAGACCCCATGCCGCAACTCAGAGTTTGTTCTCATGCTGCAACTAAAAATCCTGCATGCTGCAATGAAGACTGAAGACCCATGTGCCACAACTAAGACCTGGCACAGCCAAATAAAGAATATTTTAAAAGGAAAAAAAAAAAGAAAGTAACCCAGTAAGTGCCAGTTGGACTAGTGAATAAATGAATGAGCCAAAGCTTGAAGGGTGAGAAGTGTCAATTAGACCCCCAAGCTCAAAGAAGAACCACTTTCTTTCTACCAGGGAAAATTAACTGTAAGTACTTTGAGGGATGACCCATTTTAAAGTTCGGCCTCATGATGAGGTTCTTACTAGGGAAACTCTAGCCCTTCAGCCCAACCCATGTGTGATCATATTCTTCTAATGGATACTTGAAGCAACAGTGTCTCATATTTTCAGGAATAGGCATACTCCTTAAAGAGGAATGGATGGACCTACATAGTCCTGAAGATACCAGCCCCATTTGGGGCTTTTACTGGCCAAATGGAGTGAAAGTATAAGACATGGTCTCCCTGAAACCTCTGCCTCAGGGGACTTCCTGGTACCTCTGTTGTTCTTAGGAACTGGTCTTGGATTGCTCAGAGTCCCATATTTACTGGGTCATTTCTCCTACACCTTTAAATGGGAGGACTTGTTTTTTGGCAACTTACTGATTTTTCTTTTTTCCTCCTGTAGCAAAAAATGTAAAACGTTTTTGTCTCTCTTTTGCTTCAGATGAGGAAAGCTGGTATAGTTTTCTCAGGCAAACATCCCAACATGCTGTCTTCAGTGGGGCGTAGTCCTCTGGACTTGGGTTCATCATGTGACCTTTCTGCGCCAGTTTTCTTGGTTGTCAGATGAAGGGGCTGGTTGACTTACCCAAGTTCTCCCTTAGACCTGCTATGCTGTGATTTGGGGGTTCAGAATATTTCCCTCACAACCCTAGTCACAGAGGCCCTTGGCTCTCTGTCTGGCATGCCCTACATAGCACAGAAAGCTGAGTTATGGATACAAAAATGATACATTGAAACTGTATTCACACAAAAGACAAAATGACAATCAGGAGAATGGCACAACCATTCCTTTTATAGGTTTCTTCATTTTACCCAAATATTTATTTATTCATTTTTTATCCTCTTAAATTAATCATCTATTATTTTTAAAAACATTTTAATTAAAGTATAATTAATTTACCATGTTGTACCAATCTCTTCTGTACAGCATAGTGACTCATTTATACACATATACACTTTCTTTTTTTCCTATTCTTTTCCATTATGGTTTATCATAGGGTACTGACTATAGTTCCCTGTGCCATACAGTAGCACCTGTTGTTTACCCATTCTAAATGTAACAGTTTGCATGTACCAGCCCCAAACTCCCAGTCTATGCCTCTCCTTCCCCCAGCCTCCTTGACAACCATAAGTCTGTTCTCTATGTCTGTGAGTCTATTTCTGTTTTGTGGATAGGTTCATCTGTGCTATATTTTAGATTGCACATGTAAGAATCACCTATTATATTTTAAGGCCTGTGCTAATTCCTGTTCCCTTTCAGGATTCCTTAAAATTGTGTTTTTCTCATATGTCAGACTGGGGTTCTCTGTAACCAAGGGCCTTTCTCTTGAATCCCTCGCTTGCCTGGGTTGCCCATGCTCTTAGGAATGGAAAGGAACCGATCCATGTGACCAGTGGGAAATAAGGAAGAACTTAACTCCCATAAGTCAACATCCATAAAAATCCATCTCCAGCAAAGAAATGGAGGCCAGGAATACCATATGGGTGTTATCTGCTTCTTAGGTGGGAATCTCCAGAGCCATCCTGCTAGATGAGCAGCCAAACCAATCTCTGGCAAAGACAGGGTCATGCGTGGTCTCAGGGAACCTGCCTGCATACCTGCCATCCACCAGCTGTACACCGTGGGGCCCACCCAGGCATCCCTGAGGACACAGTGGGTCACGGACATTCCCAGTCAGGTCCCATTACAATTAGAGACAATTCATTAGTGGGCAAGAGGTGGTAACTCAGTGTTACATGACATTTGGAATGTGCAATCGGCTGTGGCATTTACTATCCCTTTTGATTCTTATAACTCCGGGTAGGGATGAGGGGTGGGAGAAGGATGGCTCTTATCCTCATTTTACACTGGAAGAACACACACTGGTGGCTCGAGCGGTAAAGAATCCACCTGCAATGTAGGAGAGGCAGGAAATGCAGGTTCTGTCCCTGGGTCAGGAAGATCCCCCGAAGGAGGAAATGGCAACCCACTCCAGTATTCTTGCCTGGAGAATCTCATGGACAGAGGAGCCTGGTAGGCTACAGTCCATGGGGTCACAAAGAGCTGGACACGACTGAAGTGACTTAGGATGCACACTGGAAGGAAGTTAAGCTTCCCAGCCTGAGACTTGAGTTTCCTGGTCCCAAATCCACTGTTTCTTCCTTCTCTTTGTGCTTTCTGACCAACCATCTCTGAGGCTCTCACCTTGCAGGCGTGGAACCAACTTGAATCACCCCTGGACAGTCTATTTCAGACTGAGGCAAGGATAGTTAAGTGTTTTCCAATCTCCAGAGAGTTGGCTGCAGACGGAGACCCTCTTTTCCATCAAAGCCACACTCCTGGGTTAGGAAATGCTTAGCGTTCTGGGCCTTCGGGCAGGGTCTACCACCAGCCCTTCTGCAGGGTGATGTTGAGGTTCTTGGATTCTTCCTCAACAAATGAAAAAGCAGCCTCTTCCCTCATCCCATACCTTTTCCTCCGCAGAGAGACTCTAGGGTGCGGGAGTCACCATGAGATGTGGCTGTGGGCAACCCTCCAGACAGAGGAGTCGAAGAACAGACCACACTACTCGGGGTTACCGCCTGGGGAGATGCCAGAGGAAGCATGCACCAAAGGAGGGAAGATGTACTTTCCCACACTTCCACATGTCTGAAAAGGTGTAGAAGCTTCTTTAGTTTTTGCCCGAAACTCCTGTACTGGAACCCAGTACGCTAGTCACTTGCTCCTGTACTGTGCTCAGTCATGTCCGGCTCTTTGAGACCTCATGGTCTGCAGCCCACCAGGCTCCTTTGTGCACGGGATTATCCCGGCCAGAATGCTGGAATGCGTTGCCATTTCCTCCTCCAGGGGATCCTGCGTCTCCTGCATTGACAGACAGATTCTTTACCACTGAGCTACCTGGGAAGCCCTGGTCATTTGCTTCACATACACTTATTGAACATCTGCTGTATACTAGGTTCTGTTCTGGTTACTGGAGATGAAACACGATACAAAACAATTCTGTCCTCCTGGAGTTTAGGTTCTAGTGGGGTATAGACTAGAGGCCAGCTTTAGAGCAGGCTTTTGCTGCCAAGGCCCCTAAGAGTCAGGTGACCAGTGCGTCGCATTCATCTCCTCCTACAACAACAGAAATTCCTCCCAGGATAGAGTGCAGGAAGTTCTTGGTCTGAGCTGACCATAGTGGACCAGCCAGCATTGCATTGTTCATCCCCTTAACACTTCTCTAGAAGAAAAGGTGGAAGGTTTCAATTCTCTCTTAATGTTTAAGAACAGAGTTTGGGGCTTTGCTTATGGTTTTTGTTTCCCCCAGTAGAACAATCTGGCAAAGAATATCTGTGTATAAGTACCCAATATTTCTAGAGACTCTAATTAGACTCTGATGATAATAGAGAACCAGAGTCCCTAGAACTTTTTTCTCTAAGAAAAAAATGTCCAAGTTCTAGAGCCTGAAGAAGATAGCATAAGTAAGGATTTTCTACAAGACAGAAGTTAGTTTCATTGTTGTGAAAAGAGTTAAAATATGTAATTCTGATGGGGCAAACATTTGTCAAAGCACAGGGACTCTAAGACAGGTGGTCTAATAATGAAGTTCTTGGGGTGTTTGTGTTGGGGAGGAGGCATCTTATTCTTCTTAGAATGCAGCATATATTAGACACACAATAAAGACTTCATAATTGATTAGTATTGCTGGCTAAGAGTAAGGTTGAGGGACTTCCCTGGTGGTCCAGTGGTTAAAACTTCACAGTTCAGGTGGTGTGGGTTCAATTCCTGATTGGGAGCTAAGACCCCACATGCCTTGTGGCCAAATAACCAAAACACAAAACAGAAGCAATATTGTAACAAATTCAATAAAGACTTTAAAAACTGTCTACATTAAAATATATATATATATTATATATTATATATATATTATATATATATTTTATATATTATATATATATATATATAAATAAAGAGGGCTCACCCCATAGGACAGAACCACAGATTGTCAGAGCCAAGAGAGATCTTGGAGATACCTTCTCCAATTCCTTCAGTTACAAATGGGAAGGGGGAAAAAAGCAGTTCAGCATAACAGTGATTAAGAGGGTAGGCTCTGGAGTGAGATGTAGGTTTGATTTCTGATGTAGTCCTATAATAACAGTGACAGATTTTGGCTTTTGTTTTTGAAAATTATTTACTTAAGTCTCGGACTCCTGATCTCTAAAATGAAGAATATTGCTAGAAAGGTGAAGTCAGAAAATTCACATAAAACAGTCAGTACTGGACCTGGCTCAGTACATGCACCAAATGTTATTTTCCAGGAAGGAGAAGTGACTTGCTCAAGTCACACGGCTAGTTAGAGATAAACCTGAAAATAACTATGTTTCCTAACTCCCTGTCACGTGCTTTTTCCACCACCACTGCGCTATGCCAGAAAAGAGTGGCAAGACAGGTAACATGAGGACTTAGAAGTGAGTATGATGGTGACTTAAAGGGGAAAAAAGGTCCTGTTACTTACTGAGGGCTACTGTGTGCCACGTGGAGCTTCCCAGGTGGCTCAGTGGATAAAGAATCCACCTGCACTGCAGGAGACACCACTCGATTCCTGGGTTGGGAAGATCCCCTGAAGAAAGAAATGGCACCCCACTCCAGTATTCTTGCTTGGAGACTACCATAGAGAGAGGAGCCTGGTGGGTTACAGTCCATGGGGTCGCAAAAGATTTAGACACGTCCGAAGCGATTTAGCACACACGCACGCATGTGCCAAGTACTATCTTGCATTCCATATGTGTTATCTTATTAATCCTCACAGAAATGCTGCATTATTCTTATCCCTGCACTAGAGATGTCAAACTGAGAATTAGGTAGAATAAATAATTTACCTAAACACAAGTCTGCCTGCCTGGCCCCCCAAACACATGCCTTACTCTTCACTGACTGTGGTAAGAGTGGAGGAATATGACATGTAAGTGGAAAGCAAAAAGGACTTTAAACAAGGCTGTGCATAGTCACACTGACCTCAGTGGCTGCCCCTTCAAGGGGCTATGACAGTCGTCCATGGAAGGACACAGAGTGATTTGAGTGGACAGTGTTTTTACAGTATTTGTTTCTCTGTGGAGGAGAATCTGTGTAGACAGATGAAGAACCTGCTGCCATCTGGGACCAGAATTCCAGGGGAGTAAACTTATCTGCTCACCTTGGTGGCAGGGGATGGGGCTTTATTTCCAGTGTGAAATGCCAAATAGTCCAAGAAAGATAAAATCACCCTGGTTTTTCTTATGAACTCCTAGAAGTCATCTTTGTTGGTATAAATGAGATCATTTAGCCTAATTAGTTCCAAGCTTAATTAGCAGTAATTATCCCAACATGGGAGTAATATCCGAGCAGGAAGTGCCGAGTCCTCGATTAGATAGATCTCTAATTGGTGTTACAATATTGTAATTAAAGCGTGTTTGTACGCCTCTGCCGCAGCACGCGATTTGTTTCATGTCTGATTAAACAGGGAGACCCAGCAGCCTTTGAGGGGGCCAGAACTTTAGATCTGACTCACACAACATGTTAACCCTGTGACAAAAAAGATTTGGGGCCCCTGCCTCCCTGCCATGGTGAGTGTGAAGCCCTGAGCCTGAGGGTGTTCCTGCCAAGAGGATGTGTACTTGGCTTGCTTATCCCGTCCCCTCCTGTGAAGCACGTGCAGGAGAACCTAAGTGTTTGGCTGAAGGTTCATTTGGGGAAGTTTTATACTTTTGAGGGCCGCCTCATCTATAAACTGGAGAAGGCTGTACAGAGTGAACAAATAATACTAGCCATCATTTATTGAGCACTTACTACATGCCAGAAGGTACACCAAATAGTTTATTTCTTAAAATACTTGTTGTTATTTATTTGGCTGTGCCGCATGTGGGATCTTAGTTCCCAGAATCAGGGGTTGAACCTATGTCCCTTGCATTGTTAAGCAAATTCTTAACCACTGGGCCACCAGGGAAGTCCCAATAATAGCTATTAAATAATAGCTAAACAATAATAGCTATTGTTTACTGGGTGTGTGGTCTTCCCAGGGGTTCAGTGGTAGAGAATCTGCCTGCCAATGCAGGAGATGCAGGTTCAATCCCTGGGCAGATACTCTGGAGTAGGAACTGGCAGCCCACTCCAGTATTTTTGCCAGGAAAATTCCATGGATAGATGAGTATGGTGGGGTACAGTCCTTGAGGTCGCAAAGAGTCGGACTTGATTGACTGACTGAACATGCACCCAATGAGCATGTCCTATGTGCTAGGTGCTGCACCAAATGCTTTCGATGTCAAAATGCATTAAATCTTTAGAGAAAACCTCTGAGATATAATAGCAGCCATAATCCCTGCTTTACAGACAAGGACCTGAAGATGAGGGAGTTGCTTCACTTGCCAACTCCAGGTCATCCTTCCAGTCTTACCTTGAGCATCACTCCTCCAGAAGGCCACCTCTGACCCCTAGACTAGGTTAGCTCCTTGTCAGTTTCCCTCACAAACTCTACTATAATTTAATTGTCCGTCTTCCCCACCAAATGATAAACTAACTCATTTCTCCTTTGTTCTCTACTCTATGCTGAGTGCCCAGCACCCAGCGAAGTGCCTGCAGTGTAGCAGGTATTTAACAAGTAAGAGCTAAATGAATTGTCAAAGACACCCGACAAATAAGACGGGTGATTCAAACTTAGCTATGTGTGGTTCTGTGGTCTCTGTGTTTTCCATTGCATCATGCGTCCTTTTTTTAGTTTTTCAAATTCCAAGCTTAAGTCTCTTGGTAATACAAGTACAATGAATATGCATTGGAGGGGAGGGATAAAGGAATAGATTTTCTTTTCTCTCATTTTAAAATGCTGTATTACAGTTTTGCAATAGGTCCCTTAACGAGTCATCTTATTTATCTATTCAATGCTTCAGCCTTATCTTACAATTTAGAGATTTTTGTCCATATTCAAATAATTGGTGTTGCATGCTAAGTCGCTTCAGTCATATCTGATGCGTTGCAACCCTATGGAATGTAGCCGCCAGGCTCCTCTGTCCATGGGATTCTCCAGGCAAGAATACTGCAGCGGGTTGTCATTTCCTTCTCCAGGGGATCTTCCCAACCCAGGGATCAAACCTGAGTCTCTTGTGTCTCCTGCACTGGCAGGTGGGTTCTTTACCACTAGCGCCACGTGGGGAGCCCCAAATAATAGGCAATTGAATCTAATAAACCCAAGAGTGTTGGGGTAAACCAGATAAAATTCATGTGCATTTATGTGTCATTGGATTCTGTAAATTTTAAAAAATGTAACTAGCACTCTCAGAATCTGTATTTCATTGATTCCTAGCTGTAGTTCTGGCACACTCCAAGAATGTCCAGTTATTTTGAACAGTGACGCACGATTCTTGAGAATTTTTTTTTCATAACTTTGCTGGATGTTTAAAAGGTACTAGGACACGACTGAAGTGACTTTGCATGCACGCATGTGGCACAAGAAACATTGTGGAGTAATAAGAGGCAGGCTAGAGAGAAGGCGATGGCACCCCACTGCAGTACTCTTGCCTGGAAAATCCCAGGGGCGGAGGAGCCTGGTAGGCCGCAGTCCATGGGGTCGCGAAGAGTTGGACACGACTGAAGCGA
This sequence comes from Capricornis sumatraensis, assembly GCF_032405125.1. Taxonomy (NCBI): domain Eukaryota; kingdom Metazoa; phylum Chordata; class Mammalia; order Artiodactyla; family Bovidae; genus Capricornis; species Capricornis sumatraensis. The sequence continues at coordinate 123,363,672 of NC_091070.1, read as the reverse complement.
CTTAGCAGCAGTAGCAGCAGACCAGAATGGAGCCGATGCCTTTAAAACTTCGAAAATCAACTGCTATTTATTCTTGGTCACTGCTGCAACATATTTCGGGATTAAGAAGCTCGATGAGAATATTTGTTTATGCATTAAAATTTTTAAACATATTCTTTAAACAACTAGATGATACACAAAGTAATGTAAAATTCAAAGAAAGATAAAAATGAAAAGGCCCCCTTTCACCTTGTCCCATCCCCTAGCCACTTTAGAGATAACCAGTTTTGCATATGTTTTTCTGGATATAGTCTAAGAATATGCAAGCATATACTTTTTAAAAGGTATTATCTCTTAATAAAACACCACAGTACAGACTGAATCATAAAAGTGAATTAGCTCACTTCCTAGTCTAGGCAAAGACAGGAAGTGAGAGGGAGGAATTCAATATATAGAACCCAAAAGCACAAAGCTCTTTAAGTCTATTTTCTTAGAAACTACTACTAAACATCATGGCTATTGAAATTTGAAACATGGTTCTAATGGATGAGAAATGCTGCGTGACTTAGGACAGTAATGACATCATTAACCGTGAGTCCTGAATCAGCCTAGGTGTTCTGTTCTAACTCTCAGAATGATGGTTCTATACACCTCTTTGTTCAGTATCAGCATGACGAGGCAGCAGCTGTAGGTTCCAGTTACTGTTAGCAACTTAACTTACTGCTGATCTCTGTCTCTAGAGGAGTTAGGTGAGAAAGTGAGTATGAATTCATGTAAATCTATTACCATCAAAAGAGAAATGTCTACATAAAGGACATCACCATTATATATTAGTTTTCATGGACAGGGCTTGATGCTTATCTTGGATGACTATTTTAGCGCAAGAATAACCCACAAATCTTCTGACAGTTATTACATAAATATTGGGGAAATTTAATTTTAACTTTTGAATAGCCAGAAATGATCTAACCATGATATTATAATACTTGGATTTGTATTTGTACAAGTTACAGATAAACCAGGTTAAAATTGCTATGAGTATCTTATGATGCCCAAAGAGTGCCCTGCCCAAGGTCATCATCAGCTTACTCTAGTTTATATTTAGAATTTATTGAGCCCTGCACATGTTAGGCTTTGTAGAAAATCTGGTGCCTGGAAACTGAGAGTCTTATGTTATTTATCATCTCATTTTGTTTATGAAGAACTTGCCTGTAGTCCCTCTAGCATTTCTTTTCACCAAGGCTCACCTTGGGTGGTGATAGACTCTGATGCTTCTATTAGGACGGTGGAAGGCTCTCATGACTCTGAGTAGACTATGATTACCTTCTGAAATATGCCTTTGGCAAACAGAAGGACCAACATGGTGGCATCCTCTTGAGGGCATCATCAAGGGCATCATCAAGGACCACAGTAAACTTGTATTTTTATTTTAATTGTTCTGTTCCATTAGGTCTATAAGTGCTCCTGTATTTTGTGTCCCAATTTTTGACTTAGAAAATATAAACACTAGAGCTAGAACAAAGTGTCTTTAGTTTGGGACCTGATCCTTTTTTACTTTCCTTAGCGAAAAGGTAAGTTTTTGCTTTGTTTCTCTGGACCTTAATCTTTCCATTTGTAGTGAGATGTTGGACCAAGTGATCTTGAAGGGCTCTTTTGTTTTTAACATTTTAACAGTATGAGCTTTGGAGTAGTGCTTTCAAAGTTTTCTACCTATTGTCTCTCTCTTTTAAAAATTTTATTTGTTTACTTTTGGTTGCACTGCGTCTTCAGTGCTGTGAGCAGGCTTTTTCTAGTTGGAGCAAGCGGGGGCTACTTTTCATGGTGGTGGTTGGCATTCTCTTGCAGTGGCTTCTCTTGTTATACAGTACGGGCTCTTGGCTGTGGGCTTCAGTTGTTGCAGCTCAAGGGCTTAATTGCTCCGCAGCATGTGGAATCTTCCCAGACCAGGGATCAAATCCCTGTCCCCTGCATCAGTCAGTGGATTCTTAGTCACCGCACCACCAGGGGAAGTCCCTACCTATTGTGTGTGTGTGTGTGTGTGTGTGTGTGTGTGTGTGTGTGTTTTAAATAAGCCTTCATGATACCAATCTCTGAGTGAATTTGGCTACAGTCCTATGATGTATCAAGACATTATGTCAAAAACAAAAAGAAATAAAAAGACTATGTCTGTAGGGACAAACTCCAAAAATCTTTGAAATGTAAGTTAATTGATTATTTCCCTTTTTACCCAGCTTATATTTAGAAGCCCCCCCTACCTCCATCCCCGGTAAAACATTAATACAATCTGCATCCTCCTTCTCACTGTATATTTCCTGGCCAGCTTTTCTTTGCCATCACCATATTTCCAAGAATCTGCTTTTTCCTCCTGTTGGCTTATAACTGTCTGTGTAACTTACTTCACTCATGCCCTTCTCACCATTAATAAATTTAATTTGTACTGCTTTTAGGGTACACACTGATGTTCATCTTTTGGGGCTTCCTATTCTCTATGCCTAGTGCTTTGTACACATTCAGCACTCAGAAAATGGCTGTTGAGTTAAACAGAATTTCTGACAGTTCCTACCCAGCACATGCTTCAGACCTTCCTCCAAAGAAACCTTTCTGAACAAAATCAGACTTTGCATTCCCTTAATTTGTCTTTCACAGTACTTCTGTACACATGGTTTGTATCACATTAACTTGTTTAGTTATTTGTTCAAGTTGTTCCTTTTGAAGTATGAGTGAACCATAAAGGAACAGTACCCAGACCTGGAGTTATGAAATGTTGATTTTAACTCTGCTAATTTGCTAGTTGAGCGACTGAGGACAGTCAGTCACCCTCCCTAAGTTTCAGAGTTATTGTTTTTGTTTAACCTAAAAGATGGAGGGAGGGAAAAGTTGCGAAAGGATCAAATGATTCTAGCCTTAGAATTGATATTTGGCATATTGGTTCCTTAACAAGGTTACGGGCATTTCTCGTGGCTCAGATGGTAAAAGAATCTGTTTGCTGTTCAGAAGACATGGGCTCAATCCCCGGGTCGGGAAGCTCCCCTGGAAAAGGGAATGGCAACCCACTCCAGTATTCTTGCCTGGAGAATCCCATGGACAGAGGAGCCTGGTGGGCTACAGTCCATGGGGTCATAAAGAGTCAGACAGGACTGAAAGACTAACACAAGATGATAGTTCTCAAAGGCAAAGAATTTCCTTTTTCTATGTTATGCTATATATACGCTGCCTGACATAGATGGTGCTTAATAAATTCCTCCTTAGAAAATGACTGCTATTCTACTCCTTCTGGCAAGAAAGTTAAACCCGAGGGTGCCCCTCTCGTATCATAGCCCATGACCTGAAAGGGTCTTCAAATCTGCTCTGGGAAATGCTATTCCAGACTCAGATATTGGCAGCGAAGACCAGCACACTGTATTAGTCATAAAGTTAAGGGGTACACCTAACAGCTTTGCCTTTTTAAGTAAGTGTGTTTATGGTTTGTGCTGCTTTCCTCAGGAAGATCATTTCCTTACAAGTAATGAGAGCTGTGTGTGATACGGTTGCAATCTCGTCCCTCAGCTGGGATGGAGAGCTCACGTGATGCTGAGCAGGGCCGTTTTCCCACCGGCACGCCCAGGAATGCTAAGTCTGGCAAATATTAACTCAGGAACCACAGCAGCAGTTAGGAGACAGCAGTCTGCCCACCTTCCTGAACCTATCACTACTTTTAGGGTATTTTCTTTTAGTTGGCTTGAGCATTGTGCTTATTTCCCCTTTCATTCATTCTTCTTTCCTCCTTAAAAAAAAAAAAAAGGCAAAAACAAAATAAGACATTATATTTCCTCCATTTATCCCCAGCTGGAAGCCATGATGTTCTCATTGATTTCAGAGCAAGTCTTTTCCTCTTTTGCCTAAGTGATGTACAGCACTTCCCTGGTGGCTCAGATGGTAAAGAATCCTCCTGGAACTCAGGAGACTCAGGTTCGATCCCTGGGTTGGGAAGATCCCCCGGAGAAGGGAACAGCTACTCACTCCAGTATTCTTGCCTAGAGAATCCCCTAAACAGAGGAGCCTGGCGGGCTACAGTAGTCCTTGGGGTCGCAAAGATCAGACACAACTGAGTGACTGAGCACACCACACATACATGCATACACAGTACATGCATTCATCCTCCTGCCTCCAAGCCAAGGGCCTGGGCATTGGAAGAACTCTGGAATCTTCCAGAGGTCTCTGGGAGCAGACACTCAAGCAGCCAGCTCTGGATAGAATAGATGGGTTGTGAGAGCGCCTCAGAACCGTTCCTGTGTGCTGCAGGAGCTTTCCTAGGAGGGAGAGAAACATATGCTATTTTTCCATATGGCAGGGAAGGGAATGACATATTAGGTGGAAGAAAGCTAACACACATCTGAATGTATGTAAAGAAAAGACATAACTAGAAGGGAGGAGCTGTGGTTTAGGTTAAAACCACAAAGGAAGTGAAGGACGTTACCACCTTCCTCCTTGCGGGCAGAAGAGTCTCCTTTGGCTCATCTCATGGGCTCTGTGAGGCTGTGTCTTCCTATAGGAATACGTTTATGGCTCCTACCCTCCTAGAAAAGCACTGTACTCAGTGGTTTGTGGTCTTACAGAGTTTAGACTTGATTTTTACAGCATAAACATGCCGTAAAGTACTTCCATTTCCAAACTTGTTGTCCCAAACAGGCTTCCCTTATCTTAAATAGAAAAGCAAAGACTTAAAGCTCTCTGGGAAATAAAGGGAAGGAAAAGCCTTTTCCCAAGTCACCTTAGCAATTTCCCTCCTTTAACTCTCTGTTTTCCTAGAAGAGACCTTTTGACTAAGCTTTAACTTAGTGAAGGAAATGAGTAGTAGTTGTGTTCTCCTAATAGCAGCCATTCACTGAGCACTTACAATATGCTGGCTATTTTTTTAATACTGTCTCTGAATTTCCAAAAGTTTTGAGAGATTTTTAATATCCCCCATTTTTGTAGCTGGGAAAACTGAGGATAAGAAAAATCAACTCATACCATGATCTTGAACCTTGAACTCAGGTGGGTTTGATGGTAACATATTTGACCTCTACCCTGCCTTTCCTTAAAATCTGGCTTTAGAAACATTTCAGCCACTGATGCCACAAACTTCGAAGTAGGATTTGAAACCAGGCTTTTCCTAGATGACCCTGGGCAAATTATTTGACCCCTCTAAGGTCTTACTTATCTGGTAGGTCTTGACTGATATAACACTTGCTTAGATCAGGGGTCCCCAGCCTCCAGGATCTAATGCTTGATGATCTGAGGTGGAGCTGATGTAATAATATTAGAACTGAAGTGCACAAAAAACGTGATCTGCTTGAATCATCCCGAAACCACCACCCACCCCTAATCTCTCCCCAACAAGTCCGTGGAAAAATTGTCTTCCACAAAACCAGTCCCTGGTTCCAAAAAGGTTGGGGACTGCTGATTTATATATAGTGTTGACGAAAGTCCTCTTTATCAGCTTCCTTTTGGAACTAAGAGAAGCAACCCATATAAAGAGGTAGCAAATGGACTGGCAAACTTTAAATTCCCCAAAATATAGCCATGTACTCATTGTGTGTAAGTCAGCTTCTGGACCAAACTCAAAGAGCTGAAGTTTGTTTAAGGGAGCCTTCCATTTCCTGAAACTGCCCTAGCTCCTCTCTCCCTTTGCAGCCAAAGATGCATCCAAGGGTAAATGGCTAGTTAACACTTGGAAGAGAGAAGCCATCCCTCTGCAAAAATAAAAGAAGCAAGCTTTCCTTGCAGAATTCTGTCTTTCTAAAGCTTGAGACAACAGTTTTTTGGAGTTTATTTTGGGGGAGTGGGGTTGTTGGCAGAGAAGGAAAAAGAAGCATCTGACTGCCCCTAGCCACACTGTGCACAAGGATAGGTCCTTTAATCTCATGCTTTTCGAGTTACGTTCGGTAGAGGGTCAATTGTAGATTCCAGGTCTCAGCTGCTTTTGATCAGAACTTTTTTTTTACTTTGGTGGTGCTCGAGTTTTAGACCCAGGCAACTTTCAGTCTGTTTTTCATTGCACATTTTGTCAAGATTTTACATCTAGGTTGCACTGGACAGGTTTTCTTTTTTTCTCCTTCTCTGACTGTTCTGTGTAAATTAGTCTCTGGATTATTTTTTTCAGTTTATTTTAAATATAATATTAGAGTATCTTCATAATTACAAGGGTAATAACTACTTACTATAGAGAACTGTTAGAAGAAAAGAATAAAGAAATATAAAATCACTCATGAACTCAGCATCCAGGGCACTATTCACATTTTATTATATTTCCTCCAGTCTTTTCTCTATGTACACATATATGTATATTAATATGAACATAACCAAGGTTGTTTATTTAACCATTCCCATTCTGCTGGATGTTTAGCTGCTTCTCTGTATATATAGCTGTCTGAGTTTCCTTATTTTGTTTTTCCTTATAAATAATTCTTAGAAAGGGAATTACGTGACAATTAGGGAAAACAGTACAAACTTTCCATTTTTTATTTTAAAAATTATTTGTAACAGATTATTTTAATACTGGCAAGCCTGGGTACGGTCTTTTTTTAGACTCTTGATGTACAGTGCCAAACTGATTGCCAGAAATGCTGCTCTAGGACAGGGCAAACTATCATCCATAAACCAAATCTATCCCATGGTCTCTTTTTGTGCAGTCCTTGAGCTCCGAATGGTTTTTACATGTTTCAATGGTTGGGGGAAAATCAAAAGAAGGATAATATTTCATGACACAATTAAAATTATACGAAATTCTCATTTCAATTCCATAAATAGCATATTTTTGGAACACAGTCATGTTCGTTCATTTACATACTGTCTCTGGCTGTTTTCAGCCTACAACGGCAGAGCCCCGTAGTTGCAAGAGACTGTATGGCTTGCAAACCCTCAATATTTACTGTCTGCTCTTTACAGAAGCAGTTTGCTGACCCCTGCTTTTGTATGTAATCCTACAAGTTGCATGTTAGAGCACTCATTTGATCACATCCTGAACATTGGAATTTTCTTATTTTTTGTTAATTTGAACAAGTCAGTGAGTATTTACCAAATGTTTATCATGTGCCAGGTCTGCATAGAAAATATGATTTATTTATTATATTACCTCTTTGAGTACAAGTTAGAATGAATTTTTTCATAAGTTCAAGTGATTTTTTTTCTGTTAATTTTCTATGTATATAAAGTGTTCAGCTTCAACTCAGGTATTTACATTTTGCATATTGCTTTGTATGAGCTCTTTATATGCTAAGAACATAAACTTCTTTCAGTCATATTTGTTGAAATCCTATTTGTTGGAAATATTTTTTTCATTAGGTTGTTTGTCTTTTAGTTTTATGATTTTTTAAACATACAGAATTTTACATTTTTATGTAGTCACATCTATTGAATTATTTATTTTTTCCTTTGATTTTATTCTAAGAATATCTTTGCCTGTCCCCAAGGTCTGATAAATATTTATCTATGTTTTCTTCTAGTTAAAAAAAAAAAGGATTCATTTTTATGTTTATCACTTTAATCCCACTGGAATTTTTTATCATATGATGTGAGATAAGGATGTGAAATTTTTTCCAAAGAGTAGGACAATTATTTCAGTATTTCTTGAGCAATTCTTCCTTTTTCTACTTATCTGTGATGTCACCTTTACTAATTCTTACGTTTCCTGAGATGTGTTTCTGGCGATTATTCCAATTATCTTTAAGAATGTGTGTGTGTGTGTGTATGTGTGTGTGTGTGTGTGTGTTCCTTGTGGATGTCCACTTTGTTGTTCCTGATTAGTTCTGTACAATGTATACATCCTGGTTGGATTTTCAAGCTTTACATTTTTTTGTTCCTTAGGTATTTTACTCCTTTACCATTGTAAATTTCAGTAGCATCTCCCCTTCTTGTGGTCAATTAGTCAGGAATGTGGTATAATCTTATGCCCTGAAAGTACACAAACAGTAAGGAAACTTCATACCAAACCGGAGATAAAAGCTAAAGCCAGACCTTGCACATATATGACTCAATTATAACCACTCCGGGTGACAAACGCTTTCGCATTTGTAACCTAGGAGGTTGGAGGTTTTCTGGCCGAGTAGTATCAGCTGGCATAAAAGGAGCAAGTCTCTGGAAGAGCTTCCCAGAAGAGCTGTTACATGATGTGCAGCCCCTAACCTTCTGTTAACGGCTCACCCCAACCCGACCTTAGTTCACAGTGGAGTTATTTCATTTACCAGGTGTGAAAATTGGATTTTACCACAGAGGAGGGGAGTTATTGCCTCTCAGGTCTGCTCTTTAGAGGAGTAGAGATTGTGGTGGGATTTATTAAGAGATTTGCTATGCATGGAACATATAATTAGAGATGTGGTCCTTTTAAATGGATTTGCTATCTTTGTCATTTTAGGAGAGCTGTTTTTTTTTTTCCCGACAGCCTTCTTTTCCGTGTAGGTTGCACACATCCTACCTAGGATCTGAATATTTTATATGGCACCATTCTGCCAAGAGAGGGACCTCAGGGGTGTGACAGGGAGTACAGCTTAGGGGGATGGTGGAGACTGCCGGTAGTTTGGATGCTGATGTTAGTCACACATCGATACTAAGAATGGGAGGGAGGACGATAAAGTAACTTTCATGTTTATTAATTGCCATCTGGTCCAGGCCACAGCTTGATAGAGATATTAGGGTCATTCTGAGACTCTCTGACGAAGGAATTCTTGAAAATCAAGAGTTTAGATTTAATTACCTGTTGTTAGAAGCTGTGTCTGTTGTTAGAGATGGTCTCAATTTTAGGATCTGGTTAACCACATCTTCTTTATAGGAAGATACCTTGTTTACTATGACGACGGAGGAGGTGGCTGAATTTATTATTGTTTAGCAGTTCCAGCACACTTTGTTCTTGTTGAGTGCCTTCAACTTATTTATATATGTATGTTGGTTGCCCTCCGCAGCACTCCCATGAGATGAGTGGGTACTAAGTTTTATTATCACCTGCTTTTCCATCAAGAAGGAGAATGGGAGCTCCTGAGAAGAGAAAGGACTGGGTTTATAGCTCAGAGTGCCTGTCGCCTTGTTAGGGGATGCTCAGCAAAGTGGTGATGAAGGCAGCCCACACAGCCTTCCTCCACCCCAGCTCCCTGTTGCTCGGCGACCTGCTCTTATCCTGTACCCTGCTAGCCAGGGGCTGCTCCCTTAAAATAAAAAATCATCACTATTCTTGGCCTCTGACTCTGTGGCACCACTTTACACCTAAACACCTCGCTTCCTCACCTGCTTTACAGTAAGGCCGCCTTCTCTCCTGCTTTGCTTTTAAAGGCCTTACTGTTTTCCTCACTGCCCAGCTCAGATCCCTGGAGTCATTGGTGACTCAGCCGCTCCACTCACCTCAGCTGCCCAGTGAGCCGTGGAGATTCTGTCACCTGCATGTCCTTGCATTTGTCACGTCCCTCCTCTTCCCCCTGCCACTGTTCTAAATCATAATACCCCTACCTGAAGTACTGCAGTAGCCCTTACCTGGGCCCCACTTCCCATCCTCAGCTCGCTTGTCTCCCTAAGAACAGCCTTGATAAATACCACTCTTCTTCTGCCTCCATTCTCCAGAGCTCCCCACTGTCTTCCGATTGAAGTGCAGATTCTTACCCTGTCCTGGTGGCTGAGATGGTAGAGAGACTAACACTTCTTACCCTGTTCTCAAACCCTACCTTCCTTTTAGCCTTCTCTCCTAAACGAGCTTTTACTGCTCATCAGGATAGAGGAGCTTGATAACCAGGCGCCTGCGGGGAGAGCTCCAGAGTCGGCAGGTCTGCCTGCGGGCCCAGAACCCGCGCTGTTAACAAGCATCCCCCCATATCCCTCTTCCCCCACGCCCATGCCGGCCAGGTGCGCCCAGTGCGTGCCGCGCGCTCTGGACCACGCACGTGTCCAGCACTGTTCTCACCAAGGCACATGCTCTCAGCCCCTGGGCCTAGCTATGCTGTTCGTTTCGCCTGAAACACTCCCCACCCTGCCCCATCTCCACCTGTTGAAATTTTTCTCATGCTTTCAGGCCCAGCTCAAATATCTCCTCCTTTAAGATTGTTCCAAAAGGAGAGGATGCAGGCTTCCCAGCATTAAATGTAAGGTCCGTTCACACAGAACATCCCCCCTGTACAGTTCCAGTCCCGACTCCTGCCCAGGTTCCTCCGCTATCCTTAAACTCCCACTGAAAATGCATTCTCAGAACAGACTCTTTTACACATACCTCTGCCAGGAATGCGGTGCCCCTCCCCCCTCTTCCTCCCTTCCCCCATCTCTCTCTTGGTCTCCCTTAAAAAAAAAAACTTATCCTACTAGGCTCAGCTCATATGTCACTTCCACCGTGCCACATTCATCACAACCAACAGTCTTACTAGGCTCTCCCCGCCCCCGCCGGCACTAAGGCACTCCCTCCCCTGTGCTTCCTCGGCCTCCTATACCTCCTAGAGAACTCCATGCCAGTAGCTTACTTCGTGTTTTACCCGTGTAGCTTAATCCTAGGCAGTGACCTTGACTAAGGTGGTATTCCGCGGCCCTGGCACCGAGTGGATACTCATCACTCCTTCTGGAATGCGAGCACGAGGGAGTCTCTTCTGAGGCATCGCTCCCCCAGGACGATCTTTGATCTTTGCCCTTTCCCCTTAGCGTTGCTCGTCCCTTGTCTTTTCTGTACTTGTTTTTTGCCTCCTACTAGATTGCAGGCACCCTTGAGGGAAGAAGTCTTGCAGGGTTTCCCTCCCCGTTCCCCAGCCTGGCTCCTTTACCCGTGGCAGGAGCTCAGTAAATGCTTGCTTAATTGAATTGTAGGGCATTGTGCTCAGCTAGCTGCTAAACAACCCCATTTAAGGGGTTAACTAATAACGCTTGGAGAAGTTCTTCTCCTCTGGGGGTATTTGCAATTTAATGGAAATCTTAAAACCCAAAGGAAATGTTCACTAATGGTGGGACTGCAGGCACCCAGGGAGGCTCACTTTTGGTGGCGGTGAATGAGGGCTGGGGGTGGTTTCCAGCCTGGGAGTCCTTCACCTATTTTGTGACATGGACCCCCTTGAGCAGTCTGATGAAGCCTATGGACAGAATCATGATTTTAAACATGTATAATAAAGTACATAGTGATACAAAGATACTGCATAATGAAATAATTTTAATAATGAAATATCAAAAATATTCAAAACCTCTAATTTGTAATATAGTAATTTATGTGCTTCTTTATTAGGGCATTAATTTTTTTTAAAAGTCTATTGGCAGATCTAATAACTACTGTAATTTTGTCATAGTGGTGAGTGTAAACAATATTTAGAATATCTGCCACAACTGTAAGATGATGTGAAAATGTCTGTGATTCTGTTGGTGAAAAGTCATGGGTTGCTCTGCCTTGATCTATTGCCTATCTTCATCATTGAAGGGAATTATAAATTTCAGGTAGCAGTTAGTGAAATTTAAGTTTTATTCCCCCCACCCAATCTAAATTGTATCTCGGTGTTCAACTTGGACCTAGGATTTGGAACCTATTGCTTAGCAGTATGGGTGGTGGATGGTCCTGAAGCCAGTGTGGTTTCAATCTTGGGCTTCCTTTTCTATCTTGAGCTTCATGAGTCTTTGAATTTTTTTTCCCCTTTATTTTCACAGCCAAGGACTGTAGTCTAATTTTGCTTCATTTACACCAACCAGAAATGTGAAAGAAGGAGAAACAAAGAACTGTCAGGCCTTAGGGGAGGGAAGGGGTCTTTAGTCTCTAGCCTGGGAGGGTCTCCTCCCCAAAGTCCTAAGCTTTGGTTAGGGATGGAGTCAGGGGAGGAGGAAGAAGGGTCCACGAATTCTGAGGTGGAAAAGCAGTTGTAGTTTATCTGAGGATCTCTGCTGCTTCCTTCTAAATTCAGAAGTCAATACTGGGGCCAAAGAGTCTGATTCTAGGGGTGGTCCAGCACAGTATCCATCCTTCTTGGTTGCTAGTGACTAAGTGAAATATCATTGCTCTTGAAAACTGCACTCCCTAATGCTGATGTTATTTCTAATTTGGGTAAAAATGTTTGTGCAGTTCTTTTTAGCACCAAAATACAGGGAACATATTCAGTCCATTCCCAGTTATCCTTGTGTATTTTAGTCACTTAGCGGCAATTTTCCCCTGAGTAGATTTACCCCACTCTTTGCCATGCGGTGGGACACATACCTTTGCTGTTAGTAGGTGTATGCTTAGACAATACAAGTAAATTTGAATATTAGCTGAATATGTTGCTACCAGGGTGAATACCATGTCAGCTCAGGTAAACTATTATCCCTGTCCTTAAATGGTAGTTACACCAAACATTTGCCATTGGCTTCTTCCTTTCTTCCTTTCCTCTTGTGTGTGTCTGTTTGTGTGTGTGTGTGGGTATGTGTGTGTGTGAGCTCATCCATTTTTATTGCTTCAACTTTCACCTCTGCACCTGCACCTCTTACCTGGTGGGACATCTCCACTTTAGTGTCCAGTGGTCACCTATGATTCCAAAACTTAACTCTCTTCCTTCACAAACCAGCTTCACCTTTCTAAAGAACATGTTTATTGAGAGGTAACTTGCATACCCTAAATTCACTCATTTTAAGTATATATATGAATCAATGATCTTTTTTTTTTTTTTTGGTAAATTTACAGTATTGTGCAACCATCACCAAAACCCATTTTTATATAACCTTTGCTTCACCCCAAAAAGACCCTTCATACTCATTTGCAGTTGATTCCCATTTCCAGTCCCACTAATCTGCTCTCTTTTATATATTTGCTTTGTTTGGACATTTCATGTAAATAACATTATACAATATTATAGTCTTTTGTATCTGGCATCTTCCCTGGTGGCTCAACCGGTAAAGAAGTGAAGTCGCTCAGTCGTGTCCGACTCTTTGCGACCCCATGGACTGTAGCCTACAACGCTCCTCCGTCCATGAGATTTTCCAGGCAAGAGTACTAGAGTGGGTTGCCATCTCCTTCTCCAGAGGATCTTCCCAACCCAGGGATCGAACCTGGGTCTCCCACATTGTAGACAGATGGTTTACCATCTGAGCCACCAGGGAAGTCTAAAGCAACGAGCTGCACACCCCCACGGAGCGGCGGGGGTGGGGTGGGGGGAAGTTCTGCCCATGTGCTCTGGCAGTCGCCACGGCGGCCACTGCGCACTCAGGAGGGGCAGCGGGAAAGAAACCACCTTCAAATGCAGGAGACCCGGGTTCAATCCGTGGGTCGGGAAGATCTACTGGAGAAGGAAATGGCAATCCACTCTAGTATTCCTGCCTGGAGAATCCCATGGACAGAGGAGGACAGTCTATGGGGTCCCAAAGAGTCCGACACGACTGAGTAACACTTTCACTTTTCTTTTCTTTCACTTAGCGAGTGATTTTGAGGTGCATCCATGTTATAGTGTGTATCAGTACTTGATTTTTTTTTATTGTTGAATATATTCTACAGTATTGTCATGTGTGTGCATACATGCTAAGGCACTTTAGTCATGTCTGACTCTTTTCAACTCTATGGACCATAGCCTGCCAGGCTTCTATGGGATTCTCCAGGCAAGAATACTGGAGTGGATTGCCATGCCCTCCTCATACCACATTTTATTTATCCGTTCATCAGTTGATGGACATTTGGATTGTTTTCACCTTTTGGCTATTGAGATAATGTTGCTGTAGAACATTCACATACAAGTGTTTGTGGACATGCAGGAGTGGAATTGCTGGGTTGTTTGGTAAACTTAACGTTTAACTTTTTAAGAAACTACAGAACTGTTTTCAAAGGTGGCTGTGCCATTTTACCGTCCCACCAGCACTGTATGAGAATTACAGCATCTCTCCATTCACACAACACTTGTTATTGCCTGACTTTTCAAAACTGTATCCCTAGTTGGTACGTAGTGTTATTTCACTGTGGGCCAGTGCCATTTTCAAACCACTCCTATTTCTGACCACAGTGTCCCTCTTTTCACAGATTTTGTGGCTAGAAGCCAAACTTATGCTGTTTTTCCCTTCCTCTTGTACTTTCATGCTGCAGAAGTGAGCTACCATAATCTTCCTCAGATAGCCCCTGGCCTGGCCACCTTTTCCTCCCTCCTCACACTGGCCACCTTTTCCTCCCTCCTCCATCCTACCTGGCTCTGCACCATCTCACATTTACTACACATTAGTCTTCCAGCTGCTCTCCTTGCTGGTTGTAGCTCTCTCTTCAAATTGTCCTTCCCGTAGCTGCAGATTCATTGTTAGTATCATAACATGAAAAGGATATTTCGTGGATATGGAATTGGGGGATGTGTGCTCTGGTCCAGGAATCACACTCGTTATCTCATGACCTTGAATTAGTTCTGTAACTTATCTGAGCCCAGTCTCCTTCATTAAGTTACTTAACCTCTCTTGACGCCAGTTAGGAAAGTCCCCATTTCCTCATGGGCAAGGTAAGGATAATAATAGAGTCTATCTTACAGAGCTGTTGTGAACCAACCGTGTAGTCCATTTAAAGACCTTAGTACAGTGCCAGGTGTATGGTGAACACTCAGTCAGTGCTAAGACTATTATTTTAATGATAACTGTAACTACTGTTATTATTCACTGAATTTGAGTAAACTCCGGGAGTTGGTGATGGACAGGGAGGCCTGGTGTGCTGCAATTCATGGTGTCACAAAGAGTCGGACACGACTGAGCAACTGAACTGAACTGAACTGATAAGGGAGGTATCGTCTGAACCTTATCACGTGGTTTTCCTAAGAGTTGGCTGTTGCTATGAATATGAAAATGCTTTGAAAGACACGATGTAAATTGCAGTGGTGTTATTTTTTACACAATGTTTCCCTTGCTCAGGAGAGAGGTTGTGTAGGTTAGTAGCAAGGGCACAGGTGTTGCCACCAGCCTAGCATTCAAATCTGGAATGTGCTGTTTAAGTATTGTGAGGCTTGGGCAGTCATTTAACCTCTGCATTTGGGTTTTCTTGTCTATAAAATGGGTGTAATTATAAATCACATTCAGGATGATGCTGTAAGGAAGGTGCCTGTTCCATAAGCAGTGTTCAGTACACTGTGACTTTTTTTTATTAATAAAGATTTATACTGCTAGTTATTTGGGTATATAAACACATATATACATCAGTGGCAAAGAATTCGCCTGCCAATGCAGAAGACACCGGTTAGATCCCTGAATCAGGAAGATCCCCTGGAAAAGGAAATGACAACCTACGTCAGCATTCTTGCTTGGGAGATCCCATGGACAGAGAAGCCTGGCGGGCTACAGTCCTTAGAGTCACAAAAGAATCAGACATGACTTGGCAAATAAACAACAATGGAGACAGGCATACTTTGGTTCTGTTTTGATAAATACAGACATCTAATGCAGTATTTGTTAGTATTTTCAGATACACATATTTTTGTTAAATGGCTACTAGTAAATAACAGTATAAAATTATTCATCAAAAAGTTGTAAATTTTTAAGCATGTTAGCTTTATTTACAATATTGTTTTATTTAGAATGAACAATCTCTTAGTTGAAAGTTACTAATAGAATAAACCATGAAGAACACGTAAGCATGTTATTTTTTAATACTAAGGTCTTCATTACTCTTTTTATTGAAGTATAATTGCTGTATAATATTTCATAAGTTACAGGTATACAACATAGTGACTCATAATTATTAAGGTTACATGTATTCCATTTCTGGAGAAGGCAATGGCAACCCACTCCAGTATTCTTGCCTAGAGAATTCCATGGACAGACCGTGAGCTCACAGAGTTGGACACGACTGAGGGACTAACACTTTCTTTTTCTATACTCCATTTATAATTATTATATAATATTGGCTATATTCCCCATGTTGTACAATATATCCTTGTAGCTTATTTTATCTGACCTTTTTTAAAACTCACTGTGTATTCCTCTTGTATGCTTTCTCTAAATTATATTTTGCGTAATGAACTCCCAACTTATTTAACCAGTCATATGCCCCATTGCTTCCTAACACCCATGCTGAAGAGAGGCTGTAGTGTGGGCTGGTTAAGAGCTTTCACCTCAGGCTGACTTGGGTTTTAAAGTCAGCTCCCACTTAGCTGCATGATTTAGGACAGTCACTTACTCCTTGAAGCATCTGGCGCCTCAACTGTAAAATGAGAATAACAGTTCGTATCTCATGACGTTATTATGTGTATTAAATGAGACAATATAATGTAGTGTTTAGAATAGTGCCTGGCACAGGCAGATACTAAATACTCAATAAATGACAGCTGTCATCATGGTTGTTGGTAATGACTTTTCCTGTTCTATCATTTTCTGTCCACACATGTGCTGTGCTCCTTTCAGTCCATGGCTTGCTCCTTGTCTATCTTCCCCTGAGGTCATCAACCCCTCTTGGAACTGCCCAAAACCTATTCTTCAAGGCCCAGTTCAATCTGCTCCTTCAGATTATTGCTTGCTACTCCAAACTCTACTCATCGCTTTTTTTTTTTCTTTCCTACGAGTCTAGAGTTTTGTGTCATATCTGTTATACAATTTAGGAATTAGTTGTTATTAATTTTTATGCTTCCTCATTTGGACTATAAGGTGCCTGAGAGGGACTATTTCTTCAGCCTCTAACGAAATTCTCGCTCTCCTTAATTTGGCATTAAGACAGATAAGCAGGTGTTCTATTAGTTTTTGATAACACAGAAAGCAAACATGTAAAAGTCATTATGAAAATTTAAAACCTGGGGTTTCTTGATCCCCTGTATGGTCTCCTTCATTAATATGAATCAAGATTTATCCTGAGAAAAATTATTTATTCTAAAACACAGCACAGAGAGGAGAAAGGCCTGGTGATTGAAGAGTTCCAAAGTCAAGATCAGCACTGTTTGTTAAGTTAGTGTCTTTCCTGACACGAATGACCTTATTTTTGCTTTCCTCATCACTTCTTGGCCTCTCTCTGCTGTCTCACCTCTTTTTCCAATCCCAGAGGACCTGCTGTCCTCAGGAAGCCCTCTGAGTATCTCCTTCTAGCTTGAGGTTCTGAGGAAAAAGTTTCTCCAAGTTTCAGAATTAGCCTTTTCTTTGTTCTCTGTATTTCCTCAGTATAGTTGGCAGTTAAGAAGAATAGAGGTCTGGCCAGATAAAATTTTAAAGTGACAAAGGGCTGACCCCCTTATTATGTTCCTTCCCAAGGTATTGGGAAAGTGACATCTAAAATCCAAGGGTATGAATGTCTAATGACAGAATTTAAAGGAGTGTCTTAGGAGAGTTGAAGAGATACCAGTGAGTGAGATGTGGTGTGACAATAAGTGAAGTATTGAGGAGATGGCCTTTTCAGTGCTCCTAAAATCTCTCTTAAGGCCAACCCCATTGTGGATAATCCAGAGATGCACAAATGTAATAATAATAACCAATGTTTATTGGGTACCTACAGTGTGCCAGGCACTCTTCCTACATGTCTGTATGCAGTCATTCATTTGTTCCATACACTATCGTTACTCCATTTTGTGGAAGAAAAAACTCAACCCTAGAGAAGTTAAGTAATTTTTCTAAAGTCACACAGCCCTCTAATGGAAAGCTGGGATTCAAGCCAAGCAGTCTGACTGAGAGGCTCTCCACCCAGAAATGCTTTTTTGATTCATGATTCTCCCCTTGTAAACAGTCTGGGAAGGGGCAACTTCATGATAAAACCCTAGATATCACCACCATCATCATAATCATCACCATCATCACAGCAAACAAGGTCCTATGTCACTGTGTACAGGGCACAGCACAGAATGCTCAGAGGATAAAGAGGCATCTGGCCCCACTACATGTCTGAACTTGACCCCTTAACTCTTCAGATTGCTTCAAATGCCTCCACTACCACACAGCAGTTTCTGCTCACCTCACCCGACTCCCAAGAATGTACCTCCTCTTGACTGCCACTTTTCGCTTCTGCTCTGCCACTTATTTATTACTTTCTATCTTGTATTACGGTTATTTATATACATTCTCATACAGCCAACCAAGCCTTTGCTCATTGCTGAGTCTTGCCTGGTTGCTGCTACACATTTTTTAAGATTCTGCTCAGGTCTTATTGTGTCCCCTGACTCTCCTGTCTGAATTAGATACCCCTCCTCTGTGTGCCCCAAATGCCTGGTATGTATCCATATCATAGCATTTACTATGTGCTGTGCTGTGCTTAGTCACTCAGTCATGTCCAACTCTTTGAGACCCCCATAGACTGTAGCCCACCAGGCTCCTCTGTCCATGGTGATTCTTCAGGCCAGAATACTGGAGTGGGTTGCCATACCCTGCTCCAGAGGATCTTCCCAACCCAGGGAGTGAACCAGCATTTACTACACTTGATTATAAATGTTTGCTTATCAGTGTCCCTAACTGGATAGATCCCAGATTCTAATGTCAAGGAACATGTCCTCTTCTTATTTGAATCTTTGGTACTTTGCAAAGTACCTGGTAAATTAGGCATTTTCTCTCCCTGCCACCACCCCCGATGAATGAATCTTCCATATAAGTCTGATTATACTTGGAAGACAAAATTATGTGCCTGATTCATTTTTTGTTCCCCTCAAGATGCCCTGCATCTAATAGATGCTCAATAAATGTAGCAATAACTAAATGACTTCGAAACACAAAGAGGTGTCAGATTCTGCTCTCGGGATATAGGGAAGGACTGGCAACTACAACAAAAGGTAGATGATATTACTATTGGGCTTCCCTGGTGGCTCAGCAGTAAAAAATCCTCCTGCAATGCAGGAGCTGCAGGAGACACAAGTTCGATCCCCGGGTCTGGATGATCCTGATAAGGGCATGACAACCTCCTCCAGTATTCTTGCCTGGAGAATTCCATGGACAGAGGAGCCTGGTGGGCTACAGTCCCTAGGGTCACAAAGAGTTGGACAGGACTGAAGTGACTTAGCACTCATGTACACACACTATAAATATTAAACGTTTGCATATCTAAGTTGTGTTCTAAAACAGGTGATATAAACACCTACTACTGAACTTAATGATAAAGAAAATAGCATTTTTTTTCTATGAAGTTTGAAGTTATTTGGCCAGTAAAATGCAGTCTAATATTCAAATCCAGGGCCTGGTAACTCTAAAGCCACTGATTTTCCTGCTATACTATATTGTGGGGATGTTAGGATAGTTGGTTCCAGAAGAACAAGTAGGGCTTAAATAATTAGAGAGGAATTAGCACTGCACAAATGATTATACACACACACACACACACACACACACACACTCGTATGTACATGTATGTATACACACACAGGTCTTTCGGAAAGATCTGTTTACAAAGAACGTGGAGAATTGACTGAGAGGAGAAGCTGGAGGCAGGAATGTCTATTTAGAAACTATTACAACAGTCCCAACTTGGGAATAGAAAACAAGAAATTGATTTAAGGAGGAGTTTGTGGACACTGATGATTGAGTAAAATACATAGCAGGTAGAAATTTTGAGTCAGGATTACTCCAAAGTTTCAAGCCTAAGTGAGAAACAGTGTATAATTTTGAAAGATGGTGAGTCTGTATTTTGATGTATTAAATTGACTCCTAGATGGGTAAGCTGAGTGGATAGAAATGCAGGATTTAAGCTCAAGAGAGGCCTATGTTAAACCTGCAGATGGGTTGATCAACTGCAAAGAGGTGATAGCTAAAGTTAGGAGAGTGAGAGAGAAATCCTAGGGAGAAGTGGAGAAAAAAAAGATCAAAGAGCCAAGGAGTTGAAGGAACATTCAAGAAATGTTCAGGTCAAGGAAGTATTTAAGTCAAAAAAGAAGACAGACCTCTAGGTGTCTATTAGAAGGAAATGAAATCACGATCTTGAAGTGATATCTGCACCCCCATGTTGACAGCAGCACCGTTTACAATAGCCAAGTAACAGATGAATGGATAAAGAAGATATATGTTATATATACAGTGAAATATTACTCAACCATAGAAAAGAAGTTATGCCATTTGCCATTACTCGGATGAAACTTGAGGGCATTATCCTGAGTGAAGTAAGTCAGACAGAGAAAGACAAATACTGTGTGATCTCACTTATATGTGAAATAAAAAAACCCCAAACTCACAAAAACGGAGAACAGATTGGTGATTACCAGAGGCAGAGGGTTGGGGGAAAGGTATTAAGGTATTCAAAAGGTGGCTCAATGGTAAAGAATCCGCCTGCCAATGCAGGAGATGCAGGAGAAGTGGGTTCAATCCCTGGGTCCAGAAGATCCCTTTGAGTAGGGAATAGCAGCCCACTCCAGTATTCTGGCCTAGAAAATTCCATGGACGGAGGAGCTTGGCAGGTCAGACGAGACTGAGCACACACACACACACACACACACACATGCATTCAAAAGGTACAAACTTCCAGTTATAAGATAAATAGGATGTCTCTTTATCTATAAGATAAATAGGGGGTGTAATGTACAGCATGGTGACTATAACCAACAATACTGTGGTGTATATTTGAAAGTTGCTAGCAGAGTAGGTCTTAAAAGTTCTCATCAGACATACACAAATCATAACTATGTGAGGTGATGGATGTTAACTAAAGTTAAGGTGGTAATTATTTCACAATATATGTATATTCAATCATTATATATATACCTTAAACTTATACAATGTTATATGTCAATTATATCTCAATAAAATTGGGGGATGGGGGCTAGACAAAATAAGAATATCTTTGTATCTTGGAGTCCAAACCGTAAGAGAGTAAGGAAAGGATATTCATTGGATGGATTTGGTGATTAGGTTTGGCCATATTGGAGAAAGGATTTTGGTTAGATGGTTGGGTTAATTACAGAGGAAGAAAAGGAATTGTGATGGGAGAGAATGTAGGTTACCCTTTAGACAAACTGGGAATGAAAAGAAAGGGGGGAAAGAGTATTTGTGCAAGAAAGATTTTACTAAAGATTCTAAAAAGTAAATGGAAGACAGATGGATAACTGAGCAAAACCCTTCCAAGTTGAGATGAGAAGACAAGGTTGGTCTTGCATTTCTATCCACTCAGCTTACCCATCTAGGAGTAGGAGAAGTAGGAGACAAAGTTTGGAATAATTGCTGTAGGAAATGATATAGGAGGCAATGAGGCTGCATAAAAGGATTGCCAAGTAAAACCCAATAAAGTTTGATTGAAGTTTTATCACCCGAAATTTGATTGAGATCCATTTTTTTTGGTTTCATGGGTTTTTTTTTTTTTAGTAATGTCTGCCAGCCCAGGAGTGAAAACAAATGTGGGTACATCTCAGCCATGGGAATTTCAATTGCTGGAATGGTAGGTGGTCAAGGATTCCAAAAGGCAGTGTGGCTAGTAAGAGCAACCCGGATTCAAACCATGGAAGTGAGGCCAAAGCTGCAGTAGTTGGGTTCCAACTCCAGAGAAGCTGGGAAGAGACTGATTGTGGGAAGTGGGAAGATTTTAGTAGTAAAGGCAGAACCCAGGAAAAATAAAATAGGTGTATCCAATGGGCAAAATTCCTGGAGAAATGTCTAGCAGAAGAAAATGAAATTAAATAGTAGAAATACTTGCACAGAATTATTCTTGGGAAAGAGGTTAAGAATAAAAAATGAAATAGTAGATTAGTGGAAACTGAAGAAGAAAGGAGACATGAGACTGTAAGGACAGATGTGAAGAACCGGCCTGAAGACCAGGAGATCTAGGAGAGAAATGGTTAGAGCACGTGGAGCATATAGGTTGTTTCTCATTGAGCCATGATGGACTATGGCTAAACTGGAAAGCTGGGGAAGGGGAACTGGGATTTCTGTATCGATCAATTCAGTTCAGTTCAGTTCAGTCGCTCAGTCGTGTCCGACTCTTTGCGACCCCATGAACTGCAGCACGCCAGGCCTCCCTGTCGATCACCAACTCCCGGAGTTCAAACTCATATCTATTGAGTTGGTGATGCCATCCAGCCATCTCATCCTCTGTTGTCCCCTTCTCCTCCTGCCCCCAATCCCTCCCAGCATCAGAGTCTTTTCCAGTGAGTCAACTCTTCACATGAGGTGGCCAAAGTATTGGGGTTTCAGCTTTAACATCAGTCCTTCCAAAGAATACCCAGGACTGATCTCCTTTAGGATGGACTGGTTGGACCTCCTTGCAGTCCAAGGGACTCTCAAGAGTCTTCTCCAACACCACAGTTCAAAAGTATCAATTCTTTGGCGCTCAGCTTTCTTCACAGTCCAACTCTCACATCCATACATGACCACTGGAAAAAACATAGCCTTGACTAGACAGACCTTTGTTGGCAAAGTAATATCTCTGCTTTTGAATATGCTATCTAGGTTGGTCATAACTTTTCCTTCCAAGGGGTAAGCGTCTTTTAATTTCATGGGTGCAGTCACCATCTGCAGTGATTTTGGAGCCCAAAAAATTAAGTCTGACACTGTTTCCACTGTTTCCCCATCTATTTCCCATGAAGTGATGGGACCAGATGCCATGATCTTCATTTTCTGAATGTTGAGCTTTAAGGCAACTTTTCACTCTCCACTTTCACTTTCATCAAGAGGCTTTTTAGTTCCTCTTCACTTTCTGCCATAAGGGTGGTGTCATCTGCATATCTGAGGTTATTGATATTTCTCCCGGTTATCTTGATTCCTGTGGTCCACTGGAGAAGGGAATGGGAAACCACTTCAGTATTCTTGCCTTGAGAACCCCATGAACAGTATGAAAAGGCAAAATGATAGGATCTTGAAAGAGGAACTCCCCAGGTCGGTAGATGCCCAATATGCTACTGGAGATCAGTGGAGAAATAACTCCAGAAAGAATGAAGGAATGGAGCCAAAGCAAAAACAATACCCAGTTGTGGATGTGACTGGTGAGAGAAGCAAGGTCCAAGGCTTTAAAGAGCAATATTGCATAGGAACCTGGAATGTTAGGTCTATGAATCAAGGCAAATTGGAAGTAGTCAAACAGGAGATGGCAAGAGTGAACGTCGACATTCTAGGAATCAGCGAACTAAAATGGACTGGAATGGGTGAATATAACTCAGATGACCATTATATCTACTACTGTGGGCAGGAATCCCTTAGAAGAAATGGAGTAGCCATCATGGTCAACAAAAGAGTCCAAAATACAGTACTTGGATGCAATCTCAAAAACGACAGAATGATCTCTGTTCATTTCCAAGGCAAACCATTCAATATCACAGTAATCGATCAATTAGGGCTTAAGAATTTGCAGACTGGGTGTCACAAAGCTTGGCTTCTAGAAGGCAGGCAATGAGGGTAGGAGGCACAATCCTGTAGGTTTGAGTGTGGAAATAAAGGAGAAACATTGGTGGTACCCTCTAAAGGGAAATGAGTGTCACATGACAGATCTGTCAGAGCTTTTACAGATAGAGTGCCTCTGATGCCCGGGTCGTGGAAAGCAGATATGTGGGGACACAGAACAAGACCCAAGCTCACATCAGACTGCCAATGGCCCCAGATGGAGCGGCAGGAAGGAAGAAGATGGGAATTTTGATTTCTTCCTTACAAAAAGGACAATTAGCCCTCCATATTCCTGGAAGGGATGAAGCTCTGGAACTTCTCATTGGCTTAAATGGACTGGCGAAATCTGCTTCATGGGTAGCCTAAAGAAGAAATCCCTTCCTGACTGTTTTACTACAGCATTGGGTAGTACCTATGAAAGTCAAGATGCTGGTCCATTCTAACCCTTCATTTTCAGTCATAAATTACTATCTTGATAGTATTCCTCTGTCCATGGGATTCTCCAGGCAAGAACACTGGAGTAGGTTGCCATACCCTCCTCCAGGGCATCGTCCCTACCCAGAGATCTTGCATCACAGGTGGATTCTTTACTGCTAAGCTACTGGGGAAGCCCAGATAAATTGATAAAAAATAGTTTAAGAAGCAGGAAATTATGAACAAACTAAGGACTTTGACCAAGGCCAATAATTTGTTAGGGCCTCTTATAACCCTTGCTGTCCTGGGTGGCTCAGTGGTAAAGAATCTGCTTGCAATGCAGGAGACTCAGATTCGATCCCTGGGTTGGGAAGACCTCCTGGAGAAGGAAATGGCAACCCACTTCAGTATTCTTGCCTGGGAAATCCCATGGACAGAGGAACCTGGTGGACTGCAGTCCATGGGGTCACAAAAGAGTCAGAAATGACTTCTGAACTAGATAGCAAGATGCTTCTAACCCTAGCACCAGCTGACTGAGTGGGTTCAGCCTTTCCGAGTCTTGATTTTATTATCTAATATTCTCTCCTACAATAGTAAATATTGTTAGGAGTGAATAATCCTCGGAGGTTAGAACAGTGCTGTAGAGTGTTGGACTTAAATTCTAGTCCCTAAAAATGGGCATAATTTTGGCAAGTCATGAAACTTCTATGTCTCAGAATTCTCATCTGTAAAATAGGTTGTGGTTCTTTCCAACCCAGAAATTTAGATATATGTTTATCAAAAGCTGAGAGAACAAAAGCATTTCGAAGGTGGAGCTTACAAGTGAAAAAGACTAGTGACACACAAATAACAGGTGTGGTGATTAGTTGAAGAACTAAGCCAGACATACCATCTATGTTTGTATCACAGTGAGTGCTTATCATCATTAGGAGAAGCACATTTCAGAAAGTAAAAAATCAAACCCAGATCTCTTTAGTGTTGAAAGCTTTTATTTTTAACAATATTACCATTTGGATTAAAAAAAAAAGATTTCTCTTAGAATTTCTACAGTAAGAGAAATAGTTTGAAGCTTTTATTTAAAGGATGCTTTTCACAACGACTTCATCATTATCAATTAGTATTTATGTATAAACAGTATGCTAGATCCCTATCCAGTAAAATAGATAGAATTCTTTCTCAAGTGAGATGCAGATGCATGGAAGTTAGAAAATTCAAAGGAAAAAAACTAATAAAAATAAACTATTTTATTACAGTAAATAATATTTTAAATGCATTTCTATCCCATGTGCAATGTAGCTAAATTACCATTACTATGGAGTCTCTAACCTTTGAATTTCATGACTTTCAGCTTGCTTAAATTCTCAGTATTATTGCTCTTTTAGCCTGGTATTGCACATTTAATATTCATTTGCTTTTTCTTCTGGTTCAGTAAATAATTCCAAACTTTGACATATATAGTAAAGTGAGGGTGTAAGGGCTTGTAAAATGGTTAAGACTTATTATAATGAGCTTGTTTTTTTTTACCTTTCTGGGCAAAGGTGATCTGGTCTGGAACACCCTAGCCCAGAGTTTATTTTAGTAGTGGTTTTCTCTTACGGATAAGTCTGTGAATCCCTTCTTTCCATCCATCTACATTAGTAATTGTAAATGCCTTTTGCATATTTCTGGATTTAATTATCTTTTCATATGTCCAGGCCTGACTTTCCTCCTACCATTTTTTTTTTTTACAGAGGTCCTTACTATGTTTCATCAAATATTCTATCACCAAAACGTGACAAAAAGCATTGTAATATTTTTCCGTTAGGAATCCTTCAATTGATCTTAAATTTAAATTTATACCTGCTTTTGCCTTTTTTCTTTCCACATGCAGTGCGGGAGACCTGGGTTCAATCCCTTGGTTGGGAAGATCCCCTGGAGAAGGTTATGGCAATCCACTCCAGTATTCTTGCTGGAGAATCCTCGTGGAAAGAAGAGCCTGGGGGGCTACAGTCCATGGGGTTGTGAAGAGTCAGATGTGACTGAGAGACTAAGCACAGCACAGCATGCTCAGTCATAACATAAGACAAAGAGAAAACATCTGCTATGAAAAAACAGTTTTTCATAGAATCTAAGCTGGGGAGCCATGGTATAGAAATTTACATGACCCCCAGAGTTTTAAATTGTTTCAAAAGTTTTATCATTTAGGGCTCTCCTGTATCATCCTTTTGGGCTTCCCTGGTGGCTCAAAGGTAAAGAACCCGCCTGCCAACACAGGAGATGAGGGTTCAGTCCCTGGGCCGGGAAGATCCCTTGGAGAAGAAAATGGCAACCCACTCCAGTATTCTTGCCTGGGAAATCCCATGGATTGAGGAGCCTGGTGGGCTACAGTCCATGGGATCACAAAGTGTCAGACACGACTGAGGATGTACCATCCTTTACCACCAGCACCATTTGTTAAAAGATTGCCACAAGGACCGTTTCCCATTTTCTAGACAAGGAAACTAACATTTCTTAGAAATAAGTGCCTGGTTAAAACTTGGTGATGGAAGCAAATATAGAAGAAAATTTTATCTGCTTCTCTTGGCCATGTTGCCTTCGTCTATCTTCAGGGAGAATACGAAGTACAGTATAACACAGGCAGTCTTCACTTAACTGAGAAAAGCTGTGGGGCCAGTGCACACAGTTACAGAAACATCTTAGATCAAAACTCTACAAAGCACAAACACAGAGATTTAAACAGTGTGTTCTGGAGCAGACAGGTTTGTAATAGCAGCTGGGCACAGCAGCAACAAGGGCCACAAAGATAAAACAGGAGTAGTCGGAATCTGAGCTTTATTCAGCAACATGCGCTCACCATGATGCCGTCATTTTTCCTTCTGAGAAAAGTGCAATCTAATGGGTTACCCTCTCACTTCACAGGGGGCAGTGCCGGAATGCCTGGGGTTTGAGCTCTCCAAAGCACAGGCCTTCCAAAAATCAGGGAAGTGATTAAAAAAGCGGTTATGAACCGATTCTAGGATCTGGGCAGAGGTTCTCTGTGGGCACTAGATAGCGTTGCGTGAGTGGGGCTGGGGCGGGCTCCAAAGGAAGAAGAGACCCTGCACTACCCAACGTGTCTGCAGGACATGGCTAGAACGTGCCTCGGAGAAGGTGGAGGAGAGTGCAACCCCGAAAGGGGCCTGCACTCTTGAGAGGGGAGAAAGCCGGCAACAGCGAAGGCAGTGCAGAGATTGAGGGGTGAAGACCAGGGACGGGCGAGGGGATTGGGTTAGGGTGGAACCGCATCCTGGAGGTAGGCAGGGGTCTCCTTGAAGACTAAGGACTAGGCCGGGACCAGGACAGCAGGGAAGTGTGAGGGAAGAACCCCTTCCTTTGGCAGCTCCCAATTCTTTTCTGTCAAAGATGGCCAAATTCCACATTGCCCTTCCCCCCTCCGCGCCTTTTCCACCGTGTAGCTCCCCGGTGCTGCAGGAGGCGGTGGGGAGGTCCGGTGAATGTGAACGTGAAAATAAAGGTGTAAGAAAGAAGAGCCCCTCCCTGGCCGCACCTCCCACCCCGCCGGCCCTTTGGGAGGTTCTTTAAGTTGAGAAGGGGGGGCTCTGCCGCTTTAAGGTGGGAAGTAGGCGTCACCTCTGGCAGGGTGACGAACTGAGGAGGGGACCTGGAGGGCGTGTCCATGCAAAGCAGGAGGTGGTGCCCACGGTGGGCGGTTCCATAGTAAAATACTGGAGGGAGGGGCGGGGTCGAGGAGGCGAGGCTACTTGGTGGGCGGGGCTCAGGGGCGGTGCCTCTCCGGCAAGGCTGGGGAGGGGGAGGAGGAAGCGGCCGGGTTGGTACCATTATGCGCGTTCGGGAGGGGGACAAGTGACATTCCCTTGGAGGGGGGCGGGCCCTTCCCGGCGGCTGGGCCCTGCGCTGAGGTGGGGAGGGGCAGTTCCCTCTTCCCCCGCCGGGCGGGACGTCGGAGCAGCGGGGGAGGGGGCACTTCTCCGCTCGCGTCCGAGGCGGGGCCGGCGGTACCTTTCGTGGCGCGGTGCGGCTGGGGGAGGGCCGAGGGGAGGGGGAAGGGGCGGTACTGGGAGGGGGGTGCCGGAAAGGGGGAGGCGCCGGCGGACAATGGAGCCTATGTGTGCCTGCGGGAGTGGGCCGGCGCCGCCGCCGCCGCTGCCGCCGCCGGGGGGAGACGCTGCGCCGCCGCTGCCGCTGGCCCCGGCCCCGGCCCCCCGGGGCTGAAAGCCGCCCGGGACCGAAGCCCCCTCCCCTACACCGCTCCTCCTGTCCCCTCCCCCACTCCTGCCGCGGGGGTAAGTGGCACCTCAGGGGGAGGGGGAGGGGAAGGACCGGAGCCGGGGGTGCGGGGGGGCCGGTCCGCGTCCGCGTGTTGAGAGCGGGTTTGAGGGCAGGGGTAGCCCAAGCCGCGTAGGGCTAGGGGCTGGGGTGAGGGGAGAAAAGGGGTGGGGGTCGAGGTTGTGAATTTAAGAGTTGAGTCTAGAGAAACCTGTGGGGGAAGGTTGGGGGGGCGTCCTCTGCCCACCAGCGGTGGGGAGAGACTGAGGCGTCTCAGCTTTTTAGATGTTGTGTCCCAGGCGGTGCTTGGAGAGACTAAACGAGGACATGGGACAGTCCCAGGGTCCTGGGATGAAGGGATATCGTAGGGACGAGATGGAGAGCTGAATTCGAGTTGAGTTTGGTGGGGTCTGTTAGACCCAGAAGATGGATGGAGAGGTAAAGAGGAGTTTGCAGGCCAGTGACTTGTTGGAGGGTGGGGGAACCCGAAGCTAAGAGGAATGTTCCTGTAGTAAAGGGCTCCAGCAGGTGAGGTGGTGATGTCTAGGTCACTGAGTCATTGTGGGGGTCGTGGACACACCAGTGATTTCCAGAATGGAGCTGTAGTCGTTGACCTTTGAAAGTTGCAAAGACTATTAAAGATTCACTGGTTGGTGTTGGACCAGCCTGGTGAAATGGAGATATTCTATGGAAATAAACAGCAGACTTGGTTATTATGTTCAGAGGGAAGGGCCAGAGGCCTATAATAGTATTTCTGGGGGCCTTATGTGAAGGCTCCCAAGCCTGAAGGAGAAGGCCTGAAACCTGTCTTCCAAGGCCCTGCCTGCCTAGAGAAGAGTGACTTGGAGCCTAGACTGCAGCCCAGTTGGAGACTGATAAACTTCCTAGACAAAGTAGAGAAATGGACGAAACTTTGTGTCAGTAGTGAGAGACTAAGATGGGGTAGAATTAGTGCGAAGTTAAACTTTCGTTAGGGTAAACATATTCAGATCCCTGGGCAGTAACTTTAGAGGGAAAATGAATGGCTATGTAAAGAGTTACGTTTTGATCAGTGGTGTGTAATGGAGTGTTTGTTAGTATTTAATGTGTTCAAGAACTAACTGTTCATTCTTGGGTCAGAGATTTGGACTCTTGTCCACTGTGCTGGAAGTGATGAATCAGAATTAGCAGGTAGGAAGGATAAGTAGTTGCGAGTAAGGGGTAGGGGGTGCAGATGGATATTGGTGGGTAAGACCCGTGTGTAGTATAACTTTTTACTCTTCATGGAAATTGTACAACATGATTTTTCTGATTTTGGTTTTTGATTGGATGCTCGTGATTTGTAAAAAGGAGTTAACGTTAAGTGTGAAAAACATTACCATCCTAAGTACAGATTTAAGAAGGATCTTGCTAACTGTTGAAAAAGACCCAATCTATAAAAAACAAAAATGCATTAATAAAAGGAGCAGTTAGTTAGATGGCATAAGGATGCTTTGGGAAGTAAGGATTCCATTAATTGGTGTTTTGGGTAAAGAGGAAATTTAAGGCAAAGTTGACATAGAGATGACCTTTCATAGTTTTAGCATCTAGGATCTGATTGTATTGAACCATTAGGATATTATTTTGTAATAACAGTGTTGAATGTAAGATGATAATAGTTCCTAAACATGTGGTAGATGATAAGGAGGTCATTGAGTAAAAGATGAAGAAACAATTTCCATACTGTTCTCTTCTTATAAGGCAAGTTTTATGTAGTAACTTGGCTGTTGAGCTAAGGATTCCTGACCTCGATTCCTACATGACTAGCATAAGTGAAAAAGCGCTTACATACGTTGGAATCTATTCTATGGGATACTTTTCCCATAGCCTTCAGAAGTGTCTGGTCCTGTGAATCAAATGTTCTCTAGCTTGTGGGGGGCAGGGGAAGTACAGAGGTTTCACAAGCATTGTAATCAACTAAATATTTGATGATGGTGATTTGGTTGAGCCTTGAACTTGGTATTAGAATGCTGGCTTTCCCATTGACTTATATGTGACTTCAAACAAATCTCTCATATTTATTCTTCAGTTTTCCCTTTTATAAAGTGGGGTTACCACTGCCCTCATCACTCATAATGCGTTGTGGCACCAAACAAGCTAATGATTATCTGCAAAGTGCCTTGGACACATCTAGGAATGAAAGTTTGTGTAGACCAACTTTTTCCTCACTTCTGAAAAATTGCTATCTCAGGAACAGACCAAATTCAGCTTCGGAAACATGCCCTGTGCTTGATCAGGAAACAAAAAGGAGTACCTTCTACCTTCTACCTATCTGTCTGCCTTGTTCTATTGTCTGGGTTTGGATTTTACATGAGTTTTGAAAGGTGATACCTCTTCCTCATTTAGTGGTAAGACAGGAATAGTGATGACAGTTGTAGAAATGAAATCAACAGTCCCCATGGGAAAGTAGAACTATACATGCTGTGAGTGTGACCTTGGACATGTTGCTTGTATTCCTGGTGGTTTGCGTACATGATAAGTTGCTTCATTTGTGTCTGACTCTTTGCAACCCAATGGACTGTAGCCTGCCAGGCTCCTCTCTCCATGAGATTCTCCAAGCAGAAAAAATTTCATATCTTTCTGCTGGATATGAAATTGGAGTGGGTTGGAGTGTCATGGAGTGGGTTGCCATGCCCTCCAGGGATCGTCCCCACCCAGGGATTGAACCCGTATCTCTTATCTCTCCTCCATTGGCAGGCAGGTTCTTTACCACTAACGCCACCTGGGAAATCTAGTGGTTTAATTTTCGTCATCCGTGAAGTACTGCTGGTGGAATGACTTGTCTGTCTGCCTTGGTAACTATGTGGGGTGTATAGAAACTTTATTTGCTCTAGATCAGAAGTTCTTAATCTTCTGTGCTGGATGTTTTCCTTTGGCAGTTTAATGAAGCTTAGGACCCCTTCTGAGAATCGTGGGTTTTTTAAATGTATAAAGTATATAAAATTACAAATGACACAGAAACAGGTGTCAAAATGTTAAAACAGTTGTGGTACAATAGTTTATATGTTTATAGCTCATTAAATAACAAAATGTAGCTGCAGATACTATAGTTTTGAAGTCGTGATAACAGTAATGTGATGTGAAGTGTCTTGTGGTTACTCTTGGTGACATAGTCACAGAATAGTTAATACTACTGGGAGTTGTTACCTGCATTCATTGCTGAAGGTGGTGCTAACTTTTACTTGGAAGTTAGTGAGTATGAAGATCAAAATATTCTCCAGCCAAGTTCACAGCTGCCTCCCTTCCTCTGAGTCTTTCTACAGACCACTTAGGAGGTCGTGGATACCCGGATAAGAGCTCCTGCTATAGACCAGCTGATTTTTGAAAGGTCAATTATCTTATGGCCACTCGCCTTATAAGCCTCAATATCTTCACCATGCTAAGAACAAGAGCATAGAGAAGATATGAAATAAACGTCTATTTTGCATCCTGTGATAACTTCTTGGTTGAGGAGAAAGTTAAAGCAATGACTAGGATGAGGCTTTTGTGTCTGATGGATTTTGCTTTTCTAGACTTCCCAATGTTCAGTGGGACAGATGTGGGCTAGAGTGCTCCAGCTTCTTGCATTTTGAGTTTTAGTGGTTTTGCCTGCCTTCTCCATTTTTGACCTAATTTTTTTCTTACTGTTCTTTCTTCCAGATATTGTTTTGGTCACGGAGCCTTGGGGAATGGTGGTTTTCTTTGCTGTTGGTGTGATGGGGTATGAACTTTTCCATTCTTCTCATTCCTGTAGGACTGAATGTGGGACTAGCTGGTGTCACTCCACTTTGACCTAAAAATTCCTTTCTGTTTGGGAGGCACAGATCGCTGTGTCCCAATGTTAGAAGAGAGAGCAAGTTGGACATCTTGAAAGGTAAAGAGCCCAATTATGAACATGTAACTTCTGTTATTCAGTCAGTGTATTATGGATTTTGTTTCTGCTTCTGTAGGGTCTCTTATAAGTTAGAACTATATTTGTTCATTATTGTAGCAGTTCCCAAGGCAGTGGTCATCAAGTTAAATGCACGTCATAGCTGTAAGTGCAGTTACCTTGTACTTTTCTGTGAACAGGGACTTCTGCAGTAACTTATTTCCTAGGAAAGACAGATGGTGAGAAATTGAACAAGTATTTATCGTGTCGTCATTGCTATGTGGGGATGCGAAGCAGAAGTAGCCGTACACAAGCCCCCCACTCATTATCATACACAGATCAACTAGCATTTATTGAGTTTCTTCTTTTGGGTGCTGAGATAATGACCTTTTCCTCAGGAGGTTCCCTGGCTGTACATAATAAGGATACAGTTCTCAAAGTGTTTTAAAAGTGTCATGAATATAATGCTGTGGGGCCATGGAGGACATTCCTGGGGATGGTTTGGAATCAAGGAAAGTTTCACAAAGAAGGGACATTTGTGCTGAAGTTTTACTTTGGGTAGCAATTATTCTAAAGGGTGATAGATGATGTTCATTTTTTATTAGTTACATTTTATCAGAACCCTTGAGCTTGATACAAATTTATTTGCTTGCTTAAAGTTTGTTAGGTTGAAGGACATTAGATGAGTTTTTACCCTTTGAGTATGAAAACATATCTTAGCATTTTGTTAGGACCAAGGTTTTCTACATAAGACTATAGTATAGTGTTCTTTTCTCCACATATTTGGGAAAGATTGGTTCTTCCTATTGTGTACTTTTTCTGAGAAGGAAGCCTTTTAGTAGCTGGTATGCCAGAACTTAAGAATGAGCTCGGAATGGAATCCCAGGGCCTTTTATTTCCACATTCTAAGTTTGATACTATGCCTTTTATGGCGTAGTGGTCATAGCATAGAAATGAAATTTGTTAAACATGACATACTTGTAATAAACTTGACTTCTTAGAGCAAGAGAATGGGAAAGGATCATTGGAAAAGTTGAAATTGGAATTGTAGAGGTGATTCTGAGCTTCACGGCAACCTTATAGAATCTCCTTTTAAAGATTCCTGAGAAATTTGGCCTTAGGACAGTCTGGAACTTGGTTTTTCCCTGCCATTTCAAAACTATAAATTCTGGGTGAAGGGGGAGGCTCAGCATTATCGTTGTAGTTACAAGGACTAATGTTGGAAGTAGTTCTGCCTCCTGAGTTACTTAGTGTTTTACCAATTTACCTAGCTCAACTTGGTATAGCATTTTATACACAGTAGGCTCTCAAGCAAAGGAGATCTTGTGGCCCTGTCGTTCAGTCATATGTTCTCCCAAAAGTGTGTGAAAGTAAATTTCCTTGCTGAATGCTTGCCATGTAAAGTTACAGTTGAGAGTAGGGAGGAACTGTAGGGTATGCACTTTGTGAATTCAAAAGTGTGTCTGGAATTTTGTCTCTTTCACCTTTACAGTCAGCTCTCAATTCTCTGTACTAATTAGGAATGGGAAGAAGCAAAAATGTGAGGTTTTTTTTCCTACTAAATATTCAGAAAAGTAGACAAATCGATTTTCTTTGCCCTTAATTTTCCAGTCTCTGAAAAGAAAATATGCACTTTGGAAGGAGGGAAAGTTACAAGGGTCTTGAGGTATCTGCAGGTTGAATGATATGCCCTGAAATAATTGGAAGCTGATGCTGTTTACATGGGAGATGACAACTTCCTCTTAAACTAACTCTGTAGATAGGAAGCCGGGTCTTCGAATAGTAACTCAGTGGCACTGATGATTTTGTTTTCCTTCCTTAGAAACTCTTCTTTCCTTTATCCTTATCCAGGTGAGGGTCACCTCTGAGACAGGGGTTCCTGGACTCCCCAAGCTCCCCGCCTCCAGGATGAGCACTGCCTTATCGTGACCCTTGGGGTTTTGGTGAGTAGCCTGATGGAGGGATGGGGGCCCTAGAAAGCAGGCCTGGTTTAGGGAAAAGCTTCAACTTTCATTCAACAAATACTTCTTGAGCAAATGGCATGTATCCGATACTATAACAAGTACTAGGAATACAAGGATGAATAAGTCAGCCTTGATCGTTTACAGATCCTCCTACCTTCATGGAGCCTAGCATGACAGATGAATGTTAATGCAAATGACCACATAATTATACAACAGGAGAAATGCTGTGAAGGAAAAACATAGGATGCTATGAAAAGAATGTAATGGAGCATTTCGTCTAGATTAGTGGCTTTACAGTATTGTTTATCTCTGAAGAAGAAACAGTGAAACTGAGATTTTCTTTACTCAGCAAAAATATTCAAACTTGACATGGGAAGGTTAGGGGTGAGGGAGAGAGGTGTCAGGAATGACTCCAAATTTCTGGCATGAGCAGCTGGGTGGATAAAGGTGCCATTTACTAAAATGTAGAAAGCTGAAGGGGAAATACGTTGGGGAGGGAGGCTATATAGGGATGAAGAATTCATCTTTGACCTTGTTAGGTTTCAGACTTCTAGTGGGATGCCAAGTTGGCAGCTGTGTATACAGGTCAGCAGAGCAGAAGCTGAGCTGGATGGAAATTTGGGAGTTCTTGGCATGGAAAGAACTTACAGAATGAGAAGAGAAGACGACCCGGGGTAGAGCTGTGAGGAGCTTGAAATTGTAGAGATTGGGTAGAGAAGGGGTCAGCAAAGGAAGCAGATGAAGAGTGACTTGAGAGGAAGGAGGAAGACTGGAAAAGTGTGGTATTATAGAAGCCAAGAGAGAGGAGTAAAGAAACTTGACTTCAAAGGGGAATAGAATGCCAGTTTTGTTTTGCTTTATCATTATTATTTCATCTGGAAGGTAGAATAGCATGTCTGAAAGCTGATTGGAAATATCCAGGAGATGCAGGATGTAGAAGGGTGGTCATGGAAGAGAGTGAGTACTCAGTCAGCTGAAAGGGATGGGGCTAGACTAACCTTTGGGGGAAAAGTGGGCTTTTTTTTTTTTTTTTTTTTGATTGCAGTAATAGAGAAAAAAGAAGGGATAGGCAATGATAAAAAGAAGTTTGAAGATTTGGTGGTAAGGAGTCCTGCCTGGTGACTTCTCTTTTCCCTGTTAAGTCCTGGGCAAGGCCATGCACTGTGAGAGGAAGATGATGGTTGGCAATGGTGAAGGTCTGAAATGCCATTGGGCAGGACAGGTGAGTGAGCTTGCTAGAGGATGGTAGAAGTCATGGTACTAGTTTACATAAATGCTTCTGTTGTGCTGCTAAGCATTTTCTGTGTGCTGGCTCACCTTGTCCACCAAGTCCACGCTTTTCACAAAGTACTGCAATGATGAAGAGCACAGCCTGAGTGTCTGGCTGACCTCCAGCTCCACCACTTAACTAGGGTGTGACCAACTTACTTGGGCAAATTACATACTGTTCCAAGAGCCTCAGTTTCCTCATCTCTGAAACAGGGATAGGATATATATATGGGTATAACTGATTCACTTGGCCCTGTACTTGAATCTAACAGAGCATAGTGAATCAACTATACTGCAAAAAAAAAAAAAAAAAAAATCAAAAAGAAAGAAAAAATAATAAAATAGGGATAGTAATGGGACCTGCCTTCTGCAGTTGTTATGAATGAGTTAATATGTATGGAGAGTGCTTATAAGAGTACCTGATGTACAGTTAGTAAATATTTTAAGTATTATTTACAGAGAAAAGAAAGAAACATTCTATAAGCAGATCTTAGAAGATTTAGTTATATTGGGGAAATATCTCTCTCTGGCTAAAATTAACCATTCTAAGGAAGATCTCTTTTTCCTGAAAGGTAAACAGTTGAGCACTAACCTGAACACGCAGGAGCTGAAAGAGTTGCATTTGATTCTTTCGGGTTATCTGATAAGATACTTGGCAGATTTCTTGCTCAGTTGTTTTTGGTGTCAGATAGGCTAAAACTAGGATGACCTATTTCAACAACTCCTTTGGATTAAGGGTGAAAACAGCTGGATTTTATTCCCATCTCTAGTGAGCCCATGCACTTATTTCAACCTTCTGTGCTGTTTCTCTACTCATAAAGTAATGGCAAGGAGGTGGCTTAGAGGAAAGAGCAGGTCAGGGAGCACTGATTGAAAACCTGGGAGAAGGCATTCACGCCCATGTGCTCCATCCATTCATCTATAAAATGCCACTGATCACGGTATAGTGAGTTTAAGAAACTGTATGTGGAAATACTTTGAAAATAAGTATTTTCTGTTTACATTATTATTATTTAGAAGTAATCTTTGCTACCAGCTCATCAGAAATACCTGGCAGACTGAGTTGATTTGGTACTTTTAATGTTTAGAGTTTCTTTAGAAGGAGTGTAACACAAGTGCCAGGCATTTCTGCTCTGTAACTCACCTAGTATCTAACCACATTCTTAGTACATTATATTGAGTATTATAGAAAAACCAAAGAAATTTAAAACAAAGTTCTTGTCTTCAAAGAGCATAGTCTTCAGAGGGAGGTAAATCATACACATGGGACTATTCAGTTTGACACATGATTGGAGTGCTCAAATGTGTGATATAGACAGAAAGTACCAAAAGGGACTGTACAGGTGGTAACTTCTTTTCTTTTCCTGAGCTAAGTGTTTTCTGTTGGCTCTGTCCATGGAAGATTCATTGACTACTTCTGTTTTACCGGTGATTCCTGATGTTTAGTGAGAGGTACAGTATGGTTTATGATCATATATTATGTTGAGCTTCACAGCAATAATCAGTTTTAGAATCTAAATTGGGGGGAGGGAGCTAAAGGTGGTAGGGAATAAACATACACCCCTAAATATAATTGAGACTCAATTATAGGATGCTTTTTCCTAAGATCAGTGTAGAAATATTCTATAGCATTTTACTCTAGTTTTTTTTCCTGCCTTCTTCATTTAAAAGAAAAAAAATGTGATTGTGTATACTCAGAACATCCATAAATTCCTCTCATGGTCTCAGATAAAATAGTTGGGACTATCTCTAAATGAGGAAATAGACATTTAATACTTGACAATGATCATACTCATTGCTGATTCCTAGAATATAAGGATTTCTCCCAGTTTTAGTCCCGTTCTTGAACCTCTTGTAGTGTATGTAACACCGAAGCGACTTCTAACTCCTTTTGATTCTTTAGCCTTTAATCCTGCATCTAATATTCTCCTTCAGTACTATACCTCATCAGTAAAGATAGTGGGAGGGAGGGAGGTAAGGGGACCATGGTTACCAAAAAAAAATCACATTGGAACTGCCCTGGAAGAAGCAGTGACTGAAAGTGTATCTTGGTTTTCCCTGAACCAGTTTAGGTTTCTCTAAATAAAGGGCTTTCTCATTTGTTCTCTTACTAGGTTGGGGAATATTTTTTTGACCTTTATGCTTCAAATTAGCCTTGCAAATTGGCTCAAAAATATCTTAGTCTTCAAAGATGTTCTTTCACCTCCGCATTATGGATCATTCCCTTGCTTACCCATGCCTACAGCTCCTGTCATTAAGCAGTGAGAACACAGGACACATACTCAGCATAATTTAATAGAAAGATCATAGAAATCAGGGGGCAGAACTGATTGTATTTGGTATTGGCTCAATAGTTGATTTCAGAAGTACCTCCTTTAATGTCTTCCCCACCCTGAGGCCCTGAGAATATAAACAGAGAGTAATTTGTTTCATGGTTTGAAATTGGGATGGGTTTGTTACATTTCAGTGCCATCAGAGGTGAAGCACCAGATAGTTGCTATGGATTTGGAGTACCCAGTGGTTTCAGAGAGTTGTTTTGAAGAAAGAAAAACCCAAGTTTTTGAGGGTTTTGTATTTGGAAGTAGAGAAATAAATGTAAGGGAGAATACACAGCTAAAGATAAAAATGTTTTTCTCATCTGCTTACAAACGCCTGGTATATGATGCTTGGGTGGGAGGCTTGTATGCCTGGCAGAAAGTCTTAGTCACTCTTCCGCTGTTTAGCACTAGAGCCTTTTGGCCAGAATATGAACATCGCCCTTTCCTTTCACCCTGAGGAAAGCTGAGGAACCATCTGCCTCTGCACTGTTGAGGTGGGGCTTTAGCCTTGGTCCTGCTATAAGGGTGTTGGATGTCTCTGTTTCTGTTCCCAGTGTGCCCTGGAGATGCGAGATTTTCCTTTGGCAGCCGGAGGCACACACCCAGAGAATGCTGGAGCTGCAAGGGGACAGGACCCACTTCCACAGCGGAGAAAAACAAAGAGGAAAAAGGCGTGCAGGCAGTCAGCGCTAAGGGACGCAGCCAGCACGCAGTGGGCCCCTGCCACTGCCCCCAGCAGCCGTTTCTGCTGCAGCCCGAGAGGAACTCGGTGAGCCCGTCCCTGTTTGTGGCTGCAAGCTCAGGATTTCAATCAATGCATTCCAGTAACCCTAAAGTGAGGAACTCTCCGTCGGGAAACACACAGAGGTGAGGCCTAGGGCCTGGCCCAGCTGTGCCTTGGGGACATCATAGTGGACCCTGAACATTCACTGGTGGAACCGTATGTTGAATCATGAGACCCAAATGGGAAAAGAAAAAGACTCAAGTAAACAGTGATAGAATAGTGAGTCAGAGTTTAGGTTAGCGTTCTCCTCTTATTCATTTGTCCATCGTTACCTAACTGCTCCTCATTATAGCCCCCCTCCTCAGCAAAACATTAAGAACCATCCAGTACAGTGTGCTAAACTTGGCAAATGAGGAAACTTGGAATGAGGAGACCTGGAATGTTCAGGAGGCCTAAAGGCCTACAGCTAAAACACCAGCCCTTGACCCCCACTGTGAAGCTTTCTCCTCTGTTCTACAACATTGATATCTTAAAAGAATTTCTTCCTCCTCCCCTGGAGGCAGTGGTTAGTGTGTCTGCTCTGGTGTGATACTTCTTATTTGGTGATTAGTGTCCTGGAGGGTTTCCCCAACCTGCCAGTCACCAGCGGGTTTCCTCACACTCTCCCAGACCTGCTCGTAGTTTCCAGCAGGGAAGCCAGCCTCTTGTTACAGCTGTTCCTTGTTCATCAGCCGAGGGGTGGGTAGTATTTTGATCTTAACGATGTCTGTTTGTTTACTCTGAGCTAGTCTTAGTGTGAGAGTCATTTCTCTATGTACATAGAAACCGTTGTCCTTTATTGACAGAAGCCCTAGCGATGGGTCCCCATGTGACTCTAGGGTTACCGAGACGAGGCAGGCCACTCTGCCCAAATCCTCCTCTCTGTTGAGAGCTCTGAGATGAGAATGGGGAGAAGAGAACAAGCAAGCGGCTTAAGTGAAAGGTGGGGTGGTTACTTCAGCTGTCTAGGTCTCCCTGACGTGTGATAGGAATCAGACCTCTTTGATTTGCGCTGTCCAGTGCTGTCTGGTGTCTGATTTCCCTTTGTTATTTGTCTCTTCCAGTAGCCCTAAGTCAAAGCAGGAGGTGATGGTCCGTCCCCCTACAGTGATGTCCCCATCTGGAAACCCCCAGCTGGATTCCAAATTCTCCAATCAGGGTAAACAGGGGGGCTCAACCAGCCAATCCCAGCCATCCCCCTGTGACTCCAAGAGTGGGGGCCATACCCCTAAAGCACTCCCTGGCCCAGGTGGGAGCATGGGGCTGAAGAATGGGGCTGGAAATGGTGCCAAGGGCAAGGGGAAAAGGGAGCGAAGTATTTCCGCCGACTCCTTTGATCAGAGAGATCCTGGGACTCCAAACGATGACTCTGACATGAAAGGTATGTCTATAAGATCTTTGAGACTCAGAGGGAAGTAGGTATTCCTGAGGGAGGGCCTCTGACATGGACGGATGCCGGAGAGCCTAATAGTAGCCAAGTGGGGAGAGCAGGAATCGGATCCAGGAGTTCTCGGAGTTTCAGATGGAACTCCTTCTGGTCATTTTCCTACGAACTTAAGAATAGTTTGGAGCGACCTTGTTGAGTTCTTGCCCTTGAGGATGCAAGTGTTTGAGGATGCTGCACAACCCCAACCATGTACTCATGGATGTTTCTGGTTTCTGCGCTCTTGTGTACTTGAGTGTCAAGCCAGTAGCTCCAGTTTGTCTATGCCAGAGCCCATACTGGAGCGGTTTTTCTGACAACTCTTCCTCTTCTCCATGAGATTAGTCCTTCAAGACGTGGGTTGCATGCGCTCTGGGTGCCATTTTGCCGGTTGTCGGTCAAGAGGCTGCCCTGGCACAAGTCCAGATTTGTCCCCACCAGTGTCACCGTGGCGGGAATGAGGGGCTCCATGTGGTAGAGATCCAGGAGGTGCCACAGTGGAGTCAGCCAAGAAGGGGATGGGACCCATGGCTATGCTCTTAGGCTGTCCCTCACTTAGTGTAAAATAAAACATCTTAACTGTAGGCCAGAATGTGAAACTAATATTCAAGGAGTGGAACGGTGACTCCCCAACCCAAATTTGAAATGAGTACCTGGGTAATTGTTCCCCTGTCTTTCCTTTCTTCTTCAGGTTGTTTGTTGGAGGCCTGTTTTGAGCACCAGCACTACGCTGGGTGCTGGGGGTGCCATGGTCAGCAAAACTGAAACAGTTGCTATCCTCAAGGGTTTAAATGCACCTAGATAGCTTATCATTTAAAAAATTACAATAAAATTTGATAAATGCTGAAGTAAGGGAAATTAGGGGGCTATGGGTCTAACTAGCAGAGACATCTAGCCCAGGAGGTTCCAAAAGGGTTTCCAGGAAGGAGGGACATTTATGCTAATATCTAAACCCTCGTGCTCAGACGGTAAAGATTCTGCCTGCAGTGCAGGAGACCTGGGTTCAATCCTTGGGTCGGGAATATCCCCTGGAGAAGAGAATGGCTACCCACTCCAGTATTCTTGCCTGGAGAATTCCAGGGACAGAGGAGCCTGGCAGGCTACAGTCCATGAGGTCACATAGGACTGAGCAACTAACACTTTCACACTTCTCAAAGAATGTGTAGTAGAGCAGTAAGGATGTGGGGAAGAGCGCTTTGTACTTAGTCATTTAAATGGGAGAAGTGTATTTGTATTTTTATGTATAGAAGAATTTCCTCTTAACAAGATACTTCCTCCTTGAAATTATCAAGGTGTTTGCATTATGATGCTATAAATGCTGGCAGAAAAAAGAAAGCTTTATACTTTCTATAAGATGAACCTTCTTTTTATTTTTTAGAATGTAATTCTGCTGACCACATAAAGTCCCAGGATCCCCAGCACACGCCACACTCGATGACCCCGTCAAATGCTACAGCCCCCAGGCCTTCCACCCCCTCCCATGGCCAGACTACTGCCCCAGAGCCCACACCTGCTCAGAAGACTCCTGCCAAAGTGGTGTATGTGTTTTCTACTGAGATGGCTAATAAGTAAGTTCATGGCTGTGTCTTGATGCTGGTGTGGCTTGTGTGTTTGGGCATCTAAATTTTTATTCCCTTTGAAGAGACCTTTTTTTTGCCCACTTGTATTATTACTTAAGGTTAACACTACAGAAAGCAGTAAAATAAAATATAAACCCCCTACTCCCCTTTTCCCAGAGGCAACCATTGGTGGTAGTTCCTTGGCTTTCCTTCCAGAGAAACTTTTTAGGCTTATACATATACATGTATATATACTTCTTTAAACAGGAAAAGGATCGATGGCACAGTACACACTTTTCTGCAACTCAGTATTCTTTTTAAAATGGCATACATAAGTAATACATGTCCATTTTAGAATGATTAGAAAATGTATCTCAAGAATTTACAGAAAT
Source organism: Capricornis sumatraensis (assembly GCF_032405125.1). NCBI lineage: Eukaryota > Metazoa > Chordata > Mammalia > Artiodactyla > Bovidae > Capricornis > Capricornis sumatraensis. The sequence goes on along the minus strand of NC_091070.1, from coordinate 123,322,318 downwards.
AACTTATGAATGTTTTGGTACATGTTTCTAGTAGACAGATGCATCATTGGATATTTGTTTATTTAAAATGTGAATATACACTACATAGTTTTCTGACTTTTTCATCTAACATATTTAAAATTAAGACATAGAGTGAATCTTGGCAACCTTAAATTATGATAAGGTGTGAGAATTCATTTTACCCTTCTTGGGTTGGGATTTTGAACTAGGGTTCTCTATAAAACACCTACTAGAGTGGATGGATTTAAAGGAAAAATCCCTGGGGTTTTTTAATGCCTCTTTTGAGATTTGCTAATGGCTATTTTTAAATTTCAGAAGAGTTACAGTAAATGACAGACAAGTAATGAAAACCTCTTTATCTTGATTTCTTCTCACTGGGCATTGCTGGTGGTTCTTTATGCTTCTTCCTCTCTCATACCAGTTCCATCTGGGGTTAAAATGCTTTAGCATTTCAGTTAGTGAAATAGAAACAAGTCCTAGTGTGTGCATCTCTTCTCTCTTTGTAGGGCTGCAGAAGCCGTATTGAAGGGCCAGGTTGAAACTATCGTCTCTTTCCACATCCAGAACATCTCTAACAGCAAGACAGAGAGAAGCACAGCCCCTCTGGTATGTCATCTGAGAAGTGGAATAATGGTTTAAAGGTTATAAGGTGACTAAAGGTGGGAGATGATGAATTCACTGATAGTCTTTTTTTCCTTCTTCCAGTTCTGAGATGTAGTTGATGGATAGCACTGTATAAGTTAAAGTGTACAGCCAACTATACTGTATACTTTAACTCACATACATTACGAAATGATTATCATCATCTCATATACATATAAAAATTAAGACAAAAAATTTTGTTTTGTCTTGTGATGAGAACTCTTAGGTGTACTTTCTTAATTTTTATGTAGAACATACAGCAACATTAATTATTTATCGTGTTATACATTACATTCCTAGTACTTACTTATCCTATAACTAGAAGTTTATACCAGTCCCCTCTCCCCTAGTCCCCCCACTTCTGGTAATCACAGATCTAATGTTTTTCTGTGAGTTTGTTTATGACGTTTAACTGACCTATACTGTGTTAGTTTGTGGTATACAACATAGTGAAATGATATTTCTATACATTTCAAAGTGATCACCATAAGTCTAGTCACCATGTATCACTGTATAAAGATATCACACAATTATTGACTATATCCCCCACACTGTACATTTCACGCCTATTACTCATTTATTTTGTAACTGAAAGATTGTACTCTTAATTTCCATCACCTGTTTATGTCCTCCTCCCATGGCCCCCCTCCTCTTTAAATGACCTGTTTGTTCTCTGTATCTGTGACTCTGTTCCTGTTTAGTTATGTTTAACCATTTGCTTTGTTTTTTTAAGATTCCACATGTTTGTCTTTCTCTGACTTATTTCGTTTAGCACAATACCCTCTAGGTCCATCCATGTTTTTGAAAATGGCAAGGTTTCATTCTTTTTTAATGGCTAAGTAATACACCATTGTGTGTGTGTGTGTGTGTGTGTGTGTGTGTGTGTACCATATAGTCTTTATTCATCTATTAATGGGCACTTAGGTTACTTCCATATCTTGGCTATTGTAAATAATGCTGCAGTGAACAACATAAGGGTACAGATATCTTTTCTAATTGGTGTTTTTGTTTTCCTCGGATAAATAGCCAGGAGTGAACTTGCTGGATTATATGTTAAATTCTTTGTGGAATCTCCACACTGTTTTCCATAGTGCCTACACCAGTATACATCCCCACCAACAATCCACGAGGGTTCAGTAGGGAGACAGTCTTGGTATCAGCTACATTTTGAGCATTTAACCTAGTTGTGTAGTTTTAGGCACATCACACTGGCCTTTTCTGCTAGCATGCTGATATATTGGTGAATTACTAGAAGAGAAGAGGTACAAAATAAAAAAAGGAGACATATGGATATCTTAGGATTTCCTTAATGTGGCCCTCTCTGGGAGATTCTGAATTCAGACCCTGCATACACAGCAGAATTAAAAAAATATAACAGACACTCTTGAGTTACTTAAAGAACAGAGAAAAAACAGCAGTTAAGGGTGGACAGTGGTTTCCTATAGACGGTGACAGAAGAAACAGTTTACTCCCGCCCTACGGGACTGGAGTGCATGCTGCTGATGTCACAGTTAGAGTCTCAGTGACTTTCAGAATGATTCTTAACTTATTTCAGAGTGAGAGAACCATTGAATGTTTTTAATTTCTTGATATTTTCAAAATTATAGTTAGTGTTTGTTTCCTCTCTGGAACGTAAGCACCTGCTGTAAACTACATTAGAACATGCCTGCAGTGGTTGTTTCAATATATGTAGGGTCTCACATTCCAGACAGTATTTCTTGTGTCTCAGATTGTCAAGGCATTGCACCCAGTGCTGTGAGAACACTGGAGGTTCAAGACACAATCCCTGCTTTCAGGAAGCATGAAATATAAAACTGGGATGAGTCTGAAACATGGGAAAAGTGAAATGACTGAAGTGACAATTCAGTATAGAATAGATGACATTTTGTCCATGTTATATGAGAACTTAGGATGCCTCCCCATGACATAGCAGGGCTTGGGCTTTCCCAGACCAAGCAAAGCAATTGCATGTCTCTTTGTATCTCCACTACTCAAGGGAAGAAGACGTGTATATATAATATTTAAGTGTATATATTTTAAATTTATACTTTGGAAGTATTTATATTTTATATTGTTCTGGAATATATAGGGCACAATTGCAGCTCAAACCGGTGTTTTATTGACTTAATGACAGATCTTCATACAGTTTTTACCTCCACCTCCTCTAGTACTAACGTGAAATCAGAAGAGGAGTTAAGGAGGGTATTGGGAATAGTCCAGTCACCATCGCTCCAAATCTAAAATAAAAAGAGTGGCACTAAACCATTTCTTCTGTCACAGTCACCCTTATAGGAAAGGAATGTCCACCCTTAACACAAAACACAGCCTGGCCAGCAAAAGCAAATGTGAACTGGCTCTGGAGAGAAAATTAAGGTGACCTCCAGACTCCAGTAAAATAGTCAGTGATACTGAGGACACTGTGACGTCCCAGAGTCATCTAGGTTCAGCCAATCTGCCCCACCTCAGTCTGGGTCTGCAGGCATAGATGCATGGAGAATACCAGCAAGTGGAGCATTTACGTACATGTCCACAGAATGTGAGCTGTTTGTGTTCAGGGATACATGTAATGATAGCTGTACAAATTTGTACCTTGAGAAACATTCCAGAGAGTAGGTGGGGATGTAAGTAAGAGCCTTAGGGGTTTGGAAATACAGACTGGATTAAGTGAACAGGTAGAAGGAAGTGAACATCAAAAAGGGATCCTGCAGCTCTCGAGATCCCTTGATGGAGTGGTAGGCTGGGCCCTTCTGTTCTTCAGTACCACCCTTCTCTAGTACCCGAACCTCCAGCAGGGCCAAGGCATAGATGCAGAACATTTTATATCCCTCTTCCAAACACTGACATCATCCATGTCACCTCTTACAGGTGAGCCTGCCTTTATCCAGGACTTAAATGTAGCATTGGTACTTAATAAATAATAATAAAACACTCATCCAGCCTGTAGAAAGGGCCATGTGCTGTCTATTGGAAAGAACAGATCGAGACACCACAAGCTAGCCTCAGATTTCTCCACAGATGTTTCTTGCCTACAGATTATCTTACTGCAGTTAATGTGCAAGTTCTTATCAAATATTGAATCAGTGATCACAAACTGAAAACAGAAATCGGAGATGTCAGGCCCCTTGGAAACTAAAGGAGAGGAGTGCTTCACTAGTCGCCGTGCCAGGGCAGACAGTGAAGTGGAGCGGCCTCACCTGCTGCCTCTGGCTGGTAGAGTACTGAACTGGAGTGACAGGGACTTTCTTTTTCAGTTGAAAACATCAGACTCTTTGATTGACAGTGAGAAGTCTACATACCCATTTATACTTTCAGGGAAAGAAAAAGGTGTTAGGTACAGCCTCCCACATACCAAGAAACTAATCTCTCCCTGAATCAGAAACACATAGTAGACGTGATATCAAACCTGTTCCTCGAAATAGATACTCAGATGTATTCACTCCAGCAGAGTGGCTTTCCCTTGGCATGCTTATAAAGTTATTGAAACCTAATCTTCAGCTTGGGAAAGAGGATACTGTTTGACAGTAAAATGTGAGGGAAGAAATCCGAGTGTCTTCATGTCCATGGGGTTTGTACATGAGCAGTTTCTACAGCAAGTGTCAGTGTAGATTTATATGGCTGGGACCAGTCCTTTATAACATAGCGTGCTCTTTTCATTGTCCTTCTGTTCAATTTACCAATGATTTTTAAAATCTCGTTTATCTTCAGAACACACAGATATCTGCCCTTCGAAATGATCCGAAACCTCTCCCACAACAGCCCCCAGCTCCAGCCAACCAGGACCAGAATTCTTCCCAGAACACCAGGCTGCAGCCAACTCCCCCCATTCCGGCACCAGCACCCAAGCCTGCCGCGCCCCCTCGTCCCCTGGACCGGGACAGTCCTGGGGTAGAAAACAAACTGATCCCTTCTGTCGGCAGCCCTGCCGGCTCCACTCCACTGCCCCCAGACAGCACCGGGCCAAACTCAACGCCCAACAACCGAGCCGTGACCCCTGTCTCTCAGGGGAGCAATAGCTCTTCAGCAGATCCCAAAGCCCCCCCGCCTCCGCCGGTGTCCAGTGGAGAGCCCCCCACACTGGGGGAGAACCCTGATGGACTATCTCAGGAGCAGCTGGAGCACCGGGAGCGCTCCTTACAAACGCTCAGAGATATCCAGCGAATGCTTTTCCCCGATGAGAAGGAATTCCCAGGAGGACAGAGTGGGGGACCCCAGCAGAACACTGGGGTATTAGATGGACCTCAGAAAAAATCAGAAGGGCCTATACAGGCCATGATGGTTCAATCCCAAAGCCTAGGTAAGGGACCTGGGCCCCGGACAGACATGGGGGCTCCGTTTGGCCCTCAAGGACACAGAGATGTGCCCTTTTCTCCAGATGAAATGGTTCCACCCTCCATGAACTCCCAGTCTGGGCCCATCGGACCTGACCATCTGGATCACATGACCCCTGAGCAGATAGCATGGCTGAAATTGCAGCAGGAGTTCTATGAAGAAAAGAGAAGGAAGCAGGAGCAAGTGGTCGTGCAGCAGTGCTCCCTCCAGGACATGATGGTCCATCAGCACGGGCCGCGGGGAGTGGTCCGAGGGCCGCCCCCTCCGTACCAGATGACCCCTGGTGAGGCTTGGGGCCCTGGGGGCGCAGAGCCCTTTGCCGACGGGATCAACATGCCCCATTCTCTGCCCCCGAGGGCCATGGCTCCCCACCCCAACATGCCAGGGAGCCAAATGCGCCTCCCTGGATTTGCAGGAATGATAAATTCTGAGATGGAGGGGCCCAATGTCCCCAACCCGGCATCACGACCAGGTCTTTCTGCAGTCAGCTGGCCAGACGATGTGCCAAAAATCCCAGACGGTCGAAACTTCCCGCCTGGCCAGGGCGTCTTCAGTGGTCCTGGCCGAGGGGAGCGCTTCCCAAACCCCCAAGGATTGTCTGAAGAGATGTTTCAACAGCAGCTGGCAGAGAAGCAGCTGGGATTGCCCCCGGGGATGAGCGTGGAAGGCATCAGGCCTGGAATGGAGATGAACAGGATGATCCCAGGCTCCCAGCGCCACGTGGAGCCAGGGAATAATCCCATCTTCCCACGAATACCAGTGGAGGGCCCACTGAGCCCTTCCAGGGGTGACTTTCCAAAAGGAATGCCCCCGCAGCTGGGTGCTGGCCGGGAACTTGAGTTTGAGATGGTTCCCAGTGGGATGAAGGGAGATGTCAGTCTAAATGTCAGCATGGGATCCAACTCTCAGATGTTACCTCAGAAGATGAGAGAGGCTGGGGCGGGGCCCGAGGAGATGCTGAAGCTCCGTGCGGGTGGCGCAGACATGCTGCCTGCTCAGCAAAAGATGGTGCCTCTGCCTTTCGGTGAGCACCCGCAGCAAGAGTATGGCATGGGCCCCAGGCCGTTCCTCCCCATGTCTCAGGGTCCAGGCAGCAACAGTGGCTTGCGGAATCTCAGAGAACCCATGGGGCCTGACCAAAGGACTAACAGCCGGCTCAGTCATATGCCACCACTACCTCTCAACCCTTCCAATAACCCCACTAGCCTCAGCACAGCTCCTCCCGTTCAGCGCGGCCTGGGGCGGAAGCCCGTGGATATATCTGTGGCAGGCAGCCAGGTGCATTCCCCAGGCATCAACCCTCTGAAGTCTCCCACGATCCGCCAAGTCCAGTCACCGATGCTGGGCTCACCCTCGGGGAACCTCAAGTCCCCTCAGACTCCATCGCAGCTGGCAGGCATGCTGGCAGGCCCAGCTGCCGCTGCTTCCATTAAGTCCCCGCCCGTCTTGGGGTCTGCTGCTGCTTCGCCTGTTCACCTCAAGTCTCCATCACTTCCCGCCCCGTCACCTGGATGGACCTCGTCTCCAAAACCTCCCCTTCAGAGTCCTGGGATCCCTCCAAACCACAAAGCGCCCCTCACCATGGCCTCCCCAGCCATGCTGGCAAGTGTAGAGTCAGGTCAGTATGTTCTCATCCTCACAGTTGCACTTATAGCCAGAGATTGTGAAAGCCTGGTTTACGTACTTTTAAGAAAACTGGTGTCCTAATTATGCAGCCAGAGGAGGGGGCTTTTGCCAAGATGGATGTATTTGTGGCAAGGTGCAGAGTTGGTACTCCCATGGGGTTATGCTCAAGTGTCCAATCCTGGTGAAGATTTATGGGTTTCAGTGCAAAATATGTTTATGGGATAGGACTGGGAGGAGAATGGGAAATGCATATCATTTCACTGAACGATTTACATTTGCACAGGGAACTCTTATTGGTGGAATAAAATGTCTTAACAGTGGATAAATGTGTTTCCTTTAAACACCAGCCCTACTCACTTCAGAGGTCTGCTTTTGTGTTAAGAGAGTGTGAGTGTCATCCCAAGCAAAGAGGGGAGACTGCTGAGAGACTTGAGTGGTTCTCGTAAATATGTGTCGACCATCGAAACAGTTTCCAAACCTTCTCCTTGGTAGACTGCTATTTTCACAGATCAGCTGCAATTTATTAGTATTTTCTTCCTGGGGGAAGTTCTCACTGATGATGGTGGTTTTGTGAACAGGACCAGAGGCGGTCAGTAGATGAGCACTGAGGTGTAAATACTAGGTCTGTGCTGCCTCCACTTGAGAAAGACTAGAATCAGAATGAGATAGGAGATTTATCCTACCAGGTTAAAGTGTGTCTCTCTGTTGGGTAGCAGTTCTCTATAAAGCAGTCCAGTGGAGCAGCCCCCTCAGACCTTTTGAGTGCAGACATCTTGGTGGCGGAAATCAGTCAGGAGCATGTGTAGGGTGCTTTGGTCAGTACCTGGGGTGGGATAGCTCATCTGGCTTCCAAGCACACTTAACGCCAGAGGCAAATTCTGAATTGATTGGCAATGGTAAGAGATCCACTTATTTCCCATTGTTTTAGTGAAGGAGTTTGTGAGACGTGGTTTTCCCAAGTTTGAGCTAATATTTCTCATGCATCCTTGGTGCGTTGTCCTGCCATCTGCTGAGCTGTCACCTCCATCGCACGCTACCATCTCCCTCTGCACACGCACGGAGCTTGACTAGAAGACTGATGATTCATGTCCTGGGTCTAATAACACTGTCCCGTTCATTTGTCTCATTCCTGGCCCTGCTAGTTCATAATCAAAGGCCCAAGAACCTTCAGGAGACTCTAATTCCCTGCCTGTTTTATTTTGCTTTCTTCTCCTAGGTGGCCCCCCACCTCCTACAGCCAGCCAGTCCGCCTCTGTGAGTATCCCGGGAAGTCTTCCCTCTAGTACACCTTACACCATGCCTCCAGAGCCGACCCTTTCCCAGAACCCACTGTCTATTATGATGTCTCGAATGTCCAAGTTTGCAATGCCCAGTTCTACCCCATTATACCACGATGCCATCAAGACCGTGGCCAGCTCAGATGACGACTCCCCTCCAGCTCGTTCTCCCAACTTGCCATCAATGAATAATATGCCAGGTAAGAAATCAGGAAGATAGGATATGGCCCTATTGCTGTTGACAAAAGAAAAACGTCTTGTGTTTTCTTGATATCTGTAGACCTCAATAAGCTGGACGTTCAGCAGATTGAAAAAGTATACCATCTGAGTTAGTTTCAGTAAAACTAAAATGTCTTGCCTAGAGGAAGAGAATAACACTTTTTTGAATTAGCTTATTTAATTCTGTGTTTGTGGATAAGAAAGCAAGTTTCTTTAGAGTTCTTGTCATTTTCTTACAGAAATTCTGGTGCTTCTGTGTACCTTGATGTACTTATTTTTAGGTGGCTCCTCCTGGAGCGACACTGAAAGCAGTATCTTTTTAATATGCTGATAGGAATGTCTTGAGTCCTCAACTATTTTCCTGAAAGAGCAGCCTCAAACCACAAGCAGCCACAGGATTTCAGACAATGGAAGACCCCTGTTTCCTAGAGAAGCACTTTGTTTAGGCCTAGAGAGAAAATAAAATTCCTCCCTTCCCTCCTCATTTTGTTCTCCTTCACTCCTACACCTCCCATCTCCCCAAATGTCACTAACAGGAAAGGATATGGGAGGGCAAAGGTGGTCAACAAAGAGACCATAGTAACTTCAGCCATGAGTTTCTGGTTCCAGTTCCATTCTGATTGTTAAGAATGCTTTTTATCATCAATCAGGTTAGGGCATGCTCCATGGATGGCACAAGCATCATTCTTACCATACTTGGTGGTTAATTTCATGGAGAGACCAAATATTTAAATGTCCCAGAGGCCATGGTAGAACCTGTGTGTTTTCCTTTTCCATTAAAAGTTAGCTTTTCTTCACCATTTTATGTAATCTAGAGTTTTAAGTGCTCTCCCTATAAGGCAGTGTGAAATAGATGTCACATTATCAATTGAAAAAGGCCTGTTTGGTTTCCTCATTGCTGTTGCTTCTGATTCTTGGACTTGTAGGACTGATGCGTCCTCTTTCTCCAAAAAGGACCGTACTATAGGTCATCTAGGCAAATTGTTTTCTTCTGAATTAAATACCTCCAGTGAAGAAGACTGTACTCATTTGTGTATTAACTTGTAACTTTTCACTCAGGAGACTTTCTTTCTAGGTGTCTTCTATATACGTATATGTCATACAGTTTAAAGCTCAGTAATACATTGTCTTGTGGAGTTGTTCGTTTGTGTGCCCCAAAATGTGTTATAACCTTCCTGAGGGTACATTGTGCATTGTGTATTTTCTTAGCACAGTTCCATGCACATTTGATGCATAGTAACTTTTTTGGTTAATTTGATTTATAATAGTTTTTCTGAGTTACTTTTGGTGAAATTGATTCCTTTGATATCTTTATTTTTCTAGGAATGGGCATTAATACACAGAATCCTCGAATTTCAGGTCCAAACCCCGTGGTTCCAATGCCAACCCTCAGCCCAATGGGAATGACCCAGCCACTTTCTCACTCCAATCAGATGCCCTCTCCGAACGCCATGGGACCCAACATACCTCCTCATGGAGTCCCTATGGGGCCTGGTTTGATGTCACACAATCCTATCATGGGGCATGGGTCCCAGGAGCCTCCAATGGTACCTCAAGGACGCATGGGTTTTCCCCAGGGTTTCCCTCCAGTTCAGTCTCCTCCACAGCAGGTTCCGTTTCCTCACAATGGCCCCAGTGGGGGGCAGGGCAACTTCCCAGGAGGGATGGGTTTCCCAGGAGAAGGGCCTCTTGGCCGCCCCAGCAACCTGCCCCAAAGTTCAGCAGATGCAGCACTTTGCAAGCCTGGAGGCCCGGGGGGTCCTGACTCCTTCGCTGTCCTGGGAAACAGCATGCCTTCAGTGTTTACAGACCCAGATCTACAGGAGGTCATCCGACCTGGAGCCACCGGAATACCTGAGTTTGACCTGTCTCGCATTATCCCATCTGAGAAGCCTAGCCAGACACTGCAATATTTCCCTCGAGGGGAAGTCCCAGGCCGTAAACAGCCCCAGGGTCCTGGACCTGGGTTTTCACACATGCAGGGGATGATGGGTGAACAAGCCCCCAGAATGGGACTAGCATTACCTGGCATGGGAGGTCCAGGGCCCGTGGGAACTCCAGACATCCCTCTTGGTACAGCTCCGTCCATGCCAGGCCACAACCCTATGAGACCACCAGCCTTTCTCCAGCAAGGCATGATGGGACCTCACCATCGGATGATGTCACCAGCACAATCTACAATGCCCGGCCAGCCCACCCTGATGAGCAATCCCGCTGCTGCCGTGGGCATGATTCCTGGCAAGGAGCGGGGGCCTGCCGGGCTCTACACTCACCCTGGGCCTGTGGGCTCTCCAGGCATGATGATGTCCATGCAGGGCATGATGGGACCCCAACAGAACATCATGATCCCCCCACAGATGAGGCCCCGGGGCATGGCCGCTGACGTGGGCATGGGTGGATTCAGCCAAGGACCTGGCAACCCAGGAAACATGATGTTTTAAGCTGCTAAGACTGGATGTGTCCATCCTTGTTGAGATGAGATTCCAGGTCCTGAGAGCTGCTATGAGGGCGTTCCAGGAGCACTGTTGGTCATGCAATAGGAGAACAGAGACCCAAGGGCTGCTTTGGGGGCGGGGGGAACTCGAGAATGTATGGATTTATCTGAAAACAAATTATTCATTTAATCAACAGGTGTGTTTTTTTTAAGATTTATTTTTTAAAAATTATTTTTGTGGACTTGGGTATCCCGTGATGGCACCTCCTTTTGGGAATCTGTAGCCGTGCTTTGAGAATCGCCATGGGTCACGTGTTGCACCGTTCTCTGTATGTTTACGTCCTTTGGACTTGGCTTCTCCCAGGATTCTTTTCTGGTTTTGTTTTTGCTTGGGGCTTTATTTTTTTGTGTACTGTACTATATTGTAAAAGGGATTTTAGCAGAGACTTTAGTCTTTGGGACAAGAGGAGAACAGGAATGCTGGGCTGTTTACTTTAGGTGGAGAATCCATCTTCAGACCTTTGGACTATTTTCTTTCAACTCCAGTGTATAGAAAAACCAAACTACAACCTCAGAGCAGAGTATTAATGAAAAGCACAAAAAAAGGAACTAAGTTCAGCGAGGGGTGGGGGGAGGGGGAGATTTTTCTTTTTAAAAATAATGACGCTTAGGACTTTTGTTTTTCAGTTTAAGTGCTCTCAGCACTGTCTGCCTCTCCCAGTCTACAGACCCACCTGCACATTTTTCTCTTGTTTTCCCTCCCCTCTCCTTCCCCGTCTCTTGGTTGAGTGAGTTTCCCCTGTTGTGTCCCTCACTGGTGACCCCCTGCTTCCCTCCTCTTTTTCCCTTTGGCAGCTGCAATACACGGTGATACTTTGGGGAAATAAATCTAAGCAAGCCTCACCTTCCATGCCGAGCATCGTCCCGGCTCCATGAGGGAAAGGTCTGTCTTTGGGATGCTCGACGGTCTTCTTTGCCCTTCGTCTTTTCTTCCCCATCCTACTCTTCCCTGCCCACCTTGTTTTCTGTTCTCCTTTTATTAGGAATTCCCAAGTGAATTTTATTAATGTGGGAGTGGAACAGATGCTAAAAGCTATCCAGGATTTTTTTTTTCTGTTTTTAATTTTGTGGTTCCTTCCCTTTCCTCCCCCTCCCATGCGTAAAACGTTCTGTGTAACCTCCATTAAATTTGGTACAAAACCACTCACCAGAGCTGTGGTGTCAGAAAAATAAAATATATTGTTTCTTACAAAATTGGATTGCCTTTTTTTTTTGTCCGTTTGGATTCCTGTTTGTTTGCTGAGTATTAGGCATAGTGGTTGCCATGTGACCCAGGAACGTAGCACCGTTGTATCAGACTTGATCGACAGGGTGAAAGTTAGGGAAAGTATAGAAAAATGCTTTTGCAGATGAAGCGTATTGCTTGCTGTTGAGGAGTAAGTGCTCTTGTAGATTGATCCAGTGCTGTTCCTGTCTCAGGCGTGAAATCTTAGCTGTAGGCAGAAGAGCAGCCCTGGTGCCCATGGCCTCAGCTGTGGAGGCAGCTCATGGTCTTTACTAGGAATTTTTGTGAGGGCCAGTGTAATGGTGTGAAGTATTTAAGAAGGCCAAAGTTACAGTCATTTGAAAAACTATGAAATGTCCCTGGAGCTTGTTAAAGTAAAATATTATTACTGTGTGTGCAAATGTGGGTTTCTGTGGTCCGTTCTGCCTCCCCGCTTCCCTGCCTATCACGGTCCCCTTCTGCCAGCCGTGCTCAGTCTAAACAGTTCCCTTCCACACACACACCTTCAGCACGTCAGTGTATGAGCCCTGCAAGGTAAGCGTCTAAGGGACTGGCTGCTTTTTTGTTCTGTGCAGTTAGGTTTCTTCTGGTGTATGTATTTCTTGTGAGTTATAGGCATCTTCAGCTGAGCAGGTGGGTGTCTGTGTGCGTGTTTCCTCCCAGGTGAGGGGTCTAAGTGAGGAGCAGCAGGTGCAGTCGTCTGCAGACAGACTTGTACAGATTGGGCTCTGCCAGAGCCCCAGTCTGAGTTTGACCTATGAACGTTTCTCTCCGTGAAATGGTTTTGAGAGTCACTTTCTCTTCTACCCTCAGCAACCCTGTCTTCTCAAGAGCCCCAGACCGCAAAAGTGAGATTTGAGTTGAGTACCTCCTCTACCAGCCACCTCCACCCCACATGCGTTCTCCTGTGAACTTTGGAGGGGCCATAGGAAGCAGGTAGTAAATCATCTCATTTGGAGACGAGAATACCGAGCTCACAATCAGATCTTTACAGATGAACCTAAGCAGTGAAAATTTTACGTTGTGGAGAAATTAGAGTACAAGGACTTTGTTTCAGGGATTTAGCCCTATCCCTAGGTTCTCTAGGCTTTGAACTAATCAGAATAGGGAAACAGCTAAGCGTGCGGGCACGCGAGATGAGAGCCCTGAAAGGAAGGCTGGGACCTGGTGGTGGTCCACTGGTCTGGCTTCATGGGCAGCCCCACTCCCTGTTGCATCTCAGTGTGCTGTGGTCACTGATGCTGTGTGGTCCCTTTGCTTCTGTCCCAAGGAGGGAGACAAAGGCAGGTAGGAGCTTTGTAGACCCCCACTGGGAGAGGCTGGACGTGTGGCACTCTGCATGTCCTTCCCCTGCTGGAGAACTTGTAGCAGTGCAAATCAGCTTAACCATTTCAAAGTAGTTGGGTTTTGAAAAGACCATAAATCTTCATTCGTTTACATTAGCCATATATGTTGCATCATGATCCATCTGATATGATAAACTTCATTTAGGGTTTAAATGTCAATTTCCAATTTGCTAATCTTGCTATGAAATAGTCACGTTTGGCAGATTGGGTGCTTTTGCATGAGGAATAAATGATGCAAAATTTTTTTAAAAATTCACAAAAGGGTGATAAAAATATTTCATGTTAACATAATCCCGTGAAAGCCAAGCCAGTCTCTCCCACCCCCTGCCCCTCCTGAAATTTTGGGATTAAATGAAGGAAGTGCAATAATGTGTTGCTTCATTCCAGGCTAAGTGGTAAGGTTGTGGATCATAGCATTTCTTAAGAACTAATGAAGCATATGTGGTATTTTCCTTAAAATAACGTGAAACAAAGTGATTTACTTTTTAAAAGAATCTGCACCTGTAAATGAAAACAAGCAAACAAAACTGGAGATGCCTTATGAAGGGGCAAGAAAAATAAGTTTTTAAAACAATTTTGTATATTTTAAAGCTATTCTTTAAAAAATTGATCCAAAATTTCTGCCATCCTCCCTACTCTCCTGTACTTCTAGATGGTGTGATCATGACACAACTTCTGTCACTGAAGCAGCTGCACAGGCCCCAGAGTGGTTAATGCTCTGCTGTCACGTGTTGACTTTCTTAATAATCTTTGAGCAGAGGCCCCATATTTCCATTTTTATACTGGGCCCCACAAATGAAGCAGCTGGCCCTGTTAGGAATAAGAGAATTCTCAGCAGCTCCAGAGCAGTGCTGGGATCCGGGTCTCTCTTCGTGCTTTCTCTATCCCAGTGGCCAGGGGTGACCCCAGACAGGGTGGGTGCTGTGTTCTGTTTAAACCGTCTACACTTCAGTCACTTCCTTTTCCTTTTCTGAGTACCTTCAAAGTGCTCAGAGGAGAGGAAAGCTGTATTTAACCCAAGGATTCATTTATTAGCAACCATTTAGACAGCGTCTATTGTGTGTCAAGAACTGCGCTAAGACAGGGGCCAGGAAACACGTGTTGTAAATCGACATTCCATACTCTGATCGCTGCCACGGGGAAAGTGCCAGCTGAGTGCTACTGGCCAGAGAGGAAGGTCCAGGGAAACTGCCATGAAAGGTGCTTTTGAACTTAACTCTTGAAGGAGGAATCACTTCCCAGTGGAGGGTGCTGGTGGGCTTTAAATAGGACATGGGGGCAGCAAAGGCCTGCTTCTTGCAACAGGGTGGCTCTTTAAGGGAGGGAGGTGGAGAGAAGAAATGAGCTCAGAGAGAGCAGGTCATGGGAGAACCCAGGGTGGCCCAGGGAGTTTGAACTTCACAGCTTTAAGCAAGGGAATCTGGTGATCAGATAGATTCTGCAGAAAGATTACTGTGCTGGGTGTGGAGGACAGGGTGGGGATGGAGTGAGAGAACCACAGGAAGATTTTGCAAAAACTTGTTTATTCTACAAAATCTTTAAACTCACAGACTCATCTCTCTTGCTTTAAAAAAACTTCAAATTGGGTCATATTTCCTCTGCTGCTTAATAACTTGAGCCTACTGCCACTTTCTTTTCTCTAACCCAGACAACTCATATTTTTCAAAGTCACAAACACCTTTTTAAGAAAAGTCAAGGGAGCTTAATTTGGTGGTAAAATTTTAATGACACATTTAAAGCAAACAGTTTATAGCACACAGAAACCAATTTGTGGCCCAATATTTTATATTGGAGGGAGTTAAATAATAAACTAAGTTAAAAAGAAGATACACTCTAAGGGTTGTATAAATAACAAAGCCTCTGACGTGGCTCCTTATCTGGGTTACTGTAACAGACGGGATCTGTTTTCTGCCTGTAGGTAACCACACTTCGACTGTTAACTTTCTGGCCCAGTGCTTAGTTGTGCTTGGCAACCACCACTGCCTGGGGAAGAGGGTAAGCAGATGATCACAGAAAGAAGATAAAGAGAAGGTTCAGAAATGAGTGCCTCACACATATTTAAAGCATGAAAAAAATCCAGTTATTTCATCAAACATACGAGAACTCAGGCTTCCCTTGCAAAACCCCACCTCAGAGCCCGAAGCAATTATGAGGGACCCTGGGGTTCCAAAGAACAGGTTTAAAGACACAATCCAGCCCTAAGAAAGTTCAGGTCTGCCCTGTGGCAGGGGGAGGGGAACAGGACAGGACATGATGCGTGATTCTGGGAAGTCTGGTTCTTCATACTGTACAGCCTGCCCACAGCTCTGTGCTAGCCTCCCTCTTCCTTTGTCCTGTGGCTGGAAGGGGAAGGGTAGGTGTAGTCGCTCAGTCGTGTCCGACTCTTGCGACCCCATGGACTGTAGCCTACCAGGCTTCTCCGTCCATGGGATTCTCCAGGCAAGAATACTGGAATGGTTTACCATTTCCTTCTCCAGGGGATCTTCCTGACCCAGGGATTGAACCCGGGTCTCCCGCATTGGAGGCAGACGCTTTAACCTCTGAGCCACCAGGGAGCTAGGGTCAAAGGTGAAAGAGACTTAGAAATCTTAATGGTATTTAGTGTCCCTGGTGGCTCAGCAACAAAGAATCCACCTGCAAATGCAGAAGATGCAGGTTCGATCCCAGTTCGATCCCTGAGTAGAAAGATCCCCTGGAGGAGGAAATGGCAACTCACTCCAGTATTCTTGCTTGGAAAATGCCATGAACAGAGGAGCCTGGTGGGCTACAGTCTATGGGGTTGCAAAAAATTGGACACAATTTAGCAACTAAACAAAC
This sequence comes from Capricornis sumatraensis, assembly GCF_032405125.1. NCBI lineage: Eukaryota > Metazoa > Chordata > Mammalia > Artiodactyla > Bovidae > Capricornis > Capricornis sumatraensis. The sequence continues at coordinate 123,306,343 of NC_091070.1, read as the reverse complement.
AAAATTACTGTCCAGGGTGGATTTAACTTTTCAAGATTTTTTTTTTTCCCCACTGCTTAAGTTCTGTTGAAAACTCCTGGGAGCCTGTTTCTCCTCTTTGTCAGTCTTCCAGGAGCCTTTATCTTCCCCGTTTCCCACATAGAAACCCCACAGCTCTACATGCATTTCCTCTCCTGGAGCTCCCAGCCACCCCCATGAGTCAGTCTGATCTAAGCACGTGCTGTTGGATGTGCTTTATGAGCTCTGGGGCGCTGGCCTCTGGCTGCCCAGTTCCCAGCACCAAACACAGTCCGGCCAGGCCCAGCACCTTGCTAGACACTGAGTCATCACCACTGCGTTCACTCAAAATGTATTTGGTTACAGGGAATCATGGATTACTGTGATTTATTTTGTTCTCCAAACAGCAGGAGGTCTCCCAAGCTTTGGTGAAGTTCTCTCTTCTAGCTGTCAGTAGTTCAGCTATTAAAAATTTTTATATACACACACATAGATTTACTTATACAAATGTATATGTACTTTTAATATACTAGAGTATGTAAATAATTAAATGCCAGTTTTGAAATGTCAGTACACTGTTGTAAAGATGAGTTGGTTTTCCCTTGTCAAGGAAGCTACACAACCCCTAGGATCTCTTTATTTCTCTTATGCTTAGTGTCTGCAAGAGCTTTAAAATATAACCATTGTGATTTAAATGTAATAATAACAATAAGGAAAAACAGGGATCGCAGCCATACAAAGTATGAAGCAGTCTTTAGCATTATGTACCAGGATCCATGGTTTCAACAAGGGCCTTATAAGGAGCACTGAGCATTATCTTCTATCCTGCACTGTGCTGGGCACAGTGGAGTAAAAGGAAAGTATAACAGCTGCCTACAAGGAACCTACGTCTAACTGAAGAGATATATACTAGCAATAATGGCAAAAGTGGACCACGTGCTATTCTCAGCATATTTCGTGTTCATAGTCCATATTGAAATAACTACTAAGTTAGCTAATCAAGACAGACTGGAGCCACCAGGGAAGCCCCTAAACAACAAAGCAAGGGCCATACAGAGTGCAGTTATTGGGTTTATGATCATGCCTCTGGCCCCTTCCTGCAGAGCGTTCCCATCAGCATACAAACATGCCCTGGGCTCGGCCCTGGGCCTTCTGCTTACTCTTCTAATCCAACCAATCACAAGTCACTAAATACCATCTGTGTAATTGTAAGTAGAATTTCTCTCCCCCTCTCAGCGTATCCATAGGAGTTCTAGACAGTCAACTGGAACATTCAACACTGCCTTGTGTCTTGCTGGCACCTCAAACTTAAGTCCTAAACTTTTGCATTTCCCCCAAATCTAATCTCCATACCCTATTTCCCCATCACAGTAAATGATCTATATCCATCCATCCAGTTATCATGTCAGACACACAGGAGTCATCTTTCATCCTTTACTCCTCATGTAAAACCACAAGCAAATCCTTTTATGTCTACTGCCAAGAAATATCTTAAATCCATCTACTTCTCTCCATCCCTCCAGATAAAGTCACCATCCTTCACATGGTCCATTACATTCAGTTCTTACCTGCTACTTCCACTCTTGCTCTCCCTCAATCTGTTCTCCAGAGTAGCCTGAGTCATCTCAAAAAGTGTCTAAATCATATACATCAGTTCCTTCCTTAAAACCCTCCAATGGCTTTCCAATATAATTCATATAAAATCCAAGATCTTTAACAGTGCCTACCAGGCCCCAGGCATTCTCCAGTTTCACCTCATGCCGTTCTCCACGCACTCACTATGCTCCAGTCAAACCACTCTAATTCTAGTACCTCCGATGTGCCACACTCTTCCTGCCTCAGGAATTACACACTGGCTTTCTGGACTGGCATGCTCTTGATTCTGGCCTTCCCCTTTCCCAACGGCTGACTCCTTCACATCCTAAGGTCTCAGCTCCTCAGAAAGGCCTTTTCTGATTACCCCAACAAAATACTACTCCCCCATCCCCAACACACACACATCATCATTTTGTAGTACAACATCCTACTTCTGTCCTTTATGGCAATTATTTATTCTTTCTCACTTACTCCACGAAGTCAAGAACCAAAGGATCAGTGTGAGTCTGGGTGGCCAGGAAAGATTTTGTATGATCCTTCCTTCCTTTCATTCAACAAATATTTACTGATTGCTTTCAGAACGCAAGTCCTATGCTAGTGCTGGTGAACAAGTGATAAACAAGAAAAATTCGGTTTGACAGATGGACACAGAAACTGTGAATCAGTACCATCTTTCTAGAGTCCATAAATATGCATTAATATACGATATTTGTTTTTCTCTTTTTGACTTCACTCTGTTTAATAGGCAGTGGACACTTGGTTACTTCCACTTTTTGGCTGTTGTGAATACGGCTGCTATAAACATAGGTATACAAATATTTGAATCCCTGCTTTAACTTCCTTTCCCTTTAGCTTTTTTTCTTTAGTCTTTAATGTAAGTCAACTTCATTAACTTACAGAAGTGTAACTGCTGGATCATATGGTACTTCTAAGCTTGATTTTTTTGAGGAATTGCCATAGTTTTCCACAGTGGCTGTGTACTATTTTACATTCCCACCAAGAATGTACAAGAGTTCCAATTTCTCTGCATCTTTGCCAACACTAGTTATTTTCTGTTTGTTTTTTTACAATAATAGCCATCCTAATGGGTATGAAGTGGTTTGGGTTTGCGTTTCCCTGATAACTAGTGATGTTGAGCATTGTTTCATGTGTTTATGGCCATTTGTATATTTTCTTTAGAGAAATGTCTATACAGGTCCTTTTTCCATTTTTGAATTGGGCTGTTAGCGTCTGTTGAGTTGTAGGAGTTCTTTATATGTTCTAGGTATCAATTCCCTACCCTGTACATGATTGTATCTCCCACTCCATAGCCTACGTTTTTGCTGTAGATAGTGTTCTTTGAGGCACAAAATTTTGATCATGTCCAACTTACCTATTTTTTTCTTTTCTTGCCTATGCTTTTGGTGTCATATCCAAGAAATCATTGCCAAATCCCAAGTCATGAAGCTTTCTCCCTATGTTTTCTTTTAAGAGTTTTACAGTCAGAGCTAATCTTTAGACTGACATCAATTCAGTAATTCATTAGTATTTTAAGCATACCTTCATAATCCCAAGTCTACCATCATCCAGCTCACATTTTCCATCTTCCTATTAAGCAATTAGTTGTCTTATCCATCTTTTAATGAGCACCTACAAAGCTAAGAACTATGGATGCAGCAGTGAAGTGGTCAGAAATGGCCCCACCTTGCTCTCACCAAGTTCATAGTCTATTGATTGAAGAAGTCAGACACTGAACAGGTATAGTATGAAGGCACAGGTATAATATGAAAGAAGAAAAGGAAGCTGCCAACATGTAAGACTGAGAAACATAAAATAACCCCAAAGATTTTATCAATTTCTTGGGAATCTTTGACTTACTGGTTTATTAACCTAAATAAAAGAAATAGTCTAGCTAACTACTGATCCCTAGTGGGAATTACTGCTTTCTTCCCTAAATGCTCGCAGACTTCTACTTAAGAATCCATTCTAGGCTCTACTGGGGCCAAGGAGCTCTTGTTTTTCAGATTGTAGAGTCCAACATTTCATGCATTTTAATACAAGGACCACATTTGCCTTTGTATTTTGGCTCTCTGAGACTAAAAATCTGAAAGTATCTTGGGACTTCCCTGGTGATCCAGTGGTTAGGAGTTGGTCTGCCAATGCAGGGGACATGGGTTTCACCTCTGAGCTGGGAACTAGGATCCCATATGCTGTGAGGCAATTGAGCCCATACACCCAACTACTGAAGCCCATGCGCCCTAAAGGCAATGCCCTGCAACGAGAGAAGCCACCACAAAGAGAAGCCCCTGCTTTCTGCAACTAGAGAACAAGAGCCCTGTGCACTGTAATGAAGACCCAATGAAGCAAAAAAAAAAAAAAAAAAATCTGAGAGCATTTTAGTTTATCTTAGATAATTCTCCGAAGTAACAGCTATAACTTCTTTACCTACCTTGGGATATTACTCAATGAATATCAATATCTGAAGTCATTAAAAGCAACTGGATGTTATATCCTCACCTCTTTCAGGTTTTCATTTCTCCTAACAATGTTTGTTTGGTAAGTTTCGGCTTGAAGATTGGTTCTCCTTATAAGAGAGACTTGAAGCCTTCCCTGGTGGCTCAGAAGGTAAAGAATCTACCTGTAATGCAGGAGACTAGGGTTTAATCCCTGGGTCAGGAAGATCCCCTGGAGAAGGGAATGGCAACTCAGTCCAGTATTCTTGCCTTGAGAATTCCATGGGCAGAGGAGCCTGGAGGAGGAGCCTACAGTCCATGGGGTCACAAAGAGTCAGACACCACTAAACGAACTAAAAGTAAAAATAAGTAATTTCTTGTTGTTGTTCAGTTGCCAAGTTGTGTCCAAATCTTCTCGACCCCATGAACTGCAGAAGCACACCAGGCTTCTGACAAAACGTGATCTGCTGGAGGAGGGAATGGCCAACCCCTCCAGGATACTAGACATGAGAATCTCATGAACTGTATGAAAAGGCCAAAATAAGTACTAGGGAAGACTTACTAGGAAGGAGAGCAGAATTTGGAGTTAAATGATTTTGTCCGGTCTCTCTCCTTTATTAAATCTTTTCCCCCAGATAATTGGGGCCTATATTTGATTTTTTCATTATATTCTCAGAATATAGTTTAAAAGCCTTAGCTTCCCCTCCACACCCACCTCACCCAAGCCTCAGGTATCATGGATTAAAAATTGTGGGAGTTGGGGAGAAGTGCTTGTTGGGGGTTGAGGAAGTGCTGAATGTAAAGTGATGATGTGGCAGCTACATGTGGACAGTTGGAAATAAAGGCTGAGACGTTCAGACTAGTTATAAAGGTGTGAATTCCTCTATGAGAAATTGAGATGAGTATGGATTATCTCTCAGTGGAAGTGAGAGAAGAGAGTCACATGGAAGGCCAAGAAATAAGTCATGAAAGACTGGCACAATCAGCAGGGAGGAGAAGTTCCAGCAAAAGAAACAGAAACCCATTGATTAAGAAGAAATGATCTTCCTAGACCATTAGATCTAACTCACCTCTCTCACATAACTGATGAGAAAATGGTTGTCCAGATAAAAAAGAATATGTCCCTGGAGTAGCTACAAAAGTATAAAGTTGCATAAATCCTGAAGGAGTGAGAAAGTGGCTTTTAAGCAGTAGGAAGTGGTCCATAGGGCCAAACGGTACTAAGGAATTGAAGAATGTGAGGGTACTAAGAATGGGTCTCAAAATTAATTAAATGATGCGTTGGTCTTCTGGCGTACAGTTTTGGTAAAGAAAAAAAAAGAAAAGAAAAGGAAGCCAGACTGCAAGGTAAGTATCAGAGGAAAGGGTTTGAATGTGAAAGAGACAAGGAGATGGTGAGTTATATACACTCAGCTTGACAAGAGAAATAAGATGATAGCTAGAAGGAAAGGAGAAATAGAGTTTAAGATAATGGAAATATTACTATTTTAAGACAGAAGGGAGGAATCAATTGAATGAGAGGGATGGAGGATACAAGAGAACTCCTGCCATCCTTGACAGAAAGATCACAGAAGCAAAAAAGAAACCAGAGCACAGGTGGAGGTAAGCTTTGGAGAAAGGAAGATACTGGAAAGAGAAAAGAGGAAGGTACCACAAGTGGTGAAGGAGACAAAGCAAAAGGAAAGCCATACCCCAGAGGACAGGTGTAGGGGTCAAAGGGGAGAAAACCAAGCTGACCTCAAGGTCAATGGTGGGAATCTGAGTCCAGCCTCTGCCTCTCCCTGGATCATTGACTTTGATCCCTCTGAGCCAGCAGCTTTACACTGGGATGTCACAGTCTTCATATGAGGCTGGTATCAGTTAACACAGGTGCATATGCCCAGTACAACCTAAGTTATCAGAGCATTTATGAGATTCATCCCAGGACTCACAATGCAAAAGAGAAGGTCTGAAATGGCTGCTCCAGTGAGTAAATTCAAAAGCTCACAAGAGGTGTGCTGGCTGGGCAATGGGAAGGTTCTAGCTTGAAATTCCTTATCTTCTTTCAGAAGAGAGACCCGGGAAGCCCTGTTGTTGCTCTCCTGGGCTCTGAAAGGCAGCACAGAAAAGCCTTAAAGAAAGAAGCACCAGAGCGGAAATTTCAAGATGGGATGGCGGGAGCAGTATCAAGAAGGTGCTTTCCAGAGCTACTCAGCCTTAGAGGCTCCAAGCCCAAGCGGCCCAAGGTGATGGTAGCAACACTCTTAACAGGGTTATACTGAGGTCACCGGATTCCCAAGCACTCCTCTCTTCTTTAAAAACTTCAGAATTATCAAATTAGAGGACCAAACCCCAGCCCTGACCACATGAAAGACAAAAGGAGGCTTGCTTCTGACTCAGACTGTTCACAGGGAATGAAGGATGCTGTGGAATTATAGGACTGCAGGTTCTCAGAGTGGGTAGACTTTACAGGTCATTTATTCTACCACTTGGCTGGTATGAGACCCTTTCCCATACTCTGGCTAAATGCCCATGTAAGCTCAAAATCCCGCAGTGACAGGAACCCTCACACATAGCCCAGTTCATGCATGGAAGCTCTATTTCATGGATTATCCTTATATTGCTCCGTATGTCCCTGTAGCTTACATACTGGCCTAAGTGTGGTCCTTAAGACACACATAAATAAAAGCTTTGATGTGCCCTGAGCCCTTCCATTCCTCCCCGAGATGGTCCATCTCCAGTTGACCTGCTTGTCTGTCTTTGCTCTCTGAGCACAGCTCTCTGGGAGTGCTCCGAGCTGGGCAGGACAGGACCATCACCTCCTTCATCTCAGGGACCAGCACAGACACAGCACATTTAGAATTTTGAGGAATGCATCATATCATTGACTCACATTGAATAAATTGTTCACTCTAACATCTATCCTGTTGTGGGCAATTGATTGTGAGATTAAGAGCTTAGTATTTATCCCCAGGAAATTTCACCTTGCAATATTTGGCCCAGAATCCAAAAAAAAACAAAAGATATCAATATGGACATCTAACACACTTATTCACTCATTCAGTCATTCAATTACCTATTTCTTCCAGTTTTATGCTTTTAATAAATGTAATTAGCCTATACTCTATGTATTTATTCAGTTGTGTTGTTTTTTTGCAAACCATTGGAAAACATGTCTGAAAGGGCAGAGCCTATCATACAACACGCAATACCTCCTTGAAGAATGACTGCCGCATTAGTGGTTTTATTAATTCAGTAAATTTATTCATTTAATATGTGTCAACACAGAATACGCCAAGGCATGATCTCTGTGCTGGAGAGACAGAAAAACAAACAAAGCAGACAGAGGTCCTCCTGATTATAGAGGGAGAGACAGAGCATAACACGAATGCTACTACTACTAACACTAGCTGACATTTACTGAGCATTTCCAATATCCCTAGCATTGCTCTAAACACTTTGCATGTTTATTCTTCACAAAACCTTATGAAGTAAATCATTATTCCCATCTTATTGATTAGGTATACTGAGGCAAATAAACACTTTGCATGTTTATTCTTCACAAAACCTTATGAAGTAAATCATTATTCCCATCTTATTGATTAGGTATACTGAGGCAAAGAAGAGTTAAGACCCTTGCTCAGGACCACACAGATCCTAAAGGACGGAGCATCAGTGCAGGCAGTCTGGCTCCAGAGCCTATCTGTCTAACCACTGAGTTTCTATTGTGTCTCTGCAAAAGCAAACACTAAATTAAACATATATATTAACAGGCAAGGAAATATCCTCATATCTAAAGGAGTGACATTTAAGCTGAGGTCTGAATGACAAGAAGGAGCCAACACATCAAGAACAGCAAGCCCTCAGTAGGGATGAGGGCTTTCCTGGTGGCTCAGTGGTAAAGAATCCAGCTGACAATGCAGGAGACACGGGTTCGATCTCCGGTCCGGGAAGATCCTATGTGCCATGGAGCAACCAAGCGAGTGTGCCACAACTATTGAGCCTGTGCCCCAGAGCCCATGTGCTGCAGCTACTGAAGCCTGCATGCCCGGGAGCCAGTGCTCCGCAACGAGAGAAGCCACCGCAGTGAGAAGCCCGCGCCCCGCAACGAGAGAGTCGCCCTACTCACCACACCAGAGGAAAGTCCAAGCAGCAGTGAAGAAACAGCACAGCCAAAAAAATTAATAAGTTAAAAAAAAAAGAGGTAGGGGATGAGGCCGGAGAGGTGAGCAGAGGGGCTATTACGAGGGGTCTTGTGTGCTAGGGCCTCCTAGGGATGTAGCTCTAGGAATTCAAGCAGTTATGAATATGCACAATTGCTTTAGTATCCAGCCTACATGTGTGCTAAGTCACTTCAGTCATGTCCAACTCTGTGACCCAGTGGACTCTAGCCCACCAGGCTCCTCTGTCCATGGGATTCTCCAGGCAAGAATACTGGAGTGGATTGCCACGCCCTCCTCCAGGGGACCTTCCCGACCCAAGGATCGAACCTGTATCTCTTATGTCTCCTGCATTGGCAGGCAGGTTCTTTACCACTAGTGGCACCTGGTCTACATGTGACTGTTCTATCCACGAATATGCCATGAATGGTTTCCTGTCCTAATCCCCATGCATGATCCAAGATGCCCCCTTTACACCCTGGCAGCTCCTACCTAGCTCACTGGTGTACGTCAAGACACACTCTGGACCCACAGTCAGGATTCAGCATCTATTACATCTCCAGTGTGCTGGCCACATCACAGCCTCTCTGATCGTCAGTTTCTGGGGATTTTCCGCATTGTTCCAGAATGTTATCTCACTCCTCGCACTAAGGTATTAAGCATCTGTCGACACTTAGATCTACAGAGCAGTCCTCTTTCAACCCTTCCCCTTCCTGATCTCTTCCATTCTTCTCCCCACAAAGCCCAGGTAAGCTGTGTCTAACGTTATGCATCTGGCTTCCATTACTAACGGCCCCCGGGACTGCTTTCTCATCTCCCAGAAGCCCTGCTGGTTTGACCCCATCAAGTTCTACTTACCCAAGTGTTATACAACCCTCCCCTTAATTACACACTCAATCAGTTCCTCCAAGCTCAGCCATTTGTGGTCTCTGGGCAGCCCCCGGCTGCTCTTCTGGAGGGAGCTCCCAGGCTGGGCCTTGGCAAGCCTCTGAAACACCGACTGGGTTTCTAAGGCCATGGTGCCCAGAGTTGAAAGCCTTGCTGCTATTTCACACTCTATTTCCTTCCAAATTAATTCTCTGATGAATACTGTCCTTTGCAGTGATTCAGTGCAGGCCATTTCCTTACATCTTTCCTTTTACCTTTGAGATTTTTAATCTCGCTCTCCAATCCAGATTTTCCTCTGCAGAAAGCCTGCCTCAGGGAAAAATGCCCTGCTTTCCAAACAACATAAACAGCCCTTCCCCACAGCACACTTCCTTTACTGGTTTACCTAGTCCCTACCTTTGATTTCAAAGCCCATGCTTGCACTTTCTAAACATCCCTACACCACAAGGAGCGACTCAGATTTTAGGCGCTTACAGTGAGCTGCTAAATTCTAATTTCTTTAAGCCCCAAATACATGAAGATGAGGATTCAAAGGTTTACACTTAAACGGTCACCACATTCCAGACCCTTTCATATAGTTATTTTGCTTTACATTCTCTACCACTTGCCCCCTCTGACCTGCAGATAGCATCCTCATCCTCAGTATACAGATGAAGAAAGACTTGATCATGTCGAGTGACTCAAGGTCAGAGTCCAAGAAAGTGGTAAAGCTGGAATTCAAGCCCCTGGCCCTTTACTCCAAGGTGGGTGCGCTCATCCCCCCACAGGAGTGCTTAAGCACCTCTAGAACAGTCACCAAGGGGACTTCCCTGGTGGCCCAGCGGTTAAGATGCTGTACTTCCACGGCAGGGGGCGTGGGTTCAATCCCTGGTCAGGAAACTAAGATGCCATGCCATGCAGCCAAAAAAATAAAGCAAAGACTTCCCTGGTGGTCCAGTGGTTAAGAATCTGCCTGCCAATGCAGGGGACACAGGTTCAATCCCGTCTAGGAACTGAGATCCTACATGCTGTGAGACAACTAAGCCTGCGCGCCACAACTACCGAGCCCACGTGCTGCAGCTGCTGAACCTGGAGCGCCCTAGAGCCCATGCTCTACAAGAGAAGCCACTGAAATGAGAAGCCCATGCACCACTAGAGAGTAGCTCCTGCTCACTGCAACTAGAGAAAGGCTGCACGCAGCAGTGACGACCCAGTGCAGCCAAAAGTAATACATAAATAAATAAAAATCAGTTTTTTTAAAAGAAAAAGGTCTGCTTTTAAAAAAAAAAGTTTTTTTAATGTTATTTAAAAAAAAATAGCCACCAGGATCATACTGCCAATGGCACGCCATCCAGGACAGGGCGCCCACTACCTCAACTGCCAGGCAACACTCAGGAGCCACAGAGGGGCTTTTCTGACAATACTTTGAGCAATGCCTCATGTGTTTTTTGTTTGTTTTAAACTTTTTTTTTTTCTTTTTGTCAATTGCCTCACGTTTGTATAACACTTTGACATTACAGCATGCCTTATACACCTGACCTGTGTGAACCCTGGGGTAGTTCTGTGAACAAGGCACCGTATTAGGGTCCCAGTATACAAATGAGGATCTGCAGGCTTGTTAATAGGAAGTTAGTAGAATGTCCTAAGTCACATGAAAACTACGTGCAGAGGCAAGACTTGAGCTCAGGGAAGACAGGCTTTGTATTGGGAAAAGTGTTTCTCTCCTCTCCGCACTTACCCTTGGACAGGGACCAGGATCCTAGAGGTTGATGGGGTGGACTGGGACGGTCCCAACTGCATGGCCGGTTCCCCTGGCCACTAGAGGGCAGGGTCTGAGCAGAGCACACAGCCTGCTCCCCAGAGATTTCCCCAGGTGGCCAAAGGGACCCACACCTACCTGCCCGTGCAGAGCCAGGGTGCACAGCAAACCACAGCTCTTGGCCCCAAAGCTGAAGAATGATACTTCCCTGGTATATATTAAAGTAGCTGCTCTTAAACTCCCCAGCCTTCTTCACAGGTATATGAGCAGTGCCCTAGATGAGTCCAGCTGAGGAGAAGGGGTGCCAGGCATCACTTGCAAAGATGCAAGTTTCTTATAATAAACAAGTTAGCACACCAGGACCCAGCGCCCTGAGGTCTGGGGGTGCCGGTGGAATAAAAACTCTTTCCTCCTCCCTCTCTCCAGGTGGATCTTTCAGTTTTGATGTCCTTGCTGTCCTTTCAAACTATGTCATTCAGTCGCTAAGTCGTGTCCGACTCTTTGCAACCCCATGGATTGCAGCATGCCAGGCTTCTCTGTCCTTCACTGTCTCCCAGAATTTGCTTAAACTCATGGCCATTGAGTCGGTGATGACATCCAACCATCTCATCCTCTGTTGCCCCCTTCTCCTCCTGCCCTCAATCTTTCCAAGCATCAGTATCTTTTCTAATATGTTGGTTCTTCGCATCAGGTGGCCAAAGTATTGAAGCTTCAGCTTTAAACTATCTACATGAAACTATTAAAGGAGAGTCAGCACAGCAGTGCCTGGCCTTGTCTTTACCAGTTATTTCATCCCAGTGCCTACCAGGGCCAAGAGCTCCTAAGATAAGCCATGAGGCCCTCTGGACAGTCTCTCAGTGAAGTTCCCAAGAAGTCAGCCTATCTGAACAGGCTTGGTTATGTAGGGGGAGAGGAGTGACCATTCTCCTGTCTCCTGGGAGGCCCTTTACTTTGCCATCCAAGGGTGAGATCCCCTCTGGAAATTATTTCAACCTTAACAACACTCATTTTAAAAGCATTAAGAGAAACCAGTCGAGGCTAAGGGCAGGTTAGGCTATGCTGTGCTTAACATCTCCATTTTACATTTCACATCCATCCTCAGAACAAATTGTCAGGTTAGGGAAATAGTAACATCACTGTTTTGCAGTTGGGAAAGCATAAGCTCGGAAAAGTTAAATGTCTTGCCCACAGTCACACAACTAGCCAGAGAGGGGCCAGGGCTCTCCTGCACACATAGGCGTGCTCTCCTTGGTAAGGGCAGGCAGAGGGAAGCACGGCCTGCAGAGAGGGCGGCTGGAAAGAGCAGTCCAAAGCACCTCACTAGTTGAGGAAACTAAAGTTAGTGCTGAGCCCAGTGGGACAAAAAGGAGCATTTGAAGGCTCTTACATTTACTCAGTTCTCACAACAACCCTAACTAGTTAATAAGTTGATAATAACTATCTCCATTTTACATGAGAGGAAAAGCAGGTTCAGACACCTGTCCAAGGGTCACAAAGAAACAACTGTTAGCATCAGAATGTGAACCCAGCAGAAGCCTTGTTTCCCTTACTCCATGCTTCCCCCTGGTGGTGAGTGGAGAAGAGTGCACAGAAGCCCCCTTCCTGCAAGGCAGAAACAAGGATAGAGAGCCGTCAGAAGCCACTCAGTGAATCTTGTTCCAAGTCCTGTACTTGGCTCTAAGAACATAGCAATGGACAAGACAGGTGCCCCCTACTGACGGACAGACAGAAACACAGGCAGTATCCAGATGCGAGGGATAGGGACTTTCCAGGTGGTTCAGTGGTTAAGACTCCACACTTCCAATGCAGGGACTGTGGGTTCAATTCCTGGTTCTAGAACTACTACATTCTGTGAGGTGTGGCCAAAAAAAAAAAAAAAGTACAAGAAAGGGAAGAAGGAATTCTCAAGATAGCAACACAGAAATTCTGCCTGAGTTTCCAACCATCAAGATGGCAATACCAGCTCTTACCTGAGTCCCCTTCCTAAAGACTTGCTGGTCCCCACGACTGTGTGAGCCAACTCCTTAAAAAAAAAGGTCTCTCCCTCTCCTTAAAAAAAAAAAAAAAAAGAGAGAGAGGGATAGTCGGGCAAGAGAGGGTGTGTTGGGGGTCAGGGAAGGGAAGAGTGTATCACAAGGGCCAGAGGGTAAGACTTACTTTTCTTGAAACAGTTCAGTCTGGGGATGTGTGAGGGGGCTTGAAGGATGAGGCTGGAGAGGCAAGCAGGGGCCACGTCTCAAAGGAGAAGACCCACTAGAAAGGGGCTGAGTAACCTGGGAGGGTAAGTGTGAGCCCAGAACGGAGGCAGAGGGCATGTGCTCACTCTACGAGTGCGTGACTACTAGCATGTGCCAGGCACGATTCTCAGCACTGGCCACACATGGGTGAACAAGATGAAGTCTGCCTTCATGGAGCTCACGTTCTTGTCAGAGAGATAGATAAATACACAAATGTGTAATATCAAGCACTGAGAAGAACCACAGTGGAAAAGAGGGCAGGTGGACGGGTTTACTTGGGCTACCAGCGCAAAATACTACAGACCAGGTGGCTTAAACAGTAGAAATGCATTTCCTGGCGGTTCTGGAAGTTCACGGTCATGGTGTCGGCAGGGCTGGTTTCTTCTGAGGCCTCTCTGCTTGGCTTATAGATGTCCATCCTCTCCCTGCGTCTTCGTGTGGCCTTCCTTCTGTGTCAGAGTCCTAACGCTCGCTTCCTTATCCAGCCATATTGGATTAGGGCCCATCCATATCACCTCTTTTTACCTTAATTACCTCTTTAAAGGCTCTACTCCAATACAGTCACATTTGAGGTACTGGGGGTTAGGACTTCGAAATATGAATTTTAAGTGGACATAATTCAGCCCATCACACAAGGAGACAGAATGTAATTGGGCTGTAGGTAGAGTAAAGGGGTGGATCTGAAATGTCTCATATAGGACAATATGGAAGGGTCTCCCAGAGATGACAGTGAGCTGAGATCTGAATGAAAACAGGGAGCTAAAAATGCCCATGCCTAGGAGAACGTTCCAGAGAGAGGAAGAGCGAGTACAAAGAGCCTGAGATGAGGACATGCCTTGGGACTTCTTGGGAAACAAGAATAGTATGGCTGGAGTCCAGTGAGTAGAGACAGGGAGGAAAGGAAGTTACATAAAGACCTTGACCGCCATTATGACTGGCCCTTTTTTTGAGATGGGAAGTCTGGCAAGAATTCTGAGCAGAAGACTGACATGATCTAACTCATATTTTATTTTATTTGGATAATTCAAATATTTATTTAATTTATCTTTTTTTAATGAGCAACAACTTCAAGTTTATAGGTAGGAAAACAATTAGCAAACCAGAATGGTTAGCTACATAAAACAACTCTTGTCTAGCACCTTCTCTTAGATGGAGCCCCTGAATGGCAATGTGACTCGTATTTTAAAAGCAACACCTGTGTTGGGAATAAATTAGCAGAGAATGAAAGCACAGAAACACAAGACATGGCAACAGTCCAGGTGAGTGGTGCTGCTGGAATAGTAGCAATGGTAGTCTTGAGAAGCAGTCAATTCTGGATAAGGCGCAATAGCGTTTACTGATGGATTAGATGTAGGACATAAGAAAAAGACAGATGTTAAGGGTAACTCCAAAGTTCTTGGCCCAACCAACTGGGTTAATGGTAGTGCCATTTACCTCGATGGGGAAGTTGTGGAGAAGCAGAAGAGGAGAGAGAATTAAGAGTTCAGCACAGGCAACGGCAAGTTTAATACACATTAAATATCTTAAATATCCATGCAGAGATGTTGAGTAAACAGTTGGAAATGAGACCAGAATTCAGAGGGAAAGGTCCAGAATGAAGGTATAAATTTGGGAGACATTATGTAAATAATATTTTAAGTTACAGAATAGCTTGACATCACCAAAGGTAGGTGTGTGGGGGGTGTGGTAAGTGTAGGAGAAAAGGTCCAAGGACTAAGAGAGATACTCCAACATTTAGAGATTTTTAAAAGGTAGATTCAGAGAAAACTGAGAAGTCAAGAAGTGAGGAAAACCATTTGTCATAGAAGCCAAATGAAGAAACTCTTCCAAGAGTGCTAATGAGAAGCTGAGTAAGAAGACTGAAAACTGGCTACTAATTTAGCACTCAGAGGTCACTGATGATTTTAACAAAGCTGTTTCCATGGAGTGGTAGGGGTGAATGCCAAATCACAGTTTGTTCAAAAGAGAAGGGGAAGGGAAGAATCAGGGTATAACAACTCTTTTGAAAAGTTTTGTTATAAAGGGAAGAAGAAAAGAGCAGAGTACTTCAAAGATGTGGGAAACATTTTTCAAGACGGGATTTTATGGCATGTTTGTAAGCTAATGGGAATAACTGGTAGGAAGAGAAAATTAACAATACAGGAAAGAAATAATTACAGGGTTTAAAGCAAAGCTGGAGGGTTGGCCTTCAATAGGAGTAGGAATGGTTCATTCGTAGCAACAGGAAGGAGGGCCTTGTAGGTACCAATGCAGCTGGGTTAGCAGGTTGGGGAGGGGTGATGGAAGTTATCTTCTGATTGCTTTTATTTTCTTAGTGAATTAAATATAGCAATTAGTAGGGTGAAGGGATATTGAAGGTTGAGGATAAGAAGATACAAATATATTTAAGACATAAACAGGTGGGATTGATAGAACTTAACAGATCAGACATAGAAACAAGTGAGAGGAAGGAGATAAGGATAGATTTCTGGTTTAGTAACTGAGTGGATGGTGGAGGTGTCTTCCATTCAAATAAGGCAGGCTTCTGGGGAGGGCCAGTCTAGGAGAAAAGAGGGGAAATTCTGTGTCTATGAGGCCTCCAAGTGGACATGAGAGTCTGAAGCTTGGAAG
Organism: Capricornis sumatraensis; assembly: GCF_032405125.1. NCBI lineage: Eukaryota > Metazoa > Chordata > Mammalia > Artiodactyla > Bovidae > Capricornis > Capricornis sumatraensis. Next base: position 123,290,706 of record NC_091070.1, on the reverse strand, counting down.
AAAAAACCTGAACTAGAGAAAGAGATCTGGGAGTCATCACCATATAGTGGGAAGCAGAGAGGTTTTTGTGCTTGTTGTTTTCTCTGAGAAGTAAAGGGATTGATGGTTTGAGATCAAAGAAATAGAAGTTTGAAATAGATTCTGGGGAAGAATGGGAAAATCGAAAAGGAAATAGGGGACCATCAGGTAACTTTGGAGGCCCAGGTCAAGGTAGAGCACATATGCTGAGAGTGGTCCTGACCCACCATGCAGAGACCTCACCCACGCTCCTGGAGCTACAGCCACCACAAGCCAGGGACCCCCCCTGCTGGGTCTCCATAGCAGAGCTCCACCTCACTGCCCAGCTATGCTCCCTGACCTTTCACACAACACCCTTTCCTCCTTGTTTACCTGGTTAGCCGATCTTTACATGACACTCTTTTCTCCTTACTTAACTGGTTAACTACTACTCACTCATTTTTCTCTATTCAGATCAGAGCAAAACCTGCCAAAAAACCTTTAACTGCTTCCCCCAGCCCCTGCCAATCAGGGCTGAGGTGTCTTCTCTGAACCCAAACAGCCCTCGAGATACCTTATCACAGGATGAACCATACTGTATCATCAGCACTGATATACTTTATCTGCCTCTCCTACTGGACTGAAAAAACTTGAGGGCAGAAATCTTTCACCCTTATAATGACCACTACTTAGTAGATGTTCAATATATGTGTGTGAAATGAAGATAGGAAAAGAACTGAGGTCCAAAACCACACACAATTCTATAGCTTATGTCACAGGCAAGAAAAGCAAAGTGTTAGTTGCTCAGTCATGTTTGACTTTTGCAACCCCATGGACTGTAGCCCACTAGGCTCCTCTGTCCATGGAATTCACCAGACAAGAATACTAGAGCGGGTAGCCATGCCCTTCTCCAGGGGATCTTCCCAAACCAGGGATGGAACCCGGGGCTTCCACATTGCAGGCAGATTCTTTATCATCTGAGCCACTAGGGAAGCCTCATGTCACAGGCAGCTGCCATGGAAATCAAGCCACAAAATAGGATATATCCTTTTGGTCTCAACATTATACCCTTTTCCTTTCAAGAAGAGACCTTAATATACCTATAGGAAAGAAATACTCTTACCTTATGTTAAAGTCCATTAACCCTTGTTCTTGCCTTCCCCAAACCAAACAGCAGGAGGCATTGTGTAAAGGCGTTTTATTTTAAAAATCCAGACATCTTACTTGTACAAACCAATCACTCTCCATTTCCAAGTCCCATCATCTGTGCTTCAGAGCAGAGCATGTGGTATTTTTCTGGGTTTAAGGTATAAACTGATATGGTGTTCAAGAACTGGTCCAGTGGACAGAGCCGGTCAGAGCAACCTTTTGGCACTTGCTCCTGTGGAAAAGACGTAACTCAGCAGGGGCACTGGGGACCCTGTCTGGCTGTTTTCAGCTGTGTCCAGAGTTCTGAAAGGCTTTGACCCAATCAGATGTGTATGTACACATGTATCAGCCAAGAACCCCCCATTAATCAGTCAGCTTTCAGATTAAAGGCACTATGCCCTGCTCATTAAAAGTCACTCAATAACTGTTGGTTGAACTGACTGGAAGACACATTGATGTTATACCCCTGGGAAGGCTAAAGGTCTAACCTTAGGGAGTGTTCAGCCTCTGCCCTAGACAGCAGCCTGCTGCAGTGGCCACAGCACCAGAGGTGCTGACAGTACACATCACCTCCCAAAGACCTCATCATTAACTTTCAAAACAGGCCTCGCAGTCAGGAGTTACATCCTGGGAGAGACCCTCAGGAGAAGAGAAGGGTGGTCCTGTTGTTAGAAGGGTTCTGTGGCAGAACCGGGACATGGTTCCAGCCCCAGCCTGCCACTACGGACCCAGTTCTGCCTTATCCCTGGGCCACAGCCATGAGAGGATCCAGGGAGCTCGTGTACCAGTGGAGACTCCCTGGGCCCAAACAGGCGACTTGGTGCGAAACCAGGTGGGCCGCATGGCCCAGCCACCTCCCAGCCACACCCCAGAGGTCTTACCTTCCCTCGGTAATAGAGCTGCACAAACCACTCCTTAGACTCCCGGTGCTGGTAGAGTTCCACGGTCAGGTCCACAGCAAATGGGGGCCATTTGTGGTCAAAAATTCCCAGGGTCATTAAGAGAGGCATGAGGGTCACATCGTGAGCTGCATAGAGATACAGCTTCCTGCAAGAAGAAAACAGTTCTCCATAGTTCTTCACCGCAGGACGCTGGAGGCCAGGATATCACCTGCCTCCTTTGAGTGGGGAAACCAGGTGACATCTAGAAATCAGTTGAGCCTGGTATAAATCTCCTTTGAGGGACTTTCCTGGTAGCCCAGTGGTTAAGAATCCACCTTGCAGTGCAGGGGACATGGGTTTGATCTCTGGTCCAGGAAGTAAGATCTCACATGCTATGGAGCAACTAAGGCCCAAGTGCCACAACTACTGGAGCCTGCATCCTGCAATGAAGACCCAGCACAACCAAATAAATAAATGTGAGGGAAAAAATCAAAAAACCCCTTTGGTGTAGATGGGCTTCCCTGGTGACTCAAACAGTGAAAAATCTGGCTGCGATGCAGGAGACCCAGGTTAGATCCCTGGGTTGGGAAGTTTCCTCTGGAGACGGGAATGGCTACTCACTCCAGTATTCTTGACTGGAGAATTCCACGCACAGAGGAACCTGGTGGGATACAGTCCATGGGGCTGCAAAGTGTTTTCTCCAATATCAGGGGGCTTACAAACCACCTGGGAGTCTTGTTAAAAGGCAGACTCTGATTCAGTGGGTCAGGCTACGGTGGAAAATCAAACAATCTCAGGTGATGGTGAAGCTGTTTATCTGCAGACCACACTTTGTTTACCAAGTGCCTTGGACACACAGTCCAAATCCATGGTCCCTAACCTGGAGTTCCAGGCACCCCAAAAGTGGCTATGGAGGTTCACAAGCCACTTCCAACATTTTTAAATGCCCAGTAGAATTCCTTTCTTCCAATATACTCAGTGAAGGTGTTTAAACAATCTATTAAGCAACTATCATTGTTTGGAGCTATTTTAATACCAAATCAGTTCAGTTCAGTTCAGTCGCTCAGTCGTGTCCAACTCTTTGCGACCCCATGGACTGCAGCACACCAGACCTCCCTGTCCATCCTCCCAGAGTTGTGATGTCCTAATTACTTATTCCACTGGATGCATGTTCAATTAGTTTTAAAAAATGGAAAAATTAATTTAGGGTTCTTTTCTACTAAAACGAAAATTTAGAAACATGGTAGGACAGATGTGTCAGGAAGAAAGGTAGAAATGTCGTGAATGTCTCTGGGACACATGGCCTCGAACATCTACTTTCAGTTACCGACAGCCTGGTTCTCACCCTCCTAGAACCTGGGCTCCCTTCCTGTAGCCAGAGCCCCACCACCACCACCCTCCTCCGTCACGCCAAGCCAAGCTCCTTGGCCAAGTACCTGGTCTTGCTGGGCGGAGTGGCAGGGTCCACGACTTTCAGCAGGTTGCTCTCCAGGATGTGGAGGAATGGGCCAACTGCCATCTGAAGGCCTTCCCTGTGGTGAGTAAATGGTACTGAAGTACCCAGTGGGCACTGGGCACACAAGGGATGCAGGCTGCTTCTGCCCCCTGGAACCTCATGAGCCCAGTCCGAGAGCTGAGAAAAGACAGGGAATGCAAGAAGGACAGAGACAGGCAGTAAGGGCAGAAGCAGCACTGCCTTAAGTCCGAGGGCTCTCTGTGCGCCAAGACTGTAAACAGCAGCAGGGTACACACCTGGTACAAACATGGCTGAGATGGGAGGGGTGAGGGGATGGCAACCAGGATAAGCAATAGGGAACGAGGCCAAAACTGGGAAGGACAGGGTGTAATGAATTCCTGGAATCCCAGAAGGGCCTTAGAAGAGCGATCTGAAGGGAAATCGCCTGAACTACACTTCCTATGTGTCAGCTCCCCTTCTTTGGCGTTGAGACCATAAGGACTTTTCTTAATTTATTTAACAAGTCCAGCACTAGAGCCCTCAGGTTGGCACTGGGGCTCTACCACTTTCATTCTCAGGATGGGCACCTCATGATCACAGGTGGTTACCTCAACTCAAAGCATATTTGAGAAGTAACAAACAAAGCAGGAACATGGGGGCTAGTGAGCAGCAAAAAGGCTTGGTTTGGATGACTCTCACTTTTTATCCAAGAGAAGAAAAATCTTTCCCAGAATCCCCAGAACCCAATCACTGACAAAAAGAGTTGCCATGACTGGCTTAGACCAATCCTTATTCATGGTGACTGGCCACTTACAAATCAAGGAAAGTTGAAGCAATAGCTGAAGAGTAGGCAACCAATGGAGAAGGCAATGGCACCCCACTCCAGCACTCTCGCCTGGAAAATCCCATGGATGGAGGAGCCTGGTGGGCTGCAGTCCATGGGGTCGCACAGAGTCAGACACGACTGAGTGACTTCCCTTTCACTTTTCACTTTCATGTGTTGGAGAAGGAAATGGCAACCCACTCCAGTGTTCTTGCCTGGAGAATCCCAGGGACAGGGGAGCCTGGTGGGCTGCCATCTATGGGGTCGCATAGAGTCGGACACGACTGAAGCGACTTAGCAGCAGCAGCAGCAGCAGGCAATCAATACTATAAGCAGCATATACTTTCCAAAGAATTCGTGCAGGCCAAGGCAAGATGTATGGCATTACGAACTAGAACCATTTGTTCCTGAAGAAACATCAGTTTTAAGAAATCAGGGCTAATGGAAAAGAAAGTGGACTGGACCCAGATCTTGTTTAAAATGCAGGAGAAAGCAAACAATAGCTGTGGGCCAATTCCAACTCAGCAGCCTGTTTTTTTAACTCGTTCCACCGGAACACAGTTGTGCCCATTTGTTTATGTATCATCTAAGGCTGCTTTCATGCTCCACAGGCCAAGACAAATAGACACAACAGATAATGCACGGCCTGCAAAGCCTAACATATTTATTAAATATGTGTGTATGGACTGTCCTGGTGGCACAGTGGACAAGAATCCACCTGCCAAGGCAGGGGACATGAGTTGAATACCTAGTCCAGGAAGATTCCACATGCTGCAGAGCAGCTGAGCCTGTTTGTCACAACTACTGAGCCTGGTGCGGCAGTCACTGAAGCCCGTGCACCTAGAGCCCGTGCTCTGCAACAGAAGAAGCCATCGCAGTGAGAAGCCCGTGCACAACCAGAGAGCAAGCCCCGCTGCAACTAGAGAACGCCTGAGCACACAGCAGCGAGCAGCGCAGCCAGGACAGATACATGCGAGCATGTGCTGGTGGAAGGGAAGGAACAGTGGGGCCACTTCAGGAAAAGATGAGGGAAGGTGGTCAGTCACAGGAGTGGCAGCAAGCTGAGAGGGTGTGGCTGGAACCTTCCAGGAGCCTGAGGCAAGTGCAACATGGATGCACTGACTGAGCGGAAGAAAAGCAGGCAGAGGCTCCTATTATGCAAGATCAAGCAAATTCTTGAAACGTTAGCAGCTTTTTCCTCCCACTTCTCTTCCTCAGGACTTCCCCTCTATACTCCCCTCTCTTACCAAGTCATCTATTCTGAGTACAAGCTGAATGCTCTGAACCAACCATTAAAAAGTGCTTTTTATATTTGGGAAGAGAGATACCCTCCATTCTGAGAGTCGGGAAATAGGCCTTCTATAAAGAGAGCCCTAAATACCAGTAAAACAGAGAAAATACAGGATTGGTGGCCAGAAGATCTGGGTTCAAGTCCTGCCTCCCCCTCTTGCTAGCTGAGCCTAGGCAAGGTGGCCCACATCTCTCAGGCCCCATTTCCCCATCTCTAAAGCCAGGACTTGGACTTGTCAGGGATAATGATATCAACCTCATGGCAAGAACAGGAAAATGATTTATAAACTGTAATATGATTAATAAAATGAGAAATAATTATTCTTCCTTCATTCTCCCAATGTTTTGAAACTTAAAGCAAAGGAAAAAGTCAGTGATTAAGAGAAACTCAATCAAGGGACTTCCCTGCTGGTCCAGTGGCTAAGAGTCCATGCTCCCTTATGCAGGGGGCCCAGGTTTGATCCCTGGTCAGGGAACTAGATCCCACATGCTGCCACTAAGACCTGGCATGGCCAAATCAATATATAAAAATAAAATAAATACTTTAAAAAGAGAGAGAGAAACTTGGTCGAGTGGCAGCTCCCAGTTTTGTGTAACAGTGAATGAAAACACTACGTCACCAGTCCCCGCTCCAGAAATGGAAGGACCCAGGGCCGAGTCTATTCAGAAGGCCAGCAGAATGGGGTGATTTCAGCCTCTGCACACAGAGACACCAGCTGACAGGTGTGAGCAGGCCTGACGAGTCCCCTTCCCCACACTCTGGGAGGCCTGACCAAGCGTGACTGTATGCCGGCAGCTGAAGAGGCCCCCTCACCTGTCTTCCCACTGCAGGATGTACATGGCCGTGTCCACAGCTCTCTGCTCAATCATCCATGCAAACCTCTTCAGCGTGGGGCAGCTCGGGAGGTTGTGCGCCTGAAAGGGCCATGGGTACAGTTTTAGAAAGAAATGCTCATCCGATGGGCCTGGCGGCCGATCCGCTTCCATGGAGTCCAAGGGGACTGTCTTCTCTCAGAGAGAGACTGGCTCAAAACTCTATGTCCCCAAGGCCTGTCGGAAGCTATTCCTCCAGATCTGAAGGCCCAGAGAAAAATTGTTTTTTCCTCTCTTTCTGATGCTCATCTACTCCAAAGTAAAAAACATTTGTGTTCTTTTAAGCTAAATAAATAAATAAATAAAAGGCAAGGAATTAATAAATTTTTACTTGGCCTTCATCATCCCCAAAATGATTTCTAAAAAGTATGCCATATAAATACTTTATCAACTCTTTTGTTTTATAACCTTAAACCTATTTTACACATAAGCATAAGGTGCATTTCTGCCTTCAAGGCACACTGTCATCTTCACAAGAGAAGGAAGGAGGATCCAGACTGTACAGCCTTTGGGTGTCTGACTTCTGAATCTGGAGCAGCATTTCCCATTGTGTGGCCACCAGTATTTATTAGGAAAAAAAAGATTTTAGCGCCAAGCTTGAGAAAAACAGAATTAAAGACTATAGGCTGACGTGCATACAGACTCCCCAAAAAGTGACACAATAAAGAGGCATTCCAAACCTTTTAGACCACAATCCCTCCCTACTCACCACCCACCCCAGCCCTGCCTGCCCACATTATACACACTTGCGTCATGGGTATTCTAGTGAATATGCTTCAAGAAACTCTGGTAAAGAGTTAAAATGTCTACACTCCTAATCTGGTGAGGAGTCCACCCTACCCCGCAGTTCCCAGGTCCATTCTGCCAGCAAGTGCTTTCATAGCTGCCTCCAAGCCAGGAGGCCTCCACCCGCTTCTAACTCAGGAGCCAGCCCACCAAGCCTTGCCCAGGCTCCCCCAACCCTCCCAGAGCTCGAGGAGGACAGCCAGCCTACCTGCTCAGCAGCCATGTTGTCCAGTAGGACGAGGAAGTCCACTTCATCACTACTGGCAATGCCCATCCCTTCCTTCACTTTCTTCAAATCCTCTGAGATCCCTGGCTGCAAAGAAGCAGCCTGCCTCCGGCCTCTGCCGAAAAATAAAAAAGTTATCCCTTATATTTCTTTATACTGTATGGTTATTAAGTTTACAAAATATATTTCATTCATCATTTAGGATCTTATTTAACTTTCAACAACTCATTGGGGTTAGCTAGTATAATTGTCATTTTAAAGATAGGTAAACTCTACAAAATCCAAAATCACTGCAGATGGTGACTGCAACCATGAAATTAAGATGTTTACTCCTTGGAAGGAAAGTTATGACCAACTTAGACAGCATATTGAAAAGCAGAGACATTACTGTGTCAGGTCCGTCTAGTCAAGGCTATGGTTTTTCCTGTGGTCATGTATGGATGTGAGAGTTGGACTGTGAAGAAAACTGAGCGCCAAAGAATTGATGCTTTTGAACTGTGGTGCTGGAGAAGACTCTTGAGAGTCCCTTGGACTGCAAGGAGAGCCAACCAGTCCATCCTAAAGGAGATCAGTTCTGGGTGTTCACTGGTAGGACTGATGTTTAAGCTGAAACTCCAATACTTTGGATACCTGATGCGAAGAGCTGACTCATTTGAAAAGACTCTGATGCTGGGAAAGATTGAGGGCAGGAGGAGAAGGGGACAACAGAGGATGAGATGGTTGGTATCACCAACTCAATGGACATGGGTTTGGGTGAACTCCGGGAGCTGGTGATGGACAGCGAGGCCTGGCGTGCTGTGGTTCATGGGGTCGCAGAGTCGGACAGGACTGAGTGACTGAACTGAACTGAAACTCTACTAGGTCAACTGACTTAGTACATCCCTGGGCTAGAGTAATCCATTTTCCAAATCCCATTCCAGCATTCCCTTCTATTATACCCAAAACAATGCAAGCATGGCCAGGTCTGCTTGAAAACACGTCTACTTCTTCTGGGGAACAACACACTCTACATATTTTAAGTGCAGTCTCAAAATACCTGAAACCTGAATAGTGCCATCAGCTCCAAACCAATCTATCCTACACAGCAGCACGTTGTGTCTTCTTTTCGTGCCCATCCAGATTTGCAGTTAATGACTGGCTTACTCATCTTTTCCATAAGTTTCTTCAGTTACCCCATCTGAGAGCCCAGGACTGAATACAAAGGACAATGCTTGGTAAATGGTGAAGCCCCACGCGTGGCTGTATACACCATCTCTCAGCCCAGCGTGTAGGTCTCCCTGGATGTCCTGTACCTTCACCATGAGCCTGTCCTGTGAGCAACAGCTGCCTCCCATCCTAGACAGCTGATGTCAGACCCAAGTAATGCCATCTCTCCCATCCATTACCCACTGGCACAGCCAGTCTGCTGGCAGAGGTGGTATAATGCTGCCTGTACCCCCACCCTAAGGAACATGAGTCAGAGGCAGTTACCTGGTTCTTTTCCGCAGGTTCCAGCAGTATTGGTAGTTGGGGTACAAGACTTCCGAGCTTGCTTCATCAGTGTGGATGACAATGGGTCCTGGAAGGAAGGTGGGAAGCACAGGCGGGAAGAGGCTTCAGCTTGTTCTTCCCAGCAGCTCCACCCACTTCTTCTCTTTGTATACACAGATGGAGCTACTCCCAGAGGCCTTCATCCAGGTTACTCCTTAAGGACAGTGAATGTCCTGGCTTTGCCAACAGGAGCTCCCCTGGGGTCTGAGAAAGCACACAGCAGCCCGGTTCTGTCGAGCACAACCTCTCCTGCTGGGCTACCTGTATCCTGGAGAAGGCACAGACCTGATCAGACTGGCACATCCATGCTCAGTCATGACCCTTTGCAACCCTATGTACTGTAGCCTGCCAGGCTCCTCTGTCCATGGGATCTTCTAGGCAACAATACTGGAGTGGGTAGCTATTTCCTACTCCAGGCACATCTATGATGCATTCCAAAAAAAAAAGCCTGCCTCAAGATACTACCAGCACTCGGAGATGCTAACAAATGGGCCATCCCTTACTTTAGCAGAACAAGGTGATTTTCTTGCTTTGCAAAGTCCAACCCTATAAGCCAATATGGGCTTTCTAGGTGGCACTTGTGGTAAAGAACCTTCCTGCCAATGCAGAAGTAAGACACAGGTTCAATCCCTGGGATGGGAAGATCCCCTGGAGGAGGGCATGGCAACCCACTCCAGTATTCTTGCCTGGAAAATCCCATGGACAGAGGACCCTGGCAGGCTACAGTTTATACAGTCACAAAGAGTCGGACACGACTGAAGCAACTTAGCATGCATGCATGCCTGCATACACCAATATGGTGACTTATGAAACAATCTGAGAAAGGTGCCCACAAGGTCACAAATCCTCTGAGACCCCATGGCCTTGCCCAAAAGGAAAGCCAGGCTTCTAGATGCACTAGCAGGAACCAAAGATTAGACTACAGACGGTGTTTCTTACACACCTCACAGCAGCTTGCTCCTGCTCAGAGTTGACAGGTACCCTTGTCTCCTGTCAATGCCCAAGGGAGGTGCTTTAACACCTTTCCATGCTTTGCTCTGCACCAGCGTCCTGTTCTACACAGCTCAAGCCTCTTCTTCTCTGATGGCAGAGGAGCTTTATGGAATTCACTGAGGTCAATCTGCGGAATGATTGCTGTATTATGTGGTCAGTCACTCGGTTTTATCCAACTCTTTGCAGCCCCATGGACTATAGCCCACCAAGTCCTCGGCCCATGGAATTTTCCAGGCATGAATACTGAGTATGTTGCCATTTCCTACTCCAGGTGATCTTCCCAACCCGGGTATCAAACCTACATCTCTTGCGTCTCCTGCATTGGCAGGCAGATTCTTTAGTGCCACCTGGGAAGCCCTCAGGTGAATCCAAACCCCAAAGACCTACCATTCCCAAACAAATTACTGATAGTCAAAACCTCAGGATTAAAGAGCAGCCTACCGTGACTTGAGCACAATACCAGAAGTCACACACACTTGGCTGGTCTGGACAGGAGGAGAAAATCAGACTGTGTCATGAGTTTAGCCCTGAATCTACAACCAACCAGCAGGATGACTTTGGGAAGTCACTTCTCTTCTTTGGGGCTCACATGTAAATCGAAGGGGTGAGACTAGTATCAGCAATTTCCAGTTGTTTCTAAAGCAGTGGGAGCTTTTTTCTCCCACTATGAAATAAGGTAATAAAAGAAAAGGGGTTGAGGGCTTCCAGGTAGGGGTCTGAAGCACAGTGTACTTGCATGCCCCATTCCCACTCCTTTTCTGTAGATCCTGACCCCTCTGAAGAATCCTGGAGTTCTGCAGAACACATCGTAAAACAGACCTCATGATCAGAGGCCCTCTCCAGATACCCAAGTCTTCTGAGAAGCAAGATGGCACAACAGTGAAAAGTATGGACTGGGAAATCACACTGCCAGAATTTGAATCCCAGCTCCTCCATTTACTAGCTTGGTGTACCTCAGACAGTCCTTTATCCTTTGCCTTAGTTTTCTTATCTGTAAAAATAGAGATGCTACCTACTTCACAGGGTCATCACAAGAATTAAGTCAGTATCTGCAAAGCTCTTAGAACCATGTTTGATGTACAGTGAGTCCTTTAAATGTGAGAATAATAGTAACTATGATTTAAGCCTCTACTTAACACATGGTAATTCCTACCTGGTACCTGCCATGACTGTCTGGATAACAGACCTTCAGTTTACGATAAATAAGGTATATTTGAGCTGGCACTCAGATATGTGTTGAAGGAATGAATGACCAAATGATATAGAGCAACACCCTCCAGCCCTTCCCCACCATTCTGATTCTCTGGAGCTTACTCAAAACCTTCTTGGACTTTGCTAGGATTTTACTCTTGAAACAATATCCCAAAGTTGAACCACTCCCACCAATGTTAGCACCTTGCGGGGTTCTTTGGTCTATCCAAACCCCATGATAATGGCCAAGGCAAGGAAGTAGGCAGGTCACAAGTCAAGTTGGAGTGTGAGGCTGAGTCCAGCGCAGGGAGCGGCTACCCAGGCAGCCACACCAGCAGTTGGTGATGATACCACTTCCTTCCTCGCAGGAAACCTGGGGCAGCCTGAGTCTGAGGCCCACCTGTAGATCAGGCTGCTACCAAAAAACACCCTTTCTACATTACTTATACTTTAGGTGGTTCTGGGGACAGGACATTTGCCTTTCAGAAGATGAGCAAGTGAACAGTTTTCAGAAGGCCATGCACCATAGACTATTCCTAAGCTCAGGGGCTCCCAAAAGGTAAGGAGCAGGCCATCCTGTTTGCTCTGTTACTCAGGCTGTTTGTGTTCAGCCAATGTCAGCCAGAATTAGCAGCCATACCCAAACCAGCTTCTCAGAAGACTTGGGTATCTGGAGAGGGCCTCTGATCATGAGGTCTGTTTTACGATGTGTTCTGCAGAACTCCAGGATTCTTCAGAGGGGTCAGGATCTACAGAAAAGGAGTGGGAATGGGGCATGCAAGTACACTGTGCTTCAGACCCCTACCTGGAAGCCCTCAACCCCTTTTCTTTTATTACCTTATTTCATAGTGGGAGAAAAAAGCTCCCACTGCTTTAGAAACAATTGGAAATTGCTGATACTAGTCTCACCCCTTCGATTTACATGTGAGCCCCAAAGAAGAGAAGTGACTTCCCAAAGTCATCCTGCTGGTTGGTTGTAGATTCAGGGCTAAACTCATGACACAGTCTGATTTTCTCCTCCTGTCCATCCAGACCAGCCAAGTGTGTGTGACTTCTGGAACCTCCTTTGGTCTGGAGGTTCTGTATCTTACACATTTTTTAAAAGCCTGATGGAAATTTTACCTCAATTTGAGATACTGCTAAAGAAGCTAAACAAAGTAACAAGAACTTTTGCCTTATGGCATCATTTGAGTATTTTAATATTGGCGAGGTCATGATGATCTGAAACTCAGACCAGTAATTAAGTGTAAATTTGAATCGATTAAAATTCATGACAAAATGCAGCTTCACTTGATAGTCAAAAGCCCTCAAATACATGAGATCCATAAGGGAAAATAATAAACGTAGTCCTTGAGGGTGGAAAGTTGCAGAACCCACTAGTGTGATCATTCACTGGCTGAATATGTCAAAACCCAAACTCAACAGACTTCCTTAATTGGGCAAGGCCATACGGGAAACTGTTAACACCACCTGGGTTATGCTGTGGATTATCACCAAGACCAGGGCCGTGGCAGCAGGCCTGGGTCCCAGTGAAGAGTTCCTCTTACTCTCTTTCCTCTCCAGCAGTGTCTCAACTAAACAAAAAGCCCCAAGTATTGTTTGAAAAACTCTAGCTGCAGCTACCTTATGCAGCTTGTGTAGACACTTGAGAGAAAAAGTCAGGAGCCAGGGGTGCATCGGAGCAGCTGACATGTCGGTGTAGGTGTGAGGTCAGGCTGGCAGGTGCAGCGGCAGGCCAGACAGGGAGGGGCCCGCCACACAGTCGGTACACCAGAGAGGCCCCAGGAGCAGGAGGAGAGAGACCCAGGTGGGGACAGACATCAAGAAAGAGAGAGCGGGGCTTTGGAAGCAAGACGAAAAGGCACCTCAGGGACAGGGGCTGACTTGTAAACCCTGAACTCGAACCTTCTTTTTGATGCTGGAAAAGTCCAGCCAGCAAACAGCGGGTAGACTCCAGGTTCCGATAGATGTTAGTAGAACGGATGCTGGAAACAAAACAAAAACACAGAGAAACTCATAGAAGGAAGATTTACATGGGCCCACTACCTTATTCCACAGAGCACTCATAGGCATTCTACACTACATAAAGGGAGCTACTACAGTGTTAGTCACTCAGTCGTGCCTGATTCTTTGCGACCCCATGGACTATAGTGTGCCAGGCTCCTCTGTCCATCGAATTCTCCAGGCAAGAATACTGGAGTGGGTAGCCATTCCCTTCTCCAGGGGATCTTCCCAATTCAGGGATCGAACCTGGTCTCCTGCACGGCAGGCAGATTCTTTACCATCTGAGCCACCAGGAAAGCCCCAAAAGGGGGCTAGAGGGCTGGGAAATACCCTTTCTCTCTCTGTGGGATGGCTGTCCAAGGGACCTGAGGGCCAGTGAACATGACCTCCAGGGACCACTTGTTCTCCAAATCCTATCATATTAGGGTAACTGTCCCCAGACTGCCTACGAGGTTCTAGCAAGGGAACCCAGCTTCTTGTATACCCTCGATCGAAGAACGGTTCTCCTCTCTCAGGGAAGGTCATCCTCTGGACTGAGCACGCAGCATCAGGAGGGATACATGTGGAGCAGTGAGAGAGGAAGGGGACACCAGCCGAGCTAGCCAGATGAGCCAAATCAACCCTGCAGATCAATGGAGCGACAGGCTGCAGCCAGATCACTCTCATATCTCCCACCTAGACTACCTCAGATGAGAGTGGGAACCACACAGAGGGTCAGGACAGGTTTTCTCACACTTAAGACCTGACACTGGGTGCTATATTCCTTTCTCAAGTGACTCACAAGACCTCCAGTGGGTTGAAGTTTGGCGAAAGAAAGGGGATGTCCTCCACGTAGTTCTTCCTCAGCCTCTCCCCGAGGGCAAACATCTGCTCCATGCCCACCCTGGTCAGCTGTCCAGCAAACATGCCCCCCTGAGGCGTGGGAGGGGAGAGAAGAATGAAGAAATCTCACAGCCTGCTAAAGAACCCCAGCCCAGGGCAGACCATCACAGCTCTGCAAAGCGCTTCAGGGAGCAGGAAAGCATCGCTCACCTTCAGCGTGGTCTCATGGTACTGAGAGTCGAAAGGAGAGTGTGGTTTCGGGCCACCAGCAAGATTGGTGACTGTATAATCAAGCTGAGTTTGCGGTGGAACCTCTAATAGCTGGGGCTTCCACTCTACCTGCGGTGAGCACAAAAAAACAACACATTGCTTAAAAGGTTCTGGAAACTTAAGAGCGTTAACATCTGGCAGCACATAGCTAGAATCACACTGATGCTATAAGAGCAACCTTCCCAAGAAGGATGGGAAGAAGGAAAGAAACTTCAACTCTAGCTCCAATTAAGGGAAGAAATGACTGCAATTTATTATTCCAGGTATCCTCAGCCCAGGTCCTGTAATTGCCACACTAGTACTCACTGTTGAGGGTCTATTCTGGCACCAAGCCCAGACTGAAGTAAAGGGTAGAAGTGGCCAGAGGGCCTGGCACCTAACACTTGGTGAATGAATGAATGAATATAATACAATCTCAGTGACCTTTTTAAGGAATCAACCTGCAGGGTTTTGTGGCCCCTTGTTAAAGACTCTACTTAATGCCCCTTGAACTACTACATATATCTCTTCCTTTCATCCAACTTCTCAAACAAGTAGCTGCCCTCTAAGAAACCTTCACTTTTTACCGTCTTCCTTTACTCCCCAGATTCTGACTCCTGCCCCAACTGTACTGGTTTTCAAAACTTAACAAGTAGTTATAGGCCTCATAGCTCCAACAGCCCACAAAATTCTTACACTCATTGAGTTGGATGTGATGACTCAATTTTAAAAATAAATCTTTCCTTCTAATTCCATATGCCAGCTCCTCTTCTCAACTTATTATGACTCTCAAGGCTACCCCAATTCTAATCCCTAGAACTCAAACCTGACTCTTCCCATTGCTCCCCCATTTCCACCCCAAACCCTGTGGGTCACTGGCTAGAAAAAAAATGTCACTTCCGCTGGTCCTTCTTTTATCTTATTATTAGAGTATAAATCCTTATTGTTGTTGTTTTTAGATGCTCTGTCATGTCCAACTCTTTTGCAACACCATGGACTATAGCCTGTTAGGCTCCTCTGTCCATGGGATTTGCTAGGCAAGAATACTGAAGTGGGTTGTCATTGTCTTCTCCAGGGGATCTTCCTGACCCAAGGATTGAACCCTTCTTTCCTGCATTGGAACTACTGAGCCACCAGGGAAGCTTCATAAAACCTTATTACTAATACATGAAAAGATGCTCAACATTGCTCATTATTAGAGAAATGCAAATAAAAACTACAATGAAGTATCATTTCATACCAGTCAGAATGGCCATCATCAAAAAAAAAAAAAAATCTACAAACAGTAAATGCTGGAGAGGATGTGGAGAAAAGGGAACCCTCCTGCACTGCTGGTGGGAATGTAAACTGATACAGCCATTATGGAAAACAGTATGGAGATTCCTTAAAAAACCAGGAATAAATCTACCATGTGACCTAGCAATCCCGCAACTGGGCATATACCCTGAGAAAACCACAATTCTAAAAGATACACGTACCTCAATATTTACAATAGCCATTGTAAAGAGCAGCAATACTTACAATAGCCAGGACATGTAAACAACCTCGATGTCCATCAACAGATGATTAAAGAAGTTGTGGTGCATTTATACAATGGAATATTACTCAGCCATAAAAAGGCCTGGAGCTTCTCTAGCTGAAGCAGCAGAGGGAACTCACCCCCAGTCACTCAGCATCCCTTTAGCCCACAGGCTCTACAGAATGGTTTGAAGGCTAGCAGAGAGATCACAACTGAATTGGAAAGACTCAACACAGAAAAAGCCAATTTCAAGATGTCTGTACGAGAGCCAGTGAGCGCCTAAGGGCTCATCTAAGGCAGTCATGTATGGATGTGAGAGTTAGACTGTGAAGAAGGCTGAGTGCTGAAGAATTGATGTTTTTGAAGTGTGGTGATGGAGAAGACTCTTGAGAGTCCCTTGGACTGCAAGGAGATCCGACCAGTCCATTCTGAAGGAGATCAGCCCTCGGATTTCTTTGGAGGGAATGATACTGAAGCTGAAACTCCAGTACTTTGGCCACCTCATGCGAAGAGTTGACTCATTGGAAAAGACTGATGTTGGGAGGGATTGGGGGCAGGAGGAGAAGGGGACGACCGAGGATGAGATGGCTGGATGGCATCACTGACTCGATGGACGTGAGTCTGAGTGAACTCCGGAAGTTGGTGATGGACAGGGAGGCCTGGCGTGCTGCGATTCATGGGGTCGCAAAGAGCTGGACATGACTGAGCGACTGAACTGAACTGAACTGAAAGGCACTCAGAACAGAAGGGAATTCAACAGAACAGAATTCAAGACATTGAGTCAATCCTGGCAAGGAAGTAGATAAAAGCTTTTTCTTCTTCTTCTTCTTCTTCTTTTTTTTTTTTGGAGGCTATATTGGTAGGTGAACAAGAAAGAATAAAGAAAAAAATTACTTTGATTTGGAGTCTGGGTGCGTGAGGTGGTAAGGGGTGATGGAGGTACTTCTTGACTAAAACTGAGGTCAAGACAGAAGAATAGTTAACAAACTGAGTTCAGTTTTGTGCAATTTAAGTTTGAGATATCTCCTCTGAGTTTCCAGCATTCCCAGCATATTCCCATAACTGGAGTCCGTTTTGTCTCTCTTCTTCATCACACTGTAAACTCGTTTCTTTTTTACAGTTGAGACTGAATTATCCATCCATGTAAGTCCAGCGTCTGAGCACAGGTCCTGACACCCGGTCCATAAGGCCTGCTCAGCCACACTAAAAAGTCTTCTCCTGTTAGGTGTATCCACCAACAGAGGACCTCTGGTTTTCCTAGGAGATGACTCCTGAGGGCTAGGTCACGTCAAGTCTAAAATACACGTTTTCAGACTTTCAAGAATGGATGATACATCAGTTCCATACACAGTGACCATCCCACATACATACTGTCATTCTTGCTCCTGTTTTTCAGTCCGGAGTCAGAAGCAAAGAGTAACTTTTTTATTTATTTATACTCCATTTTCAAGAACTAACTTGAAGTAGGTGGTAGCAATACCTAAAATATAACAACATAACCAATTTATTTATTTATTTTTTGGCTGCACCACGAGGCTTGTGGGATCTTAGTTCTCTGACCAGGGATTGAACCTGTGCCCTCAGTGGTGAAAGCATGGAATCCTAACCTCTGGACTGACGGAATTCCCAAGATAACCAATTCAAAGTCGAAAAGAAACAAAAGCAAGTGAGTAGTGTGACCAAAAAAAATGGATAAAGCAAAAGTTTCTCAAAAAACATTAATACATGCTGTGAAGATCTATATACTTATTGCAGGTGGGCCAAAAGATTCAGCACTACGCTTTCTGGCTTTTATGTAAAAGGAGAAACCTGATCAGCTAGACAAGCTTAAAGATAAAAGCAAGCCAACTGTACAGGAGAAGCACACCATTTCTCAAGTGAACAGACAAATTCCTCCCAAGGGTCCTCATAAAGAGGATAGAGTAATATAATGAACATCTTTTCAGCAGTCACAGCAATGAGTTTTCTGGGATTGTTTCTTATTGTTCCCTCGACACGGAATGATAGCATCTCACCAAAGCACATTTCCATGAAGACAATACTATACAGGGATTGATATGTTACATTCCAGGGAAAAGGGGGAAAAAAAATCTACATAAAAGTAAACAGAAACTTCCAGGTGTAGTTTTCAGAATAAACTAACGATTTGAAAGCTTACACACTGCACACTACTATAGCTGGAAAAATTTTTTTAAGTTACTGATGCCTGAGCCCCGCATGGGTTAATCACATCCAAATCTCCCAGGGATGGGGCCTCAGTTTTTAAATGCTATTCAGTCAAATGGCAACCCACTCCAGTGTTCTTGCCTGGAGAATCCCAGGGATGGGGGAGCCTGGTGGGCTGCTGTCTATGGGGTCGCACAGAGTTGGACACGACTGAAGCGACTTAGCGGCAACAGCAGCAGCAGTCTAGATAATTATAAGCTTCACCAGAGAAGCTTTTATCATGACTGGATGCTCTGAGTCAATTAAATCAGAATCTCTGGGAGAGAGACCTAGGCTTCAGTATTTTTTAAAGTTCCCCCCAGTTGAATCCAATGTCCCACCAAGATTAAGAACCACCACTGCACAGGAATTAATGGACTGACTGCACATCCTTTATGTAATGCTTCCTGAAAACCACTTATCTTAGCTGAGCTTTGAATAAGTGTTAATCGACAATGATACTGACATCATCCTTCCCAGCCCACCTGACATTATTCTTCCTGGCTCATTTACACTATAGAATATATATGGACTCTAATGTCTTCATACAGAGAAGGCAACAGCAACCCACTCCAGTACTCTTGCCTGGAAACTCCCATAGACGCAGGAGCCTGGTGGGCTGCAGTCCATGGGGTCACACAGAGTTGGACACGACTAGTGACTTCACTTTCACTTTTCACTTTCATGCATTGGAGACGAAAATGGCAGCCCACTCCAGTGTTCTTGCCTGGAGAATACCAGGTACGGAGGAGCCTGGTAGGCTGCTGTCTATGGGGTCACACAGAGTCTGACACGAATGAAGTGACTTAGTAGCAATGTCTTCATGAACTGTGGAGTCTGAACGCATTGGACTTTATTTTCTAAAAACTGGAGTCTTCCTGGGTTGGGGGCTATCTTGCCATGAAACACAGAGAAGCTGACAAAATTCCAAAAGTAGGGTCAAATTTATCTTTGGATCTAATCCAACAATCAGAAAAAATGACCAATTAAGTTCTAGAGTTTTATTTCCAGAGCACAGATACAATACTTTTAGGAACACAGGTTAATTTATCAGTCATTCAATCATAAAAAAAAAATACAACTCAATAAAACATCTAGTTTTAAACAATGATATTTTCTAAGGATTTGTAAGATAATGAATGCATTGACTTGTCACGTGTTTATCTATAAACCAGTCAGAAGTCTGGAAACATCTACCAAAGGCAATTTTAGTTTTTTTTTTTTTTTTAATTTTAGTTTTAGAACTGCTTCCTGACTCTAATTAATAGTAGAATCAAGAAGACTAGAAAATCCCATTAACAGCCTCTATCCTACTGGAGCTTGGAAACAAAATCCTGATAGAATAGCCAGAAACAAGTCACAGGAGGCTGATGACACCTGCTCATAGACTAAGTTGAACAAAAGTTGGTTATACCCCTTGCTTTTATGCACAAGACTTTATACAGAATAACTAAAGGCGTTCAGTGCATCTACATAAAATCTGAAAATGAGAGGAGGCCTGAGTGGTAATGTGCCTTATTTAATTCCAAAATGAGACCAAGGATTCAAATGCACCATATTTTGTGGCCACAAAAACAGAAGATGAATGAAGCCGGCATTCTACCTTAGCTACAACTGCCCCTTCCAACATAAGGCAAAGATACCCATCACACACCCAGTGGCTCAGGAGAAAGCCCTGATGCTGCTGCCGTTGCTGCTGCTGTTGCTGCTGCTGCTGCTAAGTCGCTTCAGTTGTATCCGACTCTGTGCAACCCAATAGACGGCAGCCCATCAGGCTCCCCAGTCCCTGGGATTCTCCAGGCAAGAACACTGGAGTGGGTTGCCATTTTCGTCTCCAATGCATGAAAGTGAAAAGTGAAAGTGAAGTCGTTCAGTCGTGTCCAACTCTTAGCAACCCCATGGACTGCAGCCTACCAAGCTCCTCCGTCCATGGGATTTTCCAGGCAAGAGTACTGAAGTGGGGTGCCATTGCCTTCTCCGGAGAAAGCCCTAAAAGAATCTAAATCTTTTTCTGGTTCCTTCAGGGAACACATATACTGTCTGAAAGAGGTCCAGGCCTACACATTCAAACTTTTATTCTTGGGCTCCAAAATCACTGCAGATAGTGACTGCAGCCATGAAATCAAAAGACGCTTTCTCCTCGGAAGAAAAGCTATGACCAACCTAGCTGCTGCTGCTGCTGCTGTCACTTCAGTCGTGTCTGACTCTGTGCAACCCCATAGACGGCAGCCCACCAGGCTCCCCTGTCCCTGGGATTCTCCAGACAAGAAGACTGGAGTGGGTTGCCATTGCCTTCTCCAACCAACCTAGCTAGACTGCATATTAAAAAGCAGATACATTACTCTGCCAGGAAAGGTCCGTCTAGTCAAAGCTACGAGTTTCCCCAGTAGTCGTGTATGAATGTGAGAGGTGGACCATAAAGAAAGTTGAGTACCAAAGAACTGATGCTTTTCAACTGTGGTGTTGGAGAAGACTCTGCAGAGTACCTTGGACTGCAAGGAGATCAAACCAGTCAATCTTAAAGGAAATCAATCCTGAGTATTCATCGGAAGGACTCATACTGAAGCTCCAATACTTTGGCCACCTGATGCAAAGAGCCAACTCATTAGAAAAGACCCTGATGCTGGGAAAATTTGAAAGCAAGAGGAGAAGGGGATGACAGAGGATAAGAAGGTTGGATGGCATCACCAACTCAATGGACATGAGTCTGAGCAAGCTCTAGGAGATAGTAAAGGACTGGGAAGCCTCATGTGCTGCAGTCCATGGGGTCGCAAAGAGCTGGACACGACTGAGCGACTGAACAATTCTGTACCAAGAATAAATGGATGGGGAGGGAGGTGGGAGGGGGGTTCATGTTTGGGAATGCCTGTAAGAATTAAAGATTTTAAAATTAAAAAATAAAAATAAAAAAAGAATAAATGGAGAAGAAAGGGGAGTACACAAGAGATGGGCTATGTACAAAACTAGAAGGAAAATTTAGTGACCTAACAATAAAAAGGCAAAGTAAGAGACTGAGAAAAGATCCAAATATTTGAATAAGGAAAGAAAGAGAAGGAAAGGAGTGAAGTTCAGGTTCCAGATAGAATGTGGAATGGCCATATAGAAAGGCTAACTAGAAACTTGATAACAGAATTTAAGTGCCTACAAAGATTTATTATGTGGGAAGTGCTTTGAGGTTTGATTTCACATGTGGCCAGCTTTAAAAACTGGGTTTTCAGTTGTACACTGTGAGTTGTAGAACCCTGAGGACTTCTTAAAAGCAACTGTCATGAGTACGCCTAATATTAGTTTGGACATCCTACTGAACCTGCTCCAACATCAACCTGGAGAACCAGCAATGCAAAAGCACCCCACAGGCAAGCTTGCCACCTAGATGCCTGGGAATTCCAGGTTGCCTATTTATCTTCATTAGGAAGACAATTCTTTAATCACAGCCTGCCTGCTATGAAAGAGATCTTTACTGGGTCTCCCCAAGAATAAAATCCAGAAAGGGTAATCATCTTCAAAACCAGTTATTTCTACTTTAATCATAATTATCCTGAGCAAAACCAGGTGGATTTTAAGACTGGTCAATTTATTTTGTTTTTTCCTACCTCAGATCCCTTCTACATTAAGTTTAGGAACCCAGAATGAAAAAGGAGAGCCCCAAGATACAGCACTTGTTACCAAAAAAATCTTCAGGATCTCAAATGGTCTCCAGCAAACCCGGAGAGAAAGTTGAGGTAAAATCTGTTCCCAAAAGTGGTGTTGGTTTTGTTGTTTAGTCGCGAAGTCTCCAGCTCTTTTGCAATCCCATGGACTATATGCTGCCAGGCTCCTCTGTCCATGGGATTTTCCAGGCAAGAATACTGGAGTGGGTTGCCATTTCCTTCTGCCCGGATCTTCCCCACCCAGGGAATTGAATCCCTGTCTCCAGCATTGGCAGGAGCCACCACTGAGCCACCAGGGAGGTCCCTTCCCAAAGGCATTATTAACCTCTTGTCCACTGTGATCCCAATCTGGCTGGTTCCTGTCACAAAGGTCCCTGCAACTCTTTGACAAACGTTAAAATGGTCAGAACTACATTACACCCTTGTACTCAAGTTCCCACAATATTCACTAGAAATATAGAGTTTCAGGCTCCCACATCTACTGAATCCGCATTTTAACAAGATTCCTAGGCAATTTATACGCACCTAGGGAAGCACACTACTATTAGCTGGGCTACAGCCATGGAAAGTTTCCGGGCTGCCCCACAATCCGGGTGTCCGAGGGGGCTGGGAGGGATTGGGAGTACATGATCAGCACCTTTGTTCACACTGTTTTCCCTTCGTCAGGACCCAGTCCGAATTCCCGCTCCGTGAGTAAAATTCCAAAGGTGGTGTGCGTTGGGGCAAAGACCCTGGCCCGCCACTAGCTGGCCACACCGTTCTCGCTCCCCAACCGTGCTGGTCTCTCTCACCTGGTCCTCCTGCGGGAGCGGCTTGAGAGGGCTCCTCGCCCCGTGTCGGAACACGACTTGCACCATTTTCAACTCCAACAGGCTTCGGTCGACAGGATTCTGGTCGTCCGCTCCCCCAGGCTCGGCCAGGGCCACCCGCCGCTGGTGGAGGCAGTAGGTTAGCGAGGTCAGGACGCCCACGGGGGCCCACATGCGCAGCTTGAAGACCCGGGAGATCATGGTGGAAACCCCTCGGCTGCCCTTCGGGGTGAGAGTGCAGAAAGCGACTACAAGTCCCCCGTGGGCGACGGGGCTCAGCAGCCTCCCTTAAGTTCCCGGGAAACGGAGGGTGCACACATCCAGCCGCCCAGGCTGCGACCGCTACGACTCCCAGCTTTGAAGGGGACCCAGAGTGGGCGCAGCGACTTCCCGGGAGTTTTAACCCGGGTCGGGGTTGGCCGCTCCTGCAGCAGACTGGGCGGGGATACCGGGAGCCGGGAGCTCAGCTCCTGATCTTTCGTCCTCTAGAGAACCTTAAACTTGTATTTCAAGTTCGGCCTTCAGCACTCTTGACGGGACAGAAACACGCCCTGAGTTCCTCCGTGGCGGTAGCTCCATTAACAAAGACAGCTGAACTCCACTTTTTTATAAGAAAGCTGCCAGCCACTCTCTCACCTACCCAGGGACTTGCCCCAAGTGGACCCGCGCAAAGGAGCACGGGAAAACGAGTCCCGTGGTGAAGCCTGTCCGGGGACTCTGAGTTGCGAGAACTACAACTCCCACAAGGCTGCGCGCCGTGGGCTAGCTGGAGGTATTACCCCGCACTTCGCCGTGGGCCTAGCTTGGTAGGCTGTTGCTGCTGCTGCTGCTGCTGCTGCTGCTGCTGCTGCTGCTGCTGCTGCTGCTGCTGCTGCTGCTGCTGCTGCTGCTGCTGCTAAGTCGCTTCAGTCGTGTCCGACTCTGTGTGACCCCATAGACGGCAGCCCACCAGGCTCCCCAGTCCCTGGGATTCTGCAGACAAGAACACTGGAGTGGGTTGCCATTTTCTTCTCTAATGCATGCAAGTGAAAAGTCAAAGTGATGTCCCTCAGTTGTGTCCGACTCAGCAACATTATGGACTGCAGCCCACCAGGCTTCTCCGTCCATGGGATTTTCCAGGCAAGAGTATCACCCCTAGAAACCCTATTTTGGCATCATTTCCTTTGGAATATTTCCCTGAGAACTCCGACTGTAAATTTCTCAGCGTTCGGGCTAGCAGGTTGCAAGTCTCCGGGGCAGGGCTGCCGGTGTGTGGGGATGAATTGGCGAGTTTGCCAGGCTGATTGGGTAGGAGACATGAAGAAAGGAGTAGATAGAATTGGGTAATGTAGATCATCTGTTTGGAGTCTAGGGAGCATAGAAGACTTTCTTGAAGTTACTGAGTTAAGAGCCAAGACACCACTTACTGAATGATTACACTTGGCTACACGGTGGGTGGGGGCTTTATATTTAATCATTTGATATCCCACTTCTATGTTTAAAGAGGTTTAGATCATTCCAAATGTATAGAAGTTCAAGCCCATTGATGCATTACTTGTATCCAGAATATTTCTTGTGGAAAATCCAGGCCTTGTCTGTAGATGTCCCAGTGAGTAAGTACCTTAACTAGCCTAAACCACCTGCTGGTCTGGTTTCTCATGAATATACTGAGGTCAAACTTCTGTTCCAGGTCTTTGAACAGGTCACATCTGTGTCCTCAAGGCAAAGGTCAAGTTGTGAGGAGAGTCTTGAGTATATTGACACTAAAAAAAAAAAAAAATTCAACTGAGTAAATTTGAAGATTCAATTGTCTTTATTCAACTACGCATGAATTGGGTAGCACCCCATCTAGCAACTAGAAGGGTGCTGGGAGGGGTTGTACGAAATGGAAGGTTTTTCATAGGGTGGAGCAAGAAAGTATTAACAAAAGAAAAGAAGGTAGTAATAAAAGAAAAAAAGGATTCCCCTACTGGGAAGAGGGAGGAGAAAGGAACTGGCAAGGGTTTTATCATGCAGATTGCCTCTTCTTCAGCTGGGGATGGGGGAGTTGATGGAGAGGGACCCTGTGACAGTTTAACTTACTGGTGCTTAACCAGAAAATTCCAGACTGGTCCATTAACATTACATTTCTAGGGAAGGTTAAAACTGCAATTTGACAGAGATACTAAATCTAGGTTTGGTACCATGGACTTTAGTACACGTGATGCTGAGCAGGGCCTTGTGGGATCCTGGGCCTGGAGGCCTTTTTGTCCCCCATTCCTTGTAGGCAAGACTCCAGCCTCCGTGACCTTCTCTGAGTTCCAAAGGACAAAACAGTTACTAATCAAAGGAGAAAGAGTAATGAAACCACCTGAGGCAAGATTAAAGGAACCAGTTGTTGTTATTCAGTCACTAAGTCATGTTTGACTCTTTGCAGCCCTGTGAACTGCAGCACTGCAGTTCCCTGTCCTTCACCATCTTCCAGAGTTTGCTCAAATTCGTGTCCATTGAAACAGTGATGCCATCCGATCGTCTCATCCACTGTTGCCCCCTTTTCCTCCTGCCCTCAATCTTTCCCAGCATCAGGGTCTTTTCCAATGAGTCTTCACATCACGTTGGCAAAGTATAGGAATTTCAGCATCAGTCCTTCCAATGAATACTCAGGGTTGATTTCCTTTAGGATTGGCTGGTTTGATCTCCTTGCTGTCCTAGGGACAGGATTAGGAGATGAGCCACCTGAGACCCTGCACACACCCTAATCTTGTCAGCAACCCCACACTGTTAAAACTTAAAAGAAGAAAGAATGAAAACTGTTACGGCCTTATCACATATCCTGCCTGACTATATAACCTCTCCCTACTCACCAGGGAGGGGGGCACAGTTTTTGAGCTACTAGCCTTTTGTGTTCCCCCTTGCCCAGCAAAATAATAAAGCCACACTTTCCTTCTCCTCCATAACTGTCTCTGTATTTGTCTGGTATTGGTGCACAGAGAGCCAAGATTTTGGCAACACAAATGATGCCATCTGGGGCTTGTGGTTTTCTTTTTAACAACATCCAACCAGTTCTTTCATCATTCTGAATTCTATCATTGCGTCAAACTGGGTCAGATGTAAAGGCAACATACTTATGGAGTATGGCTCCTAACCTGAGTCTAAACTTCATCAGGCGAGAAAATTCTAAATGGCCTATCATTGGGAGGGGTCATTTTGGAACACTGCATGTTGTCACAGTTTTCTCCCTGGCCTAGCCCATGGACTCATTTCTCAGAGTCTTATTGTGTGTTCTGATATTATTAAAGACTGAAAGCTGTTTTTCTAGGCTAAGTAAGCTATCAGGAGCACTAGACAACACTGCTTCGGAAACTGAGTGATAAAATGTAACCTCAGTGGGGAAAAATGTTCTCAGCAGTTGAGCAAAAATGTGATATGGCTTGAGTACAGAAGGGCCCTGGCATTTGAGCAGCTTCAGGAGTCCTGGTAGTTCTAGGATGTCAGAGCAGCTCCAGGGCAATGTAATGTTGGCATCTGGGTGCCATCCCCTTCTGCATAATGGACAGGTCAGCCTAGTCCACATGCTGTTCCCTGGCAGCCTCAGCACAGTCTTGTCAGGCATCATGAGCAGCACCTTTGACCTGGTGGAGCACATGCTGTCAGGACGCAAGTGTGTGGTTGACGTGGGGAGCAGTCTTAGCAGCAGAGCTTTGCCAGAAGCCAGAGAAAGTAAGGTTGGAAAACTGATAGATTCCTTGAGGTCGTTTATTAATAAAAGCCCTGTTTGTCAGCACATGTGAGACAACACTTGGGGAATCCTATAAATATTTGGTGCGTTGTGTACAGAGGTCCTGGTCATGTTAATAAATTGCATTTTAAAAGAAAGGCTAGACTGAATAAGAGAGGAGTTTGGGAAAGAATGGATATAATGTACATGTATGGCTGAGTCCCTTTTCTGTCCACCTGAAACTATCATAACATTGTTAATCGGCTATGCTGCTACTGCTAAGTCACTTCAGTCGTGTCCAACTCTGTGCGACCCCAGAAATCCTGAAATCATGCTCTGGGACTGCAGAGTAGCAAGGGTTGGGAGTAGTAGGTGGTGGGGGCACTGAACAACTGATATTGTGACCTTGGCTTTACCATCATACAAGTGTGGCTTGGGAAGTAAGCCCTCCTCCGCCCAAATTGTCCTCAGAGGGTTGGCTCTAATATTATGCCCAAACTCAGGTTGAATTATGAGATTAGGTAAGAAACAACCACATTCACTGTTTTATCTCCAATAGTGAGCATAGTGCCTGACTCATAAGTACCCCACAAATACTTTTGGGATGAAATTATAGGTTATATCATAGGAATAGTGTTGAGGACATTGTTCATTACATCACTTATTGCTCCCTATATAAATCTCCTCTTGAGAACCTTGTTTTAGTGTTAACATTAGAACAAACAGCAAAACATATGAAGATTACTTTTCCTTTGTTTTTGCCTTGGCTGACAGGAAGCTTGGAGCTTAATTTTAAACTTGACCACAGCATATGTTTAGAATCTAATAGCTAGTATAACTGTGATCTTTTCCTCCAGGAAAATCACCCCGGATTAGTTCAGTTCAGTAGCTCAGTCAGGTCCGACTCTTTGTGACCCCATGGACTGCAGCATGCCAGGCTTCCCTGTCCATCACCAACTCCTGGGGCTTACTCAAACTCATGTCCATCGAGTCAGTGATGCCATCCAACCATCTCATCCTCTGTCGGCCCTTTCTCCTCCTGCCTTCAATCTTTCCCAGCATCAGAGTCTTTTCTAGTGAGTCAATTCTTTGCATCAGGTGGCTAAAGTACTGGAGTTTCAGCTTCAGCATCAGTCCTTCCAATGAATATTCAGGACTGCTTTCCTTTAGGATGGACTGGTTGGATCTCCATCCAAGGGACTCTCAAGAGTCTTCTCCAATACCACAGTTCAAAAGCATCAATTCTTACAGTGCTCAGCTTTCTTTGGATTGGAAGGGGGCAAAACTGGAGAAAGGTCAGTGAGGGTGTTGCAGGACTCCAGGTGTGAAAGTTAAGTTTAAGACAGAGTTAACAATAGAGAGTGAGAGGGAGGAAGGAGTCAAGGATGACTTCTTATTTCCTGGGTTGGGCAATTTGCAGAGAATGACTTTTGGAAGGAGATTGAGCAGAAATTAGCAAATTAATTTTGAACATGTACATTATGAGGTTACCTGTGAGGCATTTAAATAGAAATGCCCTCTAGATTACATATCCCTCAGGATAAATCTGGACTAGGAAAATGTAGGTGGAACTCCTCTGCACAGAATTATTAATTGAAACAAAAGGAGCAGATAAGATTCCCAGGTTAGTGAATAGAGTAGAAGGAGAAAAACAGAAGGCTAAAACAGGACTCTGAGTGTTACCAAGCAAGGGCTCACTGTACAATGCACATAGAAGCCAATACTATGGCAGTGGCTTCTCTTTTTTTAATTGGAGGATAATTACAATTTTGAGATGGTTTCTGCCATACATCGGCATGAATCAGCCACAGGTATAAGCACGTCTTCTCCCTCTTAAACCTGCCTCCCCATCTTGCTGTTGTTAAGTCACTTCAGTCATGTCCGACTCTTTGTGACCCCATGGACTGCAGCCCCCCAGGCTCCTTTGTCCATGTGATTCTCCAGGCAAGACTACTGGAATGGGCTGCCATTTCCCTCTCCCCATCTTACCCCTTTGGAATATTACTCAGCTATAAAAAGGCACTGGCTTTTGAGAAAAGAAAGAACTTTATCTTGAGGTTGACTGATAAGGAGGCAAGGCTCTCAAACCTGTCTCCTTCATCCAGTATAAGGGCAAAGTTTAAGGGGTTGGGGAAATTTCAAATGCGGAAGCTGATTGGCTAGTCTTGAATTAATCCACATAAGCTACTCGTGCTGCTAGAAGCCAGAATTTCTTTATTGAAGGACTTCTCACTTAGTAAAGGGCTCTAGTGCCAGTATTTCTAGAGGCAAGTCCAGTTTGTGGATTAGAGTCCTTCCCTAAGGGAGCCAATATAAAAGGTTACAGCCAGAGGATAAAATATAAAATATATTTTATATACATAAATATATATATATTTAAAATATATTTATATAAGGTTACTCGAATATATATATATAAAGGGTTACTTGATCCTGCAGGAGCGTCCCCGGATCTCGCTGTCCACCCTCAACATGGGCAAGCTCCACAGTCTGCCCAAGGGCTCCTTGGGCTGCCCGTATTTCCATTTCCTGGATGTGAATGTGAGTCTCCAGCTTCTGTGCATTTGGCAGTCACCAGGGAGGGCAGATGAATGGCACATGAAGAAGGAGGGGTCCGTGCTCCTGAGGAAGGAGGGGCCTGTGCCTCCACCATGGGCAGCACTGCCTTGCAGTCTCTGAAGTCAAGGCATTGTCATTTTCTGTGGTACAGGCATGTGGGCCAGGAACATCGCTCCAAGCAATTACACTGCTCTGCATTTACTAACCTCTATTGCGTGCCACATGGCAGGTTCACACGTGATCTCACTGAATTCCCCCCAACAACTCTGCCAAGATGAGGAAACTAAGGCTCATAGAGGTTAAGCAGCTTGCTGATTTCACAGGCCAGTATTAATGGAGGCAATATTCAAATCAGGATCATGCTCTTAATTATTACATTGTGTCCCCTGTTGCAGTCACGCCCCTTGGGTGTGACATGTTGTGACACTCTCCAACCCCAGTCAGAGAGGACAGGGACTAGGGGGTCAGGACCCCCAGCTACTGAGGAACTCATTCATTTCTTCAGAATCAGTCATGCGCCATCCACTGATCCAAGTGTGGGGATATAGTGGCAACTTAGACAGACAAAGTCTTGCCCTCATAGAACTAATATTCTAGTGGGGGGACGGGTAGACCATAAAGTAGTAAAAGAAGAAAACTTTTAAATGAAAATTCAGGCAAAATATTTATTTAGTCCTTACAACATACCAGATGGGACTTTTCCCATGGTCCAGCAGTTAAGAATCTGCCTTCCAGTGCAGGGGCACAGGTTCAGTCCCCGGTTAGGGAACTAAGATCCTGCATGCCTCACAGTGCAGCCAAAAGAAGAAAAATCACCAGACAGTGTCCTCAGCAGCTGGGACACAGTGAATCAAACTAGGAAAGCACCTGTCCTTTGGGGTTTCTGTTCTCGCCCGTGGTGCTGTGAGGACGACAGTCTACTCGATAGAGGGCAAAGGTGGGGTCTGGGTGGCTGGTGGCCACTTCCAACAGGGTGGTCATAGGAGGCCCTGCCGAAACACCGTGTACCTCAGACTAGGACTTGAACCCAGCCAAAACCCACAGTTGTGAAGCTCAGGTTCTTGATGTCTCATCACAGACAATTGAGAGACAAAGTGGTAAGAAGTGTATTTATTCAGAGAGAAACACACTTCACAGACAGTATGGGCCACCGCAGAAAGTGAGAGTGGTGGCCTCGAAATGCGGCAGGGTTCGTTTTTTTATGGGCTGGGTAATTTCATAGGCTAATGAGTGGGGGGATTATTGCAACCATTTTGGGGAAGGGGTGGAGATTTCCAGGAGGCTGAGAAGGAGTCAGTTCCGAGGAGGACTGGGGAAGAGCATTCTGAGCAGAGGAACTGGCAAGTGTGAGGCTATGTGTGTTTAGGAAAAGGAAAACTGATCCGTGTGGCCAGTATAGCTTCAGAGGAATGAGTTGTGGGGAGACCACCAGTGGGCTGGGAGGTCAGCCTAGCTCAGCCAGGCCCTGCACGCCACAGGAAGTATTACCCCGGAACTGGGTTACCCCCAAAGCCATTCTTGGTGGGTGTTGAGCCTGAAGATACAACCAAACCGAAGATCAGGAGAAGGAAGGATTTATTACTTGCAGTGTGTATCGGAGAAGGCAATGGCAACCCGCTCCAGTATTCTTGCCTAAAGAATCCCCTGGAAGAGGAGCCTGGTGGGCTGCTGTCCATGGGGTCGCACAGAGTCGGACACGACTGAAGAGACTCAGCAGCATATATATATATATGAAAGGTTACTCAAGAGGATTAGAGTCGACAGCCTTGGGTTAGAGGCTGGGGTCTTTGGATTTCTCTGCTTGTGTATGTTTGTCTATAATTGTTTTATCTGTTAGGAATTGGCTAATAGGGTTAACTCATTAGAGTTAGACTCGTTAGACTGACAGTAATGAGTTAGACTCATTAGAAAATTTCCTGATGCTGGGAATGATTGAAGGTAGGAGAAGGGGACAGCAGAGGATGAGATGGTTGGATGGCATCACCGACTCAATGGACATGAGTTTGGGCCAGATCTGGGAGATGGTGAAGGACAGGGAAGCCTGGAGTGCTTCAGTCCATGGGGTGGCAAAGAGTTGGACACAACTGAGCAGCTGAACAACAATACGGTTAACTACTGGATGGCCACAGCAAAGCTTTATTGAATCTGCTTCTTGTCATTTTGCTCTGGTTATCTTGAGGAAGAAAACACAAAATCAGGAATGTTACTTAGGAATTGTAAGACTGTCTTACAATTAGACTTGTTTTGCAAAAAAAAAAAAGAGAGAGAGGAGAAATTGAACAAAATCAGCTTTATCTCCATTTCTTGCAAGGGAAGAGCTTTTATACAATAGGACACATTTTAGCCTTTCTTCACTGAGAGTTTTAACCCTCTTTTGTACAACTCCTCTCTCAAGGAGTTAGCACTGAACTGCTTTTAAGCGTGTGTGTACATGTATTCGCTACTTTGAGCAATATAATGAAGGAAATCCAGTCAGCCAAATGCAAAGCTCAGACTTGACTAGGGCTTGTTTTTCTTCAGAGAAGGAACTTCCAACTGGAGAACTCCTGACTGTCCTATCATCAGCTCTGCCTTGCACTGTGGTTATCAACTTTCCTCAGATCAAGAGTTGGCAGGTATGAATAGTGACCTCACAACATTTGACCTCAACTGGATTTTCTAATTTATTTTGTACATTTTTCAGCAACGTGTCCAAACTGAGTGTTTATATCAGAATAAGAATTTGCAGAAGATGTGTAAAGTTGTGGTTCAGAGGAAGACCCCCACAAACAGTCTGTCTTCCCTGAGTCAGAGCCCAGTGATGATCCTGACTTACTACATCTGGCTTCCCTTTGGTTCCTCCCCCTGTTCCCCCGCCTTATGAAGGGGGAAATCTCTGTGAGTGGTGCTGAGGCTTCTACAACAATCCCCCTAGAGCCCCAGGTCCAGCGCTAGCGCTGTAACCTTCCTCACCAGTCAATCAACAGTCTCCCCTACCCATACCCAAAAAGGAATGGAAAGCGTTAGTTGCTGTCATGTCTGACTCTTTGTGACCCCATGGACTGCAGCCTGCCAGGCTCCTCTGTCCATGAGATTTTTCCAGTCAAGAATCCTGGAGTGGGCTACCATTCCCTTCTCCAGGAGATCTTCCCTACCCAGGGATCAAATCCGGGTCTCCCGCATTGCAGCATATTCTTTACTGTCTGAGCCACCAGAGAAGCCCCGTCATACCCAAGAAGGTACTCAGTTCAGCCCAGGGATACCTTTCTTCTGGCAGGGTAATATCCATGGAGACAATTTCCCGCAGGTCTAGGTGCGCAAGGTCAACTCAGGGGATTTGTATATGTGTCCTCCTGCTTTTCTACCTCTGATTGATATAATTGGGGAAAAAAAAATATTTAAAGCACAGCTTTCTGCATTTGCCTGAATGTTCTACTCCTTTGTAGGTGAGGTCTACTAACAAAATTAAATGACTTTATCACCAAAAATAAGCAAGCTTGCACCCTCCAAGCTGCACTATTACAAGTGGGAGACAAGCTTCCACTAGAAGTCCCTGAAATTCTACAAAGTGTAAGAACAGATGTTTGGGCTGATGGGTACATAGGGAGAGCAAAGAGGAGAGCCAACTCTGTCCAGGTGCCAAGGCTGCAAATTTAAAGCAATATCCTTTAAAGAGGCACGCCAAGGAAGGTATAAAACCTCTGATAATCATCTCTCTTAAATTCCAATTAATCTGACCTTGGCAATCCCCATGTGACACTCCAGTCCTGCCTGTAGGAAAACCTGGGACAAAAGAGCATCGTTTTGTGCAGGGTTTGAGAGCCATTAACCAAATTGTGGAGGACATACATTCAGTGGTGCCAAATCCTTATCCAACTTTATCTGAGACTTACTTGTTTACAATTCTGGACTTAAAAGTTGCCTTTTAATGCATTTAATCACTAAATCCTGAGTCCCAGGAACCATTTGACTTTGAATGGGATGATCCAGTGACTAATATACTCACACAAGGATTTAAGAATGCTCCCCCCAATTTCAGGGTAGCCTTAGCCAAAGGACCTCCAATTAAAAGATTACCTCATTTAATTCCCTAATACTAATTGCCTGTAAAATTAAGGATGCTTCAGACCAAAATACAATCATCACTTTTTGGAAGACCAGAGTTATAAAGTCCAAGGGAAAAGTGCAAATTTCTCAACCAACTGTAAAATGTCTAGAATTTGATTTACCAAAAGGACAAAGACAAATCTAAGGGAAGCATTAGCATTAGGTATGGTGGTTGTACCCACCACCAGAAGGCAACTGGAAGGATTCTTAGGAATGGCTGGGTTTTGCCATATTTGGATTCCTAACTTTGGACTCATGGCTAAATCCTTATATGAGGCTCTTAGAAGAAATGACAGTGAACCATTAAGCTGGGGTATGGAATGCCCTAAGGCATTGCATACCATAAAAATAACTGAAGAAGTCTATTCTAGCAGACCTAACCTGACTGATCAGCCCTTAGAAAAGCCAGACGTGGAAATGTTTATAGATGGAACAGCTTCACGGACCAGGGACTTCAAAAGGCTGCTTGTGCAATTGTAATTCATCAGCAAGTCCAAGAAGCAGAAGCCCTCTTCCAGGTACATCTGCCCAAAAGGCAGCATTCATAGCCCTCATGAGAGCCCCATACCTTAGAGCTAAGAAAAAGGTAACTGTTTATGTTGATTCTAAGTATGCCTTCTCTGTTGTGCATACCCAGAGGGCCAGAGGGAAAGAGAGGTCTACTGTTATCAGAGAGGAAAGAAATTAAATACAGAGAAGAGATACTGGCCTTATTAGACTCTGTTATAATGCTTAAAGAAGTAGCCATAGTACAATGCTCTGGCCACCAAAAGAATGATAGTTATGTAGCTAAAGGAAATAATCTGATGGATTGGGCTATAAACAGGCAGCCAGAGCCAAAACCCCGGATCCTAAGGCCCTTGCAGTAATTCCAAGTGTGGATTCATCAATTTTTAAGCCTTAGTATTCAAAAATGGATCTAAAACAAAGAGACTTATGGGGATTTTGATGACTCTT
The DNA here is from genome assembly GCF_032405125.1 of Capricornis sumatraensis. NCBI lineage: Eukaryota > Metazoa > Chordata > Mammalia > Artiodactyla > Bovidae > Capricornis > Capricornis sumatraensis. Next base: position 123,256,975 of record NC_091070.1, on the reverse strand, counting down.
AAGACTTCAGGCTTCCCTGGTGGCTCAGACAGTAAGGAACTTGCCTGCAATGCAGCAGACCTGGGTTTGATCCTTGGGTCTAGAAGGTCCACTGAAGAAGGGAATGGCAGCCTACTCCAGTATTCTTGACTAGAGAATTCCAAGGTCAGAGGAGCTGGCCGGCTGCAGTCCATAGGGTGGCCAAGAATCAGACACGACTGAGTGGCTAACGCTCAAGACTTAGATGGTAATCAGTACCAAACAACCAAATAAGGCTGGACTTAAAATCAATAGGGACTAGTGCTTACATCTGCACATTTACTGGAAAGAACTATAACTCATTTACATCAAGGAGCCCATTATGGGAAGGATACAACCTATCATTGGCTACAGAAGTTTATTGTTGGTTAGCAAATTCAAAGGATCATCCAAAAAGTACTACAAAATTGCATCATCTACACCAGAAACACTCCTAAAACTGGGCCATGCCCAATAGTAAAAGGGGTGCAAACCTGAGGGACAAAACCAGGAAGTGATTGGTAAACAGATTTTACTGTTAGGCCAAGAACAGGGGAAATAACGGATATTTGCTTAGTATTTGTGGATACCTTCACAGGATGGGTCGAAGCATTTCTATGCTGAACAGAGAAAGCTTCTGAGGTAACAAAGACCTACTAAAGGAAAGTTTCCCTCTTTTTCAGTTGCCTCTTTCTATCAAAGTGACAGTGGAGAGTTCATAGCCAAGATAACTAAAGGGGTAACTTGCTGCTGCTGCTGCTGCTGCTAAGTCGCTTCAGTTGTGTCCAACTCTGTGCGATTTCATAGACAACAGCCCACCAGGCTCCCCCGTCCCTGGGATTCTCCAAGCAAAAACACTGGAGTGGGTTGCCATTTCCTTCTCCAATGCATAAAAGTGAAAAATGAAAGTGAAGTCACTCAGTCGTGTCCAACTCTTAGCGATCCCATGGACTGCAGCCCACCAGGCTTCTCCGTCTATGGGATTTTCCAGGCAAGAGTACTGGAGTAGGGTGCCATTGCCTTCTCCAGAAGAAGTATCTTAGACCCTTGTAATACAGTGAAAGTTATATGCTTCATGGAGACCTCAATCTACAGGAAAAGATGAATCATACCTTTAGAAAGACAATCACCAAAATATGTCAAGAAACCAGCTTAGCTTGGGATAAGAATAACCCTAGCCACAAGCTCCAAATGAGCCCTTATGAAATAAATGAAAGAATCTTCCTTAAAACTAGATATTATTACAGTTTTGAAAATGATCATGCAGCATGAGTAGCTCATATTGAAAAACAATTAGATACTACAACATGTTTTCATGGATTCCCAAAGGAATAGGTGTGTTTTTTTTTTTTTAAGGACTCTTAAAGTTAGGAGTCATAGTTTTTTGTATCTTAGGGTTAATCCTATCATTCATCAGATTTTGGACTTATTGTTCATCGTGTATATTTAAAAAGCCCTGCCCCATTTGCATGAGATTGCTCGACTTAAGAGTTCAAGGTGGAATTTGCAAATATTTATGATTAAATACAAAACAATTTCCTTCCTCTTATAAAAATTCACCCCTCTAATCAGCAGGAAGTACCTAGAATGGTCATTGCCCTATTTCCCTCAAGACTGAAGAATGTGAGATTTTTTGAAATAGCACATAAAACATCAATCAGCTTCAACTGCTTTTGCCTCCTTAAATAGGTTGCTGACTAATCGAACTGAAACAGTGCCGGCTTAAACTGGTTTTACTTCCTTTAAACACGTTGTTGATTAATCAAAGCTGGAATCATTTTACAGAGATAGCACTGTGGGTGTGCCAGACAGGAACCCATGTCTCCAGGATGACCCTAGAACCAAAAATCTTCAGTCTACAGAACTCAGAGGATAGAAATGTTGCCACCAGAGCCCTTTACAAAGTGACAAGTCCTTCAATAAGGAAAATCTGGCTTCCAGTAGCTCATATGGACTATTCAAGACTAACCAATCAGCTTCCAGGTTTGAAATTCCCCTGCTGCTGCTGTTGCTAAGTCACTTCAGTCGTGTCTGACTCTGTGCGACCCCGTGGACAGCAACCCACCAGGCTCGTCTGTCCACGGGATTCTCCAGGCAAGAATACTGGAGTGGGTTGCCACTTCCTTCTTCTAACCCCTTGAATTTCTTCCCAAACTCTGGGTTGAGGAGACAGGTTTGAGAGCCTTGCCTCCTGTGTCTTTGTCAGTATGAGGTAGGAGATAGGTGGGCTCCAGGTTGGAAATTTATAATCAGTCACCCTTCTGCTTGCATTTCTTGAGATGAGATAGGTGGGCTCCAGTTCAGGAATTTGCAGCCAACAAAAACAGGGTAAATAGCCAGTCTCTGTCTCCTACCTCAAGGGAATAATCATGGCAAGGACAAAGAAAGGAAAAAACCCTGTCTGATAAGGTAGACACTACATATGTGCAGAAAGGCTCCTTGGAGCCAAAAGTCAGAGGATAATTCCAGGCCATAATGAGTCTTGTTCCTTCAGAAGCCTTCACTTTTGAGATCCATCTTGGCTAGGGTGTGCATGTGCAACTCAGGGGAAGATCCTGAGATAAATTAACCAGCAGGGAGACAAAGCAAGGTGACTGGCCTAAGGGAAGATGAAGACCCAGAAGTCTGCCCCTTTATAAAGGATTTAAATTTCCAGAGGCACAACTGTCTCTCTGATCTCACCTGTGTGCCTTTCCATATGTACTTTTCTTTTCAATAAACTTTTTACTTTACTGTTTACCTTCTGCTTCCTCACCTGAATTCATTCTTGATTAGGCAGGCAAGACTACGGAATTTAGCCCTAACTGCTGGCTCCTGTGGTCCAGTGGTTAGGACTCCCGGTCTGGGAAACTTAGGCCCCGCTTCCAGATACCGCTTGCTGCTGCCTGTTGCAAGCTGCCTCTTACTGCTGTGCATATCCGAGATCAAGTAGACCTCGCAATAATGCTTTCTTTTCTCAAAAGCCAGTGCTATAGTACTGGCTTCTGTGCTGGCTTCCGTGTGAGGCAGGAAGCCCTTATTAGTAACATAAGTAACATCGTCATTTAAGGGAAGGGTAGAGAAAGAGAAACCTGAGAAGAAGAATGATAAGGACTGGCAAAAATAAATTTTTTATTTAAAAATTAAAAAAAAAATTTAAAGGTGTGGCAGAGATAGAAAAGACTTAGGTATGACAGACAAGAGAAGAAAGAAAGCCAAAAGAAGAGAATGGACAGTAGTGTCAAATGGAGCTGAGAGCTCGTGATGGATGAACCAAGTGTCTCCTGAATTTAACAAAATCTTCTCTGGTCACGTTAGGGAGAGCAGTTTCAGTGAAATAGTGGGATGAAAATCAAATAGAACTGGGTAGTGAGAAGGAAGAAAGTGTAGACATCTTCCCGAAGTTCAGCTGAGAAGAGGAGGTAAACAAATACAGTGTCATGAAGTGTTTGATTCAGGAAATTAAGGGAGAACTAAATGTATTTTGAAGATGAGAGATGTTCCGGCTGCTGCTGCTGCTGCTGCTGCTAAATCGCTTCAGTCGTGTCCAACTCTGTGCAACTCCATAGACGGCAGCCCACCAGGCTCCCCCGTCCCTGGGATTCTCCAGGCAAGAACACTGGAGTGGGTTGCCATTTCCTTCTCCAGTGCATAAAAGTGAAAAGTGAAAGTCAAGTCACTCAGCCATGTCTGATCCTCAGCGACGCTATGGACTGCAGCCTTCCAGGCTCCTCCGTCCATGGGATTTTCCAGGCAAGAGTACTGGAGTGGGGTGCCATTGCCTTCTCTAGAGAGATGTTCCTATGTGTGCTTAAATGTTGATAGAAAGAAGGCTATAGATAGGGAGAGGCTGAAAATACAAAATATTGAGTGAAGTATTTAGAAGACTATTAGCTTCAGAGTCTGAAATGCAGTACTTGGATGCAATCTCAAAAATGACAGAATGATCTCTGTTCGTTTCCAAGGCAAACCATTCAATATCAGAGTAATCCAGGTCTATGCCCCAACCACTAATGCTGAAGAAGCTGAAGTTGAACAGTTCTATGAAGACCTACAAGACCTTTTAGAACTAACACCCAAAAAAGATGTCCTTTTCATTATAGGGGACTGGAATGCAAAAGTAGGAAGTCAAGAAACACCTGGAGTAACAGGCAAATTTGGCCTTGGAATGCAGAATGAAGCAGGGCAAAGACTAATAGAGTTCTGCCAAGAAAATGCACTGGTCATAGCAAACACCTTCTTCCGACAACACAAGAGAAGACTCTACACATGGACATCACCAGATGGTCAACACTGAAATCAGATTAATTATATTTTTTGCAGCCAAAGATGGAGAAGCTCTACACAGTCAACAAAAACAAGACCAGGAGCTGACTGTGGCTCAGATCATGAACTCCTTATTACCAAATTCAGACTTAAATTGAAGAAAGTAGGGAAAACTGCTAGACCATTCAGATATGACCTAAATCAAATCCCTTATGATTATACAGAGGAAGTGA